>NW_023425356.1:32742742-33992742 GCF_014108415.1 Molossus molossus
ATTGTCTCTTTTATCCCCCTTCCCCTCCCTCCCTCCCTCCTTTCCCTCCCTCCCTCCCTCCCTCCCTCCCTCCCTCTCTCCCTTCCTCTCTTCCCTCCCTCTCTCCCTTCCTCTCTTCCCTCCCTCCCTCCCTTCCCTCCACAAACACTTAATGAGAACCCAGTAGGCATGAGGCACTCTTTAGGAACTTTATGGCCAGAACCAATCTATTCACCCATGTATTTCACCTACCTTTCCTCAGAAATTCTCAGAACTCTGACTATTGGCTCTGCACCACTCCTACGATGTATATAACCCAACCAGTATATCAAAATAATTCTATATTAGTTTGAATTTATTGCTGCCTACTGTTGCAGTTGTTTCATATATTTTCTCTTTCCTTAACCAGCCCTTTGAAGCTCAGACAGAATACCCTCTTCACCCCCTCCAGGGCACAGACCCAGTGCTCTGCTGGGGCCCTCGGGGGCAGACATACCGCCTATTAATAGAGCACCAGCTGTAGAAACCTGTCTGATCCAGCCCTGGTCCTGATGTGGAATTTCTCCCACCTCGTCCTTGTAGGGCAACTTTCCAAGTTCCTGTGCCCCCCCTTCTAGGGAGGGAGCCCTGGGACCACTCCCAAGAGGCTCCGCTTACATGGAAACCAATTCCTAAGGACAGCTGGCCCAGAGGGAGGGACTAACTGCTTACTATTTTAAAAGTGCACTTGATGATAAAAGTTATAATGTAGCTTCACCGTTTATTTATTTTTTCACAGTTTATTTCTAAAAATACAGAAAAGCCAAAGGAAAAAAAAATCAAATTTTGCCCATAATCCACCACATAAAGATACCCAGTTTTAACATCTGAATGTTTCTCTTTCATATGTATTTTCTCATAAAGTGAAACTATTCCGTAAAAGCTGTATTTCATGTCGTGCTTTTTCATTTGTCAGTGCATCTAGACATTTACTGAGACCACTTAATCTTGTGTAACATCACTGCAGACGGTTACAAAGCATCATGTCATACACAGAGATTTTAAGTTACTAAGAGCCAACCCTTTATTGGTTAATAATCACTTTTGTCAATAAAAAAAAAACGATTCAGTGAATATCTTTATTTATCCGTCTTTGTATACCCTCCAATGATTTCATCCAACATACATTTGCAAGACAGAGACATGTCACAACATTGCCATGTAAAGTATCTACATTCCCCTCAGCAGTGCAGGAAAGGCCTGGGCAGGCCCCCACAGCCTGTGACCCAACTCCAGGACCTTGCCCAGGTCGTCTGTGAAGGTGGCATCTCATTTTAATTTGAATACATTTTGTCACTTGGAGAATGAATTTAAGAAAACTATTTATTCTTCTGTGAACTGCCTTTTGGTGTCCTCTGCCCATGTTCCTTCTTACTGTGTTCCTAACAGCATATTAAGGTAGCTGTTTCCAGCGAGTCCCCAAGATCCGAGAGAGAAAGGACCGAGAGTGAGATGAGGGACAGGCCTGCAGCAAATCCATGGAAACAGCAGGCGAGGCGTCTGCTGCACTGAGGGTGGGAGCCGGGCGGGTGGAGACGGGGAGAGTGGAGCAGATTTCTCTGCAGAGGGCTGTGCTGAGACCAGCCTCCTTCCCTCAAATAGGATGGGGCTTTGATTGAACAGCGGGTTAGGGCGAAGGCTGGCTCCTGCCGTGGAACCGGGGAGAGCTGAGGCCAGCTGGCCAGCTGCCTGGGGAGTGGAGCAAGCCAAGGATAGGTGCTTAAATCCTACCAGGCAAAAATGTGAGTTTTCTGTGGGCCGGAGCTGGAGGTGGCTCATTCAGGAAGGAGAAATGGACTAGAGTCCTTTGAAATCCCACCTAAAAGGGCCCCTGCAGTAGGCAGAGTAACGATTCCCTTGAGTGGCCACATCCTGACATGGGAACCTGTGAATGCATTACTTACCCGGCACGGAGGACTTTGCAGGTGGGATTAAATTAAGGAAATTGACCTGGTCCCCTGGTCCCCGTGTAATCACAAGGGTTCCTTTAAAAAAAAAATCCACATAAATCTTATCTTTTAACTTCTATATTTGTAAATTAATTAATTTATTTTTGTTACAGATATTTCTCCTTTTTCCCCAAAGACACCCTCCTCCCTATCCTGCCCTCCAACCCCAAGCATTGTTGTCTATGTCCATTGGTTACACATACATGCATATAAGTATCTCAAAGGATAAGAGATCTTTCTTTTTTTACAGATGCTTAGTATTCCATTGTGTACATGTACCACTGCTTTTTTATCCACTCATCTATTGATGGACACTTGGGTTGTTTCCAGATCTTAGCAATTGTAAATAGTGTTGCTATGAACATAGGGGTACATATATTCTTTCTGACTGGTGTTTCAGGCTTCTCAGGATATATTCCTAGGAGTGGGACCACTGGGTCAAGTGGAAGTTCAATTTTTAATTTTTTGAGGTAACACCATATTGTTTTCCATAGTGGCTGCCCCAGTCTGCATTCCCACCAGCAGTGTACTAGGGTCCCCTTTTCTCCACACCCTCACCAGCACTTGTTTGATGATTTGTTGATGGCAGCCATTCTGGCAGGTGTGAGGTGATACATCATAGTTATTTTAATTTGCATCTCTCTGATAATTAGTGACACTGAGCATTTTTTTTATATGTCTCTTGGCCATTTGTGTGTCCTGTTTGGCGAGGTATTTATTTAGGTCCTCTGCCCATTTTTTAATTGGGTTCTTTGACTTCCTTTTGTTGAGTTGTATGAGTACTCTATGTATTTTGGAAATTAACCCCTTATCTGATGTATTGTTGGCAACTATGCTCTCCCATACAGTGGGTTCCCTTTCCATTCTGATGAGTGTTTCTTTTGCTGTGCAGAAGCTTTTTAGCTTGAGGTAGTCACAAGAGTTCCTTTTTAAAAAGCTTTTTAAAATTACAGTTTATAGTCAATATTACTTTGTATTGGCTTCAGGTGTACAGCATCATGGTCAGACATCACATACTTTACAAAGTGTTCCCCCTAACATTTCCAGTACCCACCTGACACCACACATAGTTATTACACTTATAAGACAAAAGAAGGAGGTGATGTGACCAATGAGTTTGGATTCTTGTCTCCTGATATAAAAGAATTTAGACCAGGGACACTGATCAAAGCAAAGGCAGATGTATTTAGGCTCTGCAGAGAGTGAGACCAATGAGAGACGCCTCAGACTCTGTGTCCCAAATGTGGGTTTTTGTATGGCTTGGGAACACAGAGGTTGCTTGGGTCAATCAATCAGGGAGTAGGTTAGCAGGCTTTCCCTTTGGAACACTGGTGTCCGGGTATAAGGCAGTGAAGTGAAGCATTCTGGGATTGTGTAGCACTTATTATGGGATGCAGGAAGGGACTTTCCCTACTAGGTATTGAGTTGGCCCCTGTGATTGATGGCTTGGCTTTAGATCTTAAAAGCAAACTTAGAAGAAGTCAGGTTAGTTCCTGGATCATTGTATTATAACTACCTATTGATAACTGTCATAGTTATGGCAGGATGGAGCAATTTTTGGGAACATTTTATTCTACCTGTTTCAGTAAGGGGGGTAGAGCCAAAGAAGATTTCTGTAACTTTATATATATATATATATATATATATATATATATATATATAGAGAGAGAGAGAGAGAGAGAGAGAGAGAGAGAGAGAAACTTCTGCTATCATATTGTATTTTACAAGAACATTCTCTTGTTTATATTTTTAACAATTTTAAACTAAATCTATTACATTTATTGAGATGACATTGGTTAATAAAATTATATAGGTTTCAAGTGTACAGTTTTATGATACATCATCTATATATTGCATTGTGTGTTTACCACCCAAGTCAAATCTCCTTCTGTTGCGGGAGGGAGGAGAGGGCCAGATACCTCTGCAATCGTGGGCAGGAGACTTGCAACATCTTTAGAAAATGAATTTTCTAAGACTCACATGGGAGAGTGGATGGTTTTTATTGGCATGAAATTATACTTCTGGGATTGTAGAGTCCCATGTCCCTCAGTCCAGTCCTGGAGAGGGGCAGTTGTAGGTTTAGCAAGGCCAGAAATAAAGCCAAAATCCAGAGTGTCTGTTCCATGGTGCAGTTGTGTCCAGATTAGGATTGGTCCAGACTCAGTCCATTAATCTATTGCAAGGGTCCACATGGCTGCAGGTCACGTGGGGAAATGCAGGGTGTGGGAGACCTGCAAGCAAGCAGTGGAGCAGGAGGAGAGAGAGGGAGGGAGGGAGAGAGAGCGAGAGCGAGATACCCTTGGTCTAGGAGAGTAAATATTCAGGTTCCTTGCACTTGCAGTGGCCATGGCTGTTTTGGTCACTGACTGGCTCCCAGGAGTGACTGACAGGTAGGTACTTCCCACGTCACTCAGACCCTTCCCCCACTGGGGGACTAGACTTGGAGTATTAAATTAACAAATTTTCTCTTGATTCCTTTCCTATTAAATAGTAACCAGTTTATTGTGCAGGTAACACTTCTGTCACTATATATTTGACCTCCTCATTCTCTTGTTTTTAAATATATAATGTCCTTTTCTTGATTCATTGTTGCAACATCTCCTCCTGTTTGTGGAAATATTAATTATTGTTTATTAAAAAGGATTATTGATATCATTTTCTTTTGTCCCTGCATTGGATCTCCTTCTCCCCAGTCCCTTTTCTCTGTTTATATTGGCCTCTGGCTCTGATTTTAGAGGCTTTCCTCAAATGTCCGGTGGCCCTGTTTACCCCCACCCCCACCCCACAGGGGCCCAGCTATTTCATTGGCAGAAATCCCCAAATTTAGTAGCAATGGCCATTTTCTCTCGGGCTAACTGGTTTCCCCAGAGAATCTTCCAAGTTCCCGTACGGGGGCGGGGCGGGGGCTACGCCTTTGCTTGCCTTGCGTGATTGACACCACCCAATGGGGAAGGGCTGGAGGGTTCCCTGTTCAGTGTGGATGACTGGTTCATGCTCCGGCTCTCAGCTGTGCCGATGTTTCTGAGTTTACTGTTTAGTATACATTCCCTTACTTTTAGCCATTCCCTTACTTACTCCTGCCCTCCCTCCTCCCCCCACTTCCTTCTGAGTGCTCCTGAGGGAGGCAGGACTAGGTTTCCAGTCCCTCTCCCCGCCGGCTCAGCTCCTCTGCCTGCTTTTCACTTCGCATCATCATCTCTTTGACTTTGCTAATTGTCCCATTTTTTATTTTTTGGTTATTTTAATAGAATCTGGGGACAAAGTGGAGATAAAATGTGGTCTCTACTCCACCACGTGTACGCGGCTGTGGGATTCTTCCAGATAAGCACAGTCAGAGTCTCACCCGGCTCTGCTCTGGCCGGTGCCGAGCCCCCCGCTCAGCAGGGGGTTTGCTGCTCAGCTCCGAGTGTCCGCGGGATTTCCTGGACGTGGTCCCACGTGGATCAGATTCTGGAGACACGATTCTTGGTGTATATCCTGTATCTTTAAGTGGTTTAATAACTTGGTGAATAGAATAATTCATATTCAGTCATTTATTTCATCTCAGTGAAGACTGACATCAGACCAAGCGGGGTGGGGGGGGGGGGGGGGTCCTTCTCCTCACTGGGTGCAGCTGGGGCTGAACTTCTTACAATGTCCTGAGAAAAGAAATTTCCTGAGATTCACATGGGAGAGTGATTTTTATTTGCGTGGAATTACATCCTTGTGTTTCTAAAGTCCCATTTCCCTTAGTCCAGTCATCGAAGAAGTGTAGCTGGGGTTTCAGTAAAGCTAGGAACAAAGCCAGTGTCCAGAGGTTCCTTTCCATGTTGGAGGCCGGTCCAGTACAGCTTCAGGTCAGTTGCAGTCCCTTAGTCCGTTGTGTTGGGATCCGCGTGGCCATGGGCTACACAGGAGAAATCCAGGAAGCCAAGCATGAGCCATGAGCCAAGCTGCCAAGAGGAACCAAAAGAGTGAACTTCTTTTTTTTTTAATCCTCATCCAAGGACATTTTTCCATTTTTTGTACAGACAGTGTGGGAGGGAGAGAGAGGAAGAGAGAGAGAGGGAAACATCGATGTGAAAGGGACACATCGAGTGGCTGCCACCCGCACGACCAACCAGGGCCGGGGACAAACTGCAACCGAGGTACATGCCCTTAGCGGGAACCGAACCCGGGTCTCTCTGGACCGCAGGTGGACGCTCTAACCGCTGAGCCAAACTGGCCAGGGCAAGAGTGAACTTCTTTATTTGGGGGATTAAATATCCCTAATCTTCATGTGCTTGCAGTGGCTATACCCATTCTGGCCAATGACCTTTGTGCCCAGGTGTGACTGATAGGCAAGTACCCTCCTATGTCACCCAGCCTTGACTGGGCACATATCTATCTTCCCTTTGTCCAGTCCCCTCCCCCTGTGTTTTGCAGGGAACATGCTTGTAATGTCTGGCCTTCCCTTTGCTCCTTTCCTATTAATAATTAGCTAATTACAACAGTTTTATTTTGTGAGTCTTTCTGATGAACTAGTAAAACACTTAGGGTGTTTTGAAAGAAGACTTACAGAACTGTTGCCCAATAAGTCACTTGCATTTAGAAACACTGATAAGAAGTTAAATTCCATTTTGTATTAGAAAGAACGACAGTTGTCCTATGTGTATCCTTTACTTTTACACAGAACACTTCACTCTTAACCTTTGGTCACCCAACGTGTGGGGCATTTTCCCACACCAAGCATTTCTGTGACACCAGTTGGGTGTCCTACAACTTAACTTAATTCTGATACTGGAGACATGATTCTTGGTGTATATCCTGTATCTTTAAGTGGTTTAATAACTTGGTGAATAGAATAATTCACATCCAGTCATTTACTTGGAGATAGTATCAGATCCCATAGGCAAGGACTCAGTCCCATAAGTCTGCCCCCTACCTTTAGCTGCCAATTGAAAGTCCAAGTTGTCACCTATGTTTCTGACCAACTGACCATACATCAGAGGTCTCCAAGATCCTCCTCCTCAGGTTCAGTTAATTTGCTAGAACTCAGGGTAACAGTTTACTTACCAGTTTATTATGAAAGGACATGTTAAAGAATAGATGATCCACTCCAAGTCCCCAACTCCAGTGGACTCTGGCTCTGACATATCAGTGCAAAGGAGTTTGTTCTGGGTCAAATGCCCTAGTTTAGAGGGTGGCATTGGACCCCTTGAGTCGTGCTTTTTGCTCATGAGACCTGTGAGACAGCTGTCATCCTGGGAGTCACTGCTTTCCTGAGTGAGGGCCTGTTCCCTGGGTCTCATGTTCTTAGCCAACTCCCATATTTGCTGAAGCATGTTGCTAATTATTTGCTAAGAAGGAGGTTTAATAGGCACATTTCTCCAGTCTTTGCATTTCTAAAAATACCATTATGAGTAAAACAATTAACAAGGTTGACCTAATGGGCATATATTAAATACTACACTTAATAACTAAAGAAAACATGCTCTGTTAAAATATATATACAAATTCGCCCTGGCCAGTTTGGCTCAGCGGTTAGAGCGTCGGCCTGTGGTCTGGAGAGACCCGGGTTCGGTTCCCGCTAAGGGCACATACTTCGGTTGCACTTTGTCCCCGGCCCTGGTTGGTCGTGCGGGTGGCAGCCACTCGATGTGTCCCTTCACGTCGATGTTTCTCTCTCTCTCTCCCTTCCTCTCTCTCCCTCCCACTCTATCTGTACAAAAAATGGAAAAATATCCTCGGGTGAGGATAAAAAAATATATATATATATATATATATATATATATATATATACACAAATTCAAGAATTGATTACCACTGCAAATCATAAACCAACTTTCAACAAATTTCAAAAAGCATCAAACACAGTTTATCTGATCACAAAACAATTACTCTAAAATTCAATAACAAAAACACATCTTTTTTTTTTAAACCATATATTTGAAAAATTGGAAAATTTATGTATTTAATGATCTAAAGGGTTAAAATAAAAATAATAATATTAATTTTAAAATATTTTGTTTAACATAATAAAATACTACATTTTAAAACTCAAGTAGAATCTGAGATAAATTTATAACCTTAGATTGCTGCAATACAAAAGGAGAAGGCTAAAGATTAAATAATCAAATTGGATTAAATATCCAACTAGAGATTTTAGAAAAAGAACCACAGATGAAAACCGAGTGAAGGTGAAAGTGAAAATGTAGGACAAGGTCAACTAAAATAAAAAAGAAATACAAATAGAGCCAACACAGACACATTAAATAGCAAAGCTCACATGGGTGTTTCATGTCTGGAAGGCAAAGGGACCACAACAATATTAAGAATGAACACAGGGGTAACTAGAAAACAAAAGATAAGAGGGGCATGTCGTTAACACCTTTATGTGAATAAATGTGTACTGTTAGATGAAATGGACAAACTCCTAGAAAAATACAACTGGCAACAACAGAAAATTGGAATTATTTTTATTACTATTAATGAAATCGAATCAGAAAGAAAACATGGGCTCAAACAGTTATATAGGTGAGTTCTATCATGTATTCAAGAGGTAGAGATAGATATAATCCAAACCTATTCAAACTCTTACAGGTGGCTGAAGAAGCAATATTCCCAAATTCATCTTATGAGAATAATGGAATCTAGATCCCCAAACTGTACAAAGATAGTGGGGAAAAGAACATTTTCAGATCAGTCCCATTCAGAAATATAGGTGAAAAATTAAGTTAAATATTCCCAACATAATCCATCTATTTTTTAAATTATTGAGTCTATTGCAAGAAGTTGTATTGGAAAATATCTTAGTATCATTGATCCTGTTAGAGATTTAAAGAGATATTCATCTCAAAAGGTCTATAAAAAGTAATGGATGATGTTTAACATTTAGTCATTGTTAAAAAATAAATAAATAAAACTGACCTCTTAGACCTGAAGAGCATTATGCTAAGTGAAATAAGCCAGTTAGAGAAAGATAAGTACCATATGATTTCACTCATATGTGGAATCTAAGGAACAAAATAAACTAACTAACAAAATAGGAACAGACTCATAGAGAACAGACTAACAGCTGTCATAGGGGAGTTGGGTTGAGGGGTTGGGTGAAAAAGGTGAAGGATTAAGCAAAGAAACAAAAACAATCTCAGATAAGGGGTTAATTTCCAATATATATAGAGTGCTCATACAACTCAACAAAAGGAAGTCAAAGGAACCAATTAAAAAACGAGCAGAGGAACTAAATAGACACCTCTCCAAACAGGACATACAAATAGCTAAGAGACATATGAAGAAATGTTCAACATCACTAATCATCAGAGAGATGCAAATTAAAACAACAATGAGGTATCACCTCACACTTGTCAGAATGGCCGCCATCAACAAATCATCAAACAACAAGTGTTGGCAAGGGTGTGGAGAAAAGGGGACTCTAGTACACTGCTGGTGGGAATGCAGACTGGTGGCCACTATGGAAAAAAATATGGTGTTACCTCAAAAAATTAAAAATTGAACTGCCATTTGACCCAGTGATCCCACTTCTAGGAATATACCCTAAGAAGCCTGAAACACCAATCAGAAAGAATATATGTATCCCCATGTTTGTAGCAGCACTATTTACAATAGCTAAGTTCTGGAAACAGCCCAAGTGTCCATCAGTAGACGAACGGATAAAAAAGTGGTGGTACATATACACAATGGAGTACTATGCAGCTGTAAGAAAGAAAGATCTCTTATCTTTTGAAACGACATGGAGGGACCTGGAAAGTATTATCCTAAGCAAAACAAGCCAAACAGAGAAAGACAAGTATCATATGATCTCAGTTTTTTGTGGAATATAATGAACATAACAGTCTGAAGAATGGGGTAGTCCCAGAGATGTAAAAGTGGGATACAGACTGACGATCCCCAGAAGAGGGAGTGGTGGGGGAGAGATAAATCACAGAACTTATATGCATGTGTGCATGAACAATGAACATGGACAACAAAGCTGGGGACAGGACAAGGAGGGAGGGGGAGGGGCGAATCAGTGGGGGAAAAAGGAGAAACATCTGTAACAAAAATAAATTAATTAATTAAAAAAACAAACAAACAAAACTCATCTTTAAAGTCGCCATCATTAATATACCTCATGTAAACCAGTAATTGTGAATAGTTTGCAAGGTGTGTAGATTCGTCGAGCTGGATGCTAAATATTGGAAGTGGAGCAGATTTAATTTCCTGGATCACCTGATCAAGAATATCAGCAGACATGTCATCTATTCTTCTGCAGACAGTGTCTTTAGATAAGGAAATTGCACTCAATTTTGAAAAAATTCATCTCCGATCATAACCCGAACAATGTCTTTGGCCACTGGCAACAGTAAATCCTCAGCAATGGTGTGAGGTTTCATAGCTCTGGTGATTCTGAGTGCCACCAAATATGAAGCTTCAATGGCTGCTATGTTTGTTTGTGGTACTTGCCACCAGTGTCAAGTCTAGCTTTCTTGAGTCTATCAACTTTGCTTCTAAAATAGTTGGTATCCTTGCTGGCAAAGCTCAGATGCTTGCTATCAAAATGTCATTTTAGTTTGTTTGGCTTCATAAATTCAGCTGATAGAACTTCACAACAAATAACATATTGTGGTTTCTCAATTTCTGCTACAATTATTGAGATAAAACCATACTGTAAAAAATTCTCACTATATTTTCTTTTCTTAATGTTCTTCTCTACATGATCCATTGTCATGGGATGGTTTGCTAATGAAAATTATATATAACAATAGCTTTAATAATACAAAAGATGATACATGGCATAGTTTAGTCAATACAGTTCATTAAAGTTTCCTATGATTTACCATTCTCTGTGTTTTTTTTTTTTTTTACATACCTGTTACTATCACAAGGGGGTAGTATTCACATCAATCACAGCTGAATATAAAAAGACCAATCAGCATCCAGATTAAGTTCCTATGGTACAGATATTTTATTTTTGCTATAGTTGATGATTTTACAGTACATGATTTTACATTTACCCAGTAATTATAATTCACGAAGTGTCATTTTACCTCCAATACTGCTGCTTTCAACACAGTAGCTGCTTTTAAGAGTAGCTGCTTTCTTCACAGTAGCTGCTCTCTACACATGTGTGACTGGTCTGCATAAGTACATTATGGCACCAACCCTGTCACATACACCTGTATTTGTATGGGTGTATGTGATGGGGTTGGCATGATGATGTCATCATGCTGGGTACTCATTTGTGGGCGTGTCTGTATGTGGGTGTATCTGCATGTGGGCAGACCCACCTGGAGATGGATAGAGGAGCAGTGTCTCAGTTCCTAAGACCATTGGAAATATGTGTTTTCCAATGGTCTTAGGTGACCCCTGTAGAGAAACAGGAACTCTTAAACACTGTACATGGAAGTACTTATTTGAATGAGACTTTGGAAAAACAATTTAGAATTATATAAAGGTGAAAATGTATATATCTTATGACCCAGTGATTCCACTTCTGGGCAAATAGTGTGAAGCCCTTGGACACGTATACCAGATGACCTGTGGAAGAATGTTCATAAAAGTATTGTGTATAAGAGCAAAAACTGGAAATAACCTAAATGACCCTCAACTGAAGACTGCATCAAGTATGGTATGTATATAAAATGAATGAACTATAATCACAGGTATCAACATGAATGGATCTTAAAACATCATCTTAACCCTCATCCACTGCTGGTGGGGGAATGGAAAATGGTGTAGCTGCTTTGGGAAACAGTGTGGCCTTTCCTAAAAAAAAAGTTAACTGTGAAATTACCATGTGACTCAGCAATTTCAGTCCCATGTGTTTTCCAAGAGAGTAAAAACATCTATCCATGCAAAACAACAAACCAAAGCAAAAGTCTGCACACAAATGTTCACAGCAGCATATTCATAATAGTGCAGAAGTTGAAACAACCCAAATTGTCCATCAGCTGAAGAATGGATAAAATAAATAGTAGTCTATTGCCTGGTTGGTGTGCTCAGTGGTTGAGCATCAACCCATGCACCAAGAAGTCTCTGGTTCGATTCCTGGTCAGGGCACATGCCCAGGTTGTGGGCCAGATCCCCACTCTGGGGCAGGCAGGAGGCAGCCAATCAATGTTCTCTCTCATTGATGTTTCTATCTCTCTCTCCCTCTCCCTTCCTCTCTGTCTAAAAAAATCAATAAAGAAAAAAAATTGTTTTTAAATGTAGTCTACCCACACAATGGAGCATTACCATAAAATTACCATAACGAAGCACTGGTACATCCACAATATGGATGAACCTTGAAAACATTACAATAAGTGATCTTTTATTTATATAGAGATCAAAAATAAAGAAAATGAAACAATGAATTGTTTACGGATAGATAACGTATGTGAGTAACACAATGAAAAGCAAGGGAGTGGTCACCACAAAATTTGGGATAGTCATTACTCAGAGATGTCAGAGGAACTAGTAATATTCACCTGAAGTTTGGTTGAAGGTAAACGGATGTTCACGGTAT
This sequence comes from Molossus molossus, assembly GCF_014108415.1. Taxonomy (NCBI): domain Eukaryota; kingdom Metazoa; phylum Chordata; class Mammalia; order Chiroptera; family Molossidae; genus Molossus; species Molossus molossus. The sequence continues at coordinate 32,755,178 of NW_023425356.1, forward strand.
TATTTTAACCGTACACATTATCCTTTAAAGTGGGTTTCAACTCTTGATCTATCTCAAGTTTATCTACATATCATCTGTCTATCTAGATATACATATCCATCTATGTGTATATTTCCTAATTTCTAAAACTTAAACCCCCTTTCTCTCTCCTTACACTTAATGTTTAGTTTGTGGCCTGTTCTGCTTTTTTTAATGGATGTAATAAATATCTCTGAGGATATTAATTTAAATATTTTAAAATTTTCTTTCTTCTCTAAATCATCCATTTGTTTACAATCCCTCCCCCCCATACCTCCCCATGGTAAAGGCTCTTCTAAGATATCTTGTTGTCCTTGTTGTCTGTTCATATTGTAAAACATCAGACTGGCCTGGTCGGTGTGGCTCAGTGGTTGAGCGTCGACCCATGCACCCAGAGGTCGCTGGTTCGATTCTCGGTCAGGGCACATGCCCAGGTTGTGGGCCAAATCCCTAGTGGGGGGCATGCAGGAGGCACCAATCAATGTTCTCTCTCATCGATGTTTCTATCTCTCTCTCTCTCTTCCTTCCTCTCTCTCTAAAAAAAAAAAAAATCAATAAAGAAAAATATTTTAAAAACATCAGACTGGGAGTTCTGTGTACATGTACTTACCTTGCTTCAGGCTGGGGACTTGGGGAGCCAGTTGTTACAGTGGGGGGACATCTGACTGCCATTTTGAGAGGATCTTTTCTCTGGGACCATTCAGTTTTTCAAGGGAAAAGACCCTTTACTGTTTTGGTTTGAGGTTGTTTTATTGTCCCGGGGAGGTGGGTGCATGGCTCCTGTGCGTGTTGAGCTTCCGGTAGCAGGATTTCCGCAAATCCCCTCTTTCGAGCCCATGTCTCACTCCAGGCTTCATGGCACCAGCATTTCCTAGACCCAGTCCCTGGGCTCTGCAGAGTGTGGCAGCCGCTCTTCTGGCCTGTGTCCCCGTCGCCCTCTCTTCCAGGCCCTGGGTTCTGTTCTCCGCTTCACCATCTGCCTCACTTGCATCTGCCTCACTTTTTGACACATATTGATTAACGTCTCGTATCTGCTAAAAACCTCTCTACTGGTCTTTCATTGCTCAGCGTTAATACATTGCGATGATTATTATTTAGAAGGGGGCCTATTATACTTTGAAGGGAGGGAAGAAAACGTGTGAAGTATATCTGCCATTTTTAATCAGAAGTTACGTTACCTTTAAAATAAAAATAATAAGAAAAAAGCTGATGTTCATTGAACACCGCTAAGGGCCTGGCACTGGGCTAAGAACTTCGCGTGCATCATTTTGTTACTCTCGACAGCAACTTCATGAGGCAAGTGCTCTTGTTTTCTTCCCTGCTGTACAGATGAGGAAACTGAGAGAGAGAGATGATAAACATCTTGCCAAAGACCTAAGAGATAAGAAAGTGGTAGAACCGGACGGTCTGAGTGCAGGAGATGTGTCCTTAATCATCATGTGACATATACAAGTAGGTGACAGGTAGACTGACATAGAGCCTGAGGTCCTGTAATCAATGTCACAGGTGAAAGACTAGAAATTTTGTCCCAAATGGAAAGAGTGAAAATCAACTCAGAATGAAAAATAAAAGCAGCCCTACCCTTAATCAGGTGGGGAGATCGACACAGACAAAACCAGCTGCAAACAAACCAAAAACATTGTTTCTCTAATAGGCATGCTGCAGGTGTAGAATGTGACACAGACTAAAGACCTCCCTCTCTGAGTGAGCACAGCTGTCTCAGCACTGATGCTCCCAGAATGCTTTGCTCGACTCATCTATTACTGGAGAGACCAACCGCTAGCCGTCCTCCACTCATGAGTATCCAATCCCTAGCTCATGTCCATGTATCCCAATCCTGCATCAGAAACAGCAATTAATTCAGCACTGAACCCCACTTCCCTGAGATTTTCCTCAAAAATTTTTAGCAGGAACCCAAATCTTAGGAAAGATGCTTCCTCTCTTCCTTCTTGTTGAGCCTCATTCTGAAGTCCCTGGGTGCATTGAGTGGTCTTGGCTGATTAGGCCTTAACATAGATATGTGAGTTCTTAGAGATTTATTCCTTTGGCTTAAACTCATGAGCTTTCCTACAGTGCCAGAGCCCTGGGTGTGTGGGAGGGGGAGGCAGTGGTGGATGGGGGTCAGAAATAGAAAACCTCATGAAAAACCTTGGGAGAGAGGGGTGTCCTTGTGGGGAAGTGAGGTTAGGACTTGGAAGGCACATGTAGCTGCTTTGCATTTTGTCCTTTGATGGGCCTTAATTCTGTCCTTTTTCCTGGTCTCTGGATGTCAAAGTCCCAATTTTAGGTGGCAGTCAATGCTGCCTGAGGCAGTTGCAACTGCCATTTCTGAACTGATAACTATTTCCACCCCGTTGCCATCAGGACATTTGGACTTTATTTTATTTTTTAAAATTTTTATTGATTTTTTTGAGAGAGAGAGAGAAAGAGAGGGAGGGAGGGAGAGAGAAACATTGATGTGAGAGAGAATCATCAATCAGTTGCCTCTCACATGTGCCCCGACTGGGGATGAAACCAGCGACCTGGGTATGTGCCCTGACCGGGAATCGAACCACCACTTTCTGGTGTACGGGGATGATGCTCCAACAGACTGAGCCGCACCAGCCAGGGTCCTTTGTTCTTACTTCAGTGAGATGGAGCTTCAGGATATGTGTGTCTCAGCTGAGAGGGGTGGTCTAGCCCCCACGCTCAGTGCCATGTGGGAGCTGCCCTAAGCCAGTGCAGCATCCGTGTGAGAGCGGCTGAGCCTGTCCCAGCTTGAGTGTGGTGGGTTAAGGCCAGGAAGCCTCAGCCCTGGTGTTAGAGCACCCCCTCTGGAGCTCCAGTTAAAGGACTCTCAGTGCTTTGACAGCCACAGGTGAGGATGGACACAGGTTATTATTATTGCTCTTGCTGTTAATCATTCATATTGTTATTCATACTCCCTCCATTGGTATTGTGATTCTAACTTTTCTAAGTACCTTCGCTTTAATTTTTTTCTCCTCGGTGAGGTATGCACAGCATGACTGATCATTATCTTGTTTTACAGCTGAAGAAAATGAAGCCCAGACCACTGTGTTACTTGCCTATGTCGGTGACAGAGCAGAGGTGGAAAATCCAAGTCTCCTGGCTCCAGTCAGTAGTCACTCCAGTTTCTCCCGACGAAAGAGAAGAGTATTGAACAGTGAGTGCTGAGAGGTCTCCCTGAGCCTGGAGTATTTGAGCTGCGGATATGCCCAAAGTTGAGACCATTGGGCTTAGTTGGCTACCGGGACTAGAAACTGGTTCTTATTTTCATCTCCAATCTAGAGCTTACTTATTAATCTCACCTCAGAAGTCACCAAACCCCAAACAGGAGAATAGAGCAAGGCCCTGGGCTCAGGTTATGTAAGTGGGGGCTGGGCCGCTGCCACCTGCCTGGGAAGGAAGGGGTGGAGGAGGCCCTGCCTCTGCCCTGGCCTCCCCAGGGTGAGTGTGGGCACAGGAATGTGGAGAGGCTGCTTGGAGCCAGGCCAGGTGCATCTCTGCCTTGCTGTCAGCTCTGAACCAACGGGCTCCAACCAGTTTGTGGCTTAGCCTGCGCTTCAGAATGGGGTGGTGGTTGCATTCTTTTCCATCCCACCCTAAACCAGCTGTCCATTGAGAAGGAAGTACCAACAACACAGGAGGGGTAGGGGGGACAAATGCGCCTCAGGAAGGAGAGGATTCTCAGACTGGAGGCTGCTCTACTCTCCGAGCACCAGCCCCTAACATCAGTCTCAGACCCAGACACTTTGGGTCTTTATCCTGAGTGTTCTGGGCATCAGTGTCTTTTTATAAAAACATAATTTCACTCTCCTGAATCTCCTCTTTCACCCTTTCATCCATTCTTCACACAGCAACCAGAGTAAGCTTTCAAAGACACAACCCTGATTATGTCATTCCCCTGGCCTAAGACTCCCAGTGGCCCCCTGCTATGAACCACGTCCAAATCCTTCAGCATGGCCCGCCAGGCTGTGCGTGTTCTAAGTCAGCCCACATCAGCCTCACCTTGCCCCACTCTCCTCACTGCTCCCCAAGCTAAACTCACGTTCCTTGGAAAGGGCTCTGTGCTTTTCTGCCTCAGGACCTTTGCACCTGCTAATTTCACTGTCTGGAATGCCTGCTGTCTTTAGATCCTTCATATGTAAGCTCAGTATTCTCTTCAGAGAAGTCTACCCCAATGCTGTACCCTACATTAGGTTCCCTTCCATGCTCTCATAATACTCCACATGATAATAGTCATTATTTATTTACTGTTGATCTCATCCTTTGCTGAACTGAATTTTCCATGAGGATAAGAAACTGGTCTGTTCTTCTTATTACTGTATCTTCAGTACTGTATGAGTGAGTTAATTATATTCAATTTATTGAGGACCTAATACTCAGATTCAGCAAAGACTTGCTGAGTGCTACTATTTGTCAAGAATGATGCAACTTCATATATAATCTTAATTAATTGATTTAATCTCCATAAACTTTATGCTAGGACTTGGGTTTCAAAGCTGAGGTTACTACACTGAGATTATGAGTATTAGATGAACTCACAGGCTTGGCACATAGTAGGTGCTCAATAAATATGTATTCAATGGAAAAATACATTTCTTAGAAAGCAATATTCTGATGAAAAAGTGAAAGTATACGTTGTATATCTGAGAAAATCAAAATTCCCTAAATTACATAGCTAGCAAGTACTAGGCCTAGGATTTGAACCCAGGCCTGCAGGCATGAGTCTGGAGCTCATCTTGGGTTCCCACTCACACTGCTGGCCCAGTGGGGACGCAAAGAAGTAAAGAACCATGGTCCGTCCTGGAGGAGCAGACAGTGACATTGATAAGAGAGCAATACAAACCTAACGTGATAAATGCCTCTGTAATTTGGTGCCAAAGAAATGGATGTGGACAGTGCGTGAGCTTGGAAATACGAGAAGGGGCAGATACCCCCAGGGATGTGCACCAGACGTGGCATTCCAGGAGCATGAGACAGCAGGAGCAAGGCAGAGAGGAACACGTCAGCATGACACAAAACAGGTCCCGATACATTTAAGATTGAAATCATATCAAGAATCTTCTCTGACCACAGTGGTGTGAAACTAGAAATCATTTACAAGAAAAAACTAGAAAATACATCAATGCTAAATAACATGTTACTCAACAATGAATGGGTTAACAGTGAGATCAAGGAAGACATCAAAAGATGCTTTGAAACAAATGAAAATGAGAACACAACATCCGGCCCTTTCTCCTGCACTAAAGTCACCAACTGCGGCACACTTGTGTTATACATTACAGGTATAGATAATCAGATTCCGTTCCAGAAAGAAAGAAAAGAAGGACAAAATGCTTTCCAGTTTTCATTGCTGGCTGACTTTAAAACATGACCCATTTTATATGTGTGGATGAGGAAACTTAGGCACCAGCTGACGCAATGCCTTGCAAATTCACTTTGAACAGAAAATGCACCTGTGGGGATAGGTATTTTTATCTATTTGTGACAAAGCCTCTAAAGAAAAATAACATGCTAGTGTGTTACTCAAGGGTATGTCATTCTTACAAAACAAGACTACCACAAAATGTCTCCAGATCCCTTCCAATAGCCTAGAAGACAGTGCTCACAGGTGACTTTGCAGGCATGTGTCCTGACACACACACATGCTTACTGTCTTTCATCTGTGCACATCCATCCAGCCTGGAATACTCTGCGGGCACTGTGGGCACCTCTGCTGGAGATCAGGGTCAGAGAGGGCATTCTGGGGTGGGTGGGGGTCCTAGTTACAGGATCAGCCCCACAATGTAGAGAAACAAAGAGGACACAGAGAGGTTGGGACACCTAGGACCACAGAGAGGTGAGGGTGTAGCAGTGCCCAGAGAAAGACAGCTGAAGGAAGAGCAAAAGGGACATTTCCCTGGGTTCAGTGAGAAACATTTTTTGCTTTACTGTGAGCAAAACTACTTTAGGGGAGCATTCTAAATTCTTTTTCATCACTTTAGCCCAGATTTGAATGTTTTATTCTTTGTTGATTTTAGAGAGAGGAAAGGAGAGGGAGAGAGAAATAGAAACATCAATAAGAGAGAACATCCATTGGCTGCCTCCTGCATGCCCCCCACTAGGGATTGGGCCCACAACCTGGGCACGTGCCCTGACTGGGAATCAAACTGGTGACCTTTTGGTGCATGAGCTGACATTCAACCACTGAACCACACTGGCCAGACTCTCTGATGCTGTTTTAATTCTAGCCTACATTTCTCCCTTGGCCTTTAGGCAAGTAGTTCCTGCTATCAATTTGCTAATTATTAGAAGAATTCTGCTGGAGGCTTGAGCTTTTGGTAAAGATTTGCAGGAGCCTCAAGACAGACTTGAATGAGCGGGGGTCAATGGATGGGGAATAAAAAGATTTAGAGATCTCATAATCTCCCTTGGATCCTAAACATCACACACCTAAACATCACACACCTCTGGCCATTCCCCTTCTCCCTTTTCTCGACATAAAAGAAGCCTGAATTCTAGGCTGTCTTAAGACGGATTTGTAGAAGTTTTAAGATCCCCATCTTCTCAAGCTGGTGCCTTCTAGATCAATAAACCTTTCCTTACTCCAAATTCTGACATTGGCCTTTTGAAGTGTTGGGCACACAAACCTTGGATAGGTAACGTGCCCCCTTCTCACATACAGCCCTACAAGATGGGTCTATTCAATAGCAACCTACCTTCTTCAAATGCTCCTGGATGCATGGAGAAAACAAAGTGGCACTCACTGTGGCTCTAGATGAGGGAATGCCCAATCTTCTGAGGCCCCTTCTTATCCCACCACAACCCACTTCACATGCTCTCCCAATTCCTTCCCCCCTCAGCCTGGGAGAGAATGACAAGAATCCTTCCTTCTAGTTTGGCTGGTTCTTCTATTTTCCTCTTCCCTCCCCACAGCCCAGGTCTCATGGCCCCTCTTCCATTGCCCAGACCACAGTACCAGGTATGGCTGAGTCCTGGTTCCTCTGTATCTGGGGAGGTGGGGCACAGGGTAGGGCTGGAGCAAAGGAAAGGGACTGGCAATGATGCCAAAGAGGCAGGGGGGAGCATTGATTTATTTAGGTACTACCTCACTTTCAGTGGAATGAGAGTTTCCTGTAGTGGGCACTCTCATGGCTTGGTTCCCAGCAGCTACTCCTTTCCAGCCCCTCTTACACACACATGACTTTAGCCCTGTTTTTCGGCAATTAATTCCAATTTGTGTAGGTGTGTTAGGGGTGGGGTGGGATGGCAGTTCCACACCAGCAAGCAATTCTCAGACGCCAGCTGGGTGTTCCAAAATTTAACTCAACTCTGACACTTCTATGTGGAGATAGCTTCAGATTCCACAGGTTAAGGGCTCAGTCCTATAAGACTGTCACCCCTTCCCCCCACTGCCTTCAGATGCCAGTCACAAGCCCAGTTTGTTACGTGTGTTCTGAACAACCAGGTAGAGACTGCAGGTTCCCCTCACCCCCTCCTTAGGGGATTGATTCATTTTCTGGAGCAGCTCACAGAACACAAAGAAACGTGTTACTTACTAGATCACCAGTTTATTACAAAAGTACATGTAACTCAGGCGATGCATGGGCAAGGTGTGGGAAGAGCTCCCATGCCCTCTCAGGCTCCCTGTACCCCCTCATGTTCACCAACTTAGAAGCTCTCGAAATCCCATTCTTATGTGTGTGTGTGTTTCAATGGCAGCTTTATTACCTAGACATGATTGATTAATAATTCATTGGCCATTGGTGGCTGATTCAACTTCCAGCCCCTCTCCCGTCCTTGGAAGTCAGCTAGGTGGGACTAAAAGTTCCAACCCTCTAATCACTTGGTAGGGTCACCTGGCAACTGGTCCCCATCCTCAGGTTATCTAGAGTCATTCTAAAAGTCACCCCATTAACATAACAAGGACACCTTTATCACTATCTATCACTTAGGGTTTTAGAAGTTCTGTGCCAGGAACAGGTAGAAGGCCAAATACACACACACATTTTATATATATATATACACACACACATTTTATATATATATATATACACATTATATATATAACATATATATTTCTTACTATAAATTACAATATCATAAGACCCTAACTGTTCCTCCCACCTCTCTTAATAAAATCCAAATGACCATCCCGTTCCAGAAAGCGGCCAGAGGCGACCTCTGAAAATGGTTCAGCAATCCACTTGACCCAGAAAATCCCACAAAATCACACAGTTCAGAAGGTTCAAATCTTTGTGTTCACTTTAAGAACACTTATGAAACTGCCCAGACCATCAAGGGTAAGCATATTTGAAAAGCCACCAAGTATCTGAAGGATGTCACTTTTCAGAAGCAATGTGCCATTTCGTCACTACAACAATGGAGTTGGAAGGTGTGCCCAGGCCAGGGGGGCTGGACACAGGGTCATTGGCCCCAAAAGAGTGCTGAGTTTTTGCTGCACATACTTAAGAATGCAGAGAGCAGTGCAGCACTCAGGGTCGAGATGTAGACTCTGGTCACCGAGCACATCCAGGTAAACAAAGCTCCCAAGATGCAGCACAGAAGGCACAGAGCTCGTGGGCAAAGGAACCCACATACAAATTCGCCCAGCCACACTGAGATGACCCTGCTGAAAAAGAGCAGATTGTTCCTACACCAGAAGAGGAGATGTCCCAGAAGAAACTGAAGAAGCAAAAACTTATGGCCTGGGAGTAAGTCAGCATAAAATAAATATTAATAATGTTTTTAATAGTTCAAACAATGGCTGCTAATCTGTGAGCACAAGGTCCTTCTTCTTCCAAGAATCATTCTTGATCAACTATTCCTGAAACTAGCTGAACTTTGCCTGACCCTTCTAAAGCAGCGGTTCTCAACCTGTGGGTCTCGACTCCTTTGGGGGTCGAACGACCCTTTCACAGGGGTCGCCTAAGACATAACAGTAGCAAAATTACAGTTATGAAGTAGCAATGAAAATAATTTTATGGTTGGGGGTCACCACAACATGAGGAACTGTATTAAAGGGTCGCGGCATTAGGAAGGTTGGGAACCGCTGCTATAAACATTCCACTGTCCTTCCCCAAGTTAGAAGGGGATAAAGGCTATGCTAACGTGCCCTGGAGGATGTGCTTTCATGATGCTCTCTTTGTGATAAAATGGTCCAGTCCGAGAGAGGGTCTTCTATTTACCCCAAGAAACATCTCCTGGAGGAAGAGAGGAAAGAAAGATCATTCTGTAGTTTGTGGAGGGATTTGAAAGACTGTGCCAGGGAGGACTGTTCCAGAAGAGTGTAGGTGCCTAGCAGGCACCACCCCCAGGAGCTGGCCTTGGAGCCTTATCAGCCTTCCCCCTCCCCCGGCCCCTCCAGGACCAGTCCCTGCGTGGATGGCTCCTCACTTCCTCACAGCACCCTGTGCCCACCTGTCAGGCCAGCAGTGCTAGCTCAGCACTCTGCCCCCCGGCAGAGCCACAAGCATCTGCTGAGTTTTCTCTTTCAGGTTCTGCCTTGGAAAGGTGACCGTCCGAAATAACTGAGAAGCTGGCACATTGCAGAGGAAGCCAGGCCTCTGGAAATGCCGGTTTAGGAACTTTAACCTGAGGACAGGTCTTAATCCCAGAGCAGTGTGGATTCAAGGCCTTGTTCTCTCCCTACATAGTTACCTGGCCCGGACCCTATCTCTTTCAGAGCAGGTACAACATTCCTGGGTGTGAGGAGGGCCTTATCAGAGGGGAGCAACAGAAGCCTGATATGCAGGCCAGAGTCCAGACTCAGCGCTGCACACACGTCTGAAGGACAAGAGGTTCCTCACCAAAGCTGCTTCCTGCCCCGGCTTTCCCTGAATGGAATCCAAGTGTTTGCAGAGGGAAGAGGTTACTAAGGCCAGGGTTCTATCAAAGGGCCTTTTGTCTCCGGAGCTAAACTTTGGCTCATTGTTACCTTCCTGCCTGGACCCTCCAGAGGTGGGAGGCCGCGGAGGGCCTCGGTGTCGGTCTGTGGCTCTGATGCAATGGAGCAGCAGGAAGAGACTGGGCCCAGCTCTGGGGGAGAGGAAACCTGGGCCAGGCTGATGTGATGCGTCTGCGCAGGGCCTCCTGTCCAGCAGTGACAGGTGCAGCTGGGCGAGTCGACGCACAGTTACCTTCCTGCAGGACAAAAGGTTCTCATAGCTTTTCCTTCCTCCTTTCTAAACTCAAGCCTACTTTTGGGGATTCTTGTCCTCTTGCTTCTCAGGGGATGGAGATACTCCTGCAGTCTCTCAAACCAGAACTGACCCAAACCATCTTCCTTTCTCTGCACATTTACCTTCCTGAAGAACACAGGGTGGTCTCCCACCACTGGGACGTCAACCCAGGCCGGACAGCTTTCACCTCCTTGAGAGAATGATTGAGAGAGAACAGTTTTAGGAAGTTTGCAGGACAGGGTTGAAGATCTGACACCACTTGTTGGGTATGGAACTCAGGACATCTTTTACCCTCTTTTGCCTCAGTTTTCTCTCCTACAAAATGGCCTAATACTGGAGTCGTTGTGAGGACTAAACAAGATGGCAAAGTTCCTACCTCTGTGTCTTGTATATATGATCTGCAGTAAATGTTACCTGGCATCACTGTTCTCAGGATGGGCCTCAGGACCTGACCCCAGAGTCTTCCCGCTTAATTTGTTCTCAGCTACTTTTCAAGGCACATCAGCATGATCTTGGGGAGTTGGGACGAGGTTCTCCCTCTTTGTTTAGAAGGTTCCTCAGTATAATTCAAGGCCCTAGGTAGAGAGTGTCCACGCATTTGCTTGTCAAGCCTAACTACCAAGAGGACCACTAGGGTCACCTGGTTATCTAATACTAGGTCCCAGAATGAATGGACCATATTTGGAAAAATTAAAAAGATGCACTTTGTAGATCAAATTTGTCTCATTTTTTGTTTGAGCTGTAGGAGTGATGAGCCTTTATGGCATCCTGCATTTGATTTCATCACTCATTCCTTCATTTAATTGGCAAATATTCATCGAGTGCTTACTGCATTCTGGGAACTGTAATGGGCAGAGCATACAAGAAGACCAAAAGGGTATGAGGTCTGTGGTCTTGTGCAACTTAGTCTAATGAAGGAGCAAACATTAAGGTAAAAGGTGTGAGCAAATGCTCTTTGGGGAAGAGACTGACACATTCTGTGAACTGAAGGAGCCAGTGAAGCTCAGAGAGGGTGGAGGGGAGGCTGGAGGGATGGACTAAGGTTGTGATGGAATTCGAAGAGCTTGGAGTCCATGTTAATGATTTTGGTCTGTATCCTAAGAGCAGTGGGGAAACCAGACAGGTCATGACTACTTCAGCTTTCTATTTTGAAAAAAAAAAAAGAAAGAATTTTTTAAAACTTTATTTTAAAATAATTTTGGACTTTAAAAAATTTTCAAAAATAGTCCAAAGAGTTCCCACATATTCTTGTTCCCCAAATGCTAACATCTTACACATTTATTAAAACCAAATAGGGATGTCCTTTTCTGATTCAAGATTCAACCACATTGCATTTATTTGCCATGTTTCTTTTGTCTCCTCTAATGTGTGATAGTTCTTTAGTCTTTTCTTTTTTTTAATATGATTTTTTTTTTTTTTTTTGAGAGAGAGAGAAGGAGGGAGAGAGAGATTTTCTCATGTTTAAGTTCAGGTTGTGCATTTCTGGCCAGAACACCACAGCTGCAATGGTGTGTCCTTCTCGGTGCAGTGGGATAAGAGGTACATGGTCAATATGTGTCATAACCGGTGACATCAACTTTGATCACTTGGTTAAACTTATGTCTGCCAATTATATTGCAAAGATACTATTTTTTTTTCAATAAGTGTTTTCAGGAAGGAACTTCAAAACTATGAAAATATCTTATTTTTCATCATCCTTTCTTCCACTAATTTTAGCATCTATTAATGTATCTTGCCTGACACAATTATTGCTATAGTGTTTGCCAAATTGTGATTTTTCTACTTCCATCATTTCTTCTGCAGCTATTGTTTAGAATTCTACTATAATGAAAAACTGTTCCTTAACTTTCATTTCATTATTTATTCAGTTATTTATTTATTTATATCAAAATGGAATTATGTATATTTATTGTATTCTATGGGTTATTGTCCATGACTGTGTTTTATTCTGTTACTCAGTTTATTCCCTATTTGGCTCTTGAGAGTTTTTTTATTTGGCCTCTTCTGTCCTTTTGACATTTATTACACATAAGTAAGAAAATAAGAAAGGGCCCTGGCCAGTTTGGCTCAGCGGTTGAGTGTCAGCCTGTGGACCAGAGAGTCTCGGGTTCGGTTCCTGCTAGGGGCACGTACCACAGAAAAAAAAAGAAAGAAAATAAGAAAGACTAGAATAAACCCTGTGATATTAGATTTGAATTAGAGACACAGTATGGACTTGTTAGCTTATATATATATATATAAATAGATGAAGGTAGGCAAAGATATAGATGTGTTTGGACACGTGTATATTCATACAACTACTTCCTAGTCTGTCCGCCGAGAGGCTGAAAGGAAAGGCCCACTGGTTCCAATGAACGCACCTAGAACTCAGGTCTCGGTTTCTCAGTATCATTTTCCAAAAAGAGGATCCAGAGGTCCTTGGATAATTCCAGGGTGAGGACAGAGAAAGAGCAAGATGGGCCGAAACCATTTTGCGTGGCAAAAATTAAGAAAATACTCAAAAAAGGTGGGAGCATACAAAAGACAAAAGAGCCAGCATAAAGGGTCTCTCAAGAACCAAAGAGGGAGTAAGTTGAGCAACGAAATAAATGATAGTCATGGACCCTAACCCATAGAATAAAATAAATATACATTATTCATATTGGTATAAATAAATACTTGAATAAGTAATTAAATGGGGGTTAAGGCCCGGACCAGGGCTCAGTTGGTGGGGCATCATCCCATGCACCAGAAAGGTTGTGGGTTTGATTCTCAGTCAGTGCACATACCTGGGTTGCAGGTTTGATCCCTGGTCAGGGAGCATGCACGAGGCAACTGATCAATGTTTCTGTCTCACATCTATGTTTCTCTCTCTCTCTCCCCCTTCCTCTCTCTAAGCATATTCCTTGGTGAGGATTAAAAAAAATAATAATAAAAATTTTTAAATGGGGGTTAAGAAACAGTTGTTTATTACAGGAAAATTCCTAACAATAAATGCAGAAGAAATGATGGAAGTAGAAAAATCACAATTTGACAAATGCCATAGTGATCATTATTTCAGGCAAGAATCATTAATAGATGCTAAAATTAGTGGAAGAAAGTATGATGAGAAATAGGATATTTGCATAGCCATACCTTATTTATTTCCACTCTCCAATAGTGAGGAACCCGGCTCTTTTCTCCATGGATAGTCACTTATTTGTTCAGTCCAGTAATACACATAAGTAAATTCAGAATGCGAATGAAGAAGTGTGAAAAACACATTCAACAACTAGAATGTCTTTATTTGACAGCATATAGCAACAATACATTCTTTAAAAACTTACTTAGATTAGCTCTTTTCCTCCCCACTTCCCTCAGTGTAGTTATGTCGTTCATTTATTTTTAATACAGTTAGGTTTATTTCTTTTACTGTTTTGTATTCCATTTTGGGTCCTTCCACCCTCCTCCTCTAAAAGCATGCACACCCCCTTCACACACACACACACACACACACACATACGCACACCCTGGTTGTTATTTATTTGTCATTTATATATCAATTCTGTGGATGTGCAAAACATTACCATGGCCCTAAAATCTGAACTATACAAACAGGTATGTTCGGAGAAATGCCACCCTCACCCTCCCTTCTATGCTGTTTCCATTCCTTCTTTCTTTCCAGTTTTTCCACCCACCCTCTGTAGATAAAAATCAATCACATTAGTTTTTTGTTTACTCTTCCTACATATACGTTTGCACAAATGTGCTAATATACGTGTATTTTTCTAGGGCCTTTTATTCTTCCATGAAAGGTAGTGTACTGCAGATGGAAAGGTAATGTGGGGTGCTGGGTGGAGAGGGGCTGGAGTGGATGGAAAGAACATTGAGCTGTTGCTGTGGTCCAGGAGAGAGCTGATGGGGCACCAGCATGGCTGTGGTGGTGGCAGAAAGGAAGAAATAAAAAACTGGCTTGAATGATGTTTGGAGGTGATGTTGTCACGATTTGTAATTGATTACATAAGGACAGTATCATGGGTGGTATTTTGGTTTCTGGCTTTACTCATTGGGTGAATGCTAGTCTTGCTCACTGAGATCTAGAACGCTGTCAGAGTCGGATGTGGGTCTCCCACATGGGTCTGTGTTGGGACATGTTGAGTTTGCAGTGGAGATGGAGTATGCAGCTGAGGCATTAAGCACAGAAATGAGGTCTGAAGAGACATTTCTAAAGCTGTGAATCCTACCCTGGTATTCTGGACACACAGGTCAGGAATGAGAGTGCAGCTTTATGGAGAAGAAACTCCCCCTCCATTCCAGTGTGCATGGCGTTTCCCACACCAGCAAGCATGTTTCAACGCCAGGACCAAAGGGGGCCCCGTGCTAACCTGACAAGCTCAGGGAAGTCCTGTGTGGCGGCCTTGCAAACTCAGAGATCTAACCACAAAGGATGGTTTGAAGTTTAAACTTTTTAACTAAAAGCAGTTTGTGGCAGGTAGTCATGTCCTAGGCTGGAATCTTCTCAGACAAAGGTCATATTTCACCTTAAAGGAGCCTATTGTCTTTTTGCATCTAAGATAACATACCTTTGGCATGTGGGGTAAGTTCCTTTTTCCAGACCCCTCAGGGCACAACCTATGCACCGGGGTGGAAACACAAATCCCCTCATTGTTATTATTATCATACTTATCATTGACTGTTAACAATCCTGTACCCATGGTTGTAGAAAGAGGTGTCTATCATTTTACTTTTTATCCAATCCCAGAGATTTCCTCACTTTGCTTTCTCCCACCTCCCTGATCTATCACCAGTGGATTTCATGTAACCTATTTACGACTTCTCTTTAGATTGTAATGTATACATCAAGGAGCAAAACTGCCATTCTCCAGAGCGTTATCTCATTCCATTGAGGTTTTGCCTCCCAGCATTTGTCGACAGTTTGGCTCAATTAAACTCACAAAATTCTTCACCAGTTTGAATGTTTCCTACGTTAACAAATACTGGCTGGGTGTCTTACAATTCAACTCAGTGCTGACCCTGTCTACCTGGAGAGAGCATCAGATCCCACAAGTTGAGGCCTCAGTCCCACAAAACTGCACCCCTCCCCCTTCAGATGCCAATTGCAAGTCCAGGTTGTTACCTGTGCTTCGGACCAACACACTGTAAATTAGTTTCCCATGATCCCCTCACTGGGTTTGATTAATTTGTAAGAACAGCTTGAATTCAGGAAAATAGTTTACTGCTTGGATTACTAGTTTATTACAAAACATATTAAAGATTTTAATTAGTAGTCAGATGAAGAGATACATAGAGCAAGGTCTGCAACAAAGGAGCTCTGTTCCCATGGCACTTGGGGTGGAAAACGTTCCGGTTCGCCCACCTGGAAGCTCTCCGGACTCTGTCCTCTTGGGTTTGTAAGGAGGCTTCATTGCACAGGCCTGATTGATTAAATCAGTGACCATTGGCAATTAAACTCAGTCTTCAGCTCCTCTACTTTCCCCAGAAGTGGGGTGGGCGGGACTAAACGTTCCCAGGTGGTCAGCCTCCATCCTTAGGTTACCTTGGGGTTTTTCAAAAGTCACTCATTGAAATAACAAAACACACCTTTATCCTTCTCCTCACAGGAAATTCCAAGGGTTTTAGGATCTCTGAGCCAGAAGTGGGGATGAAAACCAAATATATATTTCTTATGACTGTTTCAGGCTGAGAAATTTAGGTGTAGGCTGAGAAAAATCCACTCTTCAAAGGGGACCCATTTGGCATTTGAACTATATATGTATATGATAATATTAATAGATTTCTTTTATTGAGCAATTAGATGTGTTTTTTTATATGTATTATCTTATTTGATTTTATTCTCATAACAACTGCAACAAGTAAGTATGATTATTGCCTCTAGAGGGTTCATTCCTGTTGTAAGTTTCGTATTTTTACTCCGTTTTTAAACCAAAAAACCGTAGGGCAGCACACAACAGAGGGAGGCAGAGGAATAAAAAAGAAATACACTGAAAAGAAAACAGGTGTAGGAAACCTGGCAGCCTGACTCTTAAGCCTTTGCTCTTGACCACTGTATGTTCTCAAGTCCTCCTTCTCCTCCCCTCTTCCATCCATCTCTCCATCCACCCATCCACCCACCCATCCATGCACCCACCTGTTTATCCATCCATCTTTCTCACTATATATATATCCACTTATAGGCATAATTCTTCTTTAGATAGGGGATTGGATGAGATAACCTAAAAAATTCCTTCCAGCTCTTAGATTATATGAGGTATCTTTCACCTTAGATTATACTGTGATTATTTTTGGCAGGATGTTGGTCTTCCTAATTAAGTTGTTTGGTCTTATTGAAACATACATTCTTACTGAAGCTCACGTAGTCCAGAGTTTTGTTAGGATATCATTTTGCTTCGGATTATTTTGAACTCTGAGTACACAGCAAGTGGTGAATAAGAACAACCGTTCAGCAGGCAATGAGCAGGAAGGGAATGATGGCTGGAATTAGAGCATCACCCAGTTTTATCTCACTTGTACGCTATCTCAGCGATGACAAGAACGGTGGTGATTCTGGTGATGGCAATAATGATAATGAGTCCAGTACATTGTATGGCTCTTGTATCAGAAGAGGTCATATTTGGAGAGGTCATCCAGTTTACCTTCTTGCCTCCTGTTAACTAATGCCTGATTCATTCCTAAAGTATGCATACCCTATTTTTAAAAACTGCCCCAAGAATCTTGAAACCTTTTTCAGTATCATCCTTCTGATGGTTGCCAGAGTTCCCTCCTATTATATATGTTTATTCTTTCCCTCCATTTAAAATATAACTATTGGATAGCATAGAGTTCTTTGAACCACACAGCAAAAGAAAATTAAAGGAAGCACACTATATAGTCATGGGTTTCAAGAAATTGATTGTAAAGGAGAAGCTGAGTTTGGGAGAAAGCTGGAAACAGATGATTCAGTCTTCATGGAGGCACAAACACCAGAATGATGCTAATCCCTTTCTTTTCAAATTCCAAGAATCATGATGTGGTTGAAGATGAGGCACCTGGAAGGTGTGCCAAAGCCTGGTTATTACTTTGGACTTTTATTTGCAGAAAGATCTCTCCCATTTCCTCCCAGTGCTGGACCAAGGGCGCTCTTGACTTCCTCCCTTCCTACATTTGCTTCCTGTGAGAAGGAAGGAAGACGATCCAGAAACCCATACTATCATTGATGGAATCACTACACAGTGTCAAGCACTGGACTTTACATAGTTTACAGCACTTGTTCATCCCCACAATCTTAAAAGGATGGCATTATCCCCATGCTACAGATTGAGAACTTGAAAAGGTTCAGGAAGTTCCAGGGTTCCCCGGTTGGTAAGTGATAGACATTGACCTGCACCCAGATCTATATGCTCCATAGTCACTTGCATGAGGAAAAGAACTTGGGAGCATTTTATCTGCATTCCCTCTTAGATTCTGGCTGAGATGAAAATAACTTATCTTGTTCATGCCCCTGGTCTCTACCTCCTCTAGTCTATGAGCCTACAGCTTCATATTATGATAGTGTGATCCTTTTCTTCCTACATGTATGATCATGGATCAAAGAATGGAGTGGTTCCCCTCACACAATGACCCATATTGTGGACTCTGACATCTTCACCTCCAGCTCTGACTCATAACATCAAATGGGCCTGCTCTCCAGCCTTCTACCTGCCCTTCCTTCTGTGGAATAAACACCAACTTTTGCATACCAGACTACCAGACTACAGGGAGACCGCACCAGACCGCATTTCCCACTGTGAAGGGAGGCACCTAGATACGCCGGGCTGCTCCCCCAACCTCTGTGCAGGACTGCACGTAGGCCTGCCCCCCCGGAGTCATGGTGCAGAGTAGCACCTGAATGGTGATTCAGAGGAGCAGTTGCCAATATATCTGAGGGCACAGACCCCACGTGCCAGGCTGAGAGGCCAGCTCCTCGATGTGGCAGATGGTGTGTTGCCCGCAGCAGCAAGACTGCAGCAGGGTATAGCAGAGATACAAGGTCAAGTGGAAGTAGAGTTGTCGCTTTGGTTTTTAAAATCAAATGACTGACCTTTACACACTTGCACCCAAAATCCTTCAAAAAGAGATAAGAACAACCCCGAAGACATTCTCCCCTCCCACCCACTCAGTTCAAGGCGAATGAAGAGCAATCATATATACATACAAGACGAAGATAAATTCCACAGGTGGGTCTAACATCACCTTCAGTATGGCAGATGCCCTCCCGGGGATCCCTTTGCCCATCTTTGTAGTGAGGACAGCTGGGTTTGGATTTACTATTTTGTTCTTGAGTCCCAAAGACCATCCAGAGAGAAACATGCTTTGAAGGATGAGGACATGGGATGCATGGCCTCTTTGAATACCAAGGAAAGGGGGGGGGGTCTCTCAAATTGAGAGAATTGGGGAAGCAGGCACCCCAGTATGATGAGAACATAGGGCTGGAGGGCCGACTCTATGTAACTCTGTTCAGTCTGGAGAGAAATGACCTTTATCAGGGAGTGGGGATTTAGCAGGAGATACTCCTGACCAACCTGTGTCAGTCAGCCTCGAGTTGGAGCCAGGGCCTCAGATTCCTACCAAGTCTTACTTTACAGCCAATCCCAAGTGTCCCTATTTGTCAGGGCGGTTAATAAAAAATAAAGTGATTGTTCTCAGGTTGTGTCTTGAAATATACACATGAAGCTGCTCAACCAAATACAGCGTGTGCACTCAGTCCTCTTGTGTGTGTGGCGGGGGGGGGGGGGGGGCTTCTCTCCTTTGGGGAGTCCGTGATAAGACTTGGCTTGGCCAGAGGTGGAAGTCCCTGTGGGTTGTGACAGGCCAGGCCCTCACCCAGGGCAGGAGGAAGGCACCAGGCTTTGGGGTGTGTGTGTGAGAGAGTACACAGAAACCATCACACCCACACCCCACATACCGTGACAGGGTGGAGCAAGCTACCTGCTGTCCCTGCCATAACCTTCTCGTGCTCAGAAACCAGGCGCTTTGACGGTGCTAGGTTCCTCGGGACGCAGCCTGAAAGAGCTCTGCCAACCTAAGGGGCACCTTGCCAAGCAGAGTTTCCTCCCCTTATCTGCCCCCCACATCTGGGTGTCCTGGACTGGAACCAGGTCACAGCCACGAATGCCATTTCTTTTCTAAGGGGAAGCAGGAGGCATGTCTAGCCATGTCTGATCCTCAAGCCTGTCTTCACAAGCTGGCACCCCCCCTCCCCCATCGTATTACCTCCTTCGGGCATTTTTTCAAGTTGCATAACTTGGTCAGGAAATTTAGGGTTAATAATGAGTTACTCTACAGCTACTTTCCAAAGATAAAATAAAAAGCCACAGCACGAAATAGGACACAGATAACATTTAATCTCTGATGTTTCGGGAGACACTTCAGGATCTGGAAGGGCCATTGGGGAGCTGTATGGATGCGCACAAGTACTGCTTGCGGGGAGGCAGCCTGCAGCCTGGATGGGGATCAGGAGCCCAGCTCTGGTCCCAGCGCTGTTACTAAGCGGCATTGGCCATGGATGAGTCACTTTCCTTCCCCAACAAAGTTGGATTTGAGCATCTCCAAGGCCCCTCCCAGCTCTGATACTCTATGAATAACTAGCAGAGAACGTATGGGGTTGATTTGTCCATGGGCGCTGAGCAGTTAAGAACTACTTGCAGCCGCGTGGGCGAGCCCGAAACAGCTCTTCGGTGCTGGGAGTCTGGCAGCCTCTGGGCTCCGGCTCCCATCTCCATGTTGGCCCAGTGCTGGGGTCGGTCATGAGCAGCCTGAGACAGGGAGCAGGAATCACAGAAGCAGGGGCCACAACACAGATTATCGCTGAATTTATTGAGTCCATGGACAAGGACCCTCCCCAGGGGAGGTGTGCTGTTGGGTCACTTATCCTTCTTTCTCAGACCAACAAGAGCTCTGCCGTTCTCAATCAGCCCAGAGGTTTAGTTACAGGAACAAGTCCTGTTCTTGGGACGGGTGACAGGGACAAGGAAGCTGGTGAAGAGACAACAAAGCAACTCCTCTTGGCCCCAGGCTCTTGCCCAGAAGGCCAGAACCAAGACAGGGATCCAGCAGGGCGTGAGCCAGTCTGTATGCACTGCAGGAATTCCAGGAGACCCACATTTCAGGTGACACTACATTTGCCTAATGCCATTGGCACATCCATGGTCTCATCTGACATTTTTTCTAAGGCTTAGCCACCCCTCTCCACTCAGTTCTGCTCAGGCTGAACTCTACCCAGTGTACAAAGATCTCCAACATGAGCAGAATTCTCAGCAATGACTTCTGTGCCATATAAATAGCTTCAGTGATATATACAGCCTAAAACACACACACACACACACTCACACGCACACGCACACACACACACACTTTTGTGGACATCATCTTCAGGATGATTCATTCAGGTACTCATTGGCAAAAACACCCTAAATATAAGCGTAGGCTTGGACTCCAATCTCTCCTTCCCCTTCACCTCAGAGAGCACAGCATCGGAGAGAAACCTACCCCTGCCCAACCCCCGAGTCACAGTGAGGTGGGCAAGGCTCCTAGGTGGAGCCGAGTGTCTTGTACGGCAGGAGGCAGGGAGGAGGTTGTGCGGGCAGCGCTGGTGGCCTACTTTACTCCTTCCACAGTCCTAGCTTCTTCAGAGCCTCCTTTCTGTGCTCATCAGGGATGCCTTTGGGGGAAATCTTGACACTGACACAGGTGGGTCGAGGCAGTTTGTCACGGCCCTGTCCCTGGTAAGACAGGCGCTTGGAGCTCTGCTTCTGCTCCTGGTCAGCCAGCTTGCCCACCCGGATGCCTGCAAAGTCCTTCCCTGTGCCCAGGGAGGCAGGGCGGGGCCGGGAATTACGCAAGACACTGGGTGAGATCTTGTTCAAGAAGGAGTCTTTTCCCAGGGAGGTGCTGGTTTTGGAGCTGGGGTCTTTCTCGGCGGAGAGGTAGCTGCTCAGCCCCACGCCTGAGCGCTCCAGGGTGTTGGACTTGAAGTTCATCTGTCTCAGGCCAGGGATGCTGCTCTCCTGCAGAGTCAGCCCAGCGTTTGGCTTTGGCTGAGTCAGGGGACTATTTACCCCTGGGGCTGTAGGGATGGGAATTGGCATGGATTTGGCGGCTGGAACCTTCCCTGGGGTGGGTTCCTGGGCAGGAGTGAAAACCTTGCCTGGAGAAGACGCTGGAGCTGGAGCTGGAGCCTTCATTGGAGAAGGTCCTCGGGCTGGAGCAGGAGCTGAAGACTTCCCTGCAGCAGGCACAGCTGATGAGCCCTGAGTTGCAGGCTGAGCCAGAGTAGGAGCGAGAGCTGGGGAAGGGGTCTGAGTACGCGTCCCCCCGAGTCTGATGGAGCTGGTGGGCTTACTTAAGTGGGGGCTGGGCTTATCTTGGTCCTGGGGTAGCCCCAGCTTCTCTAGAGCTTCTTTGCGGGCTTTCCTCTGCTCCTGCAGTGACGAGGAGACCAGGCCCGAGTCTCCAGTGGCCGCCTCAGAGTGACGGCCCAGCCAGCTCTGGGGGTCGCTGTGGAAACTGCTTCGGCTGCTCTTAAGAACAATATTAGGTGGCAGCTTCCGGGGCTTAGGCGCTGTCAGGGGAGCCAACTGGGCATGTGGAGTCCCCGCTGATGGGGGGGGAGCAGAGGCAGCCTGAGACGACAGGGCAGGAGGCGGCAGAGGTTGTCCTGGTGCCCCTGCTAAGCCTTTCTCGTTGGCCTGTTGGGACATGGTCTCTGAAACAGTCTCCTTTCTCTTCTGGGGGCCGAGTGCCGTGAGGAGCTGGGGCGCGGGGGTCTTCTGCCCTGGCCCTTTGGGCAGGCTGTCTTCCCCGCACTGCCCTGGCTGGGAGTCCCGGAAGGCCTCTGGAGGGGGGATGAGAGCTGTGTCCAGGTCGAGCACAGCCTCCCGGGGCCCGGCCGGAGCCTGGCTAGGCTCCCTGCTCTGGCTCACCTGCTCTCTCTCAGGGTCTGGGGTGAGCCGCTCAGGGTTCCCAGGCAGGTGGCTATTAGTCTGGGTGGTGCTCTTCCAGGAGTTCTGGTTTCTACCAATATGGATATTTCTGGGGAGGCTGTAGGAGCCGGATCTGAAGCCCAGGCCTTGGGGTTCAGGCAGATGGGGTAAGCTGGACTGAGTCGCTCTCTTTGGCTCTAGTCTTTGCTGAGTGATGGTCTCCTCTGATTGTCCTGTGAGGGCCCGGGAGAACAGGCAAAGAAGAGAGGACAGAGGTGAGAACCCTGTTGCCAAGGGAAATGCAAATATTTCCTGAACTCTGATCTCCAATTTGCATAGATGGGTTTTGTTTTAGTTTTTTTTGCTCTTAAAGGGGCAGCCAGAGGCAGCTGGCTCTTTCCAACCCTCAACAGGTGCACCAGGGTTGGGAGAGATTCAGGACAGTCCCTCTAGCTATTTTAGGGCTCCCAGGTAGCTGAGTCCAATGGGAGAATTGAACACGAACAGCATGGACAGGTGCTTCGCTCTTGGTGGGGTTCACCTTATTCTACCTGCACTTGCTATGAGCACTTGGATGATTCTGTAATGACCAAAGCTGTCCCCACACCAGAGAGTGACGTGGGCTGTTTCCTCCCAGGGAGCCAGGTAACGAGTCTCGGGGGGCAGTGAAGCTTCGTTCCCATTTACTGCTCTAGCTGCAGGGAAGGTCTAACACACCGCCACCAAGTATTTGCTAAATGAAGAAATAAATGCTTGCAGCCTTGGACTCTCCTCTGCAGTCAAGTGCCCACCCCACCCTGGGATATATGGCCCCACATGTACGGCCGCACTCATGTGCCGGCCTGGCCTTCTCCTGAGCCTCAACGCCACTGGCTCTCCACACTCTCTCACAAGGGCCTTAGGGTGCCACCCACTCAAGCTAAGGGAGCCCTTCCCTGTTCTTATCTCCTGCAGCCTCAGCCTCTGGGCCACCCAGATTAGCTCCCCAGACTGACTCAGTATCTCCAGAGCCAACCACCCACCCCTCCCTCACTTCTGCTTAGAGTTTCTCCATGAGTGGATGGGAGCTGGTCAAACCCCTTCCCCTCCCAGGCCTCCGATACATATAGAAAGCCATAGGAAGGTGGCTGTGAACAGTCCCTCCTTCTCCCCAGAAACAAGGCTTGATTCTAGCCAGGAGAGTGGAGAGGCATGTGGTCATTCATTCTTCTGCCTGTGGCCCTTAGAGCAAACAGCACACACCGTGGAAAGCGGCCGGAAGGATGTTCAGATTTCCTGGGTTTCACTAGAGGTGCTACCCCGGACAGGCCCTCTTACCCCGGGGAGCCGGCTGGAGTGTGGGCAGTGCGCGGGGACTCTGGGGAGTTGTGCCTTGCTCTGATTCGTCCGTGGACAGTCCGCTGTCAGCCTCAGTGTCCAGGGAGCCAATGGTCTCCTCCAGGAAGAGCAAACACTCCTTCTCCTCAGCGGACAGGAAGTCGTAGCTGTCGCTCTGGAGTGAGGACAGGAGGAAGGAGAGAAGGAGGCTGTGAGAGAAAACGCTGCAGAAACTGGCGGGGCCTGAGAAGCAGCCTGCACTGGGGAAGGAATGCTGAAGATCTGGAAACTCTTCTGCGGTGGCTTCTGCGAACTTGCTGGAGTGGCTTCCTGAAACTGCAGGCCGCCGGGAGAGCAGGGACTGCTGTCCCACTAGCACCAGCTCTGCTAGCTGGGCAGGCACATGGCAAGTGGCCTTTCTGTCGCTCAGTCCCGGGGAGAATGCTTAGGGGCGCGGATCAGAAGCAGTCTCAGGTTCTAATCCCAATTTCTCTGTGACCTATGTCAAATATTTCACTTTGTGTGTCTCTGATTTAGCTCTAGATTATATGAACGACATACAGATTTGACCTTCAACTTGAATGGTATCGCTTTTGACTTTTCGAAGTACTTCTGCCTACTTGACCTGGCATGTCAAGGACGGTAGGAAGACAAACAGGAAACGTAGCCAACTGGTGGCTGCCAGGCCAGTGGGAACAGTGGTATGACTAGCCACAGATACATTTACTAAATAATTAGTACTGGACTCTGAAATGCATTCCACACATGACTTTTCCCCTTGTGTATTTACTTTCTTTATGTTATTTGGCTTTGCTAACATTCAAATAAGTGTGCACGTCTTAAGCAAATATTAACTTAAGCAGGAGGGGGAAGAAACTGGACGAGTACAAGGGGGAGGAGAAAGCAACTTAGTATTAAATATTAAGTAGGTAGTAAATGAGTAATTTTAAGTATGAGAAAGCCAATAGGAATGTCCGGGGGAAAGGTGCTATGGTCATGTCAGAGGGTCACTGCCCATATTCTACAGGCCAGGAAGATCCGTGGAACAGTTGCTCTCCAAGCAAGAAGGTTGAAGGGAAAACCAAAAGGCAAATGGGAATACGTGAAATTTGGCCTGAGTCCCTACCTGGCATCTTCACCCCTCTTCCTATTATTTGAGATCGCTCAGAGTTGTATATTCTCCAGACCCACTCAGATGGCCAGGAAAGATTTGGGGATAGCCCTAAAAATTCCCTGGGAAGAGGAAAGATGGCTGCCGGAATAACCCTTCCAGTCCCCAGACTCCTTCAAGAGCCATCTGTCTGTTGGCTGAGTGCGGCCCACATGACAAGGGAAGCCCCAAACAGGGCCCTTGGAAGCCCTGAAGCTGACTCCAGGGGTTCTCTGAACAAAGTTCTTCTTTACTGTCAAATTCCACTTAAAACAGCCTTGCCAGACATAAGCCAGCTCTGAACTCCTTTGTGGATGATTCTCTTGGAAGACCTTTAATCCTGGTCATCCTCTGCATCTAGTGATAGGTAACTATTCATATTGTCTCTGTGGCCCTATTATCAAAAGTCAAAAAGAAATATACAGATTGCCTGCACTTCAGATTTTGCATGTTTGTGTGTGTGCTGCTTTTTCTAATACATTTTTACACATCAAAACTCATTGACTCTCTCTCTATTTTTTTCTTTCTAATCCTTACCCAAGGATATGTTTTCACTGATGTGTGTGTGTGTGTGTGTGTGTGTGTGAGAGAGAGAGAGAGAGAGACAGAGAGAGAGAGAGAGAGTTAAAGAGAGAGAGAGAAACATCGATAGGTTGCCTGTCATATGCATTGTGACTGGGAATTGAACTAGCAATCTTTTGTTATATAGGATGACCAACTAAGCCACACCAGCCAGGGCTCGTTGACTATATTAAACATCTTTGACATACAGTAGAGACCTTTATAATATTTAAATTTTCAAATACATCTAGAGGATATAAAGCCATAAACTATACATTCTTAGGCCTTATTATGTATGTGATGAATTCCAACAAAAAAGGAATATTTACTTTTGGACGTTGGGCAGATTTACTTTTTCACACCAGTCATACAACAATTAAGATTTAAATTCACGCCCAGAAACATTAAAATTTATTGTGTGCCACTCATAAATAGTGAAACGTAGTGACTTTGGAAGAGTCTCAATTTCTGCTCATACAGAGACTATTTCTTTTTTACACAGAGGCACAGGCTATGTGCTCTCTATGTATTGTATTTACTTCCCCCCAAGAACCCTATCGATTCATTTTTAATATTATCCCTATTTTAATACTAAGGAGACTGAAACTTAGAGAAATTAAGGAACTCACCTAAGGTCATACAGCTTATACTAGGGAACCCAGATCTGTTTAGCTCCAGAACCCAGGCTCTTAATTACTTTATTCTCTTTGATCTTTTTAAAAACTGAAGTGATGTTGCTAATTGCAAAGAACCTCAGGAATTCATGTGCTACGAAGATCTACACTGTAGCTTCCACCAGGTCCTCAGATCACTGGCCTGCTCTCTCACCTCAACTCAGACCCTCCACCTAATGAAAACTGGAAAAATTCTCATTTGTCCTACTGCGCTCTGGGGTTGTCCCACCCTTTTCTCCATAGAACCAGGGGTGACTCAGAGGCAGACAGCATCGGCGGGTATGATTCACTCCCCGACAAGGAAGATGAAAGAGCGGAGCAGTGAGCCAGGATGATGGTGGCGGGGCAGGGCAGGGCAGGTGTGCAGAGAGCGGGCCAGGTTGCAGGACAGAGAGTACGTACAGATCCAGAGCGGGTGGAGGTGGTGCTCGTCATGCTGTCCCAGCTGCCGATGTGGGTCGCGGGTTCCGAGCCAGGGCCCTCTGGCCACAGTTCCCTCTCCGGCATTGCCAGAAGCAAGGTGCAGGGACGGTGAAAGGGCTCCCAGAGGGGAAGCGGAGAGAAGCGAGGAATGTCCCAAGCTGGGCCTGAAACAAAAGAATCAAAGCCACGTGTGAGCCAGGCCTGGGCTCTGGCCATGGCGGCAGCGACACCAAGCAAGCAAAGAGCTGGAAGGGGCCGTGGACAGCCGTTACCCAAACCCAACCCCCCAGCCTGCATGGAGGGACACATAAGCCAGTTCACGTACATGCAGAAGGATGGACTAGGTAGTAGAGAAGCAATCTAGTCAAGGAAATTCCATCACTTCCTCTAGTCACCTTTTTCTCTGAACTAGGAGCTTAGTCTACATTCTTATTACTATAAACAATACATATTATAGGGGTTAATAGCTTGGATTCTGGAGGTAGCTGGATCTGGGTTCCAGTTTAGCCATTTACAATTATGTGCTGAGACAAATAACTCTGAGTTTGTTTTTCCTCATTAAATGGGGTTAATGTAAGGATTAAATAAGAACAGTTAGCATAGAGTAGCTGGTAGTAAATATTCAAACAACGAATAACCAACTACTACTGTTCTCATACTAAGAAAAAGACAAAATCTATCTGGGGTCAAAATAAATTGAAGAAAAGAAGACAAGAGTTTAGAAAAGAAGGTTCGGGGTAAATGGGGGACTATAGGCTTAAAAGAAGGAACAGGGTCCTTAAAAGTACCTACTTCACAGGGTTGTTGGTTTATTTTTTGAAGCTGTAACAAAATGCTTCATGTAAAACACTTGTGCAGTGCATGGCCCAATTGTCAGCTGCTATCAAAGTTAATGTCACCAACATCACCACAACAGCCAGCACCGCGGCCACCATCATCTCCCTGGCTTGGGACACATATGCATAGCACCTACAGTGGTTGGCACCCACCCAATTTCCCTCTTGTGCACCACCCCCTCTATTGCTGAACTTATTCAAATGAGGTTTCCTAACCTGCGTCCAATGAACAAGAGAAATGTCCTATATAGCTTCCTCCCAACTCCAACTCCTAGGAAAAAATTTCAGATTCATTGTGCTAATAATAATAGCAAAGGAAGGCAAGGCCATCTTCCTTCTGAAAGTCATAGAACTTTCCCATGTCTGTTTGTGGGAGACACTCCAGCAGAGTTGGAAAGGCCAGGATGACTCTCCTTTATGAAAATAATATTCTAAAAGAATAAAGATTAAAAGACACACCAAACAGAGAAGTTGAAGGAGCAGTAGAATATAGTCTGATTCTGAATCCATATTTCCCCCATGAAACTATACTTTATATTCTACCATCTTTCCTACCCTCCCAATACTAGGAAAAATGTCCTATAAACATGTGTTCTATTTGAGGTCTTAGGACTTGGGGTTTGGATTCCAGGGCTCGTTGTCCCTTTGCCAATAACTGCTCTCAATGCCAAAGTCAGGTTTGGGCAGTGCTGGGTGTGTTGGCCTGCCAACTCCACAGAGCTGACAAGCACAAGGCCTCACAGACCTCCTCTCCTGCTTGGGAGAAGGCCCTCAGGTGGAGCAGGTAGGGAGGGACAGGACAATGAGGAATGAAGGGGGATGATCCTAATGACACACGTAGTTTATGAGGGTCCAGAGCCTTTCAGGAGACAGAGAGGGAATCAGAAGGGACAGAGATGCCAAAGATGCCCAATGATAAGTCATCAATGGGTAAGATAGGTCTTAGGGTTCCTTCATGAGGTTAGTTCCCCAATATCTAGAACCCCAAAGAAACAGAAACATGAGAAGTCATGTGAATGAAGTTCAGTCACCTCATCCATCCACTCCATTGATGACTGTCTAGGTTCAGATAGTACTAACTCATTCTTAACATTCTATGGGATTGAGGACATTATAGCCGACGAAATTCATCTTTCATAAGCCTGGGCACACAGAAGGTGCTCAAGAAATGCTAGATGAATAAACTGTCACCCATTTCAGTGTCTGTTGAGTTGAGCTACTGGAAGACCTCATTTCTGGCTTCTACCCTATTACTATAAGTTCTCTGTAAACTATTTTATTTCCCAGAGACTATGTGGCTCAATGAAATTTGGGCAATGCTTTCGGTTAAACTAACAGGCATGGGGCATGCACTGTTTCCAAGAAGTGGGTGTAGATCGAAGGGTCCAGTGTTTGGCTCGTTTTCTAATCTGTAAAACTGGGGCAGTGAATATTAAGAGTGGCCACTATAATTACTGTAATATTCTCTGTGAATGGGGGAGACGATGCTACCTCTTCCTTTTAGAGAAAATTACTACCCCTGTCCTCCCAAGGACACTTCAGCCTTTGTAGTGGTTTACTAGCCCCTCCTCACCCCCCGGGCACCCATCACACTCTCACTGCAGAGCCAGGATGGCCCGAAGCAGCTGGAAGAGAGAGACACAGTGTGAACGGCACTGCTTCGAAAACCATAGCACGGCATAACTTATAAAGCCCTTTAGATATTAATTAGATCTTCAAAGGAACCTGATAACTGAGGCAGGATGTGATATTTCCATTGGACAGATGGGAAGCTGATCTTCCCACTTCCCCTCCCTAAGGAAAGGAAGGAATGACCTCCACCTGCACCTACAGGGCAGCCTGTGGACCCTGGCCCTCCAGATGCAGAGGGCCATGTGCCTAAAGGGTCATTGGCCACCCCTGACTAAACATGAGACGCCTTACAGTCACCCTCCTCCTCACTCACGCCTTAAACCTTGTACTTTATCTAGTCAAGCTTTATGTTTCCAGGCCCAGTTTGGCCCCAACAAGGAGTATCTCCAGAGTAAAGACATTATACCAAATGCCACTGAAGATCCTATTATCAGAAGCTCCACAACCACTGCAGACACTAGTCTGAACCTGAAACTGAAGCTCCGTGAGCCCCAGAGGGTGAGCACTTCATCTGCACACCCGGCTTTCTGACGCAGAGTCTGACCTGAGAGAGAGTCGCCCCCCACTTCCTCCCTTCCTCACCAGTCTGGCCTGCTCTGGGATGTTTCCTGCCACCGACTTTACAACCTTGAAACCCGTGAGCTGTTTCGGGACAACCACTAAAACCTGAGGTATTTCAACTTGATAAAAAGCCTGAGAAACAAACACACACTCGGGTGAGAGTTTTGTATCTCTCAACCCTTGACCTCTGGGGGACTTTCGGGGAGGAGGAAATGAGTTGAGAAATGTGTATAGTCAGGGTCGACCATGCAAAGGCCCATTAAATATTAACTACTCTACTAAAGCCAGCCAAGCCTGGAGGAGAGTAAATAAATAGCATGTGGAATTCTGGCACCTGAAGAGGGTGGGGTGGGGAGGTCTTCACCCCATTCCAGTTTGGTTTCTCTGTACCTTCTAAATAGACCCCTCCCAGGAACCCACCCCATGTCCTCCCGGGGCTCCCCTCCCCGGCCTCCCTCCCTGTAGTCAAGGAGGCTGCCCATTTCTCTTGGACCTGGTGTCTCTGCTCTTCACTGGCTACCCAGAAATGCACCTGAGGCTGGAGAACATGCCAAAAAAATCTCCAGGACGACTACAGTGCACTGTGTGTAGCCCTCCCCATGAGCATGTGGGCAAGTTTCTGTGTGTGTTAAGGCAACGTTATAATTTCCCTTTCTACCACCGTGTTCGAGGGGAGGAGTTGGTGGAAGTATTCTCTGCACAAAAAAGCTTTGTTTAAAACTGCAGGTCATCTTTACCGCTGACAAGTTCTCCATCTACGGCAGCCCTCAGTCAGTGAGTTTGCTGGGTCAGTTTTGGGGTGTGGACTACGCTCAAGCCTAAAGCTCCAGTTGCCAGGATGAGACACCCAATGCAGGGGTTGGCAAAAGTAGGCTTACAGTTGTCCGCATGAAATACAATAATTAAGAATAATACAAGAATAAGCTCTGTTTCACATACTCAACTGAAAAGCAACTTTTGCCAACCCCTGGATATTCACTCAGAGCTTGTGTGTTTTCAGGGTCTGGGAGCCCGACACGGAGGTCTTCCCACTTCCCTCTTTCCTGCAGCCAGAAATGCTGCCGTGAAATATTCATAAAAATATGGGTGAGGCCCCAGCACAGCCAACTAGCTCTCTGTTTGCCAGTTTCTACGTCTATTAACAGGTAAAGTCAGAAAGTTAATTAGTTGAACCCAAATAAAGGGGACTCTGCAGCTAGATTATCCATGGCTTTTCCAGAGACGAGTTTGTAGCCTGAGCTGGAATTTTTCCAATGTAACCAAACCTCACATCCCCTTACAAACAACCTAGCAGAGCTCATGCCTTACACACCTGTCCACGGAGAGCTCCATTATCACATTGCCATTGTTGAACACACACACACGCTGCACCCTTTACTTAAATAAATGTAGCCAATAAATTGCTAAAGCCCTGGCAGAATTTCTGGTTAGAAATGCAAGGGAAAACTACTCTTCTCCCCTGGGGCACCCTGTATTTTGACTTCTTTACTCTAAATGTTCTCTTCTAAAGTCACAACTCAATTTAAATTGCCCAGAAATGGAAATTTTCGAAACAAACCTATTTTTTGCTCTCTTGTTGTCTGCACAATATTGCTTATCCAACCTAAAGAGGCAGATGAAAAAAAAAAAATGCATTCCAGCCCTGGTCTCTACAAAAGCACTTCAATCCAACCTCTCTGATCCCCAACTGGATTCTGAGAATGGAGGAACAGAGAGTAAAGCCTCCTAGCTGGGGTGTATAGGGCTCCCTACAACACCATAGCTCTGAATCCCCACAAAGCAGGCCCCCTCATCCCACTACAGAATAAGCAATAGTTGGTTAGCGATTAACTCACCTTCACTGAGTAGGGGGCTGAGGAGGGGAAAGAGATACCCTCTACGTCAAAGGGCAGAGATGGAGACAGAGACTGCTTCCCCTGCCTCCTACTGCTTTCTTCTTCTGACCTCCTCCTGACTTACCTGGACAGGTAAATGCTTCATCTGTGCTGGCTCACCCCACCCTGCCACTGACTCTCAGCCAATCCCAGCCTTCCCTCCCTACTTCTCATTCCAGCTGTTTCTCTAAGGAGGGTGTGGGAGGGGAATGGGCAGGGCAATGCCACCCTCACTCAGCCAATCATCTCTTGCCATCCCTTCCCCCTTTTAGAGCCAATAAAGAGCCCTTGAAAAAAAAAAAAAAAGAGGGTTAGAAGGAGGAGGGATTGGTTTAGGCCGAGACTGGAAAAGGAGAGTTGGCAGGGAGGGTGTAGACAAAAAAAATTATATCGTCATATAAACAAACACAGTCCACTGGACAGGATGCTTTTTTACATGTCTATTTGCAACTTGGTTTTCCATCTAGAGCTGCCTTCTTCCACTTGGAACTAAGTATGCCCCTGAATTCTCCAAGTTAAAATCCTCTGTGGCCAGTTTAGTTAATGGCTTTTCTAATCTTGCAGAATCACTTTCGTCCTCAAGCCTTTTCTTAGCAGTTCGTAATGCTTCCAACTCTACTCGGGATCGCTCGAGGAGATGTCTAAGACTAGGGATGCCAGAGCTGACACACCCTTACCTCCAGCCCCCCACCCCAGACTGCCATCAACCTTCTTGGCCTCATTTACTTCTGGGGGAAATGACACCCCCCCCCCCAACCCAGAGGACCCTGATGAAAAAGTGACTAGACAGCCTTGAAGGAGGAAACATGCTCAGCCACTGGGTCTCTGGTTTCTTAGCTGTTCATGGAAGGTAGCAATAAATATAATAAATAAAAACAAAATAAGCTACCAACCAGTTTAGCAACTCCTGACTTCCGCTATGGCACATTTTTGGCACCGGTAGCTAGCCGGAAGCGAGCAGGGAGAAGAGAGTAGGTGGAAGAAGCCAATGCTTTCAGGAAGAAATCTCCCTCCAGGTATGGAGGCCACTTTAACCAGATAGGACTTTGGCCTGGAAGCCGATTTTCCCTGGATATCGGTGATCCTAGATATCAAAAGGGTAGGAAGAAAAATTAAAATCAACACACATAATAATTGCCAACATTTATTAAGCTCTGGCTGAGCGCTAGGTACTGTGCTGTACTGAGCATTTTCATCCATCATTTCATTCACTCTTTATTTCAACTTCAAAAGGTAGACACTATTAGTATCCCAATTTTCCAGGGGGGGTTAAATAACTTGTCCAAGGTCCCATAGCTAGGAGGTAGTAGAGCAAAGATTTCAATTTAGGCATGATGACATCAAACTAGCCATGTGTTGGTATGATGCCAATCAGTCTCCATTTGGGAGAAAGTCCTAAGTAGAAAACATGAACTACTCAGATAATTTGCAGTTCTAATTCTAGCCATTAGATTCATCCTTTCTTGTCTCATTTCTGTCTTGTGGCTAGTCATATCTTTTATAACAAGATGACACATGGCTTTTATCGTTTCTCTGTCTACAGTCATGCTCAGGTAGGAAATAAGAAGGGCAGTGACCCTGGGCCAAGGTAGAGAAGAGATGGGGCAGGACTTCTGAGGAGGAAGGAGGTTGGAGGAAGCCTGAGAAAAACCAGTATCCTATCAGCAGCACAGGGATCACAGATCTGACTGAGCATTTAAGGGCGATGACCTCTCTTCATGATATGTCATTCAAACATGTATGATGTCATAATACTAACAAAACAGGTTGGGCATCTCCTACTCAGGAGTTCAATGCAACTAGAGTTACACCCATGGATGAAGTCACTGAAGTTAATCCAGCTTCATAGGTGTGTAATTTAAACATTTGCTAAAAAAAAAAATTGACTTGTGAGCATTAACCTTAAAAATGATGGTAGGCATAGTCTCGTTTGTGAACTGACAGTTTTTCAGTTTATAATAAAATTGGGATAGTTGAGAAGAGTTCCTGTCTTTTACCAGGTAGAAGTAGAGACATAGACCAGATGATCTTTCTGTTCCTCTTTCCTTTTAGACATTTCTTTTGGAAAATTATGAAAATTTCAGATACCTGGTATGACAAACACCACTGTACCTAACATCCGGTTCAAGTAGAACACGAACTTCACAGTTGAAGTTACTCACATACATCCCAGCTAAAACAAATCACTATCATGAATGTTATATTTTTTATTCTCCATGTCTTTATGTTTTACCCTGGAATCTGTCTTGTCCTGTTTTGCTTTCTTGGGAAAATATCAAGTATTTAAGGTTCCAAGAGAATTGGGAAGGAGGCCTGGATGAGAGAAGGAGAGGACTTCAAAAATCAGAAGCATCTGAAAGACTAAGGCTCCCAGATTGATGTAGGTCACTCTTTGAGGAGGAGTGTGTGTCACTGCTCTGTGTGCATGCATTCCTGTTTGATGACCAGACTCTCTGCAATCTAATTACAGTCTAGCTCACCTGACTCACTGGTGTCTCCACTCCATCCTGCCATGCTGATGTGGAGCAGTTATCCCCTTGACAGTCAGAGGCTAGTTTACCATTTCCCTTCTCAGTACAGCCTCCCAGTGAGGTATCTCACCTCCTCACTCAAGCACACACCTGCACGCACACACACACAACTTCAGGACTAAAATATACCACAGACAGTCAATGGACAATCTTTCCTCTTTGGACATCTTACAAAGTAGAACTCTAAAAAACGATAGTGGACCTCCATTCTAACCATTCATGAAACGTATTCACTCACATTATAGTCACATTCCATCAGTGCCTTTCTTCTCCTTTTACTCTCTAAAGGAAAAAGGAAGTTCTTCTGAACATGTATTATCACCATCCCTAAGAAACACTGGGTGCCCGCTATGTTCATGGTGTTGGGCATGCTAAAATATGCTGGATATATTTCTGAGCATATATCTAACATATTGAGTGAAAGAAAGGCTTTATTCCTTAGGTTGTAAGAGCTTGCTTTAAAAAAAGTAGCTATGGAAGGATTCGGATAAGGGTGACTAGAATTTTGAATTAATAGGCCAGATTAAGACATGAATTAGATCATGAAATTCTCACCAAAGTCATATTAGTGTTAAGCCTAAAGTAGTTAGATTAAAAATAAAGGGTGTAATGAATTGGATTTGGATGAAGGAGTTCTCAAATTGCTTAATCATTAAGTAGTTCCTGGGAGCAGCTTTATTTATTTATTTTTATTTTTTGAGAGCAGTATTACTTTGGCCCACCTATCACGGAAATTGAGAGAATTCAGTAGTTCTTTTCCTCCCAGTGCTAATGAAAGTTTAAGGGCTGAGGTCACCTATTAACATCAGAGAGTTTCCTAAGAAACATCAACTCCTAACATGTTCAGAACTTGAACTCATCTTGCCCCTGTCCCTCAAACCTGTGCTCTCTCTTCTATCCGCATGCCAGCTCATAGCGTTACCATACCTACTCTCACCCAGACGCAGTACTTCACAGCAATCCTCCCAGAGCTCCTGTGAGATTGCTCTCATCTCTCTTTTCAGCTCTTCATACTCGCTACTCTGGTTCAGGACTTCACTACATGTAGGCTCATGCGCCATTGAAGATAGAAGAGACTACAGACATTCCTTGTTTCACATCGTCCATTTTATAGATGCGCATCTACATAATGTTTCATTCCCCTCAAAAGACTTTGATGTATTTTCATAACGTTCAAAATGAAATTCTAAGTCCCTATATTAACATAAAAAGGCCTTCATGAGCTGGCACCTCCTATCACATATTCATCCATATTCTTCTATAGTCATATTCATGTTTCTGAAACTGGCACGTTTTCATGCTTCTGGGCCTTTTGTACCCTTTGCTTGGACCTTTTCCCACCCTCGTCTCCTGGCTTAGTCTTATTTTTCCTTCAAAGTTCAGTTCAAGCACCACCTTGTTTTAGAATGTGATGTTAGGTGCTGCTTCACTATAAGCTCTTAACACAATGTATGTGTATCTAAGTCTAATCCACTAGCATGTAAACATTTTCTTTCTCGCCTTGTGAAATTTGAATTTGTGAAGGGCATCGAGTTTTTCTATGAATAACTTTTCTATTCTGATAGTTATATATTGACAAGAACTGATGATGAACTTTTTGGCAATTAAAGTCTTTTACTTAAGAAAATTGCCCTTCAGCCCACCTGGTGTGGATCAGTGGTTGAGTGTCGACCCATGCACCAGGAGGTCGCTGGTTTGACTCCTGGTCAGGATACATGCCCAGGTTATGGGCCAAATCCCCAGTGGGGGGCATGCAGGAGGCAGCCACTAGATGTTCTCTGTCATCGAAGTTTCTCTCTCCCTTTCCCTTCCTCTCTATCTAAAATCAATGAAGAAAAAATTTTTTTTAAAAATTTGAAATTGCCCTACAAATTCATATTTTAGATTATGTTAGATATTCTTTCTACTGCTATAATTTTGCTTACTCTTTTTTTCTTAATCTTGTCTTTTCACATACTATTAGATTGTAAATTGCTCTTATAAGTAATAGGCATTGGCTCATCAGGATTGTTTTCTTAAGTTTTTGACCTTCTGATGTTATGAATATACCTGAGTCTGAGATATCATGAGGTCTCCAGCTGATGTTGCTTTATATTGCAATGATTTAAAACATCTGGCAATGTGCTGACCTATTTTCTTTATCTTAAAATTCTAACAATCTTTGTTATTTACTTATTATTATGCATATCTCAAATTATTTGATAAATAAGAAATATTAGGTTTAATAGCATTTACAAAAAGGTGTACACATAGCAAATATTCAATATTGGAAAATTCCAGGGAACATTACTGGATAAAATTTGGATCTCATACCAAGCTCTTAATAGCTCTACACAGAACTTTTGTTGAAACTGCAAATTTAAAATTTTGCTTCTCAAACTTGTTATTTCTTGGATCATTCTTCATAGAATTTTCATTAAATATACTACAATTTATTAATATTTTAAATTCATTGTTAGCAGTAGACATGGCCATGAAATACACACTTACAACAACAGTTATAAGCAAGAGATTGATTAGACTGTAGCCACCTCTCTCCTAGCTTTTAGTGTCCAGGTTCCCAGAATGTCAGCTTTAACCTTCTACTCCACATGCCAGCATTTCCTGCTCTTGCTTTTGATTTGCTGGTCACTGG
Organism: Molossus molossus; assembly: GCF_014108415.1. Taxonomy (NCBI): domain Eukaryota; kingdom Metazoa; phylum Chordata; class Mammalia; order Chiroptera; family Molossidae; genus Molossus; species Molossus molossus. The sequence continues at coordinate 32,791,468 of NW_023425356.1, forward strand.
ATTCCTTTAAGCCACTAACATTTGTTAATCATACAATAATAAGATCGGCACTACTATGAACGTGTGAATAACAACCTCCAGTAATGACCTCCTACCCCTCTTTTGCTCCTTTCATTTTCAGATAATGACTGCCATAGAATTGGGAAAATTCAGTATGAAAAACAGCAGCCAAGAGGCAGTAACTCCATTTCCCCATCACCAATTTACAAACATACCTTCCTTTGTACCCATTTTCTTCTTCTCTTTTGGTACAACAGAGAAAAAGTTTTTCCTATAACCCTATCATCCACATGTGCTCTCGAGATATCTCATGAACTTTATCCCAGCAATCCTCTCACCTACATCATCATTTTTTTAGACCTTTCTCCTAAAATAATGGGGCTGGTTGATTGTGGATTTCACTGTGGAGTGATCCTGCTGGGCCATTTGGTTGGAAAATCTTTGATGTCAATATATTTACTCTTTCTTGTTGGCCTGGTTGGAATCCTCAGAGAATGTACCTCAGAGAACAGTATTCCAAAGTTCTGCATGAAGGGCATAATTCTGGCAGCTAGCATTCTTGGAGCGCAGTATGAGAAGGTTGTAGGTCTCAACATCTGGTACATAAAACAGCACTTCATTCCTTGGTTTTAGTACAGAAGCCTCTGTTTTACCCTCTCCTGGGAGGGAATATAGCAAGCTCTTAGATGCCCAGAGTGGAAGAGAAGATCCAAGAGGCTAATTTCTTAACCAGACTCTACCCATCCTCCTGATTTTTCCCACCCCTGTTTCCGGAGGTAATAATATCACCAATTCTTAAATTTTGGGGAGGATCCATGAAAAAAACAGGGTTACTAGTCTAGGATTCAGCTTTTTCAAATCTGTTAGGTCAGTTACTATTCACCCAACTGCTGGCTAGCTTCCAAAATTTTGTTGGTATTATTTACCTCACTATCACTTTGCCTTTTAGAGTTTATGCATTTCAAAATCCCATTACTATCATTCTACTGAGTTTTGGGAGAGTGAGAGTAATGAATATGTTCAACCTGCTATCTTTAACCAGACACCCTATTTATTCCAACCCACAACCATCTGGCTTCTTTTTCCATTACGCCCTGAAATAGCTTGTTAAGTTCATCTATCAGCCCCAATGTTGCCAAATCCTCCTCTAACTTGATTTTTCATAACATCTAACATAGTTGGCCACATTCTGTTTCTTAAACAATAACTTTATCTTGGATTTCATAACATGAAATGTTTATGCCTCTCTAAACTCTTCTGAACTTTTCTTTGGTGGCTCTTCCTTCTTTAACTGCCTTCAAAATGCTGACTCTTTTTCCTTTACCTGACTTCTAAATATTGAAAGTTCCATGGGGTTTGATTTTGACACTTCCTCTCATTACACACTCTCTCTAGTTGACCTTTTCCATTCACATAACTTTTAACTGTTTATAGGTTGACAAGTCCAAAATTCAGATCTTTTTCTTTTCTTTTTTTTTTCCCCTTTATTGATTTTTTAGAAAAAGAGGAAGGGAGAGGGAGAGAGAGACAGAAACATCAATGAGAGAGAACATCAACTGGCCACCTCCTGCATGCTGCCCGCTGAGATCAGGCCCACAACCTGGGCATGTGTCCTGACTGGGAATCGAACCAGCGGCCTCTTGGTGCATGGGTCGATGCTCAACAACTGAGCTACACTGGCCAGACCAGATCTTTATCTTTAGACATTTTTAACTTTAGACCTATAGATGCCTACATGACATTCCCTTTTATATGCTTCACACATATCTCAAACATAATATGTCCTCTTATTTTCTCTATTTCTTCCAAATATTTTCTCCTCTTCTTCCATCTTCAACGGGTCAATAAAAGTCACTTTCATCCAGCAGTTGTTTGAGTAAAGACCCTGAGAGTCATTCTAGATGTTTCTCTCTCTTAACACTCTCCAATGTCACCAAATACTGAAGATCCTATCTCCAAAATATATCTTAAAGCTATCATCTTCTCTTGACATTTACTTAGTCCAAGCCATCATCCATTTATTAGCTCTTCATCCTTGAGGAAGTTATCAAACTTCTCTAATCCTCAGTAACTGTACCTACAAAACAGAGATGATAGTAATAATATGTCTCAGAAAGTTATTGTGAAGAGTATATAACACATGAAAAATGCTCAGGACCTTGTAAGCACTCAACAGATGCTATTATAATTATTACCATCATCACTTACAGATTTCTTCAGTAGCCTCCTCCTAACAAGTCCTCCACTTTCACTCTTGTTCCCTCAATTCTTTCCCCATAGAGCAGTTAAAACAACTTGAAGAAACACAAGTCTGATGTTTTCTTTAAAATGCTTCAATATCCTCCCAAAGATCTTAGGATAACTTTATTCTTAAATTATACTGACTTCGTTTGTTTATATGTTCATTCATTCAAATGCTATGTGTCCAGTACTTAGATGCTGGGTATAAAATGATAGAATAATGGTCCCTGCTCTCATGGATAAACTATTTAGGGACACAAATATAAAATAAACAAGCAAATAAAATATGATAAATATAAATTCCAGTAAGTGCTTTGCTTAATATCACTTATAGATGGACCCTTGTCTGCGTCTAAAAGTTTATATTACATCCCTCTTTACCTGTTTACCCTACTATGGCCAGACTGACCTGGAAAATATTTCCTCTTGCAACATAGTGTCTTCAAATGGTATACTCCCTACTTAAAATGCTCTTCTTACTCTTCAACTCCTATTTATGCTTCAGGTTTCAACTTAAATGTCACTGTCTCAAAAAGGCTTTCCCAGATTCACTTTTATAGACTCTCCCAACCCATAATTCTCTTCATGGCACCCGTATTTCTACTTTTATAGCATTATTTGTGTCCTCTCTCAACCCTACAATGTATACCCAGTACCTAAAGGCAGTTCCTGAAACATTAAAAAATGCTATTGAGAGACTATCTTTGTAATCCTGAGGTATTTTATATCATATCTTAAAAGAAGCAGATGCTCAGCAGGGTTTGTTAAAGAAAATTCTTAACAATTTATCTGAAATATATTATAACGTTAGCTCCTTCTAGCTAAATCCAAGATTATTTTCTAAGTCTTCACTGTTAGAGAGTAAGAGTAAGAAAATGAGGCTGAATGTTAAAGGATGGGTCTAATGGAAAGGCTCATTTTGGCAGAAGGTCAGCATAATTCAAAGTCTGTTCCTTGGTTTTGTAGGTTTAAAAACTTGATGTTTACTCCATAATATTTAAGCTCTGAGAGAATTCATTCATTCCAATAAAATTCTGAAGAGAAAGATTAATCACAATTAGGATAGATGACTTTGTGAAATATCCCACATAATAGACTCTAAGAAAATGAGTCTTATTCCATGATAAAAGATACATTTTCTATTTAATTTAATATAAATATACAGCAGGGTTGAAATAAATTGTGCTATAAATATTCATGGTTATTAGATAAAGTGCTTCTTCCTTCTGGACAGTTCTAAATAAACATTGGCTAATTCTTACTATCCTTACTGCACCCCATTGTTGATGAAAAAATTATGTTATTAAATAATTTGCTTCATGGCATTTGTTTCTTGGTTATCATAAGAAAGGCGTTTCTGAGGACTTCCATTTCCAGTAATGATGGACTAGGTAACTCTGACACACTTTTTGCTGAAGCAGCAGTGAGCCAAAAATATGATGAAGAATTTGAAGAACTGCCAGCCCTGGATTATAATGAGGACAGAGATTGGACGAACATTTGGGGCCACTTTTCCCCTAGACATTATTCCATTCCAGAATGGGTGGCTGAGATACTGAAGGGTGCTTCTGACAGCTTCACAGAAGCTGGGGATGAGAGACTGAATTCCAGGATGCACCAATGGATGAGACCTAGTGGACCACACTCACTGTAGGTTGGTACCTTAGAGTTGCGTCCCAGGGATGAGCATAAACTCTTCCAACACTTAGGTGGGGACTAGCTGTGTTGGATTAAGTTATGGTAATCTCTATGTACTCTATTCTAATGAGCCAGTTAAGGGGGTTATCAGGAATAATTTTGTCTATATTTTGTATTTGACATCAGCATTGGCTTTGAACTTGACACCCGAGTAAGCTTTAACTTCAAATTAACAGCTTTCAGACTACTGAATTTATTTAAGAGGTCTATTTTTAGGGTTTTAGAAGAAGGCCAAGTCACTGGGACACCTTAAGATTCAAAAATGAAGCCCTTCATTTGGCTACAGAGAAATGCCATGGGCATAAGATCAGAAAATTCTTCTTGGTGTAGAGAAGAAATTTTAGAATTACAGAAGGCAGAGAAGCAGTTATGAGAGAGGCAGTTACTAAAGCAAAGAGAATTACTGATTTTTAAAAAACCTCACACATAGGGAAATTAGTGACTTTAGGGAAATATGTTTATAATAAACCGGCACTTACTTCATCTGATGAAGCCCCTCAACATCCAGAAACAAGAGAGACAAAGACAATCCAAGTCAAAAGAAAATTTGAAAATAGAAAAAAGTACTTGAGATGCCTGCTTTTCTATTTCTTTTTTTCGATTGATTTTTTAGATAAGAAGGAAGGGAGAGGGAGAGATGGAAACATCAATTGGCTGCAACTGCGGCATATGCCCTGACCAGGAATGAAACAGGTCTTGATGCATGGGATGATGCTCAACCCACTAAGCCACACCAGCTGGGCTGCTTTTCTATTCTTGAATCTCTCATTTTAAGTTTAGAGATATAAATAAGCATAGTATATACTACTACCAAATATAGAAGTCCCGATTTGCAGCCTTTGCTCTACTCCTTTCTAAACACTAATGGGATGGTAAAGAAGAGAAAAAGAAGAAGAAAAAAGCTTCCCCTTCTCCCAGGGAAGTTGTTTTGGTAATTATCTATTCATAACTAGCATTTGAAACATTTTCAAGATGTCAGGGTCTTAATGATTTCTAGCTTTGTTTCTTACAATGTAGGAGGCTACATCACAATACTTGAGCTTTAATATTAAAGCATTGCTTTCCATTTGTATTGTTTTTTAAGGTAAATTTTATTTTGCAATATTTATCCATTAATGATCCAAGTTCTTTCCTCTAGAGAACCTCAGAGAATACATCTAATTCATCTTTCACATACTTCCCCAAATTTGAAGTTAGCCATCATGTCAATTTGAAATCCATGTCCTCTTCTCCAGGTAAACATCCCGTTTCTTCAACTATCACAAAACAGTTGTCAAACTTCATAGTTTTCATGTTTTACATGTAAAAACTGTATCCAAACCTCTAATGCAATGCGACTAAAGCAGGTACATTACTACTATTGCTTCCTTTTTTCTAGATCTTTTAACTATTAAAACAGAGTTATTTCTGCAGCACAATTCCTATCACCCTGTTGGGATTGGAATTACACTTAAATATTATTGTTATTTCTTTGTCAAATGTACTATAAAGCCAGATTTTTCCCCATGCTGGACTCACATAATAGATTGTTTTAGAACTGAAGGGCAGGACTTCACATTTATGAGTATTGATCTTAGGGTTGTCAGCCTGCTGAGATTTTTGAATTGTCATTCATTGTACTATCAGTCTTCTCTGGATCTGTATTATTGGTAAGTTTAGTAACTGTGTTTACTAGTGCATGAAAATAAATCGCATGAGGCCAAGGACATAAGGACTGATGTAAGCCACCAGAATTCTCTCCAAGTTGGTATATTTCAACCACCACGGTTATACTTGTGGTTCTCAAACTTTATCGTGCACACTGGCCTGGAGGACTTGTTAAAACAGATTGCTGACCTCATTTCTTTCTGAGAGTTTGCATTTCTGAAGAGTTCCCAGGGTAAATGTGATGAATACACTTTGGGTACAGTTAATTGTTCAACCGGCACCCATCACAGACCATGAGATTCCTTACAGACCTTTCAATATGAGGTTTGGCTTGATTTATTCTTATGCTGGATTTAGGCTGATATATTTCGTCCTGGTGTACAAATTGATTAATTACATTATGGTTCCACTGCCATAATTTTAAAGCTTTCAATGAGAACAAAAGTATAAGTAGTTCAATTTAGTTAGAGCCTAAACTGGCCAACGCTGGTAACTCCAGCGTTGTTTCAAATGTTTAAATGTCAATATTGTCAAAGACTAAGTAAATTCTTTCAGAGAGATATTGCCGTTTCCAAGGAGAGATGTCGCAGTTTCCAAAGAGATCTAAGTTCACACAGCTCTCCATTATAAACTAAAGGGAACAATCAGTCTTCTCACTTTGACAATCTGTCAGCAACAGACACTGAATTACAACTCTAAGGAGTTGACTGCACACCAGAAAATGTGGAGCCAAGGAAGAGAAATTTCAAATGCCCTCTGGTGTTAAAAAGAAGAGACCGTAGCCCTGGCTGGTTTGGCTCAGCGGTTAGAGCATCGGCCTGTGGTCCAGAGAGAACAGGGTTTGGTTCCCACTAAGGGCACGTACTCGGTTGCAGTTTGTCCCCAGCCCTGGTTGGGTTGTGCGGGTGGCAACCACTCGATGTGTCCCTTTCATGTAGATGTTTCTCTCTTTCTCTCTCTCCCTCCCACTCTACTTGAACAAAAAAAAAAAAAAGGAAAAATGTCCTTGGGTGAGGATTAAAAAAAAAAGGAGACTGTAGTTTCTCCTGCCAAAGACATTAAGACTCCACTGAGATTTGGCAGATTCTGGTACACAAGTCAAAGCAGTGGTCTATTATTTTGTATAATAAATACTGTGCAACTTGAGTGTAGCAGCTGTTTACTGGCCCTCTACCCTCAGCCCAAAATATGCTCAGACGACAGTATTTTCACTTCATTTATTCCTTTAAAACAAGTCATTTCATACAGCATTTGGATATATAAAATCACACACCTCATAAATAAAATCAATGCATCTTGGTGACAATGGCAATGTCATATAAGAGTTGTACAAAATAAAACTGGACATCTCCCAGATAGCAGCAGTGCATTCACTTTGAAAAAAAAAACATTCTGGCAAAGAGACCAAAGAATATTTTTAAAACAAGAGAACACTGTCCACTTTCATTAAGAAAAATATTTTCTTATAACAAGAAAGAACTTTGTTCTTCCCGACTACTTTTTCAAGCTGTGGTCTAAAGCTCTAGGTGTGACGGTCTTGTGGTTTTCTTCTTGCTTTAGGTATTCTACTGCATTAATACGGAAAATACATATCGCTGGACAAGCTATACATATTTATTTTGAACCTTAAGCTGAATTCCTTACTTTTCAAAAGGAAGAATTACTTTTTGTGAAGGAAATTATATTTCCTGTAAACAACTTGAGTCCTGAATGGCACAAGGTAAACTGGAAAACGGATGAGAATTGGATGCTCCGGTCCTTTAAAATAACTTACGGGCTACAAATCACTACATAGCATATACCAGTTATAAAGTCAGGCTTATGTTATTTTAGTAGAAATTCTAAAGCTTTCTTAGGTTAACCTGTTTTTTTCTTTAACCTACAACTTAACCAAATCATATCTTCACTATTCCTAAACTAGTTGTAGGTCTGTATTTTTAAAAATAAGTATAAAAGAACATCATAACAAAATGCTTATATTCATGATTTTATACTTTTTGACCAGCTTTTCAGTTACTACCCTGCTACATTCTATGCCAAGAAATGGGGGAGGAGGTTTAAGGTCACACAAAGGTATTGCTTAAAAAATTTTTCAAAAAGCACAATTTATGACTAGGAATGCATTTAAGGATCTCTTCTGTTTAAGTGGTACTTTATCCTCCTGCCCCTTTCTTCCTTCACTATAAAATAGCATGGGAAGGTTATCAATCTCCTTTGGAGTCATCTGAACCATGATCTAAATCAGCACCCCACAATTTAGTATCAGTGTAATAAATTCTTCAAAGTCAAATATTCCAAGCACTGTAAACAAAATACAAGCCAATTTTTAAAGAAGAAAAAAAAAATTCCTTTCCCACAATCAGGGAAGTTTTCTATTCTAAATTGGATTAAATGTACTGAAATATAATTTTAAACTAGGCTATTCAAATCAAGTGTTTCATTGTACTCTTAAAAATATGTTGCTTATTACGTATGATACTTTTAAGGCCTCTGACTCAAAAATCAGCTCCTTTAAAGTAAGTTTGCTTAGAAACAAAGGACGAGTTTTACAAATCTAATTTTTTCAAAGTTGTTATAGTCATCTTTGAGCTACAGGTCAAATTTGAATACTGCACTGTACAATGAATGATAAAGAACAATCACGTTATAGAATTAACGTTTTGAATGGTAGGGCACAGAACATGCTCCTAATAGCTACTGAAATTGTGTGCTGTTATCAAAACCCCAGAATGCTGTACCACTGGAGACACTATGCATTGATGGTAATTACTAATTATGAACAGCCGATTGTAAGCAGTTCAATACTTGTATTTTAGTATCTTTAATAAGATCCCTGGAGAGGGCTAACATGTAAACTTTTATTTCATATTTTTTAAAGTGCTGTAAAAAATAACAAGTATCGGTTTCAACACATGAAAGAACATAAATCTTAATATATGGAAGTTTAGGAAGGCCACCTGATTTGTAAAGAAAAAATCACTCCACTGCTAATCTTGCCTATTCCCCACTTTTTTTTCTCCAAAAAAAGACATGGAAAAGAATGGTTAGCTCGGGCAGCCTGCAATGTCCATGTTTTAAAGCCTACATAGGATAGAAAGAATACGCTTGATAAGCAAGTTAGACATGGGCACTCAGGAGCATGTATAGATACATAATTCATTCCTGATTATGATTTTCTGGGAACCTGAACTTTATATAATAATCAAGTGGCATGCTATATTAGTTTTTGCCAACAGGGTCAAGTTGACCAGCAGCCAAACTTTCAAGGCTATCACTTGACTGTACCCATTTTTCATGCATGGGAAACAATTGAAAAATCAATCATGGACCATTACCGCACTGGTGTCTTCATATGGCTACATGCCACAAAATCCCCCAAGAATATAATTGTACTTCACTCTATCTAGAAGTGCATCCTCATGGCCCTACACCTGATTTTTAAATCCAAAGAAGAGTAATGGAAAGGAGTGGGGGATGGGAAAGCACAATCTTCATTCTGCCACAAATGTAAACTATTCTTATTATAATTAAAAAAAATATTCTTACAAGGCAGTCAAAAACAATGAGTAGGAAGAATGGTTTCATTCTGCTCAAGCGCAAGTTTAAGAAACATTTTATTTTAATCCCACTGCAAGTACTAAATCCATAGGTTTTTAAATTCTCAAGATTAGAATTTACACATGGATAAATTTCAAGAGTTTAATAAGTGTAGTAAAAAACACTTTAAATTCTGTGAGGCTTGAGTTGAGAATGAGTACAAGCTTAGGTTTTTAATCCTCAATAATTAAATCAAATGATCTGCAATCTTGAATTTTCCATGATCAGAACATTAAAGTCCTAGTGGTGAAGTTCAGTAGTTGATTAGATTTAAAGAGCCATTACTGAGAGCAATTTGAGTATCAGTTTCCAACTGGTGAATGGACAACCTAGATAACAGGTAAACTAGAATAAAATAAGATGCCCTGAATAAACACTTGACACTTGTTATAAAAGTATAAGCTTAAATATATATAAAGAAAATTTTTTTAAATGGAAGGGTTTAATTTGATAAAATATCAGGTACTTTTTCTTTCCATTTGTTAAAGTAATCCAATGTAGACAGAATATACTCAATTTTAGAGTGATAGAAATTTGCCCTGGCCGATATGGCTCAGTTGGCTGAGCATTGTCCATGCACCAAGAGGTCACTGGTTCAATTCTTGGTCAGGGCACATACCTGGGTTTCTGGCTTGATCCCCAGTAGGGGGCATGCAGGAGGCCAGTAGATATTTTTTTCTCATTAATGTTTCTTTCTCTCTCACTCTAAAAAATCAATAAAAACATATTTAAAAAAAATAAAGTGACAGAAATTTATGTTGGGAAACACATCAATAGATGCATGGTGCATTACGAGTTACTCAATAAATATTTGTCTCATGAATAAACTTCTCTAAAATTCCAGTTAGTAAATGTCAAGTTTGGCTCCTGAAATACCTAAGAAAGGAAGGCCAACAACTGAATGGATGTTACCAGCGGTATACTCTTAACTTACAGTTTTAAATTTACTATTTTCTGGGGGAAATAAGAGATACAAAAACCTTTTAGACCGGAGGACAGACAGGTCCAAGAGATTTTCAATCATATTCATTTGTACACATTATGATTGCCAAACATTAAGTAACATAAACTCACAAGTGCTAGTTTTTTTTAAGGCTCAGTAAAATATAAAATTAAACACTTTTAAATTATATTGACCATAAAGCAGCTAAAGCAGCTATTCACACAAAAGGTACTCAAAACATGTCATCTGATGATTTCAAGCATACTTTATGAATTGTCCCTTAAAGGTACTTTTCCCCTAAACTATTGACATGTTCCCTAATTTACTATGGCCACCTCCACTAAGTGAAAGTGCTAAAAGTAAATCTCAATTTTATATTTGTCAAAAAAATATGGTAAAAGAGATTTAAGTGCTTTAAGGTATACCAATGGTTTTCTAAGTGAGATACTTAATAAAAAATGAGACCAATATAACAAAACTTCACAACATTAAGCCTCTTCATGCTATGTGAGATAATACATAACAAATTATAATTTAGTATCCCTGACCTTCAGAAGATTTACAAAAAGAGGTAGAAAACTTTTATCTGGAAGATGTCATAGTGAAGCTAAGTGTTTTAGAGAGTTTGCCTTAAGGGTTAGCCCACCAAGCAAATGGCTACACATTTAGTATTAGGAAGAAGCTTATTCAGATAAGGCAAGAATTTAAAAACTGTCCTATTCTGGAAGTGAAACTCATTCAACATTATTATCCCAGCTACTTTAAAACTCTTCAAAAGTCCAAGTGAAAGATCGTAGATAAGCAAAGTGCTAATTTGCAGAAAGGTGGAATTATTAAAATAGCATTAGTGGCAGGATAAGGTTAAGATAAAAACAAATACTGTTTAGAGGAACAGACAATCTCAACAAAACCAAAGCTTATCATTATCACTTCAGAGGACTGTTTCAGGAATTGGACGAAGTGCTCTTAACGAAAACCTGAGGAAATTAAATCCCTCCATATCTTTATGTGAAAAAGCAAAATTCAAGCATTCAGATTTCCTGGAACGTCAACTAAAAAAACATACCCTGCTTCATTTTAAATTTGATCCAATGTGACAAAGATTAATACATAAGTTGCATTAAAACATAAGGCCAACAGTCTTTTAAAGCTTCATTAAGCTGCTCAGGCACCTTTTCCCTCATACATTCTACTTGTGTACACTAGAAATCCTAAATAGGGCACTATCAGTTCCTGTTTTTAGGTAACATTCAGTAACATAAACTCCCAAGTGCTAGGTAACATTCTCAGGGAATAGACTCACCCCTGTAAAAATTGCTAACGTACTTACAACTGGTTAAGTACACATTTGTAAAGTCTACCAAATTGCAATATAAAATCAGTTTCGGCAATTCTGTGCATCTTCATTTGAGGAATCAATTCATAATGTAGAAACTATTAACTCAGAGTTTTTAAAAGGACTCAATTACTGGAGACATTGTGGTTTATGTCCAGTGGCCTCACGTGAGGCCTTCCGCTTTACCAAAAATGTGAAGCTGTTTTCTTCTACAAGTTAATGCTGCTGGGTGCTAGTTTATAATACGAAAACTCAAATCTTCAGGTTAGTGTCAGTAGGTAGCAAGAATCACCCATTCTGTCATCCCAGCAGAAAGAGGGCATGCATTACCACTGTGGACAAACGTCTGTAAACTTGCACACTACTTTTAATCTTAACAAGGAATTCAGTGCCTTAGTGGTTGTAAGTTAAAAGGATGGTTCAAGCATTGTGTCCTTTGTTCTTTAAGGTTACGAATAGCTTATTGGAAAACCCAGAACCTTCTGGATCTGTGAGGTAGTAGGCTTCAATCCTCATCATGCATAGATCACACTTCTCCAAAGTTGGTATGGCCTGTCTCCTTGGCATGTTCCCTTGCTTCTGCTTGTCCAGTTAAACCCTTTTGACATATCATGCATCTCAGGGTGAAGCGGTTTACATCAGTAAACTGTCTCTTTTTTCTAGCTTCATCTGCTAATTCCAGTGCTTGTACAAGAACAATATCATCATTAGAGGAGAAAATGGTCAGAGGAGGGGTGTCAGGGTCGGGAAAGTTTCGCTGAAGTGGGTCATAGTGAACACCATCATAAATAAGCAGGACCCTTTTGGCATATCCCGCATCTTCCCCAAAACGATCAATTCTTACTGTCTGTGTATCTACTACACATATTTCGCATTGATAAAATTTAGACAAAATTGATATCTCAATAGCCCCTCCCCAGGTATCATCCCTTTTGATCCATTCACAGTACTCTTGATTTGTTTTTCCCAGTATTGCTTCGCTGTAGAAATCTGGATCACTTGCTACAATTCGTGCTATGAGGCGTCTCATCTCAGGGGCACACGCTGGATTCAGGACTCCTCCTTCAACAACATAGTACACACTGGTAAAGAGGCAAGAGTTGTCTGCTGGGACCACGGTTCTGGTAAGCACAGGCAAAGGTTCCCTGATATAACCAGGAGCACCATGTCTGGTAAATGAAGGTGAAGTGTGGGGCCTGGTTTGGTCTTCTTCAACGATCAGCATGTCGCCTGTTAAAAATAAAACAAATCCAGGACTATGGAGAATTATAGATGAAACTGGGTGTTTACTAGCCAAGTCTGTAAATTACAAACAGAAGGTGTTAAAGTATAAGCTAGGGTTTCTAGGGGCAATACAGCTTTGCAAGCAAGTGACCAAGTTAATACGTCTTGTTCACTGAATCTTCATAAAGTTCAAAACAAAGAGCAAAGACTTTAGGTTGTGTCCCAATTTTGTGAAGGGGCCTAGATTGGACACCTTCATAGTTACTTAAAAAGATACATTTCAAGAACAAAAGTTCCTTTTGCCTGCTCTCTATTCAAAAAGAACAAATCTTCCGAAAGGTGTTTATCATAGACTACGCCACTAGGGGACTCTCCTCCTTCCGAAAGTTATCTAGCCTGTTTGGTGTTTACAGGATCCCTGATACAACAGCGGAAAGCTTTCAAGGATCAATATTGCTATTCAAGCTTTAACACGGGACAGAAATAACTGATGTTGTTTAGAACTTGACAGGTCCTTTGGTGGATGTGTAAAAGCAAACTCTACAAAGTCAGTATATATGAAGGTGACTGCAAAAACAAGCCAGGAAAGCAAGCAAGAAAAATATCCTGCATCCTTCAGACCTGCTATATTCTTTCAGTGATATAAGGGGAAAGAACCATCAGGACAGAAAAAGAGGTCCTACTTTTTTGTACTTTTGTGGACGCCGAGGGAAAACAAAAATGAATGAGACGTTTTCAAGACAAACCAGAAAGCAGACTGAGGAAGGGGGGACTCCAAAGGCTGTGAGCTTCTAACATAGGTTGGGACCTCCCCGTCTCAACTAGTCCTGGCCTCCGTCAGAGTTCTCTGAGCTTTAATCCATCCTTACTCAGCCTTGTCCTCAAAGCCCCCGGCTGACCCATAGCCACCTTGCCATCACTGTTTCTCTACCCTCTCTCACGCCCCTTGCCATCTTCTCAGGACTGCCCCTGGCCCCGGCCTCGACCCCCTTACCTGACTGGATGGGCAAATCCCCCAGCATGGCATCCCCGTTGCTGAGATCCAGGCACTCGGGTGGGTATCCGACGAGGATTCGCTGACAGTCGGGGGCGATCCCCGTGATGGCAGCAATTTGGCCCTGGAGTTCCCGCACCCGGGTCCGGCTGGACAACTCCTGCAAAACATAGGTGCCATCCTTGGCTTTGCAGCGGAGCCGCCACTGCATGTCGGTCAGGCCACCCATGGGCCAGACTCCCGTGGGACCACCCTTGGTCCCGGCAGCAGGATGGCAGACGCCACCGGGGCAACCAGCCTCCGAGTGGACTCCAAAATGGCCACCCTTCGCCGGGCCAAACATCGCGAGAAGTGGCTGGTGGCTACAGTTTTCGCGATACTTGCGCGCAGCTGCTGTTTTGGCACCTTAAGAAGAGCGAACTCTCTTAAAGTAACAACCTATCTTTTGGTCCCCACCCTTCAGGTGCCGAAGGACGAATATTCATTAGTATTCCTAAAGAACAAAAGGTCTTGCTACCTGTAGAGCGAATGAGGTGCCCTCCGCGTCGGCAGCATATATGCTCAAGGAAAGAGGGCGGGGAAGGAGTTCCTGAATCCAGTACATTGGAACGGAATCTTGCACTTACTGAAGTCGGAAATTATTAAGTTGGGGCTTCCAAACCACACCGGGAGAAACAGAATCATAGTTCAGAATGCAAAGGAATGCCAAGAATGGTCAGTGAGTCAAAGGACCTGTCAAAAACAACCAGATGCCCGGGGACAGACTCATGGCTGCAGCAAACATTGACTCATTGAGGTTACAGGAGACTGTAACTTGGAAACGTCCATTTGCCACATCAGAAAGCACAGTGTGAGGTCAGACTTATAAAGTGCTATGGCCCTAGGCCCTAGGGCAATTGCTACCTAAAGGGAGGGTGTGGCAGCACAAGGAGAAAGAATGAAGAGGACTCATGTGTGTCATCCACATTCCAGTTCAGGCCGAGTGTGCAGACAGGAAGATGATTCCATTCCTGCCTTCAGTATAACAAGTACTCACTGTAATCGCAAGAGAGGGTGAGGTGTACAGGACACACAACCACTGCATTTTACAGCAACGTGATGATGCTAGCTTATGTGACCCCTTTCAACCCTGTATCCCTAGAACCAAGGACTGTGTCTAGCAAATAAATGCTCAATCAATACTTGCCAAAAGGATAAAGAGGGTTATATAGGCACAGGGGGCAACTATGATATACTGGGAGTTGTAATAGCGCTTCAAAGAGGAGATACTATTAGAGCTGTTCGAAGAATTTAACCCCCAGGTGAAGGAGAAATAAAGACATCTCTGAATTTACCTCTCTTTCAAGAAATCCATACTCATTGTTCCTTTTGCATCCTGAGTGTAGCAAGCCCAAATCTGCGTAGAGGGGGTTTATCAACAGAACCAAGCATCACAGAAGATGAAGAGGGGATGGTGGGGGGAGGGAAGAGATAAACCACAGAACTTATATGCATGTATGCAAAACCAATGGACATAGACCACAAAGCCGGGGACGGGGTGGGGGGTGGGGGGGGGAATGGGGAGGTGGGTGTCAATGGGGTAAAAAAGGAGAAACATCTGTAACAAAAATAAAATAAAAAGTTCACTTGAAATGTGCAAACGCACCTCCACGATAAAAGCCTCTACCTCTGAATAAATTATATGTAACCTTTGAATTTTTCACGCCTTTTATAACCCATTGTCCTGCTGGAGCCGGTTTCCTCTTGGGTTCTTCAAGATGACCACAACAGAAGGTATAGGTGGGAGGTAGGAGAGAGGAGAAGTCCACTGGAGTATGTGGATGGGTCCAGGGAAGCTCGCGTTCAGCGATTAGTCGGTTTTCTTAAGTTACCGTGTCTGACCCACGGAAAAGATATGCAAACACACTAAGGTGTAATCAGCTCAGGTATAGAGATTCCTGGAGGAAAGGGTTAAGCTCCACAACATCTTTTCGTCAGTAGAAAAACCCACCCTCTCAAGACT
Organism: Molossus molossus; assembly: GCF_014108415.1. NCBI lineage: Eukaryota > Metazoa > Chordata > Mammalia > Chiroptera > Molossidae > Molossus > Molossus molossus. Next base: position 32,807,150 of record NW_023425356.1, read on the forward strand.
GCTTAGTCCACTCTCGCGAGAGTACAAATAAAAGTAACGCCTGTAATAAGCCCCGCCCCCAGCCTTATTAGTTGCCAAGCAACGATGCAACCAACCTGCACAGTGCTGGGGAACTTGGGAGCTTGCGCTCTATCCCCTTCACAGTTACGTCCTCCTTCAGGAGCTTGCGTCAGCGATTCCTATTTGAGCCCCGCCCCCTTAAGTCTGCGGGCGCTGGATTGGTCGATGTTTCTCTCCAGGTGAGGACCAACGTGGGGGTGGGCGGAGTCAGGCTGGGACACTTGAATTGCTAGCGACTGGTGTGGGGCCCCCGGGCCACAGTCAGTTGACTAGTCCCTGCCGCTCACCGGGGAAGTGCCGGGGCCACTGCCGGGAGGGACCTTAGGGATCCCAGGGTGAGCGACAGCTGTACTGCGCCTGGAAGAGCCTGGGAGGGCGGGAGGAGGGGGGCTGCGGACACCCGGATGAGGTGCGAGACGATGGTGCCTTGCTGTTTCGGGGACGTGCCGGCCCCCAAACGTAGCCCGGAGTGCAGACATTCAGGGACATAGAATCGCAGCTGGTGTTTGGGTTGGAGGATTTGCGTGGTCAGTGGAAGAACAGTGCGAGGTCCTTAAAGCAATAGGACCTTCCTTCCTCACGAGTTACTTGGCTGGGTTTGGGGAGTGAGCTCCGGGCTTTCCCACCCCAGTTGAGTCAGGACTTTACCGTTATCCTATAGGTGACCTTGAGGAAGTCATTTTCCACCTCTTTGTGTCCCAGTGTTCCTTCTATAGACTTTGTCCCTGGGGTAGATGGGGAGACAGTGCAGAGCAAGGGCTTGAGAATAAGAGACACCAGAGGAGACATGGTGACGTGCTAGGAATGGGGTGTCCAGTTACAATTTTTCCTTCAGGAAACATGATTGATATTTTCCCACTTTCTCTTTTTTTTTTTTTTCAGGACTGAATGGTACCATTGGATTGCCATTTCTTTGTGATAATGAACTTTATCTGTTTGCAACCACCCCACCCTCAAACTGCTGCCACTACTCTTCCCAGATTCTTAAACTAGACTTTGAGGTTAGGAAGGAATCGGATAAGCCACTTAATTTGATTGACCCCAGTTTTCAGTCTGTAAATGGGAAGAAGTAATAATGGCAGCAAAATCTGCTTTATTACAGGCTTATTGGAAGGATTGAGGGAGATAATATATATGAATGTCACTCCCAAGTCAGCATTATAAATGCAAGGCTCTAGTGCTCTATTTTTACATAGATGAAGAAGCAGAGGGCTCTGGGCTTATGCTTTATCCTAGGTCATGTAGCTATTAGCTGGGAGAAGGAAGGCTGGACTTAACTCTTGGCCAAGGGTGTTTTTACTTTTACCACAGTGATCCTCTTCACTGAGTGTTTTGAAGGATGTTTTCTTCTTTCCCTTCCTTACATTTCTTTTGTCCCTTCTAGACATCTCCTGAAGAGTCGCCATGTCTGGGAATAATACATCTTCTTCAGAATCAAATAGCAGCTATGAAACCAAAGCCTCAAATCTTCGAATATCAGAGAAGAAATGTTGTAAGTTCTGGCAAAACAAAAGGTTGCTCTCTCCCAGAATTTTATCTTGGCAATAGAGTTGTAACCCTAGACTTTGCTGTGGGAGTGCGAAGTAATTCTTTGACATGGGAATTTAAAACAAAGTCTCAAAAAAAAGTAGGCTGAAAAAAGTAGATTCAGTGAAATGTCTGTCCTTGGGGCTAAACTACTGATATAGCCCAGCATTTTCTTATTGCTTTCTTTAACTGAATCTATGTCTCCTTGGTGTATCTGCACACTTGATGTTAAAAATTAGGGCAAGCATTGGTAGTACACACTGTGAGGAAGACAGAGTGGCAGTGTGCAGGCATTACTTGGGGCTGTTAAGTTTCCTTTTGGTTAACAGTTTCCTTTTGGTTCTTGGGCTGCATTTTGTGAGGGTGCTGCTCACTACAGAAATCACAGGTAGAAGGCAGTAGCTCATTTCTACAGCGCTCCGTGGAATCATCTCTGACATTTGACTTTTTTCACTGCATCTTGGGAACCTTGGTTTCTCACAGGTTTAGCCTTTGAACTTGGCAACAAACTGTGTTTTCCTACAAGTTCATTCTTCAGGGACAGGTTTCACAGGAGTTTTTAATGCTAGTCCTTTTAGACAGAGATGGCAAGTAGGATTGCAGGGAGATGAAGCATCTGCAGTCTTAAGTACCATTATAGACCTCAACAGTGCATAGCGTGGTCCAGAAAGTCCCGGGCCACTGGGCCCCAGATGTCTTGGGGAATCTAAGGGAATGCCAGCCCTTCCCCCTGCTTCCAGACAGCATTTTCCTTTGGAACCCTATCCATCAGTTCTTCTCACTTCAGTGGTTATATATATTGATAGGTGGAAACAGCCGAGCAGCATAAGACCTGGAATCATCACATGTTCAAGCTTTCCCCAGAGTCTTGACCTTGATGTCATGCCCTTTTCAGTCTCAGATTAATGTTGATAATCTCTTCACCTGGCACTGATGGGGCTTGCTGGGATTTGGGCTGTAGCAGAGGCAGGTTGTTTGGATGTGATACTGGGGTTGGTGTACCTCTATGATTAAGGTACATAATCATAGAGCAGGAAGCTAGGTACTGAGGGCAAATACCCCATGGGAGATAACTAGTATAGTGTGATGTTTTAGTGCAGCCTCTAGAGTCAGACTGCCTGGGTTTGAATCTGGGATTTTATACTTCCTAGCTGTATGCCCTTGAACAAGTTGCTTATCCCCTTTATAAATTTGATATACTAACAGTGTCTCTCCCCAGACTGATGTGAGAAATAAATGAGTAAATATAGGAAAGCACGTGGCAGAGTGTTGGGCACATAGCCAGGTATATTATTTTCATTGGCGACTCTATTTGCATGTTGTGTTTATTTTTGAAACATTATGTATAAATTGAATTGTAGTCTAAATGCTGTGCTGGGAGCTCTCTACTTAAAAGAACCCTGTTAAGAATTATATTTTCAGTAAAGTATGTTTTCTCCTCTATTAAAATAAATATGTTTTTATTTTTAGATAGGAAGGGAGAGGGAGAAAGAGATAGAAACATCGATGAGAGAGAAACATCGATTGGCTGCCTCCTGCTCTTCCCCCACCGGGGATCAAACCCGTAACCCATCATGTGTCCTGACCAGGAATTGAACCAGCAACCTCTTAGTGCATGGGACAGTACTCAGCCAACTGAGCCACACCAGCCAGGCTGTTTTCTCTTCTAGTTTGACAATATTGTAACCCAGATTTTGGGGTATAGCTCCACATCTTAAACAGAGGTGCACCTAATTCAACAGGGAGCAGAGAGCTGGTATTTGTGGGGAGGGAGTTTGTAGTTGTGGGAGTCTCTGACCCTACACAATGCCCAGTGTCAGTCTCAGCTCTGCTTTTTCCTCCAAAGGAATTTCCTACCTGCCTTCCTGACTCTCATGCAATTTTTCTGCTTTGAAGACTTTTGATTAGCCAAGGAAACTAATTCCAGGTCTCTAGTTCTCTGGATTCTAATTCCTGGTTTGGGCTCTGATACTCCTTTCCAGCTCCATCCTCTGCCCCACTGAAAACATTTGGGTTGTCCTAAAGCCATTGTCCTTCATTGACCCCATCTCTTCTCCCCTTCCGGTTGGACTGTAAGACTGTTACACAGTTATAAGACTATGTTTTCATTTCCTTTTTCTCTGTTGTTTGCCTGTATGTTGCAATAGGCTCCTCTGGCTTCTCAGTGTTCACACCCAGCAGTTACTTTATTAATAGCTGAGCCATTATCCCCTTGCTGCTAATTACACCTGTGTTGGTTGACTTCGACTCTGTGAAGTGACTGAGCTGGAGGATTGAAGGATTACTTTTGGGAACCAAAACCCCCAAAAGGAACCTTACTGGAACTTCAGCTGCTCCAGGGATGGTGTGAAGGGGAGTGGTGATGGCTGAAGTGCCTGTAAGGTGCTCAGATGACTGCTGTCAGGGCTCTATGAAAAAGCAGGAGTGTGTAGGGGGAGAGGTCTGTTTGCTTTGCTTTCTTTGTTTTGTCTATTCTTTAATATTTTGATTAGGTCTGGAACATTTCTCTAATTACAAAAGCAATATATGTTCATTAAATAGTCAAACAATCCAGAAAGAAAGTGAAAAGGAAAATATCTCTTACAATTTCTCCTGTCCCTGTTAGGTTTGATTCTTTCTTATTCTGGCACATACTATTAAAGAAAAGAGATTCATGCTGTACACACTTGCTTCTGCTGCCATTATCCACCCTTTTTAAACGTAACTATATCTTGGACTTTTATTTCTCCATGTCAGTGAGTCCAGATTGACCTCATTCTGCACAGTATTGCATTGTATCAATATGTCAGTCTCCATTGATGGACATTTCTGTTTCCAGTTTTCCACTATCACAAACAATACCGCAGTGAGCATTCTCACACACACCTTTGCATGTTTGTGCTAGCAACTTTTCTACAGAAATATAGAAGGAAAGATAGATATATTTAAAATGTTGATCAGCATTCTGTAATGTTCCTTAAAGTTCTGTATTGTAAACTGTTTTAACATTTTAAAGTTGTTGACGGTAATTGGGCATTATTAACTATAGCTGCACTGATGAACGAACCATTAACTTTCTTAGTGTTTGGCTGCAGAACTTGATATTTCATGCCTATCAGTCAAATAGATTATTGGCAGTTTTATGACTTCTGATGAATAAAAAGAAGATATTTCTAATGAAACACACTTTAATGGGCAACATATTTAAAAAATGTTGAGTCTACTTAGAACAAATAGTGAAGATGACCTTGATCACGAAAAGGCTGGGAACCACTAGCCTTTATACCACCCTTCAGGATTTACAAGGAAGCATAGTTGTACTTTCCACATGGCTCCATTTGTCAGGTGCTGTTGAGAGCTGGTGGCTGGGACTGAGTGGGTGGTCATGAAACTAGGAGGCTGATCAGAGCCCTGACCTTGACTTTCTTCTGTGGGCCATGCTCTTTACTTTTCTGAGCTCGAGTTTTTCTGTCTATAGGAGAGAAGTTATCAGACTCTCATTTCCTCTGAGTGTGTTCATGAAGGGAAAATAAGTTTCAGATTGAGAAACTGAGTTAAACCTTGTGTAAAGAAGATAGAAGGGAATTTCAAGATTGAAACAGCTTTCCAGTATATTCCAAGGGGTATATTACATTATCTCTGAAATTAATCAGCATGAAGTATCTACTATTGAAATTAAGCAGGTGGTAGTGGTTTTGCTTTTTCAACAGGCAGGACAATATGTTCCTCATTCTGTTAATGTGGCAATTTGAGATAGGAAGTGTGGTTCCGTTTTGTACTCCCCGGAATGAGAAGCCCTGGTTGCGCAGATGTGTGTAGGTACACTGTGATCAGAGGCAGGAGGTGCGGTGCTGGGGGCACTGTGGGGAGACATTAGTGCCTTGTGTTTTCTTTTGTTCTGAGCCCTCTCTGTCCAGTTTAGTTTACACAGAGCAGCTGGTTCCCTCTTTGGCTTCAGAGCAGCTCCCAAGTATCAGTTTATTTTCAGCAGTAGGGAGTGTAACAGGACCTTTGGGGAAGTGCCTAATGGGCTGGAAAATGTAGACAAAGCGGGCCTAGAAATGCAGGTAATGAGCCAGATCATGTGGGATTGAGAAGAGTGAGGCACTGAGCTGGAGAAAGTGAAGACTCAGTAGGATTTAAATGCTGAAACCCTGGGGCAGCTGATCCCAGGTAGATAGATCTGCCTGTCAGGGGCCAGAAGTCGGGGATTAACATCAGCTGAGGCTGCTGAGTGACTTCCTTTGCCTTTGTGCCCCAGATTTGGTGAGAGATGAAAATCACTTCTGGTGCCCAGGCCCAGGAATTTTCCATGGGCGAAGCCCTCTGACCCTGAGTCTACCCCTCCCTTACTACTTGAGCCACCCTTTGGCTTGAGTACTTCTTGCCACACACCTCTAGGAAACTCTCTTCCTTCTGAGGTCTGTTCTCTACCCAGTCCCTTCTGCCCACTTCTCCATTGAGATCATCTTTTTACATTCTTTCCCAAAAGATAAAAGATGACTTCCATCCAGGTACCCCAATTTTATAGATTTGTTTCTTAGCCTTAAACAGCCACCTTGCCCCTGGGTAGAGCAGCGGCAACAATTTGCAGGGCACCCTCTGGAAAGCAGTGCTGAGACGTGAAGGTGGTTCTTTCCCTCTCCGGTCTGTGTGCCCTTAGAGGAGCCACAGAGCTAGAGCCTCCCAGATGACGTTTGGTCTTGGCCCTAGGAGAGTGGCTGGCAGCAGTATGGGGCCCTCACCCACCACTCCTCTGTAGCAGGATGGGCAGAGAGGAGCCAGACCCTCTAAGCAAGCTGATGAGAAATCACAGGCTCTTTTCATGGAGAAAAGCTATGGAGGAAGCACAAGATCTGGACTCCAGTGCCAGCTCTTCCCATGTCTTATTGTGTGTCCATGGGCAAGTCACCAGGCTGATCCTGAACATTTAGTTCGCCCCACCCATCCAGTGAGATCTATGTCTGTAAATGAGTATTCCTAAAATAAGTTTCCTAAGAAAGGGTAGACCAATGACTGTTCCAGCTTCTAAATTGTCTTGCTTTCACATGGGCCACTGAGGCAGGCTGGCCGCCATACCCTTGTGGGCTAAGCTTTACTGAAGTTTCCTGAGGTCTAGTAAGACCTGTGTCAAGTAGGCTTTCTGCAGTCTAAATCTGACTGGGTTTAGAAATTCTGGCTTAAGCTCATGTCTTGACTGCAAGGCCAAAGACAAAACAAAACAAAACAAAAAAACCTCAAAGCCAGGCTCTTTTTGTGATGGGCCAGTTAATTCTTGCCCATAGTTCTGAAGGGATAGGTGAGACACAGCCCAGACACTGTTGGACCTATTGTAGGCGCCCGCTCAGTTCTGGACCGGTAGTGTCTCCAGACACAAGACCCTGCTTCACAGCTATATCATTCTTGTGTTAAGCAAGGTGCTATGGCTACTGTCTTTCTAACTCTTTCCACCTTGGGTACCTCTATGAAGACCTTGGGCATGTGGGAAAAAGTCTTCTTCGGGGGACTTTCTGAAAGTCTACATGACCCTTTAACTCTTTCAGGAGGGTTTGCCTAGTAACTCTTCAGTTTGCCTTCCTAGTCTTCCTGGACCCTTGCCTCACTGAGGTTTTTGAGGATTAAACAACATTATAACTTCGGAGTTGCTAACCCTGTACATGAATCTTACTTGGCCCCTAGTTATTTAGTTCTATTCTGTTTCATTCCACTCTAGCATGGGCGTCCTACATGACCAACTCCCCGACTCTCATTGTTATGATTGGCTTGCCAGCCCGGGGCAAAACCTATGTGGCCAAGAAACTCACACGCTACCTCAACTGGATTGGGGTGCCCACCAAAGGTAGGTGCAGGTCATTTTGTCTTTGGGAAGGGAAATGGTCATTTCCTTCATCTCACAGGCCTCTGGGGGATTTCTTCTTCCCGGCATCAAGGTTACAGGGTGCTCTGGCAGAAATAGTGGTTGCTTCTGGATTTGCTGAATTTATTTTCTGTTCACAGACTTGTTGCCTCCTGACCTTGAGGGAAGGCCTTTGATAGTATACATTTTCAAAGCCCTTACATATATATCATCTTGTTTAATCCTAACAGTACCCTTGTGAAATAGCAGAAGTGGTTGAGGAAGTTGAAACTGAGACAGTTGAAGACTAGCCCAAGGTCTAATGTGAACTCGAACCTAATCTGACTCTTACTCTGGTATTGTTCCCAACATACCTTGGTGCTTTTCTTTATCCTCTTGGCCCCTCTGCCATTAGACCAGGATGTCCCCTTTGGTGGGTCCACAGTGTTGTTTCACTGCTGAAGGTTGTTGGTGTCTTCTCCAGTGTTTAATCTTGGGGTATATCGGCGTGAAGCAGTCAAGTCCTATAAGTCCTATGACTTCTTCCGGCACGACAATGAGGAAGCCATGAAGATTCGCAAGTGAGTCTTCTTAGGCCTGACCTCTGGGCCAGCTCTTTCTCGGCCATCATGAGAGCAGTTCTGGACTGATAGAGTCTCCAGACACAGACTCTGCTGGGGCTTAGTTTTCCCTTCACTATCCTGTGGGGATTTTGAGTGGAATTTATTTTCTGGATAGGTCACTTTGGGCTTGTGTGGGTAGAACAGGGCTCAGGGAGAGGCATGTATGTTTGTAGGTTACACCTACAGAGAGATAAGGTATATGCGTGGGTGGGGGAAAGGGAACGTTATCGGATGATGTAAAAATCTCAGTGGGGAAGTTGAAAGGTCTAGTTGGAGACATTTTTGATTAGTGAGAAAACCAAGCAGGAAGGGACTTGACTCCTCTAGCAACCCAACTGCTCATGTCTCTGGCTATGCCTGCTCTCAGTCCCGCCGCGCTCCTCGTACTGATTTCCTCTCCTCTCGTGGCAGACAGTGTGCTGTGGTGGCACTGGAAGACGTTAAGGTCTATCTCACCGAGGACAGTGGGCAGATTGCGGTAAGTTTTACCTGCCTCTGCCCTTTCACAGCTGCACAGCCCCACCTTGGGTCCCCCTTGGTGGGATTCCACTTCTCGCTCCCCACTCATCTACCTTGTGGCCTCTCTTTCCAGGTGTTTGATGCCACCAATACAACTAGGGAGAGGAGAGACATGATTCTGGACTTTGCCAAGGAGAATTCCTTCAAGGTAGGAGCTGACTCCATGCTGGAGGAAAAGGGGTAAGTGGAGGTGGGCAGTGAGAAGGAACATTCGGATATGTTTGGCTCTGGTGAGTGAGGACAAGATTGGATATCTGAGCCTCTCCTCTGGGGGCAAGCCCTCTAATCCTTGAGTGTTTTCATGCATGTCCTTTCTCAGACCCTTAGCTTGTATGTCTGAGTTCCTGCAGATGTGGCAAGAGTTATTTTTAAATGAAGAGGCCTTGCAGGCACTTTTATGAAAGAAAATCCTGGGAGATGTGGTGGCTGGGGTGGGGCAGTTATGGGCACAGGCTCTTCATGAACAGCCTGGCCAATTTTGACCCATTTATCATTGCCTTCTTTTTCTGGAAGGTGTTCTTTGTGGAATCTGTCTGTGATGATCCCGATGTCATCGCTGCCAACATCCTGGTGGGTGATACCCCTGCGTACCACCACCTCTTTATCCTTTGTGCCTCGTGTGTGGGGCTGGAGGGTGGGGGGTGGGGGAGAGTCAACTAGGTAATGAAAGAAAGAAATAGACATGTTTAACATCACTGACTGATCTGTTTTATCTGCCAGACCACCATTTTGTACTTCCACACTCTTAGGAGAGGAAACCGAGGCTTTGAGGAATAAAATAAGAATTTGATGTTGAATGGAGATCAAGACTTAGACTGTAGGATTCCTGGCCCCACGTTCTGGGTATTAGCTGGATGCTGAGACCTAGATGTATTTTTAGAAGATACCAGACTTTTCATTATCTGTCAAGGCCACCCTCTAGGAAGATCATCTGCCCAGCAATTGTCTAATGGTCACAGCAATAAACCAGTGCCCATTGGTTGGGTTGTGCTGTGCCGAGTAGACATCCATGCATGGTATCATGATGGTGTCTCCCAGCAACGTGGGAACTTAGGACCATCTAAGGAAGAGGCATCTGGCAAGTCAGGCATAAATCAAATCAAGCACCCTATTCTACACCCTAAACTAAATGTGGGGAGAAACTGAAGCACATTCTAGTTTCCCAGGAAGGTCCATGAAGGAATTGGGGCTCAGGAGCAGCTCTGCTTCATGACTGCCACTGTCCTTCAGCCAAGGGCAGGCACATGACTCCTCAGTTGTCTTTCCCATCTGGGTTGCCAGGATCATAGGACTGTGTGGGGGTGGTGCTCGGTGAATGGGGATTGCCAGCGCTCCAGTGAAAGGCCACTTCTGTGGACTTCCTTTTTCTTTATTTAGCAGTGGCGATTTGCTGGAGGGCTATTGAAGGCAGACCTCTGACTAGGTCCTGCTCTTCTGTGATTCCAGGAAGTAAAGGTGTCAAGCCCTGATTACCCTGAAAGGAACAGGGAGAACGTGATGGAGGACTTCCTAAAGAGAATTGAGTGCTACAAAGTCACCTATCAACCCCTTGACCCAGACAACTATGACAAGTAAGGTTTAAGGCCACAGTTCAAAGGGCATAAATAGGGGTCTCATTTGAGAAAAGATTCTTTCTCTGTTCTGAAACTTCCTTCTGACATTCCAGACCCATAATGTTTATATCACGCCAGAGAAATAAGGTATGGATTTGTGGCTTCTGTGTGGGTTGCATCTTGTACTTGAACAGTGAAGTGTTTTTTTTGTTTTTTTTTTGTAATTGTCAATTCTTTTTCTCTATCCTCTAGAGCAAGATTTCTCAACCTCAGCCTTATTGACATTTTGAACCAGATAATTCTGTGTAGTAAGCGGTTGTCTTGTGTATTATAGGATATTTAGCAGCATCCCTGCCCTCTGTTCACTAGATACCAGTAACACTCTCAACCTGTGACAACCTAAAATGTTTCCTGACATCGCCAAATGTCCCTGGGGAGCAAAGTCACCCTTGGTTGAGAAGCACTGCTCTAGAGCAGTAGTTTTGAACTAGGACACCCCTTAGACATGTGTCATCAGTTTTTGATCAATTTTAAAGTGTATGTGTATATATGTTAAATAACATATATTAATATGTATATATGCATAATTACATATATAATATAACAATACAAAACAGTATACATGTGTATATATATATGTAACATGTTATCTGTTATATATAAGTTATAACATATATAACATTATGTACATAAATGATACATACCGAGTCCTCAGGAACACGCCTGGCTTAGAGAAATGTGTGATCAGTGCTGGCTGTCATTCCTATGACAGTGTCTATCTGCGGAGTGGAATACGGTACAGGTTAACTTGATGTGTGTGAGGTATAGAAGCTGTAGCAAAATGTCAGATGGGAACTGTGCTTCTCACCCAGGTTCAAGGTTAGCAAAACCTTCCCCTGAGGGGAAGCCTGATTCTGTTTATCACACTTACTACGTTGCATGGCACAGTATAGGCACTGAGGGACTGACCAGAGGTTCGGGAGATCTTACTTCATCTTGGTTCTGGGGAGCAGTCCAGCTCTTACCATTCTGCCCCTTAGAGGTGAGTGGGGCTCCTACAGGAGAGGAGGAAGAGCTGCTGTGAGCCTGGGGTGTCTGACATCCTCCCCCTGCGACTGTTACCAGATTTTCATACCCAGGGGATGTTTTCCCCCTTCTATTTTAGGGATCTTTCGTTCATCAAGGTGATAAATGTGGGCCAGCGATTTCTAGTGAACAGAGTGCAGGACTACATCCAGAGCAAGATAGTCTACTACCTCATGAATATCCACGTCCACCCCCGCACCATTTACCTCTGCCGGCACGGGGAGAGCGACTTCAATCTCGTGGGGAAGATTGGGGGCGACTCGGGCCTCTCGGTGCGGGGAAAACAGGTGAGTGGTTAGCCTGCAGGCTGGATTTCCTGGGCTTAGAGTTAGAGGGCATAGTGGGGGTCATCTTCTTATCCCCTTACTTTTTCTTAAATCCCACTGGGGCTTAGGCAGATGGTCAAGCGAATTCTAAAGGCGTTTTCTTGTTCACTGATTCTAGCTCTGCATTGAAGTGCGGATAACTTGGAACCATTTCTGCTGTGGTTCTTCGGGCATCAGATATTTATTGGGTGCAACTTGTGTGCTTAGCAGAGTACAGGGTGCTTCAGCTGAAGCCGGGTTCCTCTTGGGTGTGTTGCGCGTAGCACCTTTCAGATTTTGAACATGGTCATGCACGTTGGCCCATATAGGCAGAGTTAGCAGGTGTGTGTGTTTTCTTGTAAAATTCTTATTTCAAACCCCAGTTTGCCCAAGCTCTAAGGAAGTTTCTGGAGGAACAGGAGATAGCAGATCTCAAAGTGTGGACAAGCCAGTTGAAGAGGACCATCCAGACTGCTGAATCCCTGGGGGTGACCTATGAGCAGTGGAAGATTCTGAACGAGATCGATGCTGTGAGTTGCAAGCTTTGACGGCCAGTACAGTCTCCCATTCAGGCGGGGACTCTCAGAAGTCACAGTGTGGGCTGTTTTATCTAAAAACTAGAACCACCAAGTAGAAACTTTGAGGAAACGGAAACTGTGAACTGTGACTGGTTTGGGGAGGAAGTAGGACCAATTGCACCCCTGACTAGGGTTTCCTATCTGCTTGAACACCTGTGCCAGTGTTGGGACCCAAACCAATGTTTGGGCATCTGGGGAGAGTGGAACTCCAGTTGGTTACGTGGTATATTTTCTTCCTGGGATAAAGAAATAGCTAACAACTCATTCTTTAATTTCTGCTTAAATCATTTGATCAGCTATTCTGAAAAAGTCCTTCCCAATTATTTTTCTTGGCTTTCTCCGTCCTTGAGCACAAAAGTAGGCATTTCATTTTCTTCTCTTCCTCTGCGCCCTTTTATGCCTTGTGCAAGAATCCTCCAGTCCCTTCATCCGCCTCTCCTTCCCTGCTTCCTGTTCCTTTCATCCTGCTGACTTTTCTTGACCTTTAAATTCCCCACAGTAGTAGGAGAAAGTGGCAGCTTACGCTAGAGAAGCCGCCTCCTCTCTGCAGTGGCCCTCACCCTGCCAGTCCCAGACACCCTGGCCAATCAGTTGCAGGACATGAAAGGACCCGGCACAGTGCCTGGCATGTAGTAAGAAACTAGTATTCTTCAGTGTTGTCTTCCTTCTTTGGGCGGGGCTGCGTGGGTCAGTCTAAGCCTCTTCAAGCCAGTGTGGCTCCTTGCAGGGCGTGTGCGAGGAGATGACCTATGCAGAGATTGAGAAGCAGTACCCAGATGAGTTTGCACTTCGAGATCAAGAGAAATATCTGTATCGATATCCTAGCGGGGAGGTGAGATTCCCTTCATGTGGGGGACTGCCCAGCCCTGTGCTGGGAGTTGAGTGTTAACTTGGTTTTAACACTAGACTGAATGTAGTTTGGGGGGGTCTAGAAAGGGAACCGAAGGCATCATTTAGTTTGTCCTCCTGTCTTTGGGTCATACTGTCCAGTCTTTAATTCAGCTCAGGCAGTACACGCCTCACTAATTTGTTAGGATCTCTAGGGAAAAGCGTGACAAGATATACTGTGTCGAGTGTATTGTAGAATCAGCACGGTCTTTTTTTACTTTCTTTTTTCTTTCCACTTGCTAAATCCCACCAAGTAAATATGTGGGCTATGAACGATTTTCCGATCGTCTTCAGGGCTGTTTCCTGGTCTGAGTGGCTACGTAGTCCAGGGACGCGTGACATAAAGGTGAAGGCACAGTGTGGCAGAGGGCCAGGAAACCCCTAGGGGGCCCTTGTTGCCTTACTCTCTGCCCGTTACCTTTGGAAGAAAAAAAAAAAACATGCTTAATTTAGATTTTCTCTTCTCGACCTGTAGTTTTCTCAGGCTGAATGTTGCCCTTGAAAGGTCTGAATATTTTTAAGAGATTCAAGGGCTGGGGGAGTCAACAGGCGATGTGAAGTCGCTGAACCTCCAGGAGGAAAGCCAGCTGGGGAAGCAGGAGCGGTGGCCTCTTTACTCGGGACACAGCCGCCGACTGGCTGCCAGCTTGCGCCCAGCTTGCGCCCAGCCTGCCCCGCTTCCCTCCACAGTCATACCAAGATCTGGTGCAGCGGCTGGAGCCTGTCATCATGGAGCTGGAGCGCCAGGGCAATGTCCTCGTCATCTCCCACCAGGCTGTCATGCGCTGCCTCCTGGCCTACTTCTTGGATAAGGGCGCAGGTGCCACTGAGGGAAGGGCTGGGGGACACATCCATGGGAGGGGAACGGACTTGGGGTGGCACCGGGATTCCTGGCAACTGGACCTCCCCCTCTTTCACTCAAATTGGGGTACATTCTTCAGGCAGCAGCGTGGGGCGCCCAGCAGCCACTGAGCCAACTAGTTTCTGCATCGGCTGTGCTGGTACAAAAGCCCCCAGCGGAGGGCGGTGCTGGAGCTCCTTCCGCAGCCCTGGTTGGCTGAAGGGCAGCCTTGAGCTGACACTCCTGGCAGCATCAGCACAGTGGTTGAACATTCCCAGCTCGTCACTTTGGCTACAGGGAGGGTGGTATCTTAGAAGCATCTCCATCCTTTGGATTCAGGGTAGGATGTTTCTGGGTTGAGCCCGAAGGAAGTGCTGCTGCCCTGTCTGACACTTCCCTTCCTGACCAACCTGACCTGCTGGGAGGCCTGCAGGTTGGCCTCTGGTGTACCCAAGTGGGCCACCACCTTCCCTCTGGCGTCCTGGCTGCGGCACTTAGTCTAGTCTTGCCTTCACGGAGAGATCTACAGTGGATTTATTTCCTCCCTTAGCCACTCAGTAGCTTGCGTGGCTTCTCTGGTGGCTGTCTTGATCATTGGGCTTTAGGGGAGGAGCTGTTTAACTCTAGATTAAGGGAAAGAAACTCATGAGCTCCTTAGATTCTTTCTTCCACCAGCCTGACCTTACTCCATGCGAAGAGTCTTCCCTCACCTAGTCTTTCTGCTTTCAGACGAGCTGCCATACTTGAGGTGCCCTCTCCACACCATCTTCCAGCTCACTCCTGTGGCCTATGGTAACTATGCATTTAGGAGCTGGGCAGGAGGTGGGGACTGAGGAAGGTCAGGCTTTTTGAATTTTCTCTGAAGTGTGTGTAGAGGTTCAACTTCATCACCCCTGCACACCGGGAGAGTTCCATCAGTGCCTTCCATGTTTGCATGTATGTATGTATTTGGAAATCTCTGCATCCTTTTATGGTATGCTTTCCCATACTGAAACTAAGGAATTTTCCTTTGAGCTTGTTTTCCTGAAGGCCTCTTTTTCTCTCTGCTGTTTCCCCAGGGTGCAAAGTAGAAACCATTAAACTCAACGTGGAGGCCGTGAACACGCACCGTGACAAGCCAACTGTAAGTATTTTCCCGCAGATGAACACTCAGATTGAGTCTTTGAACCGGTGGCATCGAGACACTGGGGTTTCTCTGATGTACAAAAGGAAAACAGAGCCAGAACTCACGCCCTATGTAGTCTGCTTACTTCCAAGAGAAAGAGATGTCGGAATTGTTATTTTTGAAGATTAATACCTCTTTTATGAGTCTTGACCTTGAAAGCTCTTGGAAAACCAGTTAAATATGCAAAGTGTTTGGCGGAAGTAAAATGCACCCCCCCCCTTCCAGGAAGTGCTCCCTTTAGAAAGTGGGATCCAGAAGAGCTCGTAAGGTGGGGTGAAGATGTGTAGCTCTGTTCCTAGGTTTTTCCTAATAATTTGTTTGATTTGAAGTAAGTCCCGTCCTTTCTTTGTTCCTCTTTCCTGTTTTTTGGAGTATGATGCTCAAGGAGTTTCTCCCTCTGCACCCCTTTAGCTTCCTGGGGCTAGGGGAGCAGGCCACGGCCCAGGTCTGATGAGAGGAGCAGGAGGAGAGGGAGCTGTTGAGGTTATAAGCATTATTATACCTTGATGAGTGAGCTTTTGTCTTGGCTTTCATTTGTGTGGTGTCCCTCCGTTTCTAATCAGAACAACTTTCCCAAGAGCCAAACCCCTGTAAGGATGAGAAGGAACAGCTTTACACCTCTGTCCAGTTCGAATACAGTAAGGCGTCCAAGAAATTACAGTGTTGGGAGCCGGCCCCTCCAGCCCCTCGGCCCTCTCCGTGCCCTGGACACGCAAGAAGGGGCCGACCAGCCGAAGACCCAAGTCAGCATTCCGGTGTTGTAACTGTGTGTTTCCCTCCAGTCCCGGCCTCCTGCCCTTGTCACTAATCACCAAGGAATCGTTTAACTTCCAGCCCCCACCCCGCCACCCTGCCGTGAATCTTAACACAGAACGTGAGGCCATGTGTTTTCAGACCGACCTTAGCTGTTCTGCAGTGTGAAACATCTCCCCATCCAGGGGCAAGTTGACGAGTTGGATGTTTGAGAACAGGTCTCGGTTGGGTGGTCTGGAGGAGAAAAGGGATGATCACCTCTGGGGTGATTAGCATACATGGGGCGGAGGCTAAGCATGGCCAGGACACTTGGTTCTTCTCAGGCCCTGGTGTCTAAATCACTGAAGTCCTTATGTTGGTAAATGGGGGGTGGGTGGAGGGGGACACAGAAGCCCATTTTCCCTTTCCCTTTGTCTCTTAACGTGTGCTTTACTCACAGTTTTACCTGCCTGCTTTCTTCCCTCTCCCTCATCTCCCCATTGGACTGTCCAGTGTGATGCATGTCATTGTCACCGTAGTGTCTGTCTGCAGGGGAGGGAAGATTGGCAAGGGAGAAGTCCAGGCACCACTGATTCTCCCCGCAGTGGGCCCGTGTGGACGTGGACTGGAGGAGCCTGCCTTTTCCCCTCCCTTTCTCTTAGCCAGGTCCTGCAAGGGTCAGCCTAGGCTTTAGAACGTCCACAGATCTCTGGAGCTAGTGAAGGGGTAGAGGGTAAGAGTTCTTGCTCCCTTTCATGAGAAGCAGTCCTAAGGCTGTGATGCCCTGGGGGAAGCTGGCTCTGAGAATGTGGGAAATACCTTGGTTTGTCTTTTTTCCTTCGAGAGCCAGGCACAGGTCTTTTGGCAGCTGTGGAGTAAGGTCTAGGAGGGTAGGGCGATCTTTAGCTGCTACAGGGCTCTTAGAGGGCAGGCCCTGTCTTTTCTCCGGTGGCTCCCAGCTGCTTTGCCGACCTCTGCAAGCCAGTAACCTCTGGGGCTGTTTAGAAGTCATCACTAATTCAGGAGATACCACTGGTATTTGAATTGCTCATCAAAAGGCAGAGAAGAGTTCACTAGAGCTGCTTATTACTTTCTAGTAATTTTCAAAACACTCCTTTTTTTAAAAAAATGTGTTCTTTTTTTTTATTTTTTATTTATTGATTCTAGAAAGAGAGGAAGGGAAAGGGAGAGAGAGAGAGAAACACAGATGAGAGAAACATCTGTCGGCTGCCTCTTGCATGCCCCCTACTAGGGATCGAGCCCACAATCTAGGGATGTGCCCTGACCAGGAACCAAATCAGTGACCTCTTGATGCATGGGATGATGCTCAACCAACTGAGCCACACTGGCCGGGGCAAAAACGTTCCCTTTTAAGTTAAAAAATCTAGAGGAGTCTTTGGGACCCTGTGGGGTCTAGCTCTGCACTGCTTCTGTTTACCTATTCACATCTGTCATTTTCTCTGTAGGGTTAAACAGGAAATATTTACAGCAGAGATTCTCAGCCCCTTGGTGACTCATGA
Organism: Molossus molossus; assembly: GCF_014108415.1. Lineage (NCBI taxonomy): Eukaryota > Metazoa > Chordata > Mammalia > Chiroptera > Molossidae > Molossus > Molossus molossus. The sequence continues at coordinate 32,824,362 of NW_023425356.1, forward strand.
TAGCATACTTGTCCCCCCAAAATTTGTATGCAAAATGTATGAATATATGGGCACTTTTCTGAGAAGCAAGTCTAGAGTTCTCCTGAGATTTTCAGAGTTCTCCCCATCTTCAAGTTATCAATTTGTCTTTTAGAAGTAATCAGCAAGAACAAGGAAGCTATTTGCCATGGTGTTTTTGGTAATAGAAGACCCTTTGTCATGGTTCTTGTCTAGGAGTGTTCATTGGGACTCCTATTAGAACTTCTGAAATCTACACATGCCTGGGTCTGCTCTAGGCTTAACGTCCACTCAGCATCTCTGGGTTTGGGGTCTGCACATGTGTTTAAACAGCTTCCCTGCTGATTCTAACTCATACTCCAGTCAGAGCCCCATTCTGTGAAGTTGGGTAAACAAATACTGGGATCACAGTTCCCTGAACAGAACAGCAACCTAGGCATTCTGCATCCCTCCTGGAGTTAGATGTTGAGCAGGTCATAATGTTAAATGAAGTGAGCAGGCTGCTGTGTTTTAGAGGGTTATTCTAGGTTCTAGTCCCATCTGCAACCATTTACATTGCAGGGTGATGTGGAACAAATCGCTGTGTCAATAAACGTCCTTGGGTAATAGCTGGGAATTGTAAGCACCCTGGAGATAGGCCCCAAGATAAAACCTGTAGGATGAGAAAGATTATCACAGGCAACTGACTTGTGACCTTTATTTATTCTTATATCTTGAATAGGACAGCACAGTGAGTTTCCAAAGGCTGCTTGCTAGATGCTGCTTGAAATGACGTGCTCTTCCTGTGTAGCCATTTACATAATGTATACTTAGTGCCTCGGTTTGTGGGGCTTTGGGCTGGGTGGAAGTGGGGTGCAGGGTACATAGAATTAGAAAGGGTGCTTGCCTTGAAGAAGGTGGTTTTAGAGACAGGGCATCTAATTTATAATAAACGAGCATTTGTGAACGAGCAGCACTGAGTCTGGAAGTGTGAACACTACACGGGAGTACAGATTCCTCCTCATGACTTTTCTCTTGTCCTTGGCCCCACCTCCCTGCCCCATTGTGAGCATGTGGGGTGGTCTAGGAGAGGTATGGTGGCACTTTTAGGAGGTTGCCTCCTCTTGGCTGGTGGTATCTTTAGCCCAAATGAGCATTCATTCCATCTTTTTTCCTGCTGGGCTGTGAAAGTAATTCAGAGCTAATGAATGAGAGGGCACTTTTTGCTCCAAAGACTGGATTTGGGCGATACATACTCCTAGTGAGAGGAGACGTTTCCAACGAACTAGCATTATGTTACCTTGTTCTGAGCCCCAGCATCAGCCGCAGGTCACTGGGATGTTCATGTGAATGACTTCTCTGCACTACCCGCTGTGCTAGTTTACTTCGCCCAGAAAAGGAGCTGGGTGGTCTTACTGTTCTCAGACAGGACCCAAGCAGTTAGAACTTGACAGCAGCAAGGGCTGCAGCATTCTCCAGCTTTCTGAGCAAGATCTCGCCAGAGACGCTTCAGCAGCAAGAAGCCAGGAGAACACAGGATGGAAATAGCTGCAAATTTTAGAGAAGTCCTGCTTCCTATTTTATTTTTTTCGTGTCCTCTCCCGTTCTTACTTGATTGTGTATTGGTAGTATATCCACATTCCTGTGTGTATGTCTATGTGAGAGATCCTACGAAAAAGTAGACTCCAGGGTATTTTTTGCCGAGGCCTTCAGCTTTGTTATGGGAGAAACAGGTGAAGGCTTTAGAATGTATCTTTTGGTAGGAAATTGAGAAAGGAACATCACTCTATTCAATTTTTCTTGTCCCCCCCGCCCCATTCTTCAATTGCAGTTGACATTCAATTCTATTTTCTCTAATTGTTTTAAAGCTAAACGAGGAATTCTGTAACAGACTTGAGAGAGAAATCTGAAGCAGATTTAATCTAAAAGCTTCTCTTTCTATCTCCTAATCCTAAGATTTGAATTTAGCTGTTACTTATTATCTGTCTTATCTTGGTTTTGTTTTGGTAAAGGGGATTTTTTTACATTCAGTTGGAAAGCAGAATAGGAAGATATTTTAAAACTCTTTCAAAACTTTGTGCTAGGTGGTCTTATCATTGTCTCTGGTTTTCTTGTTGTTGTCCCCCTCCCCGCCCAAGAAGTTAATAGTCAGGAATACAATATGTTTGTGTTCCTAGACTGAACAGTTGAGTGTTTCCTGTGAGGTTCTAGCTGTTCCTCTTTATAACCTACTTGATCTTTAGAAATATTGGCATTTTGAAGAAACATGATATAACTGTTTGAAAATCAGTCCTTAAATGGTTTTTCTGTGAGCAGATCTGAGTTCCAGAGAAACTTATGGGTGCTTGTGGTAGTCAAAGGACAAGGGAGAAAGAATCTAAAAATTGAGGGAACTGTATCTGGGTTATATAGTCTTATGCACATTTCATTGTCTTTGCTAAGTTCAGAAGCCAGGTAGTGTTGTTTTCAAGAAATTTGATAAATTAGGTGTTCCAGTGTGCATTTTGACTTGTTTGTATACTAACTAACTGACAATCTCTGGTAGGTTTCACATGCTAACTTAAACATTATAAAACAATTGAATCAGGCTTAGCAGGATTGATCTCTTACTTCCCATAGAGGTGACACAGACATCAGAAGTATGTCTAGGAATTTAATTTAGACTCATAGTGACCAGAAGATTGTAGGTAGTAATTGCTACATGCTAACTGACTGACAGACTCTGAAAGGATCTGCATGCTGACTGACAGACCCTAGTAGTGTTCATATGCTGACTGACTGACAGACCCTAGAAGGGTTCATATGCTGACTGACTGACAGACCCTAGTAGGGTCCATATGCTGACTGACAGACCCTAGTAGTGTTCATATGCTGACTGACTGACAGACCCTAGTAGTGTTTATATGCTGACTGACAGACCCTAGTAGGGTCCATATGCTGACTGACTGACAGACCCTAGTAGGGTTCATATGCTGACTGACTGACAGACCCTAGTAGGGTTCATATGCTGACTGACTGACAGACCCTAGTAGGGTTCATATGCTGACTGACTGACGGACTCTAGGGGGTCCATATGCTGACTGACTGACAGACCCTAGTAGTGTTCATATGCTGACTGACTGACGGACTCTAGGAGGTCCATATGCTGACTGACTGATGGACCCTAGTAGTGTTCATATGCTGACTGACTGATGGACTCTAGTAGGGTCCATATGCTGACTGACTGACGGACCCTAGTAGCGTTCATATGCTGACTGACTGACGGACTCTAGCGGGGTCTATATGCTGACTGACTGACGGACCCTAGTAGTGTTCATATGCTGACTGACTGATGGACGGACCCTAGTAGGGTTCATATGCTGACTGACTGACAGACCCTAGTAGGGTCTGTACACTAACTGATTGACTGGCTTTAGTAGTCATGTAAGCTGACAGTCTGACTGTCAGACTGTTTTGTATTCGTACCAGTTGGTAGTATATGCACAATATTGCAATTCTCTGTCTGTTGCGCGTGTCCTACAAAGAAAGGAAGTAAACACTCCACATGTTTTCTTTAGGGGGAATTTCTGTAAATTATGATTTTTAATAGGCATTCTTTCAGAATCGCAGCCAGTTTCACTATTTTTAGAAAATGAAGGTTGTATATCACTTGTATGACATTTTGTAAACTCAGCTAGAAAATGCCTGCCCAAGCCTGAACCTGCTATTCTACTTGAAGTCATCTCATCCATCGCCCAAGTTCTAGGCAGGATTTTGCTTCCACTTGTTTCCGAGCCTTCTGTGCCCACAGCTTCTCTGTCATAGAATGTAGCACTCCATGGGTAATGCTGCTGATTTTAGTCTGCCGTGCTTTTGGCACTTATTCGTGATCTAATAAGTAAAAATGCAAAGGTAGTTTTGCATTCAAAATTGATTTTACGTGGTGGCAAAGTATTCTTTCCAGTAAGTCTTTCACTGGGGAATCTATGACCAATGACCGATATTTACCTATTCAATGTTTTTGTGCCTGAATTGCTTGTGTACATTTTTTAAATTGTGTATAAGTAACTAGATCATTCTGATATGGTGAGGGTTTTGCTATGGCAAAAGCAAAGGACTGATCACCAGCTGTGCCCTTTGGAGGGGTTGGCAGTGGGCTGAGTACTACTGGGTTGAATGGGAATGGACTGAATTGGGAACCCAAGCAATAGAATTGTCCTGCTGATTTTCTAAGCACAGCTTTGTTGAAAGAAGGAACAGCATTCTGATTTAATCTGGTGACACTGATATCAAAATATGCCACTCAGATCCCCAGAAGGTGTGTATACTGTATTTGAAATGTGTTTTGTGTGTGTGTGTGCAGAATGGGTAAATAAAATTTTTGAGTAACTTGAACCTATCAGAAGGCTTCTGGGTTTTTTGTTTTGTATTTTGGGTTGTGATCTCCACACTTTTTACCCCCTCACCCCTCCTCCACCCCTCATATTTTGCCTCACACTGCCTAGTGATTGAGCCGCAGACAAACCAAAGCCAGCTACCAGTGTGACCGGAGTCCTTGGTGTAGGCATGGCTCTCTTCCACCACCTTCTGGGGAAGATGGGAAGGACAGCATGAAAGGCACATGAACTTCTGTAGGAGTTGTGTGTACTTTTTGGTGCCTCTACAAGAATTACCTGTTACCTTTAACTTCCATTAACATGTAACTGTTTATTGTAAAGAAAAACTTTGAAGATCTCTCAGAATTTAGAGGGCTGTTTCTTCTAGAATATGACCTGCCTGTTTCTAAAAAGGTTACATCCAGTGGAATAAACCGGCGTTTAACTTCTGGGACAGGAAGATACAGGTGGAATTCTGTCAACATTCTCATGCCTTGCTCCTCATTACTCTAACAAGGGCTGGGAGCTCATTGGACACGCAGACTCTCGGGCTTCATCCCAGGCCTACTGAATCAGAACCTTCATCGTAACAGGATTGCCCGGTGATTCCAATGCATACTTAACGTTTGAGAAACACTGTTCTAGAGGGAAGAATTTCTCACGCGCTAAAACATCAAATCCCAGTTTATGAGAAGACATTGATTTCTGTTCTGATACTGGTTTCAGAAAGGACTGGGATAACTGCCACGGTAGAGACCCTCCTCAGAGGCCAAGTAGCCCCTGACTGCAATGCCACCTTCTTGGCATGGTGTTTTGGCTGGTGGAGCCTACATACTCTCCTTTTCCCACAGGGCCCCCTACAGCCTCTGCCTCATATTCTGGGTATGTAGCTTATGGTCCAGGTGTGAAGGGAGTGCCTGGTCCAACACGGCACAAGGAAAGTCTATTTTTCTGGGAAAGGAGCCCAGACGGTGCCACTGGAGGCTATGTGACTCCTGGGAGTAAAGGGGTGTGCGCATGTCTGTGTGCAGGTGTGGGGATGGTGGCCGTGGGGAAGCAGCGGAGGGCTTCTGCTCTGCTGCTCTTTGTTTGCCGTTAGGTGATGTTGTAATGGCTGTGTTTCTCTTCCTCTCTGGCTCCTAGGCAGAGGCCTCGCTGACTGTGCCTAGATGCTTCTCTCCGGCATCTCTCCCATCACTCTCCTGATACGGAAGCTGAGCCAGACCTCCGTGGGGGACTGGGATCTGCTGCAAAACTTGGATGTCAGCGCCTCCCGGGCTTGAACAGGAAGCGAAATGGGGATTGAACCTGTGGGACCACCACAATGGGGCCTGGAAAAGCATCACCACATTTCTCCCCTCATGCCTGATGGGAATAACAGTTACACTGAAAAACTTAACTTCCTTGTGCCTCAAAACATTAACAGCATGAACTGGTTAGTTTTCTATGATCTCTTTGCTGGGTTTGGCCCAAGTGGGCTCATCTCGTTCTGTTTCAGTGTTTAACATCCCACCCGTGACTCTCTAGCTGGCTGTTTTTTACCTAAGGTGCAAATGAAATGCACCTCTTCACATTTTGTTTCCAGGCGAGAGGGCTGAACTCCAGTAAGCCTTTTCTGTGCTGTATGAGCTGGTGTCCGCATCCATTCCCGGTGAACAGGATAGAGTACAGTTTACATTATGTTAGCGTTCACCTTTTTTTTTTTTTTTATCCATTGGAAACAGATTTGCCAGGCGAGTGGAGGGTTTCTCAGTATCGCATTCCCTTATACCTCTGTCCTGTGCTGATGGACCAGTGCTGTCAGCAGCGACCTTTTCACCTTTCCACTTAGGGAAGTTGTTCTTGTTGCAGGCCCCCTGAGGGCAGGATCTGACTGCTCGCTCCCCCAAACGGGTACTCATCTTCTAAGTGTTGTGTGGTAGCTGCTGTGTTTACCTGATGCCGCCTGCCTCTCACAGCTGAAGAGGGCCAATGGTCTCTGCAGTGATTGGGGATGAGGGCTGGAGAGAGCGGGGTGCCATTCACATCACATGAAGAAGTGAAGAAGGTTCCCTGGGAGTCAGCTCTACCAGGGAGGTCTTTTGGTTTCAAAACAGGTGCCCTTCTGTGGGGTTGGTCACCGTGACATGGTCTCTTAAGAAAGCCATGGCTGTGACTTTAAGACCCATTGGTATTCTGATGCCTGGCTCTCAGCTAGTTGTCTCTGTTTTTGTTTCTCTGTCTCACGTAACAGATGGGGGTTCGGGGGGACCAAGCCCTTAGTGCATTAGTCATTTGGTTTCCCTGAAAGATAAGCCAGGTAATTATTCCTTAGATCACTGATTGTCAAATATACAAACATGTCTGTAGATGTGATGTTCATAAGTCACTTCCCGAAGGAGGATGGAAGCTCCAAAGAATATCTCTTACAAGCAAAATCATTTCTTTTATTTTTCTAAGAATGGTACGTTTTTAGCTTTCTACACTTGTTTTCCTTTCACTCAGATGCCCACTTGCTGGGCAAGAGGGTGAGTAGCAAGCAAAGTAATGAGATGTAGCTTTTCCCAAATGGTTCTTTTATACTGTGGTTGACACGGGGCTGTTGCCGAAGACGCGATGAGCTGGACTGCAGGCGGTTCAGCATCCAGCAACTAGGAGCTTGTTTTACATGCGCAAAGCTGCCTTCAGAAAGGCTCCTGACTCCGCCCTGTAGCGGGTGATTTTCATCTCGCTGCTCGCAACATGCTGTACTGTAATGATTCTGTTCTCAGATGCAGGTGTCTTTCTGCATCTCCATACACTGTCTTTTGATGATCAGATACTTTTTTATTTAGTTATTTATTCGTCCATGTAAGGTATTTTTAAGTCCCCATATTAGTGTTTGCATGTATTTAATCAGAATGTAAGGTAATTTGTGTTGTCAGTTTTTTAGTAGAAATTGAGGTAATTTGAACATTCAAGTCTAATGTCTGTAGTGTTACCTTAAATTAAAATTTCAGAATCTAGGTATCTGTCTTCTGTAAAAGGATAATGACTATGTTAAAGCACAGCGGATTTCTTTGAATACCTTTTTGCTCATTGATTTTTATTTATAAAAATGCATTTCGCTGCAGAAAAGTTTATCTCCTCGATAAATAAAATCATGCTAAAATATGTAATATGTATTGCTTTTGTAATAAGAAATATAATAAAAGTTATTTTTAATTAAAAATGCAATTTTGAAATACACAAAGAAGATAACATTTGATACATTATTCATACACAAAATATTAATAACTGCAAAATGTGTTTGAAACTAGCTTCTTTAAAATTATTCTCAAATTACTAGATTGTAAACATTTCCAACTGATGGTTTTAACTGGTGACTCCTGCCTTTATTAAGTTCATTAGCATTTCAAAATGATATCAGTGGAATCATTATGGTCACGTATTATTAACATTCTAAAGCTATGTTAATTTATTTAACAAATATTTAATGATCACCTATTTTTTTGCCATGCAATAGCTGAAACAAAGTCCTTTTCCTCTTTCTACAACTTATTATTGGGAAGGAAACAGTTAACAGCAGTTCTGTAATCTACCCTCCCTACTTGGGATGTCTGCCCTCTGAGGAATAACCTTGACCAAAACCATTATTAAATAATAGTTATGTAAATGTTTATGATAAAGGAACTTTGAACACCCTATATAGGGTCAGTAGCAATAGAGATAAAATGAAATGTTCATAATAACCATAAAACAATTGCAAGTTGTATAGTCCAAGGCATCTGATAGAATGAGGGTGATTTATCAATTCTCTAAGTTTGCAGTTGAGAGACAGTAGTTGTAAGTGTTGCTAAATGTACTGAGCTTTAGCAGTGCATCTGGAGGAGTAATGATAAGGAGGGTGTAAAGGGTGTAATTTCCTCAGATCTCTAAGCACCTGTGCAAGTGTGTTCTCGTTCACCAATCAAGCCATCGTTTGTAGAAGGCTGGGAGGGTCTGGCATCACTGACTCTTTTACAAATAGGTGAATGAACACCCTTATTGAGTGGCTCACCGTGACACCGATGGAGTTTTTGCCAAAGCCCGTGTCTCAGAACAAGGTAAACTGTAAGATTTGTGTGAGGGCCCAACAAACACATAATGCTACTATTTTTAAATGTAGCTAGAAACTTAACAAATACATCAGGATTAGAAAATGAATGTTCAGAGAGTACTCCAGTGATGGTCATTACTTGCTTGTTTTCTGTAGCCTTAATGATTACGTTATGTCTTAAGCATCGACAGGGTCTTCACTGGAGACTCACTGTGAGGAGGGTCAACCTTCCAGCTCACTAGCTTGTCCTGGTTGGTGACAATCCTACTGGCTGTTCTTGTGGCAGTCTGGCTATTGCCTCTTAGTGTACGTTACGGTCTTGATGTATTTATTCTGCACTATCCAACCGACATTCTTTGTCTTGAACTCATTTGAAAATCTGACAAAAGCCAAGGACTCTCCCCAGAAAAAGGTAGACATGCATAAGTTTTGCATTCAGTTTAGGGAGGACATGATCTCCTGAAACCCAGGAGCTAGATAATACACACACACACACACACACACACACACACACACACGCACATACCATCTCTCTTGGTTTAAATAATCAAGAGATCCATTTGATATTAACTTTTAAAAAATATATGTTTTTATTGATTTTTTAGAGAGAGAGAGAAATATAGATGTGAGAGAGAAACATTGATCTGCTGCCTCCAGCACAGCCCTTACTGGGGAGCGAGCCCACAACCCCGGCATGTGCCCTGACCGGAAATCGAGTCAGGACCTCTGAGTCACACCAGCCAGACCGATATTACCTTTTTTAAGCAGAGGAGAAGAATATATGAAATTCTGAAGTGCTCAGGTTTTTTTACTGGACATTGTGGAATATTTAAGAATTTGAATGAACTGTAGTAATCATGGAGGGTAATATTTTATTTTTTTCCTCCTCGCCCAAGGATATGTTTTTATAGATTTTTAGGGATAGAGGAAAGGAGAGAGAGAGAAACATCGATCAGTTGCTTCCTGTTTGTATTCTAACAGGAATGGAACCTGCAACCTAGGTATGTGCCCTGATCAGGAATCAAACCTGCAACTTTTTGGTGTACAGGACAATGCTCCAAACAAGAGAACCACTCAATCAGGCAATATTTCTTTTTCTTAAAAACTTGAAGGCATAATCTATCTTCTTTTATTCTCATTAAGCCCATGCCGGCTGTATTACTTGAATCATCACAGGCAGACCTGCCTTCTAAATTCCCAAAGGCATTTAAATGCCTTTTGTTGGTTATATGCAATACCTTACCTGTGAAAACCAGGTCAGATTCTACAGGTGAATTTATTAATTTATTCTTGCAATTAAGTGAAATAATTTCAGAAGCAGAGGGACCCTTGGGAAGCAGCATTCCAAATCTAATGAGGCCTAGCCTCAGAAAGTGTAATGCCCTTCACCAACCATCCAGCCCACTCTCAGAAAATATCTTGTTGATTCACTTGGATTTTCTTCGTCAGTGATCTGCTTACCTTATTGTTTACATTCAGTTTTCACTTCCTAAGATCTCTCCTCTGTCATCCACTGCCTTTTTAAAATTTATGAATGGGATGGGAAACAGTCTTTGGGCACGATTTAAATAAGGTCTATTAAACATTCTTTTCCAAATTTAAGTTTCTGGATCATTATCATCAATGGGTTTGACCCTTATTTTTTTGCATTCATCAGTTTTCAGATTAAAGTTTCGCAAACCCAAAATACTACCAGCTTATATATGACACAAGGTTACTGCTACCTACAATGACATTTAGAGATAAGCAGTCTAAGACTAGAATGGAGCTCCCTCAATCATGAAGGACTCATGTCCTTCTGACATGTTAACTCATCATCCTCAAAGTATATTAGATCCTACCTCATAGTACAATGTAGCTATTCAAACTACAGGAATCATGTCTACATTCCACTCAGCAGGAAGGAACAAAAAGGGCACACCAACTGCCTTTAAGGATATTTTCTAGGTATTGCATATAATATTTATGCTCACATCCCATTGGCTGTGGGAGACTTTTTGCATGGCATCCATCTTGTTAAAATCTGCTCTGCCATCTCCGGCCCCAAGGCAGGGTCTCTCTGCATACAGTGTCTGCATTCCTCTAGATAATTGTTTACTCCATTCTTTGCTTATCATTTGTTCCACCTGGGGTATTTACTGGAATTTGCTTCAGGTGGGATACTCATGAACTGTTTCACCTGTTTTTCCCCTATATATTATGTGAACTCCCCCTGAATAAACGAGTCTTGATCAGAATCCTGTCTTGTCTCCATTTCTCGTGTCTCTTGTCCCTCCTCATCCTCACTCCCCCTCTAGAGTCCTCGTTGCTCGACCTGCAGGACGGGTCAATTGGCCAAAGAGTCCAATGGCTATATGTAGCTGTAAGGTAGGCTGAAAATGTATTTTTCTAAAAAACTCCAGGTGGCCTTGTGTGAGCTATAATTCTAGGGTTTAATTACTAAAGAAGAAAGATGAATGGATATTGGTAAGGGTTAGCTATCTAGTAATAGGGACTTTGTAGCAAGTCTAAAGGACTATAACAAGGTGAGCAATAGTCTTTGCAGTGTTATGCTGCCATCATTTAAAGAGAGTATTTTCATTCATCAAGTCTGATATGGCCACAATGCATGTCTGTGTTAACTCACAACCAAAGCTTACTCTACAATATTTCCCTGACACTTTGACCTTTTGAAATTTTATATTAGTTTTACTCTCATATAATATGCATAAAAGCTACTTTTCTGGTCCAGGCTTTTCTTGGTGAGGCATTCAAGAAATACCAAGTCAATATATAAAAACGAATTGGAGAAGTAATTTAAATCTTTTCTGAATTATTTTGAAAAAGACCAAAGCAAATTCATTCATAACATACTGTAGAACTTCTTAAAATCATCTTTTTCCAATTCTCTTAAAATCTCACACACACCCCGCAATGTGTGCACCCCGTGTTGTACTCCCCACGACTCTTCCCCTAGCCTAGGCATGGCTGACTTTTGTATTTCTCCCCCTCCCCTTCACCTCCTGATCTCTTCCACTAATTACTGCCTGCCCATTCCTTTGTAAGGCAACCAAACCAGTCTGAGTACAACTTTTGCACCTTACCTACTACCCAGTTCTCCAGAAAACAATCTAGATTAGATCAAATTTTTCTTAATGTTCAAAGGTCTAGAAGAGCCTGTAATGCTTATTTATTAATTTATTCAAACTCAGACACTCATAATAAAACATATAATTCTATAATCCCTTATATATAATTTGTAAAATCTAAATAACTTTGAAAACAAAGTTTTCTTCTAGTTTATTTGACAGCAAAACCTGACCTGAACTTTGTGAGGGTATTTATAGTCTCTATATATCCCACTTAGTGTAAATAGTTTTACATTTCATGAAGAAATATTAGTAAAACAATGTTATAAGCAATATAGTACCTTTCTAAAGTCCTAATAATTCTGAATCTGAAATAATTCTCCATTAAGATTATTTCCAGGAATAATGCTGTATTTTATGCCCATATTTATGTAGGTCTAGACAACATTTTCTTTCACTTCAAAAAATCATTTGTTGTATAAACACTATGTACATTAGATACTGAGAAATATGTATTCCCCAAGAAGATGAATATGTGGTACGGTAAGAAAAATTACTCAAAACTTGGAACTAGGCAAAAAGGAATCACTGGAGAAATTTGTCAGTGAATTACTAAATATTGTCCAGCTGACCCTCTCTGGGGATTATCATTTACCCAGAAATTACACAAGGGTGTGTACTTTTGTTTCATTTTCTATTAACTAGGCTTAAAAATATATATAACTATAAAAGTAGAGGTTAATTTGTAGAAAATGGATAAGAATGCAAGCAATTCTTTTCTGAGAATATTACAAATGATTCTGATCACAGCAAAGCAGATGAATTTTGTCCAGTATAGTAAATTAATATTCATTAATTAGAAAAACTGGTTCCAAATATTAGTTTTTGCCCTGTATGATATTAACCAGTGTTGCATTTACTGGAAAAGCAATATCAGAATGCCTTTGCCTGGAGGACTACATACATCTTGGTTCCTCAAATTCTTCTTTGCACTAGACATGGCATCTTAATGGTCCCTTCATTAACTGAGTTAAAATCTCTGACACATACTTATTTTATATGTACGTGATTGACATGTTATTAACTATTTGAAAATTATACTTTAAACAGTGTTTGCACTTTAGGAACTCACATATTAGTTGACCAAAGATAAGATTTGGAAAAACCATAAAGGTGCTATCCATTAAATGATAAATTATCAGTGTGGATTTGAGAGACTGGAGTCAAATTTCTGTAGGACTGGGTTCTTTTCATCTATTCTGTGTTAGTTTTTATTCATTTATAGACAATTCTGCTTTGCATTCTGGAGTGCAAAGGAAAGGAACATAAACAGAGACAAGGCACACTCCCTGTCCTGGAGTTGTTAACAGTCTAGTGTGGGGGAAAAATATGAATGAGTCATTCCAAAGTGATGCTAACGGGTGTGGAAGAGGATAACACTTAAGATCTTACTGTGTCCCTATTGCTTTATATTTATTATAAAGCTGTATATTTACTATTTATTTTTATTTATTTAAAAATTTTATTGATATTGTAGAGAGAGGGGGAGAGAGAAACATCCGTCGGCTGTCTCCTGCGCGCCCCCTACTGGGTCCAGCCGGCAACCTGGGCATGTGCCCTGACTGGCAATTGAACTGGGACCTCTCAGTCCGTGGGACAATATACAGTCTACTGGGCCACATGGGCTGAGCTATTTACTATTTTTTAAACCTAAAATTTTGTAGACGTTTTACCCCCATTTTATAATTGGAGCATGAACAACCAGCTAATTGTTGTAATCGTCATGGACAAGAAGCTATGAGAGCCCCAAAGCAATTTTACATGCTTTAATTCCTGAGACCAAAGTATTCCTGTCATCTCTCTCTCTCAGTTCATTTGGTTGACTCTAAACTCAGGCCTGCCCTCAGAAAGACCCACAGAATTGGAAGCCTGGCGCAGGCCCGGCTCTGATGAGGACAGTGTGTTGCTGCAGGACTTTTGAGTTCTTCTTAGGTTTGGAGTCAATCAGGACCAGCTCCTAGCTGGGAAGCCATAAATCTGGAAGATCAGAGACAGGTGAGTTGACTTCCCTGGGCTTTCGGTCTTCAGTGCTGCTCATAGCCTTAGGATAGCAAGTATTTGGGCAAGGGGGACGAGGTAGTGCATGGAGTTGGGTTTTACCTGGGAAAGCATCAGGAATTGGCATCCCCTCCTCCATCTGCAACACTGGAGAGAGTTGCAGAAGGTGGACTTTAAACATAGCAAATATTGACAAAAGTGAAGGTCATGCAAGACCATTTGGCCCAAATCTGTCGTGGAAGGGTAAGACTTACGCTCAAAGGCACTAGTCAACTGGATTTGCATGAACGGAACCTGGGCAATTTCTGAAACTGAGTTTCAAAACTGGCAGCTCTTTTACCACCCCTCTGAGTTTTTGCAAATTCCCTCCCTGTACCAACTTCCTTACAGCTATTCTTATTTCCTGTTATGAGATTTTTTTTTTTTTTCGTTATTTCCAGGAAAGAGGAATCAATGCAAGCCCTTCTCTAGGAAGGAGGTGGTTGGTTGGTCTGATCTTAAGCGGTGTTAAAAGATCTGTTGTGATCCAAACCAGGTGTCTGGGCTGGGTTCATTCCAGCCTGGGTCAAGCAATTGATCACAAGATGCTTTTTTGGTTTATGTGCTATCTTGTGGGTATGTGGCTGATTTCTGGCTCAGCTGGTACGTATACTTTTCTTAAGCTCAGTTTTCAAGGCACTTGATATCAGTTTATGGGTTGTGAGGCATTCTGTCTAGGATTTTAATGAAATTTAAATCAATGAAATGTATTTACCTTATTGAAAAATCTCAAATTACTTGACTGAATTCTCTGTACTCCATAGGGGTTTAGGAAATATTTAATGACAAGACTGCTCTGTAAGTGGGTGGCTACCTGTTTACTTTCCTCTTCTGTTCTAGGAGCAAAAACAGTACCAGTTTCAAAATCTTGAGTTGTCTTATTGTTTACAAACTCCAGGACTGACATTTGGAAAGGGAATTGTTTCTTTAGGAGTGGATAACTTATGGCTGAATTCGAGGAAAATTCCTGTTCTTCATTTGAAAACAAAACTTTGGGAGTCCTTGGGTAGGGAGGGATGTGGATGTACATGAACATGGAAGAGTACAAGTGATAATAATTCAGCAAAAAAAGGGTGAGAAGTGGGAATCTAATAAGGGCTTCCTCATGGCACATAATCTTCCAGGTGAATCTATTTCCTTTTCCCTCCAGCACAGAGCTGTCCAGACCTTCTCCCAGTGGACAATAGTATATTTGTTGCAGAGGATGTGAATGGGCAAGTTCTGGGGACTTATGTTTGTCTTGCGGGCTACCACCTGGTAGGAGAGAAAACCATTTTTTGCAATGCCTCTAAGGAATGGAACACCCCCACTCCCAAGTGCCACTGTAAGTTTGATCTTTCTGCTTCTTCGTCCATCTTGTCATCCCACTGTCTTCTTTCACATTCTACCTCCAGCGGTTCATGTTAACATTTTATAAGAAAAAAATTCCAATTTCTAGGAACCCACTTTTAAATCACTCTAGTGGTGGAACTTCTTATAGAGGATACATAATTAGCTCTTAATAGACTCAATCATCCCTACAAGAAGGAAAGAATTTTTACCATATAGTAAAATGACTTTGGGGGGGGGCTGTAATTTGTTTCATATCATACTGATTTAAAAATTTTATATTATGAACTTTTTAAACTTATACAAAAGGCCAATGAGTAAAATGAACACATATGTACTTATCACCCAGCTTCATCAAGTATCGACATACGAATCTTTCTTCATCTATAATTCTGCTTTGCATTATTATTATTTTGAGGTAAATATATCATTTTACTTCATTCATCATATAACTTTGACCTGGGAAACATTTATATTTTCAATTTACAAATGTGGTAACTGAGATCCAAGTGGTTCGCCCAAGTTCACCAAACTCATTTGTGGTGTTTGTAGAGATGGAGGATAAGTGGTCCATATTCTCTTTGTTATTGCTATTTTTAGGAAGAGTTGGAGTCGTTCTCCTTTATACCCAGAGTAAAGCACACCAGCATGGTTACCTTTTATTCATGTCTCTCTGCACTGTTTCTTGTTTTCACACTTGGGAAAACAAAATGAAGTAAAAAATGATAAGTAGTGTATATATTTGGTTGGATCAAGGGGAAGGAAATACTTGCCTCAAACACAGGCTCGAGCATTTTGAGCAATGCTTTACACAACAGGATGACAAACTTGCTCCTGGTGATTTCCAGTTATATGCTTAATTATATTTAGTAGGTTCATGTGCCGATCGTCACTCTTGTGCATAACCAAGACCTTTTCTGACACACTCAGGCCAGCTCAGTCTTTTCTCATTCTGATCGATATGGTTTGGTACCAGGTACCAGTCCCTATTTATTTATTTATTTATTTATTTATTTATTTATTTATTTATTTATTTTTTTTATTTTTTTATTTTTTGAATCTCCCTTTATCCCTTTATTTTATTTTATTTTTTTTTTATTGATTAATTTTTGTTACAAATGATTCTCCTTTTTTCCCCCAGTGGTTCCCCCCTCCCCCTTCCCTCCCCGCCCCTTCCCCCGATTGTTGTCCATGTCCACTGTTCATGCCTATATGCATATAAATTCTGTTGTTCATCCCTCTCTCAGTTCCCCACTCCTTAGGGGATTGTCCTCAAACTGTTATGTTCATTATATTCCAGAAATCAGTGAGATCATATGAAATTTGTCTTTCTCTGCTTGGCTTGTTTCACTCAGGATGATACTTTCCAGGTCCCTCCATGTAGTCTCAAAGGACAAGAGATCTTTCTTTCTTACCGCTGCGTAGTACTCCATTGTGTATATGTACCACAGCTTTTTAATCCATTCGTCTACTGATGGGCACTTGGGCTGTTTCCAGATCTTAGCGATTGTAAATAGTGCTGCTACAAAGATGGGGGTACATATATTCTTTCTGATTGGTGTTTCAGGCTTCTTAGGGTATATTCCTAGAAGTGGGATCACTGGGTCAAATGGGAGTTCAATTTTTAATTTTTTGAGGTGACACCATATTGTTTTCCATAGTGGCTGCACCAGTCTGCATTCCCACCAACAGTGTACTAGAGTCCCCTTTTCTCCACACCCTCGCCAACACTTGTTGTTTGATGATTTGTTGATGGCGGCCATTCTGACCGGTGTGAGGTGATACCTCATTGTTGTTTTGATTTGCATCTCTCTGATGATTAGTGATGACCCTATTTATAAAGTGCGGTTTTAGCTCTAATTTCTTGTTTTCTCTGTGGAGCGTGAGGAGGTCTAGCGTTTGCTATGGTGGGTTCATCCTGGCCCTTTCAGATCACTGCCTGTTTTCTTCTTCAGTGGGCCACTGTCCTGACCCTGTGCTGGTGAACGGTGAGTTTAGTTCCCCGGGGCCTGTGAATGTGACAGACAAAATCACGTTCAAGTGCAACGAGCACTACATCCTCAAAGGCAGCAATTGGAGCCAGTGCCTAGAGGACCACACCTGGGTGCCTCCCCTTCCCGTCTGCAAAAGCAGTAAGTACAATAGAAACAAATGCAAACCCCAAAGATGCTAATGAACAGCGACACCTAGGCATCACCACCTCCTTCGGATGCTTTCCTCTTTTTCTCCTATCAGGAAGGGTTTAGGATCTAACAGGCAGCCAAGAAACAGGTGGGACTCACAGAGCAGAGCCTCAGCTCAGGTGGTGTACAAACAGTAAACAACACTTTTTTCTTTTCTCAAGTAGGATTGCCATCCTCGTAGGTCCAACCCAGGGTAGTTTAGGATATCTGACTATTCTTTGTTTGCTTGTTTTTTGTTTTTAAAATTTCAAGATAGTGACTTAAAGTTTTTATTTAAAAAATAAGCAAAAACAGGAAAAAATGACCATAACTCACCCAACTCATAAAATAAGAATTAAAAGTACCTCTTATTATTTTATTATATAAAATAAGAGTTGAAAGTACCTCCTTTATCACTATAATTTACAGCTCTTGGAGGTAATTAGTTGGATGTTTTTATTTCATGACTTTTCTTATATTTATGCAGACATTTTATTTATTTATTTTTATTAATTTATTTTTGTTACAGATGTTTCCCCCCCATTGACACTATGCAGACATTTTAAATAAACAAATGCATACAAACATATCTACCTACAAAAATGGAACTGTGCTATACATATTTTTAAAATTGCTTCTTTCAGAACTCATGGACATGGACAACAGTGTGGTGATTGTGGGGAGGAAGGGGGAGTGGGGGAGTGAAGGTGGAAGAGGGTATGGGGGGATAAATGGTGATGGGAAGTAATAAAATAAAGAAAAAAAAACAAACATAAAAGATAACAATTTAAAAGAAAATTGCTGCTTTCATATAACAATATACATGGAAAGCTTTTTTAGATGTGTATGTATAGCTCTATCTGCTGCTTTTTAATAACTGCGTGTACATGTGCCATAACTTATTCTACATCTTTCATATTGATGAATGTTTATTTTCATATTTTTTTGCTATTACAAATATTGCTGAACAAATAGTATTATATACACGTATACACATTTGTATATCTTTATTTCTATGCTATTACTGCTGTAGTATAGATTCCTAGAATGCTCAAAGGATATCATTAGTTGCAAAATATACTTAAAAGATCCAATAAATTCTACTACAAACTTTATTCTTGAATTATAAAATAAATATTTAAAAAATCAATAGTTTTTACTTTTTAGAAATAATTGTTAGGTGAATATTGAAATATAAAAATAATTCCGTTCATGAAACCTATATGAAACTTCACTGAAGGACATAAAATAAGACTGGAATAAAAGAAAAGGTGTGCCATGCTCTGGATGGGCAGACTTGCTATTACAGTGCAATCCTAACCAGAATTTCAAATTAAACATGAAACAAAAAAATAATCTAAAAATCAAATTTGGAAGAGTATATATCTAACATTGCAAATTTATATATAAACAATTTTTTAAGGAGCATTTTAGTTTTACAATTAAACTGAGAGGAAGGTACAGAGATTTCCCATATATCCTTTATTCCCACACATACATAGCCTCCTCCATCAACAATATCACTCACCAGAATGGTACCTTTTTTACCAGGATCAATGTACATTAACACATCACCATCACCCAAAGATGGTAGGTCACATTAGAAGTTCACTTTTGATGTTGTACATTCAATGGGTGAGGACAAATGTGTAATTACATGTATCCATCATTAGAATCATAGAGTATTTTCACTGCCCTGAAAATCTGCTCTGCTCTGCCTATTTATCCCTCTACTTCCCAACCCTCTCAAGCCCTGATATTTTTATTGTTTTAATAGTTTTGTCTTTTCTAGAATATCATATAATTGCAATCATAAAGTTATGTAGCCTTTTCAGATTGCTTCTTTCACTTTATAATATGCTTTTAAGATTCATCCATGTCTTTTCATGGCTTGATAGCTCATTCCTTTTTATTGCTGAATAATCTTTCATTTCTGGATGTAGCACAGCTTATTTATCCATTCACCTCTATAGGATATCTCGGTTGCTTCCAAATTTTGGTAATTATGAATAAAGCTGCTAAAGACACTGTGTGCAGGTTTTTGTGTGGACATAGTTTTTAATTCCTTAGAGTAAATACTATGGAGGAATATTGCTGGATCATGTGGTAAGAGTATATTTAGTTGTGCAAGAAAAGTTTAAGAATAGAAATTCTAAATTCCCAAATGAGCCCCAAACAATATGTATGTATCTCAAATTTATGAAAGAATATGAAACATTACTAAAAATTACAGAAATATTAAAATTTAATACAATTTTTTTACTTATCAGATTAGCTGAAACAGTGATTTCATCTAATATCATTCAGAATATGAGGTGCCAGCCACTTATATCAGTGAGAGAAAGTGATATCACTCTTTAGATGTATTTTGACAATAGCTATTAAAGTAATAAATAGGCAGTTTAAAGGTACAAATTATATATATTCTTATTCTTAAGACATACACATATACTGCATGTTATTAAAATACAAGCATGTAAAATAATTTACATCACTACCTTGACACATTTTAAAGCACTTATTTTTTCCAGGCTCTGTTTTGCTCCTTTTCAATTCAGTTGTTCCAGTCGTAGCTCCAAAATGCAGGATCTCTGTCTCTTTGTTTGAGTTCATTGCCCAGATCTTAGGGAAGCTTCCTAGGTCCCTGAATAAAGCAGATTCTTTTCTCTTTAGATCCAAGATCCACATCATCTCCTTCAGTTCAAAACTGTACTCTTTAAAGTCACCAGAAAAACCCTATTTTAGCTAAAACCCTATTTTAGTTCCTTAATCAATGCACTGAAATTCTTCTTCCTTTTCTCTATACAGCATTTGAACTCAGTTTTTGATCTAACAATTATTTATTAACTGCTCGAGTAATGCATCTCTGTTGTAAAACAAAAAAAAAAAAAATAAATCAGAAAAGAAAAATAAAACATTTAATTATTTACAAACTGACCACCCAGGCATAACAGAGTACTTACATATATACTTTTCAGGCTTTTTTTGGTTCATATATGTGTGTGTATGATGGTGTTTTGGAAAAGTAGTACATTATACATACTCTTTTCTGTTTTTACTCAGTTGTTTTTTGTTGAAAACCTTTATGTTTCAGTGAATATGCACTTATTTAATATTCTTGATTTAGCCTTTAATCTTGATCAACATGTTTATACTCAATCTCAGAGTTAAAAGGGTAATGTCATATAATCTGCTCCTTTTATAGGTTAGGCAGGATGCCAAGAGGGATGAAATGGCTTCCTTAGTGCCACGTGGTGACTGAAGGAGCCAGAACCAAAACTCACAGTATCTCCACCCGTTTTTTGTTTTTGTTTTTGGATGAAGCTCTCGTATTATATAACTCTGTCCCACAGAGGATGTCAACATCCATTGGAACTCAATTTATCTTCAGTTTCAGGGAGTTACTTCTTCCACTTCTACTTATAGGCTAAATTTTCTTTTCTTGTACACAGACAATTAGCAACTCTATAACTTAAATTTCCTTTCCTTGAGCTCCTGCCAATCAGAAAATAATCTCAAACCGCTAATGACTCAGGATGAGCCCAGGGAGGGGTCTTTCCTATGGACAAATATAATTTTGACCGAAGCAAGTGAGTGAAGAACATGTTCCTAGATCCCACATGTACTGCTATGAAGATGGTAGGTGCTGCCATAGACAGTTGCTTCCGGGGGGTGCTGTTAACTGAGCATAACTGGATTTCACAACTGTCACTCCTATGCCCCTCTCTCTCAGGAGACTGTGGCCCTCCTGGGAATCTAGCTCATGGCTATTTTAAAGGAAGAGATTTCAATGCAGGATCTACCATTACTTATTACTGTGACGAGAGGTAAGTGTAAGCAGCCTTTCGAATAAAGCTGGTAGCACTGTTTTTGGGAATGACCTCGTCTGTCTCAAACGAGTGCCCTGCTTTCCTACTGCTCAGGATTCTGAATTTATTCTAATTTTGAGAGTTGCCTTAACCCACTTCCAGCTCCACCCTAGAAGACAGACCAGTCCTCCTATTTATCCTAATTAATGTATCACTTTTTTTTTTATTCTTAGGTAAGACAAAGTAAGATATTATACATTTATATTTCTTTCTAAAGAACCTCAGAACAAAAAACTCAAAGAAAGACAGAACATATGGAATTGCAGAAATAGAGTAATAGATCTATCAGCATATAGGTTCTTAACATCCCTAATTAAAGTCTAGCCTTCATTTAGATGGCCTGGTCACCCAACTTGTAGATCTAGATTTTTCTTCTCCTCTTTGCCTCATTTTTATGAACTCAGGGTTATGTGCCCTCATTAGCATTTCAATCTCATTATATACCTCCAACAAGCTTTGCAGTCAACTCTCATGTTTTTCAGATTTAAAAGCTGCAGCTAGCTCTTTCTTAGCCAGTTCACTAAGATTTATTTGAAGGCTGTTTCTAGCTTTCTACTCCTTTTTACTTTTTTTCTGAAATTATTGAAAATATTATAGATGTTCCCCTTTCCCCCCTCCACTGAAGCCCACCCCCCAACCCTCTCCTCCTCTCCCCAACCTAATGTCCATTGGTTGTGCATATGTGCATATAAGTTGTTTATCTCTTACTACCCCTCCCACTCCCCATCCCTCTGAGGTTTGTCAGTCTGTTCCCTGCTTCCATGACTCTGGATCTATTTTGATCGATAGCTTATTTTGTTCATGATGTTCCATAAGTAAGTGAGATCATGTGGTACTTGTCTTTGTCTGACTGGCTTATTTTGCTTAGCATAATACTCTCCAGTTCTACTCTTTTTAAAAGCATAAATAGAATGTGCTTTTTCAAAGTCCCTCCTCCAACCTCCCCACCCAAAATTGTATATGAAAACACATATATTCAAAATTTCGCACTTCTCCATGTTTTATGGGTTCGCTCATCAGTGGGTCCTCTCCACCCCTCAAAAGAGGGGCTTTACTTTATTACTACTTTATAATACTGAAATAACTTAAGCATGCCTTATGGATCAGGGGTAGAGAGGTGGGTTCTATCACAACATGAAATACCGAAATGCAACACAAAACCAGCCTTAGTTGCCAGTTCAGAAGGTGGAAAGGCTACGTGTTGTTGCCATTCTAATTTTTGTTCAGATACCGCTTGGTGGGCACACAAGAGCAGCAGTGCATTGACGGGGAGTGGAGCAGTGCACTTCCGGTCTGCGAATTGATCCAAGAAGCTCCCAAACCAGCTCTGCAGCCTGAGTGTGAGAGGGCACTGGTAAGTAGTAGGGTGTCTGTCTTGTTCACAGTTGTTATCTCCAGAGCCCTGCATTACTCCTGGTCCATGCTTAGTAAATATCTGTTCAGTTTGGAATGCTTTTGATGGGTTGGCCTTGGCCTGATTGTAGGACGGAGCTCATGAACCATTCTCTCACATTTTTATCTATGGTAGTTTCCTTTTGCCACCATCACCACTAATACCTCACGAGGCGCTGTTGGTAGTAGCTGTTGTCTCGTGAGCTTTATAGAGCAAAGTACATAAACTCATGCCTTAGACTTGAAGTATTGCTGTGAAAGGTCTCTAAAATTCTTCTAGACTGTAAAACACAGTGAACAGATTACATCTCATATAGACTCTCCTTTTAGTTTATATTTACTACTGAAATAATAATAAGTATACTTAAGCATCATGTTTAAGACCTAGATCCCTATTTAAGTTAGCCTTGTTCTAGCTTCATGGACCTAAGCACTGCTCACTACCTTCAGAATATCTAGCAGGGTCTCAGTTCTTGTTTTAATTTACAAAACATTTTCTTTCTTCAGCTTGCCTTTCAAGAGAATAAGGAACTTTGCAAAGCCATAAAGAACTTTATGCAAAGGTTAAAGGAAAATGGCTCAAAAATGGAGGAACTAAAATATTCTCTGGAAATAAAGAAAACTGAATTGGCGGCAAAAATTTTTTCCTGATATTGTAACTGAGCTAACTGAGTAATGGAAATATACCTACGAATAAATTTTCTCTTGGTTCTGAAATTGGTTTTATATTTTTCTCTCATTGGACCGAAAAGCAACTTCATAGTAACCAACTGCAGTTGTATAATGCACTGTGTGTGTGTGCACATGTGCGTGTGTGTGCATGTATGCATGTGTGTGCATGTGTGTGTGTGTGTGTTTTGAAGGTGGAAAGACCAAGTTTGGTGACTGTCTTGTTTAAGATCAGAATTAGCAACAAATTAATGGAGAATGAAGGGTTAAATTTTCTGTTTGTAAGGAAAATTGAAAGCTCAGAGCATAGCTAAGAGTGTGTCTCATGTTAATATGAGATAGGAATGATGAGGTCAAAATTAACCTCAAATTAACCAAAACTTAAGAGGTAAAAATTAACCTTTTTTTTTGGGCAAATAGGCTCAGAACAGCTATATCTTAAAATGAACCATTGAGAAAAAAGTAGAATTAGGACCCAAACTCTCTCTTGGGTCTCCGCTATATCCTATTTATGAAACCAGGTTTCCAAATCTTCTGCAATAATATTGCTCACTGACTTTTGGATGAAATCCATCATGTGTGGTAAATTTGAGATGGCGCAGCATGTGTGAATATATTCTTTTTTTGAAGACAGAAGACACAAGCATCCCAAGGTTTTCCTGTCAAGATGTCATACTGAGCTGACATCACAAGCTTCTTCCATCTCACACTCTGCCCTTTACTTAAAACACATAGAAAATCTGGGTAAAATAATAATAATACAAAAACACGTAAGAGAGCTTGAAACAATTGAACACCTCTAGGTGAGGTTGCAAAAAAGATTAAGAGATGGACACTTAAGTAGCCCACAGTTTATTAATAGATACAAGACATGGATATACATATCAACACTTTTCACTGAATAATGTCTATGGGAGGAGCTCAGGTGTAAAGTAGATGATTTCCATCTGGGAAGAGGAGGCAGGAAAATTGTCAAGAAAGAGGTCATAGTTATTTGAGCCTTTAAAAATGAGTAAGAGTTAGAAGCAAAGATTAGGGAAGAGACATTCCTAGTGGAAAGATAATTTGAGAAATGTAATAGAGTCAAGAGTTTTTTTGACCAAGTGAGTCCACCCCTAAAATTAATCTAACTTGAGCAAAATGATTTTTAATTTGAAGCTATTCATTATATTATTGCCTATATTGTCTGCACTAGCAAGACCTTGTGAACATTTGAAAAGTCCAATCTTAGGAAAATTTTAAATAAATTATGGTACATCAAATATAATGCAGCCTTTTACAGTGATAATTATGAGCAGAAAATCTTAAAAATATAATCTTAAGTAAAAATAAAATGCAAAATAACAAGTACTTACAATCGCATTTATTAAAACCTTATTCTGCCTGGTCAGCGTGGCTCAGTGGTTGAGCATTGTCCCATGCACTGAGAGGTCCCAGTTCAATTCCCTGTCAGGGCACATGCCTGGGTTGCCGGTTTGATCCCCAGTAGGGGGCGTGCAGGAGGCAGCCAATCAATGTTTCTCTCTCACATCCATGTTTTTCTCTCTCCCTTTCTTTCTCTCTAAAAATGTCAATAAAAAACATATTAAAAATATAGAGATTAAAAAAATGGCTGGAAATATCCATTACAGTGAGTTTATAGAGGGTTTTAAAGGGTATGTTAGAGATTTTAAACTTTATTTGGTAGGCAGTGAGGACAGATGGAAGTGATGAGGACAGAACACAGACTATTTTTCTCACAACAGTAGGTTGATAGGTGGAAGCAGGAAAAGAACTGAGACAGAGAATCTATTCAACAGTCCACATGAGAGACAGTGATGACCTGAACTGGTTTGATGGCAACAGAAATATAGAAGAAACAGCAGGTGAGAGACATTGCAAAATCCAATATAAACATGTGAACTGATTGAACTTTGGAGAATGAGGAAGAGGAAGGGTATGAGGGTGAGTCTGACATTTTATTCCTGGGAGCCTGGATTAATGTTGGGGTCAGAGGTGAGGCTTCTGGGAAGGAAAGAAGTTTCCTTTTGAATGTGCCAAGTGTAAGGTGCTTATAAAATGTATAGTGGGCTAGAAAAATGTGAGTCTACATTTAGGAGAGTAATTAGAAATAAAGATGTAGTTATGGGATAGTTCTCTCATAAGGAATAGTTAAAGCCATTAGAGCAGGTAAGATAATTAAAGATGTGAAGAAAAAATTTTTTGAAAAGAAGAACCTGAGATGTATCTATATTTAGAGATGAGAAGGAGGAAGTAAGGGTAACAATTACCAAGAAAGAGCAATTAGTAAGATTGGGGAATCAGGAAAGTTTAGGGTGATGGAAGCCAACGGAGAAAAGAGTTTCAGAAAGGAGATGATCAGCAGTGTTCCAGGCTGCTGAGAAATCACGAAATGAATTAAAGAATTTTGGAACTGGAGACAAGGGCGTGCCTCAAAGAGGTCTCTAAGCAATGGCGGGAAGAAGCCAGATGGAAAGGCTACAAAAGCAGTGGTGGAGTGGTTAATGAGAAAGGGTAGGGAGGAAATGTAGGAGACTTTTTTGAGAA
This sequence comes from Molossus molossus, assembly GCF_014108415.1. Classification (NCBI taxonomy): domain Eukaryota; kingdom Metazoa; phylum Chordata; class Mammalia; order Chiroptera; family Molossidae; genus Molossus; species Molossus molossus. The sequence goes on from NW_023425356.1 coordinate 32,849,883, forward strand.
GTTCAGTATCTCACAACAAAAGAAAAATAGAATTTGAGGTTTCAGCAAAATTAAGGGAATATTTCAGGATGAAAGACACATTGAAAATAAGGAAGGCCCTGGCCAGTAGCCCAGTTGGTTAGAGCATTGTCCTGATATACCAAGGTTTCAAGTTCGATACAATAATCAAGCAATGAATACATAAATAAGTAGAACAACAAATAGATCCCCCCCCCCTCAAATCAAGAAAATGAGGAAAAGAATAAACAAATATTTTCTGAAATAAGGGTGAACAGGAAAGAAAATTTGAGGTGGGGAGAAGCTACTGCAGAATGATTTTTTTTTAAGTGAAGTAGGAGGCAAAGTCATCTGCTGAGAATAAGACAATTTAGTCACCTGGAAAGAAAAATTTGAAATAGTCACTCTGGAAGGTAAATCACTCCAATAGATTAGGAAATGGTATTTTCAAGACCCAAGTTTTTTTTTTTTTGTTTTGTTTTGTTTTTAATCCTCACCCAAGGATATTTTTCCATTTTTTGTACAGATAGAGTGGGAGGGAGAGAAAGTAAGGGAGAGAGAGAAACATCGACGTGAAGGGACACATCGAGTGGCTGCCACCCGCACGACCAACCAGGGCCGGGGACAAACTGCAACCGAAGTACGTGCCCTTAGCGGGAACTGAACCTGGGTCTCTCCGGACCGCAGGCCGACGCTCTAACCGCTGAGCCAAACTGGCCAGGGCTCAAGACCCAAGTTTAAGGTGGTATCTCCTTTAACTTAGTTCTCAAAACTGCACAATTTGAAATCCTCCTTTATGCTCATTCTTGTCAAATCATCAAATCAGTTTCACCTTTGTGACTTGGCCCATGTTCTTTTTTACCTCTAATATCTTCCTCATTTTAATCTAATAATTTCCACTTTTCATTCAAAGCTCAGCCAAATGTCATATCTTCTGCTGGGGGTTTGACTCCTTTTCTGAAATCTTTATGAGATTTTTGGTGTTTATCACAGAAAAAGCAGCGTTGTCAGGAAAAATTGCTCTTTTAACAGCATCTCCTGAATACATAGACTTTAATCTTGAGGATTAATAGCTTGATGGGATAATGTCAGGGTTTGGGATCCCTCCTAGATCTATGTGATAACAAATGTGGCTGAACATTCATTGCATTCTTCTGATAGACATTGCACTAAATGGTAGACTAATTTCTGGAGGTCATTTAGTGCCCAGCATTTAGTAGTACTGGTGGTGGTAGTAGTTAACATCTACTGAGTACTAATATCATTGCAGGCAACTTGGAACATGTCAGGAACTCAGTAAATGTGTTAAACTCCCCACATTTTGTACTTTGTTGAGGTGGGGTGGAGACCAGTACAGGGCAAGGTCACTGAGCCCCAGGAGAGCCTGCTGGACCTAGCATCCTGGCAAATGGATATTTGTGAACTTTGTCTGAACCCTCCTCCAGATGAGGTTTCCAGGCTAGCTGGATTGCATCTTTCATAACCTTTTTTGTTTATGAAAAGAAAAAAAGAATTCTGGCATCAAATTCAGATTACACTTTCATTTAGGGGAAATGGTTGGCAAAGAGAAAGTAAATGATTATGACATCTTATCAAGAGTGAGGAGTGAGGCTTAGTGAAGAGGAAGGAGATTAGGTAAACACTGGTGCTGTGTTTCTGCTGTTAATCATTCACTGAGCCAGCAGAGAGTCTGCTCATCCATTTCTATTCCCTGTATCTGATCAGCCAATAACATGGCTGGAATTACGGGACTTTTGGTGGAGCAATTACTAGACAGCTTCAAGGTTTTCTGGTAAACTCTTATCTGGGGAGGAACGAGGACTATTAGAGATCAAGGCAGTTTTCTTCCATGAGAAACTACCCAAGGCACCATGATAGAATCTTCTACTTCTTCCTCAGCTACTTGCAGGTCAGTGGATTACTTGTACCTTGGGGGAAAGGCTGGTGGTTTGGCCTTTGAGGAGTGCAAGATTAGGACAAGCCATAGATAAACACTTGGGGGTGATATTAGCAGGAATCTTTTCAGGAGTACTGCATTAGGGCATAGCATGACTTAATCTTTTCTGAGCCTCAATTTTTATAAATAGGGGAATAATAATGCATACTCAAAATAAACTGAAGTCAAAAAGAAGTAAGATGTTGCTATTATTGTTATATGTAAAAGTTGAGTGTGTTGGTTTGTTCTTTTTTTTTTTTTTTCACCATCCACGTAGGAGAGTTGAGGCAGGAGGTAAGCAAGACTTCTCAAAGGGGTTCAAAGAAGACCTGGTTTTCATAGTCTACAAGAATGCAATTTCCTCTGGAGATTTTATTAACCCCTCTGTATCTCCTTCACCATGAACAGTAATGACATTTATATTTGATAACAAGGAGGATATTGGTCAGTTTCCAGTTAGTTTCTGAATCTGAAAGCATTAGTCATCCTCACTTCTTTTCTCTCCCTCACTTGCAATGTTGATTACTATTTATTCTTGAAATTCTCTTCCTACTTGGGTACGGCATAGTACTTTTCTGGTCCTGATTTTATTTCTTCAACCACTTTCCTTTTGGTCGACTCCTATTTTAACTCTCTCTCTAGTAGTACAAGGAGGATAAAAAGCAAAGTATCCAGAAGAAAAAGAAGCATCAAAGAAGGTTTGTAGTAAGTGCAGAGATACATTTGAATGTAATCTGAACACAGAAGGAAGGCACTTCTAGGTAAAGATTCTAGGGTGGGAGGAAAAGTGTCAAAGCAAGTGTTCTTTCTGGAGTCTGCAAGTGATGTGACTGGGAGTGTGGGTGTAAACAAGGAGACATTCCACTTGAGACTGGAGAAAATATTATTCTTTACAAAGGTATCTGAAATTTAAAAGGAGGAGTTTAGATAAAATAAATACATTAACTTAAATAGTAATTTTTAATGGAAGAAGAAATTTGGGGGCCGAGGATTTCCTCAGTGCCTCTCAAATTGTACTGCATTGGCTAATGCCAACAGGACAGTATTTTTTTTTTTTTTTTTACAAGAAACCCACTATGTTGACTACGGCTCTTGAGTTGTTTTCACTTCCCTAAGAATTTAAAAGGGGATGATGCCATTGAAATTTGAGGACATTTGTCAGGGAAGTCTTAGTTTTTCAGTGGGCAGTTTCAGAATTCTAGACTTTGTCGAGAATAGAAAGATGATCTCAGTTTAATGTCATTGTTTTAGTCATGAGAAACTGAGATCCAAGGGGCTGCTATAGTTTCTACAAGATCGCAGAATTAGTTGATAATATTGCTGGGATTCAAACTCAGGTCTTTTCAACTCCCAAGTCCTATCCTCCCTCTCCATGCTCTGTGGTCTGCTGAGTTCTGCACAGGGACCACAAAGAATAGGATAGTGAACCACCAAAGCTGCACCTGGCCCACAGAGCTACCACGTATCCTGGGAACTAGTAAGGGAAGTCAGATCACTGTATCATCTCTTCAAAATTTCTAAAGCACAATGCACACGTTATTTCATTTGGCCCTCAGTAAGGCAATTCGTCATTCTTAAAAAGATAGAACTAAATTGAGTTTTATTTATTTCACATTTTTTGGATAACTTTTATATGCCATATACAATAGCAGGTTAGGGCTAGAACGTTGAATAACTTCTTTGTCTTCAAGAGACCTACAATCTATTTCAGGAGGCAAAAGTGAATAGATACAGAATAATGTGGTATTACAATTAAGGTATCAGAAATGTACTAGAGGTACATAAAAGAGACTGATATTTCTTGGTGGTGTTGGGCAGTACCTCATCAAAGAGGTGACATATGTTCTCCAGATTGGAGGTAAGAGCATTCATGCACAAGAGATAATCTATATAAATGATTGAAGTTGTTTAAAAATAATGCCAGGGTGTGTTTTGGAAAAGGTAAGCACCTTCATGAAGTTGAAGCAGGATCTCTTAAGGGAGCAGAAGCAGAGAGAGAGAGGTTTGGGGACCTAAGGAATTGGGAACCATGAGAGTTTTTAAGTAAAATGCTTTTTAGGATTATAACCATACCAGTGGTGGAAGCTGGGTAACAGATGTTTGGAGGCTTTTGCAGTGGTCTGGGGTAGGGAAAAGGAAAGGATGAGATCCTAACCTTGGATTATGGATGTGGGCTGTAGAATAGAGGGACAGATTCTAAGCTGCTGTGGCCAATGTAACAGGACTTGATGTTTCTGAATATGAAAAGGGGCCAAGAGTGAGGAGGCTAGAATGGCTCAGATTTCTGGTCTGAGAGGGTGGGTGGAGACTATTGATTACTTCAGTGGAAATAGAAAGCACAGTGGTCAAGTACTGTTCAAAGGAAGATAGTACATTTCGTGTGGGATCTTTTGGATCCAAGTGCCTGGGAGATAGAAATGAAGCAGTCGGAAATACCAATCAGAACCTTGAAAGTATAACATACATTTTACAAAGTGTTTTTTTTTTTTTCTTAAATAAGAATCTAACAAGGGGTTGCCAGGGCTGGAGGTGGGGATAGGGATGGAAAAATAGAAAGAAGCTGGTAAAAGGGTACGAACTTGTAGCTAGAAGGTTTGAGGATCTCACGAAAACATGATGACTACCGTTGATAATATTATATTGTATAATGAAAATTTGCTAAGAGAGTAGAACTTAAACATTCTTGCAAAAAAAAGTATGAGATAAATATGTGAGGTGATGGATGTATTGACTAACCAGATAGTGTGTGTGTGGGGGGTCCTTTCACAGTATGTCAAACATCATGTTGTACATTCTAAATAACTTACAATTAGTCACACCTCAATAAACTGAAATGAAAAACATTTGAGTCAAAAAGTTTGGCTTACTTTTAGAATTGCAAGTGAAAAGGAAAGTGTAATAATTTATTTCTGGATTTACAAAGAAAACTGACAAATATTTATACCTTTCAAAAACAAATGTTAATTTAAATATTATTCTAGACCAAAAAAAAAAAATTATTTGCTGAGATAACAATCAGAATGATAGACTTTTTCAGGGTTAAATTTTATGTTCGATTGGCAAAGCTACAACCTCTAAAGTCCAGGAACAGCTCCTTTGTTAGAAAAAAACCGTTTGCAAGATCAGTTTTATGATGCAGATATCTGCTTTTCTGCAGCTGCAGGGAAGAGAAAATGCTTCCTCCTTATTTTTCTGAGATGTGTTTCACCAACTTTTTTCAGGCTAAGCACTGGAATTCCACTAGTTAGCAACAAGAATAAAGGAGGCAGGCCTGAAAGGCTCAACATTTACATGGGAAGTAATAGGGCAGAATAATATTTTTATTAACAATTGAATTTATGGAGCATGTAAGGTTTTGTACCTGCAGGAGACAGTTGGGCCCAGAGGTCTGTGAGTGATTGATTCATGGATGATAATTAAAGTGGTGGGAGTAGATGAATCCCTCTGGGAAGACAGTTAAGGGTGAGGGAAGAAGAAACCCAGGACAGGCCCCCTTGCTGGCCAGCATCTCTGCTCTGGGTGTGGCCCCGGGTCTCACAATTATCAAGGGCCACAGTGAAAACCCAACCAAGGGCTTAGGCCCAGGTCTAGTGAGCTTTCCTCTGTGCTGGGGCTCAGCCATTTGTTGTTATAATTGTACATCGTTATTATAATGATGTTTTGACCTCTAAGAGTTCTGGTGCTGTCAGAGGCACATTGCAGCTTCAGTTCTGCCACTGTCTTCCCTAACATTCCTTTTGAATATTTACTATGTGCTGTTCATGCACCAAGCCAAGCCCCTTCTCAGAAATTCTGGGAGACATGTACAGTTGTTATTTTATAAAAGAGGAAATTGAAGCTTAGAGGAGCTTAGAGCAATGAGTATCTTGCCCAGGGGCACTGTTCTCATGTGTTGGAACTAGGATTCAACTCACATGGCCTCTGTGCCCCAGGGCCTGGCCACATACTGTCCTGATGAGTGATATAAATCTCTCCTCACAGCGTAGGGTTTGGATGTGAGGCTGCCTTTTACCTCCTGTCATGATCTGAGGAGGAAGGAGAACTAGTTTTTGTTTATTCCTCCCCTCTTTACTGTCCTCTGTTGACGGGTTAATTATATGATGACTCAGGTCGTTGTCAGATGGGGAAGAACCTAGAGTAAAATCATCAGGGTCGATGCTCAGTAAGACACAGTGTGCCTTGTTTTAAAGCCAGTGAAAATCTGACAAGAGAAACACTGTAAGAGTAAATATGGACATGAGCATTTCACTGTGTGAGGCAGAGTGCTAGCTACCATGTAAGGCAGAGATGACTAAGAACTATCCCTCTGACTTCAGGGCCCTTACAGTCTAGTGGTGAAGACAGGCATCCAATGTTAGTTGTAAGTCAAGTCGGAATCAAAGTTATAAACACTAAATTGTAATTGGAATGTAGAGACTGGCTTGGAGGACCGGAGGAAACCTTGGAGAAAGGACTGGCAGAATGAGTAGAAATTAAAGAGAAAACAGGAAGAAAACAGAGGATATGGGGAGGGTAGGAGGGAGGAAATTGGAAGTGTTGGAGATCCAGGTTGTTTGGGTCAGTTGGAACATGGGTATCAGATCAAACTATGGAAAAGTTAGTCACCAGAACCCAATTAAGTGAATGTTAATTCCCGAAGGATCAGTTCACTGAAGTCAACATACTGAATTCATCAAATTATCAATTTACTTAACATTGTTTTAAAAAGTATTCATTTTGTGGATAAAAAAAGCTGTGGTATATATACACAATGGAGTACTATGCAGCTGTAAGAAAGAAAGATTTCTTATCCTTTGAGACGACATGGAGGGGTCTGGAAAGTGTCATCCTAAGCGAAACAAGCCAAACAGAGAAAGACAAGTATCATATGATCTCACTTCCTCATGGAATATAATGAACATAACAGTTTGAGGCATAGGGTAGTCCCAGAGATGTGGACGTGGGGTACAGTCTGATAATCCCCAGACGAGGGGATGGTGGGGGAGAGATAAACCTTAGAACTTATATGCATGTGTGCATGAGCAATAGACATGGACAACAAAGCTGGGGACAGGGCAGGGAGGGAGAGGGAGGGAGGAATCGTTGGGGGGGGAGAGAAACATCTGTAATAAAAATATATTAATTAAATTTTTAAAAGTATTCATTTTGAATATATTCCATAATTGTTAATATAGTCTTTTTGAAAATATCTAATGAATATCTTTGCTGTAGTAGCATTTTACATATATTTTTGTTCAGTTTTCTGAGGGTAAGTATTTAATATTATGGAGTGTTTTTATATTTTATAAAATATTCCTGAGTATACTCAATGAATATATATTTTCTTGTGAATATATAATAACAACTGCAACGATTCATATGAGAAATTTTCACTTTATACTATTATCCTGATTTTTTTATAGTAAAATTCTATTTTACCAATATATTGATATTTTTAAATATTTTCAATTTCACAGATGTTCACAAGCCTGCCAAATTTACTGGCTTATCAAAATGTAAAAACGCTTGTTTCTATATTTTTTATGGTTCACAACAGTTTTTATTGCCTGGGAGAAATTTACCATATTTTATAAATTTCATGTGGACTGGTTTTTATTATGTGGAACTTGCCTGAACCACAATCGTCTTCAGTCTCATTAAAGAGACTAGAGATTGGAAGGGATGTACTAGGAAAATAGACAGAGGGAAACACACAGAAAGGAGGTATGTGAAGCCCCAAAATGTGGGTTCTGGCTCCTCCCAACCTTTTAAAAGCACCTCAATTCATTCAATACAAATTCTGTAAACACACTTTTAGTAAGAAAATCATTTGATAACTTGTTCATTAGGTTGAATTTACTTTTGGGGCAGAATTGTCCTACCAACCCTGTACAGAGTTCATGGGATAAGATGTGCCCGGATGAAGTGGATTTACCCACAATTGACAACTGGTGGAGGAATGGCTTTGTCAGAACTGAGTTTTGGAAAGATAAGATTCTATGGGTCATTGCTCAATGAAGTTAGACCCCTCCACAAAGTGTGAAAGGTCACCATAAACTAGTGTGGGATAGAAACATCTTTAAGGAACATATTGAGGTGATTTCCTTCATCTAAATGAAAATTTACTTAGTAAGAATTATGGGAGCATAGACTCATCTGGATCTAACAGAGTTATCAGAGTAAAAGATAAAATCAACACTTCTAGTGACAGAATATGTTTTGACATTGGATGATAGGCATGCAGTACAATATACAGATCATGCATCATAGAAATGTACACTTGAAACCTATATAATCTTATTGACCAGTGTCACCCCAATACATTTAATGAAAAAAGAATGAGTATTCAAAAGAAAAATTCAACACTTAATTGGGAGTAAACTTTATATATTCCTTTAAAGACAAGGACTATTTCTAATGCAAATTTAAGGTACATTGTGTTTTTCCCAAGGAAAAGGAAGTGGTGAAGACAAAAATATTCTTCATGATTTTGCTTTAAACAAATCTTTCAATAGTTTAATTAAATAATGAAAGTACATTTCTTTTGCTATCTCTATGTATCTACATATTTAGATATCTCTATCTATCTATCATCTATCTATCTATATTTAGATTTAGACATAGAACTATTTTTCAAAGCTGCAACTTACTTGATGCTTTGTCTTAGTTGACAGTTGTCATGAGAAACTCCCAAAACTATATATAGCAATCCAACTCCTTTTCTCTGTCTTATCATGTTCCTGCCTTTTTGTTTTGTTTTACATTTGTTACCTCCTCTAAATCCTCTGTCATTTCCTTGGTCAGATAATCTCTGTGGCTCACCTGGTTAATTGCATTAATTTTCTAAATCAGCCTCCCTGTTTCTTCTCTTTGCTCAATCTCTCACCTATACATCTGCCATAGTGATCTTCTTCAAGCACAACAATGTATCACACCTTAGCTTTAAAACAAACCAAACCCAAAATCCAAAACAGAAAACAGGAACTCTTATTTCCCAAAGAGTAGCATTCATAACTTCCTAAACTTGGCCTGTATATCCCTTTCAGACACACCTGTAAGTTACCCTTTCCTTAAAAACCATCTCCCCATCTCAGACACTATTTTCCAGCCACATTAAAATATTATCTACTGTTTCCTCAAATTTTCCTGCATCCATTCTCTACCTTTTAAAGCATACCTAATTCAGATATTGCCACCTCCTATTTCTCCACTTGGAATTAATCTGTCTTCTTAGTAGAGCTGCCCCAACACTTCCTGCTCCAAAAGCTAACACCCACTGTCTTGTGTTGTAACATCTGTGCGTATATCTTCTTTTCCAGTCTAGGCTGTAATTTTCAGGAAGACATGGACTCCATAGCATTTGTCCTAGTGCTTTATAACAAGTAAGGATTCAATGATTGTTTATTAAATTGAGTTCTTTCAGCAGAAAAATGAAGTCTCAGGTCACGTACTCTTCGGGAGCTCCAAATGGGACTCTTGATAGAAAGAGGAAAATGACAACCTGGCTCTTCTCTAGGCTGTGGAGAGTTTCTGATCCAACTCTGTTTCAAGTGACCTTGGTGGCTGCTCTATTGGCTACTGTTCTTGGTGAGTAATAGACAAGTTTAAATTGGCAAAAAAACATTCAAGATCATCCACTTATTCATGTTTAAGACTAACAAGGAGATGATTAAGCTTTTAGCAGAAATCTGTCTACAACAACCAAGGGTTTGTTTGACCAAGAATTTGGATTTATTTGAAATTTGGAATTTAAGGGGATTTATAGTTACTTGGAATTTAGGGGAAATTTGCTTTACCCCTGAAAGAGGCAGTTTTCTAGCCTCTTGTTGCTAGATTTCTTCTTTAAGAATTTTCCAATCTGTCTTTCACCATGACGTGAGACAAATCTATATTATGTATCAGCTTGATTGAACAGTCTTCACTGCCAGAGGGTTTATCCAGAATGAAGAGGGGAAGTGTGTACTACTGGGACTCTTAAAAGCTAAATCGGTTCTGTATTTGATTCTTGTTAGGAAAGCAGGATAAAGATTTTTATATTTCAAGGGCTTCATATTCCTCCTTTGTATCATTCAAAATCCAAAAGGTACAAAAAAGTAAAAATTAAGTATGTTATTCTTATTCATCTCCCAATCGCCCAGTTTCCCTTTCCTGAGGCAACTAATATTATATAAAGTTCTTTTTCATGAAAATACTATATTTCTGTTGAAGAAAATTGCACGGACTTTTGACTTTGCACAGGTGCATCTGAGTGGACAGAGATGGAAAATCTGATAGGCTGATGAAATAATGCCTGCCATCCTTATAAAATAAATTATGTATAATAGAGAAAGGATGAAAAATTTCTGCCTTTTACCATTATCATTGATCAACAAACGTATTACTGATCGGTTGCTGGATTCATTGAACCATAGAGATAATAGGAGTTATTCTTTTTCTTGATTAGAGGAGAAAAGGGGTTTCTACTCTAAAAATTATAGAACTGAAAACACTAAGATGCCGTGTCCCAACCTATAACTTTGGGTGCTCTTTGTCATTTCGGTCCAGGCGATTGTGGTATTCCACCCAATTTACCCTTTGCTTCTCCAACACAAGAGTTGAATAAGACAAGCTATGAAGTTGGAACTATTTTGAAATATACCTGCCGCCCTGGCTACAGTAAGACAGGTTCAAGAAATCAGATACTTATGTGTCAGAAAGGAGGCACATGGTACTACAGTAACTTCTGTGTCAGTAAGTACGAACATTTATTTTCTTATGCGTACTTTTCCTTTTTTGCAAAGTTGTCTCTGGAACTAAGCTCTCTGAATGCAAATGAAAACTTTTGGTCACTAAGAAACCACCCAGTTTGTCAGTGATTGATTCCAATTTACATGTGTGCCACTTTTGGGAAAACATAAACTAGCCAACAAACAAATAAATAAATAAAACAGAAAAATTAGGAACTACCTTGTTGCATTGAAAAGTAAGTCTGTTCTTTACAATGTCACTTAGCAAACAATTCTTTCAGACATTAACTACAAATTCAATTTTAATATGTTGAAAACCAGATTCACTCTTTACAAAGTTATAAAAATTTATATGGCTAGAACATGGCAATGCGGTTTTCAAAGAAACCTCACCCAAGTATCTGCTGTGTTTGGAAAAAGATGCTGTGCTTCTCTGTCAGTTGAGACTATATCCTGTGATGTTTTCCCAATAGCAAGGGTGTCTAATCCCTACTTACCTGTTGTTCCTGTTGTGACCAAGGACAAGCATTTTTGAATGGCTGAAATTCAAAGAACATGTTGTGGACACCAAGTGCAGCTTAGCTGCCTGGTCAGTGTGTTAAATCCTGGGCCATAGACTCCATGACCATAGTATTTAACTGACCCCTTTCTCTATTGGTAAAATATACCAGAAAAAAAATAAGATCAATTTTTAAATGTATTATATCTCTAAAGTAAAAATTCAATGAGTCAGGATGAGAAGTTTGAATCTGAACCTCTGGTCTTTCTGGAAACAAAGGGCAAAGGCTAATCAACAAGTCTTCTTTTCTAATGTCATATCTGTGAGTACTTGAAATCACTAACCCTCATTTTAACTTTTCTCTCAGAGAAACATTGCAGCAACCCAGGAGAATTACATAATGGGCAAGTGATCATTAAGACAGATTACTCTTTTGGATCACATATAGAATTCAACTGTTTAGAAGGGTGAGTATAAGGCCACCTAGAAACAACACTTTAAAAAATTTAATAGCTAAGCCTGGCCAGTGTGGCTCAGTGGTTGAGCATCAACCCATGCACCAGAGGTCACTGGTTCGATTCCCAATCAAGGCATATGCCTAGGTTGTGGGCCAAATTCACAGTAGGAGCATGCAGGAGGCAGCCAATTGCTGTTCTCCCTCACTGATGTTTCTATCTCTCTCTCCATCTCACTTCCTCACTCTGTAAAATCAATAAAAAAAAAATTAATAGCTAATATGGTTTTTATTTCAGAAATAAAAATGATGTAAAAAGGTATACACAGAATCCTCGCTTTTACTCAGTTGACAGCCACATCATTCCTTCTGTCCTTACACAGGGATCTGTTTTTATACCTTTTTAAAAAAATTTTATTTTTGTTACAGATGTTTCTCCTTTTTTACATTTGACACCCTCCTCCCCATCCCCCCCACCCCGTCCCCAGCTTTGTTGTCTATGTCCATTGGTTATGCGTCCATGCATATAAGTTCTGTGGTTTATCTCTTCCCACCCCCCCCACCCCCCTCTTCTGAGGGTTGTCAGTCTGTACCCTACTTCTGTGTTTCTGGGTCTACCCCATTCCTCAGACTGTTATATTCATTATATTCCATATATAAGTGAGATCATGTGGTATTTGTCTTTTTCTGCTTGGCTTGTTTCACTTAGGATAATACTTTCCAGGTCCCTCCATGTCGTCTCAAAGGATAAGAGATCTTTCTTTCTTACAGCTGCATAGTACTCCATTATGTATATGTAGCACACCTTTTTTATCCATTTGTCTACTGATGGACATTTGGGCTGTTTCCAGATCTTAGCTATTGTAAATAGTGCTGCTATGAACATAGGGGTACATATATTCTTTCTGATTGGTGTTTCAGGCTTCTTAGGATATATTCCTAGAAGCAGGATCACTGTGTCAAATGGAAGTTCAATTTTTAATTTTTTGAGGTAACACCATATTGTTTTCCATAGTGGCTGCACCAGTCTGCATTCCCACCAGCAGTGCACTAGAGTCCCCTTTTCTCCACATCCTCGCCAACACTTGTTTGATGATTTGTTGACGGCGGCCATTCTGACAGGTGTGAGGTGATACCTCATTGTTGTTTTAATTTGCATCTCTCTGATGATTAGTGATGGTGAGCATTTCTTCATATGTCTCTTGGCCATTTGTATGTCCTGTTTGGAGAGGTGTCTATTCAGCTCCTCTGCCCATTTTTATTTTATTTTATTTTATTTATTTATTTTTTTTATCCTCACCCAAGGACATTTTTCCATCTTTTTCCATCTTTTGTTCAGGTAGAGTGGGAGGGAGAGAGAAGAACAGAGAGAGAGAGAAACATCGATGTGAAAGGAACACATCGAGTGGCTGCCACCCGCACAACCGACCAGGGCTGGGGACAAACTGCAACCGAGGTACGTGCCCTTAGCGGGAACCGAACCCGGGTCTCTCAGGACCGCAGGCCGACGCTCTAACCGCTGAGCCAAACCGGCCAGCTCTGCCCATTTTTAAATTGGGTTCTTTGTCTTCCTTTTGTTGAGTTGTATGAGCACTCTCTATATTTTGGAAATTAACCCCTTATCTGTTGTATCATTGGCAACGATGTTCTCCCATACAGTGGGTTGCATTTCCATTTTGATGATTGTTTCTTTTGCTGTGCAGAAGCTTTTGAGTTTGATGTAGTTACATGTGTTCATTTTCTCCTTTGTTTCTGTTGCCTCGGGTGATGTATCAGTGAAAATTCTGCTGCATATGATGTCCGAAATTTTGTTGCCTACATTTTCTTCTAGAACTTTTATGGATTCCAGGTCACATTTAAGTCTTTTATCCATTTTGAGTTTATTTCTGTGTATGGTGTAAGTTGATGGTCTAGTTTCATTTTTTTGCATGTAGCTGTCCAATTTTCCCAACACCATTTATTAAATAGGCTGTCTTTACTCCACTGTATGCTCTTGCCACCTTTGTCAAATATTAATTGAGCATATTGCCTTGGGTTCATTTCCGGGTTCTCTAGTCTGTTCCACTGGTCCATATGCCTGTTCTTGTCCCAGTACCAGGCTGTTTTGATTACAGTCGCTTTGTAGTATAACCTGATATCTGGTATTGTGATCCCACCTACTTTGTCCTTCTTTTTCAAAATTGCTGTGGCTATTCAGGGTCTTTTTTGGTTCCATATGAACTTTTGAAGTATTTGTTCTATTTCTGTAAAATATGTCATTGGTATTTTGATGGGGATTGCATTGAATCTATAGATTGCTTTGGGCAATATGGACATCTTAATGATGTTAATTCTTCCAATCCATGAACGAGATATGTGCTTCCACTTTTTCATATCTTCCTCTATTTCTTTTTTCAATATCCTGTAGTTTTCTGCAAATAGGTCCTTTACTTCTTGGGTTAAGTTTATTCCTAGGTATCTTAATTTTTTTGCTGCTATGGTAAATGGGATTGTTTTTTCAGTTTCTCTTTCTGTGAGTTCATCATTGGTGTATACGAATGCCGTCGATTTCTTGACGTTAATTTTGTATCCTGTTACTTTGCCAAAGTCATTTATTAAGTCTAGTAGATTTTTGATGGAGTCTTTAGGGTTTTCTAAGTATAATATCATGTTGTCTGCAAATAATGACAGTTTCACTTCCTCCTTTCCAATTTGGCTCCCTTTTATTTTTTTCTTCATGTCTGATTGCTGTGGCTGACTCCCAGTACAATGTTAAATAAGAGTGGCGAAAGTGGACATTCCTGTCTTGTTCCTGTTCTTAAGGGAAATGTTTTTTAGTTTCTGCTCATTAAGTATGATGTTGGCTATAGGTCTTTCATATATGGCCTTTATTATGTCGAGATATAATCCCTCTATTCCCACATTGCTGATCGTTTTTATCAGAAATGGATGCTGGATTTTGTCGAATGCTTTTTCAGCGTCTATTGATAATATCATGTGGTTTTTATTCTTCATTTTGTTTATGTGGTGTATCACATTTATTGATTTGCAAATATTATATCAGCCTTGCATTCCTGGGATGAATCCCATTTGGTCATGGTATATAATTTTTTTTGATGTATTGCTGGATCCGATTTGCTAGTATTTTGTTCAGAATTTTGGAGTCTATTTCATCCGGGATATTGGCCTGTAGTTTTGTGTCTTGGTAGTGTCTTTTTCTGGTTTTGGAATTAGAATTATGCTGGCCTCATAAAATGAATTTGGAAGTCTTCCTTCTTCTTGAATTTTTTGAAATAGTTTGAGGAGAATGGGTGTTAGTTGTCTTTTGAATGTTCTATAAAACTCCCCCGTGAAGCCATCCGGGCCTGGGCTTTTGTTTGCTGAGAGAGTCTTGATTACCTCTTCAATTTCTTCTGTTGTTATTGGTCTCTTCAAGTTTTCTATCTCTTCCCGGTCCAGTTTTGGGAGTCTGTGTTTCTAGAAATTTGTCCATTTTGCTTAGTCTGTCAAATTTGTTGACATATAATTGTTCATAGTAGCTGTTAACGATCTTTTGTATTTCTGTGGTGTCAGTTGTTACTTCTCCTCTTTCATTTCTGATTTTGTGTATTTGGGTTCTCTCTCTTTGTTTCTTGGTGAGTCTAACTAAGGGTCCATCAATCTTGTTTATCTTTTCCAAAAAACAGCTCTTTGTTTCATTGATCCTTTGAATTGTTTTTTTTGGTCTCTATGTCATTTATTTCTGCTGTGATCTTTACTATTTCCTTCCTTCTACTTGCTCTGGGGTTTTCTTTTTGTTTGCTTTCTAATTCTTTAAGTTGTGAGGTTAGACAGTCAATTAGAAATTTTTCTTGTTTCTTGAGGTAGGCCTGTAATGCTATGAACTTCCCTCTCAGAACTGCTTTTGCTGCATCCCATAGATTTTGTTTTGTTGTGTGTTCATTTTCATTGTTTTCCAGGAAGTTTTTAATTTCTTCCTTGATCTCCTCGGTGACCCATTCATTGTTTAATAACATGCTATTTAGCCTCCATGTGTTGAAATGTCTTTGCATGTTCTTGTTGCAATTGATTTCTAGTTTCATGCCATTGTTATCTGAGAAGATGCTTGATATGATTTCAATTTTCTTGAACTTGTAGAGATTTAGTTTGTGTCCTATCCTATAGTCTATCTTTGAGAATGTCCCATGTGCACTTGAGAAGAATGTGAATTCTGTAGTTTTGGGGTGTAATTCTCTATAGATATCTATTAAATCCATTTGATCTAGTGCTTCATTTAGAATCTCTGTTTCCGTGCTAATTTTTTGTCTAGAGGATGTATCCAGTGGTGTCAACGGGGTGTTTTAGTCCCCTGCTATGATTGTATTGCTATCGATTTCCCTTGGAAGTCCTCCACAAGATTTTTAATATATTTTGGTGCTCCTATATTGGGTGCATATATGTTTATCAAGGTTATATCTTCCTGTTGGATAGATCCTTTCAATATTATGTAGTGGCCTTCTTTGTCTCTACTTATGGTCTTCATTTTGAAATCTAATTTATCAGATGTGAGTATACTATCCCAGTTTTTTTTTGCTTTCCATTTGCTTGGAAAAATTTTTTTCAATCCCTTCACTTTCAACCTATGTGAGTCTTTTGTTGTGAGGTGGGTCTCTTGTAAACAACATATAGATGAGTCATGCTTTCTTATCCAATCAGCTACTCTGTGTCTTTTTATGGGAGCATTCAGTCCATTTACATTTAAGGTGATTATTGATATGTACTTATTTCTTGCCATTTTTGTTTAGTTTGGTTATATTTTTCTTCCTATTTTCTTCTACTAATTACAGCAGTCCTTTTAACATTTCTTGTAGTGCTGGTTTGGTATTAATGTATTCCCTTAGCTTTTTATTGTCTGGGAAGCTCTTTATTTGACCTTCTATTTTGAATGACAGCCTTGCTGGGTAGAGTAGTCTTGGATTCAGATCCTCGTTTTTCATGACCTTGATTATTTCATGCCATTCCCTTCTGGCCTATAGTGTTTCTTGTGAGAAGTCAGCTGAGAGCCTTATAGGGTTTCCTTTGTAGGTAACCTGTTGCTTATCACTTCCTGCTTTTAGGATTCTCTCTTTGTCTTTAATTTTGGCATTTTAATTACTATCTGTCTTGGTGTGGGTCTGTTTGAGATCTTCTTACTTGGGGCTCTCTGTGCTTCTTGAACTTGAATGACTTCTTCCTTCACCAAATTAGGGAAGTTTTCTGTCACTATTTCTTTGAATATATTCTCTAACTCTTGCTCATTTTCTTCTTCTTTGGGGACTCTTATTATGCAAATATTATTGTTTCCAGTTGTCCCACAGTTCTCTTAAGCTGTCTTCCTGTATTTTAATTGTTTTTTTCCTTTTGGTTTTCTGATTGGTTGATTTTTTTCTACCCTGTTTTCTAATTTGCTGATGTGGTCCTCAGCTTCCTCTACTCTGCTCTTTAGACCTTCCAATGTGTTCTTTATTTTGATATATCATTCTTGATGTCTTCCTGGTGGTTTTTAATTTTCAATTGGTTTATTTTCAGCATCTCTATATCCTTACTCATGCTGTTGAGCTTCCTCAAGATCATGGCTCTGACTTCTAGCTCTGTTAACATGCCTAACTGCTCTACATTGATCTCATCTTTGGTGGAGGTCTCTTGTTCTTTCATTTGGCTTTTGTTTCTGTGTTTCACTATTTTGGCTATCACAGTGGGCTTTGGAGCCTGCCAAGTTTTCCCTGTGGTATTGGTGTTCTGCTGTTTGTGGCTCCCTCTCCTGGGTTTAGATGAGCAAGTGAGGACCCACGTTAAACACCACTGTCAAGTCTTACTTTCCTGGTTAGAGTTTCTAGCCCAGGGATGCTACTGTTATCCTCTAGCTTTTTGCCCAGAGGCTAGCAGTCTAGGTTACTTGAAGAGTTTTGGGTTGTCAGTTGATTGCAAAACTCCCTCAGGTGCTCAGTGTAAGGGGATTTCCCGAGGGTGGGGCATATGCTAATGAACCTTGCATTTCAGTGGTTCACAGGGTGGGGTTGGATCTCCGAGGGAGGGGCTGCTGCCTCTCTCCAGAGCCCTGGGTAGAAGCAATATGGCCACCATCCTGCATGGCTGCAGCTTAGCAAAAGCTCTGAGTGCCCTCCAAATCCCGAGTGTCCCCACACAGTTCCAGTCCAGTCTGCCCTCCCTCTGCCGGAGCCCAAGGTGAGTGGCTGTGGTTATTTTAGCCTCTGTCCCAGCTCTGCATTGTGGAGCCGCCTGGGAGTGTAACCCGAGGGCAGCTGCTCCCAGCTAAGGCCGCTGCCATGCTGCTGACCGTGGGCTCCTAGCCCCTGTCTCACGCCTTTGCAATCCTACCAGGATCGAGTCAGTGTCCCTGGTTATATGGTCCTCGCAGGCTGCTTTTCTGTTGCTTTTTCCCGTTGATTTGTCTGTGTTTTAGTTGTAATTCCAGTTTGGTCCTGGGAGACCGTCTGTGTAGCTTCCATTCACTCCACTGCCATTTTGGAATCCCTCTGTTTTTATACCTTTTTAACGCACATTTCTTGTGTTTACTTTTACAAATACGAGCTAAGAAATTAGCAAATATTTTTATTTTGCACCTTTTCAATCACAATCGTAATTTTTAAATCTTGCTTTATTCTTATCAGTATATCCAGGAGATATTTTCATGTTTGTGCATAGAAAGTTTCCTTGTTAATCTTTTTACAACTGCATAAAATTTTATTGTGGGATATATCGTGGATTAATAATCTCTTTGATGGATCCGTGGATATTTTGAGTCCTTTGCTATGCTGAACAGTGCTCTGATGAATTTATCTTGTACATATATTATTTTGTATATACATAGTTATATCTGTAGGGTAAATTTCCTCAGGGGAGTTCCTGGGTCAAAGAATAGATGTATTTGAAAATTTGAAAGTGATTGCAAATTGTTCTCCCTTGGGGTTATATGGTTTTGCAGAGTATACTAATGTCTGTCTCTCCATAAATTTTCCAACTAAGTGTGTTGTCAAACTTTTGAAAACTTGTCAATTAAAAATTTTTGTTTTTTAATTTAAGAGGTAAAAATAAAATCTCACTATAGTTTCAATGTATATTTCTCTTGCTATGAAGCTGAGCATATTTTTATGTTTAAGAGATGTTTGTATTTATTTTTAAACTATTTGGCATGTCCTCTGCTTACTTTTTCCTCTTGGCTTAACTTTTTATTCTTAATTATTAGGAGATATATATACCAGGTGGGACAAAAGTAGTTTTACAGTTATGGGTATGCAAAACACACAGTTTATTTTATATTATTATTTATTAATTATTGTATTATTTTTTCATGTATACAACTGTAAATCTACTTTTGCCTCACCATATACATATATATGGACCTATGTATATTAGGGTTTAGACCTTGTTTTTGATATGAACTACAATTTTTTCCCAAAGTATATTATGTTTCATTTGACTTGGTTATTGGTATGTTTTTTCTTCTCAAAGAGAAATTATTTTTACGTTGTCAAATTTATCAATTTCCTTTGAGATCTTAATTTAAAAGGCTATCCCCAACAGAAAATTTAAAACTATTTGCCTAGATTTATTCTACTTTTATATTTTCATAAACTTAAAAATGGATCTAATTTTTTCTGGTATGTTTAACTAATGGAGAAAGGGGTCCAGTAAATCACTGTGGCCATGGAGTCTATGGCCCAGGATTTAACACACTGACCAGGCAGCTGGGCTGCATTCTGTGTCCGCGGTATGTACTTTGCACTTCAGCCACTTAAAAATACTGTCCTTGGTCACAAAAGGAACAAGAAATTAGGGATTGTGCACCCTTACTATTGGAAAAACATCACAGGATATAGTCTCAACTGAGAGAGAAGCACAGCATCTTCTTTCCAAGCACAGCCAATATTTTGGGTGCGGTTTCTTTGAAAACCGCATTACCACTTTCTAGCCATGTAACTTTTTATAATTTTGGAGTCAATATATTGTATACAGTATATGAGGTGCATATCCTAGTATATCTTTTTCTAATGGCTTTCCTGTTATTTCCATCATCATTTATTAAAAAGTCCATCTTCAATCTAATTATTTGAGAGTGTTTTTCTTATTATTCTAAATTTCCATATGTTTTGGGGTCTGTTTCTGGACTTTCTCTTCAATCCTATTGTTTTGCCTATATATTCATATACCCATTTCACAGCCATCTACTTATTGAGGCTTTATATGTTTTTTTTTGTTGTTGTTTGTTTTAATTTTCACCTGAGGATATTTTTCCATTGATTTTTAGATAGAGGGAGGGAAAGAGAGAGAGAGAGAGAGAAATATCAATATGAGAGAGAAACATCAATATGAGAGAAACATCGATTGGTTGCCTCCCACACTACCCCAACCTGGGCCAAGGATTGAACCTGCAACTCAGATATGTGCCCTTGACCAGGAATCAAATCCTTGACCATTCAGACCGCAGGCTTAACCACTGAGCCACACTGGCCAGGGCAAGGCTTTTTATGTTTTAATAGCCAATATGGATAGTTATACTTACTACTCTTTTTTTTCCCCCAGAATTTTTCTGACAATACTTTTTTTTTCTGTATGAATTTTAAAATTAGGCACATTTAAAAATCAGTATTGGATTAGTTTTTTACTTAATTTTAGGAAAATTTACCTCTGCTTCTTAGAATCTCTGGTTGATCTTGAGAATTAGGTTGACATAAGACATTAACAGGAGAAAAGCATACAGATATAATGTTTACACGTACATGGGAGCCTTCACAGGAAATAAAGACCCCAAAAGAGGTTAGGCCTAAGTGGTCACATATTAGATTGAATGAAGAGCAGTAACTCTGGAAAAGTAATTAGAATATACGAGGAGGCTAAAAAAAGATAAGGGTTCTTTTTTATTTATTTTTATGTATGTATTTATTTATTTATTTATTTATTTTTTGCATTTATCCTCAGATAGAGCAAAACTTGTCTATCATGCTAGGAGTAACCAATTTTGGGGGTGGTTAGACCCCAGTATAGGAAAAAAAGGGGGCTTCTGGGATGCTGGTAATGTTCTGTTTATCTGGCAGACTATAGGAATGTGTTTATCTGGTGAAAATATATTGAGCTATGCATTCATGATTTATTCATTTTCTATATGCGTTTTATAGTTGAATAAAAGTTGTCCTGATGTCAAAAATTTTTGTTTCTTGTTCTGAGCAACAGTAAACTTACATTATATTCTCTCCTCCTGTTCCCACCCTACTCTGTCTTTTCTACTAGTAAATTCATGTCATTTGTATTATTTTAGCATTTATATTTAACATTACTGTTAAATACTCATATATGTCTGTAACTTGATTGCACTCACAACTCATCCAGATGAGGCAATGAGGGAGTGTGTTTTGTTTTCCATTCTCTCCTCATTCTCCTGTTATTTGTTAGTTATATTATTTCCACATTGTCAGAGCATTTGATGTTTATATTTCATTCAGTCACCCCACCTTTGATTTGTGCTCACTGTCAGTTGTGTTTTTGCTTTTGCTGAAATTTTCCATGTTATAGCATAGTTGGCTGTAGTTTGTCGTCTGTGATTTCCTAAAAGAAAGTGAGAATTACTAATTAAGTTCTTGCAGGTTCAATACTATCTGAGGCCTTAATATTTAAAGGTCACATGGCTGGATATCAAGTCCTTGGCTCACACTTTCTTTTCTTGACTATCTTATAAATGTTGCTGCATATCCTGTTTTAGTGGATGTAGAGAACTCTGACTCCTTCCTGGATTTCTTATTCTTGAAAGTGACTTGTCCTTTGTTGGGCTGTCCAAAAATATTATTCTTTATTTTTGAAATCTAAATCCTGCTCTTAGTTGTTTTGATTCAAACCATTTTGTTTAATTTTTTTTTTGCTGTGTAATATACAATTTTAAAATGTAGATTAAAGTATTAGTCTACTTTTGCAATGATCACTTGAAACACATTTAAAATAGCTATTTTGTTCTTTTTTGTGTTTCTTCTTCAGGTTCTCCAATTCAGTGTGTGTTGAATCTCCTTTGCTTGTTGTCATCTATATGTCATCTTACATTTTCCCCTCTAATTATGTTTGTTCATGTTATTGTTTCATTTTGTTTAATTTTTCATGTTTATTCAACTTCCCTTGTTGTGAGTAGCTGCTAAGAAGGAAAGTGAGAAGATTCAGCACTGTGGTGCTGTTGGAACATTGATGTGTTCCTATTGCAATAACCAGAAATAGTCCTTTTCACTTGTTTCCCTAGCTAGGTTAAAAACATTGTGTTTTAAAAAAATTTCAAAATAAAGTCATGCTTAATTCTCACTAATTTTATCTTATTAAAAGTCCCCTTTTCTAAAAAAAAAATTTTCTTTAAGTTATGATTAAATAAACTCTAAGGGCTCTTAAAGTTTTGAAGGTAGCATATATGTTAGTGTTCAATTATATTATAAGTTATTCCTTGATAATAATACAATTTGAAATCATACTAACAATCTTTTTTTTTTTTTTTTTTTTTTTCTGTTGCCATAATACGTAGAGGGCAGAAAACTTAGAAATTGTCAAGAGCATAGAAATGGGGGCTGTGAACAGAGAGCTTATGGTGTACAGGAGAGGGAAGCATCTGGAAATCAAAAGGAAACTAAACCAGGAGTGTTTGGAGCCAGTAATCTAGCTGGTATTCTCGTGCAAGCTGCATACCACACTGAAATGAGTTTTTTTTGTTTTTGTTTTTGCCCTATATTGTCCTGCTTGAACTCTGGATGAACTCCATGACTGACATCTAGTTCATGCTCCATAATAAATTACAGAATAAAAGAATATGTGAACAAACACATCTCATTTCAGTGGTGAAATTTTACTGAATGGAGTGCTCAGTGAGAAGTGTTATCTGAGAAAACATCATTTCTTCATTTTTAATATTGAGTAACAATTCTACTCATTCAGATGCTTTTATGTAATTTAATTTAGGGTAGGGACAATGCCATTAACATTTTTTATCTTATTTCATTCAGATATGTCTTAGTTGGTCCAACCACTAGTTATTGTGAGATCCAAGATAGAACAGTTGGCTGGAGTGATTCTTTCCCAAAATGTGTAAGTAAGTAAAGACTTTTTCTGATTTGACTATAACCTTCTACTATGATAGGTGATAAAACTCCTGTGCATGTGTGCTGCTTTTTGAACCCTCCATGAGAATTTGCATCATGCATATGAGATCTGGAAAGATACCTTCCCTAATTATTTCTTCCTCTTCACTTACTCACCCCAGTTGCCCACTGTGAGACCCCTCCAGACATCAGCAATGGAAGGCACAATGCTGGAAATGAAGATGTCTACACGTATGGCTTTTCTGTCACCTATAGCTGTGACCCTGGCTTTTCACTGTTAGGTAAACCTTCCATTTCCTGCACAGTGGAGAACAAAACAAAAGGTGTCTGGAGCCCCAGCCCTCCTACTTGTAAAAGTAAGTTGCAGTTGAATTGTTGAATTCTCCTTTGAATTTTTTTCTTGAAAGGAGCAAGGAAGATACATTTACAGGGGGAATGAAATGATTCATTTAATCATGATTGCAATGATGAAAGTCATTTATTTGGTCATCCAAGACTGATGTATGCTGTACCATTATAGTAACAAACAGCACCGATATCTCATTGGCTTTTTGAAGTAGAAGTTGAATCTCATGCGTACCGAGTCTAAGGCATGTCCGAGAGACTCTCTGGGTGTTAGTTAGCAACCAGCTCATCATTCCAGGTTGATCTGTGGCACCTCCAAATCAAAAGGCACTTTTACAATGTCTTCAGTAGAGGAAGAGAGAAAAGCAAATTGTGCTCTGGCTTTTAAGAGCTTTGACCTGGAAGTAACCACATATCACTTTACATTGCAGTCCTTAGTCCAAAACTAGTACTGTGTAGGCCCTACCTACCCTAAAGGAATTTGAGAATGTCATCCCTTGTCTGATCAAGAATCTGAGCTAGAAATTTTGGTTAGCACTTATAATGTCAACCACCTATCCCTACAGGGCAAGCTAAACCTACTAACGGTCAGCAGGACAAAGCAAGCAGTAATTGAGCTGAAAGATATATTGTGGTGTTGTTAGTTTGCTCATCTTTCTTACCTCCTCAGTGCCTACACAGTATCACTTAACTATTCTGACTCCCCACAGGACACAATCAAATCACGGGATGAGAGAGCATGATATTGCAAACAGTTCAAAATGCCTGGAGTCTAGACTGCAGGAGGTGGGAATGACAGATACTGAAGCTGGAAAGTTATCAGGGTCAGGCTGTGAAGGGCCTTGTGTGTTTCTCTCAGGCGTTTGGTACAAAGGTGATAGACATTGAAAGGCTTTAACCAGAAGATTTAATGTGTTGCATTTTACAAAGATAACTGGCAGCAGAATGGCTGACAGTTTGAAGTAGGATGACCTTTAACCCATAGGCACCATCCAGCCAAGAAGTGAAAATGGCTCCCACTGTAGCCATGGCAGTGGGCCTGGAAAGAAGTTGAGGGTTTGTAGAGGAAATAAGGTGGTAAGACTTGACTGACGGCTGGAGCGGGGGTAGTTTGTTCTTCACCTGTGAGGGTGCAATCGCTGATGCCTCGGCTGCTGCATCATCATGAACATCATATAATTACCACTGGCCGCTGACCCAACACCAAAATCATCCAAGAAAGTAGGTCATTATAAGGGGAAGATTTAAGACTTTGAGATAGGTGTTTCTTCTGGGTTATATATAGCCAGTTTTTCTTGAGAAGTATGAGGACATTGGAGTTATCCAGAGACCTCATTTTACTGAGTGTGTGTGTGTGTGTGTGTGTGTGTGTGTGTGTGTATAATACTTTTAAACATGTTTTCCTTGTATCTACTTGACATGTGCTATATCAGGCTTTTGCATTATACTTGAAATTGGCAATAGCGGTAATAGCCTTATTTTCTCTTTTACAATCCACTCCTCTTTTCTTATGATTTTTTAGAGGTCACCTGTCCTCAGCCAAATATTAACTATGGAAGGATAGCCACTGGATTCAGACCCACCTATATTTACAGAGACACTGTTTCATTTGAGTGCAATAAAGGTTTTACCCTCAAAGGCAGCAGTGTAGTCCATTGTGACGCTGATGACAACTGGAATCCCCCTCTTCCCATCTGTGAGATAAGTAAGTATGAGCCATATAGGAATTTCAATGTTTGGCATCTAAAGATACCCAGAAATGTTGCTGAGGGCATAGTCATATGCCTAAGCCTACTTGAATCACAGTAAAAATTTAAATTTAGATTGGTGATTTTCTTTCTTATTTATCTATTTATTTATTTTTGTTGGAAGAAACAAAATTACAGTACACTGATTACAGTACACTGTGCAGGGTCATCCAGGTCACAAAAGGCTGCCACAGGTAGCTGGGCAGATGCACATTCTAAGGGCAGACATTAGCACTGTAGACATTGTGCGTCAGTATATTGATTTCAACCATTTTCTTGCAGTTAATAGAAAATTCTTTTGTTCTGACAAAATAATTGTATTTTGATTATTGTTTTGAAAGGTCAATAAAGTGTCCTGAGTGGGGAAAAATGCCTTTTTCAAACTTACACAAAAGTACTGTATAGACTGACTATGATTCCGACATTCTGAAATTATAAACTCATGTGGATCGTGAAAAATAACAAATACCATATGATCTTACTTATATGTGGAATCGAAAGAAGAAAACAAAACAAACAAACAAAATAGAAATGGACTCATGGATACAGAGAACAGACTAATGGTTGCCAGAGGGGATGGGAGGTGGGACTGGGTGAAAAAGTGAAGGGACTAAGAAGTACAAATTGGTAGTCACAGAATAGTCACAGGGATGCAAAGTATAGCACAGGGAATATAGTGAGTAATATTGTAATAACTATGTATGGGGCCAGGTGGGTACTTGAAATATCAGGGTACCACTTTGTCAAGTATATGATTGTCTAACCACTATGCTGTACACTTGAACCTAATAAGGAATTATATTGACTGTAAACTGTGATTGACAAATAAAACAATAATGTAGATAGTAATAATGATAATTTGGCCCTAGTCTAGGTATATAACAAGAATTTGCTCAATGAATCCTCCCAAGAATTGTGGACACTATTATAGAAGAGGAATCTCTTTATCAAAGTTAAGTGACTTGCTCAAAGTCATACAACTAGAAATGAGAGGAAGCCACTTATGCCTTGTGCTCTTACTTGTATCCTCATTCAATGTCAAGAACCTTGCCCTGAGGACTTCTGGAATAGTGGTGTAAAGAGCTTGGGAAAATCTCTCTTCAGTCTATTAAGTGGTCATAATTAACAATGACAGCCATTTAAGGTCTCTGGAGATTGATAAAAGGAGTTACTGTAAATTAATAAGCATTTATCTAGCAAAATGTATGGAGACTTAGAACAAACAGTGGGAGGGCATTACATTAGAGCAAAGGTGTATCCCCATGTCCCCAATAGTCTTGTGGGAGGACTATTTTCAGTGGGCTCATGAGTGGCAATTTCCATCTTCCCCAACTTGCTGGGGTGGAATAGCTATTTAGAATGGATTTGGCTTCCAGTGAACATCTTGTGATGGCATTGTCCAGAGCTCCATGCTTCAGGTGGCAGCAGCCAGACATTAGCATCTCTTCCTCCACCCTGACCTTCATTGTGTAGAGAGAATCCAAGTTGAGCATCTGGTGACAAATTCAGATGCCCTCTCCTGCCTTTCAGGAGAGCTGCTCCAGTGGATTTGGCAGCTAAGAGCCACCTCCCATCTTTCCCAGCTTCCTAGAGTAGAATGATTATTATGGGAAGAATTGACAGCCAGTGAACACTGGCAGATCTCATTCTCCCTGGCTCTAGGCTGTGGAATAGCTATGTTTGTTGATGGGCACAGTCTAGTGACAGTACCAGTTCTTACTTCCCCTCCTTCCTGCCCACAGTTCCTACACCATAGGAAAGACTGTGGTGGGGCAGCTGGTAAAGAACAATTCTCCCATGTGTTTTCATCTCCTGATCCATAGCACAAGGGTTCTGCCATAGAAGATTTGTAGCCAGCCTCAAAGTCTATCAATGCCCTCCCTGCCCCAGCTGAGGAATTTGACTTTAATTGGATCTGACTGCAAAACAATTTATGCCCCCAGGGAGTTGTCAAAAACAACAGAGCAATCAGCTAATAATTCGTGAAGGTTAACAGCTGTATGTAATACTGATAAAGGCAGACCAGCAAAAAGCTTAGTAGGAAAGAGACAAAGAAAAACCAGTCATCACTGCTAGTAGGTTGTGCTCTCTTGGGAGCACCATTATACATTACATGATTTGGGGGAAATAAACTTAAATGCACTTGTACAGTCAAGTCAGTAAGCAAATAAGGAGACAATAGCAATAACAACAGGTCCTGAGGTGGGGGAGGGGAATCAATATCCTAAGTTGCTACAGCATATTATCTAACATATGCAGTTTTCAACAACAACAACAAAACGACCAGAAATGCAAAGAAACAGGAAAGAGTGACCCACACCACACACACACACACACACACACACACACACACACACACACAAGATGATGCAAAATGCCTTTAGGGGGCCCACATGTTGGACTTAGCAGAAAAGAAGTTCAAAGGAGTTATTATAAGTATGTTCAAAGATTCACATGACCAACTGGTGTTACTTGCTTTCACCATGAAGAAGTTCCTTTAGTATCTCTTGTAAAGTGGTCTTCTGGCAACAGTAAGATACCTCTTTACCCCCATCAGCATGGCTATAATAATAAAGATAAACGATAACAAATGTTGGTGAGGATGTGAATAAGTTGGAAGCCTCATATCCTGCTGGTGGGAATGTAAAATGGTGCAGCCATTTTGGAATAGAGTTTTCACAGTTCCTCAGAAGTTTAAGTTACTCTATGACCCGACAATTGCCCTCTTAGGTAAATACCTGAGGAATAAAAACAGATGTCCACACACAAACATATTATGTTGACAGCAATGTTGTTTATAATAGCCAAACACCCAAATGCCTGTCAACTAAAAAATGGATAAACCGAAAGTGCCACATGCATATAGTGAAATATCATTTGGCAATTGAAATGAATGAAGTACTGATATATGCTGCAACATAGAGGAAACTGGAAAACAGTATGCTAAGTGAAAGAAACCAGTTACCAAAAAACTCCACACATTATATAATTCCACGTATTTGAAAAGTCCAGAATGGGTAAATCCATATATAGAGGAAGTATATTTGTGACTCCCAGAGCTTGGGGTGGGATGAGAATAGAGAGTGACTACTAATGAGTACAGAGTTCCTTTGGGGGTTGATAAAAATATCCTAAAATTGGATAGGGATGATGGCTGCACAACTCTGTGAACACACTTAAACCCATTAGATTGTATATTTTAAATGGGTGAGAATTTTATGTTATATGGCTTGTATCTCAATAAAAGTGTTAGAAAAGAACCTTACCCTGTATACCATTTAAAATGTCTGGAGATAAAATGTAATAAACATTCAACTTGGCAGATATTTGATTATATTCCCAGTCGTATTAGGGAAGATAAAGAGGACAAGACACAAGGTCCAGACTCAGAAGATGCTTGGAGTATTTTTGTTCTTGATCAGCCCTTTAATGAATAAGTGTCTAGTGTCATCTGGATGAGGGGAATGACTTGTCTATTTTTCCCAGTCAGTCAGGAAATAAGAAACTTGAATTTATCTGGCAGTTTTCTGGCCACATCTACCTAGTAAGCCTAATGCTTTGATTCAGAGACTCAACTTTCTGAAGTACAATGAGGAGGAAAGAGAATTACCATTTTGGATAGTTGGCATGACACACAAACCATTTGGTAATAATTTTAGTAAGAACCTCTCTGGTGTTGCGCACAGGTCTATTTGGGCACATGTCTATGTGTGTTTTTTAGGGTGGCTGATTTATCAGCCATGGCAGGCTGGTTAATGGCTAAATGAACACATCACACTCTTTGACAGGACTAGCTCATTGATCATGTTGCATCCCTAGTAACAGTGTCCTTTATCCTTGTTCTTTTATGAGCAGATAGTTGTCGTGGTTTACCAGTTATCCCACATGCTTCCTGGGAAAGATATGGCTATCAAATCCCAACAAAAGACAAACTATATGAAGCTGGGACCTCGTTGAAGTACCGTTGTCATTCGGGCTATAAACCTGCTGGAGATAAGCCTACGACTGTGAGTTGTCAGAAAAATTTGCAGTGGAGCCCATACGCAGAATGTGAGGGTGAGTTTCTGTTTTTAAAATATTTTAGTAAATTAAATGTCTAGTGTATTCTAGGATTTTCTACCTTAAATGAATATAATTGTATTCCTCAAGATAAATTTATAATTATATTAATTCAACAGAATGACTATTATTGCCAGAAGAGACCATAAAGGGCTGGGTCTTTGAGGGGTTGAGAAATTATAACCTTCCTAATCCCAGTTCAGAAGTCAAACATCATGCTGATTAGTATTAGCTTCATTACTGATAATGGTAGAAGGAGAATACAGTTTAACTATTGCCAGAGTCAGAGTCAGATACCCATTAGCCCTTTAAATCCTATTGCAGAATTCGGGGTGCTTGGTACGAGGAAGTCTGTGAAAGAGTCACAAACTCAATCAGCTGCAAGGTGACTTGTGTGTCATGTCTCTTGAGCATGGGACTGAAAGAACTGGGCCCTGTGACTGTCCGTAGCAGACAGACCGTGACCCAGTATTCTTGCCTCAGTAGGATAGAAAGGAGACTTTCTCCTGTCTCATTAGTAGAAGGCATTCCTTCATTTTCTGAGATGAGCGAGGGGCTGGAACACACGTAGAAGCAATTTTATGGGTCTCAGTGGAATTGACAGCAGAGGGAGAAAATATTTCCTTCAGCGTATCTATCAGAACCTTGCCATGACAGGAAACTTTATTCTACAAAATGGAATTTGAAAAATGTGAAATACATAAATAGTGAAAACTGGGAGCTTAGGTCAACCTATTGAAAAATTATTCATTTTGTATTGGGACTTATAGTTTAATTGTAATTATTCAGACTCATTGTGGGGAAATAGAATAAAAGGTTTTAATAAAATTACTGAATTAAAAATATATTTAACAAAAATTATTGCCACCACTTAAACAGCAAAGTATTGATTTATATAAGCCTTTGAGGACCTTCTTTAAAGAATGAAAAATAACATGTAATAAAGATATTTATTTTTTAATATAAGTGAATGTTTATACATGTTTAAGAAACTACTTTTAAATAATATCTTATCAATTTAATTATAGTTTAGTTACAATTTTGATATGGTTGTGGGAGGAGGCAAGTACCACATTTACCTATGCCACCATCTGGACCGGAAACTGATATAAACTTTGAGAACATTCTTTCTTCTGTAATTGGGGAAGTATAAGTTATTTGAAAGCTTATTAATTATGTAACCCTACTGCAACCATAAGGGGATAAATGTCATTTGTCATTGCTCTTGAATAATTTTGAAAATTTACATTTTCTTCTAGGTTTGCTCTTGTCTTGAAGGCTCCTTAATCAAATTATTTAATTGGAGGGAAATGACTGGGTTGAATTACTTTAGCAAATCACATATCTCCTCCCCAATTTCTCTTCTGTGGTGAGCTCTTCCCAAGGTGGAAAGGAGATTATTAGCCTTAGGAGCCTCCTCATAGCGACTTTACTAACTATTAACCTCACTTTTTATTTTTTAGAGTTATGTTGCCCAATACCAGAGCTGAAGAATGGCAAAATCACTGAAAATAGAACACGTGGTTTGCCCAGTAACTGTGTCTATTTCTTTGGAGACGTAATTAAATATTCATGTTATGGGAGACGTCACTCTGAAGCTTCCTGCCAAGGAGATGGGACCTGGAGTCCTGAAACACCAACATGTGGAGAGAGTAAGAGCTTATGAAATTATGCTATTTTAGAAGTTTCTTCATATCAAAGTAATGGATATTATTAAGGGAAGGTTTCCAATTAGGTAAAAAGAATTTGTTTCCTCTGCATGATGCTTGGAGTGGATAAATTTGTTCAACAGCACTGTTTCCAGCCCAAATCTCTCTCTTTGTTCACCCAATGGTTCCCATTTTCTTGACCTTCCTGGTTTCCTTTTCTGAATCAGTGAAATTAGGCCACATCTAATAGATCAGTCAGACTTTTGAATTATTGCATTCTGTTTCTTGGTATTTATTCTCTTCTCCTTTTTTCTTTCTGGTCCATATGCTAACATGCAGAACAAGACTCACTAATATGTTTGAATCTGCTTTTCCAAACTTACTTCCTTTCTCCTGATGCTTCTAAGCCCTTCTTCAGACTCTCACCAAGAGCACTTAAGTGCTAAACACAATCCTTCCTTCTCCCATTGTTTTTCCATAACCCTAGTGATGATCAAAAACATTACTTCTACCTGAATAGTGATTCCTTTTCTTGCCTTGTGAAAAGGAGCCCAAAGGAGCATCAAAGTGAGCAGGCATCAGTTGCAGTTTAAAAATCAGTGGGAACCTTATCTTCCCTTATTGAAGTGTTTCTACTTTGCCTACCAGGGATTTTCTATCTGCAGATGACAGAGTTCAGGGATTAGAAGCACATTTTACCCAAATGTTCACTTAGAATGAATATAAGTAGGACTACTCATGCTTATGGCTTTTGGTTTCTGGGCTCATGGACTTCATTTTTTTTTCCTTGTTGGGGACCCAGTACCGTATAAAGGTCGATCTTTGATTAAAGTGAATACTGTGTTCTCAAAGATATTGTAAGTAATATTGTAAAGACTCATTATTGTAAAGTATTGTCTCTCAACTGACACTTCAGGTAAGCCTTTAACAGGCTGTCCCAATGTTCTAATAGGTCTGCAGGTTCTGGGTGACACAGTCTATAATATAAGTAGTGCATTTCATGGTCATGTCCCAATACCACACCTCTTCTGCTATGAGTGACATGTAGTGGGATCCTATGCCAGTTGTTTAAACACTCTGTGTAATCCTTCAGATAACAGTGCTGACTGAAGTCCTGCCGGCAGGAAAGGCAAACCCATATCTTATTCCAGGTATGGGTTGTCTATTTTTGTGAGAATAAAGAGCTGTCCCTAGGTGGAAGGGGATCCATTATAGTAATCTTACTACCAAGTGACTTTTTGGTTGTCTCACGGGATGGTGTCATATCAGGGATTTATCATTGTTGCTGACAGGTTGGGTATTCAGTGACAGCAATGGCTAGTCACCTTGATAAATAGGAGTTGATGTTGGGATGATGCTTGTCCTTCATCCATACCACATGGCCACTTTATCCTTTTCCTCTTGTGACAGCTCTGCTGAGGCCAATGACAGAGGATGGAGGACTTCAACTGGCTGAGACATTGTTTTTACTCGGTTGTTTAATGCCTCTTCAATTGGGTGTACTTGGCTGGTGTTAACAGGCAAAATAAAAACTTGACACTTACGGGCCACTCCCACATGCCCAGTCACCTGCTTCTACCCCAGATCTCCTTGTGCTCACTCTTTCAACCTTTGTCCTTAAGTGCTCTAACAGATGAACCATTCATTCTAGGCCACAAACCCCAAGACTAAGCAACATGCCAGAAATTATATTTCAATAAATATATAATTCTCTGCTGCAGCGCATGGCCTTGCTTCAGGATTTCGAAGGTCTATGGCAGTGGTTCTCAACCTTCCTAATGCCACGACCTTTTAATACAGTTTCTCATGTTGTGGTGACCCCAACCATAAAATTATGTTTGTGACTTCTTCATAACTGTAATTTTGCTATTGTTATGTCTTAGGTGACCCCTGTGAAAGGGTCATTCTACCCCCAAAGGGGTTGCGACCCACAGGTTGAGAACCACTGGTCTATGGTGTGAATGTCCCATTGACATTTGAATCTGTTCCTACCATAGCCACTTCATTACACTACATTCTGCAGGGTCCTAGGGCCAAGCAATAGAGATAATTTGATTGCTGACTGAACTTGCTACAGAACCCTCTCCTAACTTGTGCTCCATTTATACCTGACCATCTTTTGTGTCACCTAGCATATGGGTTAGAATAGTATTCCCAAGTGTGGAATATGCTGCCTCTATAATCTGAAAAGGCCTTTTAGAGATTGTGATTCTTTCTTTGTGGTGGGATGTGCAATTTAGAATAATTTGACCTTAGTGTAGTTGTGATAGCCTAGCATGCCCTGAAACCTGGACCTCTAACAAGTTTACTGATGTGGCAAACTTCTGAATTATTACCTTCTGTACTCTGGAACATCATCATGTAAATTGTAAAAACCCAGTCTTTGTCATCTTGTACTTCTCCTGTGTCTCCTTTACTACTCACACATAACACTGACAGTAATTCTGGTCACCAAATATGTGGGTAGTTTTCCCCACATCACACAATTCTCAAGACACCAACTGGGTGTCCTTCAATTTACTCAGTCATGACACTATCTACCTGGAGATAGCATCATATCACACAGGTTAAGGGCTCACACAAGACTGGTCCCACCCCACTTCAGATGCCAGCCACAAGTAGTAGGTCCCCATATTACCCCCAACTTGGCTACAAATGAGAGGTTCCGTTGACCCCTTTCTTGTGTTTGATTAACTTGCTAAGTGGCTCACAGACCTCAAGGAAATACTTACGTTTACCCGTTTATTAAAGGATATGATAAAGGATACTAATGAATAGCCAGATGAAGATACATAGAGCAAAGTCTGGGACAGTGCCAAGCATAGAGCCCCTGTGCCCATGGAGTTGGGGTGCTTTACCCTCCCAGTAGGTGGATATGTTCACCCACCTGGAAGCTCTTTAAACTCCCTACTAATAGGATTTATCCAGGACCCCACCCAGAGTGACCTCATTACAACAAAAGATGCTCCTAGTGTTCTTAAAATGTAGGAAATTGCAAGGGTTTTAGGAGTTCTGTGCCAGAAACTGAGGGCAGAAATAGTTTTGATGATCTCACATCATGCTAGCATCTTCTTGTTCATTCAGTAAAATTAACATTATGTCATTGATATACCGGATTAACATGAAATTCTGTGGATGTCCAGATGTTCATGAAAATTTCAGACTATCATGAGAGATGCAGGTGAGTTTTCATAGCCCAGGGCTAAAATTGAAAATGTATGATCTTGACCCTTCCATGTGTATGTGAGCTATTTCTGATCTTCTTTCCTGATAGGATGGGCAAGAAGGCCTTTGCTCAATCAGTGGCCTCATGTACCTGAAGACATATTAATTTGCTCTAAAAAAGATAACTGCGTATGATATACTAGCTCCAACAGGAGCTAAAATGCTGACTTTTCAATAGTCTACTGTAATCATTCAGAGTTCTGATTTTTGTAGTAGACAGAATGGGGAAATAAATGGATATATGAGGGGAATGACCACTTCTGCATCTTTAGTTCTTTAAGAGTGGCACTAATTCTTCCTTTTCTACTACATATATATTAATGTATTTCAAAGCAAATTTATTGGAGTGACATTGGTTAATATGATAAATATTTTAAATTTACTTTCTTTGCTTCAAGAAGGAGGGATCTAGGTTAGATCAATGGCTTCTACTTGGCCTTTTGGATATGATTGCTTTTAATCCTTCGTCAACAACCAATATGGATATTGGACCAATTACCAATTTTGTTTATTCAGATTATACTTTTGAAGATAATGGAAATGACCACCATGTGGTCTAGTAGGGTGCCATGATGGTTCTTCAGCCTGAGGCTTACAGGAGGGTAGTGCAGGTAC
The DNA here is from genome assembly GCF_014108415.1 of Molossus molossus. NCBI lineage: Eukaryota > Metazoa > Chordata > Mammalia > Chiroptera > Molossidae > Molossus > Molossus molossus. Next base: position 32,884,196 of record NW_023425356.1, read on the forward strand.
TCGTGTTTGGCTAAGTGGTCCTGTGGGCAGAGAAGATGTCAAGACAGGACAAAGCCTTCTACAAGCCACACAGATTCTAGGATACATTGCTTTTTACATTCTATTAGCTCAAGCTCTCTCACTTCATGTCTTACCATCAAGGTTGCAGTTATCCTCCTTACATTGCTCACGGACGTCACCAACAAACTTCAACCTTTTTCGTAAATGAGATTAAATATGAATGTGACGAAGGATATGCTCTGGTTGGAAAGCCCACACTGTCCTGCAGTTATTCACGCTGGTCAGGTCCAGCCCCTCAATGTAAAGGTAACTCCAGCCCATGGCTAAGAGGGTGGAACTGTCATGAAGGGATTGAGAACAAAGTTTCTTTTCAGATAGACAGAGTACAAAAACATTTAATTTATTTATTTTAAATAAATACTACATTTAAATAGTACTGAGCCCTGGCCGGTTTGACTCAGAGGTGGGAGCGTCAGCCTGCCAAGCAGTGAGTCTCGAGTTTGGTTCTGGTCAAGGTCACGTACCTCAGTTGCAGTTTGTCCACAGTCCTGGTCGGGGTCATGCGGGGTACAACCAATCGGTTTGTCTCTCTCATATTGATGCTTTCTCTTTCTCCTGCTCTCTCCCTCCTTTCCCCCCACTCTATCTGAAGATAAATGGAAAAGTATCCTTGAGTGAGGATTAAAAGAAAAAAAAAGTACCCAATGTAAGAAAGTACAAGGGACATACAGAAAAAATTAATCTCCCCTTCTTTCTTCCAGTTACAAAATTTAGCCTCCTCCGACTTTCTTGTATTTTTCTGGAAATAGTCTACAGGTGTAACTGTGGCCTGTAGCAAAATTTTCATGGAACTTGCTCTGGTATGAATGTAGGCTCTCAGGGGCTAATTGCAAACACCAGGAAGTGACAGGTGTTTGCAGCAGAGCCCCATGCCCTGCAGGGCACCCCTGCCAACCATGGGGGCCTGTGGTGTGGGATTCCCAGTTTGCAACCTGTTGTGCGGACAGGAAGAGTTAAGATCAGGTCTGCATTTTACATGCACACAGGTTTAATATCACTTTGCCATCAACAACTCCAGGAATTATTTACCACCATTGTCTCCATTGCACATGGTAGGATAATAGGCAAGAGAAAAAATATCCTTAGTGTCTTGTAGGGATCACAATATGAGGGATAGTTGCTTTGACAGCTGAGAGTCTAGGCTCAAGTGCCTTTTTTTATGCCCGGTCATGGTATTTAACGTCTTGTTATGTCTTAAACTAGTTTCTTCATCTCTCTGTACCTCATTTTCTCCTAGATAAATGGGAATAATAACAGTGCTCACTTCATAGAGAGAAGTGAGACTGACATGAGGTAATCACATAAAATGCTTGGCTCTGAAGACTGTGTGAGCCGATGCTCACAGAACATGTGAGCTAATATGACTGCTATCAAGGGTTAAAAAGATACAATTAGCAGCACCCACATGTAGCTCATCTGAATAATCCTAGCCTGTTATCATGTCTTTTCGTTAGATTTCCAAATGCTTAACTGTGCTTTTGTTGTAGCTCTGTGTCCGAAACCAGAGGTTGAACATGGAAAGCTGTCTGGGGATCAGAATCAGTTTGTTGAATCTGAAAATGTCACCATCCAGTGTGACTCTGGCTATAGTGTGGTTGGTCCTGAAAGTATCATCTGCTTAGAGAACGGGACCTGGTACCCAGAGGTGCCCAAGTGTGAGTGGGTAAGTGGAACAATTCTAGGAGTTTTTGTGTTACCTAAAAATGGTGCCACCCCATAGCACTGTCCCAGCCAGCAAAGGCGAGATCTGACTGGCCAGGACTCAGTTCCGAGTCATTCACAAGAATGCTCTTGTTTTTTCTTGAAGTAGTCTGGTCCATTAGGGTGGCAAGTTTTCATACTCTCAATTGAGAACAGGACAAACCAAGCCCCTTAAGGACAGGAGGTTCTCAGAAAGCTGGGCATACTGACTTCCTAGTTTTCTATTCTAGACTATATAACACACTGTATTCCATTTCTGGGTGGTTAGCCAAAGGAGCCTCTGTCCCCACAGAGGTCTTCTGGGAAGCTGTCTCAGAACAGATCTATATCCTTTGGGAAGACTATGGTGGTGGACGAGGTGTTTGCTGGTTTTCCTGCTCACCCATCAGTCCTGGAGCTGGTCTTGGACCTGCTCCTGTAATCCTGCATTGTCATGACCTGGAGAGAAGCCTCTCAACCACACCCACTACCTATGTCTCTTTCAGGAGCTCCCTGAAGGCTGTGAGCAAGTTCTACCAGGCAGAAAACTCATGCAGTGTCTCCCAAGAGTGGAGGATGTGAAGATGGCTCTGGAGTTACATAAATTGACTTTGGAAATTGAACTCCTCAAACTACAGCTAGACAAGGCGAGGAAATCCTCTCCGGAGTCACCGCTGTGTTTTTTCCCAGGAGAAAAAGGTACCTTGGTACCTTCCATTCATTAGGGATCCCTTTAGTTTAGCAACTCTCCCATCTTTTTGGCACCAAAATTCATTGTAATAAATATCTAGAAAGGATAATTTGCTATTTTTTTTTTTTTGTTAGTGCTTTGAGATTATAGAATTATTGATCATTTTATGCCTCACTTTTTTGCTTTTTTGGATACAAAGTGCACTTTTTTTTCCATTAAAAAGTTACTTATTGAACACAATTTTGTCTTTGTGGTTATTAGCTCTTGGTGAAATGAGGTTGGTAAACAAACCCATGATATACAGTTTTAATGTTATTGTATGGTCTTGAACATGGACTTGAGTTCACATCAGTTTCATCAGGATCACTTTTATTTCATAGTTCCACATGCACAAATCACTCAGCTCCTCAGTTTTTAGGTGAAATATCAACATATTCCCAAAGCCTTTCCTATTTGAAGGGAGTTTTACCCTGTTCTAAACCTGTATGCACTTGGTCCACGACCCACTAACACCTCTGGACTTTTGTCTCACACGGAGGACATCTGTGTGTCTGACCCACTTAGTTCATCCTCAGAGAGCAAACTCTTAAGGACTGATGAATGTGAAGCCCACATGGCAGCCACCTATGTATTTTCAAGTCCTCTATCTGATGTGGTCCTCATTGTCATTAATAGAAAAGTAAAAAGCCTTGTCACACACCAAAAGGTCACAGGTTTGAATCCCGGTCAAGGGCACGTACCTGGGTTGCAGGTTCTATCCCCGGCCCGGCTGGGGTCATGTGGGGGGCAACTATTTGGTATGTCTCTCTCACATCGATGTTTCTCTCTCTCTCGCTCGCTCTCTCTCTCCCCACTCTTTCCCTCCCTTCCACTCTAACTAAAAATCAATGGAAAAATATTTCCGGTTGAGGGTTCACAAAAACAAATAAATGGATGAATGAATGAATGAATAAATGAATAAATAAATAAATAAATGAAAAACCTTGAGCAACTACCCCACACATGAGGAGAAACCCCATATGAGTCACTTTTATATCTCAGAGTATTTTAGAGGCTTTATTCCTTCAACTCACCACATTTTCCAACTTTGCTTCTGAAATCTCTCTCTCATTCATATCTCATACTCTTTGGTTGTCTCATCTCTCTTTTGTACATAGAACTCTATGAGCAGTATTGGCTTTTTTTCTTTGGTTTAATTACTCCAAATATATTGCAATGAGGCTACGGTGTATAGTATGGTTTCACTGAATTACAGATATCACAGAGGGGCTTGAACTGTTTGAGGAACCAGCTTAAATTGGAAGGTTTCTATTCAAGGTCTTAAAAGCCATTACCTATTCCTGCCACTAGGAATTCATTTTGGTTGATGTTTACATTGGGTTTCCCCTGAGACAAGTGTTTGTGGGTAACTAATTTCCTCTGTACCTGAGTGGAGTAGTACGACAAGGGAGGGAGGACAGCCTAAAAAGAGATCATTATTAGGAGGTCATTGCTGGTGCTATCAGAAGCTCAATTATGCCGACTGCCTTCTGAGAGCATGTAGAACATGACTGTGAGTTGTTTTTCCAAGGACAAGGATCTTGGTACTATCTACCAATTCTCTCTCCTCATTGGTAAAGGCTTGCTCTGGCAACATTAACTCTCAAGCACATCTAATCTATACTATATTCTAGCTAGGAAGGTTCCCAAGGACTGGGATCACCATTAGGAACAGAGACATGAGTAGCCAATGGCACTATGGGGCTTATTTACGGTAACCTCCAGGGCAGAGCACAGAGGGCCTCTTCTACAGTTGTTTTTTCTCTATGGCTCTCTGCCAATGTGTGGTTTTATTCTATCACTCTTTCTCTACTCAAATCTCTCATTTGTCTTTACCAGACTCCTACAAACATTTGCTTTAGTTGCCTTAACGTAACTCCCTTCATTTTTGAGAGTGAGCTATTTAGTTTTCCTTCCCCCACTGGGCTCTGTGCCTATTCTGGCATCTCTTGTTATCTGAATTCTCACAAGTAGAATATTTGTTAACACTGCCTACAAAACAACTAAAATTTACCAACAAGTCAACAAACCACTATAACAAATATTGGTTCTCCCCTTTTTGTTTGGGGTATGAGGATATAGCTTGAGCCACAGGGATGCCCTGAGACAGTCTGTGAATAGGGTTGCATCGCTGTCATCTGCTCTCATTCCTTAATGCCTCAGATATTATATGTACCATCTTCACATTATTCACTGAAAATATGATCTAAAAAAAAAAAAAAGGAAAAATACTGTTAAGAATGTGGGTAACCTGAGAAGGCTTAGAAAAGCTATATGAGAAGAATTTACAGGAGAGAAACTTATTCAACCTGGTGCTCATTGAAGATTTGAGAGAAGGGAGGAAAAGGAGCCTGGATATTTCATACCCAAAATTTAAAACACACAGAAAAATAATTACCATTGCCTTATGAAGGGGGAGTGGGATGATGAATCATTTCAAAAAAATTGATTTCCCATCATAGTCTTCTGTTAGTAGGAGCTGTGTAATTGTAAGCAAAGGAAACACAAGCAGATGCCCATTTTGTTTATGTCTGTAGCTACTTCCAACATTAGTAGGATCTGGAAACAAAAACATTGACCAGTTCCTTGGGCTTAGATGTGGATTGATGTCATGTAATTGGTAATTCACTCACTGGCTCTCACCAATTCTCACTCACCTTCTTTCATCAGCAAGAGTGTCTATAACCCTCCGTCTGCCTTCCTTGCCAACCAACCTCACCTAGAAAACTCTTCATTTGTTAAGTAATAATTTAAAAAACATGACTTTGTTCATTTTATTTTGTTATATACTAGTTGAATTACTTTTCTATTACATTATCATTTACTGTCACATTATTTTATTGTTTTTTAAGTTATAGTACATGCTTCCTCTAGAATAGATTAAAACCTAATTTGTATTTGATACTGTGTAGTATTATTGCATAGTGTGTGCAATTATACTTACTAATGAGTTAGCTGACTGTTAGATAATTATATAGTCGATATTTTAAATGCATTATATAGGTAGAAATCCTTGGTAGATTTTTGTAGCTGTGTTTAAGAATGATTTACTGATATAGAGAAATTGGTTTGGATATTGGAGTGGGTTGGGAAAGTGAAAAAGCTAAGTATGTTTATATTTTCATGTTATTAATGTGCTCAGATAAATAGTTATCAATCTCAAGCTTCATTCTGTTAGTTGTACAGAAGAAATAGTTGAGGCTTTCACAAAATAGAGGCAGACTCCGAGAGAGCAGGCTGGCAGCTGTCCAGGGTGGGGTGAGGAACCTGGGTTGGGGGTGTAGAGGGATTGAGCAAAAAAAAAAAAAAGGAGAGAGAAAGAAAACTCACAGACACAGACAACAGTGTGGTGATCACTGGTGAGGGTGTTGTGGAGGGGGAGGAGAAGGAGGGTATAGAGGAGATAAATGGTAATGGCTGGAGACTTGACTTGGGTTGGTGAACACAGTACAGTGCCAAGATGATGTGTTGTAGAATTGTGCACCTGAAACCTAAGCAATTTTGTCAACCAGTGTCACCCAATAAATTCAATAGAAAAGAAATAGTTGAGGCTTTTATGATTTGATTTTATTTTTGGTTAATCCTCACCTGAGGATATTTTTCCACTAATTTTTAAAAAGTGTGGAAGAGAGGGAGGGAGGGAGGGAGAGAGAGAGAGACAAACATCAGTAAGAGAGACACATCCATCAGTTGCCTCCTGTGTGACCCCGACCAGGGCCCCGGACCAGGGCTGGGGATGGAACCTGCAACCCAGGTACATGCCCTTGACCTTCACACTGATATGAATTGTTCCTCCAATTTTTATTCTTTTTTAAAATTCCCTTTAAAAATTATCTGAAATAATACAAATATATACAAATAAATATTAAAATAACAATAGCTCAAGTCCATTACATTTTTTTAACTTACATTTTAAATTTAAACTTCATAATCTAAATTTTAATTTTTGTATCTAATTGTATTTATTATAAACCACATTACAAGTGCAACTATTTCTTGACCTACAACTTCATCTTTAAAATTAATTTTAAAAATATATAAATATTTAACAAATTAGTGTACTAACCAGCCCCACGCAATTCCTTTTTCCTACTCCCAGAGAACCATTGTCACCTCTTGTATTTATTTTCTCCCTGGTATTTATCACCATATTTTTAGGTAATATATTTTTTATTTTTTAAATAAATCATCCATTTATCTATAAATCACAAAGATTTAATCATCTTCTAATTTAATCATCTGCCTTTTCTCCTTTCTTCCAAAATAATTATTGCACGATTTTAGTTCCATTAATAACTTTTGGATGTTATGACTGCACTAAATCAAGTAGTATTCTGTGAGCATGTTTCCTTTCTTTACAAACTTGCTTTTGTTTTGTTCTGGTGTGATAGTGCCCTTGTTAGTGATGTTTGCTGGCTTGCTTAGTTTTCCATTTCCAATGTTCTAATTTCTTAAATGCTCTAATAAAGTTTTCACTCTATCAAATTTTTTCAGTGTCTGGAGACACCAAATGCTTATCAACTTTTTCCTCGTTCTCATGGACTTTTCTCCAAAATTCCCTCGGCTTTATATTCTAACCCTTTTGTTGAATTTTTAAAATTTCTTTTAAGAACACTTAATAACATTATCAAAAGATTTTTTCATTTCTTTCTTTTAAAAAATTTATCCTGACCTTTTTACTTAGATTCATTCTTGTCTCCATGAAGCTATTTGTAGTAGAGACATATTATTTACCCCCCCCCCCCCGGCAAACCTATGCTAGTAATCATTGGTTAGTTGTTCTTTTGCAACTCCAAAAATGTGGGTTCAACTGCTTGCCACAACAAAAGCCAAACTCATGAGACAGGTGCTGATGCAAAAGGAAAGAGGTTTATTCAGGTACCATGCAACCTGGGAAGATAGTGGAATCCCATCTCAAAGATCATTTTCCTTTCCTGCTCAAGTCCAAGGTTCTTATAGGTATAGAGAGAGGAGGACTTTTTCTCTATTTATTATTTTGCTAGCTTTTGGCACCCTTTGGTCCTGTCCATTCATCTTCCTAGCTTTTGGCATGCCTAGTGTAAGAGCCTCCCCCGATGCCATCTTGGTCAATGGAGGAGACTCTGTGGCACTCTGACTGTCTACACTTTTATAAAAATGGGGCCTGAATAATCTTATTTATGGTTCTGTGTATATGAACAAACTTGGCTGATGTAGGCCTACTGCAGAGTGATGAAATGGTGAGTCTTTTAAAATTAAAGTGTGGATATAACAGAGACTGCTAATTGTTTACCTATATTAATCCTCCTTTTTCTAGTAAAGAACCACTTTCATCATTTTAAATATCAACAGGACACATGGCTCCTCAGCTGGAGCTTCCTTGGAGCAACCTCTGAATGGGAACAACTTCTTGTTCACCTTCTTTTTTTTCTTTTATCCTCACCTAAGGACTTTCTTTGCACTTATCTTCAGATAGAGCAGGAGGGAGAGAGGGGGAAAGAGAGGGAGAAAGAAACATCGATGCGAGAGAGACACACTGACTGGTTGCCACCCACACAACCCCGACTGGGCTGGGGATGAACCGCAACTGAGGTATGTGTCCTTAGCGGGAACCAAACCTAGGACTCTCTAGTTTGCTGGCCGACGCTCTAACCGCTGAGCCAAACCAGCCAGGGCTCTGTTCACATTCTTTAAAAAAAAAAACTTCTTGGTCTCAATTTCCCCTTTCCCCACAAGAAATGCTGACAGGTTGCTGATAAGCCGACTTTGCCATGCTGAGAAGAGCACCCCATGGGATGTTGAAGCAATGAAGAGGAAGTGTTAGCATAGGTAGCTAGATATTAAAGAAGGAAGAGAGCAAAGGGAATCAGACATTAGTAAGCATAATAAACTGGGAAGCTGACTCCAAAACTGGAACTGCTTCACTAGGAAGTTAGAGCTTCACACGCTCCCCAGGGCATCCTGTGCCCTTTGGACCCGATTCCCCAAAGTGGGCATAGCAGTGAGGAATAAAAATAGCAGGAGAAATTCCTCTGCTGGGTGCATGCACAGTAAAAGCCAAGATGGTGAGCATAGACTCCTGTTTGTCTAGCCTGGGAAAAGGATAGAATTAGATAAGGGACACTTAACTCTGGAAGATCTCGGAAATAAATTGGTGAGCGGGGGGATCCACCAGAAATCCATGAAAGCCTGGAAAGTTGATTGATAAGTTTGAAGAAGTGCCTGGTTTATCCCAAGCTTGAAATTACATGATCAGCCTAACAAAGCTCCCACCTCTTGCTTGGTAACATGCACTTGCCCTATTTGTTTGTGCATTTTGTAGCAGCCATGAAGGTCTAGCAGCCACCTGCGGTCCATGGCAGACCACGTGGACTCCAAAGGACTAAGCTTTAATATGGCTCAGAATCTCTAGACAACAATCTTTGTTCTGGGCTTGATGAAGACAAGGCTGGACTTTTTCCACAGCAGGATGGAGGGAGATGAGACAATGGGAATCTGGGGGCAGCCTTCTATTTCCATCCAAATAACTCTTACCAGATCACAATCTCCTATAAGTGGGTCCCTGGGATGCTTTCCTTGCAATCCCATGTAAGAACATGATTTCCACCAGCAAGATTAGGGATCTGGTCTCTGCTTGACAATGTTGGGCAGAGCTGCTGTCCATCCTAAATGCTCTAATGCCTCTTTTTTCATGAAAGAAAAATGAAGTTCTACAGTGGAACCTTGGTTCTCAAACTTAGTTCACTCTGGTAAGCTGTGCAAGAAACAATTTGTTTAAAAACAGAATCATTTTTTCCCCATTAGAAATCATGTAATCTGTTCCAGACCCTCCAAATGATTCCCTGTTTTAAACTTTGTTATATACAGTACATGTCTAATGTACTGTTTAATCTATAAACAAACACTTCTTTTCTTAAATTTATTGAACTAGGCTTAAATGAATCACCTTTAGTACTCATCCAGGGGTGTCTTTCAGGAGGTCAGAATGCGGCATCTTTGCTTCCCCAGATATCACTGCCTCTGAAATGCTGTCATGGGGTAGCTGCTTTTTGTTAATGCAAATCAACAACAGTTTTTCTACCTCTAAAATTGCCTGTGATCATTTTCTCATGAGCACTTTCACACCTTTAGCAACATCAGCACTCTTGATGCCTCTTTATATTTTAAAATAGTGCTAATCATCCATCTTGCCAGCAACAAAAGCAAAACAAAACAAAAACCCAAAATACAAAACTATTCACAGCACCATTTCCAGAGATACTAACAACGCGCAGTTTAGCGGTAAACTGACTGGTACTTACACATTCTCTCATTTCTTTGTGGCCTGAGAGACGTTTTTTTGTCATGCTGATAAGTCAGCATGACAGTGTTGTCAGGTGAAAAACCACACTTTTGTTTGACAACCGAGACATTTTTTCCATGAACAACTTGATCAAGAATTGAATTGTTGGAGACGGGGAATTTTGAGATCTGAGGTTTGACTGTAGTTGGTTTGAGTCACTGAGTTTTCAAGCGTCCTGTCTCTCTCAGGAAGGGGACTCTCCAATGATGTGTTTATTAGTGTCTTCTCTGTTGCTATTCAATTTCTCTAGAGAAAGGTTCTCTGGTTTTCTGACTGCTTATTCACAACTTGAATTTCTACCATGCACCGATGAGGAGATTACTGCTTCTCTACATTTTTTTGAATTCTGTCTTCTCCCTCTACTCCTTTGTCTATTTCCATTATTTTTGTAGTATTAACATTGGGAGAACTTTTATTCTTTCCTGAAATAATTACTCCCATCCCTAGAAGGCATTTGCATTCATCTGCTTGGTTTAAGTGAAATGTTTTTCCTTCCACTATGACTAATTTGTTTTCATTCTTCCCTCAGAAATTTGTCCACAGTGGTGCTGATTAAAAAAAAATGTATAAAGTTATATGAAATGTTAATTTCGTGCTAAAGTTTAGTTCAGCCCAAGAGAACCATAATATCTCTGGTGTCAAATATTCTGACTCCAGAAAAATACAATAAAATAAATTCTAGGTTTAATAACCACAAGTAGAATGAAACTGGTAAACCATATTGCCATTTTGTATTTATGGGAGCTAAAAGGGGGATATGTTATTTTCTACAATTCCTTTGAATCCAGGAGGTACAGTTTCTAATACTATGTTTTCACCAATTTTAGGCAAATAATCAGCTCATACTGACTATAAACTTATTTGCAGATTTTAAAATATGATGAAGTCTCTTATATTCAAAATATATTTAAATACTCTGAATGGACTAATGTAATTTAAAAAATTATTTCTAAAATATAATTTTTTTGATGTGGATATCATCTAGTTCTATACCAAGTAGAAACTTGAGCATTACAAGTTTTAAAATATATCTATTTTTAATGTACATCAAAATATCTGAAGGGCAGGTATCAATCTGAGTCCAATCAGGCGATAAATACCACACAATGATTTAAACAGGGGAAGTTTAATATAAAGAATAATTAAACTGTGACAAAAGAGAAATTGTAGAATATAGGAAAAGTTTAGATGGTATCCTAGAGCAGAGGAAAGGAGCTCAAGGAAGGATAAACTTCAAAAGGGACTCTTTTCCAAGGTTGGAGTTTAGATCTCTTAGGAAAAGGTATAATTGCAACTCACTAGATGCCATAGACGTTCACTAGTTGCTGGATCAGAGCTGACCTGCAGCAACCAGCCCTCCACAGCAGGCAGAGCAGAGTGAGCTGCTGATGGTGACTACTCATGTGGGCCTGCAGCTGGGGCAGGGGCACTGGATCACTCGATGTCTGTAAGGTTAACATAGATGGTAGCCAGATGTGCAGATGTGCAGCGTGATAGGGGACCCCTGTGTCAAGCCTTCAAGGCAGAGATGGGATGCAAGTAAGCAGCAGCTGTTGGCCAGGTGTACAGGCATGCAGAAGGAGTATAGGTGTGGAGAGAAGCCTGGAGCAGCACCTCCTGTCAGGAGAACCACAGGTAGGTGATGGGCAGGCCAGTTCAGGCCTGCCAGATTGCCCTGGGACCGTGCATTCTGAGCACATAGCTGGGGCAGAGCACCACTGGATATTCTCACACTCATACTGCTAACTCACCAGAAGCAGCAGAAAATTAAAGGAGAGTTCTTTCTTCCCGCAATGTCTCTCTAGCACCCTCTACTGAGAAAGCTTAACATCATGCTCACCTTAAAAGAGAAATGCTTAAAGGAATTCAGTCCATTATCACAGAACTGTGATAAACAGTGGATTTCTTGCCAAAAGGCTATACATTGAAAACCGAGGCAGCCTGTCTAACTTAAAGTTGCTGAAATAGAAACACAAAGTAAAAAAAATTTAAGAATTGTTTAGACTTATACCAATAGAACAAAGATGCTGAAAGTGACAGCAAACGTATTAAAATTTAGACTTATATGGTTATTTTATTTGGATTTATTTTCATGGGAAATATAATGATTATATATTTTCTCTTGGTTGATAAAATAAAATATAGCTCTGAAAGAGGACCTTATTTGCTTTTATTAAAATAATGTTAAAATAGAAAATTGCAATTTGTCTCTCTGGTTATTTTATAAGAGACAGTGAATAACTAATGGACAATGCCATCACCAATTGCAAAGCTATTCTTCTAATAGCCAAATATATCAGCGTTTTATAAGAATTGAGTTGATTTACTAAAACATTAGTTGAGTTTGACACTTTTCAAGGAGTAAAGTTACTGCTATCTAGACCCATAGTTACCAAAGCTCTATTTTGAAACAACAATGGACAGTGAACTGAATAGAGAAATGAGTGAGTAGCATCTCTGTTTTTGTAATTTGTTGCATATGAGAAATCACTTGGGGCGTTCAAAAAATAATTCAGATCCTTGAAGCCTTGCCAGTTGTATTTGATCAGGGGACGAGGCCTGGGAACCTGCATTTTTAAAAGTACAAGGCTTTTTGGGGGTTGGGGAGAACTGCCTCACCCAAGGTTGCAGTCTCTCCCCTGGGGGCAGCCTACATCCTTTGATGGGTTGATACAGTGGATCAAAGGCCTACCTCCCGTAACGTAGTCTTGGACATCTTTGAAGAGCCATTTTAGTTTCAGAGTGAGCTGGGGACCTGCTGGAGGTTCTAATGCAACTGCTTCCCAGCTCAACTTTTCTTTCCTGCTCCCCTCATTCCTTTATGGGTGATGCTCCTGAACACACTCTCAGTGAACCACCTCCCTGCAAACCGTTATCTCCAAGTCTGTTTCCCACGGAGCCTAACTTATGAAATGTTCCTGAACATTTGTGTTTCTTTCTTTCTTTCTTTCTTTCTTTCTTTCTTTCTTTCTTTCTTTCTTTCTTTCTTTCTTTCTTTCTTTCTTTCTTTCTTTCTTTTTTAATTTATTTGATCTTTGTTTACATCTATATTTGATAGCTTTATTTTTAATAATTAATAAAGCAGTTTCTTATACATTTTAATATCCTTTACATTTACTTAGCAATGTTTCATATATGGGCGATGTAAAAAATTATATTCAAATTAATCATTTTTCCCTTTAATTGTTTACACCTTTAATAGAATGCTTAAATAGAATTGTTTACACCTTTAATAGCATTATATCCCTAAAGTATATGACTCTTTATGGACATTTAGAGTGCTCTCAAGAGACTTATTTAAAAACAGAAAGTAAGTAGGAGAAAGCAAATCCTCAAAAATTCCTTAGAGTTCTATCTCGGAAGGAGGAAGAGCCGGAAGAGCAGACAGTGAAGGAAATGTCAAGGGGACACAGTGGGAATCAGATGGAGCAGAGGGGATTCTTACCCCTACTTTTCCTTTTTCTTTTTACTTTGAAATGACTCGGAACAATGACTTTCTTCTTATCCCTACTTCTGAAATTATAAGGAAGAAAGTATTGCAATCTCATCTGAAAATGCATAACTACCTTTATTTTTAAATTACAAAACCCCCGAGAAGATCTGACTACAGCAAGGGGGCGCTAATAGAAAGCCATTGTTATGGTTAATATTTTAGGAAACAAATATTTAATAATACCATTTGTATTATGTTTTAATTGCAACAAATTCGGTTTTAGAGTACAACTGATATACCAATGTGTTTGGTTTTAATCAAGCTTCACTTCTGAATTCAACTCTTTCGTGAGTGTTTGGAAACTAAAACAGTATCCATAGATATACAATGACTCAGCATGCAGGAAACCATGGCTTAATAGCATAATAGTTCTTATCTTATCCAGCTTTTCAGTTTCTGTCTGCCTCCAAAATATATTAATGTACTCCAGAAAGATGCCAGTCCTCAGTCTGTCCCAACTCACTCTTACAGAACTTATTTCTTACCACAACTCTGCCTTATCACATTTGTTTGTTTTTTCTCCAAATATTACTACTCTCCTGATGTATGGTGATCACTTCCTTTCTGTTATTTGTCGTTTTACAAAATAAGCACGCATCCCTGATTACTAGCTGAGTGTTGACTTGTTATTTGTTTTTATAAATGGGATCATTCAATGTCTATCATATTGTGTCTGATTTCTTTCGCTCCTGTTTCTGAGATTGTTTCATGTTGTGTATAGCTTAGTCCATTCACGTTCATTGCTATATATTGTTCCATTGTGTAAGCATATTTTACTTATCTGTTTTACTGAAGATAGAGTTGAGATTGTTTCGATTTTTTTGGCTATTACACAACTATGGATATTCCTGTACATGTCTTTTGGTGCACATGCTGGATGTGAAATGTGCACGTTCAATTGGCATAGATAAATTTCCAAAGTCTAAGTTTACATTCTGGCTACGCCACTTAAAAGCTATATAGCCATTAGCAGCTAGTTAAACTTTCTGTCTCTTGATTTTATTTCTGATAAAATGGGGAGTAATAGTGCCTACCTCAGAGAATTAACAAATCAATATTTTGCATATAGGTTAACACATAGACATTCTCAATAACTGTTATTATAATTAGTAATATTATTGTTATAAAAGGAATGAATAGCAAGAATAATCTGCAGTACCTATGTATACTTTGTAATTAGTATTTCTGTCCCCTAAATATCCTATACTCTTTTGATATCTTTTCCTGAATAAGATGCTCAAAAATATATTTTCAACATATCTCTGTGCCAGAAAACAGGGTTTTGGCCTGAAAACTGCCATAATTTATTGCAGTTGATGGCTTGGATCCTGGTGTATTACTCACTAAACAAAAGCTGTGCCCAGAGGTGCCCAAGTATGGCATACATTTAAGGAATTTATTTTTTATTACTCTTTGAAATTATGGCCCACCTCAAAGTTGCTGTTCACTGCTGGTGAGATTGGATTTCATGTGGGTATTTTTTATGCATTGTATAAACTCAGTTATCTAGCTCCTTTGACTCTGGCACATTCTGATAAGTTAAGAGCAGAAAGTTTTAATGCTGTCATTTTTTGAGCAAGAAAGGTTGACACTCCAGAACCGAAAGATCTCAGACCCAGTCTTTCTATACCCCCGCTCTGCATTTTTGTGCAATAAACACTGTGTTTCTTCTTGGATAGGTCAATAGAACCACCCTTCCAATGGTCTCTCATGGTAAAGGTAAGTAGAGGAGAAAATTATTATGGCATGCTATCAAACTTGAGGACTAGCTAAGGGAAAGGATGAGATTAAATATATACTGAAGCTTTATTCTGCTATTAATCATCTGATGGGACAATCAACTGTTGCACCTCCTCATCTATTCCCATTTATTCTCACCTGACTAGCTGACCACCAACTACACTGCTAGAACTCAGAGGATTTTTATCTGAGTGATTGTTCCTAAGGCAAGGGTGTTATGGTAAATTCTGTTGTAGAAAGGGGCTCAGAATATCAGAGATAAAAGATACTTTATTCTGAGAGAAAGAACTCAAGGCAACATTACAGTCTTCAACTTCTTGCTCAGATAACTGTAAGTCAGTGATTTACTAACCATTCAGATTACCTTGGGGAAATGGTTGGTATTTCAAACTTTGAGGTGTGCAGGTTTCAAAGGGTAAAGCAGACAGATATATTCAAGTGTCTGTTCATTAGAAATCATTTTGGGCTTATTGTACTTTGTGGTAGAAAGAAAATGGGTTTTGTAAAGTATTTCTAAATTTTTAAAGATTTAACTGTTTACTAATAGATAGGGGAATGATGCCTACCAATGCAAGACATTGTAAAGTATATTTAGAAGTGTAAGATGTTGTTATTTTGACTGATTCTAAAATACAAGTGTGTTGGTTTGTTCTTCTGCCCACGCCTCACATCTAGAAGTAGAAGCTGGAAGTAAGCCAGATTTCCTATAATGTGTGTGTGTGTGTGTGTGTGGGGGGGGGAGTTTCAATGAGGAGACCTGAATTTCAGAGTACACATTCAACAAAAATGTTAAGTTTTTCTTTGGAGACTTCATTCACTTGTCATCAATCTTTGAGAACAGTGATCTTTAGATGTGATGAAAAGGAGATATTGGTCACCTTCTATTCAGTCTTTCAAGCAACAAGCCTTAGTTCTCCTCAGATAACTGTCATTGTTCTCTACTTTCTTGAAATTCTTTTCTTCCTTTGTTGAACATGGCATAATACTATTTTGATTGTCAATTCATTATTTCAACCACTCTTCTCTTTGGCTGACTTGTGTTTTGACCTAAGCTGGCAGTAAAAGAAGAGTGAAAATTAAAGTAATTAGAATAAGCAGAAGCAAATACCACCACCACCACCAACAACAACAATAACAAAAAACAATGACCTCAAAATGGATTTTAAATCTAAATGTAAGAGCTTGACGTATAAAACATTTAGGAGAAATAAACTACCCCCAAACCTAGTGGCTTAAAATGATAATAGTTATTTTGTTTATAAAGCAGCAATCTGGGAAGGGCTCTGGGGGAACAACTTTATTCTTCTCAGTATCAGCCAGAGTGACTCAAAGACTGGGAACTAGAGTCATCTGAAAGTCTGCTACTCACACGTCTAGTACCTGAGCTGGGAAGAGTCAGGCAGCTGGGGGCTATAATAGCTGAGGCTCCTCTGGCATCTTTGTCTTTATATGATGTTTGTCCTTAGTCTCACTGGTCTTACCTCTTGGGATAGCTCCTACTACCAGCTGATATTTTAAGATACACTATGTCCTGTTGGTCAATATGCAAAATTCATAAGGTATTATTTCTCCACGGACTGAGCATTCGGGAGACAATTTCACTATTTTATAAGGTTGGCTTCCTTTTTTCATTGTCAAGTGGCTTTCTTGATCAGAAATATCATAGCATGACAAGGAATAAGGCATCCAGTAAGTCCACAGGTGGCTTGGCCAGCAGAAACCTGGCCACAGGGATGGTAACTTTAAACCCAGACAAAATCTACTGTTGAAAGGAAAAATCACTGTATCCTCCATGATGAAAAGTCAAGTGGTTGGATGGCCTCCCTGAGATACGAGACCATAATGGACATTGGTAGAGTAAAATGCCAGCTTTCTTGTCTCACAGATAAGACATACGTGAGACATGCTCCACAATCTCTAACCGAGGTTCCCTAAGAGAGTTAACCTCAGTTGTCCACAGAAATAACCTGCTCACCAATGCAAGCTGTATTCATTTCCTTCTCTTCCATTTTTATCCTTATTCTTTTAATGGTATCTTCTAGAATTACTTCTCAGGTAAATTTCATGCACTCAAATCCCTGTCTCAAGGACTGCTTCTTGGCAGGCTAAGGTAAGTAGCAAGTTCTTATTCATTCATGTATTTTGTTCATTCAGTAGGTGCTGATGTGATCTTTTCATGGTGAATTGGGCCATAGAAGTAGGGTTTCATCCCTTAAGATTTTTTACCTTGTTCCTGCCCTTTATTTAAGATAATTAATACTATTTTTTCATGTTTTGCCATGATTGCAAAAACTTGGAATTTCTGAACTTAAAATATAATAGAACTCGTTCTAGTCCCAAACCCTTCTTTAATCATATGTGGACACCGAGGCCTGAATTATTGGGTTCTGTGGCTAAGCCACAGGGCTAATTCTAATTACATAAGGAGTTGGCCTCCTGGGAGAGCAGGTAGTCTGGGGTCTTTTCCACCATAGTAGAAACAGAAGGTCTCCCAAATGACAGGTACAGGGTCCTGCACAGAAAACTTTGTAGTCTGATTCCATTAAATGGAAATTAGCTTAGTATAGTAAAAAGAGCTTGGAATTTATACTAGACTTGGGTTCAGAAACTGACATGCAGCTGATAAAGAAAGTTCTTGGAAAGTATTCTCAGTCTTTTTGAATTAGTTTCCTTATCTGTAAAATATGGCTATAATACATAGCTATGTTAGAGTCTTGCTCTAAGAAATTAAATGGCATGATTTATGTAAAAATTAAGAACATGATTAATAAACAGAAGTTTTTTTTAAAGAAAAGAATCTTCTGTTAAATTATTTTAAATTATCTTTTTAATGTGATATATTCAGATTTTGTTTTAGTTCCTCTTTATAAATTGAAGCAACAACATGTTGGGTTTATTTGCTTTGTTTTTCTAGTAGGGTTGAAATTAAATTGTTCAGTCATCATTATTACAGAGGAGTCCACTTATTTCCAAAGAACGTTCCTCTTTATTTTTGAGAGCTCAGCAATTTGGTTGTTATAGGCCTCATAATGTCCTCATTACAGATCAGCAGGGTGATGAAGGTCATTTTCAGTGTTCACCATACTCTGTGGATGAATATCTATGTATCTTCAAGCAACAAATATCCACAGCTTGCCTAAAGGGGAAAACATGAAACCCAGGTTGGTAACTTCACATGTGCCCTTTGCAGAGACAAAAGGAAGTAGTGAATGAAGAACTTGGATAGTTACTAATGGACCAGTCTTAATTCAGATAGTTAATAGTAAACCAAGTCTTGAGGTTAACAAATATGCCTTCTACCACTTAGTGCTTTTGTCAGAGACATAGTGCTGGGCTGCAAGGTTCTTCACACTGATTCAGTGCCATTGAGAAACTCTTGAACTTGTCATGAATCTTTGTCCATTCATAATGCTTAATCCTCTACCATTTAATTTTCCATGGCTGCTTTATCTGCGCTCAAAACACCACTCTGAAAAATTTCCCTTTACTCTTCAACTAGTGCAATCCCAAAGTTGATTCATTTGGTGTCATAGGTATTCAAGAACTCTTAAATATTGAGGGAATAATTGTTGATTAGACTGTATTTATGTCTTTTCACAATTGTCGACTTGCATGTTTTCTCTATTCCAACTTGGCTGTAAATTCCTTAGGATGAAAATTGAACTCTAGATCTTTTGTATCCTTCTCACCTACTGAGAAGTCACACTAGCGAATGAAGACCTGACACCACTGGGAGATGGCACAGAACACACCTCAGCATCTCATCCTGATTTCTGAAAAAACTGCCACTTAATACTGTTTTCCTAGTTTTTCTTGATTACTCAAAGACAAACAATGTCTGTATGTAGACAACAAGCCAACAAGTGTTTCCCATAACAGTAAGAAAGTCTTGGAGTTATGATGTAAATACTCACATAATCCCAGGGAGTTCTCATGTCAAAGGCATATCATTGTCCCCAAGACTTGGAGCTTTATTGAATTGCCTTGGTCGAATCCCATCCATTACCTGATCTACTCAGTTCTGCCCCTCCCCCTTAGTGACTCAAAGCTGTGATGTTGCCAAGACTTGGTTCCTTGATTCAGGCATCATTTTACTAGTGACTTAGACCCTCTACTTCAGCTTGTTGAAGGCCTCTAAGAACACTGAGTCCCAGTGCTGAATCTCCGAGACTCTTCACCATGTCTCCCCAGTTGCAGAGAATTTTCCCACCACTGTGCCTCCTCGGGGTTTTGTCTCTGTTGCAAAGTCTACATGTCCAGTGTGGTGAGTACAAAAGTGACAGGGAAGATGGGTGTGTTTAAGCCAAGGTAGGAGGCAGAATTTTGGATTAAAAATTAGTTAGATATAATCAATTGACAATAATTCAGTACAATTTTGGAAAAGTACAAAGAGGTATTTTATTAAGAAATACACTCAAATAATTTTAGTACTTCTGGTATAGGCTATAATTACTTGGACAGCAAAATATTATAAATCCTTGAGGAGCTGATCTAGCCACAAAAAAACCTTTTAATTTTTATATTAATGTTATATTATTTTAAAAAGAGACTCCTAAATTCTTAAAGAATTAATTCTTTTAAAGGGTTAATTATTTTTTCTATTACATCCATAATCGAGTAAAAAACTTTTGCAGTACAGAAAGTAAAATTCTGTTATTACAAATAATGAGTGAATTTATTAGAGTGAACGTACAAAGTACAATATAAACTAAAGATACTATATAAGTGTAAGGTATTGTATTGAAAATTAGTGAATAATTGTTCCTAACCAATGAGTCCTGAAAGAAATTAGAAGGTCCTGCAGACCTCTCTAGGTTAGTGCTGGTTATAAATGCAGACATGAGTAATTGTTTTCATTTATAAATGGAAATATGCCAACAAAACTAACGTTTCTTTTTTAAAAAATTTTTATTTTTGTAAAATTTTTAAAATTGTTGCCAATATTATAGATGTCCCCCATTACCTCTTCCTTGGACCCTTCCATATAAACACAGCCCTACCCCAGGCCTTTACCACATTATTGTCTGCATCCATGGGCTATATGCACATGTTATAAAATGGACAAAGGGCCTGAATAGACAGTTTATAACATATATGCACATATGTTCTTTGGTTAATCTTTTCTCATACCACCACCTCTCTCCCGTCTGAGATCTGTCAGTCTGTTCCATTAATGCATGCCTCTGGACCTATTTTGTTCATCAGTTTATTTTGTTCATTAGATTGCACATATAAAAGTGAGATTATGTGATATTTGTCTTTCTCTGACTGGATTATTTCACTTAGCATAATAATATCCAGGTCCATCCATGCTATCCCAAAGGGTAAGAGGTCCTTCTTTTTTTTTTTTTCCAGCTGCATAGTATTCTATTGTGTAAATGTACCTCAGCATTTTTATCCACTGATATATTGGTCACTTGGGCTGTTTTCGGATCTTAGATATTATAAATAATGCTG
Organism: Molossus molossus; assembly: GCF_014108415.1. Taxonomy (NCBI): domain Eukaryota; kingdom Metazoa; phylum Chordata; class Mammalia; order Chiroptera; family Molossidae; genus Molossus; species Molossus molossus. The sequence goes on from NW_023425356.1 coordinate 32,904,677, forward strand.
CTATGAACATAAGGGTGCATATGTTCTTTCTAATTTGTGTTTCAGGATTCTTAGGATATATTCCCAGAAGTGAGATTGTTGGGCCAAACTGCAGTTCCATTTTTAATTTTTTGAGGAAACTTCATACTATTTTCCACCATAGCTGCACCAGTCTTCATTCCCACCAGCACTGTGCTAGGGTTCCCTTTTCTCCACCTCCTTGCCAGTATTTGTTGTTTGTTGGTTTATTGAAGGTAGCCATTCTGACAGGTGTGAGGTGATAACTCATTAAGGTTTTAATTTGCATCTCTCTGATGATTAGTGATGTTGAGTATTTTTTCATGAATCTATTGGCCATCTGTATGTCCTCTTTAGAGAAGGTCTATTCAGGCCCTTTGTCCATTTTATAACTGCATCATTTGTCTTCCTTTTTTAAATTTTATGACCCCTCTATATTTTGGAAATTAACCACTTATCCAGTGTATCATTGGCAAATATGTTCTCCCATACAGTGGGTTCCCTTTGCATTTGGAGGATGGTTTCTTTTGCTGTGCAGAAGCTTTTTAGTTTAATGTAGTCCCATGCGTTTATTTTTGTCCTTTGTTTTTCTTGCCCTAGAAGATGTATTGGTAAAAATACTGCTACATGAGATGTCTGAGATTTTACTGCCGATGTATTTTTCTAGGATTTTTATTGTTTTGACACTTACATTTAAGTCTTTAACTCATTTTGAGTTTGTTGTTGTGTATTGTGTAAGTTGGTGGTTCTTTTCTTTTTTCTTTTTTGCATATATCTGTCCAATTTTCCCAACACCATTTATTGAAGAGACTGTCTTTACTCCACTGTATGATCTTGCCTTCTTTGTCAAATATTAATTGACAATAATGGCATGGGTAGATTTCTGGGGTTTCAGTTCTGTTCTATTGATCTATATGCCTGTTCTTACGCCAGTACAAGGCTGGTTTAATTATAATGGCTTTGTAGTATATGGTAGTTTGATACCAGTATTGTGATCCCTCCAACTTTGTTCTTTTTCAAGATTGCTGGGGCTATTCGTGGTCCTTTTTGGTTCCACATAAACTTTTCAAATTTCTGTTCTAGATCTGTGAAATATGCTGTTGGTATTTTAATACAGATTACACTGAATCTATAGATTGCTTTGGGTAGTAGGGACATTTTAGCAATGTTAATTCTTCCAGTCCATGAATCCAGTATATGCTTCCACTTATTTGTATCTTTCTCTTTTTCTTTTTTCAATGTCCTATAGTTTTCCGAGTACAGGTCTTTCACCTTCTTGGTTAAGTTTATTCTTAGGTGTCTTATTTTTGTTGTTGTTGCAATGGTAATTGGGATTTTTTAAAACATTTTGTTTTTCTTAGAGTTCTTTACTGGCGTATAAAAATGCCATTAATTTTTAGATGTTAATTTTGTGTCCTTCTACTTTGCCAAATTTCTTTATTAAATCTTAGGGTTTTCTATGTACAATATTGTGTCATCTGCATATAATGACAGTTTTACTTCCTCCTTTCCATTTTGGATGCCTTTATTTCTTCTTCTTGTCTGGTTGCTGTGTCTAAGACTTCCAGTAGTATGTTGAATAAGAGTGGTGAAGGCAGACATCCCTGTCTTGTTCTCAAACTCAAGGGAAATGCTTTTAGTTTTGAACCATTGAATATAATATTAGCTGTAGGTTTGTCATATATGGCCTTTATTATGTGGAGGTATGATCCCTCTATTCCCACTTTGCTGAGACTTTTTATTAAATGGATGCTGGATTTTGTTGAATGCTTTTTCAGCATTGATTGATATGATCACATGTTTTTTATCCTTATTTTGTTTATATGATATATCACATTTATTGATTTGCAAATATTGTACCAGCCTTGTATCCTGGAATCAATCCCGCTTGGTCATGGTGTATAATATTTTTAATATATTGCTGGATCTGATTTGCTAACATTTTGTTGAGGATTTTAGCATCTGTGTTCATAGGGAATATTGGCCTATAATTTTCTTTCTTTGTAATGTCTTTATCTGGTTTTGGAATTAGGATAAAAGTAACATTTCTTATTTATCTACTCATATAATTTCTTCTTTAAAATAAGAAAGAATTTCTCAGAATATTTTAAAAATATCTACATACATATCCCTTGTACCATCTATCAGAGCAATTAATGTAGAGCATTTTGCATGGATAAAAATCACTGAAAAGAGAAGAGATTTCACCAGTAGCTGTGTCTATTTCACTGGAGACAGTTTCCTAGTCAAGTGATCTTGGGTAATTTTCCTATTTTGATGATACAAGAATTACATGCAAAGCAGAGGTAATCTGGAGTCACCAAATGTCAACTTGTCATCCTTTGCCACAGTTAATTTCTGGAGCCCCAGGATGATACTATGATGTTCAAACTTTATAAAATTTTAAAATGTCACAGAGTGACTTCAGAGTTTTTTTCAAGGGGGCGCTATAAGCTATTTTATTTTTGAATTTTTTATATCATAATGATGGATATTTTAAAAGAAAATTTAAGGTTAGGTAGAAAAAAAGTCATATATCCTCAGTGACTCTCCTCTCTTGTAAATTGCAGTGGCCATGTCTATTATGCATCCAAAGCTCTACCCAACCCCAGCTCTCTCATTATCTTCCCTGGCCTTGACCTTTCAGGCCTCCTTTTTCTTTTTTTAATTTTTTTCTTTATTGATTTTATTTTTAGAGAGAGTGAAATGAAGAGGGAGAAAGAGATAGTAACATTGGTGAGAGAGAATATCGATTGGCTGCCTCCAGCATGCCCCCTACTGGGGATTTGACCCACAACCTGGGCATGTGCCTTGACCAGGAATTAAACCAGTGACCTCTTGGTGCATGATGGGTCAATGCTCAACCAATGAGCCACAATGGCCTGGCCAGGCCTCCTTTTTCTATATGAAGCAGTGAAGGTAGATTATGTCCAACAAGTCACAGAGTCTCTTATGATCCTTTCAGGTTCCTGAGTATTTATCCCCTCCTCTTCCATTCCCACAAAATCCCACCTTACCTCTGGACCATGTTTGGTATAAAATATGCCCAAATCTGTCTTGCTCTAGTTTCCGAGCTTGCCTCTCTTTCATGCTTTAATGACAACTTTTGCTGCCTTCAAGTCTTTGCTCAAATTGCTGCTCCAATACAAAATACTTGCCTATATCTCAACTATCAAAGCCATTTTTATTCAAACTTTAAAATATACTTCCAATTTCTCTAGGAAATGGTATTTTATCTTTTAACTCTCAGTTTTCCCTTTCTCTTCAATATCCGTCTTGTTGGCATTTCTTATCTTTGGACATATTGTTATAAACTGTCTCTGTCTCTCAATAGCCGTTTCACTTGGATAAGACACTTAAGCTATCCAAGAGTCTATTTTCTGGTGTAAAAAGTGGGAAACATAATAATGTGCATCTCTTAGGAATGTTGTGATGACTGGATGAGGTAATATCTGAAATGTATAGATTATATATACATAGTACCTATAGTATACTAGTATGCAAATACTATGTATAGTGTACATAATGTCATAGTATAAATAGATAATGTTATACATTGTGTCTAGATGATAGTAAGATCTAAATAAGCAGATGGATATAATATATAATCTTTTCATACTAACTGCTGTAGGAGCTGAGAAATAAATGATGACTATTTGCTGGGTCACTAAGAGAAGCATTCAGACAGCAAATAGGACTTGAATAGGTAGCAGAGAAAAAGAGTGTCATTTTAGGTAGGGTACAGAAGAAAAACACTGGCATGAGTGTGGAAATGTAGGTGGCATATTTGGTAAGATGGATTAGTTAGTCTATAGAAGAAGGTTCATATAAGAAAGTACTACTAGAAAAGGTTAAAGGATCCATGGGAAAGGCTGGGAGGGGTCCTCTAAATGACAATGGGTTGGTAAATTTTTTTAAACTTTTATTTGTAGAAATATGCAATTCTGAAACTACCATTACTTGGTTTCAGTCCTAATGAAACCAAAAGGAGAAAAATGTTATTTGTCGTTGCTTTTGAAATTTTTTGAAAATTTACATTTTTGTACAGGTTTAACCCAACTTCTCATTTTGGAGACGCCTAATGAAATTATTTAGTTGGAGGGAAATGACTGGGTTGAACTAATTTAGCAAATCAGGGTCAGGGAGCGAGGACTCAAAGAGTCTTGGAACCCTTGTCTGTTTTCCCAGTCTCCCTTCTGTGGTGAGTTCTTCCAAAGATGGAAATAAGATTATTAGCTATAGGAGTCTCCTCAGGGTGATTTTACTAACCATTAGTCTCACTTTTTATTTTCAGAGGTATGTTGCCCAATACCAGAACTGAAAAGTGGAAAAATCACTCAACAGAAAAGAAGCGGCTCTGACAATAGCTGTGTCTATATCAACGGAGACTCAGTTTCATATTCCTGCCGTGAGAGACATCACTCTGAAGCTTCATGCCAAAAAGATGGCACCTGGAGTCCTGAAACACCAAGATGCGATGAGAGTAAGAGCTTATGAAATTATGTTATTTTAGAAGTTTATTCATATCAAAATGATAGAGATTATTAAGGGAAGGTTTCATATTAGGTGAAATAATTTGTATATCATGGTCCTTGGAGTGGATAAATGTATACAGAGGCATTACCTCTAGTTCAAATTTTAATTTTTTTCTCTATTGTTCATTCACATTTTCTTGAATCAGCGAGATTAAGCCACATGCAGATCATCAGTAGATTATCAATTCTGTTTCTTGTTATTTATTCTCTTTTCTTTCCTTTCTTCTGGTCCATATGTCTTCACCTGAGAAACAAGACTTGCCCAAATCTATTTGAGCCTGCTTTTCTGAACTTGCTTCCTTTCTTCCTTCTTTCCTTCTGTACTCAGAGCATCATCACACTACTTACTTTTTGCTGATTGGGTAGAATTAACATAATGCCATTGGTACACTGGACCAATGTGACATTCTGTGGATTTCCAGATGCTCGTGAAACCTTCAGACTCTATTATGAGAGGAGCAGGTGAGTTTTTATAGCCCAGGGGTAAAACTGCCAATTTATGATCTTGACCCTTCCATGTGTATGTGAAATGTTTCTGATCTTCTTTCCTGATAGGATGGGCAAGAAGGCCTTTGCTCAATCAGTGGCCTCATGTACCTGAAGACATATTAATTTGCTCTGAAAAAGATAATCACATGTGATACACAGGAGCTAAAATGTTGACTTTTCAATAGTCTACTGTAATCGTCCAGAATTCTAATTTTTGTAGTAGACAGAATGGGGAAATAAATGAATATATGAGGGGAATGACCACATCTGCATCTTTAGTTCTTTAAGAGTGGCACTAATTCTTCCTTTCCTACTACATATATGTTTATGTATTTCAAAGCAAATTTATTGGAGTGACATTGGTTAATATGATATATATTTTAAATTTACTTTCTTTGCTTCAAGAAGGAGGGGCCTAGGTCAGATCAATGGCTTCTACTTGGCCTTTTGGATATGATTGCTCTTAACCCTTCATCAACAACCAATATGGATATTGGACCAATTACCAATTTTGTTTATTCAGATTATACTTTTGAAGGTAATGGAAATGACCACCATGTGGTCTAGTAGGGTGCCATGATGGTTCTTCAGCCTGAGGCTTACAGGAGGGTAGTGCAGGTACTCGTGTTTGGCTAAGTGGTCCTGTGGGCAGAGAAGATGTCAGGACAGGACAAAGCCTTCTACAAGCCACACAGATTCTAGGATGCGTTGCCTTTTACATTGTATTAGTTTAAGCTCTCTCACTTTATGTCTTACCATCAAGGTTGCAGTTCTCCTCCTTTCATTGCCCACGGACGTCACCAACAAACTTCATACATTTTCCAAACTAAGGAGATTAAATATGAATGTGACGAAGGATATGCTCTGGTTGGAAAGCCCACACTGACCTGCAGTTCTTCACGCTGGTCAGGTCCAGCCCCTCAATGTAAAGGTAACTCCAGCCCATGGCTAAGAGGGTGGAACTGTCATGAAGGGATTGAGAACAAAGTTTCTTTTCAGATAGACAGAGTACAAAAACATTTAATTTATTTATTTTAAATAATTACTACATTCAAATAGTACTGAGCCCTGGCTGGTTTGACTCAGAGGTGGGAGCGTCAGCCTGCCAAGCAGTGAGTCTCGAGTTTGGTTCTGGTCAAGGTCACGTACCTCAGTTGCAGTTTGTCCGCAGCCCTGGTCGGGGTCATGTGGGGTACAACCAATCGGTGTGTCTCTCTCATATTGATGTTTTCTCTTTCTCCTTCTCTCTCCCTCCCTCCCTCCCAGATAAATGGAGATATTAAAGGAAAAGTATCCTCAGTGAGGATTAAAAAAAAAAAAGTACCCAACGCAAGAAAGTACAAGAGACATACAGAAAAAATTAATCTCCCCTTCTTTCTTCCAGTTACAAAATTTAGCCTTCTCCGACTTTCTTGTATATTTCTGGAAATAGTCTACAGGTGGTACATCTTCTCTGAGTGTAACTGTGGCCTGTAGCAAAATTTTCATGGAACTTGCTCTGGTATGAATGTAGGCTCTCAGGGGTAAATTGCAAACACCAGGAAGTGACAGGTGTTTGCAGCAGAGCCCCATGCCCTGCAGGGCACCCTGCCAACGATGGAGGCCTGTGGTGTGGGATTCCCAGTTTGCAACCTGTTGTGTAGACAGGAGGAGTTAAGATCAGGTCTGTATTTTACATGCACACAGGTTTAATATCACTTTGCCATCATCAACAACTCCAGGAATTATTTGCCACCATTGTCTCCATTGCACACAATAGGATAACAGACAAGAGAAAAAATATTATCCTTAGTGTCTTGTAGGGATCACAATATGAGGGATTGTTGCTTTGACAGCTGAGAGTCTGGGGTCATGTGCCTTTTTTTTTATGCATGATCATGGTATTTAACATCTTGTTATGTGTTGAACTAGTTTTTTAACTTTTCTGTACCTCATATTCTCCTAGACAAATGGGAATAATAACAGTGCTCACTTCATAGAGAGGAGTGAGACTGACATGAGGTAATCACATAAAATGCTTGGCTCTGAAGACTGTGTGAGCCGATGCTCACAGAACATGTGAGCTAATATGACTGCTATCAACATTGAAAAAGATACAACAATTATGTTGCTCATTTGAATAATTCCAGCCAGAAATCTAATTCCTTAGATTTCCAAATGCGTAACTGTGCTTTTGTTGTAGCTCTGTGTCCGAAACCAGAGGTTGAACATGGAAAGCTGTCTGGGGATCAGAATCAGTTTGTTGAATCTGAAAATGTCACCATCCAGTGTGACTCTGGCTATGGTGTGGTCGGTCCCCAAACTATCACCTGCTTGGAGAACAGGACCTGGTACCCAAAGGTGCCCAAGTGTGAGTGGGTAAGTGGAACAATTCAAGAAATTTCTGTGTTATTAAACCCTAAAAATGGTGCCACCCCAAAGCACTGTCCCAGCCAGCAAAGGCGAGATCTGACTGGCCAGGATTCATTTCTGAGTCATTCACAAGAATGCTCTTGTTTTTTCTTGAAGTAGTCTGGTCCATTAGGGTGGCAAGTTTTCATACTTTCAATTGAGAACAGGACAAACCAAGCCCCTTAAGGACAGGAGGTTCTCAGAAAGCTGGGCATACTGACTTCCTAGTTTTCTATTCTAGACTATATAACACACTGTATTCCATTTCTGGGTGGTTAGCCAAAGGAGCCTCTGTCCCCACAGAGGCCTTCTGGGAAGCTGTCTCAGAACAGATCTATATCCTTTGGGAAGACTATGGTGGTGGACGAGGTGTTTCCTGGTTTTCCTGCTCACCCATCAGTCCTGGAGCTGGTCTTGGACCTGCTCCTGTAGTCCTGCATTGTCATGACCTGGAGAGAAGCCTCTCAACCACACCCACTACCTATGTCTCTTTCAGGCGCTCCCTGAAGGCTGTGAGCAAGTTCTACCAGGCAGAAAATTCTTGCACTGTCTCCCAAGAGTGGAGGATGTGAAGATGGCTCTGGAGTTACATAAATTGTCTTTGGAAATTGAGCTCCTCGAACTACAGAGAGACAAGGCAAAGAAATCCTCTCCGGAGTCACCGCTGTGATTTTCCCCAGGAAAAGGTACCTTGGTACCTTCCATTTAATGTGGGTCACTTTAGTTTATCAATCTACTGTCCTTTTGGTCCCCACATTCATCTTAATAAATATGCACATATACAAACTATTTGTGTTCACAGTCATTTCATATCTCATCAAGTGATGGTCTTAGACTAATTCATCTTGTAGTTAATACTTTTATTTTCCTGTATAGATCTTGAAGATATGTATTGCATCCACACAGATGTGTTGTCTTTGAATGCTTTTTTCTTGAGTTCAACATGTCCTGGTTATTCATGTCCTTTAAAACTTACACTAAATGTCTTCACACCTGAAAGCCTTGTGTGTTTTCCCTCATTTGAAGGAAGTTTTGCCCTTTTTAAAGTTCCCATGCGCCCGGCCATTTTGGCTCACTTTGTTGAGCATGGATTCATGCACCAAGGGATCACTGGTTCAATTCCCAGTCAGGGCACATGCCCAGGTTGTGGGCCTGATCCCCAATAGGGGGCATGCAGGAGGTAGCCGGTTGATGTTCTCTCTCATTGATGTTTCTATCTCTCTCTTCCTCTCCCTTTCTCTGTCTCTAACATCAATCAATCAATCAATCAATCAATCAATCAATAAAGTCCCTATGCACTTGGTGTTTCTTCTCACTAAGGCTACCTCTGCACTGCCTTACACAGTGTGTCTAGCCCACTTATGTCATCCTCGGAGAGCAACTGATGAATATGAAGCGTGCATGGCAACCACCTGTGTATTTCCAAGTCCCCCAACTGATTTGGTCCTCATTTTCCTTAATAGAAAATAAAAAAAGCCTTGAACAACTATCTACACCCAAGGAGAAACTCTATATCAGTTTTGTTTTGTTTTTTTTTTGTATCTTGAGGTATTTCAGAGGCTTTATTCACTTCCTCTCACTGCTTCCTCCAACGTTGTGACCTCTGAAATATCTTCCTTACTCATGTTTCAGCTCTATTAGCTTTCTGAGCTTTCCGTAGTACACAGGATCTCATGGTGAACATCAGCTTCTTTTGTTTAATTTCCCCACACTACTCTGAAGAGACAATGGAGTGTAGCAAGCTTTCGGTGAATCACAGACATCACAGAGCAGCTTGAACTGTTAGAAAAACCCACCTACCTTGGGCTGTATCTATCCATAATCTTAAAAGTCATTACCTGCTCCTGCTACTAGAAATTTTTTAAAAAGCTCTATTGTTGAAAGTGTTACAGATGTCCACCCTCTTTTCCCCGCAGTGTCCCTATCCTCCCCTCTCCCACACCCTTCCTGCCTTCAAGTGATCCCACTTCTCGGAATATATTCTAAGAAGCCTCAAACACCAATCAGAAAGAATATATGCACCTCTATGTTCATAGCAGCGCTATTTACAATAGTGAAGATCTGGAAACAGCCTAGTGCCCATCAGTAGATTAGTGCATAAAAAAGCTGTGGTATGCCCAGCCAGTGTGGCTTAGTGGTTGAGCGTTGACCCATACACCAAGAGGTTACTGGTTTGATTCCTGGTCAGGGCACAATCCCCAGTGAGGGGCGTGCAGGAGGCAGCCAATCAATGTTCTCTCTCATTGATGTTTCTACCTCCCTCTCTCCCTTCCTCTGTCTCTAAAATCAATGAAAAAAAATTTTTTTTATTAAACAAGAAGCTGTGGTAAGCCCTGGCTGGTTTTGCTCAGTGGTTAGAGTATCGGCCTGCAGACCAGTGAGTCCCAAGTTTGATTCCGGTCAAGAGCAAGTACCTCTGTTGCGGTTCATCCCCAGCCCTGGTCGGGTTATGTGGGAGGCAACCAGTCAATGTGTCTCTCTCATGTCCATATTCCCCCCCACCCCCGCTCTCTCCTCCTCCCTCCCACTCTATCTGATAATAAATGGAAAAATATCCTTGGGTGAGGATTAAAAAAAAAAAAGCTGTGGTACATTTACACAATGGAATACTATGCAGCTGTAAGAAAGAAAGAGCTCTTATTCTTTGAGATGACATGGAGGGACCTGGAAAGTATTATGCTAAATGAAATCAGCCTATCAGAGAAAGACAAGTACCACATGATCTCACTTATTTATGGAATACTAGGAATTCCTTTTGCTTCATGTTTCTTATGAGTTTTCCTTAAGGCAAGGATTTGTGGGTACCTATTTTCCATGATAGGTGATCCCCAGAAAGCACTTTGGGAGTAGGTAGTAAGCAGAAGAAGAGAGGACAACCTAAAGAGGGAGCATCACTGAGGGGATTATTATTATTGTTGTTGCTGACAGGGGCTCAGTTATGCTGATTGCCCTCCAAAGGTGTGTGGAACACAACTGTGATTTGTCCTCCTGAGAATGAAGACCTTGGGTATTTATTCACTAATTCCCTCTGACACTGGCGGCTTGCTCACAGGACCTCTGACCCACATTTCAGGCCAGCTAGGCTTGCTCCTGATCAAGGGGACACTGCTCACCAATGGCATCTATAGGACTGTTCGAAGTAACCTCCAGGGTAGGGCTATAAGCAAACAAAGCAGAGAGTGGGGTGGGAAGTGAGGTTAGAGTGTGCTAAAGTGGTAGGGCCCTAGTGATCTTGACAGGAATTTGATTTTGTCTGCCACACACTTTGACATGCAGTGGAGTTTCTCATATCTGTATACTTGCTTTCCTGCTCTGTCTGCCTTTGGATTTTGAATTCATGTTCTCCTCTTTCTTGATTTATTGCCTCATTTCACTGGAGCATATCCTCAAGGAGACGCTTACGAAATGACATATCGGAAGTAAAATATCAAGCTCCTGCATCTTTGAAACTATATCTAAATACTTGATCGATAATTTGGTTGGAAGTAGAAAACTGGGTCAAAAATTATAATCTTTTAGAATTTTTAAAGGATATTTTCTTGCATGAAAGACACCAATATTGCAGTTGAGAGATTGGTAGCCATTCTTATTATTGATAGTATAGGATTTTTTTTCTTTATCTGTATTTTTTTTTTTTTTTTTTCACAAGAAAACACCTATTCTTTTTTCAGAGAAATTTTCTTGGTATAGTTTGTTCAGTAATATTTAATTTTCTTTTTATGAATATCCTACTGGTCAGATATTAGACTTCTTTATCAATTCTATAATTTTCTTATATTTTCTCTCAGTTTTTTATATTATCTCTATTTCATCCCTCTACTCCATTATTTGAAGATATTTCCTTGACTTTGTATTTCAATTATTTTATTAATTTTTTGAAAATTCATTTTAAAGCAGTGTTCTATTCTTTTAAAAAAAATTTTATTTATTAATTTGTTTTTGTTACAGATGTTTCTCATTTTCCCCTCATTGACACCCTCCTCCCCTTCCCCCCCGACCCCATCCTCAGCTTTGTTGTCTATATTCATTGGTCATGCATACATGCATGTATGTTCTGTGGTCAATATCTTCCCCTACAAACATCCCCCTCCTCTGAGGCTTGTCAGCCTGTACCCCACCTCCATGTCTCTGGGTTAATTTTGTTCAGCAGTTTGTTTAGTGCATTATATTTCTAGTTGGTGTTCTAGCTTCATTCTTTTGCAGTAGCTGTCCAGTTTCCCCAACACCCTTTATTGAAGAGACTGTCTTGACACCACTGTACGCTCTTGCCACCTTTGTAGAATATTAATTGAGCATATTACCTTGGGTCAATTTCTGGGTTCTCTATTCTGTTCCATTGACCTATCTGCCTGTTCCTGGGCCAGTACCAAGCTTATTTTTATGACAGTGGCTGTGTGGTATAACCTGAAATCTGGTCATGTGATCCCTCCTGCTTTGTTCTTCTTTTTCAAGATTTCTGTGGCTATTTGGGGTCTTTTTTGGTTCCATATAAACTTTTGGAGTGTTTGTTTTAGTTCTGTGAAGTATGTCATTAGTATTTTGATGGGGATTGCATTGAATCTATAGATTGCTTTGGGTAATATGGACATCTTAATGATGTTAATTCTTCCAATTCATGAACAAGGTATATGCTTACACTTTTTTACATTTTCCTCTATTTCTTTTTTCAATGACCTGTAGTTTTCTGTAAAGAGGGCCTTTACTTCTTTCGTTAAGTTTATTCCTAGGTATCTTAATTTTTTTGCTGTGATGGTAAATGGGATTGTCTTTTTAGTTTTTCTTTCTGTGATTTCATCATTGGTGTATAAGAATGCTGTCAATTTCTTTTTTTTTTCTTAATTTATTTATTTTTGTTACAGATGTTTCTCCTTTTCCCCTCACTGATTCCCTCCTCCCCCTCCCTTTCCGCCCTCTTCCCAGCTTTGTTGTCCCTGTCCATTGTTCATGCATACATGCATATAAGTTCTGTGGTTTATCTCTCCCCCCCCCACTCCCTCTTCTGGGGATAGTAAGTCTGTACCCCACTTCCACATCTCTTGAACTACCCCATTAGTCAGACTGCTATGTTCATTATATTCCACAAATAAGTGAGATCATATGATACTTGTCTTTCTCTGTTTGGCTTGTTTTGCTTAGGATGCTGTCAATTTCTTGATGTTAATTTTGTATCCTGCTACTTTGCCAAATTCACTTATTAAGTCTAGTAGATTTTTGATGGAGTCTTTAGGGTTTTCTGTGTACAATATCATGTCATCTGCAAATAATGACAGTTTCACTTTCTCCTTTCCAATTTGGATCCCTTTTATTTTTTCTTCCTGTCTAATTGCTGTGGCTAAGACTTCCAGTACTATGTTAAATAAGAGTGGTGAAGGTGGGCATCCCTGTCTTGTTCCCATTCTTAAGGGGAATGCTTTTAGTTTCTGCCCATTGAGTATGATGCTGGCTGTAGGTTTTTTATATATGGCCTTTATTATGTTGAGATATGATTCCTCTGTCCCCACATTGCTGAGCGTTTTTATCAAAAATGGGTGTTGGATTTTGTCAAATGCTTTTTCGGCATCTATTCATATGATTTATGGTTGTTATCTTTCATTTTGTTTATGTGGTATATCACATTTATTGATTTGCGAATATTGTACCATCCTTGCATGCCTGGGATAACACCCACTTGGTCACGATGAATAACTTTTTTGATGTATTACTGGCTCCAATTTGCTAATATTTTGTTAAGGATTTTGGCATCTGTGTTCATTAGGGATATTGGCCTGTAGTTTTCTTTCTTTGTAGTGACTTTATCCGGTTTTGGAATTAGGATTATGCCGGCCTCATAGAATGAGTTTGGAAGTGTTCTGTCTTCTTGGATTTTTTGGAATAGTTTGAGGAGAATAGGTGTTAGATCTTCTTTGAATGTTCGGTAAAACTCTTCCATGAAGCCATCTGGGCCTGGGCTTTTGTTTGCTGGGAGTTTCTTAATTACATCTTCAATTTCCTTTATTGTTATTAGTCTGTTCAAGTTTTCTATCTCTTCCTGGTTCCGTTTAGGGAGGCCATATGTTTCTAGAAATTTGTCCATTTCTCGTAGATTGTTCAATTTGTTGGCATGTAACTGTTCATAGTGTGTTTCAATGATCCTTTGTATTTCTGTGGTGTCGGTTGTTACTTCTCCTCTTTCCTTTATGATTTTGTTTATCTGGTTTCTCTTTTTTTTGTTTCTTGGTGAGTTTGGCTAAAGGTTCATCGATCTTGTTTATCTTTTCAAAGAGCCAGCTTTTTGTTTCATTGATCTTTTGAATTGTTTTTTTAGTCTGTATGTTGTTTATTTCTGCTCTGACCTTTACTATTTTCTTCCTCCTACTAGGTCTGGGTTTTTCTTTTCGTTTACTTTCTAGTGCTTTCGCTGTGTCCCATAGATTTTGTGTTGTTGTGTGTTTGTTTTCATTGGTTTCCAGGAAGTTTTTAATTTCTTCCTTGATCTCGCTAGTAACCCATTTGTTGTTTAATAGCATGCTATTTAGCCTCCAAGTGTTTGAATGTTTTTGTATGTTTTTATTGTAATTGAGTTCTAATTTCATGCCACTGTGATTTGAGAAGATGCTTGATATGATTTCAATTTTCTTGAATTTGTACAGACTCACTTTGTGTCCTAACATGTGGTCTATCTTTGAGAATGACCCATGTGCACTTGAAAAGAATGTATAGTCTGCAGCTTTAGGTGAAATGTTCTGTAAATATCAATTAAGTCCAATTGATCTAGTTTGTCTTATAAGGACTCTATGTCCTTGTTAAGTTTTTTGTCTAGAAGATCTATCCAGTGGTGTCAGTGGTGTGTTAAAGTCACCCACTGATCGTGTTGCTATTGATCTCTCTCTAGAAGTCCTCCAGAATTTTTAAAATATATTTTGGTGCTCCCATATTTGGTGCGTATATGTTTACCAGGGTTATATCCTCTTGTTGGATTGCTCCTTTTAATAGTATGTAGTAACCCTCTCTGTCTCTTATTATGGCTCTTGTTTTGAAGTCTATCTTGTCAGATATGAGTATTGCTACATCAGCTTTTTAAAAAATTTCCATTTGCTTGGAAAATGTTTTTCCATCCCTTCACTTTCATCCTGTGTGAGTCTTTTGTTGTGAGGTGGGTCTCTTGTAGACAGCATATATATGGGTCGTGTTTTCTTATCCAATCAGCTACCCTACGTCTTTTGATTGGAGCATTTAAGCCATTTACATTTAAGGTAATTATTAATAGATAGTTATTAGTTGCCATTTTAATTTTATGCCTGTGCTTCTCTCTTCTTCTTCTTCTTCTTCTTCTTCTTCTTCTTCTTCTTCTTCTTCTTCTTCTTCTTCTAATAGTCCCTTCAGCATTTCTTGCAGTGCTAGTTTGGTGGTGGTAAATTCCTTTAGCTTTTTTTTTTTTTTAAATCTGTGAAGCTCTTTATTTCCCTTTCAATTTTGCATGATATCCTTGCTGGATAGAGTAGTCTTGGATTCAGACCCTTGCCTTGCATTACTTTGTATACTTCATGCCACTCCCTTCTGGCCTGCATTGTTCCTATTGAGAAATCAGCTGACAATCTAATGGGAGCTCCCTTGTAGGTAACTTTCTGTCTCTCTCTTGCTTCCTTTAAGATTCTTTCTTTGTCTTTAATGTTTGCCATTTTTATTATGATGTGTCTAGCTGTGGGTCTTCTGGGGTTCATCTTGTTTGGGATTCTCTGTGTTTCCTGGACTTGTGTGACTTTTTCCTTCACCAGTTTAGGGAAGTTTTCTGTCATTATTTCTTCAAACAGGTTCTCTATTTCTTTCTCTGATTCTTCTCCTTCCGGTATTAGCAGTGTTCTATTCTTTATGGATAGAATGCCTACTCATATATCTCAGAGAATGTTAATAGTAATTTCTTTGTAAGCTCTATTCTGCTCTCTGTAAACTTCTGTTGATGATGATTCTAAGTTATACATTAATTTAAAAATGTTTTAAATATATTGATTTTAGAGAGAGAGAGGAACATCAATTCATTATTCCACTTGGTTGCTTCTTCTTTTTTTTTTTTTTATCCTCACCCGAGGACATTTTTTGTTCAGATAGAGAGGGAGGGAGAGAGAGGAAGAGAGAGAGAGAGAAACATCGACGTGAAAGGGACACATCGAGTGGCTGCCACCTGCACGACCAACCAGGGCCGGGGACAAACTGCAACCGAGGTACGTGCCCTTAGCGGGAACCGAACCCAGGTCTCTCGGGACCGCAGGCCGACGCTCTAACCGCTGAGCCAAACCGGCCAGGGCTTGGTTGCTTCTTATACATGCCCTGACCAGGGATCAAATCTGCAACCTTGGCATATCTGAAGGACACTCTAACCAAATGAGATACTCAGCCAGGGCAGTTATACATTGATTTTTAACGAGGATACCAATATGAAATGATTAACGTTATATGTGCATGGGGAGATTGAAAGTGAGCTATTTTTTTCTTATTTGGAGTTGTATCAGATGCTGCTAATTATTTGCCAGTATTTATTTCCCCCTACCTGCTTTTAGTAATAGAACTACTCTCACCCCTTTAAATATCAGCTAGAGCCTTCCTTGGTGCAGTTTCCCAGTCACGTTCTTAAAAAGGAAGCTGCTTACCTTCCACTTCCTCTTTTGCCAGATGACTAAAGTGCTGACTGGGTGCTGGCTCACCAGCTTCCACCACTCTGATGAGAAAGCCAGAGAGCACTGGAGCAACAAAGAGGAAGGGACCTAAATCCCGGATGACCTCGTTGGACAGAGATGCTGACCAATCCCGAATGTGCTTCTTCCTCTGAACAGTTGCATGAGAGAGATATAAACTGCTTTTGTTTCCACAGCTTAGTGTATACCCTAACAAATTAGGAAGAATCCCCAAATATCAGTGTTTATTGGTGTCTTCTCTGTTACTGACCAGTTTCTTCTGAGATGAATCCTTCATTCTCCTGTCTGCTTCTTTATTAACTTGAATGTCTACCATGCATGATGAGATTACTCCTTCTCTGCTTCTGCCTAAGCCTCTCAGCCAGTTTTCACTGCAACATAGCTTTACACTGTTAGCACTGAGAGTATTTACTTTCTTTCTTCAAATGATTGCACCCATTCCTGGAGAGCAGAGCATTCGCGTTCATCTTCTTGTTTTAAGTGAAATGTTTTTCCTTCCTTTATGATAAATTCATTTTTGTATTTCCCTCAGAGGCTTGCTTATATAAAGTTATATGAGATGAAAATTTGGTACTAATTAAAAATTAGTAAGGTGAAATGTAAGAGTTCAAGTTTTTTGTTTGTTTGTTTGTTTTTGCATATGGATGTCCAAATGTTCTGGTACCATTTGTTGAAAAGGCTACCCTTCCTCCACTGAATTACCTTGGTACCTTTGTCTACAATCAATTAACCACATATATGTTAGTGTATTTCCTGACTTTATTTTTTCCATCAAGACCACAGCGTGTTACTCATGGTAGCTTTTCAGTCTTAAAATAAAAGTATGAGTCTTTTAACTTTTAGTTCTTTTGAAAAATTGTTTTGGCTATTCTAGTTCATTCACTTATCCACATATTACATTTTAGAAAAAGCTCATCAATTTATACAATGCATCTGCTAAGGTTTGTTTTGGAATGCTTTGACTCTCTAGATCAATTTGAAGAGAATTGATTTCTTAAGAATATCAAGGCTTTCAACCCATGAACACAATGTATCACTGCATTTACTTAGGTTTTTAAAATTTTTGTTTTTGTTTTTTTTTCTTTCATTGATGTTTTGGAGTTTTTAGCTATAATGCACCACACAGAGATGTGTCATTTTTTAAAAACTATTATTTTGAAATAATTATAGAGACACAGAAAGTCACAATGATAGTACAGAGAGGTTTTGTATACCCTTCACCTGGTTTCTCTCAATAGTTATATTTCAGAGAACTACAATAATATCAATAATGTCAAGGAATTTATATTGGCTCAGTGTGTGTATAGTTCTATGCTATTTTATCACTGTGTAGATTTGTGTAACCAGTTCAACAATCAAGAAACAGATATATTCCATCACCACAAAGATCCCTGTTGAAGTATCCCTTTATATTTACACTTTCCCCTCTCCCCTGGCCCACCATCCCTAACACTGGCAATTACTAATCTGTCCTCCATTTCTATCATTTTGTCACTTTGACAAAGTTTGTAATCTTAAAGTGCGTGCTCTTTGAAAATGTCTTTTGTCACCCCTGAGAGGGTAATACTTCTAAAATTTCAATTTCCAATTTTTCATTGCTAGAATTTAGAAATGTAATTAATTTTTATATTTGGATGATTGTGATCCTATTAAATTCTCTCATGAGTGCTATACACTCTTTGGAATATACCAAATGAACAATTATGTTGTCTGTGAATAAATACAGTTTTGCTTTTGCCTTTTCAAACTGTATGCCTTTTACTTATTTGTCCAGCCTTATTGCACTAGTTGGGACCTCCAGTATTGCTGAATAGGAATAATGAGAGTGGATATCTCTGTTTTGATTCCTAATCGTAAGGGAAAACATTTGGTGCTATTATTTGTAGTTTTTTTTATACATGGGTTTTCTTACTTTGATAGTTTTCATTCCAAAGTTCAGAAAACTATTATTAGACTCCTCCAAACTGCTCCATACATGAGCACCACAGAAATGACCACTTATTGGGTTCATAAACTCCGTGGATCACTGGGAGATAACCATGATTGCCTGCCCCCTGTAGCTCCTGTTTTACCTGGGGTCATGGTGACACTTTCTGTCCCTAGGGCTCAGATCTAATAAGTTTCTAAAGATTCTAGGGCAAAGTTACTGAAGGCTAGAGAATTTCTCCTATGTAAACTTGCTGTGGTATTGCACAGTCCTTCCTCATAAAAATCTGGCCCTGGCCGGTTTGGCTCAGAGGTTGGAGAGTCGGCCTGCAGACCAGAGAGTTCTGGGTTCGGTTCCCGCTGGGGGCATGTGCCTCAGTTGCCTTTTGTCCCCAGCCCTGGTTGGGGTTATATGGGTGGTGGCCGCTCAATGTGTCTCTCTTATCGATGTTTTTCTCTCTCTCTCTTCCCCCCTCTCTCCTTCACGTTCTATCTGAAGATAAATGCAAAATAAATAAATAAATAAAAATAAATCTGTCCTCACTTTCACTCTGAGAACTGGTGAGAAAATTGCCAACAACAACAAAAAAGCAATCGTGCAAAAGATCGTGACTTCCTACTGGAGTGGCTGACCTCAGTGTTTGTATGGTTATTCTTGATGTCTTTAGATTATATGCGAAGTGATACCTATGTTAGCTGACCCTAAGAAACAGCATAGTGGATGTCCTCTCCCACCGCTGCATCCCTACCTTGCTGCCCTGCATGCCTCACTCTTAGGGAGGCACTCTGTCAGGGTCAGAACCTGCACAACCCTGAGAACGAGTGCCTTCTTTAATTTTGCATCCTAGGCAAATCTTTTTCATCACCCTAGTCCTAGCGTTCCAATAATTCTGAAGGTTAAGTGCTGCCACTTAGCTCTGTTCTCCTGGGAGTCTATGTGACCCGCTACTACCAGGAAGCCACGTTGGATAACGGCATGCCCTCCAGCATAAGCCAGTTTTCTCTGTAATATTGGTCCCTGTCACTGGTGCATTCCTTATTGTCTTGGTGAATGGTACATCCTCAGGGTTCTCATGAAGAAAACAGCTGGTGGGTCTTCGGGTTTTATAAAATAGATCACTCTGTCTACTCTTCTGAGCCTTGGATCAGTTCCTTAGCCTGCCAGTGCAGCTCTGAAATCTCTACCCCATTTAAAATAGACCACCACTTTTCTTAAATGTCCAAGAGCATCACAGAAACATATAAAAACGGACTCCCAGGTCACTTGCCAGGGTTTTATGAGAGAGGGTGTCCCGCTTAAAGATCCTCTCCTAGGCACACTCTCCCAACTCCTGACACATGCTAGGCAGGTCCCACAGATCCTGCAGATGAGTCTGCTCCTCCCTTTGCAGGTCCAGCACGTTCTTAGTCAGTTCATGATGAGATTTGACTTCAGCTGTTGGTCTGATGCCTGGAGGGGAAGTGTGAGCAGAATTTGAGGTGAGCAATTATGGCCTTATAAGATATCTGACACATTTGATTCCTGTGCATGGTCTTCAAGTAACGGGGGGCACTACCTTATAGCCCAGGGAAGTGGAGCAACTCTGCCGGCACTTTGGGTGTAGGGGAATCTGCGGTTAGGGTTCTGTAGTGCATCTCCTCAGACAGCCTCATGCGAGGCCCACAGGCACCACTCCTCCCACCAGGGTCCTGCTTTTGAGTAGAAGACTTCTTTTACTGAAGTGCTACTGTTTTTTTTCAAATATGTTTTTATTTATTTTTTTAGAAAGAGGAAGGGAGAAAGAGGCCGAAACATCTATATGAAAGAGATACATCCATCAGCTGCCTCTTGCACGCCCCCTGTTGGGGATCAAACCCACAAACCCAGGCATGTGTCTTGATTGGGAATCAAACCGGGACCTCTCTGTTCATGGGACATTGCTCAATCCACTGAGCCACACTGGCTGGTGTTCTTTTTTTTTTTTTATCCTCACCTGAGGACATTTTTCCATTTTTTGTTCAGATAGAGTAGGGGGGAGAGAGAGGAAGAGAGAGAGAGAAACATTGACGTGAAAGGGACACATCGAGTGGCTGCCACCCGCACAACCCAACCAGGGCTGGGGACAAAATGCAACCAAGGTACGCGCCCTTAGCGGGAACTGAACCCGGGTCTTTCTGGACTGCAGGTTGACATTCTAACTGCTGAGCCAAACTGGCCAGGGCAGTGCTATTATTCTTTTATGATTATAACGTAAGTCTGGCCTTTAGCATGATTAGCCTCCCAGCTACCTGAGACAAAACTTTTTTTAAATACTGACAAGGAGGTCTTCTGGCTTTCACACTGGATTTTGATTGTGATTGACTGTCTTGGTCTTTCATTTACAGCTAAGAGGCACAGAGCCTGTATTAATGAGACTCAGTCATTCAATTTCATAACCATTATTTCTGTTTCCACTTCCCCTCTCAAATGTCAGAGCTATTGCACAAGCCAGTGTGTCCCCTTCCATCTGTGTCCTGTGACAACTTACCAGGTGGAAATGTGCATGGTTGAAATGCTACAGCAAGCCAGGACTGCCAATACGTCACCCATTACCAATGATGGAGTCATGATGGCCAGTTGGCTGGTGGGTGATCCAATTCTATAATCCCATTCTTAGAGTCTGCTTTTGAGGTCCACCTGTGGCACAAACTGTCTTCAGTCAGTTTCTCCAGAACGGATGCAGATGTATATACAATTTTGATGTTTGTGCTTTTCAGGAAAAAACAAACACACACAAAACTAGAAGGGAATGAAGCAGCATGGTAGAAGAGCGAAGAGCTGAGCAGGGATGTGTCCCCAGCTAGTGTAGCCTTCACGTGCTGCACAGTGAGCTCTAGAGTATAAACTATACCACACAATTGTCCAGACTAGAGACAGGGCTTTTGTATCCCAATATTAGCTGGGCATTGGTTGCTCCTGTGGGGCAGGGAGGGTATGACTTCCTAGGTACATTAGGATGAGGAGACTCCTGTCATTTCAGCACATCCTCTGGAGAAGGTCACAAATCTATGCCATTAACTGTGGCAGCAGCAGCCTCTGGAGGTGGGCATACCATTGGGTTAAGCCCAATAGTGTTGATTTACTCCCAAATGGCTGGTTCATTATCCTAACAGGAAGCCAATATTGGCCAAAAAGTAAAAATTATTTTGGTATAAAGAAAAAGCTTGTATTTTAAAATTAGTCTTGGGCTCAGAATTTGACTTAGCCACTAGTAATCAGACACATTTGAGGGCTGAATCCATCTCAGCTGGTGTCCTCATTTGTGCAGTGAGGAAGGTAAGAGCTAGGCCACAGTGTTGTTTGAAGATTAATTCTGATAATTTATGTAAAGTTCTGATACATTACATGCTGAAAGATTGAAAGCAGGTTTCTGGCTAATCATTTAAATTACTTCTCTTTATTGTGGTTCCTCTTTCTAAAGGAAGTAACCATCTAGTAGATTTATTTTTCTTCCTTTCTCTCTAAGAAGTTGGAATGTAATTGTGCTTACCTCAATATTTCAAAGAATTTCACTCGATTATATTGGTAATTCATCTGATTTATTTTTGAGAGAGAAACATTTGGTTATAATTGGTATGTAGTAGTCATTCCAGTTCAGCTGAGTAATGAAGATCACTTTAGAACAATCTCCAGAGCCTACATTTTTGTTTTAGACAACTATCTAAACACAGATATCCCCAGTTGGTGGGCAAGATACAGAATCCAAGCTGGCAATTTCTGTCCCAGTTAAGGAGATAGTTTAGGAAGTAATCTGGATAAACACCCAGGCAGTCTGAGATGGTTAAGAGAAACTTAGTTTCAGGGTTACCAATTCATGAAACAAATGTGCCTTTAGACAAAGTGTTTAGAGCTTATAGACAGAGAGCTGGGCTTCCCCGGGATCCAGCATCATCAAGGTATTCGAAAAGTCATACTACATCTTCCTTTCTTTTTAATTCATCATTTACCTTTCAGTGCATGCTTTTTTTGATCAAACACAGACTAGAATAGTTTCCACACTAGAATAGTTACATGGAGTGAATCATTTGGTGTTTTATACACATCAGCAAACCCAAGAAGTAAAGGAGTTCCCGCTGAAGTGATACATGCATAATGATTGTTTGGACTGGATTCTTCAGTATTTTCACACTTATAGACTCATATTAGTCTGTTCTGGCTAGACCATAGACTAACTAGAAAGAAATTTAATTTTCTACATTAAAAAAGTTATTCTGTGAGCAATTCATACCCCTACTTGAAGAAACCACTTTCCTAGACAAGTACTGTTTCTCAGATATTTTCTTTTCTTTCGTACTACGCCTTGTAATTTCTGGACAGCCCACCACATACCCTGTGCATCAGAACCTGCAATCCTGGTACCTTTTATCTTTGTTTACCCAGAGAAGAATCATGTGTATATCCAGAAAGAAACTTGTTACCTGCACCATCTGAACAGCAATGAATTCTTGGGGTTACAATAATAAATACACACAGAACCCCAGAGGGCTCTTGCATCAAGCCCCAGACTCTTCTTCCCAAATTTTATCAGCTGGCCCTGACAGATCTGTGGGCAACACCTGGTCTTCTAGTCACTCCTACTGCCCCTCCCCTTTGGTGACGCAGTACTGGGACTTTGCCAAGGCCAACCGAGATCCTTGGCTTAGGCACCATTTCAACTGTTACTTAGAGAACTTTTCTTCGTCTTGATTCAAGGTGTCCAAGAATGCTGAGCACCAGTGTGGCACCTCTGAGACCTTGCACCATGCCTCCCAAGTTGCAGGGCATTCTCCCACCCTTACACCTCCTTGGGGTCGTGGCCCTACTGCTGTGCTCTTCTGGCCTGTGTGGTGAGTACAGTGGTTATTGAGGGAAGGGGGTATTTCTCTAAGATATAGAGAAAAATATCAAACAAGAATTCATGAAATATAGCGAAATGGTGGTAATTTATAACCTTTTCAAAAGAGTACAACGAACTATATTATTAATAAAAGTGAAGAATTTTAAAATATAAAATAAATTGTTCTAGATAGAGGCTGTTATTATGTCTAGAATAATTGTGTTGATATGTAAAAATTCTTGAGAGGCTGCTTTAGCAAGAAATAATCTAATTTTCAAATCAAGTTATTATATTTAAATGCTCCAAAATGCTTAAAACACATTTACTTTCCAAATTACTTCATCTACAGTCTTAGCGATTCATTGGGAAAAAATTTTCCATCAGTAAAGCAAAAATATTGTCTGTTATCACACTTATTAAATTTTCTAGGTTAAAATATAAGGTGCTTACAAACTATAAACCATTATATAATAATTGTAAGGCATTGCTATTGAAATGTAGAAAAATTTTTACAAAAGAAGGAGAAGTAAAAGGGTTTGAAATAACTTATCAGAATCTGTTATTAATAGAAATTAATTTGTTGTTATATTATTTAAATGGAAATGTCCTTTAAGCAATATATTCTTCTCTTGTGCCAGATAAGATTATTTTTTTAACCCGAGATAATTAATTTTCATAATAAAGATATTTATATGTATATTCCCTACAAATGGCTCTCATGGCATAAAAATGTAGGATTTGGGATAGCTTCGAGGGAAAATCCTGACTCTAAAATAACAGTTGAATGCTCTCAGTGAGCTGGCAGATTGATTTGAAAGTGTGGAAGCCATGCTTTCTCCAGCACTGAGGGTGGTAAGGGCGGAGCATGGGTTCATTAAGGCATGCTTTCCATTTGGAAGGTGATTTTTCACATCAAACCCATGAACATTGTTGAGGACAATTACTAATCAGGTTATAGAGTCAGTACAGCACAAAGAACTTTCTCCTCAGGGTATGTTCAGGCTTCCAACATTGTCTCTGAGTTCTCCTCAGTTGGAGTCTCAGGTAACAGGAGAAGACCTTATCACTATTTCCTCATGTGTCTGTTTCCCTGTCTCTTTCTTCTGTCACCTCAAATCTTCCATTATCTATGGCCTTTACCCTCTGGAATGGCATTTACTGTCTGTCAACTTTGACCTGAATCTCCTTTCTGTCTCTGCCCCACCCTTTTCTTTACTGTAACAATCTTCTGATGCCAGAGACGATGTTCATCGCCTCAATACTGATCTGCTTTTACTATCTTATCAGTTACTCACTTCTACTCGTCCTTCAAGATGTATCTCCAACGCATTCCTGGACGCCTTCCCCTGGTACTCCAGGCCTCGGTTCTGTCAACACCTTGTCCTGTAGCACTCATTTCCTGTCCTGCTCTTCCGGCACGTGTGTGACTGGTGTTGTGGTATAACTGTTTAAATGGCTGTATCTTCTCTTTCTCAGTACATTGCAAGTATAGCTCTTAATATAACCCAATATCCTGGTACAGAACTCCATATATATGTTCATTTGTAAAAATTAAGAGCTATTTTTTAATGATGTTTTTATTGATATTTTAGAGAAAGAGGAAGGGAAAGAAACATCAATGTGAGAGAGATACATCGATCAGCTGCCTCCTGCACGTCCCCTACTGGGGACTGAGCCTACAACCTAGGCATGTGCCCTGACTGGAATCAAACTGTGACCTCTTAGTCCATAGGATGATGCTCAATCCACTGAGCCACACTGGCTGGGCAAGAGCTTTTATTGATTTTAGAGAGAGAGGAAGGGAGAGGGAGAAAGTGTAAAACATCGATGTGAGAGAGAAACATCCATTAGTTGCCTCCCATATGCACCCCAACCAGAGATTGAACCAGCAACCTGGGTATGTGCTCTGACTGGAAATTAGAACCTGTGACCTTTTGGTGTATGGAATGACACTCCAACCAACTGAGCCACATCGGCCAGGGCAATAGCTATTTTTTATATTTCTATGAAGGTGCTTAATCTGAGGTTTAGGACAGGCTACATGGAAGTTGTTGACTCATACACAGGTGAATTAAACAGATGTTACCTTGGAATTGCTGTTACTGTGCTTTCTGAACCTCCCAGAGTAGAAGCCTTGGGAGAGGCAGAGGTAAGGGAAATAGTGCTTGACCTGAGCTGATTCTTGGCCTCACGGATGTTTAAAGCTTACTCTGTCTCATGTGAGTTTGTTTGTTTGTTTTTGTGGGTACTCCGTCATCACTGAGGACCTGCCAACTGCAATTCCTGGGGTGTGGTCAAACCCACCTCCCATTCTGGTCGATTGCTTACTGTTTCCTATCTCCTCAATATCTGGTGACTCCTAGAACCTTTAAAATATATATAATGACTTAGTTCTATCAAATGAGAGGAGTCCCTCAATCTGAATTATTAAATAGATTAAACTCTAGCTCATTCTCTTCCAGACTCCTCTCTCACCATTGAAGACTGCAGTGTGTCTCCTAGCATTGTCCATGGATCCTATCATGACATGAGTTCATTTTTTTCCTTTACGACTGTGTTGTACTATACATGTGATGAAGGATATATTCTGGTTGGAGAGGCCAAAATCACCTGCAGAAATTCACAATGGTCATCTCCAGCTCCACAGTGTAAAGGTAACTTCAACTTTACTGATGGCTCCTGCTAAGGTACAACCACCATGAAAATGAGTCTTCTCCCAGCCAGAAGCAGCACTTAGAAAATTGTATTCTGTTTATTCATTTCATGTAGTTAATATTAATGCATGCATATAGTACACTATTTTTAAAGTGTGAACTTATCATCCAGTTAACCCTGCTATTACCAACATGTATGTTTTCAGAGGTAGTCTAGGCAACCAGTTTTTGATTTGTTTTAATACAAGTTTTAATTTAAATATGACATACTATAGAACTGTGCATAAATCTTAAGTGTATAGGTCAACAATTATCAGAAAGTGAGCTGACCCATGAAACTATCACTCAGGTCAGGAAGCACTACCATTGTCAACACACCAGAAGTTTTCTACTTGTCCTCTCTCATTTACTCACCAAAGGTGGTCACTATTCTAATACCATGGATTAATTTTGTCAACTTTTTAACTTTATATAAAATAATCAAGCATGTACTCTATTGTGCCTGGCTTGTTACCTCAACATTATGTTTTGGAAAATCACCTATGTTCTTACACGTAATGATAGTTTATTAATTTTCCTTGCTGCATAATATTCCTTTGAATAATATACCACATTTTACGTATCTTATAAAAGTTTGAATTTTTTATGTTTTAGGCTATCATGGATAACGAATGCTCTTATAAACATTCTTGTACATGTCTCTTGGTACAAATGTGCCATCACTTCTGTTGGGAGTAAACTTAGGAGTAGAATTACTGTTTCATAAAGGAAACACATATTCATTTTTAGTAGATGATACTAAATTTTGTTCAAAAGTGGTTGCAACAATTTACGTTTCCACCAGTAGTGTATGAGTGTCCTAGTTTTTGTTTTTTTTTATCCTCACCCGAGGACATTTTTCCTTTTTTTTTTTTTTTTGTTCAGGTAGAGTGGGAGGGAGAGAGAGGAACAGAGAGAGAGAGAGAAACATCGATGTGAAAGGAACACATCAAGTGGCTGCCACCCGCACAACCGACCAGGGCCGGGGACAAACTGCAACCGAGGTACGCGCCCTTAGCGGGAACCGAACCCGGGTCTCTCAGGACCGCGGGCCGACGCTCTAACTGCTGAACCAAACCGGCCAGGGCGAGTGTCCTAGTTTTGATAAACAGAAGTTCTACATTACATTTTGCTCAATGTATCAATCTTTTTTTTTTTGATGGTGGAGCTTTTTGTGTCTTTTAAAAGAAATATTTACCTACAACAAGGTCACAGAAATATATCCTTTTATGTTATATTCCAGACCTTCATTGTTTTATTTTTCACATTGACCACAAAGAATATTAGGTGGGCCTTTTAAAAAAATCACACTGTAAATACCAACTCAAGGGGCTAATTTCTCTCCTTTGCCTCCATTTAATACAGGGAGATATTAAGGCTATGCAATTTAACACTACATACTTGGTCTGGCTGGTGTGGCTCAGTGGTTGAGCATCGACCCATGCACTAAGAGGCTGCTGGTTCAATTCCCAGCCAGGACACATGCCCAGGTTGTGGGCCCAATCCCCAGTGGAGGACATGCAGGAGGCAGCCAGTTGATGTTCTCTCTCATTGATGCTTCTCTCTCTCTCTCCCTTTTACTTCCTCTCTAAAATCAGTAAAGGAAAAAATATATTAAAAAACTTAATAAAAAATATAAAACTACATACTTAGGATCATGCAAAGAGTAATGTTTTGAGATATAGTAGCTTTGAAAACTCAAATTCTAGAACCACAATCCCTAGTTTTGTGTCATAATTATGTCACCTCAAAGCTAAGCAACCTTAAACAAGTCACATAACTTATCTGCACCTAATTTTTCTCTCTAGCAAAATGGAGATAAGAATAATGTTTTATGTTGATAGTATAATGTAAATTATTATTATTATTGTTATAATAGTATAATAAATAGAGGTAAACACAACTCTCATCATGCAGGTATAATTTTTAATCAGTTATTCACCCCTCAGTATACTCTACTATTGTAAGATCTTATTCTGAGAATCACAAGATGATCAAAATTGTGTTTCCATAACAACAGCTCTGTGTCTGAGACCAGAGGTAGAACATGGAAAGCTGTCTGAGGATAAATATCAGTATGTTGAGCCTGAAAATGTCACCATCCAATGTGACTCTGGCTATGGTATGGTCGGCTCTGAAAGTATCACCTGCTCAGAAAACAGAACCTGGTATCCAGAGGCGCCCAAGTGTGTGTGGGTAAGTGGTACACCTTTCAGGGTGTTATATCACATTCTGAACATGGTAGTCTGCTTCAGAAAACTGTCCCAGTCAACACTAATGACATCTGACTTTTGTCAGGACCCATTTCTGAGTTGTTTAAATCACTTTTGGAATCAGCAATTTCACCCTCAAATCACTTGGTGAGCTCATTAAAGCAAGTTCTAATTCTCTCCTTGAATAGCAAAAAGAGCCGGGCCTCTAGATACAAGGGAGGTTTCCAAGGATCCAGGTAACCTGGCCCCAGCCTTGTATTTTCTACCATAAGTATTATATAAGTGTTATGCTTTTGCATAGCCACCAAAATCATCCCCGCAGCTGTCCCTCGAGAGGTCCCCTGGGTGTCTTAGGCAGCATTGTTCTCTCCCTGCTTCATCGGTCTGGACCCTAGTATCTTGCATTTCTTCCATCAGTCCTGAGGAGGGTCTTGATACTCCGATTTTGTTGTCACAAGTGAGGCATCCTGAAGGAATCTTCTACTTTTACAGTTTGGAGAGAAAGTTTCTCAAAATCCATCCTTTTGTCTCTTCCAGGAAATCCATAATGGCTGTGAGCAAGTACTAGAAGGCAGTAAACTCATTCAGTGTCTCCCAGAGCCGGAGGACGTGAAAATGGCCCTGGAGGTGTATAAACTGTCTCTGGAGATTAAACGACTCAAGGAAGAGTAAGACTCAAAGAGAAACACCAGTTAGAAACCAGTACATCCATTAACCCTCACTCATTCTCCCCACCGAATAAAGTATTAGGTACATTTTTTTTATTATTATTAATTGCTACTGAAGTACTATTATTTACTGAAAAAACTAAACAAACAAACAAAAAAGCCCGCAGACCTTTTAGGAGAATCTTAATGACACTGATAATGTAGAACTATTGATAATTTATATCTTAGCTCAGATTAAGCCTCTGTTTTCCTGGATTTGGTGAAATGGCAGAAATATATAATCACCTGTCAAAACTCCAGGTGTTTTTTTTTTTTTTCTTTAATTCCTGTGTAATGAAAAATTAGGGTCCTATATGAATCATTTCCTAATGTTTTTCTGATTCATGTTCTTTTCCTTTTTACCATGTTTCAGGGTATATATGGTCCTCAAAATACTTACTTGTACTTTGTCTGAGGTGTGTTCACCCTCCATCCCCACTTCCTTCCCATCCTTCGATGCCCAGGTCGAATATCACATCTTCCTGCAAGTATTCTCCTTTCTCTCCCTATTTGATCCCCAGGATTTTTCTAGAACTTCTCACTTCCTCTTTCTATTTAAGACATACCTAGTTTTGCTCAACTTTCCTTCCATTCAACAATTACCAGCTTGGAAGTCTTTGAAAGCCTGAGCTTATGGAACCCAAACATTCCTCTTGGGCACACCCGAGTCTTCCAGTTCACTTTAATCACTTTTTAAATATTTCAATTAAAATGGCTTTAGGGTCTCTTTTAAGTCAGATTCCCCAGAAGCAGACATTGAGAAGAGGATTCATATACAAGTGAGTTATTAAGAAAGGAGAAGGGGGTAGGATGAGCAGGACAGGGCAGGAAAGGAGCCCAGCAGGGCAATCAGGCAAAGTCCTACAGAGAGGGGCTTAACCTTGTCTCAAAGGGAACTCTGGACTATGAATTTGCTTAAATTTTGTCCAATGTCAGGCAGAGGAACTGGTCTTTCATTCTGCTGTACCAGTCAATTATTGATCAATGGCCACTTTGGAGGCACAGAAGCCCCCAGGAAGTCTAGCTCTATGTGGGGACAAAGCTGTCCAGCAGCTAAGAGAGTGGAAGGTATGACCTTTAGAAACCAAAACACAGAGAAGCCTGCAGAGGGGTGCACAGAAATGATAAAAGAGATGAGAGGGGCTGGGCAGAGCTTATGCCATGAGTCCCTCTTATCACCCTGGATATTCTCAGAAGCCTTATATTCCCAACAGTCAACAATTCTTTCCATTTTTGGCCTCCTTTGAAATTTCATCCTCACTCATGCTTACCTACTGTGGCTGGACTCTGGTTCCCCATTGCACCTTGATCAATAATAGAAACCATTTCCTTGATGTCTGCAAAACAAGTCACACAAGAAAGCTGCGTAGCTGATTTTTACTACAGATTTAGAGTTAACAGATGAGGAGGTGGCTGGCTCCCAGACAGGACTTCCACATTGGATGTGACGTAACTGTGATCTTCAAAGACCATTGCCTTCCACTGTCACCAGGAATCTTATCTGGCTGAGTTTCTCTGCGTGACCCTGCCAGCCTCCGGACTTGTCTGATCTGCCACTTTCTGGTCAGATCTTCTTGACACACATCCTCCATTCTTGTTCTCACTACCCCGGAAACCCATTTCTCTTTATTAGAGAAAGCATTTTAGCTCTCTGTCTTTCCCTAGTCTCAGGGATTTTTGTGCAAAAATTCATGAAGGTAATCACATAAACAAAGGGCCATCCATTAGGTTTGGGCACCATGCTGTAGAGAACATTTAGGGGAATCTCTGAATTATGAGTCTTTCTACATTTCTTCCCCCTCAGTCTCTGTATGTGGAGGGTGGGCAACGTGGAAACATTTTCACACTGATGTACGTTATGTCACAATTTTTTGTTAATTCTAAATTAATGACACATAGTTATAATTATCAAAGTAATACATGGGTGTGCAAACAAAAATTCAAACCTTCAAAGGGGTTGAAAAAACGTATAAATAAAATGCTTTGCCCTGGCCAGTGTGGCTCAGTTGGTTGGGTATCAGTGTGCATCAAAGGGTTGCTGGTTTGATTCCTGGTCAGGGAACATGCCTGGATTTCTGCTGGATCCCCAGTGGGGAATGTAAGGGAGGCAACCAATCAATATTTCTCTCTTTCCTGCTCCCTTTCTTTCTCACTAAAAACCAATAAAATTCTTTTTAAAAAATAAAGAAAAGTTATTCTCTTTTTGTGCCTCAGTCCTACTGTTTTGAATTTTTCTGCTGTTTAGCTTAATCCCTCTGAAGAGGATACACACATGATATCATTTTGACTTTTTATCTTTAAGATATAGATATTGAAAATTATGTGAGTGAATAAGCTCATCCAAGAAGAGCATATAGAATAAAAAGAGGAGGAGTCTGAGGACAAAACTGGGGAAACACCACTTTGGGGCTTTGGGCAGAAGGACAAGTTCAAAGAAACTGAGAAAGATAAGGCATAGGGATAGGAGGAACATCAGTAGAATGAGATGTCACAGAAACCAAGGCAGGATGAAATGTTAAGGAGGGAATGGTTAGCAGAATCAAATCCTATTGAAAATTCACTTTCAAAGTGTCCACTAGCTTTGTTCCTGGAGTAGGGACTGCTAGTGACTTTATCAGATAATCTTCACTAAATCTGGGCAGTGGGGCACAAAAAAAAGTAGGTTGAATGACGAAGAAAACACAATGGAGTGGCCATAGTGCAGACTACTTTCTAACAAGAAGAGAGAAAAGCCAGGGCATGGGGTAGAGGGAGGAAATGTTTCTAAGATCAGAGGAAATTTGAACCGTTTTACTGTATGGGGAATAAAATATCCAGTAGCACAGGAAAGAGGTGGCGGTACTGGAAATACAGGGGGAATAAGATGTACTGAAGTCTGAGGCAAAGGAACAGGAGGCACTGGATCTAGAGCATGAAGATAGGGTTTAGCAAGGAAAGCTAAGTGACTTTGTGGCTCAATCGCTGGATCTCCTCCTCTTCCTCCTTCTTCTTCTTGTTAATCCTCACCCAAGGATATATATATATATATTTTTTCCATTGATTTTTAGAGAGAGTGAAAGGGAGGGAGGGAAGGAGAGTGAGAAACATCGATGTGTCTTGGTTGCTTCCACTATGCACCTGCTGGGGACATGATTGAACCTGCAACCCAGGTACATGCCTTTTACCGGGAATCGAACCTGCAACCCTTTGCTGTGTGATCTGACGCTCTACCAGCCAGGGCAATCGCGGGATTTTCTTAACGAGAGAAACTCCAGGGTTATCTGCTTAGGATGCGGAAGGAAGAGTGCAGACAGCTTGCGCCTGTATAGAAAGTTTGCTATAGCAACTGAGTTATGGGAGAGGGAGCTGAACCACAAAGAATACCCCTTGCACCTACTTATCCTCCCAGGTTAGAAATTCATTCCGCGTGTCTGGGTGTTGTGCTTCAGAAACTCATCTCTGGGCTCACTGAAGTCCCGGGCAGTCTCCCAGCCGGCTTGCCCCGTAGGAGGCCTTGTGCCAAGAAAAGTAGCTCCAGAGCAGAGCTCAGTGCAGCTCCCGACTTGCCTGCCAAGCAGGGAATGCACTGCCAAGGCCGGTGTGTTGCCACACACCTTGTGGTGTAATTTGGAGCTCTGTATCATGCTACCCTGTTGATCTCAGTAGATATTCGTGTGGTAAGCGAATTGGCTTCACTCAGAACGAGTGGGTGAAAAAAAGGAGGCCAAGGAGGACAGGACTGGGCAAGGACTGAAGTGGGACTGAGCAAGGAGGTGAGGAGCCAATCGGTAGGTGGCCACAGCTTACAACGGCAGTGGCAGGGATCTGCTGACTAGGCCACCATGACAGTAGCCTTAGGGGACGCCAGGAGCGGTTTCCGCAACAGGGAGCTAGTCCTGTTCATCAACGAATTGGTGCTCAAAAACGGCAATGGCTAGGACTTCAGCGAGCGACCCTGGAACGAGATAGAGGATGAGCTGCGAAGCATTGTGGCCAACCCTCAGGTGCCGCACACCAGCAAGAGGGCCTGGGCCTGGAGCGCGCTGGCCTTAGGCGTGCGTGTGGCCTCGAGGTAGCAAGAGGAGCACTTGCGCAGGCTCCTGCAGCTGAAGGAGCAACTGGACGAGCACGAGACCGCCGCCTGGGCTCCGGCTTCCCAGCTGCCTGGGCTGCGCTAGGACTGGGATGGGCTGGTCTGGCAGTTTGGTCGGGCGTGGGAAGACCTGCAACAGGTACTAGACCAGGGTGAAGCTGTGCACGTCCGCAGCTGCTCCTGGCGGAGAAGCGGTGCCAGCTGGTCGTACCCAAGTCTCCACTCCAGCGGCTCGGGTATGCTGTGTGGCCTCTTAATGTAGAGGAGCGGAACCAGGTGCTGGCCAAAATGTGGCAGCGTAGGTTGGATGCAGATTCCCAGAGGGAGGAGGCCCAGATGGCCTCAACAACTGGTGTGCTTTACGTGCCAGGACCTCCAGATCTCCAGATGCCTATTGTGGGTCTACCCACCTGCCAGGTGTCCTGCGGTTGGGTCCCAGGGGGGAGATAGCCCTGCAGTGTGACGAAGAGAGCAAAGGCCAAGAGGAAGGTCCTGTGAAGCCCCACTTCATAAACCCCTCAGGGCACAGTTGGAGCCAAGAAAACCCAACCTCAGAGAAGCAGCAACCCCAGGGACCCGTGTGCAGTCTACCAAAAGCTCCAGGAACTTTGTGTGAAGCTGAAGAAGCTCTGGCTCCCAGTGTATTAATCCTCATGAAATACCCTTTTGCCTCTCAGCAAGCAGCCTTCAACTCAGTGATACCTCAACCAGCTGGAGCTAAAAAGAATGTGAAGGAATCAAGGAAAAGAACCATTGTGGCACACATCTTAGAAAAATGGAGAGCAGATAGATTTTATTAGGACTTAATACTTCTATTGGGGAAAAGAGATTAATATAGCACAGTTCAAGGGGGTTGGGATTGTAGTGTTAAATTTGAGAGATTTTGCAACTTTATTGAGTTTTATTCATTAATTAATTGAACAAATAGTTATCTAATATTTTTTAGGAACTACAATTATATGTTATTATCTGATACACACATTATTTACCCAGTTGGATGAGTTTGATTAGATAGGAGAGAGCCTAATTTGAGATACATTGTAGACCAGATGTGTCTTCTTTGCCTAGCATATACTGTAGATTTTGGGTGAATCCAACTGAAATAACGTCAAGATCCATCTCTACAATTTTGGGGACAAAGTCAAAGAGACTTTCATGAGTGGACTTGAATGACTGAACCATGCATCACATTGATCCTAATGGAGATGAATGGGTAGTAACAAGGGTCAAGAAAATGGCCTCACAAGAATGTAAGCAGGACTTTTCTAGTACTCTGCTGATTTCGTCCCTTTGAGAGGGACTGCTATCCTGGTTGCTTCAGGAGTGTTGGCTATACAGTCAAACCCTGAGCCTTGGCCCGTTCTTCACAAGTTCCTTTCCAGTCAAGAGTTGATGAAGAGCAAAAGGAATTCCAAAGACAGACACTGTGTTTCTCTTGGGAGGACTAACTGGATTAAAACTAGACTGGAATGGATGGGCCAGGCACTCTTGAGAATGACCTGGGCTTCTTGTCTTCTACTTGATGTGTTCTGGGCAGGCTCTCCACAGCCCTGAGGCAGCTGCGGCAAGGAGGAAGCCAAGATGGAGCACG
The DNA here is from genome assembly GCF_014108415.1 of Molossus molossus. Classification (NCBI taxonomy): domain Eukaryota; kingdom Metazoa; phylum Chordata; class Mammalia; order Chiroptera; family Molossidae; genus Molossus; species Molossus molossus. The sequence continues at coordinate 32,938,795 of NW_023425356.1, forward strand.
GGGATGGGAATTTAGATCAGCTTCCTGTTTGAACAAAAGATGTCCTAGAGTTTCCTCCTTGAGATCTGCCCAGCTCACCAAGTTCAACCGTTGTTCAGATTTTCTTTTATTCTAACTAGAAATAAAGTGTGTGCACTTTAAAAAAAAAAAAAAAAGATATAGATATTGATTTTCTGCTACAAAATGATCAGTCCAGTTCCTACTTTCCCTCTCCCTTCTCTCTTCATTGGTTGGTCTCATATAATTTTTTTCTTTAAAACACAATTTTTTTTCTTTATTGATTTTAGAGAGAGAGGAAAGGAGAGGGAGAGAGAGATAGAAACATTGATTAGAGAGAACATCGATTGGCCGCCTCCTGCATGCCCTTCACTGGGGATTGGGCCCACAACCTGGGCATGTGCCCTGATTGGGAATTGAACTGGCGACCTCTTGGTGCATGGGTTGATGCTCAACCACTGAGCCATGCCGACCAGGCTAATTTATTTTTTATTGATTACTTACCTTCATGGCTTTAAATAATATATTACTTATTACTTATGCAACTTTATTTTTAATACTTGACTATTTTATTAAAACAATATCAGCAAGTAATTTAAAAATCAGAGAATCCAAGAAGACTTATAATGAAAACTCTAATATTCTTACCCATTTAATCTCATCCTTTGGTTTTATTCCCCCAAATAATCATTTCAACTTCTTTAGCTCTTTCTTATGATATTTATCTACATATTTCCAAATAATATTCTGATTCTGCATTTATTTATTATTTTTAAACATTATGTATTGACTTACTATAAAGAGAGAATAGAGTTTAAGTCTTTGACATCTTTCCTCATGGTATAGTTACATCTCACTCCTTGGTTAAATTAATATTCAGTGTTTACATTCTTATGACTAAACAAATCTTGATCTTCGCTAAGCCAAGGTAAGCCAAGCAGCAATCTGTGAATTTATTTACTTACAAGACAACTCTTTCATTTTTAAGGCATTAATAATTTATCTTGTTTTTCTGTTTGCTTGTTGGCTTGGTTTTCTGTGTTCCCACTGCTGAGTCCTGCGACGTGCTCCCACAGATCTGTCAGAGTATACTAACATATTTCCTAGTGCTCACACATGTCAGATGCTGTTTCAATTCCACACACCTCCCAGCACCTCTCCTGGAGGTTTTCTTCCCAGGCCCTCTATTCAGTGGTTCTGAAATAAGCTAGCTAGTTATTTATTTATTTATTTATTTATTTATTTATTTATTTATTTATTTATTATAATTCTTACCCAAGGATATGTTTATTGGTTTTAGAGAGAGAGGAAGTGAGAGAGGGAGAGATCAATGTGAAAGAGAAACATGGATCATTTGCCTCCCATATGCTCCCCAACTGGTGATGGAACCACAGCCTAGGTATGTGCCTAGGTATTTACTGGGAATCGAAACCAAAACCTTTAGGTGAATGGGATGACGCTCTAACCAGCTGAGCCACCTGGCCAGGGTGAGCTGTTTACTTTAAAATCTTAGGTCTTTCCTTTGCTGCTCTTCTTATTACGTTGACTCTAAGTCTTTTTCTGTTTAGTTTACTTTTACTTTTTGTTGGAACAGATCCTTCAGAAGGTGCCTATGAAAGGGTGCCCAGGAAATAAATATTTGAGTCCTTAAGTGTCTTAAAATATCTTCCCCCCCTACCTGCACAGTTAATTAATAGATTGCTTGCATGAAGTGTGGCTTCTCTCAGAATTTTGTATTTCTCTATTGCTATGTGCCTTCCAGTGCTGCTATGACTTAATACATGATATTCTAATCCTTTATACAATGTTGTTCATCTTTTTTTCTAGCTCTCATTCTGAGACATTTTGGTATCTTCTCTTTATCCCTGTGGCCTTGCTTTAGAATGTTTTTTGTGTATTGATCTGGGTACTTGCTGGGACAGGGAACATTTTTAGTATTTTTAAATTTTTTGTTTTCATTTTGTTTTGTTTTACTTGTTTTTTCCACTCCTTGGAACTCCCTTTAGTAAAATATTGTTATAACTCTAATTTTTGTCCTACTTTCGGTATTTTGTTCTTTGTGTTCTACTTTCTGGGAGATTTTCCTGACTTTGTACTTTAAGATATTTATTGAAGTTTAAAATCTATCATATTTTAATTTCTAATAACTTGTTCTTATTCTGTATAAGTTGCTTTTAAGTAGCATCTTGTTCTTCTTTTTTTTTTTCATGAACACAGTATCATTTTTTCTGTCTCTGAAAATATTAATTAGAAGGTGGGTTTTGGAGACAGCCCTTGCTTTCTGCTTATGTGAAGAAATGGGACCCTAAAATATTGATTGACATCTCCATATGTGTGAGTGACACTTCTGTAATGGTGAACTTCTTTTTAGCATGATGGGCAGCAAGAAGGTTTAACTACTTGTGTGTTTGTTTTATTTTGAAATGGACATGTATCTAGAGTATTGGAGGGTGGGAAGTGTTCAATGCTTCTTAAGAAGATTTCTGTAATCTCCTCTTTATTGATCTATCCACCTTGGTCTTTTCTCTTGAGCTTTTACTACATGCATGTGCTATGTAAAATGAAGAAATGAGCGCTTCTAAGTTTATGTTTCATTTCACTGCCCTTTTCACCTATCAACCTCTATCTACATGCTATTTTCTTTATATTGCATTATTTATAGCACTTTGATTTTATTGAGTATCTATGACCATTAACCATTGAAGGCAGAACTAACTAACTACACTTACCATTTCATTTGTGGGATTTGTTCAAAGTAACTGTTCAATAATTATTCATAAAGGTAGGTTTGAAGATCCATGAGCTCAAACTTGGTACAAAAGATCAATTTTTTAAAATTTTCTGTGTTGGCCTCGTAGTACTCTGAGGACTCTGGCATGTGGTGTCCTCTATGCAGAAGAGTGAAAAGCGAGTGATGACACTCCTGACCACCGCAGCCATGGCAATTCCTCAATTTCAAGAAAACAAAAAGAGGGGAGATGTAGGGATGGGGGTTTGGTGGATGAACAAAATGTAATCTTATGATATGCATTCTCACAACTTGGCCAGCCTAGGATCAAAGTGTGTGTGGATAGATAGGTTTGCCAGGAGGGCAGAAAGACCGCCCTGTTTGGAACTGAATGTTTGTTTGCATGTGAATAGATAAGATTTACATGTTAAAGGGTTGGAAGACCACCCAGAGAGGATAATGGGCAAGGAAGCCCAGAAGAGGATGGATTTGTTATTTTTTTATCTTTGATGTCTCTTCACTGTAAAAAGTGAGAAACAGGACTTGGCTGTATGGTCAGCGGAGGCACCATCTCAAGGAAATAACTACCTAAATCAACATGTAACCTGGGGAATGACTCTGCAAATAAATTGGGCTGCACCAGAGATCTGGAGCCTTTTGCTCTCTTGAAATGCTCCCCCTCACTCCTACCAGTGTGTGCTTGTAGTTCATTGCATTGTGCTAACCCCCAGCAGGCCAAGAGAGATGGCATTTCTGCTGAATGTAATTCCTTCTGTGGTGTCACAAACCAAAAATATGTGATCTTTTCACTTTCTGGGTTTAACAAGAGAGCCCAGGGCCATGAAAAGAGCCAAGAATAGCCAACATAATCTTGAAACAGCTGAACACAGAATTGAGAAATATTTACGTCTATCTTATCTTAATATATTTACCTTAATTGTGACAAATTAGACTTTTCAGTGTGGTAGGCAAGTATTTTTTAAATGTATATTTCCTAGGTCAGTTGGAGAGCTGCATGGAAAAATTTGGATGACTCTTACCTTACTGCTACCCTAAAGAAATATAAAATGGATTATAGATCTACATGTGAAAGATAAAAATATAAATAACACACATAAAAAATATCTTTATAATCTTGAAGTGAGTAAATATTTAGTATATAAACAACATAAGAAGCATTATGAAAAAATGTTGTAACTTGTCCAATATTAAAATAAGTATTTTTATTTATTAAAGACATCATTAAGGTTTCTAAAGAAATGGCTAATAAGCAATTAAAAATATACTCAGTATCATTAGTTATTAGAGAAACACGAATCAAAACCATAGTGACATACCACTTCCACTCACTATGATGAATATGTATATATACACACACACATGTATATATATATATATTACTTATTTGAAACTGATCTATATACAGTGATACCTCGGTTCTCGAACGCCTTGACTTTCGACCAAATCGGTATTCGACCAGGAGATTCGAGAAACTTTTGTCTTGGAATCCGAACAAATATTTGGAACTCGAACTTCCGAGATGAGCCGAGTTGAGCCAAATGGCGTTCATTCGGCCCAGCGCGCCTTGCTTGCGTCATCAGTGTGAGTGCAGAGAGAGAGTCACGCTTTGTGGAGAGAGGAGTCACGCTTTACACTGAATTTAACCCTTAGACATACTGTACACTTTTATTTCTTGTTGAGACTTATGTTTTTCTACATATTATATACAAATTAGGCCAGTAAATAGGCATTTTCTGGGGCTTGGAACGAATTAATCCAGTTTCCATTATTTCCTATTGGGTTTCATTGCGTCGGTTCTCGAACAATTTGGTTCTCGACCGTCCTCCTGGAACGAATTATGTTCGAGAACCGAGGTATCACTGTACATTTAAAAAATTATATATATATGTATATATTTATTGTTGACAGTATTACAGATGTCCCCCATTTTGGCCCCCTTTACTCCCTTCTGCCCAGCCCCAAATACTGAAGGCCTTCACTACACTCTTGTCTGTGTCCATGGGCTATACACATAAGTGTGTAAGTTCTTTGGTTTATCTTTTCTTGTCCCACTCACCTCTGAGATATGTCAGTCTGTTTCATGCCTCTATGCCTTGGAACTTATTTTGTTGGTCAATTCATTTTGTTCATTAGCTTTCACAAATAAGTGAGATTATGTGATATTTGTCTTTCTCTGATTGGCTTATTTCAGTTAGCATAATAACCTCCAGGTCCCTCCATGCTTTCTCATTTTTTTTTTTTTAATAGCTGAATAGTATTTTATTACATAAATGTACCACAGCTTTTTTATCCACTCATCTACTGTTAGACACTTAGGCTGTTTCCAGATCTTAGCTATTATAAATGGTGCTGCTATGAACATAGGGGTGCATATATTCTTTCTGATTGGTGTTTTAGGGTTTTTAGGATATATTCCCAGAAGTGAGATTGAAGAGTGAAACAGTAGTTTCATTTTTAATTTTTTGAGAAAACTCCATACTGTTTTCCATAGTGGCTGCACTTGTCTACATTCCCTCCAACAGTGTACTAGGGTTCCCTTTTTTCCAGCTCCTCTCCAGCACTTGTTGTTTGTTGATTTATTGATGACAGTCATCCTGCCAAGTGTGAGGTAATATCTCATTGTGATTTTAATTGGCATTTCTCTGATGATTAGTGACTGAGCATTTTTTTCATATGTCTATTGGCCATTTGTATGTCCTCTTTGGAGACGTGTCTAGGTCCTTTGCCCATTTTTAATTGTATTGTTTATCTTCCTTTTGTTGAGTTGTATGAATACTTTATATATTTTAGAAATTAACCCCTTATCAGATGTATCTTTGGTGAGTATGTTCTCCCATACAGTGGATTTCCTTTTCATTTTGATGGTGGCCTCTTAAACTGTGCAGTAGCCTTTTAGTTTGATGTAGTTTCATTTGTTTATTTTTTCCTTTGATTCTCTTGCCCTTGAAAATGTATCGGCAAAATTCTACAATCAGAGATGTCTGAGATTTTACTGCCTATCTTTTCTTCTAGGGTTTTTATGGTTTTGTGAATTACATTTAATTCTTTTATCTAGTTTGAGTTTATTCTTGTGTATGGTGTAAGTTGGTGGTCTAGTTTTATCTTTTTGCATGTGCCTGTCCTGTTTTTTTGGAAAAACCAAAAAAAATGGTTTTTCCAACACCATTTGTTGAAAAGACTGTCTTTACTCCATGGTATGCTCTTGCCTCCTTTGTCAAATATTAATTGACTGTAATGGTGTGGGTCAATTTCTGGGGTCTCAGTTCTGTTCCATTGATCTATATGCCCATTCTCGTGCCAATACCTGGCTGTTTTGATTACAGTGGCATTGTAGTATAGTTTGATATCTGGTATTGTGATTCCTCCAACTTTGTTCTTTTTTCTCAAGAACAAAGTTCTTTTTTTGGTTCCAGATAAATTTTTGGAGTATTTGTTCTAGTTCTGTGAAGTATGTCATTAGCATTTTAATATGGATTGTGTTGAATATGTAGATTGCTTTGGGTAATAGGGACATTTTAATGATGTTAATTCTTCTAACCCATGAACATAGTATACACATCCACTTGTTTGTATTTTTCTTTTTAATATCCTACAGTTTTTCAAGAACACTTCTTTTACCTCCTTGGTTAAATTTATTCCTAGGTATCTTATTTCTTTTTATTGTTGCAATAGTAAATGGAATTTTTTTTTAGTTTCTTTTTCTGAGAGTTCATTATTGGTGTATAAAAATGCCATTGATTTGTTGAATTTTACTTTGTATCCTGTTACTTTGCCAAGGTTATTTATCAAACCTAGTATTTTTTTGGTGGAGTCTTTAGGATTTTCTATGTACAAGATCATGTCATCTGTAAATAATGATAATTTTATTCCTCCTTACCAATTTAGATGCCTTTCATCTTTTCTCCTTGTCTGATCACTGTGGCTAGGAATTCCAGTACTATGTTGAATAAGAGTAGTAAAAGCAGACATCCTCGTCTTGTTCCTGTTCTTAAGGGAAACACTTAGTTTTTTTCCCACTGAGTATGATGTTGGCTGTAGGTTTGTCATATATGGCCTTTATGATGTTGAGATCTGATTCCTCTAGTCCAACTTTGCTGAGTTTTTATTATAAATGGGTGCTGGATTTTGTTGAATGTTTTTTTCTGTGTCTATAGATATGATCATGTGATTTTTATCCTTTATTTTGTTTATGCAATATATCACATTTATTGATTTGCAAATATTACATAGCCTTGCATCCCCAGAATAAATCCTACTTGGTCATGGTATATGATCTTTTTAATATTTTCCTGGATCTAGTTTGCTAATACTTCACTGAAGATTTTAGCATCTGTGTTCATCAGGGATATTGACCTATAATTTTTTCTTTGTAGTGTCATTATCTGGTTTTGGAATTAGGATAATGTTACTTCCCCTTACATTTTTTGGAATAGTTTGAGGAGGATAGGTGTTCTTCTTTGAATGTTTGATGAAACTCTTCTGTAAATCCATCCAGTTTAGGATGATTGTTTCCTGGGAGTTTGTTTATTACTTCTTCAATTTTATTAGTTGGGGATGATGTGGAGAGACTGAAACACTCAAATACTGCTTCTAGTAATATAAAATGTTATTGTTGCCTTGGAAAAGTTAATAAGTTCCTCAAAATATTAGAGTCACCATATGACCCAAAAGTTCAGCCTAGTGATATACCCATGAGAGCTGAAAGCATAGCTTTAGAGAATCACATGCACATGAATGTCCACAGCAGCATTAATAGCCCAAAAGTAGAAATAACCCAACTGACAAAAAAATGAACAAATGTGGTTTACCCATACAATAGAATATTATTCAGTCATAAAAAGTAATGAAGTACTGCCCTGACCAGTTTGGCTCAGGGGTCAGAGCACTGGTCCATAGACCAAAGGGTTGTGGGTTCCATTCCCAGTCAAAGGCACATACCTGGGTTGCAGTTTGATCCCTTCCCTGTCAGGGTCGTGTGGGAGGCAACAAGTCGATGTGTCTCTCTCACATCAATGTTTCTCTCTCTCTCTTCCACTCCCTCTAAAAATCTAAAAAGTAATGATTTACTGACACATGCTACAACATGGATGAACTTTTTTTTTTTTTTAATCCACACCCAAGGACATTTTTCGATATTTTGTTCAGATAGAGTGGGAGGGAGAGAGAGAGAGAGAAATATTGATGTGAAAGGGACACAATGAGTGGTTGCCACCCACAAAACCCAATCAGGGCCGGGGACAAACTGCAACCGAGGTACATGCCCTTACCGGGAACCAAACCCGGTCTCTCTGGACCGCAGGCTGACGCTCTAACCGCTGAGCCAAACCGGCCAGGGCATGAACTTTGATAATATTAGACTGAGTAAAAGAAAGCCAGACCCCCAAAACCACATATTATATAATTCAATTTACCTAAAATACCCAGAAAAGAAAAATCTATAGACACAGAAAGTCGATGTGGAAAGGGACTGAAGAGTGATTGCTAAAGGGCAAGGGGGTCCCTTTTGGGGTGATAAAAATGATCTGGAATTAGTGGTGATGGTTACACAACCTTATGAATTGTACATTTTAAAATGGTAAATTTTGTGCTATATCAATTGTATCTTAAAAAAAGAAAGTCACTTAATTGTATCACCCAAATTTATATGTTCAAATCTCAGGTACTCTAGTATCTCAGAATTTAAGTATATTTGGAGATAAAGTTTTAAAAATGTAATTAAGTTAAAATCCCATTTAGGGTGGGCCCTGATCCAATATGAATGGTGTCCTTATATAAAGAGGAAATTTGGACACAGAGAGAGAGAGAGAGCTCAGACACATGTACTTGCAAAGGTATGACCCTGTGAAGATACAGCAAAAAAGCGAGCATCTGCAAGACCAGGAGAGACCTGGAACAGATTCTCCCTCCTAGCTTCCATTAGAAACTATATCTGATAAAACTTTGACTCCAGACTTCCAGGCTCCAGAACTGTGAGAAAATAAATCTTTGTTGTTTAAGCCATCTAATCTGTGATAGTTTGTTATGGGATCCCCAGCACACTAATACAGACACCACTACAGGAGGGAGCGAGCAAGCTCCAGACTAGGAAGTGACATTCTCAATAACTATGTCCAATTAAGGACTTATATCCAAAATATATAAAGAACTCTTACAAATCCTTACACATAAATAAGAAAAATATAATCAACCCACCAAAACAATGGACAAAAGATCTGAAGAGCCTTCCCCCCACCAAAAAAAGGATATTCAGCTGGCCTATAGACATATGAAAAGATGTCAAGAAAATTACAATTAAAGCCACAGTGCATGGACCACAACATGGATAGACCTCAAAGATATTATGCTAAGTGAGGGGAGAGGGGGAGAAATGACTGAATTGGGTTTTTTTGTTTGTTTGTTTTTAGTTTAAATAAATTGAATGAACTTTTAAAATAATATAAAAAATAATGAAAAAGCCCTTTAAAAGGCTTAATATAAATTGATGAAATATTGTCCCTTAGATATACATGCATACAGCTAAAGAAAAATATTTTAGTGTGCAATACTGTTACAAAAATTCCAGAAAACAAATAAACTCTTTCTAGAAATACATTTGCTCCCTCAACTATGAACATGATGTGCAGTAAAACTATGGACAAGTAAGGCAACTGCAAATAAATTTTGTTTCTTTTATTTTTTAAAATATGGTTTATTGATCTTTTAGAGAGAGGGTAAGGGAGAGAGAGATAGAAACATCAACGTGAAAGAGATACATGAATTGGCTGCCTCCTGCATGCCCCCTACTGGGCATTGAGCCTGAAACTGGGACATGTGCCCCAGGGGACCTCTCAGTTCATTATTATGAGGATGCTCAATCTGCTGAGCCACACAGACTGGGCTAAATTTTTTTTTTTCATTTATTTATTTATTAATTTGTTTTTGTTACAGATGTTTCTCATTTTTCCCCCATTGACACCGTCCTCCCCTTCCTCACCCGCCCCATTCCCAGCTTTGTTGTCTATGTTCATTGGTCATGCATACATGCATGTAATTCTGTGGTTTGTCTCTCTCCCCCTAACCCCCCTTCTCTGAGGCTTGTCAGTCCGTACCCCACCTCTATGTCTCTGGGTTAATTTTGTTCAGCAGTTTGTTTAGTTCCTTATATTCCACAAATAAGTGAGATCATGTGATATTTGTCTTTCTCTGCTTGGCTTGTTTCGCTTAGCATACTATTCTCTAGGTCCTTCCATGCCATCTCAAAGGATAAGAGATCTTTCTTACAGTTGTATAGTATTCCATTATGTACATGTACCACAGCTGTTTAATCCACTCATCTACTGATTGACACTTAGGTTGTTTCCAGATCTTAGCTAATGTAAATAGTGCTGCTATGAACATAGGGATACATATATTAATTCTAGAAGAAAATGTAGGCAACAAAATCTCAGGCATCATACGCAGCAGAATTTTCACTGATTAAACACCTAAGGCAAGAGAAACAAAGGAAAAAATGAACACATGGGACTATATCAAACTAAAAAACTTCTGCACAGCAAAAGAAACAACCATCAAAACGGAAAGGGATCCCACTGTATGGGAGACCATAATCGCCAATGATACATCAGATAAGGGGTTAATTTTCAAAATATATAGAGTGCTTATACAACTCAACAAAAGGAAGACAAAGAACCCAATTAACAAATGGGCAGAGGAACTAAATAGACACCTCTCCAAAAAGGACATACAAATGGCCAAGAGACATATGAAGAAATGCTCAACATCAGTAATCAGAGAGATGCAAATTAAACAACTATGAGATATCACCTCGCACCTCAGATATCACCTCAGAATGGCCCCCATCAACAAATCATTAAACAAGTGTTGGCGAGGGTGTGGAGAAAAGGGGACTCTAGTGCACTGCTGGTGGGAATGCAGACTGGTGCAGCCACTGTGGAAAACACTATGGAGTTACCTCAAAAAGTTAAAAATTGAACTGCCATTTGACCCAGTGATCCCACTTCTAGGAATATACCCTAAGAAACCTGAAACACCAATCTGAATTTTGTTTCTTAAGAGAAGGAAGTCAAAGAGAAAAAATGGCTATATGTCTTAAGTGGTTATTGATTTTCATAAGAATTAAAGTAGGTCAAAGACACACACATACACACACACACACACACACAAAGACCACTCACAAATGCACAAGGGATCAGGTTGCCTCTCTTATAAGGAATTTCAAGTATAGCTACAGTTGTTATGTACTGAGAAAGTAAGTTGGACTTGTTGCTAACAGCAATAAAAGAACAACTATATCAGAAAACAAAGCTCAATGTTTTGCTACCATGCAGAATTACAAGTGTCAGCAAAAATATACTGCAATCATAACTCTGAAAAAATGTTGGTGAAAGTGTAAATTCATCCAACTGCCTTGGAAATTTTGTTAGCAGTAACTACGAAAGCAGATGTGCTTCCTCTAGGATCTACTATTTCACCCCTAGCAGTTATCCCTCAGAAAGGCACACACCTGCCCAACAATGGACCTGTAGTAGAATATTCATAGCAGCCCTATCTGTAATAGTCCCAAACTGGAAACTACCCAAATGCTCATGTGTGGTAGAAAGGATAGATTAGTTAGGGCATGTCACATGATGAAATGTACTACAAGAATTGAATGAATTTCAGAACCTGAAATGTTTAGTGAAAGATGACAGGCATAAATAGTACATACTGTTTTATTTCATTTATGTAATGTACAAAAACAGGCAAAAATAATCCATATTTACAGTGTTTGAAGTCATAAGAGCAGTCCCTCTTAGAAAGGGGGCTTGAGGAGGGCTATGAAGTTTCTGGTAATGTTTTGTTTCTTCATCTGAGCGATATGTCATGGGTGTGATTAAGTGTGTGAAAAGTCAATTAGCTCTATACTTAAGATATTGCACTTTTTTGTATGCATATAATATTTAAATAAAAATTAAGTAAAATATGAGGACGTAAGAAAAGAATAGGGAATATAGTTAACAATTCTGTAATAATTATTGATGGTGCCAGATGGGCACTGGGATTATCGGAGGGCACACTTTGTAACCTATGTGAATGTCTATCTGTTGTGCTGTATATGTGAGACTAGTACAAAAACGTGTTGAGTGTAAACTGTAATTGAAGAATAAAATTTTAAAGATTGAATAAATTATTGGAAAAAGGGTGTGTCTTCCAAACCTTAGTGATCTGGGAAGTAATGGCAGGTTTTTAAAATTTGCTTAGAATATTCTTACCAATAATGCATTCACATACAGGACAAACTGCCGTTTTCCTTACAGTAGAGTTCATCTTGTTAATGTTTTTATTGGCTGCCACTTTTTTGCCTTTTTACAGCTATTCCTGATATCCCTTAGATTACTGTCACCAGTGTGGTGGGACACTGTGACTAAGTCCCAGTATTCAGAAATCTTATCTGTGCTGTTTTGGCTCCCTCTGGTGGCTTACTAGGTTTCACCAGTGCGGTAAACAATAGCTATGGTAATAGGTTTTGTTGTTGTTCTCCAGATTATTCAGTTAAGAGTATAGTTTGTGGCCCTGGCCGGTTTGGCTCAATGGTTAGAGCATTGGCCTGTGGACCAAGGAGTCCCGGGTTCGATTCTGACCAAGGGCATGTTCCTCGGTTGCGGTTTGTCCCCGGCTGTGGGTGGGGTCGTGTGGGAGGCAACCAATCGATGTGTCTCTCTCACATTGATGTTTCTCTCTCTCTCCCTCCCTCCCTCCCTTCCACTCTGTCTGAAGATAAATGCAAACAAACAAACAAACAAAATCCTCTGGTGAGGATTAAATTAAAAAAAAAAGTATAGTGTTTGTGCCCCACTGGTAAATTTTATCTCCTATTATATATCTCAAACTATGGATGATAAGATGACCTGAGCTGGGCAATATCATACCTCTCCCCTTTATTGTCCCCATGTTTTCCTCACAAATATTTAGACATAATAGGCATGGGGACTTTGCATCAACCCCTCTGTCATCACTAATCTACTCAGTGAGAGTATTTACAGTATTGACAAATGTCGAGAGGAAGCTCAGATCGATGAGATCAGATATTTGGGTAAACCAAATCATTTGTTTATATAAAACATATAGAAATATAGAAGGAAGCCATCAAGGTCTGGACAAAGAGCAGAGAGATCAGTCACATTTTCCAGGTTAGGCAGAGGTCATGTTTCCAGACTTGAAAATCAGCCAGGGCGAGAGATTATTGTTATCTGAGTAAAAGCCTCATGGGAACTTCTGGAAACTCAGAGACTCCCCCCTGAGCCTTTTCCTACAACAACGGCCCAGTTCTACACACCGATATCAGACAAAAGCAAAGCAAATCAATAAAGAAAAAGAGAGCCCTTTTACAAATAGTGCTGGAGCCACTGGGCATTATAGGCAAAACGTGAATCTTAATTTAAACTTCACATCTAAAAATTAACTCAAAATGAATCCTAGACTTAAACGCAAAACATAAAATACAAAAATTTTTATTTAAAAAAAAGCACAGGAGCATATTATGGGATATAAGATTTAAATGTAAACTGTAAAACTATAGCACATTTAGAAATAAATATAGGAGAAAAATCTTGGGATATAAGGATAGGCAAAGGATTTTTAGACTTGAAACCAAAAACATGATTCATAAAAGAAAAAATTGATAAATTAGACATCATTAAAATTAAAAACCTTTGCTCTGCAAAATACCATGTGAAGAGGATAAAAGAGAACTATCATCTGAAGAAAATATTTTTAAACTGTATATCTGACTAAAGACTAATATCTGGAATAAAGAACCCTCAAAACTCAACAGTAAAACCAACAACCCAAGTAGGAGCCAGGCAAAAATCACAAATAGACATTTCACTGAAAAGTATATGTCAGTGGAAAATCAGCCCAGGAAAACATGTTTAACATTATTAGCTATTAGGGAAATGCAAATTAAGATCACAAAATGACACTCTACACTTGTTAGAATGGCTAAAGGAAAAAATGCTGACATCAAATGCTGGCTAGGATGTGGAGAAACGAGTCGTTTATGCGTTGCTGGCAGTAAGGTAAAATGGTCAGCCTCTCTGGAAACCGACTGACAGTTTCCTAAAAATAGAAACATGCAACTACCACATGGCTCACCAATTGCATTCTTTTTGTTTGTCCCAGAGAGATAAAAGCTTATGTTTCCACAAATACCTGTATGTGAATGTTCTCATCACCTTTATTTATCCTAGTTAAAAACAGGAAATAGTCCAGCCCTGGTAGTTCAAGATTAACGTGTCATCCCGCCCTGGCCGGTTTGGCTCAGCAGTGGAGCATCGGCCTGTGGACCAATGGGTCCCGGGTTCAATTCCAGCCAAGGGCACGTACCTTAGTTGCAGTTCATCCCTGGCCCTGGTCAGGGTCCTGCGGGAGGCAGCCAGTCGACATGGCCCTCTCACGTCGATGTTTCTCTCTCTCTCCCTCTCTTTCTACCTGAAGATGAACAGAAAAATATCCTCGAGTGAGGATTAAAAAATAATAATAATAATAATTAAATAAAGTGATAAAGTGTCATCTCAATACACCAAGGTTACAGGTTTGATCCCCGGTCAGGGCAAATATGAGAAAAAACCATGAACGCATAAATAAGTGGAACAACAAATTGTATCTCTCTCCTCTCTCTTTCTTTTTTTTTAGATTAAAAAAAAAAAGTTTTATATTGATTTTAGGGAGGGGGGAGAGAGAGAGAGAGAGAGAGAGAGAGAGATACATTAAAGACAGAGAAACATCAACATGGATTGGCTGCCTCTTGCTGGAGATCAAGCCCGCAGCCCAGGAATGTGCCCTGATCAGGAATCCAACAATCGAACCAGGTACCTCTTGGTGCATGGACTGATGCTCAACCACTGAGCCTCCAGCCAGGCGGCTCTCTCTCTCTTTCTCTCTCTCCCTTTCTCCCCCTCTCCCCCTCTCCCCCTCTCAAATCAATCAATAATTTTTTTTAAGGCAATGATTCTAATTAAAAAACAAAACAAAACTAGAAAGAGTCTAGATGTCACCTCAAAAGGTGAGTAGCTAAAATACTGTGGTACATTTATGCTGTGGAAAACCACTGAGCAGTTAAAAGAAACAGACTATTGACATATACAAAAAGTTGAATGGATGTTAAAGGAATTATGCTGAACGAAAAAAAAAAATCTAATCCCAAAAGATTACATACTGTATTATTCTATTTATGCAACACTTTTGAAACAGAAGCCAAATTAGTGGTTGCCAGGGGTTAGGGACGGGGCGATGGCCAGGAGGGAGGTGGCTGTGGTTATGTAAAGGCAACACGAGGGATCCTTGTGGTTATGGAACTGCTCTGTGTCTTCACTGTGGTGACGGATACACAAACCTACATATGTGATAAACTTGTATAGAATCGAATATATTCACACATGAGTGTAAAAACTTGACTAAGATTAATGTCAATATCCATTCATTAAGTCACTCTTGATTATCCCCTTTCGTGATTTTGGGGAGGGAGATAGTGCCTCTGCTCTCTAGCCCTTAACCCCACATCCTTCCCTGCTTCGGTTCTCTGTCTAGTCACCTATTTCCCTTTGACAATATTCACATTATTTAAAAAGTACAAGGTTTATGGTGGAAAGCACATATCTGGTTTCGATCCCGGTCAGCTACTCATTGTTTGTGTTTTGGCAAATGCTACTTAACCGTTTTTGAGAAGGGGAATAAAAAAATTATTATATGATCGCTGTAAAATTAAATGGAAGCATTTGTGAGAATTGCTTAATAAGGAGGGGCGTGGGAGCAGGAAGAAGGGGGTCAATGGAGGAAAAAGGGGGACATCTGTAATACTTCAACAGTAAAAAATTAAAATGAAAAGAAAAGTGCTTAATAAATAGAGGAATAATTTAAAATGGTCTTCTAATGAATGTTTAAATTGCTTGTTTTGTTTGTTTGTTTGTTTGTTTTTTAATATTCAGTTCTGTTCTGAATTCTCTTTCTAAAGTCACACAGATTCATAACGGATTTTTTTGTTTTCCTTTCTCTCCAGGAAGGTTGAAATGTCAGTGTGCTGTAATCACTATAACATCGTAATTTATCCAGTCACCTCTGTCTGATGAGAGCTAAGCATTCTGGAGTTTGAACACTTAAAACAGTCTTGGCAGCTGAACCCAGCAGGAAGGTCATTTTCAGGCTTTTCACAAAACTGCCTTCTTTTAATCAACATTAGCACGTCTTCAAGTATTACCTCCCATGAAAGGTAAAAATTACTCACTGTCTGTTGCTGCTTTTGTCAGAGACATAATAGTACAGACTGGATGTATCATTTGGCTGATCTAACACATCCCAAGGTCTTATGACACCTTCTTGTCTGCCCAGCTCCCCCCTCCTAACCACTTCGCTGTCTGGCACATGCTATTTCGGGGCTGCGGGCTCCCCCGTTCCCACTCCTAACAGACTAGGATGGCACCAAAGTGCAATTCCCCAGGTGTCCTCAGGAATCGAGACCCTGCAAAGGAACATCCCACTCAGATACTGTCTGCATCATTTTTTCAGGTCTGTCTGTGCTCTGAGTTTTCATGCTTCTCTCTTCACTAGGCTTTAGAACTTCAGGAAGGAAATGGAACTTCGTCCATTTTTGTTTTGTTTATGTTTGAATTTCGTGCAGCTCTTGGCAGTCCACACTCATAACCGAAGTCACTTTTCCTAATGGGAAGTGTTTCTCCGAAATGGCTTTCTTTCCACCCATTTCTAAGCTCCACTGGACTTCACACAGCTTTATTGTCCTCCAGTTTTGCTTTGAGGGTTGCTGAGCCTGCCCACTCTGCACCATGGTGCTATTTTTCCCATCCTTTGTCTCGTTGGTCAGAAATGAATCATTTATATTTCTAGATAGCAGTTTCCCATTCTTACCATGAAAAGAAAACATTGGGGTTATACTTCCAAATTCCTCAGAGGCTACTCGCTTCTAGCATCGGACCCTGATGCTAGAATTGAGGTTTCAAGTGCCTTCTGACTCAGTCAATTCCAGGAGCTCGAATTCTGCCCGCTTCCACTCAGCTTCCCCCGGACCTCAGAGCTCAGCCTTGACCCAGACTTTCCCCCTAGGGACTTGCTCTAACTCCGGTTTGGCTAGTGCTTCTGCTAGCTCAGCAGGTACCAGGCCGGCATCAGGGAGCAACTCTGGGTTCTGTGCCTCCGCGGGGACCTGGCCTGCCTGCTACGTCCCGCCAGTCCTCGTGGTGAGTAAGCTCGTTGCTGATGCAAGAGTGAAGTGCTCGGTTAATAAAGAGAAGGCAGTGTAGTTAATCAACTGCAAATGTATTCACTCCATATTAGGAAGTTTATAAATATGGTCGAATTGCAGTAATTTACAGGACTCTGGAGAAGGTATAATAACTTGTTTTATTACTGTTCATTTTTATTAACAATTAAATTGCGTTATCAGTGGTATAATAAATTATTTATTAGTTTCTACTTTTTAAATAGAAAGATTAAATTCCAAAATATTTCCGAATGGTTTTAATACTTTTAGGCCTATACGATTACTAGAGAAAAAAGGTTGCTCTAGTAAAAAGATAAGAATGACTTACAAATAACTTCACTTTCTTATATATAAATATGAATTCACAAATACTTAAATTTTCTTTAGTTTTGAAATGAGTTTGTTATCTCCAGAGATATTTTTGTTTCTAATAGATTATTGTAATTTTATCATCTGTAAAGCAAATGTGAAATTGTAATTGTTACCACCAATTCTGAGAAAAGGAACTAAAGTCTACATTTCTGAGTTATGTATATAAAATGTTCTTTGTAAATCATAAAACATTTCTAAACATAAAGTTTTGTTTTTTGTGCTTTGTTAAGTAATTTTCATAAATTAATATTGAAAGTGTTTGCCAGTACCTGTAGGACTCCATGGGGAGATTTTCATTATGTTGAACATAAGTTAACATGCATTCCAGGGGATTTTTTTTATTATTTGGCCATATGATTTCTTTTTTATTTTCTCCTTTGAATACTTTCAAACATAGACAAAACTCCATGTACTCATTGCCCAGCTTCAACAATTATCAACTCATGGCCAATCTTGTTTTATCCATATTGTGGACCAAAAAGTGCCACATGCTAACCTGACAAGCTCAGGGAAGGCCTGTGTGGAGGCCTTGCAAACTCAAAAACCTAAAGTATCTACAAAGGATAGTCATGGCCTAGGCTAGACTCTTCTCTGACAAAAGTCAATCAGCACTTCGAGCATGTCTATTGTCTGTTTGCATCTATGGTAACATACCTTTGGAATGTTAGGGTAACTTCCCTTTTTCCAGACCCCTGAGAGCACAACCAATTCACCAGGGTGGAGACCATAAATCCGCTCACTGTTATTATTATCTTGTTAACTGTTCACTGTTAATAGTCCTGTGCCCACGTATATAAAAGATGTATGCGTCTATCATTTTACTTTTCGCCCAATCTCAGAGATTTCCCTGCTTTACTTTCTCCCACTTCCCTAATCTGTCACCAGTGGATTTCATGTAACTCATTGTGTCTTGATTGTAATGGATAAAATAAGGTGCAAAACGGCCATTCTCTGGAGCATTATCCCAATATGCTGAGATTTTGCTTTCCGGAAATTGTTGACAGTTTGGCTCAAAGAAATTCACAAAAATTCTCTATGGGTCTGAATGTTTCTTATGTTGACAATGTCCATACCCACTTTGCCCACTCTAGGTTATTTAGAAGGAAGTCTTGGACACATTATTTCACTTCCAAGTATTTTAGCATGTATCTCTAAAAGATAAGCATTCTTAGACTCGTGCAGCCACTATGGAAAACAATATTGTGTTTTCTCAAAAAATTAAAAATTGGCCCTGGCTGGATTGGCTCAGCGGTTGGAGCATTGGCCTGCAGACCAGAGAGTCCTGGGTTCAGTTTCCGCTAGGGGCATGTACCAAAAAATAAATAAATAAGTAAGTAAGTAAATAAATAAATAAATAAAAAATTGAACTGTCATTTGATCCAGTGATCCCACTTCTAGGAATATACCCTAAGAAGCCTGAAACACCAATTAAATAGAATATATGTACCCCTATGTTCATAGAAGCACTATTTACAATTGCCAAGATCTGGAAATAGCCCAAGTGTCCATCAGTAGATGAGTGGATAAAAAAAAGCTGTGGTACATATATACAATGGAACACTATGCAACTGTAAGAAAGAAAGATCTCTTATCTTTTGAGGTTACATGGAGGAACCTGGAGAGTATTATGCTGAACAAAATAAGCCAATCAGAGAAAGAAAATACCACATGATCTCACTTATTTGTGGAATATAATGAACAAAATAAGCTGGTGAAAAAAATAGACCCAGAGACATAGAAAGGAGTATGATTCAGACTAACAGTCCTCAGAGGAAGGGGTTAGGGGAGAGGGATGAGATAAACCAAAGAACTTATATGCATGTATGCATAACCAATGGTCATAGACAACAATGCTCGGGGGGGGGGAGGGGGGGAACGAATTGGGAGGAGGGTGTCTGGGGGAAAAAAGAGAAACATCTGTAACAAACAAGAACAACAAAAGGATAAAGAAAGAAAAAAGATAAGCATTCTTTTCTAAAAACATAACCACAAACCATTATTATATCTAAAATTAAATAATAATTTTATAATTTCAAATATCCAGCATTCAAATTTTCCCAGTTGTCTCATAAATATTTCTATAATGGTTTTATTTGTTTGACTGAGAATCCAAATAAGGCCTGAACATTGCAATTAGTTGATACATCTCTTAAGTGTCCTTTCATTTACAAATCCTTCCATTTTCCTCTCATAATTTTATATGTGAGTTAATTTCTAACCTGAATTTTAAAATATTTATTCAGAAATTCCCACACCAGCTCTTATGACATTAAAGTACAAGATTTTGGATATTGGGGGATGATGTGCTGCTTGATTTCTATGGTTCTAAAGGAATTTAAGTCCAACTATATGCATATTTAGACTTATTGATACACCTTAAAACCATGGTGACATTGATATTTTCTAAGGAGGATATGGAGGCATCTTTCTTTTGAAAGTTTATTCTACTGCAAAAGAATAAAATAATTAAGATAAGGCTGAAAACTAGACAAAAGAGTCAGTGTCAGATTATGAACTTCTTCAAGTGTTTGCTTGGAAACTGGACCTGATGATTTGTGTGTGCGTGTGTGTGTGTGTGTGTGTGTGTGTGTGTGTGTGTGTATTGTATTTATTCCACCAATCCTCCATGTTTGTCTGAATTTCTTCTTCCATATTCCCTAAGTCAATGAAGGAAGGCCATATACTATTGGTCAACAAGCCTTGTGACTTTCAATTATCTTTTTAGATAAGCTCCTCTTTTAAATTTTCTTTAAAATTCCTCTACTTATCTCCACATCCTCACCAGTACCTGTTGCTTGCTGATTTATTGATAGTAGCAATTCTGATGCAATGAGAGGATACCTCATTGTAGTTTTAACTTGCATCTGTCTGATGATTAGTCACCTTGAGCATTTTTTCATATGTCTATGAGCCATTGGGAGAAGTGTCTATTCAGGTCCTTTGCCCGTTTTTTAAAAAATTGGATTGTTTACCTTCCTGATGTTGAATTGTATAAGTCCTTTATATATTTTGTAAATTAACCCCTCATCGAATGTATCATTGGGGAATATGTTCTCCCATACAATGGTTTCTCTTTTCATTTTGTTGATTTTTTTTTTCCTGTGCAGAAGTTTTTTAGTTCGATGTAGTCTCATTAGTTTATCTTTCCCTGAGTTTCCAGTGTGGTGAAGGCCAAGGGGGGGTGGGGTGCGGAGTGAAGGGGGTAGAGTTGGGCAAAGGGGGTGAAAATGGGGGAAATCTGCAATAGTGTCAACATTAAAACTTTTTAATAAAAAAATTCTCTACTTATGGAATTATGTCTTTAAACTCAGTCTGTTATTCAAAATCTGCTGTACTCTGACCCCAGTTTATTTTATACTCTTATTTCTCATGTCTTCCCCATATGATTCTCTAGTCAAATTTTTCTACTAACTATGAATATTTTATGCATTTCCCCCCTCCCATCCTTGCTAATATAATTCTCCCCAAATGTACAGTACCTTTCACCAGTGTAGCTACTTATCAATTCCTCCTACCCCAGGAGGCATTATCTGACATATAACTCACAGTATTCTTTCTCTTCCTATAGTACACATTTTCTGCTCTCTTTTGACATTAGTATGCTGCTCAGGAAAGGCCATATTTGAGCCCTAGAATTTCGGTATAGACACAAAATAATCTTCACACAAATATGTATTTTGGGACTATTCTTTACAGAGGAAACTGCTAAATTCCTGTTTCATTGAAGAGGTATAAAATGTGCTCCATGATCTCAAGATGCAAAAGTTAGAATAAAGATCTTCCATCTGTTATCTATTTATATCTATCCACAGACATAAATCTACACATACATTATAAGACAACTGCCACATTGGTGCGACAGAGAACAGTGTCACTGAGAACACATATTTTAAAGGCAAAAGGACCTTAACTGTACTCCATTCATTCATTAACTTTGTGTGATGTATTTATTTAGTCTTCTATGTATGACTTATTTATTCTGTTAGTTTGTACTTTCATATGTAAATGGGGATAATACTACTTAAATAATAAGGTTGTTCTGAGAATTAAGTGGAGTGGTTAACACAGTGCTTTGACAAATACTCCTATTTTTATTAACAAGTGTTATATAGTTCAAAGAAACCACACTGTTTTATTCCATGGAAAGTTGGGGAAATTCACTGATGAGATATTGGGATTTATATATATATATTTATACTTTTCATACATATATTAGGCCTTTGTCCACAGTTACTGGCTCATAGCTTCCCAAACCCTGGGAATTACCTAAAAGACAGGATTACAAAGGTGTCTTTTATTGTTTCATGAGGTAATTTTTGAACCCTGTCTAAGGATGGGGGCTGGTTTCCAGGGGAGCCAACCACATTATTAGAATCACATCTCCCTATCCTCTGGGTATGGGAGAGGGGTTAGAGATATGGTCCACCCCTTATGGACAATTATCTAATCAATCAGTCCTATGTAATAAAGTCCCCATAAAAAAAAATGAAGAGGATGAGGATCCGAGAGCTGCAGGCTTGTGAACAGGTGGAGCTACAGGGAAGGTGGTACGCCTGGGGAGGGCACGGAAGCCCTGCACACCTTTCCAAATACCTCGCCCCGTGCACCTCTTTCATCTGGCTGTTGCTGAGTTATGCTCTTTTACAATAAACTGGCAATCTAGTAAGTAAAATCTGTCCTTGAGTTCTGTGAGCTGCTCTAGCAAATTGATTGAACTAACTGGAGGAAGGGTCATGGGAACCTCTGATTTATGGCCAGTTAGTCAGAAATACAGGAAACAACCTGGACTTGTGACTTGCATCTGAAGTTCAGAGAGTGGGTGCACCAGAAGCACAGGTGATAACTGTAACCTAGGCTTGTAAAAGACACCGGAAGTGGGCATGGAGGTGCTATCTCTGGGTAGATAGTGTCAGAATCGAGTTAAATTACAGTGTCTAGAGAGTTACTTACCGGAGGTGTGGGGACACCCCCTTTCTGCCCGCCCCTCTGCTCATGTGGGAATTGGAGTCCAAGAACACCAAACAGAGCAGAGAAAGTGAGAATTGAATTAGATGAATGAAGACGAGGAATCTTCATCCACCAGGAAGCTCTCTGAATCTTGTCCTCTTGTTATTTTTATGGAGACCTTATTACATAGGTGTGATTGACTAAATCATTGGAGGAGGGAGAAAGCACCACATAAATAAAGATGAAGATGTGGGAACACAAGGCAGGATGAAAATTCTCTGAGTGTGAGTTTTCAGTGAAAACTCAGGAAAAGCCAGGAAAATTCAGTGAAAAGCCAGGAAAAAGTGTCGCTAAATACCCCAATTTCAGGAACTAAGTTGCTGTTGCTGTTTTCATATCACACAGGAGAAACCCGAGGCAAGGAGAGCCGTCGTGTAAGTGAGGAAGTAAGCTCAGAATCTGGAACTAGACCCCCTGGGTTCACATTCTGGCTCTGACACTTAAAAGTTGCTGTGAGATTTGCGGCAAGCCATTTAGCGTCTCCGTGCCTCAGTTTCCTCACCTCTGCCTTGGAGATGACTACAGTGTCTCTGGCACAGAGTTGCTTAAGGCTTCCATGAAACAATGCCTGCACTGTGCTGGCGCACAGGCGGACACACAGCAAGTGCTCAGTAAACACAAGCCATGGCTGTGTTGGTAGAGGTGAGAGTGGTGGTGGTAGTCTTGGTGGATCAGTAGCGTAGAAAGAAAAGATAGAATTGAGCAATGTTTCTTATCTTTGTTATTATGATATTATACTCAAGATGCTAATAAAATGTGTTTTGATTACTACTTTGTGCCTAATACCAGAAATGGAAAGCTGTCCATTGTAAAGGATCAGTATGTTAACCCTGAAACTGTCGCCGTCCAGTGTGACCTTGGCTATAAGATGGCTGGCTTCCAGAAAATCTTTTGCTCAGAGAAAATTCTTGAAGGCTGGGTGTGCCCAAGTGTGAGGGGTTGAATAATACTATTTAATAAATTTTATGTCACATACCCCTTAAAATAAATTACAGAAAATAGGAAAATTAGTAGTGTGTCCTGAAGGACTATATCAGTGGCTAGGGTTAATTTATAAGATGTTTACTGGTTCTTTCCACCTTGAAGCATTGTGATGTGTTTGCAGGGGTAGAAAAGTTCATTGCTATCTTATGTATAACTGGTCGTTCCAGACTTGTGAACAGGAGTCTTGCTGACAAATGTCATGGCCCTAGCTCTCAGTATTTTCCCCAGCATATGATGTGCTTTTGCCCCATTTCTGGTTGGTCCCCCGAACTGACATGCAGGTATTTCTTTCAGATATTTGGGAGGATTCTCTTGCCACACACCACTGCTCTCTGCTTGAGCTGATACTAATTGTTACCTAAGGACAGATAAGGATTCAGCTCTAAGGGAAATACTCTGCTAGGATCCACAGTATTTCACTGGAGTTTCCTGCCCATCAATCACTACTGCAGTCATTCTTCATCTTCCAATCTCCCCACTTACGCAAGACTTCCTGAAGAAGCACAGGCCTTTACAAGGATGGGGAAACTATGAGAAATCATCCTTTTGATTTTCTTTTTCAGATGGTCCCTGAAGATTGTGAAGTAGTTCTGGAAGGCAAAAGACTTTTACAGTGTCTCCTAAGTCCCCAGGTCTCGAAAGTGATCCTGGAGTTACATAAACTGTCTCTGAAGAGCAAAACACAGAAGAAAAAGACAACCAAGGAGAAAAGCATTTAAATTTACTGCATCTCTTTTTCCAAGAAGATGCAGAAACGATGTACTTTTTTGTACCACTCTAGGGAGAAAACCTCAGTTTATCCACAACACTTAAGCATAATCATTTATTGCAGTAAATAACTTTGGTAAAACTTGCCAATACACATAGTGACCCCAGAATGTGGAACTACTAATACTTTATGCCATTATCACTCAGCTTAAGTTTTGACTTTTCTGGATTTGGCAGGCTAGCTAAAATAATTACATTATTAAGCATCAGTTTGTCTTCATTTTCGTTTGGATTATCTATGTCATACGATATGAGTGCCCCTCACAAATCCACTTTCTAAAGTTAGGTTTCTTTTCCATTTTATTATATTTTAGTTGTTGTGAAGAGCAATGAACATTGTAAATAGCAGTGTTCATGCAATTTTTTTCTCGTTCTTCCTGGACGTCAGGTGCATAGTCCTTAGTGCATAGGAGACTGTTGCCTTTGGTCACTGGGAACACCCCTTGCCCCTTTGTTCCTTATCTCTTCATTGCCATTCCACATTTCTTTCTTTCTCCCATCCAGGAACCAACTTGAAAGTGTGACAGATGTCCTTAAATGTGCATGCAGGTTTGGGATGTGTATGTTCATCACATTCCTTGTTTCTGAGGGCTGCATAGTATTCCATACGTTTTACTATCCATTTCCCTTATGGTGACCACCTAGGTTGCCTCCAACTCCCATTTACCACATACAAATCTGTGATAAATTTTCCTGTACACATCTCTTTACAAAACTGCTTGAGGCTTTCTCTTGGATATATGCTCGGGAAAGGAGTATCAGTGTCAATGTACTTCACTGTACAGGATAATTTGTTTTCTCTCCACATTCACACAAACTACGGTATCTTTTACCTTACTAATTTTTGCTGTTGGGAATTTCTTATTATCCTTTAATAACCGTAAACTCTGTAGGGATGCTCTTTCCTGACGGTCTCTCCCTCCTTTTCTTTCTGACCACTCTGGCTACAGGTGTATTGTTTTGTCGATCTTCTCAAAGGACCAGCTTTCAGATTCATTGATTAACTCTATTGTGTTTCCCTTTGCCATGCCATTGATTTATGCTTTGATCATTACTCTGCTCACTTTGGGTTTACATGGGTTTTCTGTTTCTAGTTTCTTAAGGTGGAAACTGAGGTTTTGACTTGGAGCTTTCTTTTCTAACATAAGCATTTAATTTCTCTATATGTTTTTATTGATTTCAGAGAGAAGAAGGGAGAGGGAGAGAAGATAGAAACATTAATGAGAGAGAGACACTGATTGACTGCCTCCTGCACATCCCCTACTGGGGATCAAACCCACAACCCAGACATGTGCCCTGACCAGGAATCAAACTATTTTCCTCCTGGTACATGGGATGACGCTCAACCAACTGCGCCACACTGGCTGGGCTCTAATATAAGCATTTAGTACTGTAAATTTCTCAGAACTGCTATCATGGCATTCCAAAAATTTTAATAGGCGGTGCTACAGTTTCATTCAGTGCAAAATAGTTTCTAATTTCTTTTTCAACATCTTCTTATAGCCATGGGTTTAGAAGTATGTTATTTAATTTCCAAGTATTTGGAGGATTTTTCAAATTATCTTCTGTCACAGATGCCTAGTATTATACCAGTGTGAACAGACAACATAATGTATATAATGTGAATCCTTTCAAAAATCTATTGATACATGTTTTATAGCTGAGAATGTGGTATCTTGCTCACTGTCCCATATGAACTCAAAAAGATTGTGTATTTTGCTGCTGTTGAGTGGCATTTCCTATAAATGCCAATTAGATCAAGTTGGTTGTTAGTTTGGTTCCTGTATTCTCTATACTTGCTGGTGTTCTGTCTACTTGTTCTATCCATTATTGAGAGAAGGGTATCAAATTTCCAACTATAATTGTGGATTTGCCTTTTATTTTTGTCTGCTTTCAGTTTTTGCTTCATGTATTCTGAAGTTCTATTACTAGGGGCATAAATAGTTAGAATTTGTATGTCTTATTGATGAATTGACCCCCTTTTCATGTAATAACCTTCTTTATAATTGAAATTTTCTTTGTTCTCAAATACACTAAAATATAATTGGACTGATATTTATATAACCACTTTACATTTATTTTTCCATAAATAGCTAGATTAAATTCTGACAGCCAAACCACATTATATAATTTTCAAGTTACATTAATGAAAGTAAAAATAAACAAGTGAAGAAAATTTTAGTAATATATCTTATTTAACCCAATTTTGCAAAATATTATCATTTTAACATGTAATCAATATAAACATTATTAATGTGATAATTAAGAGGTTTTTTTTAATATCATACCTTCAAAAGATAGTATGTATTTTACTGTTTATAGCACATCTAAATTCAAACTAGCCACATTTCAAGTGCTCAATAACCACATATGGCTAATGGCTATCACACTATATAATTCAATTCTAGATCTTCTACAATGCAGTTGTTTACAAATATTAAAATAATATATGTTTATGTTTTCATAAATTTGGGGGTATATTTGACCTTTTATGCCTTAGAATCAGGAAACTCTAAGGAAAAATGTACAAAGAATGCAATGCCAGGTACAAGATACTAGATTATTCATCTATGGGTAGAATATGAGATATTACAGGAATGCCAGTACTTGAAGTGAAGAAGTAAGAGAAATTAAAATAACTCAGTGCTCTAATTTCTCCAGCTCTTGAAAATACACATAGAAATAAATGGTAAGTTACCAAAGTTTTAAATCTTGATTTCCTGATTTAAAATAATTCCTATATTAGGTACAAAAGTAATAATCCCAAGCCTTACAGAACAGTTGTTTAGTACTACAAATACCAGTGCCAAAGTGGAGAACAAGAGATGACACGGGAGTGACTCAGGCTTCTGAAGGGTGCTGGAGGGCCCGGGATGAGTGCGCTGCAGGGGTTTCACCCTGTATAACCAGAAAGCTGTTCAGAGGAAGCCTGAGGCCTGAGTTGGAGACTACCTTCTTCTGGCAGATGGCAAGAAATGGCCTTAAAGGCTTCTACAGATGTGTCCACATTCTTAACCATCCCTCTTATTAAAGGTAGAGTCTTTCTTCTTTCCTTGAGTTTAAGCTGCCTTATGATTTTCTTTGGTCAGGGGACAAAGGGGCATATATGATGCCAGCAGAACCTTGCAAATCTCTTTGGGTATTAGGACTTGCCCTTGGGAGCCTGTGTCCACCATCATGTGAATAAATCTAGGCTAACCTATAGGGTGATAAAAGATAGATGCTCCTTCTTTGTCCCGGCTAATAGCCGGTCAATTGCCATACATGTGAGTGAAGCCATCGGGACTAGCCAATCCTCAGACAACTCACCATCTGACCATAGACACATGGCAAAATCTAACTGAGATTAGCTGAGCCTGAGCCATACTAGAAAGACTGCTCAGAAGAATCCTTGTTTATAGGTAGTTGTTTAGGCAACTGAATTTTAGAACTGTTTTGCAGCAAAAACAATCCAAATACCCTTGTAATCTGCTTGCATTTTGTTAAGCTAAGGCACAGAGGGGTGTCAGTTATCAACTTGGCAATTATGTCAAGTTATCAGCCTAGGGCATCTTGCTGGGCTCATTATATGTGGGACATATTCGACTTACAAAGAACTGATCTAGGCTTTGGCATATGAAATAACACACTTTCTGTTATTGTGTTATGGTAGTTGATGTGGTCTTTGTGTAGACTACACAAGCAAAAATGATAGAGACCTTGGAGGAAGAGACTGAGTTGGATATGCACCCAATGCATTGTTTCTAGATCACATGGATAACCCCTGACTAGGATCTGAGTGGGGATGAAAAGGAAGTGTAATGGAAGTCTTCTCCTAATGCAGCTACAGAACCTCACACCACAGAGCTTCTCTTTTCTGTAATGGGTGTGATAAGAATGACACAAGTGACCCTGCAAGTTTTTCTCATGGTCCTAACAAATCAGGCCAAGCAAGGAAGCAGGAAACAGGGGGAGCTTCAGGGACATTACATGCAATGCCCTGGGAAAGCAATGGTCCAGGGTGAGGCTGACAAGGGTACTAAGAATATGTCTCAAAATAACTATTATATTGTGTCTTCTTCCAATTTCTTTGCAAGAGAATTATATAATACATTTGCTGAGGTAACAATTTTTTTGGAGGAAGTTAGCAATGGATAGAGAAAATTTTTATCAGAAAAAGGTAGTCAGAGAGGATGTGGACTGCACTCACAAAGGTCATATATCTGGAGCATGGCCTCTGGAAGGAGCCCAGAGTGGCCAGCCCAGCCCTGGGGGAGGAAATGAAACAGGGAACCCACAGGATGCCTTCAGAAGCCACAAGCACTCAATGTGGTCTTTCCCATTGTGTATTAGTTGGGAAGGGCTAGGTCTGCTTCCAGAATCAACAATGCCCAAATCTCAGGGACTTAAAAACACAAAGGTTTATTTCTTGCTAAAACTACATGCCCATCTTGGGTTGGTCGGGATGGGCCAGGCTCTGCTCTGAGACCCACGCAGAAGGAACTTCTGCTGCAGTGGAAGGAACATGACAATCTCACATTGGCTCTTTAAGACATTATCTCTTAGTGGCAGAAGCAAGTCACTTTAAGGGAATTTTAAAAGGAGCAGAGAACAACAATCCCATAGCTACACAGCCAAAGCTATACACTGATATGTACTCATTCCTTTCGAGTTTCTTGTGAACACCAATCAAGGGCAATTCCTCAGCTGATCACACAGGAAGCAGAGTGTATTTTAATAAACATGAATACAGGAACGCCAGCAGAGAGACTCTAGAGACAGTAAGGGCCAGGGGATTCCACAGGGAAGGCAGAAGTTTAGGCCAAGATTATCTGTAATAGCAATACATTGAAGACAACCCAAATGTTTATCAATCAAGGACTGGTTTCAAATATGATGTTGTTATAAACAGTAGAATTTATTCATTCATTTATCAAATATTCATAGAGTAGCTACAATGTGCCAGGCACTGTTTTAGGCACTGAGAGAGAGCAGTGGATATTAAAAAGTCATTAAAATTATAAGCAGTCGATTCCAAAATGGCAGCGGAGTGAACGAAGCTACACAGACCATCTCCCAGAACCAAACTGGAAT
This sequence comes from Molossus molossus, assembly GCF_014108415.1. Taxonomy (NCBI): domain Eukaryota; kingdom Metazoa; phylum Chordata; class Mammalia; order Chiroptera; family Molossidae; genus Molossus; species Molossus molossus. Next base: position 32,967,996 of record NW_023425356.1, read on the forward strand.
CACAACTATAACACAGACAAATCAACGGGAAAAACCAACAGAAAAGCAGCTTGCAAGGACCATATAGCCAGGGACACTGACTCGATCCTGGTAGGATAGCGAAGGCACGAGACGGGGGCTGTGAGCCCATGGTCGGCAGCTCGGCAGCGGCCTTAGCTGGGAGCAGCGCCCTCGGGTTACACTCCCAGGCGGCCCCACAGCACAGAGCCGGGACAGAGGCTGAAACAGCCACAGCCACTCACCTTGGGCTCCGGCGGAGGGAGGGCAGACTGGACTGGAACTGTGTCGGGACACTAGGGATTTGGAGGGCACTCAGAGCTTTTGCTAAGTTGCTGCCACGCAGGACGGTGGCCATGTTGTTCCTTCCCAGGGCTCTGGGAAGAGGCAGAGGCCCCTCCCTCAGAGATCCTAACCCACCCTGTGGGCCATTGAAGTACTAATTGAAGCTCATTAACAACCAGCATCTGCCCCACCCTCGTGAAATCCCCTTATGCTGAGCACCTGAGGGAGTTTTTCAATCAACTGACAACCCAAAACTCATCAAGTAACCTCGACTGCTGGCCTCCAGGCAAAAAGCTAGAGGATAACAGTACCTTTCCTGGGCTAGCAACTTTAACCAGGAAAGTAAGACTTGACAGTGGTGTTTAATGTGGGTCCTCCCTCACTCATCTGAATCCAAGAGAGGGAGCCACAAACAGCAGAACACCAACACACACAGGGATAACTTGGCAGGCTCCAAAGCCCACTGTGATAGCCAAAATGGTGAAACACAGAAACCGAAGCCAAATGAAAGAGCAAGAGACCTCCACCGAAGATGAGATCAATGTGGAGCAGCTAGGCATGTTAACAGAGCTAGAATTCAGAGCCATGATCTTGAGGAAGCTCAACAGCATGAGTAAGGACATAGAGACGCTGAAAATAAATCAATTGGAAATTAAAAAATGACTCCCAGACTACTCTACCCAGCAAGGCTATCATTCAAAATAGAAGGTCAAATAAAGAGCTTCCCAGACAAAAAAAGGCTAAGGGAATACATTAGCACCAAACCAGCACTGCAAGAAATGTTAAAAGGACTGCTGTAATTAGCAGGAGAAATGGGAAGAAAAATAGAACCACACTAAACAAAAATGGCAATAAATAAGTACATATCAATGATCACCTTAAATGTAAATGGATTGAATGCTCCCATAAAAAGATACAGAGTAGCTGATTGGATAAGGAAGCATGACTCATCTATATGTTGTTTATAAGAGACCCACCTAACAACAAAACACTCACATAGGTTGAAAGTGAAGGGATGGAAAAAAATTTTCCAAGCAAATGGAAAGCAAAAAAAACCTGGGGTAGCAATACTCATATCTGATCAAATAGATTTCAAAATGAAAGCCATAACTAGAGACAAAGAAGGCAACTACATAATATTGAAAGGACCTATCCAACAGCAAGATATAACCTTGATAAACATATATGCACCCAATATAGGAGCACCAAAATATATTAAAAATCTTCTGGAGGACTTCCAAGAAGAAATCGACAGCAACGCAATCATAGCAGGGGACTTCAACACCCCGTTGACAGCACTGGATAGATCCTCTAGACAAAAAATTAGCAAGAAAACAGAGACTCTGAATGAAGAACTAGACCAAATGGATTTAATAGATATCTACAGAGAATTGCACCCCAAACTACAGAATACACATTCTTCTCAAGTGCACATGGGACATTCTCAAAGATAGACCACATGATAGGACACAAACTAAATCTCTACAAGTTCAAGAAGATTGAAATCATATCAAGCATCTTCTCAGATCACAATGGCATGAAACTAGAAATCAATTACAACAAGAACATGCAAAGACATTTCAACACATGGAGGCTAAATAGCATGTTATTAAACAATAAATGGGTTACCGAGGAGATCAAGAAAAAAATTTAAAACTTCCTGGACACCAATGAAAATGAAGACACAACAACACAAAATCTATGGGATGCAGCAAGAGCAGTTCTGAACAAGAAAAATTTTTAATTGACTGTCTAGCCTCACAACTTAAAGAATTAGAAAGCAAACAAAAAGAAAACCCCAGAGCAAGTAGAAGGAAAGAAACAGTAAAGATCACAGCAGAAATAAATGACATAGAGACCAAAAAAAACAATTCAAAGGATCAATGAAACAAAGAGCTGGTTTTTCGAAAAGATAAACAAGATTGATGGACCCTTAGCTAGACTCACCAAGAAACAAAGAGAGAGAACCCAAATACACAAAATCAGAAATGAAAGAGGAGAAGTAACAACCAACACCACAGAAATATAAAAGATCGTTAACAGCTACTATGAACAACTATATGGGAACAAATTTGACAATCTAAGCAAAATGGACAAATTTCTAGAAACACAGTCTCCCAAAACTGGACCTGGAAGAGATAGAAAACTTGAAGAGACCAATAACAACAGAAGAAATTGAAGAGGTAATCAAGATGCTCACAGCAAACAAAAGCCCAGGCCCGGATGGCTTCATGGGGGAGTTTTAACGAACATTCAAAAGAGAACTAACACCCATTCTCCTCAAACTATTTCAAAAAATTCAAGAAGAAGGAAGACTTCCAAACTCGTTTTATGAGGCCAGCATAATTCTAATTCCAAAACCAGAAAAAGGCACTACAAAGAAACAAAACTACAGGCCAATATCCCTGATGAACATAGACACCAAAATCCTGAACAAAATACTAGCAAATCGGATCCAGCAATACATCAAAAAAGTTATTCACCATGACCAAGTGGGATTCATCCCAGGGATGTAAGGCTGGTACAATATTAGCAAATCAATAAATGTCATACACCACATAAACAAAATAAAGAATAAAAACTACATGATCATATCAATAGATGCTGAAAAAGCATTCGACAAAATCCAGCATCCGTTTCTGATAAAAATGCTCAGGAATGTGGGAATAGAGGGATCATATCTCGACATAATAAGGCCATATATGAAAGACCTACAGCCAACATCATACTCAATGGGCAGAAACTAAAAACATTTCCATTAAGAACAGGAACAAGACAGGGATGTCCACTTTCACCACTTTTATTTAACATAGTACTGGAAGTCTTAGCCACAGCAATCAGACATGAAGAAAAAATAAAGTGAATCCAAATTGGAAAGGAGGAAGTGAAACTGTCATTATTTGCAGATGACATGATATTATACATAGAAAACCCTAAAGACTCCATCAAAAATCTACTAGACTTAATAAATGAATTTGGCAAAGTAGCAGGATACAAAATTAATGTCAAGAAATTGACGGCATTCTTATACACCAATGATGAACTCACAGAAAGAGAAACTAAAAAAAAAAATTCTATTTACACTCGTGGCAAAAAAACTAAGATACCTAGGAATAAACTTAACCAAAGAAGTAAAGGACCACCCTGGCCAGTTTGGCTCAGTGGTTGGAGTGTTGGCCTGTGGACCAGAGAGTCCTGGGTTTTGTTCCTGCTAGGGGTACATACCAAAAAAAAAAAAAAAAAAAAGTAAAGGACCTATTGGCAGAAAACTACAGGACATTGAAAAAGGAAATAGAAGAAGATATAAAAAAGTGGGAGCACATACCTTGATCATGGATTGGAAGAATTAACATCGTTAAAATATCTATATTACCCAAAGCAATCTATAGATTCAATGCAATCCCCATCAAAATACTAACGACATATTTCACAGAACTAGAACAAATACTTCAAAAGTTCATATGGAACCAAAAAAGACCCCAAATAGCCACAGCAATCTTGAAAAAGAACAAAGTAGGGAGGATCACAATACCAGACATCAGGTTATACTACAAAGCTACTGTAATCAAAACAGCCTGGTACTGGCACAAGAATAGGCATATAGACCAGTGGAACAGAACAGAGAACCCAGAAATGGACCCAAGACATTATGCTCAATTAATATTGTAGGCAAGAGCATACAATGGAGTAAAGACAGCCTCTTTAATAAATGGTGTTGGAAAAATTGGACAGCTACATGCAAAAAAAATGAAACTAGACCATCAGCTTACGCCATACACAAAAATAAACTCAAAATGGATAAAAGACTTAAATGTGACTCATGAGTACATAAAAATCCTAGAAGAAAATGTAGGCAACAAAATTTCAGACATTATACACAGCAGAATTTTCACTGATACATCGCCTAAGGCAACAGAAACAAAGGAAAAAATGAACACATGGGACTAAATCAAACTCAAAATCTTCTGCACAGCAAAAGAAAAAACCACCAAAATGGAAAGGCAACCCACTGCATGGAAGAGCATAATTGCCAATGATACATCAGATAAGGGGTTACTTTCCAATATATATATAGTGCTCATACAGCTCAACAAAAGGAAGACAAAGAACCCAATTAAAAAATGGTCAGAGGACCTAAATAGACACCTCTCCAAACAGGACATAAAAATGGCCAAGAGACATATGAAGAAATGCTCAACATCAGTAATCATCAGAGAGATGCAAATTAAAACAACAATGAGGTATCACCTCACACCTGTCAGAATGGCCACCATCAACAAATCATCAAACAACAAGTGTTAGCAAGGGTGTGGAGAAAAGGGGACTCTAGTACACTGCTGGTGGGAATGCAGACTGGTGCAGCCACATTCTGGGTGGTGGGGGGAGGAAAGAGATAAACCACAGAAATTATATGCATGCACGCATAACCAATGGACATGGACAACAAAGCCGGGTGTGGGGTGAGGAGGATGGGGAGGAAGGTGTCAATGGGGAAAAAATAGAGAAACATCTGTAACAAAATTACATAAATAAAAAAGTAAAAAAAAAATTTGGCTATTGCCCTGGCCACTTTGGCTCAGTGGTTAGAGTGTCGGCCTGCAGACCAAAGAGTAGTGGGTTTGATTTCTGTCAAGGGCATGTACCTTGGTTGCGGTTTGTCCATGGCCCTGGAGGGGTCATGCAGGAGGCATCCAATCTATGTGTCTCTCTCACATTGATGTTTCTCTCTCTCTCTTCCTTTCCCACTCTATCTGAAGATATTTGAGAAAAAGTATCCTTGGGCGAAGATTAAAAAAATTTTTTTTGTAAATAGTGCTGCTACCTAGAGACATAGAGCCTCAGAGGAGGGGGGGGTTTGTGGGGGAAGAGATAAACCACAGAACTTACATGCATGTATGCATGACCAATGAACATAGACAACAAAGCTGGGGATGGGGCAGAGGGGAAGGGGAGGAGGGTGTCAATGGGGGAAAAATGAGAAACATCTGTAACAAAAACAAATTAATAAATAAAAATTTAAAATAAAAAATGTTTTTTACTATTAACTTGTATAATATATTTGCAATAATTATTAAACTGTTTTGGGTAAAATAAATAGTTTTTCCCCCTGTAGCATTCAAATGCAATCCATGATATTGATAGTAGGCTTTGACCTCCATTTTGATCAAATATTATACTTTAATACTCAGCCATTTGACATTAGGCCAAAATGTGTATTTGATGCACACCCTAGAGTCACCCTTTCCAAAGTGGTACACTTCTAACTAAATACCGAACATCAAGCTTTTCCAAAATTCAATCTGCTTCCATGGTCACCTTGCCCTTTGCATAGCTTCCCCACCCTTCAAGTTTCCAAATCTACTTCAAGGTTTCTTTTAAAAGCTCTTTTTAGAGCTTTCCACATCTGCGTTCACTGAACAGGGTCACTCAAACTGTCAAATTGATTCTGGAATAATTGCTTACAGTTACCCAGAATGTAGGCAACGATGATAAGGTATCAACTTACCAGCACAATGTTTTTTTCACATTACTTTTATCATCTTGATACCAAACCCAGGTTTGGCTGCCTGCAGCTTCGAAATCCAATACTCAAGAGACAGGTGCCGGTTCAAGGAAAGACAGTTTATTAAAGTGCCAGCAACCTGAGAACATGGCAGACTCTTGTCACAAAGACCATCTGAACATCTCAGTGCAGGCAAGGGTTTTTTATTAGGAGGGAGATGGAAAGGAGAAAAAGAAATCAGGGTGAGGGAGTTTGAAAATTCTCTATGTGTGCCCTGGCCAGTTTGGCTCAGCAGTTGGAGCGTCAGCCTGCGGTCCAGAGAGACCCGGGTTCGGTTCCCGCTAAGGGCATGTACCTCGGTTGCAGTTTGTCCCCAGCCCTGGTTGGGTCGTGTGGGTGGCAGCCACTCGATGTGTCCCTTTCACGTCGATGTTTCTCTCTCTCTCTCTCCCTCCCACTCTGTCTGAACAAAATATCAAAAAATGTCCTCGGCTGAGGACTAAAAAATAATAATAATAGAAAATTCTCTATGTGTAAGTCAACACAGTCCAGTCTGTTGATTATCTCAAAACTGGTCAAGTGGAAGTCTGGTTTTTATGGTTGAGAGTCAACAAATCTCCCAGAGCCAGAATGTCCAGTTGCTAGAGTCAGCCTCCTCCCCAGAAGCTAGTTCCTGGAATTCTTACACAAATACGCCATTTACTCACAGGTTACATGTTAATTCACAATTCATCTTTAAAAAAACACTTTTCACAGAAACAATATTTTTAAAAAACCACAGAGGGGTGGGTTACACTCTCATTCAGAACACACCCCCTTTATATAAAAGAATGCTTTCATCATTTACACTTGACTAAACCAGTGACCACCAACAAAATCTCAGCTTCTTGTAAATCCATGCTAAATCTGTTGAACAAACTCAAAAAGAGTCTGGAAGTCCTGGTTAGAAATAAACGATACAGATGTATTCAAGGGTATTAGAGGTTGCCAACTGGGAACACCGCTAGGCAAAAAGCTGGAAGTGTGTAGGTTCTCATCTGAGAACCTTATTTTCAGCTTCCATCTATCACTATAGACAGTTACCTTAAGGAATTTAATGATCTTTCTTGATGTCTTTGAGTTTCCATAAAAATCAGAACCTACTACAACTCCCAATACAAAAGATAGTTAAACAACAAGTGAAGTCCAAGGGGAACTAGATATTAATTGATATGTAAGGTTTGCTAGCTGCTATAACAAATAAGCCCTTAAATTTTAGTGGTTGAATACAACAGAAGTTTCTTTCTTCCTTTTGTAAAGTTCAAAATGGTTCCTACAGGTCACTTTCCTCCAAGTGTGATTTGGGGACTCAGACCCTCTGCCCTGTATCTCCATCATTTTGAATATGTGAATTCGAAAGTCACCATATTTATTGGCATCAAAGTGTCAGAGGGGAAGGAGAAACTGTGGAGAAAGTGAACCCTTTTCTCTTCATCACCTCTCCCTGGAAGCGGCATACCTAAACAGGCTCCCATTCCTTTGTCTTCAAAGCTGAGCTGCTGCTTCACAGATAAAACTGTTTTATAAGAAAGGGGTTTAGAGCCCTGGCCAGTTTGGCTCAGCGGTTGGAGCGTTGGCCTGCGGACCAGAGAGTCCTGGGTTTGGTTCCCCCTAGGTGCATATACCAAAAAAAAAAAAAAAAAAATGGGGTTTAGAGATCTTGGTTGGGCAGCTAGCCATTTTAATCACACATCAGGTGAGCTAGATTTTCATGGTTCTGGATCTTTCCTCAGGAGTAGTGTAGCCTGGATCCAGGGGTAGAGGACAAAGATGATGCTCGGGGTGACCAAGAGTTGCAAAATGGCAGGACAGATATGGCAGAGGGTAGCCAGAACTACCTACTTGGCATCTCCACTTAGAAACCTTACATCCAAGGCATGTCAAATTCAGTGTGTCCCCTTTAAAAGAAGCTCTTTACTTTCTCCATCAGCAACAACCAGCCCATGGTTACAGATTCTCATAACCATGTCAGTATATAACGCCATCAGCTCCCCAGGGCCCAGGGCCCGTGTCAGAGTCCTAAGGATCATCCTTGATTTCTTTCCCTCTTTCAGATTCTCAATTTAATCTGTTCTCATATTCTACTGATTCTACTTCCAAAATGTATTTCAAATATTTCTTCCATCTCTTCTGCCGTTTCTGTAGTCCAATCCACCATTATCTCTGATTTAGAATAACAGCAGCAGCCTCTTAATTGTTCTCTGCTCTTCTACTCTTTCTCTCTTTAATTTACTTTCCACTGAAAAGACCATGAAATCTCTTTTACATACAAATTTCTTCATATTATTATTATTTATTTTCATGCAGGGAAAAAAAAGACACTTTATTAAGTCATGGAACTACTATACTTTTTAAAACTTTTATGTGGAATACGGAAACATTTTTAAATGTCTTAGGAAACTGGTGCATCTTTAATAAGCCAGTTTCACTCTCATAATGTTCTTTGTCCCTGCCCTCAATGCTTAACTATAAAACATTTATCTTGTTTAGTAGGTCTGTGTCATGGTCATCTGGCAAAGCTTTTGTTGCAATAACACATTTCTTGACAATTAAATGCACAGTGGAAAGATTTGGTTAGACATTTATAGGGCTCGAAATGTTTCAAAACAACACATGATAATAGGATTACAAGAAGGGCATCTACATCTTTCAACTCACTTTGTTATTCTGTTCTCCTTTTCAAGCATTAATCACTGAAGTCTTTCAAATCTTATTATTTAAATGCACTGTGCCTTTCCCCACCCCTTCTTTTCCAATGTCAATGCTGCAACAATTTGAATAATCTCACTTGGGAAAAAGAAAAAAATTCTTAACTTACAAGGGACATTTATTTACTGATGTCTAACTGTTACAACCCAAACCACAGCACAAAACTCAATCACATACAGATGACACATTACACTGGGACTGGTGCATGTTTTCCCACAATGTAAGGTAGTTTGAGCTCCTAAGGCCTAGGGCTCACATGATCACATACTTGTTTGGTCCTTGGGTAACTGGGATTTCTTCTGGGGAGGCTGGAGACAGGTGGCAGTCTTTGTCTTGTGATTCAGCTGCATGTGAAACAGCTCTTGCACATTGATCTGTGTCTTGGCAGAGTTCTTCATAAAGGTGGAAATCCACTCCAGAGTGTAGGCAGAGCCATCCCTCATGATCAGTTCTGGTGGATGCTGTCATTGCATTTGCTGCCCACACTATAAGGTACTTATGCAGATGTTATCTTGGATCTCACAGATTAGCTCATAATCTGCTGCTTAAAACCTCCAATGACTTTCCACTGCACCCAGAACAAATTCCAAGCACCATAATACAGTTGACAAGATTTTGTATGATCAGAGTCCTAGCTAACTCTCCAACTTCATTTGGAGTCACTTTCTTACTTGCTCCTGCCACATGGGCCTTTCCTCATATACACCCAACACTTTCCTATTTCAGGCCCTACCTACATGTTACTCCTTCTTGTCCCTCATAATTTAGCTCAAATGCCTTTCCTCCAGCGAGCATTTGAAGACCTTCTAATCTATTATTCTCTTTTTGACCCTTCATAGATCTTAATTAACAATTTGTTATTTTGTAATTATATATTTACTTGCATATTTACTTGTTTAATATGTCTCTCTTATTAGACTGCAAATTCCATAAAGACAGAGATCATGTCTATTTTATTCCTTCGTCACAACCTAGCATTTTGCATTTAGGGAGTGCCATATGTATTTGAGAATAAATGAGTAGATAGATTACAGGAAACTACTGAAATACCTAGAGTTAGAGTTAAATTAGGAATTGTGTAACTATAACAAATGTAGTGTGGTGGGGGAGATTGAAATACCAGAGATTTCGGTAACAGTTAAAGAGTTGGTTCAATGGTTATGGAAAAATGGAACATGTGTGGGTCAAGACAGAAAGACACAAGGGAATGGTTCAATGGCAAAATATGGAGATAAAGTTCAGGAATTTTGAGATAATTAGGGTCGGAGTGTGGACATGCTGGTGGGAAGTACAGAGTCGAGGTAGATCAGCTGAGCTGAAGAAAAGGAATTGGAACATAAAGGTGTCACCCTGGCTGGTTTTGCTCAGCGGTTAGAGCGTCGGCCTGCGGTCCAGAGAGACCCAGGTTCGGTTCCCGCTAAGGGCACGTACCTCGGTTGCAGTTTGTCCCCGGCCCTGGTTAGTCGTGCGAGTGGCAGCCACTCGATGAGTTCACATCAATGTTTCTCTCTCTCTCTCTCTCTCTCTCTCTCTCTCTCTCTCAGTTCCTCTCTCTCCCTCCTACTCTACCTGAACAAAAAATGGAAAAATGTCCTCGGGTGAGGATTAAAAAAAAAAAAAAGTGTCAAATAGGTCAACACAGTGGATACAAATAAACCTGACCCATAGGAGACCTTTCAAAAGGGTTAGTCCATAAATGAATGCTAATAGCAGGAATCTGGATGGAGAAGAAAAATAAGAGAGCAAATGTCATCAGTACAAGTCATATGTATTGTGCATTTACATTCTGGAGGTCAGTTAATGTGCAGATTAAGTGTCGGAAAGAGCAACCCTTGCCAGTGCCAGTGTCGCTCAATTGGTTGAGTGTTGTCCCATGCACCAAAAGTTCACCAGTTTGATTCCCGGTCAGGGCACATGCCCAAGTTGCAGGTTCGTCTCCTGTGGGGGTACGTATGGGAGGCTGTCCATTGATGTTTCTCTCTCACACATTGATGTTTTTCTTTCTCTTCCTCTCCCTTTCTCTCTCTCTGAAAAATCAATAAAAATGTATTTTAACAAAAAGAGAGAGATGGAAAGACTTAATACAAGTAGACTGACACAACAAAATAGAACATTATAAAACAAGTGGGAGTGGAAGGTGGAAATTTCATAAGGAAATTGGGCATAAGTATCATCGAGATAACAGAGTTTCTGTTTAGATAAGAAGAAACGAAAGTGAACCTGTTTAACAAGGTCAGCTGTGATATGGGCCAAGTAGCAACGTCGGATGTTAGAGAGGTTACATTATTATTTTGAAGGAAAAATAGATGTGACCGGTTTTATTATTTTTTGTTGTCGTTGTTGGTTTGTTTTAAGTGGTAGGAGTAAATATCAGGGATAAAGGAAACTGAAGACTTAAGAAGGAAGCTGAGAACAAAATTTGGTACTAGGGCAGGGAACAAAAAGCTACAGCGAATCCTATTGATTAAGGGGATTTGAGGTGGGTGGTGGGAAGATCCTGAGTTGATAGATTTATTTACATAGGTGTAGTTTCTTCCAAAGAAACACCCCTGCATTTCATTAGATATTAAATAGAGCTGTTTCCTTTGCCAATGAATAGGAAACACTTTGTTTTTGTCTGAATTCACGTTGTGAATGGGATCAATAGGTCAGAGGCTCACATCTGGCTTTTTTCAGGCTTCAGAGACCAAACATGAGAAGTGTCGCCTTTTATTCCAGCTCAATCACCATTGTTTTGAAAGAAGAGGATGTTCTTGTCATAATTCAGCAGGTTTCTCTTCCTACTCATTAGCTTCCTGACATCCGTCATTCTTTTAGAGTGACTGAACTTAGAATGACAAATACACTCTTTTTAATGATCCAATATCAAATCCTCCAGTTTGGGAACTTGAGCTTGCCCATCGCAAGCCCAGTTTTTCTCGACTCTCCATGTCTTATCCTTGCAAAGGCTCATTAAACTTTATCAAATAAATTCAGGATTCTGTGTAGGTTTGGGCAAGCTGACCTCACAAGAACAGAGAAAAGGAAAGATATTAGTGATAGGCATCTTATCCAAATAGATCAGTAGTAGTCATTTTATATAAAAAGTAGAGTGGTGGAAAAGTCACCAAGCCTCTTTGCTTCAATAAGCATCCTAATGACATAAGCCCGCCCATGAGCTACCGGGTAAGGAAAAACTCGGTGAACTTGGCAGTTTCCAGTGTTAATTTGGGACTGGGAGTGGGGGGTAGTTTATTCTGATTTTCTGGAGCTGCCCCTATCTCTTCACCCATTTTCATTGTATGGACATGGGAATGGTGTGTTAATTGTTTATGTATTTTATGTTATTAAACCTCTAAAGTACAAAGGCATCTTCTGGTGTATAGGGGTGGGGAAATCTCAAAGAGTGGGGTTGTTCATGGCATCCATCACTTAACTAAAGTATATGTATCTCCAGTCAGAATATAAAGGGAGGCCCTGTTGGTGCTGGTGGAGAGGGGCAGGGGGAATTCTGGCAGCTGAGTAGAAATCTCCCTCTCTTGATCTTGGCCACAAGGTAGCCAAGATGTCTAGAAGGAGATTCAGGATGTTCAGATGATTTCCCCCATAGGAATTTGAGCTGAAACGTTGGAAGTCAGAACACAGGAGAACACAGGAATGATGGGGTTTAGGTTGTGCTACCCTAAATTCTGGCACCTTGGCACACTGAGTATCTTAACCTAATGGAGTTTGTGAAAACAGTAGAATCAGGAAGGTCACTCTGACCCCTACTCTCAAGTTTTTGTTTTTGTTTTTTTCCCTCTGAAAGCAGTAGATAAATCTCTCACGTGAAAAGTACCCTCCCTGTATCATCCTTATCACCACAAACAGGGAATTGGGGGTTGAAAAGGCAGTATAAACAAACCTTGTTACTTCACCATTTTACTACCCCGCATTCTTTTGCCTTGTCAATTCTTCACAAATTTATTGTTTCTTTGTCTAAAAGGTCTAAAGGCTTTCTGTTCTGATCACTTCTTTGGGTCTGCATTCTCTTGTGAAGGCCCCCATGTATATGTGAAAATTTCATAAAATTTGCATGTTTTTCTCTATCTTTGTCAGTTTCAGTTTTAGATCCAGCCCAGGACCCTAAGAGGATTAGAAAAGCGTTTCTCTCCCCTGTAGGTAGAATTTGTGTCTGCCACTTTGGGTTAAGTAAAACCATCTTGGATAGGGTGTGAAACAGAACAGAGTCTGTAAGACCTGAGTGCAACCGGCATATATAAAGTTAGAACATTATATTTTATATGACACAGAGTTTTCATGTATTTCTATATTCTATGTTCCTTTTCTCTTTTTGTTTTAAATGCTATTCAGAAACGATTTTATGAAAATTCCAACCTGTCTTAGCCATGCTAAGGGTGGAAACAAAGAACTGAGTTTGTGTCTTTATTTTGTCTAAAATTAAAGGGCACAGAGTTCAACTAGGGGTCACTATGGGGTGGCAGAAACAACCAAACTGTGACAGCCTGGAGTAGAAGGTGGATTGGGAGGAGCAGAGCCATTTGGCTACATGTTCAGCCCATTTGAAGGTCCTTGTACAAAAAGAGAGCATAGAAGGGCTGCATTTCCTCTTACTGATGGATTAAGCTCTTCTTCTAAAGTAAAAGTGTCATAGATTTAGGAAGATTTATTGCAGACCTTTCGCTGCTTTTGTTTCAGTATGCTACATCACCAGACAGCTGGGGGAGATCACCTCTTCCTTTAAAGATAAGACAACACAAATAAATGAGATCATGTGGTTTTGTCTTTTCCTGCTTAGCTTGTTTCACTTAGGATAATACTTTCCAGGTCCCTCCATGTCGTCTCAAAGGATAAGAGATCTTTCTTTCTTACAGCTGCATAGTACTCCATTGTGTATATGTACCACAGCTTTTTTATCCATTCATCTACTGATGGACACTTGGACTGTTTCCAGATCTTAGCTATTGTAAATAGTGCTGCAATGAACATGGGGGTACATATATTCTTTCTGATTGGTGCTTCAGGCTTCTTAGGGGGGGATGGGGAGGAGGGTGTCAATGGGGTAAAAAAGGAGAAACATCTGTAACAAAAATAAAATTAAAAAAAAACACAAAAAAATAGAATAAAGATAAGACAACACGAACTTCTTGGTGCAACAGCATTTTATGACATTTCTACAACAGACATTTATTACAATTAGAGCTGGCCTCATTAAAACTCACTGTGAGCAGTTGCTGATTTTCAATAAAAAAATGAGAATTTTGTGTGTTCATCTAGATTGGGCTAATGCTTAAATTTCTGTCATTAACAATGTATTTGTGTTAACTACCACTCTTTTCTGCATCTTCTTAAAGGGGCTTTTGTGCTCACAGAGGAAAAGTTACCAAGCTCTATGTGTTTGTAACAGATGATTTTCTGACCTCAGTAATGATGTTAGAGAACCGGCCAGTTTGTGGTGGAGATGGCCGTGAGTTGAGGGTGGGATATAGAACAAGGATTATGTGAGGCACACTCAGGACAAACTTTACCTGTGTTTGGGCAGCTTAGAATCAGTCATAGCTGTTTGTTTGTTTTTTCCTAAATATGTTTTTATTGATTTTTTTTTTCAGGGAGAGAGATAGAAACATCGATGTGAGAGATAATCCACTGGCTGCCTCCTGCATGCCCCCTACTGGGGATCGAGCCCCAAACCCAGGCATGTGTCCTGACTGGGAATCAAAGCAGGATCTCTCAGTCCATGGGACGATGTTCAATCCACTGAGCCACACCGGCCAGGTCATGGCTGTTTTTCTGATCAGATTTCTTTTCAGTTTGTAAGTGGGAATGACCTTAAAGATTGCCATCAGAATGACACAGAGTACTATTTAACAATGCTTTTAATCCCAATTTTAATAGCAATTTAGGGCATTTCATACTACAGTTTTAGTTTGTTTTCAATGACACTGTAGTTGCTAGGTGGAAGAATGAGATCGACGATGCAAACTGAGCAACTCGTGTTAGTGACGCCACTGGCTCTCTCTTCCCAGATGATGCCTGTTTGCTGTTACTGCGGTCAGACTTGGAAGGGTAAGAGCCAGACATACCAAAACAGTTTTCTAGTTGGACTCTAGAGTGTCAAATGTTGAGGGAATCAGTTTAATTTAACAGGATGATAGAAGAGAAGAAGGGAGGAAGAACTGTTCATCAATTAAGCAAGCATTTAATGAGGACTTAATATAGGCTTATTGAAGCAGGTGTTACTAAGAAATAAAGGAAAAGCCAAAACAAGGCTCCTCCCTCTAATAAACCAAAGACCACCCGGGTAGACAAGATGTCAGTAGCAGAAAAACTAAGTGGGAGGCCACAGCTGTTTTGGCTAAATGTTAGTGCCATGTGTATGAGTTCGGGACAAGAGACACCACTTCAGCTGGAAGACTTTGTGGAGAAGGCAGAATTTTGGTCATGAAGTTTATACTTACTAATTGCCTCTTTCCATTGCACCTGCCTACGAATTTTGAATATTGTGATGTGCAAGACCCATATTAGTTCAATTAAGAATGGGATAGAAGTGATATATGTGGCAGTCCTATGGATCAATAGGATTGGTGGAAGAGTCAATACTTCCATTGACCTATAATTGACAATCCTATTGATGAAATAACTGGCATGATTTTGTTTACATTTACTGAGTTCTGCTGATGCTCAAACTTCAGGAGAAAAATAATGTTTTTTCTTCTGAGGAAGAAAAACCTGTCTTTATGATTCTGAGAATGGAATTACCTACAGCTGGACCTTTTCCATCTCTGCCTCATTCTGCTCTTCCTGGAGCTCGGCCAGAGGCATTTAAAGGACAGCCAGCAGTGTCTCTCCCCATAGCTGGGAATTAAAATCAGACTTCCCCCTTCATTCTTAACAGGAACCTGTCCCATGTGAAGCTGCCAAAAGCCACGTTCTTCAGAGGTTGGAAAGCAGTGTGCAGAAGGGTAACGTGAGATTGCAAAATGTGGTGAGCCCAGGGCACAGAAATCTTAAGGATGTAGATGGAGCAGTAAAAGAACTTGAAGAAAGAGAATGATGACTAGTCTGACAGGAAATGCTTATCAAGTGCATTATCTCTTATTCCTAAAACAATGATCATGGGCCATGGTCTCAGAGGCATCTGAGTTCTTAGCTATGCTTGTGTTTTTTATGTTCTTCTTTTACCTTTTCTTTGCTCTAGTAAATAAAACCACCTCTGGACCTCAGGGAACAGCTCAGGTTGGAGTTATTCAGATGGGTATGCTATGCATCCAGCATAGTGTACTTTATAAGCACTTTTCCTTAAGCAACAGATAATAGATGTGTCTCCCCACCTTCACCAGCAACTACTATTTCTTTCCTATAATACAGGGCGGGGCAAAAATAGGTTTACAGTTGTAAGCATGTGAAAGACAGAGTTCATTCTTATATTACTATTTATTAATTACTGTATTATTTTCCATACAAACTATACACCTATTTTCTCCCATCCCTGTATTATTGGCAGGCCCCAGAGACAAGACTGTTCCCAGATCTCACCAGGTTTAGCATAGACTAAGCTTCTGAGATGCGTGGCTTAATGTGGCATGGCTGTTTCTAACCAGAATCTGCTCTTCCCAGAGCTTTGCACTAAGGGATTACTCAGACACACAATAAGATGTTTCCACTTGAGGGACAATGTTAACTGACTCAGTGAATTACAAGGAAGTGGCGTTTGGTCAGTAGTTTCTTTGTGGCTTAGAGTCAATAGTGACAAGATTCTCAGCTTTCTTGTTCTGAAAGGGAGACTACTGATTCTAAAACGCAGCTTCCTAAAGCATTTATGTAAACACAATGCGAGTGTGTGTCTCTTCTTTTAAATTCCCTCCTACAGAGTTCTTACTCTTTCTTACTCATCCTCTTTTTGGATATTGGCGCATCTATTTTAAAGAACTATAAATTAAATTAAATTGAATAAGAAAAAAAGCCTTCCTCACTACTTAGCCACAAAAGGCACAGATTTTTTATATTTTTTTATTTTTGATAGGAAAGATGTCTTTCTCACAGGCTCCTCTGGTTTACAAATGACAAACGACTTGCTCAGCACAAGTGTCTTTGGGTGGGCTGGTCACATTCAGGAATGCCAGAGACAGGAAAAGAAAGCTATTTCTACTCTGAGCTAGTTTGTATTTTGACTGTCTCAGCTATGCTTAAATTAACAAGAAAATAAATGTCTTAGTGTCTTTAGAGTGCCATAGTTTTGTTCCAGCTGTAATACAACAGTGCTTCCAGATTTTGGAACAACATTTATTTGCATAGCACACACTCAGTAGTGGAATGGGGAGAGGTTCCAAAGCAATTCTGTGCCGACAGCTTGAATGGATGCTTGTGTAAATTGACTGCATTTTTCTCTTTTATAAGAGCTTGATGAATTTGGGTATTTAGACATGATATCATCACTTTACAACATTCTGTAGTCCTCAACTGATAATTTAACAATGTTTCTTCTCCTAGAAGGCACGCCCTCCAAAGAAAAAATAAATTTACGGCCAACTTTCCCATTTTTCCAGGAGTATTTTTGGGGAGCAATTCTATTAACCACAGAACCGTTTACAGGCCTTGATGTATCCAAAGACTTTCTAGATGTATCCAAAGATTTTTTAGAAGCTGTGAGTTAATAATGACATCTTAATATCTTAGATATGTCAGTGGTCTGTAGTGGAGGTCATTTACTAAATGCCATAATACTGATGACTCAGGGGATCCTCAAATTTGTGACGTCAGCCGTAGCACTTGACACGATGCTCCAATCTTTCTGGACACTCACAAACGTGGCACATGTGAGTCTATGGCAGAAGTTAGATTCCATGTATTAGCTTCAGGTTAATTAAAGACAAAAAACTGCTTCTTTCCCCCTCAGCCTGCTGCTGAGCAACCTTGGAGGATCCCAAGGGCAGAGGCAGCCAGCTGGGTGAGGCACTCCACCATGGGGACTCTGCAAAGCAGCACAGCCCATAATTTCCAAAGTGAGAGTCCAAGAGGGAAAGGGGAAATAAATAGACCTCACTGAAGTACATTCTAGCAGTCACAGCTCCCTTTGGAAGAAAGCAGCTCAAAATATCTCTGGGAGTTACTGAAGTTAAAAGAGTCCAGCAATTACTCCATGAGGATAGACAAACATAGAGGAAAGGTAAAATATGAACAAAATACTCTTAACATGGCCAAGATCATTGTCCAAACAGGCAGTTATCTGGAGGAAAGTTTTATAAGTGTGGTCTGTGTGTGAATGGGACATTTACAGTTTAGCCTTTAAATAAATTGTTCCCTGCGGTGACCATCTCATGAGCCAGAATGAGAGTTGCCAAGCAATGAGAGAAACAAAGGCAAGTTCCAAGAGGTTCATTAAAACCCACAGCTGCAGGGCTTTGCTCAGTTGTTCTCCACCCTAGTGGACACACACCAAATCAGAATTCATCCCTCTTCTCTACCTCTGCCTTCCCCACATCACGCCCCTCTGACTTCCTACAGCATTTTGTTTACACTGTTAGCTTTAGCATGGGATACATTTTGCATTGTACCATAGCTTTTAGGATGTCTATATGTTTCCCAAGTAGATTACTGGCCCCTTTAAGGCAGGACTCATGACTCACTAGTCTTCTTACTAACTTAGTGACTAAAATAATATATTTCTATATATAATATGGTCACAATTAATTGAGTGTTAACGACATATTAATTATCTTTACCTATTGATGTTCTAGCCTTGCTTTAAGGCCTATCTCCAATGCTCCCATTTTTAAGAAGTCTTTTCTGAGTTCTGATGTGTAGTCATTTCTCTTTGAGTTCCTATAGACTTCCTTGGACCACGTCTATAACACTTATTTTGCCTTGATTATAGTTATTCTAGTTTGGCCTTAACGGTGTGCTCTTTCAGGCTAGGAACCATGCATGTCTTCCTTGGCTCGATCTCCTTGGGTACAAAGTCTTACACACAGGTTTGCTCACTCACTGCTTCATTCGATAAATATAACTGAGCATCAGCTATGTGGAATCTGTTCTATGACTGGGCTCTAAAGCAGATAAAATGGACCTGGCTTTTGTTTTCAGACAGCTTCAAGTCCCAAGGGGAGTTTTGACAAGTAAATAGGAAATCAAAAAATAGTGCTTTGATGTGATATGGAGAACATTAGCTCACTTGTCCTGATTTAGGGAATCAGAAAAAACTCCCACAACAAGGGACTCTCATGCTAACACTGAGAGAATGAGGGAATAGCATATGCAAAGGCCAGAAAATGACAGAGGGACTGGTATATTTGAGCAGTGAAAAGAAGTTCAGAAATTCAAACTGGCTCAAATGAAAAATGCTTCAAATTTACATTCTCTCTAGAAAATTAAAATCTACAGGGACAAGATACAAAAAGGGATAACCTAAGTTCATCTATATGACAAAACTAGCAAGAAACTCATGTATTCTGCTCCCCAGATCAGTTCTCTTTCCACTAAATATTTCTTTCTATTTCCACATTCCTTTCGATGCCATCATTCTTTCCCTTCATCACACCCATTGAAATGTGTTGATGCAGAAAATAAATATGTGCAAACGTTTGACGTCGTTTTTCTTCTTAAGTCATTGACATATTTCAACATTCTAGTTAAACCATGTTCTTCCTGATTATTCATCCTTAAGTAAGATAGTAACTTAAATCCAAGAATCACATATGGGACTTTGCACTAGTAAGTTGGCAAGTAAGTACTTACAAGTAATTAAGTAAATACCTGGGAAGCAAATTCACTGAACAGAGACCCGGAAGTGACCTGGACAAAGCTGGTTTTAGGAAATCCGTATTTGCAGGGCTTTGTTTTTGCCCATCTACAAAGTTTCAGTGGGGAAGGAGGAAATGGGACTATAAGTAGGGTGACCATATAATTTGTCATCCCAGCTGGGGCACTTTCAGAGTAAAATTGCAAACTCGTAATAACTGTGCACGGAGGAAACAGGAGCGAACTGGGGCTGCCTGGGTAAATGGGGACATATACTCATTCATTCCTTCTATAAAAAATTTCACAGATTTAGAAATCTTAATGTTCAGAGTTTCTCTTTTCTTTGCCTTTATTCCAGAGCACATTTTACAAAAAGATTCTCTAAAAATAGTTAATGTTCAAAGAATGGTGTTAATTATATCCCAGAAAACAGGAGAAGCATGCCCCCTTCCCTCGTTCCTAGCAAATGAAGTCCTTCATCTAATTGTAAAATCTCTAAATATTGACCAACTGCACAGACAATATTCATGAGTATGAAGTAATAAGCCATATGTATGTATACACACACACACACACACACACACACACACACACACAATTCACACAATTTCTCTGCCTAGCTCCTAAATGCCTTGTCATTTCCTGGGTTATAGGAGCATTTCTTTTTCTTTTTTTTATTCTAATTAATTGACTTTTAGTAGGCTCTTGAATGAAGATTGGTTACCAGAAAGACCAAGCCATGATTAGAAACTTAAAACTTTTAGCCCACCTCCCATTCTCTAGGGAGAAGAGGTGATTGGAAATTGAGCTAGTAATCAATCAAGCCTACATGATGAAGTCTCTATAGAAATCCCTGAAGTATGGGCTTTAGGGATTTCCCAGGTTTGTGAACACATCCATGTGCTGGGAGGGTGGTATATCTCAACTCCATGGGACAGAAGCTCCTGCACTTGGGAAATTCACAGACCTTACCTTATGTATTTCTTCAAGTGGCTATTCATTTGTACCCTTTACAATATCTTTCTGTAATAAGTCAGCAATTGTAAGTAAACTGTTTCCAAGGTTCTGTGAGTTGTATAGCAAAGTATAAAACCTAGGAAGAGCATGGTAGGAACCTCAGATTTGTAGCTATGTCAGTTAGAAGTTGTGGGTAACTGGGGAGCCAATAATTGCAATTAGTATCTGAAGGAGGGGGCAGTCTTTTGTGACGGAGCTCTTAGCCTGTGGAATCTGCACTAACTCCAGGCAGTTAATGTTAGAATTGCTTCGTGTAAAAACCCATACATCTGGTGTCAGAATGTGAGTATGAGGAGAGAAAAACCATGAGTTTCTCCCAGGCCATGATCCTACAAACCTACCTAACACTCTAGATCAACACTGTCCGGTAGAACTTTCTGCGGTGATGGAATGTTCTATATGTGCACTATCCAGAAGATAAGTGTTAACATGTATAACAGAGACCTTAACTGAGACAGGAACTGGGAAGGCTAATGGGAGGAGCAACACCCTACAGAAAGAACTTGCTGTGCTTTCAACAGAGCTCTGTGGTATAAGGGCCCCCTCCCTTAACTTCCTCTTACTATTTTTTCTTTGCTCCAGTTTGTGCATTTGACTCATTATATCTGCATGTACTAGATTGCAATTCTTTCTTTTCCTGAATAAGTCATTTTTGGTGATGGCATGTCTTGTCGACTTTATTTTTATGATTAGCAGTGGCCATTCGCTACATGGACCGTTGAGAAGCTGAACTATGGCTAGTGTAACTGAGGAACTACATTTTACATTTTATTTAATTATCATTAATTTAAAAGTAAATTTAGACAGCTACAGGAGGCTAGTGGCTACCACATGGCATAGATCACTGGGAATAACAGGGTGACGAGCATATGGTAGTAAGATAAAACAAGAATAACTTTTATTTTTTATTTTTTGGCCAGTGTACATATGCACAACCAGGATCCTGGTAGGCCAAAGGTTCAGTTTTTGTTTAACTTCACCACAAGAATCAGTGTTGTCCCTATTAAGTAGAGAGAAAGGAAAGTATCTGCAAAACAGAGCATTGATTTGGGTGTCCATTGTACCTGAAACACTGTGGAAAGTATTTATGCTAGTGGAAATGATAATGAACATAATCACCAGACTTCATTCCAGCATATACAATACTTTAAAGAACCCCAACATTTCAAAAGTCCCACTTCTGCCAGAGATTTGTCAGAGTCATGGCAACTCAGGAGTGCTTCCAGCTAAAGTGCCTCATGTAGTAGCAGTCAAGCAGATGTCATAATTGAACATGACTTTGAGAGTACGGTAAACTGAATTTTTTCTTTAAAGATTGCATGCTAGTTCCTTTTTATTTGGAAGTCAATATGTACATTTCTATTAAAATACTTTGATGTACCCTTGGCCAGTGTGGCTCAGCTGATTGGAGCATCGTCCTGTACACCAAAATGTGGTGGGATCGATTCTCGGTCAGGGCACTTACTCAGCTTGTGGGCTCAATCCTTGATTGGGGTGTGTGTGAATCGATGTTTCTCTTTCACATCAAAGTTTCTCTTTCTCTCTCTCAAATCAATAAAAATGTATCCTCTGGAAACAGCCCAAGTATCCATCAGTACGAGTGGATAAAAAAGCTGTGGTACATATACACAATGGAGTACTATGCAGCTGTAAGAAAGATCTCTTATCCTTTGAGATGACATGGAGGGACCTGGAAAGTATTATCCTAAGTGAAACAAGCCAAGCAGAAAAAGACAAATACCACATGATCTCACTTATATATGGCATATAATGAACATAACAGTCTGAGGAATAGGGTAGACCCAGAAACCTGGAAGTAGGGTACAGACTGACAACCCTCAGAAGACGGGGTGGTGAGGGGGTGGGAATAGATAAACCACAGAACTTATTTGCATGTATGCATAACCAATGGATATGGACAACAAAGCTGGGAATGGGGCGGGGGGTGGGTGGAGAGGAGGGTGTCAATGGGGTAATAAAGGAGAAACATCTCTAACAAAAATAAAATAAAAAAATAAAAAATTAAATTAAAAAAAATAAAAATGTATCCTTGGGTGAGAATTAAAAAAAGACTTTGAGCCCTGGCCGGTTTGGCTCAGCGTTTGAAGTATTGGCCTGTGGACCAGAGAGTCCTGGGTTTGGTTCCTATTAGGGGCACGTACCAAAAAAAAAAAAAAAAAAAACTTTGATGTAATAATTTTGTATTTGAGCTTTATCCCAATAAAATAATTTTTGATCACTTTATTGAGGTATGATTGACATACAAAAAGTTGTACATATTTAATATATTCAGCTTGATGAGTTTGGAAATAGTATATAACCATGAAACCATCACTACGATCTGTACCACAAACACATCTATTACCTCCAAAAGTTTCCTTCCATCCTTTTTATTACTATTTGTGTGTGTGTGTGTGTGTATGTTGTGATAAGATCACACAATGTCAGAACTACACTCCAAGCAAAATTTTAAATATATAATACCATGTTGTTAACTATAGGCACTATGCTGTCCAGTAGATCTCTAAGACTTATTCATCTTGCATAACTGAACATTCATACACATTGATTACTACCTCTCCATGTCCCTTATCATTTACTTAATGTCAATAATATAAAATCTGTATCAATATGTAATGTGTGATTTGACACTCATTATTTTTTCTTTTTTAGAGGTAATTCTGACTAACAGAGGCTCAGAGAAACAGTCAAATTTCTAAAAAGCCTAACACTCCTAGATTACACATTTTGTTTGGTTGGCTGTTTCTGTTTTATGAGAAGTAGGTAGCTTAGTATGTCCTAATCTATATCTTGATTTTGAATAACAGACTTCGACGCTCAAGATAAGAGAAGACTCGTTAGTGGTCAGTTCCAAAGGGAAGGGTGCCAAAAATATCAACACAAAAATGTAAATACATAGAGCTTTAAATGTAAATCACTATATATATTTACTTTTAAAAATGGCCTTGTAAGAGAACAAATATTAGTCTTCTCAGGAAAACTAAAGTTAATATAAGCAATGGTGTCAAAGGTATATTTATATCATAATGTAAAACATTATGTCCCAGCATGTCTTGCCTCTTCAGACCTTCTTATGATAAAACTTTGATTGCTTTCTGCCCAACAGATTCAAAAAGGGCAGAGAGGAGAAGAAAAAAGAAATAGTGAGTGGGAGAAGGGGAAGTTTGGGGAAGCCCAGATGTAGTTTTTCAGGTGATGCCGTAGCTCTGACAATCTATTTGGGAATTCAAATTTCCATCAATTCAAAGTTTATTATACAAAGCTTCTCAAAGAGTAAATAATCAATAAATACTGAATAAATTAAAAGCATTAACCAAAGAAAGGATATGCATGTATGCATTGCCCATGGACACAGACAATAGAGAGGTGAAGGCCTGGGGTGGGGCGAGGACCAGGAGGAGGAGGGCAATAGAGGAAAAAAAGGGGAACATCTGTAATACTCTCAACAATAAAGATTTCAAAAGCATAGGGGGGTCATATTTCATCTACTCAGACTATTAATTCTTCATCGTTTTCTTCAGGTGAAATTTACCTATTTCCAGCAAGATGTCATTTTAAAGGGCAGCAACTAAAAAGGAGTTAAAATTGTAGAAAAATATGAGAAGCGTATATAAACACAGTTATTTTTTCCCCCTGGAGGATTTGTCACTTAAAACTACAGCTGTTTTTAACGCCAGGTATCCTTGGTGGCCATGCCTCATGAAAGCATAGAAGCTGTGGAGAGCAGGGTTCAAGTGCTCCCAAGGGCATTGTTTGTAGCTTTCCACTCATGATGGTGTCAGGCCTCCAGAGCCAGTCCCGTCTGAGCTCAATGTGTTGCCCTGCCAGAGAGAGAGAGAGAGAGAGAGAAAGAGAGAGAGAGAGAGAGAGAGAGAGAGAGAAGTAAGAGGATCTGAAGAGTATAAAATGGAAGACACTTGGACAATGATTACATTTAAGAGATCTATTTTTTTTTTTAATGTATGCCTCATTGGAACTTGAAGAAAGCAGCCAGAGCACATATTCTAGGCCAGGAGCTAGGCTGGGCAAAGTGGGAGAAGATAAGGTTGAATGAAATTTTCTGTGCAGTATCCTTGGAAGGATGAATAGTTGTCCAAATTATCTCGAAGTTGGTTTCAATAACATGAAAAGAATTCTTCTTCTTTTATTTCTTCCTGATTTTTTAAAAAGACACATCTTTATTGATTTTTTTTTCTTTTAATAGAGAAAGGAAGAGAGAGATAGAAACATCAATGTGAGACCTGCTGCCTGCAACCCGGGAACGTGCCTCGACCTGGAATCAAACCAGGACCTCTCAGTCCCTACGACAATGCTCAGTCTGCTGAGCCATATCAGCCCGTAACCCTCTCTCTGATTTTTACTACACTAATCTCCCAGGTCCTTGAGGAAGTACGATGGTGGTCATATTTATGTGTAACACTTCAAAAACACTTTAAACTTGACCAAGACTTAGAAAAGAATAGGGCATTGTAGCCAGAGAAATTTGAATCTGTTTCCTCCTTTACTACTTCTAAATTTTGAATTCTTGGGCAGCAGCTTTACCTCTCTGGTTCTCAGACTCCTTAGATAGAAAAGGAGGGTCAGTGCTACCCACTTCTAAAGATTGCTGTATACAGTAGCCCAGTGTCTAGTGCACAGTAACCACATAGTCAATTTCAGTTGTTAATATATACTCAACAAATAATATATTGCCAGATCTTTCTTTAATGTATACTATATACTTAAAACAGAGGTCTGCCTTCAAAATCAAGGTAAGACCACAGGTAGACAATGCAGTATAGTGAATAACCCTAGATTGTTTTTAAAAAGAGAAATAAAGGAATAACAGTAAATAGCATAGGAATCTAGGGAAGAAAGACCAGGAGGGTAAGCCCCTTTCAGACTTCCCATTTCATTTGACCCCCATTACGATTCCGTGATGGAGCCAGGGGAAGTGAAGAACACATTTGACAGAGTGAAAAAACCGAGGCACTGACTGGACCCAGCTCCATTCCAGCTGCTGTGAAATACAACGATGGATTAAGAAAATTCTGAAGTTTCTTACAAGGCTGTAATTTTATTTTTCTTTGACTTACCTAAAGTAAGCCTGCTCCTTACTATGAGATTTGATGCCAGAACTCACATTTCTTGTTTCTCTGCCCAGGACATTGGGCCAGGGCCAGAAGTGCCTGGAAAGTGGGAAAACTTTGTTTCAAAGGAAAAGGAAAATTTCAGGTCTGCAGAAATAGCTTTCGTTTTCTATTGACATCATTTGCACATGGACTTAAAATCTCACTGCAATGGCCCTGGCGATGGGTATTCCAGTGTGCTCGGTTTCCATCTTTAGACATCAAAGTACGTTCACTCTGTCGTAATTACAGTCACTTCCTATGAAATTACTAATGTTTATTCAGGCCTCTTTCAGTCTCCTCCACACTCAAGCTTTCTTCCATGCCAAAAGAAACAAACTTTTTACCACTTGATCTTACCTCCTTGCTTTTTAGTTGTTTATCATTTTACTAAAATAAGTCAATCCTGCTTTTAAAAATAAATAAAGTTGAAGTTGTATTCCTCTGTCAAACGATAAAATAGACACCCTAGCAAAAGAGCTAATTACACACTTAGAGTACTAACAGTGCAAACTAAGTAGTTATATTTGTGGGTGTCTCCGTGTATTTATGAACATACACTCTGCTTCTGGTTTACTTTATGGCTGACTTCTTTAGACTCCAATTTCATCCGAAGTCCAAAGTGACCTCAGCTCCCCAAAGACCTTGAGGCCTTATTTTGTTTCAAGAGACAATGCCATAGCAATGTCATGTTTGCCTGGTTACAAAGACTTCCACAGAGGCCAACATATTCCTGGCAAGGATAAGCAGGCATAGAATTTGAAATAACTATAACATCTCTGTTATTTGGTTCTGACTGCTTTTATTTAATGAGTCTGTGAAGGATGTATAATAAGAAATCCTTATTGCATGATTAAGGGGACATATACTTGACTAACTTTTTTAATGGATAAATTACATTTTCATTAAAGGTAAATAATTGCTTTTGAGTGTGCTAAGTTAGCATTTTAAAAAATCTACCACTTTATTATTATATTCATTAGATTATAAGCACCTTCAAGTGTGTAAATTGTTCTTATTGCCCTCATCTTGCCCTATAGTAGAAGGTACAGAAGAGATGCTACCTGATACATATAAACATTAAGAAAAATATAACATATCATAACAGATACTATACAGTGAAAAAATTAGAGGCCTTGAAAAAGTTTGTAAGATATAGTTTCTTTAAATTAAAACTGCAACCTGATCAAGTCATCAATTTCCTGCTATGTAAAGTGGTGATGATAAGAACACCCTCAAAGTCTTATTGTGAAGATTAAATGTAATTATGCCTGGATGTGCCTAGCATAGCACTTAGCATAGAATAGGTGATCAATGAAGTATATTAAACCTTAACTCATTGAATTAAAAAAGTACATACTGGAGAATGGTCATGAGAAGTTTCTTGGAGGATAAAATTTTTGGAAAACAGCCCTGGCCGGTTTGGCTCAGTGGTTGGAGCATTGGCCCATGGACCAGAGAGGCCCCGGGTTCGGGCACGTACCTTGGTTGGTTGCCGTTTGTCCCTGGCCCCAGTTTGGGTCATGTGGGTCACAACCTCTTGGTGTGTCTCTCTCACATCGATGTTTCTCTCTCTCTCTCTCTCTCTCTCTCTCTCTCTCTCTCTCTCTCTCTTCCTCCCTCTCTCCCTCCTGCTCTGTCTGAAGATGAATACAAAAATGTCTTCGGGTGAGGGAAAAAAAAATATATTGAAAAACAATTAAAATAACTGAGGGAGAATGTAGTTTTGTACTTGGGATAAAAGACAGTAGCGATGTCTCAGAGACAAGTGAGGCCTGAAGGAAGAAGAAGAGGGGACGCTTGGCAGGAATGAAAAGTGTGGCCAGACGAGGGCTACAGATATTTCAAGAGTATTGATGAAAGTTTGTGCTTGGTGGAGCCATTTTCTGTAAAACAAATGAATAAAGTGATATTTATAATCATAGATAGATGCTATTAATTAAACCAAAATAAAATTTAAAGTATTTCTGAATTCATGGTAGTTTTATTATCATTATATATTTTTTTTTTATCAAAGGATACTAAAAAGTAAAACTACTGTATATTCAAGGATCCATATTTTGAAATTCAAGAAGGGCTGTAGTATGGGGTTGGAAATCACTTGTTCAGATTGATAGCAACTGACTGAAGGACTATAGAACCTAGGATAAGATCTGCCACACCCAAGAACCTCCTTGATTCAAACTACACATTCTATGTGTTCCCCAATAAGCCTATCAACAGCCTTTCATAGTAGCATGCACACATTTTGTGTTAAAGTTACATATTTATATATGATGCTTAAAAAGTTCCCTTACTAAGGATGTGAAAATAGTGTCACATTAATTATTATAAAATGTAGCAGCCACATGTGAAACTTAGACCAAAATAGACAGACGGTGGCATGAAACATTAAGAGAGAGAGAGAGAGAGAGAGAGAGAGAGAGAGAGAGAGAGAGAGGAGAGAACACAGATGTTGAAAAGTCCAAAGTTCTTCTTCTAAAAAGATGATTCTCTGGGTCTCTGCCTCCCATAGACACCTCAACTGGGGACTGAACCCAAAACCTGGGCACGAGCCCTGACTGGGAATTGATCCGTCAGCGTTCGGTGCACGGGACAATCAATGCTCAACCCACTGAGCCACACCAGCCAGGGCCACAGTAGGATCTCTTTACCACCAACTCTTCAGAAAAATAATTTGATGTATCACAATAGCTTTATATGATAGTGTTGCAAAAATAATGGATGGACCAAAAAAAGAAAAGAAAAGTAAGGCCTTCCGCACATCCACCCCTCTGCTGAAACCCAGCATGACTTTGAGAAGGCTCTGCCCACGTGTTCCAGGCAGGGGCCGGCAGCAAAGAGTCTTTCCCTTGGTGGAGTTGGGAGAGGCTAGGAGAAGCAGGCAATGCAGTGACCCAAGAGGCAAAGTCTTCCTCCTCCTAAAACGCTGGTGAAGTGAACCTGCAAGAGTGTCTGTGGTGGGAGGCTGATGCTTGCGTTACATCTGCTAATCAGAAAGGAAAATTCCCTATAGAAAGTTAGGAAAGATGTGTTGAGAGGAAGGGCTAGCTATTTGAGAAAGGTGGAAAAGTGTGCAATAGGTGAGAATGATAGAGAATTGATGAGGAAAATAGGCAGTTTTGAAAGTTCAGATGAGAGGGTTTAGTGTCCACTGTATTTTTTAAAAATACTTAACTTATTAATTTTTTTTTATTACAGATGTCCCTCCTTTTTCCCCCTTTGACACCCTCCTCCCCACCCCTCTTTGACCCCCCTCCCCCGCCTGTGTCCATTGGTTATGCATATAAGCGTATAAGTTCTTTGGTTTATCTCTTCTTGGCCACCTCTCTGAGGTTTCTCAGTCTGTTCCCTATTTCCATGTCTCTGGATCTATTTTGTTCATTATATTCCACAAATAAGTGAGAGCATATGATGTTTGTCCTTCTCTAATTGGCTTATTTTGCTTAGCATAATACTCTCCAGGTCCCTCCATATCACCTCAAAGGGTAAGGGATCCTTCTTTCTTATAGCTGCATAATATTCCATTGTGTAAAGGTACCACAGATTTTTTGTTTATTCATCTACTGATGGGCACTTGAGCTGTATTCAGATGTTAGCTATTGTAAATAGCACTGCTATGATCACAGGAGTGCATATATTCTTTCTGATTGGTATTTCTGGCTTCTTAGGATATATTCCTAGAAGTGGAATCACTAGGTCAAATGGCAGTTCCTTTTTTAATTTTTTGAGAAAACTCCATGCTGTTTTCCGTAGTGGCTGCACCAGTCTGCATTCCCACTAGCAGTGAACTTGAGTCTCCTTTTCTCCACATCCTTGCCAATGCTTGTTGTTTGATGATTTGTTGATGGCAGCCATTCTGACAGGTGTAAGGTGATACCTCATTGTTGTTTCAGTTTGTATCTCTACAAACTAATTCTGTATCTCTGATGATTAGTGACGTTGAACATTTTTTATATGTCTTTTGGCCATTTGTATGTCTTCACCATGTTGTCTTATTTTCTCCAGTAGATCCTCTAAAGATTTAGAGACAGGCAACAAGGGAGTTCATCCAGCTTTGATGTTTGGCCTGGCAGGTGCGATGGAAGAATAACAAGGCAAGAAAGTGAAAGGCATTAGAAAGAAATAGGGGAGAAGTGATGAACCACAAAACATCAACCAGGAAAGGAAGTAACAAAGACCAACCAGGAGCTAGGAGGGGGATAAAAGTAGAGGAATCTGGCCCTGGCCGGTTTGGCTCAGCGGTTAGAGCATCAGCCTGCGGTCCCGAGAGACCTGGGTTCAGTTCCCGCTAAGGGCGCGTATCTTGGTTGCAGTTTGTCCCCGGCCCTGGTCGGTTGTGCGGGTGGCAGCCACTCGATGTGTCCCTTTCACATCGATGTTTCTCTCTCCCTCTCTCTCTCTCTTCCTCTCTCTCCCTCCCACTCTACCTGAACAAAAAATGTCCTCGGGTGAGGATAAAAAAATAAAAAAAGTAGAGGAATCTGTAAATTGGAGGTCTCAATGAAGACTCAGAAGAGTTATGTTCAGAGTCTGAAGTGTGGAAATATTTTTAGAGCTGGAGCAATTCCAGGTGATGACAAGTTCCAGGGTGTGTCTGTGGAAATGGTTGGCTAAAGTAGAGAAGACATTGGAAATAAATTTATCAAGAAAATAAATATTCAGAATACCAAACATGAATATGATGTCATCCTAAAAAATGAGTGGATGGAAAAAAGTAAGAGTGCCAAAGTCTTCGATGAATCAAGAGCAGTAATGAAGAGAGGCCAGTAGTTGACAGCAAGCAGATGGTGTGAAATGATATTGCTAAATAGAACCATCTCCACGGGGGCAGAGAACATTTTTTATAAGAGGGTGGAAGAAATTGACATTGTGGAATAAACATATTTACTAATGGAAAGCACAGAATCAGTGAAGCTGGGTTGGCACTTAAATTTTTTTTTTCTTTTAGAGCATTTTAAATAGAAAATGAATTAATATCTTGCAAATGACATGTAGTTTGTTGTCCTGCTTGTATATTTCCTTTAAGTCATGTTTTCTGCCCCTTAGTTTAACATAGTTCTATGTTCTCCATTGTTGTGCTCTGTGCCTGGTACAGTAGCTTACTTGTTTGTCTAGCTCTATAATACATTATGACAGAGCATATAATGTACCACACCCAGATCCTTGTGACTCACAATTTCTAGGAAAGATTAAGAGACATTTAATCACTCACCTACAATTAAGTGATCTGAGGTTTTATTACTAAAAGCCCATGAAATGATGATTCCTACGTAGGCAACCCCCGAAACAGAGCTAATAAAAGGAGAGTTGAACCAACTCTTTGCCCTTGACGGCTTTACTTATTTATCCACTTGTTCATGTGTACTGAATATATCTTTTATGTCATGCACTGAAAGATAGACATAAGTTAATTGCTAGAGACATAAAGGTGATTAATTTCTAATCTTTGTCCTTGAGAGGCCATGGCCTAGTGACACAAACACAGAATTACAGATCTTTGTTAAAGGTTATAATAGAATAATGTCAGCAGAGAACTTCGTGAAGCTGACGATAGTTAACCTGCATTATGAGTAAGAGAATCTTAGGTAAAGGGCCCAGCAGTTGAAATGAAAAAGAGCACAGCACATAGGAAAAAAAAGAGCTAGTTCAGCTAGGCTTTAACATGGGGCACGTGGAGGGAAAAAGCAAAAGATATCAATGGGAATGTATAGAGGGAGTAGGTCCTTAAGGGCCTTGACTGTCATGCTAAGGAGTTTGGATTTTAATCTATAGAAAGTCAAGACTATATAGGCGGGGTTTAATATTTAAATAAATATTTTTCAATGGTAACAAGAATTCAGAATAGAGTCGAGGTGAGGGTAAGGGAAACACAAGGCTGGAAGATCACTCAAAAGATTTATTGCAAAAGAAAAACTTGTGCTAAAGAAAAAGAAAGAAAGAAAATAGATGATGTTTAGAAGGTAGAATTCATCAGACTTTGATGCATGAAATGTATATTGGAAATGAGAGAAAAGTAGAGAAATTCTAAAATGACCTCAAGGATCTGACCCAAATGTAGTTGGTGTCTTGTAGTGCCATTACTTGTGATTAGAAACACTGGAAGAGATGGAATTTGGGTTGGAGGAGGAAGAAGAGGTTACCGTTGCTAGTTAGGGAGAGAGATGAACATACCACTTTTACAGGATGGATTTGAGATGGCTCTGAGAACTAGCAGCAGTGGTCTCCGTTAAGTAGATGGCCACGTGAGTCTGAAACTCAGGAGACAGTTCAGACTGAAAGCATAATTTGAAAGTTTCTCCAAGGCCAGGAAAGCAGATCTTAGATAGAGGGCACAGAGCTCAGATGCTCAGCCTGAAAGGCCTCAGGTGACCTTCAGAGCATCCATGAAGCAGACACAAATGACATTTTTTCTTCCTGTAACTTCTTTCCTGCTACTCTGAAAATTATCTTTTGGAAGAAAACAAACAAACAAACAAAAAACAGCAGAAAGTATTGTTCCCTTACCAACATTAGTAGGTTAGACGTGGATGCTACTATAGAGTCAGGTAATGTACAGTCATCACTGGATGAAAGAGAGTACAGTGGTGGAGGGCTTGTGCCATCCAGAGGAGACAGGCCCTGCACCATTCCCAGTGACTTGTTAGCCTGGGAAGACACAGTCCCAGTCCTGCCTAATCTTCTGACACGTCAAAAAGTACCATGAACATAGTGTTTTATGGAAAGTTTTCAGATTTTATAAACTCTGTACATAAATTCATTTATTTAAAAAATGTGAGTACCTACTATGTACCAGGCACTATTCTGTGATCTGGAGAATCCTGGGAAATGAAGTCAGAGAAGTAAGGGAGAAAAGGGTCCTACAGGATCTGTGGCCATGGTGAGTGTCTGTTCTTTTCCTGGGTGAGATAGAAAGTCAAAGTCTATTTGAGCTGAGGAGTGACACTGTGCTTATTATGCTGAGAATATACTTCTACAGAGTAAGAGCAGGAATTAAGTAACCTGAAAGGAAGCCACTGAAATAGCGTAGGCTAGAAATGATGGTTACCTAGACAAGATGGGGAGGGATGGAGGTTGGGAGACAGAGTCAGATTTGAGATGTATTTTGAAGGTAGAGAAAAGAGAATTTGCTGATAGATTCTATGCAGAGTGTGAGATAAATTGAAGCATTGAACTAGACTCCCAGGGTTTTGGCTTGACCTGGAAGGATGGATCGTCATTAACCAAGATGGGAAATCTATGATCTTGGGATGGGGAGAAAAGTAGGAGCTCAGTTTTTCACATGCTAGACTTGAAATGCCAGTGAGGTCTCCAAGTGAAGTTCTCAATTAGGCAATTGGATATATATGTTTAGAATTCAGGGAAGTGATCCAGGCTGGACATATAATAGTGAAATCATAGCAGTTAGAATAGATGTTATTGGAGAAGTAAGAGTTGATAGAGAATAGGACAGGTCAAAGAACTGAGGATGAAAGTAGTATATTTAGAATTTGGGGACATGAGGGGGAGCCAGCAAAGCCAACTGAGAAGACAACCAATGAACTAGAAAAAAACAACAACAAAACAAAACAGAAAAATATGGCATTCAGGTGAAGAAAGTGCTTTAAGAGGAAGAAAGTTGTCACCTGGGACATATGCTGTTGCCAGTCCCGAGAAATGACCATTTAGCAATACAAGGATCATTAATGACCTGGATACGAGCACTTTTAGTAGAGTGAAGAGGTGGTGGTGGCAGAAGCTTAATTGGATAGGTTCACGAAGGAGGAAAAAAATTAGACGCTGTAAGTGTTCACAAATCTTTTTACAAGTGTGAAGGAAAGTAAACAATGAATGGGGCAGGTGGCTGAAGCAAGAAGTAGGTCAAGAGAGGACTTTTGTTTGTTTTTTTGAAGATCAGAGGAATTACAGAATGTGTGTATGTTTATAAGAAAGATCTGAGAGGAAAAAACTGATGATGTGGGAGCAAGTGGGGACAATTGTTGGAAGAATGTCCTAGAGCAGGAGAGGTAGGGTGGTTCCAGGGCCCAAGGAGGAGACTTGGAGTCTCCACAAATAATGCACACCAAGTTCTGTGTCCAGAATGCAGGCTGCCAGGTTGCAACCTGTACACACTAGATCTGTTGATCCTGAAAATACACTAGACATCGTGGGTCCTTCAAAGGTTTCCTTTGGAAACACTACCAATGTTCAGATTTTCCTCAGTGTAAACATTGCCAGACTAAAGCTGCTGACTCATAACCAGTGGGACTTTCAAGGAAACATGTGTTAAAGAAATGGTCATTAGATTTGGTTTGGAAGGAAGAAATAAAGATAAATTGACTTCAAATTGTATAATCCACATAAGAATTGATTATATTTCTTTTTAAATGTTTAGAATTAGCCCATAAGGAATAGATAGCTACATCATTTCAGCTACTAGGTTGAAATTAGTGACATTTCTCAAAGAAAGTGATTTGTCTCTTAAGTACATGCTGATGTCATCACAGTTGGAGCCCCATTTGGAAACTTAGACTTGCCACACATTTGAAATAGTGGAAACTTTCTTTGCCAAGTAGCACTTCTCCTACGAGGAAAAACATCAGTGCTCGGTGCAGAGCATTGAGCACATGGGATCCTTGACAGGCCTTCTGGATTGGCTGCTTCAGAGGATAGCTCACAGGCCAACATGCCCTACTGCCTTAGTCACAAAACAAACCTAGTTTTGGGCACAAAGTAGGGGCATGATAAACAGTTGCTAAATTAATGAGTAAATTTAGTTCTGATTCAGTCTACTATCTGAAGCATTGTTACCTCCATTAGACCCATTTGAATTAGCATTTTTGTCAAGTGCTTTTATTAAGAAACATGAGTAGAACCTGAAGATTTTCTTTTATGACTCACAAGTTAATTGGCTTTTCAGGGCACAAGTATTGATATACTTTGTTGCATTTTAGGTAATATTTTGAATAAGAAGAGTCCCCTCTCTAAGCCATTTAAAAGGAAAGAGTTAATTCACAGTTTGCCTTACTTGCTGGATGTTTCTGTCTTAGGAACAAAAAAGGTTTTCAACTTACACCTCTGTACTTTCTATTTTTTCCTTCTTTATTGTTGTAAGTATTACAGATTTCCTCCTTTATCCCCCCTATTGACACCCTTTTCCTCACTCCTGTCCCCTTCACCACAATATTCTCTGTGACCATTGGTTATGCATATATACATGTAAGTTCTTTGGCTTATTTCTTCCCACCCACCGTCCCCCACCTTCCCTCTGAGGTTTGTCAGTCTGTTTCCTACTTCCATGTCTCTGAATCTATTTTGTTTGTCAATTTGTTTTGTTCATTATATTCCACAAATAAGTGAGATCATGTGATATTTGTCTTTTTTTTTTTTTTGATAGGCTTATTCTACTTAGCATAATGCTCTCCAGGTCTTTCATGCCATCTGAAAAGGTAAGAGCTTTTCCTTTATTACAGCTGCATAGTATTCCATTGTGTTAATGTACCACAGTTTTTTTATCCATTCATCTACTGATGGACACCTGAGCTGTTTTCAGATGTTACCTATTGTAAAAGCACTGCTATGATCATAGGGGTGTATATATTCTTTCTGATTGATGTTTCAGGCTGCTTAGGAAATATTCCTAGAAGTGGAATCACTTGGTCAAATGGCAGTTCAATTTTTAATTTTTTGAGGAAACACCATATTGTTTTCCATAGTGGCTGCACCAGTCTGCATTCCCACCAGCAGTGTCTTAGAGTCCCCTTTTCCCCACACCCTCGCCAACACTTGTTGTTTGATGATTTGTTGCTGGCAGCCATTCTGGCAGGTGTGAGGTGATGCTTCATAGTCATTTTAATTTGCATCTCTCTGATGATTAGTGATGTTGAGCATTTTTTCATATGTCTCTTGGCTATTTGTATGTCCTCTTTGGAGAAATGTGTACTCAGTTCTGCTGCCATTTTTTAAAATTGGGTGGTTAGTCTTCCCTTTGTTGAATTGTATGAGTAGTTTATATATTTTGGAAATTAACCTCTTATCTGATGCATCATTGGCAAATATGTTCTCCCATACAATGTGTTCCCTTTTCTTTCTTCCTTTTTTTTTTGTTAATCCTCACTTGAGGACATTCCTCCACTGGCTTTTAGATAGAGTGGAAGGGAGGAAGAGAGAGAGAGAGAGAGAGAGAGAGAGAAGCATTGATGTGAGAGAGACACATCGATTGGTTGCCTCCTGCACAACCTCAACCAGGGCCAGGAATCAAACCTGCAATACAGGTATATGCCCTTGACTGGAAATCAAACCCTTGGCCTTTTGGTCCATGGGCTGATGCTCTAACTCCTGAGCCAAACCAGCCTTGGCATCCCTTTTCTTTTTGATGCTGGTTTCTTTTGCTGTGCAGAAGCTTTTTAATTTGATGTAGTCCCATTTATTATTTTTTTCCTTTGTTTCTCTTGGCCTAGGCAATGTATCAGTGAAAATTGTGCTTTGTATGATGTCTGCAATTTCCTGCCTACATTTTCTTCTTGAATTTTCATGTTTCATGACTTACATTTAAGTCTTTTATCGATTTTGAGTTTATTCTTATGTATGGTGTAAGTTGGTAGCTTACATTTTTTTGCATGTACCTGTCCAATTTTCCCAACACTATTTATCAAAGAGACTGTCTTTTCTTCATTGTATGCTCTTGCCTTCTTTGTCAAATATTAATTGAGCATAATGTCTTGAGTCGATTTCTGGGTTCTCTGTTTTGTTCCATTGATTGGATCACCTAATCCATTTACATTTAAGGTTATTATTGATAGGTACTTTTTTGTTGTCATTTTAGTTCTTTATGCCTGTGTTCCTCCTCCTCCTCCTCCTCCTCCTCCTCCCCCTTTTTCTTCTTCTTCTTCTTCCTCCCCTTTAGTGTTTCTTGCAATGTTGATTTGGTGGTAATAAATTCCTTTAGCCTTTTTTGGTCTGTGAAACTTTTATTTCACCTTTAATTTTGAATGATAGCCTTGCTGGATAGAGTAGTCTTAGATTTCATTCCTCACTTTTCATTACTTTGTGTACTTAATACCAATCCCTTCTGGCTTAAAGTTTTTCTATTGAGAAATCAGCTGATAGTTTAATGGGGGCTCCCTTATACATAACTTTTTGTGTCTCTCTCTCTTGCTGCCTTTAAGATTCTTTCTTTTTTCTTTTTTGCCATTTTAATTATGATGTGTCTAGGTGGGTCTTTTAGGTTTCATCTTTTTTTTATTTTTTTATCCTCACCCGAGGACATTTTTCCATTTTTTTGTACAGATAGAGTGGGAGGGAGAGAGAGGAAGAGAGAGAGAAAGAGAGAGAAACATTGATGCGAAAGGGACACATCGAGTGGCTGCCACCCGCACGACCATCCAGGGCCCGGGGACAAACTGCAACCGAGGCACACGCCCCCAGCGGGAACCGAACCCGGGTCTCTCAGGACTGCAGGCGGACGCTCTAACTGCTGAGCCAAACCGGCCAGGGCTTAGGTTTCATCTTGAGTGGGCCTTTTTGTGTTTCCTGTACTTGTGGTGTGACTTTTTTCTTTACCAGATTAGGGAAGTTTTCTGTCATTATTTCTTCAAACAGGCTCTCTCTTCCTTTCTCTGATTCTTTTCCTTCTGGTACCTTTATGATGCAAATGTTGTTATGTCTCATATTGTCCTAAAGCTCCATTAAACTCTCCTCATGATTTTTAGTTTTTTGTTCCATTCGTTGCTCTCATTGGATGTTTTTTTTCTAACCTATGTTCCATCTCACTGATTTGGTCATTAGTATCATGGTGGGTGTCTATGGAGAGTCAGCTGCATGGCATAGGAGTGGTGCAGGGCCTTGGGGCTATCTGAGGGCACTGTGAGGAGGAAGTGGAAGGCTGGGTCTGGGTGGCTGGCTGGAATGGGTTGAGCCTCATGTTTCATTTAAGCACTGATGAAGCAGGGAAACATGACAACTCTCCACAAAGACTGTCTAAAATAACTTTTTCCCCCCTAACAGCCACTACTGCTATTATTTAATTGGCAGTAAAAGCACACCAAGCATTATTTCAAGTACTTTTGTTATGCTTTTTCACTTAATTCTATGAGATACATATATACTATTATTTTCATTGTTTTATAAATGAGGCAACTAAGCCTCAACAAAATGAAGTAACTTGTCCAGGTCATGGAGCTAATAAGAGATGGAGCCAGGATTCAAACCTGGGCAGAAAGCTTGAGTGTCAGTGCTGTTTTGCACTTTGACAAGTTACTTTATAATCTAGTTGAGGGGAAGAACAAGCAGAGATAAATAGCCTTATAACATGTAAGAAAGACTTTAACATAGTGCGAGAAGAGATGTCATAAACAAATGCAAGCATAATTTAGGGACAATGAGTGTATGATTGTAGGAGGTCAGAAGAGATTGAGAACCCCTCAGGTTGATGGTCAAGAAAAAATTTACAGCACTCCCGCCTTATTCAAGGGGGATACTTTCCAAATCCCAGTGGATGCCTGAAACCACAGATAACACCAAACTCTCTATATATTATGTTTTTTCTTATACATACATACCTATGATAAAGTTTAGTTCATAAATTAAGCACAGTAAAAGATTAAGAACAGCTAATAATAAAATAGAACAATTATAACAATATACTTTAATAAGTTATGTTAATGTGGTCTCTCAAAATTTCTCACTCTACTGTACACACCTTTCTTTTTGTGATGATGTAAGATGACACAATGCTTATGTGATGAGATAAAGTGAGGTAAATGATGTAGGTAGGCATTGGGATGTACATCAAGTTATTATGAGGGTTACTTGACCATAAGCACTGCAATACCTCGACAGTTGATCTGATATTTAAGAAAGCTACTAAGTGACAGATGAGCAGTGTATACAGTGTGGATACACTGGACGAAAAGGTGATTCACATTCTGGGCAGGATGAAGCAGAATGGCATGAAATTTCATCATGCTACTCAAAATGGCAATTTAGAATTTATCAATTGTTTATTTGTAGAATTTTCCATTTAATATTTTTGGATGGTAGTTGACCCCAGATAAGTGAAATTGTGGAAAGTGAAACCTCAGATAAAACTTGGACC
This sequence comes from Molossus molossus, assembly GCF_014108415.1. NCBI lineage: Eukaryota > Metazoa > Chordata > Mammalia > Chiroptera > Molossidae > Molossus > Molossus molossus. The sequence continues at coordinate 33,006,466 of NW_023425356.1, forward strand.
ATGCCAGGTGGGGAGGGGATTCCTTCTGAGTGAGTCAAATGTAGGGGTGGTAAACCATATACTAGAGGTCAGCAAGCAAAGTAAACTAACCCAGGCATAGCAAATTTTGCTTATCTACAAATAAGACCAGTAAGAGGCAAGGCAGGAAACATCTAATATCAAATTATAAAGGGCCACAATGGCAGAGTAGAAAGACTGGTTTATCCTGGGAAACAGTAAGTAATTGCTGAGCATGTGGGAGCTTAACATAATCAGATGATAGGAGAATAAGAGGTGGGAAGGACAGATAAGGGCTTATTGTCACAGTCTGGATGAGAGTTATTAAGATCTAGACTGGGGTTAGAGTGGAAAGAAAGGGCTGAATTCTGGATGGAAAGCATCACTAAGACTTAGAAAAACTAAAGGTTGGATTTTGTCTTCTTTACCAAGGAAAAAAGATTTTAAAATAAGAAAGGATAGAACAGATGTGATTAAAATGGAATTAAATTGCAAGAAATTCAAGTAGAATATCTGTTTTGTAAAAAATTTAAATCACTAGATTTAAACAAGTTATAACCCAGAATAATAAAATATTTAGCAATTACGATAAATCAGCTGACAGGATTTATTTTAAAATAAAATAAAGATTTCTTGCATGAATAGTAATATGTGCTTGATATTGGAAATGAATAAAAATAGAAAGGAGAAAAAAAATCACTATGCTTACTTCACCCAGTTCAGATTTAGTTAACATTTTGGTTTATTTTTTCGATCTCTTTTAAGTATAACTTTGTTTCCATGTTAATATATGTATCTTATGTATAGAATTTATAATTTTCATCTTGCTTGAATAATTAATATATTAAAAATACTTTAATATCCATTATAAGTTTATTTGTAACTCTTAATAATTACACAGTATTTAGTAATATGAGTATATATACTAAAAGGTATTGAACCAAATTATAGTTGGATATTAAGCACATTCTAAATTTTCTTTTTACATAAATGTAATTTTTTTTAAGTCCTTTTTCTATATTGTGGATTATCTCTTTAAGCTATTTTTCCAGATAAAAATCTTTAAGAAAAACAACAGAATATGAAATAAATAGTCAGTTTAAGCATACCTTTTTTAAGTGGGATGAAACAGTTCAATTGCAAAACCTTGGTGAGGCAAAAAAAAAACACACTTTTTTTTAACCACACTGCTGTCCCAAAGGACAACTGATCATGACACATGGGAAATAACCATAGCATAAAAAAAAAACATCTAGGGAGGCACAAGTAAGGTTTGATAATTAACATCAGAAGCACAGCACAATTATATCTGTCTTTGTGTCATTATATTGCCTTTAAATGTATTTGCATGTATTTCTATTTAAGTTAATTGGGAAAATGAACATAGTGTATTCTGAAGTATAGGTATAATTGTTCTCTTATCTTAATTCATCATGTTGTTAAAATTTCTGAATTAATGGAAACAGTAGACATTATTAAAAAGAGATGTTCGAGCCAGTTAATACTGACTGACAGGGTAAAATTCTGGTGCTTGGAGTGAGCAGATGACATACACAACACCGTTATAGTGGTTCTCAACCTTCCTAATGCCATGACCCTTTAATACAGTTCCTCATGTTGTAGTGACCCCCAACCATAAAATTATTTTTGTTGCTACTTCATAATTGTGATTTTGCTACTGTTATGAATTGCCACCGAAAATGTGTGTTTTCTGATGGTCTTAGGTGACCCCTGTAAAAGGGTCATTCGACCCCCAAAGGGGTCACAACTCACAGATTGAGAACCTCTGTTTAAAACATGGTACCTGCAGGGATTGACTACTGATTTTGCAGTTGACTGTGAAGTGGGAGTGGTATCATGAACTAAGCACAAAGTCTGCAGTCAGATGATTTGCATTTATGTTTCACCCTGATCATTACCAGATGTATGATTTGAAACCAGTTAGGTAATCTTTGAAATTTATAACATCTACCTCACAGAGTGAATCTGAGGATTACTCAAGATGTAAGTGAAAAATGCCCCAGAGAGATGAAAGCCCACACACATCTAAATTGTTGCCGTCATCACTTCTGTCCTTCACATTATCCTGGCACAAGATTTATGGGGATTCATTAAGAGAGGAGAGACCATTGCAGGAGAGCCAGAAACCCTCCTCACTAGCCCTGAGACCATACCACAGCTCCTCAGATGGAGCAGTAGGAGCAGGTTGGGGTCAAAACCTTATGGATAGTGGAATCTCCTTTGTACTCATTGGTGGGAAGTTGCACTGGAAGTTCCCATGGATATCGTGGTAATGGTGAGCACCCTGATTTGATGCTGTGCCTTTCCCCAAAGGGTAAAACAACCAGGGTTATACTATGCAAATTAAAAGGTTGATCCAACATGCTTTCATAATTGTCTTTGTCATGTTGTCAATTTTTCTTATTTATGTCTAACAACTCTGTTTTTTGAAAGTCGGCAAAGTCCACTAATGTTGTTTCTTATAGGCTAAGATTACTTCACAAGCCAGGTTAACTCTACTTAAAACTGATTTCTAAGTTGTAGAACAAAAAGAGAAAAGGTATATCTGTGCGACCCTTGACATAATGACCTGTTTGGTCTTCTGTTGCTGTAGCACTGACTCCAGAACTGAAGACTTTGATCTCATTTTATGATTTTTAATCAACTTTATTAAGGTATAGTTTAGATAAAACAAATGGAAATATTTCAAGTAGTCAGTTTGATGGTCTTTGACAAATGTATACACCATGTAATCACCATCCTAATTAATATATAGAACACTTTTTTTGCCCCCAAAATTTGCCCCAAAAGTTCCCTCTTTTTTGCAGTCAATCCTCCTACCCCTTTGCATTCCCTACTCTCCACAGTCACTAATTGGATTTCCATCACCGTAAATAGGTTTTCTATGTTCTAGAATGTCACATAAATGAAATAATATAGCTTGAATTCTTATGTATTAAGCTTCTTTGCTCAGCATGTTTTAGAGATTTGTCCATGTTGTGTGTATCACTAATTTGTTCCTTTTTAGTGCTCAGTAGTGGCATAGAGGTACCACAGTTTATGTATCCCCATTTAGCTATTGATGGGCATTTGAATTGTTTTCAGTTTCAGGTTTATGAATAAAGCTGCAATGAATGTTTATAGATAAGCCTTTTGTAGACATATTTTATTTTTCTTGGGTCAATACTTAGAAATTAATTTATTGGGTTATAAAGTATCCATTTAACTTTGTAATATGTTACTGGAGTATTTTCCAAAGTGATTGTTCCTTTACATTCTCACAAGCAAGGTAAAGGAGTTCTATATCCAATTATTCTATATCCTTACCAATGACTAGATTTTTTTCAGTCGTTTAAAAGTTTGGTTGTCCATTGGGTGGTTAGTAGCATCTCATTGTGCTTTTGATTTGTATATCCCTAATAAATAATGATGTCTAGCATTTTCCCCCCGTGCTTATTTTTGCCATTCCAATGTCTCCTTGCAGTATATTTCTTTAAGTAGTAGAAGCCATAGGTGGGGAGGCACCTAGGTGTGGGTGAGTAAGAAGACCTGTCTTTGAAGTTAAACAGGTTTGAAGTAGAGTGAAAGATGATGAATATGAAAATGAACTCCCATTCATGTATTTCCCAGATAACCTCAAAATCATACTATATAGGTCTTTTATTCTGGAAAATCCTTTCCTCTCTTTCTTACTTATTGAAGTTCTAATCTGGCATAGAGATCAGTGAAGGTTTACCTAAACTATGAATTAAGAGAGAGAAATGCCAAAGGTTGAAACGATGTTTGCAGTCACTTATTTAGTATATCTACAGTATTGATTGAATACGTTAATAAATTCCATGATCATAAAGAAGATAGACTGGTAAATTCAATTTAGCAAACATTTATTCAGTGAGGCATTGCACTGAGGAGTAAAAGATACATAGATAAATGAGATATTATGCTTGCCCTTAATACATTCAATACCTGAGATTTAAACTTCTGTTTCAGTTAGATCATACATGGTGGAATGGACTAAGATAAGACCAACAAAGAGATGATGAGTATTTAGAAACACAAGGATTAATGTTTGGGAGGAGGGAAGGAGGACATTAGAGAAGTCTTAGAAAAGGTGGTAACAGATGAGACCTTGAGGAAAGAGTAGCGTTTTCAATGTTAATTGCAGTTATTGTTTGTTGAAGGTAAATCGCCTTCTTTATAGCAGACTATTTAGATTTATATGAGAAAGTGCAATTTACCCTAGGGAGATGCTTAACAAGTGAATAATTTATTTGACAACTGAAAGAAAAATGGTAGAAAAATATTTACCCACTAATGGATACTATCAGGAAAACATTTAGCTTTAATTACGCACCAACAAATACAAAGTAACACGTGTAGTGGAAGGAGCATAATTTCATACCTACTCAGACTTGGGTTCAAACCTTGGCTTTGCCGTCAGTATCCTCTGGTCCAATTATTTTCCCCTCTGAACCTCTGTTTCATCACATGGAAATGGATGTAATAAAAGTTTATTTATGGCATTTCTGTGGTGGTTAAGCACTGAGGTTAGGTCTCAAACTAAGAGTAGCACCTGTTATGTGATTCTTTTTTTTTTGTAATTAATTTATTTATTTTTGTTACAGATGTTTCTCCTTTTTTCCCCACTGATTACCCCCTCCCTCTTCCTCCCCACCCTGTCCCCACCTTTTTGTCCATGTCCATTGCTCATACATACATGCATATAAGTTCTGTGGTTTATCTCTTTCCCCCACACCCCCTCTTTAGGGGATTGTCAGTCTGTACCCCACTTCCACGTCTCTGGGACTACCCCGTTCCTCAGACTGTTATGTTCATTATATTCCACAAATAAGTGAGATCATGTGATATTTGTTTTTCTCTGTTTGGCTTGTTTCGCTTAGGATAATACTTTACAGGTCCCTCCATGTCGTCTCAAAGTATAAGAGATCTTTCTTTCTTACAGCTGCATAGTACTCCATGTGTATATGTACCACAGCTTTTTTATCCATTCATCTACTGATGGACATTTGGGTTGTTTCCAGATCTTAGTTATTGTAAATAGTGCTGCTACGAACATGGGGGTACATATATTCTTTCTGATTGGTGTTTCAGGCTTCCTAGGGTATATTCCTAGAAGTGGGATCACTGGGTCAAATGGAAGTTCAATTTTTAATTTTTTGAGGTGACACCATATTATTTTCCATAGTAGCTGCACCAGTCTGCATTCCCACCAGCAGTGTACTAGAGTCCCCTTTTCTCCACACCCTCACCAACACTTGTTGTTTGATGATTGGTTGATGGTGACCATTCTGACTGGTGTGCGGTGATACCTCATTTGTTATGTGATTCTTAAATTTAATTTTTTTTCTCTTTCTTCACCCTTGTGCAATTCTAATGAGCTCAGATTGTAATCCTGCTTTTTAATCAGAAAGATCATAAATCAAGGCAAACAAAATGCAGATGGGACTACAGTGGAGGTTGGGAGAAAAGCCAATGTTTAAAAAAAAAAAAAATCTGGATCTTTGCAAATGACCTAATCTTTGACCCCCAAAAATTATAGTGGGTGGGGAAGGAATAACTGAATGACCTCAACACTATTACCATTCTCTCTGGAAATTTTATATATATATATATATATATATTTTTTTTTTATAGATTTTTTTTTCGATTCCATGTCATAACATGTCCTTTTATAATATGACATGAAAAGTAGCTAAGTCCTGGTATATAAAGTATTCATTCATGTCAGTCAGTACCATCAATTATTGCTAATATTTATTGAATATTTGCTGTGGGTCAAGCAACATAACAAATGCTTTATATACATTATCTCATTTATCCTTCACAAAAACCCTGAGGTAGGTAATGTTATCACACCTATTTTATAAATGTGACATTTGTGGCACAGAGCGGTTGCATACTGGGCTGCACAGAAAGTAAGGGAGGGATGGAGTTTGCATGTGAGCCTAAGTCAGTTTGACTGCCAAACCCTCCCACTCAGGCTCTGGCTATGCTATCTCCCATCACACACTCCCTCGCACACTCCCACACATACAACACTCACATACACATGCACTCACAGTCACACTAATACACACTCACATATACATACACTCACACATACAACACAAAACTTTTCTGGCTCCTGCCTCTTCGTCTGCTTCGGTGAGAATTCACTGCTATCTCAGAAAATTCAGGTTCGGCAAAGAAATGTTCCCTTAGGTGAGTTAAATATTACACTTCCATTTGGCTGCTAGCCTTTCCTTACAAACACAGGGCGGCGAGAAGTAGGGAAGGATGCCATCATGTCAGTTTAAACTATCACATGGTGTCAGGCCACTTTTACTAGGTACTGCTAAAGGTGCACCTAGTAAAAAAAAAAAGAAAGAAAAACATACTATATTTGGTGTATGCCTTGATTAGTGAGTTCCTGAAGAATAAACTTCCTTTATAAGAAATAGGAGATCACTTTAGAAATTATATAAATGTCTACCCACTATGCTGTACAACTGAAACTAAATAATGTTGGATGTCAACTACAGTTGAAAAAGGAAAAAAGAATTTGGAATCTGCTCATTTGTTTTCATTTATTTTTAGAAAATTCACCAGTTGTTCTGCCCTCCTTTACAGCTGCATGGCAAAATACCTCAATTAAGTTTTTGTTTTTCCTGGCCACTTTACGATTAGTTGAAAATAATTCTTGACTGAGTTATAAATGAAATCGACTGAATCCTTAGACTTGAGGAACTGACAGGCACAGGGAGGGCTTTGTAAGCACACTGGGTCTGATACTGGGAGCAGAGGGCTTTTCTGGAGGGATGATGCCAGACAGTGCAGCAGAGGGGTTAAGATCCTAAGCCCCAGCTCACCCCTCACAAGCCACGTGGTACGGGCTGGTTACTTAAGTTTTCCTAAACAGTTGCCTCACTTACCGGGAGGGTAATACTATTTGGCTCACAGTTCTGTATCCAGGGGCTTACAAAAAATTATATTATCCTCTCCTCTTTCTACTACCTTCTCCTTCCCTTTCATTGTTTGTACTCTAATCTGATGGTCCTCAAGGCTCACCCCTTCCGCCTCTTGGAGTTTCTGTTTAACTCTCTCCCTTGGTTACGTCACTTTCAGCTATATCTCACCCATGCCCCGGCTCAATCTCTCCTACATTTTCATCTCGTGCTGCCAGTCTCCACACAGACACCCTGCCAAGGCATTTTGAATAAAAAACTGTGCAGCCGCCCTGGCCGGTTTGGCTCAGCGGTTAGAGCGTCCGCCTGCGGTCCGGAGAGACCCGGGTTCGGTTCCCGCTAAGGGCATGTACTTCGGCTGCAGTTTGTCCCCGGCCCTGGTTGGTGGTGCGGGTGGCAGCCACTCGAGGTGTCCCTTTCACGTCGATGTTTCTCTCTCTCTTCCTCTCTCTCCCTCCCACTCTATCTGTACAAAAAATGGAAAAATGTCCTCGGGTGAGGATAAAAAAAACAAAACAAAAACAAAACAAAACAAAACTGTGCAGCCAAAGTTGTTATTTCTTCCCTACATTTCAAAATAGGGCCCCTAGTCTCACACATACCAAACCTCTGAGTCATCTTTACCACTTATTTTTCTTGTTCCTTATCTAATCAGTCACCAAATTCTGTAGGTTCTTCCATTGACAGCTCTGTGGTAAGAACAGACACACAAACACAAATGACTATAATAATTTTATTGGGGGTTTTTAGAGTAACAAGACTGTTTCCTTAATAGAGATCTATTAATTTAAAAACTACAATTAAAGACATGTCTGGGTCTTTGCTTGCCGGGCACTCCTTTTGCAGTATCTTGTACACAGCTCCCAAAACAACCTTGTACTTGCTGGTAAAAATCTTCATCAGTCCTCCAATGCTTCTGAATAGTGTAAAACGCATTGTGTTTAAGGCTCTCTCAAATACCTTGCCAGTCTACCTCTCAGCTTCTTCCTCCATTACTCATGTTAAATCCTCCATGCTCAGCCCGAGATAATTCCTTACCATTCTTGGAATCAACTAACATTTTCCCTGACCCCAAACCTTGGACATATCATTCTTATATCTTTTTATACCCCCCCCCTTTGCATTGACATATTTGTAATTATTTAGCCAAATCACTAGGCTGAATGCCCCCGCCCCCGCCCACTACATTGGTTAAGGCATTCCCATAGCATTTATCACATAAAGCCTCCCTGCTACATTTTATTAAATTAAATTCCCTGACCCAATGACCCAATTCCAACATGGTCAGGGGGTGGTTCCCCCAACACCAACAAACAGTTCTCAGAACTCTGACACTATTTACCCAGAGGCAGCATTGTATCACACAGGTTAAGGATTTGGTCCAACAAGACTGCACCCCCTCCACATACCAACAATTTTTGCACACTAGCGAGGTGTCCAAGAAGTCAACTCAATTTGGACACTATCTACCTAGAGACAGAGATAAAATTAAAGTCCACAGGTTAAGGGTTCAGTCCTATAAGACTGCCCTTCCCTCCCACCAAAATCATACTTCAGATGACAGCAGTAAGCCCAGGCTTTCTGTGTTCCTGACCCACTGGCTACAGACTGGAGGTTCCAACAAACCCCTTCATTTCAGAATGCCAGTAGCAAGTCCAGGTTGTTACCCATGTTTCTAATCAACTGGCTTTAAATTAGAGGTTCCCGCAACCCCCCTCTGTGGTTTTGATTAATTTGCTAGAATGGGTCACAGAATTCAGAGAAATATGTTACTTATTAGATCACTGGTTGATTGTAAAAGGATATAACTGGGGAACAGCCCAATGGAAGAGATGCATAGGGTTAAAGTATGGGGCGCAGGGTAGAGCTTCCATGCTCTCTCCAGGTACACCACTCTCCCTGCACCACCATGTGTTCACCAACCCTGAGACTCCCCAAACCCAGTTTTCTTGAGTGTTTATGCCAGCTTCATTACAGTTATGACTGATTAAATCATTGGCCTTTGGTGATTAATTTAACCTCTAGTCTCTTTCTTCCCTGGAAGTCTGGGTGGGACTTCAAGTTTTAACCCTCTAATTACATGTTTGGTTCCATTGGCAACCAGCCCCCATTCCTTTTGTGGGGTCCAAAAGTCACCTCATTTAACACAACAAAAGACAACTTTTTCAATCTGACACTTAGAAAATTCCAAGTTTCTGAGAGTTGTGAGCCAGGAATTGTAGACAAAGACCAAATATATATGAGAAACACATTAGTTTGTCTGAATGACCCAATATACATTTTTTATAAATCACAATTTCTTATATATCACAATTAGAGATCCCTGAACACAAGGACTGGCCCTTCCTTAAAGTGCTTCTGAGGACTAGATGATCCCCAGTTTGATGTGGTGGTCCTTGTATGGTTCCTGAGATGGGGTGAAAGCTGTGTCCACTATTTTCTGCCAAAATCATAGACCTATTTTCTATTATTTAAAATATCTTTTTTTTTTTTACCTAAACTTATCATTTTGGAATTGGAAAACTCTATAAAGATAATTTTTAGTTGTCAACTCTTTCCTAACCAATGTGGAAATGAGGACTGAGGCCCTAAGGGATAGAATGACTGGGCTTAGTTTTTGGTAGATGAAGTATGAAGACTCAGGTCTACTGTTGACACCACAAGGAGCTTGGTTTCTAAATCAACCTCCCAAAATGCCTAATTCAGTGTCCTTTATGTAAAAGACAGCTTTACTGACTGGCTGCTATAAAAAGAATGCAGTGTGGTAGAGTAGAAGAGGTAAGTAAGTAAAGGTTTGGAATCAAGAAAATTAAATTTAGATTCTGGCCTGGTCACTTAATTAGCTGCACAAATTTTGGTTAATTACTTAACTTCTCAGCTGTTTTCCTCATCTATGAAATGTGGGCAGTTATCTCCAGTTCATGAAGTTGTGTTGGTGAAAAGGTATAATGTATATGAAGGGATTGAAACACAACCATTTGAGGTTATTATTTAAAATAATCTTTAGTGTGTTATAAATTTGCATATTTAATGCTTCTTAATAATACATACTTTCTTTTTTTTTTTTTTTTTTACCATAGAAGCTTTTTCTAAATTGAGTAACTGAATAGTGGATTTCTCTTTTTTTCCTTTACACTCAGAGTGTTGAAATTTGGGGAGTGATCGTAAGTGTTACTAAAGAGTCTGCCTAGTTATTTCTCATACAAGTTCCTTTTTTAAAAAAATGTATTAAGAACTATGTATTTTAGAAGATGAGGTCTTAGAGTATTCAGTATAGCTAAGCTGGATGACAGAGATAATTTTTTTTGACACTTTGCAGAGCTCATAGTTTTGTCTGGATAAAAAAACTATTACATTCACTTAATAAGCGCTTGCTTCTCAAGTTAAGTCTTCTGACAGCTCTATAGCTGATCTTTTTTTTTTATCTTCACTCTAGGACATTTTTTCATTTTTTGTTCAGATAGAGCGGGAGGGAGGGAGAGAGAGAGAGAGAGAGAAACATTGACGTGAAAGGGACACATTGAGTGGCTGCCACCCACACGACCCAACCAGGGCTGAGGACAAACTGCAACTGAGGTACGTGCCCTTAGCAGGAACCAAATCCGGGTCTCTCAGGACCGCAGGCCAACGCCCTAACCACTGAGCCAAACCAGCCAGGGCCCATAACTGATCTTGACCTTCAGCTCTTTTCACACCAATTCTGTGAGCCCAAGCAGAAACAAAGACTACCTACCCACAGTGGTATGGCAGAAGGATGTGGTGAGTACGGTCATGGGAGACTCTTAGGGAGAATCAATGAAGACCTGGAATCACTTCTAAAACACCGCTGGACCCTGACAAACTTTGTGTTTTTATATCAAATGTGAAAGTAGAAGTAAGGTGGTTTAATATAAAATATGAGAGTCACACTCGATGATTTAAAAAGCCCAGCTTCTATACTCCAGAACGTTTTAACACTGACAAGTTTTTATGCAAGATGGTAGGAGTTCCTTTTCTGGGATGCCTGAAGGGTCAGTTTCAGCACTGGGTGAATGTGGGGTTCCCTTCATATAGTAAACATGAGTCAGAGGAAACACTGTTGTTGGCAACTGTTTTCCTCCTTATAAAGAATGATTTAAAAACATTTTGGAGAGAATGTCATGATACAATGCAACAGTTAACCCCACAGCTGGTCCATGTACTAAGGCATAATTCCAAGTCAGGGATTTTCATTAACCAGGTCAGGTGTTTGAGGGACAGACAGGAAAGCTAGGCTAGGACTGTGCTAACCAGAGTCAGGTAAATAACTAAAGGGAAACAGTTTCTTGGGGCTACTCCCCATGAATGTGAGTAGCTGGTCTTTCCATGTACGCCCTGTTCGTGTTTCTAACTGGCACAGTATTGGGCTGAGTGGATCTTTACTCTGACTGGTATCAAATAATCGATGGTTCTCTAACAGGCTGCACAGTGGAATTACTTACCCGAAGTACTTTAAATAATCCTGATGGCCCTGTCCCATCCCCAGAAATTCGAATTTAACTCATCTGAGTGGGAGCATTTGGACTTTTTAAAAGCTTCTCCTGTGATTCTAACGTGTGGCCAGCCACTCAAACCACTGACCTATACTTAAGATCTTCTAGCAAACCTTCCTCTAAAAATCCGCCCACCCTATCATTTAGCTTTCTGGCTCTTGGTTTTGGTTTTGTCATGTTCCTTTCTGCTCAACACATGGAGAATTTTTCTGCATTCAGACAAGAATAGTCCCGAAGTGGAATTCATGAGCTGCTCTTCAACACAGAAAACCCTGGCAGGAAAGTGACTCCCGCCCAAACCTGGTATGAACAACAGTCACTCCTGCTCTGTTGCTCCACCTGCTTCTTGGGTCCATTCCCACTTTCTGTTTTCCAGTTATCCAGCGTCCTAGGAGACAACACACCGCGTCGTTTCTTTCCCATCCTCTTCTTGGCATTCGACAGGCCTCTTAGTAGAAGGCACCAGGCCCCTGGGTGGGCACTATTTCTCAGCTCCCAGCCAGAGAATCCACTGCACCTGTCGCTCAGCTTTGCAGCACCAGGGCGCTTAAGGTAAACGAATTCAGATTCCTGGGGAGCCCAGCCTGGCCACTTAAAACACTCCCCTCGCCACCGTTCCTCCCAATATTTTTGTTTACTTAGAAAGCAGATGTTTACATTTCTGGATGGCGGCTCACCGCAGGCCCCACCCGAGCAAAGAGAAAAAGTCCCAGGGTCCGGCTCCAGAGAGCTGGTTTCCCTGCTCAGGACCTCTGGTTCCTAGTCCAGGGTCCCTAGGGGCCAGTGAGGCTAGAGCCCCCGCCCTTGCCCCGCCCAGCACCTGGTTCCAGCAAACCCCAGTCTCCCCTCCTCTCTTCGCCCCACCCTTTGGTGATTCAGAGCCCTGAAACCACACAGGGCGCTAATTTAAATTGGTTTGCGCTCTGCAGTTCCTTACAGGTCTCTGCTGGAACCCGCTTGATCCTGCTGTGGAGCCGCCTAGAGCGGTCGCTGGGTCCTTGTCGCCGCGCCATGAGTCCCTGCTGGGGGGGCACCCCCGCAGTGCTGCGCCTCCTCGGCGGGTTGACCCTGTTGCTGCTGCTGCTGTGTCCCCACGCTGCGCGGGGTGAGTAGGGGCCGGGGACCCAGCCCAGCTGGGTGAACCCCTAGTCGAAGTGGGAGGGGCTGGGTCAGTCTCGGTGACAACTAAGAAGTCTGAGGACCTGGGAAGGTGGGGGATGTGGGCGTCGGTAATTGTTTCAGTAATCCCCTGCCTTTAGGGCTCAGAGAGCCTATCCCGTGGGACAGGAAGAGGATCTCCGCTGCTAACCAGCTGTTAGGGGTCTTGCTGTGCTGCGCCCCAGCTGGCTTGGCCTCGGAGTGAGGCGCGCAGAGTTGAGAAAGCGCCGCTAAGTTTGCAGAGCAGCCAAGCGCTGGAAGCAGAAAGGCCGGGCTGGGATGGAGGGACTTGTCATGTCATATCCCCAACATCTCTTTCAGAGCCGGAAGCCAAATCGCCGGCCACTCTGGCTCCTAAACAGAGTTCAGTTGTGTGCAGCTCATGGATCTACAAATTTGCTCATCTCCAGGTGTAACAGTCCAACTGGGCCTCTGTCTTTATTGTGTGTCTAGTAACAGTTTCTAAGTGGAGATAAATACTAAACCACACACAAAATAAATAATGAAGGGGAGGGGTTTATTCTTGACTTATTTCAGCCTTGAGTTAATTGTCAAGACTAGAAGCCTAGCACATTCTTGGTATGTCAGTTTGGCACTGGATGGAAATATTACATGTGCATCAGATGCTGTTGCTGCTTCCCTTATTGCTTTGGGAAAGGAATGTTGCTATAAATTGAAAAGCGGTATTTCCTTCAGTCTCATTTTTTCCTCCCTAGGTGACTGCAGCCTCCCCCCAGATATACCTAATGCTCAACCAGATTTGAAAGGTCTTACAAGTTTTCCTAATAAAAAAGTAGTAACATACAAATGCAATAAAGGCTTTGTAAAAGTTCCTGGCGAGCCAGACTCAGTGATCTGTCTTGAGAACGTATGGTCATCAATAAAAGAATTTTGTAATCGTAAGTTCTTCATTTCTTTTTAGAAAAGCTATGGGGCTCTGCCTGGTATGGCTGAGTTGGTTTTGCATCTTTCCATGTAGGAAGAGGTCACCAGTTCCATTCTCAGTCAGAGCACATGCTGGGGTTGGGGACTCCATCTGTGATAGCGGGTGTGTGGGAGGCAGCTGGTTCTATGTTTCTCTCTCTCTCCCGCTCCCTTCTGCTCTCTCTCTCTCTCTAAAAAAAAAAAAAAGGATAAAAGCATATTTTTAAAGAAGTTATGGGAATGGAATGTATGTTAAGTTAAAATGTATCCCTCTTCAGGGTTACTTTCTAGCGTTATTAAACCCCAGGGTGCACCTGTTAGCATTTCACACTCCAGCTAATTGATGGCTTCTTCCAGTAATAGATCCTGCTTCCTCATTAACAACCCTCTACCCCCTACACACTGTACCTCCTGAACTAACAGAAAATATATAATAGGTACTGTCGTTGTTTAGGGAATAAATTAAATATGAACATGTTTGGAAGGATTTACCAAGTACAACTCTGTGATGACATTTAAAAAAAATGTCTCCATATGAACCTCAAAATCTATGCATAGCCCTATATTAGCTTTGATATATACAAGCAGGTAAAAAGATAAGACTTGATTCCTGCCTTTGAAAAAGTTGGAGCAATGGAAGATACAGTAAACATAGAAACTGCCACCACAAGTATTTTTTGAAATGGACTTTAACTTTTTTTTAACCTGTGATAGAAGGCAGTTCGTTGAGTGCATTAGCCTTTGCACATGTATCATGTTACAGAGTTTATAATTCTACTACATATATTAATACATATAATCCTCCAGACAATTCCATGAGGTGAGTAGAGACTCCTCATTTTACAGTTGAGGCAACAGGCCCCCAGAAATTAAATAACTTCCTTAAGATCCGCAGCTCTTATGCAGAAGAGCCCAGATTTAAATGTGAGTCTTTTGACTATAAATTCAACTATTCCATGCCTTTATAAATTCATATTCACCCAGATGTTTAAAGTTTATAAATACTTGTATGTACACATTTGCTCATCTGATCCTTGACCCAATGGGTTGTTGTGAGATTGAATGAATTTATGTGTGTAAAACATTTAGAAGCATTTCATAAATATGAGCTATTATAGTTACTATTGTTGTTCTTGTCCAGGACATTATCCCAGGGGTCTGGGAATATTGGTTTCCTCTACCCCTGTGCTACATGGGTCAGTGCCAGAAATGTGCCAAGCAACTTAAATGGGTTATATTTTTCAAATTGTGGGCATGACATCTATATACCAAATCTATTTCACAGGCCTCTAGTAATTAGAAGATGAAAGCATATATTTGAATATGCTTGATATGCTATAAATGCCATATTGATATTAATATAAATACCAAATATGTAAAAGAAGTACAAAAAAGAGGGTGATGTAAGGACCAGATGATTCCAAATAACTAAATATATAGATTATTGAATAAAGTGATAATTGTTTTTTGCTATTGTTGCTTTTGTTCATACTTTTAGGTAGTTGCAACGTTCCAACCAGACTACTTTTTGCAACTCTCAAAAAGCCTTATAATACACAGAATTATTTTCCATCGGGTTCTGTTGTAGAATATGAGTGTCGTTTGGGCTTCAAAAGGGACCATTCTCTATCAGGAAACCTAACTTGCCTTCAGAATTTTACGTGGTCCAAATCAGATGAATTTTGTAAAAGTGAGTATAATTTTAAAGAGTATTCTTAATTCTATGGTATTTGGGGAAATAGTATTTCATCCTTTATTTATGCTGGGAGTCTAAGTGTACATATTATTATGTGTCCCTATTATTATTTAGAATGATTCTTAAAAGAACCGTTTAGAGTCATTTTATTTTAAATTAGGCAAACTAAGTACTTGAGAGATAGGAATATTAATTGACTCACAGTTACTTTAAATGAAATGAAATAAGTATATATTCTAAATATCTTGCTGTTTTGAAACTTATAAAATGACTGTAGGATTTAAACAGTCTCGGAATAAGAGAGTACCAGTGGTTCAGATGATAATTTTGCATAGATGTGCCTGATAACTTAATGGAAAAAAAACAAAAAAACAATTTGTACTGTCTTTTAGAAAAATCATGTCCTAATCCTGGAAAAATAATAAATGGTAATGTCATAGTAAAAACTGACATATTATATGGCTCATCCATCAGCTTCTCATGTAACACAGGGTAAGTTTTCACTTACTAAACAGTCTATATTTAACAAATGAAAGAACAAATTAGAATTTAAGATAGAAATGTTCAGATGTATGGCCAGTGTTTACAAGCTAGTAGCAATAAAACAATCCTGCTGTTCAAAGATTTTTTCTCATGAGTTTATCACATTTAAATTTAGTTAAATAGGCTAAGAAAGAAGATATCTTATACCACCAAATTCTCTAAATTCTTGGATTTCAGTACATGTGATTCATTATAATTTTTTATTTTTGGTGATTTTTAAAAATTATTTATTTTTTATTAATTTATTTTTGTTACAGAGGTTTCTCCTTTTTCCCCCATTGACACCCTCTTCCTGTCCCTGCCCATCTCCCAGCAATGTTGTCTATGTCCACTGGTTATGCATATATGCACATAAGTTCTTTTGTTTATCAGTGCATTGTTTGTTTGTTTGTTAATCTCTTCCCTCCCCTCTGCCCTCCTCTCTGAGGTTTGTCAGTCTGTACCCTACTTCTAAGTCTCTGGGTCTATTTTGTTCATTAGCTTATTTTGTTCCTTATATTCCACAAATAAGTGAGATCATGTGATATTTGTCTTTCTCTGATTGGCTTATTTTGCTTAGCATAATACTCCATGTCATCTCAAAGATCCCTTCATGTCGTCTCAAAGGATAAGAGATCTATCTCTCTTTCTTATAATTGAGTGTAGCGTCTTGGGTCAATTTCTGGGTTCTCTGTTCTATTCCATTCATCTATATGCCTGTTCTTGTGCCAGTCTCAGACTGTTTTGGTTAAAATGGCTTTGTAGGATCATGTGATATCCTACTTTGTTCCTTTTCAAGATTTCTGTGGCTTTTTGGGGTCATTTTTGGTTCCATATAAACTCCTGGAGTATTTGTTCTAGTTTGGTGAAATATGTCATTGGTATTTTAGTGGGGATTGCATTGAATTGTTTTGGGTAGTATGGACATTTTAATGATGTTATTCTTTCAATCCATGAACAAGGCATATGCTTGCACTTTTTTATACCTCCCTATATTTCTTTTTTCAATGTCCTGTGGTTTTCTGAAAACAGGTTCTTTATTTCTTTGGTTAAGTTTATTTCTAGGACTCTTAATTTTTTTGCTGCAATGGTAAATGGGATTTTTTTTTTTTTTAGTTTGTCTTTCTGTGAGTTTATTATTGGTGTATAAGAATGCCATCTATTTCTTGATATTGATTTTGTATCCTGCTACTTTGCCAAATTCATTTATTAAGTCTAATAGATTTTTGATAAAGTCTTTAGGGTTTTCTATGTACAATATCATGTCATCTGTGATTAATGACAGTTTCACTTCCTCCTTTCCAATTTGGATCCTTTTTATTTTTATTTTTTTCATGTCTAATTGCTGTGGCTAAGACTTCTAGTACTATGTTAAATAAAACTGGCAAAAGTGGGCATCCCTGTCTTGTTCCTACTCTTAAGGGAAATGGTTTTAATTTTTTGCCCATTGAGTATGATGTCAACTGTAGGTTTTTCATATATGGCCTTTATTATGCAAGATATGATCCCTCTATTCCCACATTGCTAAGGGTTTTTTTTTGTTTGTTTTGTTCTTTATCATAAATGAGTGCTGAATTTTGTCAAATGCTTTTTCAGCGTCTATTGATATGATCACATATATGGGTTTTATCTTTCATTTTGTTTATGTGGTATATCACATTTATTGATTTGTGAATATTCTACCAGCCTTGCATCCCTGGGATGAATCCCACTTGGTCATGGTGAATAATTTTTTTTGATGTATTGTTGGATCTGATTTGCTAATATTTTGTTAAGGATTTTGGGATCTATATTTATCAGGGATATTGGGCTGCAGTTTTCTTTTTTTGTAGTGTCTTTATCTAGTTTTGGGATTAGAATTATGCTGGCCTCATAAAACAAGTTTGGAAGTTTTCCTTCTTCTTGAATTTTTTGAAATAGTTTGAGGAGAATGGGTGTTAGTTCTTCTTTGAATGTTCTGTAAAACTCCCCTGGGAAGCCGCCTGGGCCTGGTCTTTTGTTTTCTGGGAGTTTCTTGATTACATCTTCAATTTCCTTAGTTGTTATTGGTCTGTTCAAGTGTTCTGTCTCTTCCTGGTTCAGTTTTGAGAGATTGTGTTTCTAGAAATTTGTCTATTTTACCTAGATTGTCCAATTTGTTGGCATATAATTGTTCATGACCCTTTGTATTTTTGTGGTGTCTGTTATTACTTGTCTTTCCTTTTCAATTTTGTTCATTTGGGTTCTCTCTTTTTGCTTCTTGGTGAGTCTGGCTAAGGGTCCATCAATCTTGTTTATCATTTAAAGAACCAACTCTTTGTTTCATTGACCTTTTGAATTGTTTTTTTTTTTTTCTCTACCCTCACCCGAGGACACTTTTTGATATTTTGTTCAGATAGAGTGGGAGGGAAAGAAAGAGAGAAACATTGAAACTTCGATGTAAAAGGGACACATCAAGTGGCTGTCATTCACACGACCCAACTAGGGCCGAGAACAAACTGCAACCGAGGTACACACCCCTAGTGGAAACCGAACCCGGGTCTCTCTGGACCGCAGGCTGATGCTCTAACCACTGAGCAAAACCAGCCAGGGCTGAATTGTTTTCTTTGTTTGTTTCTATATTGTTTATTTCTGCTCTGACCTTTACTGTTTCTTTTTTTCTATTTGCTCTGTGTTTTTCTTTTTGTTTACTTTCTAGTTCTTTATATTGTAGGTTAAGAAAGTTAATTAGAAATTTTTCTTATTTCTTGAGGTAGTCCTGTAGTGCTATGAACTTCCCTCTCAGGACTGTTTTGGCTGTGTCCTATAGATTTTTTGTTGTTGTGTGGTCATTTTCATTGGTTTCCAGGAAGTTTTTAATTTCTTCCTTGATCTCCTTGGTAACCTATTCATTGTTTAATAACATGCTATTTAGTTTCCATGTGTTTGAATGTTTCTGAGTGTTTTTATTGTAATTGATTTCCAGTTTCAACCAATGTGGGCCTTTTGTTGTTAGGTGGATCTCTGTTTTATATATATATTGGTCATGTTTTCTTATCCATTCAGCTACTCTGTGTCTTTAGATCAGAGTGTTTAATCCATTTACATTTAAGGTTATTATTGATATGTACTTATTTATTGCCATTTTTATTTATTCTGGTTGTGTTTCTCTTCATATGTCTTCTGCTTATTACAGTAGTCCTTTTAACATTTCTTGTAGTGCTGGTTTGGTGCTACTATATTCCCTTGGTCTTTTATTTTTTTGTCTGGGAAGCTTTTTATTTTACCTTCTATTTTGAATGATAGCCTTGCAGGATGGAGTAGTCTTGGATTCAGATTCTTGTTTTTCATAACCTTGATTACTTCATGCCATTCCCTTCTGGACTGTAGTGTTTCTGTTGAGAAGTCAGCTGGTAGCCTTATGGGGGTTTCTTTGTAGGTAACCTGTTGCTTATCTCTTGCTGCCTTTAGGATTCTCTCTGTCTTTAATTTTTGGCATTTTAATTATTATGTGTCTTGGTGTAGACCTCTTTAGATTCTTCTTACTTGAGGCTCTCTGTTCTTTTTGAACTTGTATGCTTTTTTTCTTCACCACGTTAAAGAGGTTTTCTGTCACTATTTCTTCAAGTATATTTTCTAACCCTTGCTCATTGTCTTCTTCTTCTGGCACTCCTATGATGTGGATATTGTTACATTTTCAGTTGTCCCATAGTTCTCTTAAGCTGTCTTCCTGTTTTTAATTGTTTTTTACTTTTGGTTTTCTGATTGGTTGATTTTTTTCTACCCTGTCTTCTAAATCACTGATCCAATCCTCGGCTTCCTCTACTTTGCTGGTTATTCCTTCTGATGTGTTTTTTATTTTTGCTATGTCATTCTTCATTTCCAATTGGTTGTTTTTCAGTGTTTCTATATCTTCACTCATGTTGTTGAGCTCTCTACTCATGCTGTTGAGCTTCCTCATAATCATAACTCTGAACTCAACCTCTGATATCTTGCTTAATTCCATTTTATTTATCTCTTGTCCTGAGAATTATCTTGTACTTTCATTTGGGATTTGTTTTCTTGTTTCACATTTTGGCTTTCTCGGTGGGTTTTGGACCCTGCCAAATCTTTCCTGTGGGTGTTGGTGTTCCATTAGTTGTAGCTCCTTCTACTGGGTTTGGATGAGTGTGAAAGGACCCACATTGAACACCTCTGTGAAGTCTTACTTTTCTGGGTAGATTTGCAGGCCAGACAAAGGTTCAGTTATCCTCTAGGTTTCACCTACAGGCTATTAGTCTCAGTTACTTGATGAGCCTGGATTTGTAGCCCTCAGCTGAATAAGAAATTCCCCAGGTGTAAGAGGATTTCCAGTCGGTGCAGGTGGGGCTTTCACTTGCTGTCAGACTCTAGTTGTCAGACTCTAGTTGTTAATGAGCCTTAATTTGCATTTTTCTGGCCTGGCCTGGTGGTGTTAAATTCCTGAGGGAGGAGCTGTGGCTTCTGGGAAGGGGCTCTTTGAGTAATATGGTTACTATCCTATGAGGGAGTGATTCAGTATAAAACTCCCAGTGTCCTCTCTCTCCTGAGCCATGGACCCCAGACTTTCTTCACACAGTTCCAGTCCAGTCTGCCCTCCCTCTGCAAGAGCCCAAGGTGAGGGGCTGTGGCTGATTTGGTGCTTTTTCAACCCCTGTCTTCTGAGCAGGAACTGCTCACAGCTCAAACAGCCCTCAGCTGCTGTCCATGGGCTCTCAATCCACCCACTTATGCCTCTGCAATTCCTACCAGGCTTGATTTGTTGTCCTCTTTCCATCCCTGCTTATACGGGTTCTCTCTAGCTGATTTTCAGTTGTGTTTTTTTCTCCAATGATTTGTCCTTATTTTACTTGTAATTCCAGTTTGGTCCTGGGAGACTGTCTGTGTAGCCTCCATTCACTCTGCCACCATCTTTACAACTCCATTATAATTTTTAAAATGTCATTCATAAAGGAAATTACTTGCAGAAATTAAACCCAAGTGTTAAATAAAACCAGTCTTTAATTTACCTAAATAATAAATTTTCATGCTTTTTTCTAAACGTAAACCACCTGTTATAAACTATAATAGGCTGAAAAATTTACTCCTAGTGTTAAAATATCATGTACTTATCAAGTATCAAGTATGTCACTAATTGAGACTTATCAGTGTCTCAACACTGCTGAAAACTTTATATTCATTTTATCTTTTAATATATGAAAATTGAATTATGATATTTTACTCTCTGTGTATGTCAATTTTTAAAAAAATAAAAATATCAGTATCACTTATCTCCTGTACTAAACACAGATGTTTAGATAATTAATATCAAATCTGGGAGTACTTTGAACCCTTTAAATGTAAGTACATTCTATTATTCCATGAAGCTCATATTGATCTTCCAGAACTCAGAAATATGAAATGTTCAAGCATCTATATCATTTTTAAATGCTTTAAAATGCTTTAATATTTTCTAACATGTGGCCCACCCAAATAAGAAATGTTTTGCATGTCTTATACTTGCTTATCCTTTGTATGTTACCTTTTTAAATTTAATTTATTTTTCTTTAAATTGCCATATGAACTTTTATCAACTATTGTTTTGTCCCCATGTGCTGGTATAGTAAATATTTTAAGATGATATTCTGAAGAATTAAAGAGAACTCAACTTTTTTTTCCTCCCCCCTTCATTGTTTAGGTACAAATTAGTTGGTTCAGCTCTTAGTGCCTGTGTTCTTAAGGGGACTAGCACTGATTGGAGTCATCCATTGCCAGAGTGCAAAGGTAAGACCAAAAGAGTCTAAGCACTTACATTGTGGGGCTGAATAATCAATGACAAATTACTTTTTGCATGTTAATAATTATTCACAGTGTATATTTGTAGTACCCACACCTTCTAATGTGTGTCTTAGTTAATTTAAAGATTCCTATTTGGTTTTTTTATTAATTAATTTCTTTATTCTTGTGACAAATGTTTCTCATTTTCCCCCCACTGATTCTCCCTCCCCCCCCCTCCCGGGTCTGTCCCCAGCTTTGTGGTCCATGTCCATTGTTCATGCATACATGTATATAAATTCTGTGGTTTATCTCTCCCCCTCTTCTGGGGATTGTCAGTCTCTACCCCACTTTCACGTCTCTGGGACTGCCCCATTCCTCAGACTGTTATGTTCATTATATTCCACAAATAAGTGAGATCATATGATACTTGTCTTTCTCTGTTTGGCTTGTTTCGCTTAGGATAATAATTTCCAGGTCCCTCCATGTTGTCTCAAAGGATAAGAGATCTTTCTTTCTTACAGCTGCATAGTACTCCATTGTGTATATGTATCACAGCTTTCTTATCTCTTCGTCTACTGATGGACATTTGGGCTGTTTCCAGATAAAAAGTGCAAATAGTGCTGCTATAAACATGGGGGTACATATATTCTTTGTGATTGGTGTTTCAGGCTTCATAGGGTACATTCCTAGAAGTGGGATCACTGGGTCAAATGGAAGTTCAATTTTTAATTTTTTGAGGTAACACCTTATTGTTTTCCATAGTGGCTGCAGCAGTCTGCATTCCCACCAGCAGTGTACTAGAGTCCCCTTTCCCCCACACCTTCGTCAACACTTGTTGTTGGATGATTTGTTGATGGCGGCCATTCTGACAGGTGTGAGGTGATACCTCATTATTGTTTTAATTTGCATCTCTCTGATGATTAGTGATGTTGAACATTTCTTCATATGTCTCTTAGCCATTTGTATGTCCTGTTTAGAGAGGTGTCTTTTTAGTTCCTCTGCCCATTTTTTAATTGGATTCTTTATTTTCCTTTTGTTGAGTTGTATGAGCACTCTATATATATTGGAGGTTAATCTTTTATCTGATATATCATTGGCAATTATGCTCTCCCATACAGTGGGTTGCCTTTCCATTTTGATGATTGAGTCTTTTGCTGTGCAGAAGCTTTTGAGTTTGATGTAGTCCCATGTGTTCATTTTCTCTTTTGTTTCTATTGCCTTAAGTGATGTATCAGTGAAAATTCTGCTGCGTGTAATATCTGAAATTTTGTTGCCTACAGTTTCTTTTAGGATTTTTATGGATTCATGAGTCACATTTAAGTCTTTTATCCATTTTCAGTTTGTTCTTGTGTATGGTGTAAGTTGATGGTCTAGTTTCATTTTTCTGCATGTAGCTGTCCAATTTTCCCAACACCATTTATTAAAGAGGCTGTCCTTACTCCACTGTATGCTCTTGCCACCTTTGTCAAATATTAATTAAGGATATTGCCTTGGGTCCATTTCTGGGTTCTCTGTTCTGTTCCACTGGTTTATGTGCCTGTTCTTGTGCCAGTACCAGGCTTTTTTTTTATTACAGTGGCTTTGTAGTATAACCTGAAATCTGGTAATGTGATCCTTCCAACTTTGTTCTTCTTTTTCAAGATAGCTGTGGCTATTCGAGGTCGTTTTTGGTTCCATATGAACTTTTGAAGTATTTGTTCTAGTTCTGTGATGTATGTTGTTGGTATTTTGATGGGGATTGCATTGAATCTATAGATTGCTTTGGGTAATATGGACATTTTAATGATGTTAATTCTTCCAATCCATGAACAAGGTATGTGCTTCCACTTTTTTATATCTTCCTCTATTTCTTTTTTCAATGAACTGTAGTTTGCTGCGAATAGGTCCTTTATTTCTTTGGTTAAGTTTATTCCTAGGTATCTTAATTTTTTTGCCACAATGTAAATGAGATTGGTTTTTTAGTTTCTCTTTCTGTGAGTTCATCATTGTTGTATAAGAATGCCATCGATTTTGATGTTAATTTTGTATCCTGCTACTTTGCCAAATTCATTTATTAAGTCTAGAAGATTTTTGATAAGTCTTTGGGGTTTTATACGCATAGTATCATGTCATCTGCGAATAATGACAGTTTCACTTCCTCCTTTTCCATTTGGATCCCTTTTACTTTTTCTTCCTGTCTAATTTCTGTGGCTAAGACTTCCAGTACTATGTTTAATAAGTGGTGAAAGTGGGCATCCTTGACTTGTTCCTGTTCTTAAGGGAAATGCTTTTAATTTTTGCACATTGAGTATGATGTTGGCTCTAGGTTTTTCATATATGGCTTTTTTTATGTCAAGATATGATCCCTCTATTCCCAGATTGCTGAGCTTTTTTTATCAGACACGCATGCTGAATTTTGTCAAATTGTTTTTCAGTGTCTATTGAGATGATCATATGATTTTTATCTTTCATTTTGTTTATGTGGTGTATCACATTTATTGATTAGTGAATATTGTACCAGCCTTGCATCCCTATAATGAATCCCACTTTGTCATAGTGAATAGTTTTTTTGTTGTATTGCTGGATTCGATTTGCTAGTATTTTGTTCAGGATTTTGGCATCTATGTTCATCGGGGCTATTGGTCTGTAGTTTTCTTTCTTTGTAGTGTCTTTATCTGGTTTTGGAATTAGAATTATGCTGGCCTCATAAAACGAGTTTGGAAGTCTTCCTTCTTCTTGAATTTTTTGAAATAGTTTGAGGAGAATGGGTATTAGTTCTTCTTTGAATGTTCAGTGAAATTCCCCCATGAACCCATTCAGGACTGGGCTTTTGTTTGCTGGGAGAGTCTTGATTACATCTTTAATTTATTTTGTTGTTGTTGGTTTGTTCAAATTTTCTATCTCTTCCCAGTTCAGTTTTGGGAGACTGTGTTTCTAAAAATTTGTCCATTTGCTTAGATTGTTGAATTTGTTGCCATATAATTGTTCATAATATCTGTTAATAATCCTTTGTATTTCTGTGGTGTCAATTATTATTTCTCCTCTTTCATTTTGTGTATTTGGGTTCTCCTGTTTCTTGGTCAGTCTAGCTAATGGTCCATCAATTTTGTTTATCTTTTCAAAGAACCAGCTCTTGTTTCATTGATCCTTGAATTGTTTTTTTGGTCGCCATGTTCTTTATTTCAGCTCTGATCTTTACTATTTCCTTCCTTCTACTTGTTATGGGGTTTTCTTTTTGTTTGCTTGCTGGTTCTTTAAGTTGTGAGGTTAGATAGTCTATCAGAATTTTTTGTAGTTTCTTGAGGTAGGCCTGTAGTGCTGTGAACTTCCCTCTCAGAACTGCTTTCGCTGCATCCCATAGATTCTATGTTGTGTGTTCATTTACTTGGTTTCCAAGAAGTTTTAATTTCTTCCTTGATCTCCTCAGTAACCATTCTTTGTTCAATAACATGCTATTTAGCCTCCATGTTTTCAAATGTCTTTGCATGTTCTTTTTGCAATTGATTTCTAGTTGCATGCCATTGTGATCTGAGAAGATGCTTGATATGATTTCAATCTTCTTGAACTTGTAGAGACTTAGTTTGTGCCCTAACATGTGGTTTATCTTTGAGAATGTCCCATGTGCACTTGAGAAGAATGTGAATTCTGTGGTTTTGGGGTGTAATTCTCTGTAGAAATCTATTAAATCTACTTGATCTAGTGCTTCATTTAGAGTCTGTGTTCCCTTGTTAATTTTTTGTCTAGAAGATCTATCCAGTGATGTCAGCAGGGTATTGAAGTCCCCTGCTATGATTGTATTACTGTTGATTTCTCCTTTGAAGTCCTCCAGAAGATTTTTAATATATGTTGGTACTCCTACATTGGGTGCTTATCTGTTTACCAAGGTTATCTTTTTGTTGGAAAATTTCTTTCAATATTATGTAGTGGCCTTCTTTGTCTCTCGTTATGGCCTTCATTTTGAAATCTAATTTATCAGATATGAGTATTGGTACCCCAGCTTTTTTTTTTTTTTTTGCTGGGATACCAATAAAATCAGTGAAGTGATTTTTTTCCATCACTTCATTTTCAACCTATGTGGGTCTTTTGTTGTGAGGTGGTTTCTTATAAACAACATTTATGTGAGTCATGCTTTCTTATCCAGTCAGCTACTCTGTGTCTTTTTATCAGAGAATTCAACCCATTCACATTTAAGGTGATAATTGATATGTAGTTATTTATTGCCATTTTTGTTTAGTGTGGTTCTATTTTTCTTCCTATTTATTCTACTAATTACAGCAGTCCTTTTAACATTTCTTGCAGTGCTGGTTTGGTGCTAATGTATTCCCTTAGCCCCCCCCCCCGTTTTTTTTTTGTCTGGAAAGCTCTTTATTTGACCTTCTATTTTGAATGATAGCCTTGCTGGATAGAGTAGTCTTGGATTCAGATCCTTGTTTTTCATGACCTTGTTTACTTCATGCCACTACCTTCTGGCATGTAGTGTTTCTGTTGAGAAGTCAGCTGAGAGCCTTATAGGGTTTCCTTTGTAGTTAACCTGTTGTTTATCTCTTGCTGCCTTTAGGATTTTTTCTTTCTCTTTAATTTTTGGCATTTTAATTACTATGTGTCTTGGTGTGGGCCTGTTTGCATTCTTCTTACTTGGGGCTCTCTGTGCTTCTTGACCTTGAATGCCTTCTTCCTTCACCAAGGTAGGAAAGTGTTCTCTTACTATATCTTCAAATATATTCTCTAACCCTTGCCCATTTTCTTCCTCTTCGGGGACTCCTATGATATGAATGTTATTAAGTTTCCATTTGGCCCACAGTTCTCTTAAGCTGTCTTCCTGTATTTTAATTGTTTTTTCCTTTTGGTTTTCTGATTGGTTGATTTTTTTCTAACTTGTCTTCTAATTTACTGATCTGGTCCTCAGCTTCCTCTACTCTGCTGATTTGTCCTTCCAATGTATTCTTAATTTCTGCTATGTCATTCTTCATTTCCACTTGTTTGGTTTTCAATGTTTCTATATCTTTACTCATGTTGCTGATGTCCTTACTCATGCTATTGAGCTTCCTCAAGGTCATGGCTCTGAACTCTACCTCTGATAATTTGCTTAGCTCCATTTAATTGATCTCATCTTTGATAGAGTTCTCCTGTTCTTTCATTTGGGATTTGTTTCTTTGTTTCACCATTTTGGCTATCTCAGTGGGTTTTGGAGTCTGCCAAAATTTCCCTGTGGGTGTTGTTGATCTGCTGTTTGTGGCTCTCTCTCCTGGGTTTGGATGAGCCTGGGTGGGACCACATTAAACACCACTGTCAAGTCTTACTTTCCTGGATAGATTTGAAAGCCCAGGAAAGGTTCAGTTATTCTCTAGCTTTTTCCTGGTGACTAGTAGTCTCAGTTACTCAGTGTATTGGAATGTAGCCCTAGTGTTCTGCCTAAGAGGATTTCCAGAGGGTGGGATAGTTGCTGGTTGTTAATGAGCTTCAATTTGTATTTCTTTGCCTCACCTATGAAAGGCTGAATCTCTGAGGTGTGTAGGGGGGTGCTGCTTTTCCCCACAGCTCTTGGGAAGGAGCACACTGGCCACTGTCCTTTGTGGCCACAACTCAGCAAAAACTCTGCCCTCCAAATCCCAGGTGTCCTCACAGAGTTCCAGCCCAGTCTGCCCTCCCTCTGCCACAGCCCCCAGGTGAGTGGCTGTGGCTATTTTAGTGCTATCTTCTGGCTCTCTGCACTGTGGAGTGAGCTTGGTCTTTATTTCCCATGGGTGCTTCTCATAGCTAAGACTGCTGCTGTCCTTGTGCTCCCAGCCCTCCACCCTCTCGTGCCTCTGCAGTTCCTACCAGTGTCCCTGGTTATATGGTCCTATCCCGCTGCTTTTCTGTTGCTTTTTTCTGAGGATTTGTCTGTATTTTATTTGTAATTCCAGTTGGGTCCTGGGAGATCATCTGTGTAGCTTCTATTCACTCCACCTCCCTTTTTCACATTCTTTTTGCCTATCTTGTGTGCAGCTAGGTTGCACAGGCCTTCCTGGTGCCCCAGCACCCTGCCGGTCCCACGGGTAACTGGATGGCACAGTCCCCTTGGGTAACTGGCTTTATGCCTATGTTATGGGCTGTTGGGTAGCACAGGCCTCTCTGGTAAGTCAGCACCCAGCAGGTCCCATGCGTAACTGGATGGCACAGTCCCTGCTGGGTCACACAGGCCACTCTGGTGCTTCAGCACCCCGCGTGTCCCATGGGTAACTGAATAGCACTGTTCCTGTTGGGTTGCACAGGCTCTCTGGTTCCCCTGCACCCTGTAGGTCTCAAAGGCAGGCAGCTTGATAGCACCAGTCTCTCTTGGGCTCTGGCTTCCCACTGCTTTTGTGACCAAATGGACCACACAGGCCTCTGTGGAGCCCCAGGTCCCACTGCTGGTGGCTGGGGAGTGCTGCTGACCCATGGGGCTCAACTCCTGCTCATCTTTTCTTATAGTTTTTGGGGATGGGTCTCAGCTGCTGGTCTGTGCTTCTGTTGCCAGGGGATGGATGTCTGCTCCCCAGCCTCTGTTGCTGGGGGTATACCTAGACTCTGATCAGGCTGCTACTATCCAGACTGTCTGCAGCTTCCGTGACTGGCACCTTGGGAGCTCCACTACTATGCACTGGTCTGTGTTGACACAGAGTGTCCACTGGTCCGATGGTGCCAGGTGCACTGGTGGGCTCAGGTTGCTGGGCCCTAGCAGCTCCCACTGCCTCCTCCCAGGATCTTCCAAAATGGTGGGACCTCCGCGCAGTGCAGGGAGAAGTGCCCTGAAGGGCCACTTACTGTGGTAGCTTGCTGCTCCAGTCCACAGCACAGGAACCCTCTGCTCCACGTCTCTGCACTGCTTGGGTTTGGTTGTCCACCTTCACGTCCACTCACACTCTCTCACACACTCACTCACACACTCACCCTCCCTCCAGTCCTGCCTGGCACCATTTTCTCTGCATATATCTAAAGATTATTATTGTAATGCTCCTTAACTCATTCACTTTGGAGATAAAGGATTACTAACTAAAGTTTGCATTGTGTTCGATCATTTATTATCTTACCATTTCTTTCTTCTTTTGTTTAATCCTCACCCAAGGAGGGAGAAAGGGAGGAATGAGAGAGAGAGAGATAAACATCCCTGTGCGAGAGATACATCATTTGGTTGCCTCCCGCATGCCATCACTCCAACCACTGAGCCATACTGGCTAGTGCTGCCTTACAGTTTTAAAAGTACAGTTTTTTCCTAAGTATTTTATGCTTATTAATGCGATTATAAATGGAATTGCTTTCTTAATTTCTCCTTCTGATTGTTATTGGTATATAGAAATGCAACTGATTTCTGTTCATTTATTCTGTACCCTGCAAATTTGCTGAATTTATTTGTTCATTCTAATAGCTTTTTGGTGTAGTCTTTTTCGTTTTCTCTATACATAGTATCATGTCATCTAAAAATAATGAGATGATATTATTTGCAGATGCCTTCATACTTTCTAATTTGGATACCTTTAATTTCTTTTTCTTATCTGGTTGCTGTGGCTAGGATTTCCAATACTACGTTAAATAGAAGCGATGAACATTTCTCTATTGTTCTGGATCTTAGATGAAAAGTTTCATCTCTTCACCATTGAATATGATATTAGCTGTGGGTTTGTCATATGTAGGCTTTATTATGTTGACATATGTTCCATCTATACCCACTTTGTTGAGGGGTTTGATCATAAAAATAATGATAAATTTTGTCAAATGCTTTTTCTGATATGTTGAGATGATCATATGGTTTTTATCCTTAATTTTGTTTATGTAATGTATCATGTAGATTGATTCAATTGCATCCCTGAGATAAATTCCACTTGGTCACAGTGTATAATTCTTCTACTGTATTGTTGAGTCCATATTGCTAATATTTTGTTAAGAATTTTTGCATCTATGTTCATCAAGGATATTAACCTGTGAATTTGTTTTTGGTTTTGTTTTTGTAATGTGTTTGGTTTTGGTGTCAGGGTAGTGCTGGCTTCATAGATTTGCTGTTCATATTACATTCACTAAGTTAATATAGATATTTTTTGTTTATATGAAGTGTATAGAAGTAGTTTATTGTATTGGGAAGAAATCTTAGCTTGAG
Source organism: Molossus molossus (assembly GCF_014108415.1). Taxonomy (NCBI): domain Eukaryota; kingdom Metazoa; phylum Chordata; class Mammalia; order Chiroptera; family Molossidae; genus Molossus; species Molossus molossus. Next base: position 33,036,064 of record NW_023425356.1, read on the forward strand.
CTAAGAGATCTAGATAATGATCATACATGTGACAACAGAAAAAAAACCTTGCCTGTTTACTTCATTGAATTACATTGATTTGTTTTCTGGCCCCAGAATTTTTCTTGACTATTCTCTCTTCATCCTCTAGACATTTTTTTTATTCTCACCCGAGGACATTTTTCAATATTTTGTTCAGATAGAGTAGGAGGGGAGGGGGAGAGAGAGAGAGAGAGAGAGAGAGAGAGAGAGAGAGAGAAAGAAAGAAAGAAAGAAAGAAAGAAAGAAAGAAACATTGATGTGAAAGGGACGCATCGAGTGGTTGCCACCCACATGACCCAACGAGGGCCAGTGACAAACTGCAGCTGAGGTATGTGGCCTTAGCGGGAACCGAACCTAGGTCTCTCTGGACTGCAGGCTGACTCTAACTGTTGAGCCAAACCGGCCAGGGCTATCATCTAGACATTTTAATGACTTTTTATACATTTTCTATACTCTCGGAATCTTTAGAAATGCTTTAAAAATATTTTTGAAGAGATATTTAGAAGATCAATGAAGTTAGTTTATAAAACTGTAAAGTACCAGTAGGTAGCTTTTGGTTAAGTAGTGTCATATTTGAATGTCAATATGAATCAAGCAGATGCTGCTTTTATAATTATACTTAACATTCTATCAGCTTGAATTTTAAATAACATTGCTTCTTAAATGTAGTTTTTATTATAAATGGTATACATAAACATAATGAAATAATATTAAAACCATGAAAATGAGTATAATATGAGAAATAAAAATCTTCTCTCTATCCCTAGTTCTCCTTTTAGAAGTAAACATTGCTTTCAAATTTTGTGTTTTATTCTAGAAAATGAATACACTTATATATATTTCTTTTTAAATTATATTAATTATATGGATATATCTTTTATTTAACCAGTCTACTATTGAAAGGAGTTTAGCTTTAGGTTTAGTTTTTTTTAACTATTACTAAAGATGCTGCAACAATATTATTGGATGTCTGTTCATTGCACATTTTGTAATGACATTTTTATACAATGTTTGTAAGTACATTTTATACAATGAATTCCTTGTAGTATAATTACTATAGCAAAGCTATATGCATTTAAACTTGATAAATGTTACCAACATTGTTTCCAAAGAAACTACCAATTTATTCTCCCACCAATATTGCATCATTGGGCTGATTCTCTGCACAGTTAATGATAGTGGTTATTATGATATGGAGATGTGACAATATAAGTGGTGGAAATTTTATTTCATTTGAATTTATTTAATTATGAGTATTGTTTGACATATATTTTTTTAAATTTTACCACTTGATCCACTTCATATTTATTTTTCCCTGTTTTATTAAGTCATCAGTTATTTGGAGCTTACAACTCTATAATAGTGGCCAAGTAAGTTATGGTAGGCCAATGCTCCCATTAAAATAACTATAATCCCGGCCTGTGTGGCTCAGTGGATTGAGCAGCGTCCCAGGGACTGAGAGGTCCTGCTTGGGTTCCTGGTCGGGGCACATGCCTGGGTTGTGGTGATGATCCTCAGTAGGGGGTATTTAGGAGGCAGCCAATGGATGTTTTTCTCTCACACCGATGTTTCTATCTCTCTCTCTAAAAAAATCAATAAAACATATTTTTAAAAAACTAAAAAACCTGGGTAGTTTTTAAAATCCTCACCCGAGGACCTTTTTCCATTCTTTATTCAGACAGAGTGGGAGGGAGAGAGAGGAAGAGAGAGAGAGAGAAACAGTGACGTGAAAGGGACACATCGAGTGGCTGCCATCCACATGACCCAACCAGGGCCGGGGACAAACTGCAACCGAAGTACATGCCCCTAGCGGGAACTGAACCTGGGTCTCTGGACCGCAAGCTAACGCTCTAACCACTGAGCAAAACCGACCAGAGTGAAAACCTGGGAATATTTTTTTAAAAAAACACCTAAAAATATCATATTTTTAAAGACATAAGACACAGCTATAAACACAACGAGGATTGCGTAAACCAAAATTTCTGGAGATGGGGGGTGAAGACAAATCATTCTGAGATGCCCCGAGCTGAAGATCCATCTTGACCCAGATAAAAGACCACTGCCCGGAAAGAGAGAAATTAGCAAAGCTTTTAGTGGTTGTGGAAATAGGGGTCTTCAGATGGAGATCCTGTTTTTCCCAAGGGCCATATGCTGATTTCTAGGACTGCACGTGAGACTAGGGTGCTAGACCCCAAAATTCGAAAGTACAAAACTAATCTCTCTGAACCTTATAGTATTTGGACAACAAATGCCCATCAGAGGAACAGGCCTATATTAAACATACAGCCAGTCTCTCCTCCTTATGACATTGTGTTCATTTTGAAGCTATGTAGGGAAGGCCAGATAGCTGGGCTAGGGGACCTCTGAAAGATACACCTGTATCTTCCATTGTCTCTTAGGCTGAGGAAACAAAGATCCTCCAGGCTATTAATCAGAAGCCCAGAAAGGCCACTCCCAAGGAGCAGAGGCAGGAGCAGAAGTAGGGTGAGTCTCACTAACACTGTAACACAGCTCAGTCCCTCATAGGCTGAGGATATAATCATCTCAACCAATCCGCCTGTCAGAAAAGAGGACCCTCTCTTTGGAAGATCATATCAACTGAATGTTTTATATATAATGCATGGCATATAATAAAAAAAATTATTAGATATGGAGGGAAACAAGAAAATATAATCAAATCTGGAGAAAATAGGACCATGTAAAGAAGATCCAGATAATTGAGTTAGTGGAGAGGATATTAAAATAAGTGACTATGTATAAGATACTAAAGGTAAAGACAAACAGAGAATTGGTATCTATAAAAATGGAGTGAAATAAGAATTCTACAAATGGAAAATATAGTATCTGAAATTGAGACAACACTAGATGGATTTAATAGCAATTTGGACACAGTAGGAAACAGCATGAGGAAGAGGAAGAGAAGTTAATTAAAAATGCCCCTAAAAAGCCTGAAACACCAATCAGAAAGACTATATGTACTCCCATGTTCATAGCTGCACTATTTACAATAGCTAAGATCTGGAAAGAGCCCAAGTGTCCATGAGTAGACGAAGGGATAAGAAAGCTGTGGTACATATACACAATGGAGTACTATGCAGCTGTAAGAAAGAAAGATCTCTTATCCTTTGAGACTACATGGAGGGACCTGGAAAGTATTATCCTAAGTGAAACAAGCCAAACAGAGAAAGACAAGTATCATATGATCTCACTTATTTGTGGAATATAATGAACATAACAGTCTGAAGAATGGGGTAGTCCCAGAGACGTGGAAGTAGGGTTCAGACTGACAATCCCCAGAAGAGGGTGTGGTGGGGGAGAGATAAACCACAGAATTTATATGCATATATGCATGAACAATGGACATGGAAAACAAAGCTGGGGACAGGGTGGGGAGGGATGGGGAGGGGGGAATCAGTGGGGGAAAAAGGAGAAACATCTGTAACAAAAATTAATTAATTAATTAAAATCTCTAACTAAAATAAAATAAAAATGCCCAAACTGCAGCACAAAGAGAAAAAATAAATAAAAGTTTGAGATACTTGAGACATGTTAAGCTGCTCTAACAGAGAGAGAGAGAGAGAGAATCAAGGGCAGAAGAAATGTTTAATGAGATAATGTGAATTTTTCAATACTAATGAAATGCATCAACCAATAGATTTCAAAAGCTCTCAGGACTCTAAGCAGAATAAAAAATAAACCATTTCCAGGTACCTCATAGCAAAAGTTTGGAAACTCAAATGAATAATAAAAGCACTGAGACACAAAAATGCACATTGTCATCTTCAAAGAGGCAACAATAAAACTGGTCACTGACTTCTCAATAAAAATTATGGAAGCTAAAAGATAAGAAGAAGAAATCTCCAAAATGCTGTAAGAAAATTACTGATCACCTAGGATTCTACACCCAATGAATATATCCTTTAAAATTAAATGCAAAATAAAGATGTTCTCATACAAAAACTAGGGAAACCTGTCACCAGCAGAGTAGACCCACACAGAATGAAAAACTAAAGAAAACTTCATGTGGAATGAAGATAATCCCAGGTAACACATGAAAATGCAAGAGGAAATGAACAGTGGCAAAGGTAAATAAATACTAACTTTACAAAAGAATAAATACAGCCCTGGCCAGTTTTGCTCAGCGGTTAGAGCATCGGCCTGCGGTCCAAAGAGACCCGGGTCCGGTTCCCACTAAGGGCATGTACCTCAGGTGCAGTTTGTCCCCGGCCCTGGTTGGGTCATGCGAGTGGCAACCACTCGATGTATCCCATTCACGTTGATGTTTCTCTTTCTCTCTCTCCCTCCCACTCTATCTGAACATAAAGTGGAAAAATGTCCTCGAGTGAAGAAAAAAAAAAAAAGAAAAGAAATCCATCATCTTATGGGGCTTGAATTATATGTAGAATACAAATGTACAATAACGATAAACCAAAAGACAGAAAGGGGTAACTTCAATTTAAAAGTTACAAAGTTCTAGCAGTACTAAAAAGTGGTACAAGTGTTAATTTGCATAACTGATGTATAATCTAATCCTGTAATCTCTAGGGTTGTCTTGAAAGTAATAATAAAAGAATATATAAATTACAAACTAATAAAGGAATAATAATGAATATTTAATCCAAAAGGCAACAAGAAGGAAAGAGATACAGATAGAAACATAAAATAGATCAGTTGGTTAGAGCATTATCTCGATACACCAAGGTTGCAGGTTTGATCCCCAGTCAGGGCACATACAAGAATCAACTTGTAAATGTATAAATAAGTGGAACAACAAATCAATGTTTTTCTCTCTCTCAAAAAATCAATTAAAAAAAGAGAAACTTAAAATAGATTGATGGAATAGTATACTGATAGTAATGCGTTTGATCCAAACCCAACCATGTCAGTAATTACATTAAATGTGATTTGACTAATATTGTCAGACTAGATTAATAAAGTAAAACTTAACTACTTGCTGTGTATAAGAGCCACCGTTTATTGATAAGAATACTGAATAGGTGAAAGTAAAGGATGGATAAATATACTATGCAAATAATTACCAAAAAGAAAAAAAAAAAAGCTGATGCTACACTATTAATATCAAACTATACTTTAAAATAAAACAGTCAGCATAAAGAGGTGAATTCAGCAGGAATATATCACAATCTGAAATCTATGTGCTCTTGAAAAAAATAGCTTCAATCTATGTATAGGAGAAACTGACAGGAAGAAAAATAGACAAATTCACAATTTTAGTTTGAGAATTTCCAACCAAAAATCAGAATATAGAAGATCTGAACAACAATTAAAACTTTAAAAAATGAGAGATTAAGAGAACTGACCCCTATAAGGAAAGATGGCAATTTTTATTATTATTAATATTATTATTATTTTTATCCTCACCCCAGGACACTTTTCCATTTTTTTGTTCAGATAGAATGGGAGGGAAAGAGAGGAAGAGAGAGAGAAACATCGATGTGAAAGGGACACATCGAGTGGCCACCACCCGCACAACCCAACCAGGGCCGAGGACAAACTGCAACCGAGGTACATGCCCCCAGGGGGAACCGAACCCGGGTCTCTCTCAGGACTGCAGGCCGATGCTCCAACCGCTGATCCAAACTGGCCAGGGCGCAAATTTTGTTTTTTAAGTATACATGGAATATTGATCATATGCTGGGCTCTAAATCACAATGTACTTCAGAAGATTGAAATTATTCAGAGCATGCTTTCTGACCACAGTGGAAATAAACTAGACACCAAATAAAAAGATAACTAGGAAAATAACTTCCAGGAGATTTGAACTGCAGTAGTACAAAGTCCTGTAAATGAAAAATGAGAACTTGATAGAACAAAGAATAAATTTTATATATGATAGCCTTAGATGAAAAGTCCCTATCAATACTTCACTTACCCTAATAATAAAAGCTATCATCTTTTGAGTGCCTTCTGAGAGCCATGTATTTTACTTGAATTATCCCTTATAGCGTCCTGTAAGATAGGTAAAGGACGCAGAAATAATAAATAGCACAACATCTGAGTGCCTAGATCAGGAGGGGGGCCGACGGTGTTGGCAGTAGTCGTGTTGTATGATATAACGTGTTGCTTCAGGGACAGACACTGTGTGAAATAACTTACCTAAATTATTTCCCTTATCACTTACAGTAATGTAATAAAATCTGGTCTGTTTTCATGCTCATTTTATAGGCGAGAAAACTGAAATTCAGAGGCATTAGAGAACTTGGTCTCTAGGATGTGGTGAAGCAGGCCTAAACTCTGCTCAGTACTGCCTTAAGGGGGAGTTTGTATACGCGATCCAAAGTCAAACAGGCCCGAAGACCTAAAAATTTACTATGTTGTTATATGTGATTCTCAGAATAAGATTTTAACTGAAGTTGTGCTTTAGAAATTTGTTAGCTCTCCTAAAATCCGAAGAGGGACTAAACAAATGTATGTAAAGTTGCTGATCAGCACAAGAAAAGAGGGGTGTTATTTTATTCTGACTGACTGTATTACTTTAAAAAAGAACTGAAACAGTAAGTTTCCAAGGTCACTAACGTATCCTGAAAACTGCGGATATGTTATCCTGATAACTCTATGGTTATCTCTGTTGGTCCAAGGTTTCCATCCTGCTGTTCCTTGGTGTTGACACGAGCAAAGAAAGACAATTTATGAGAGAAAATATCTTTATTGGGTGTGTCACAGAATGAAATCACTGCCCATTCTGACTTTGGTTTTCTTTCTTCACACAGAAAACAGTTTAAGTATCTCAGTACCACACTGGTATATGTAGTTGCTTGTAGATATACTTTATATTGAAGCAAAAACAGTGTAGCCTTTTAGTTCCTTGGGAAATGCACAAGACTTGAATTACTAAATGTCATATTTAGGTGTTTATGGGGGGGGGGGAGAATCATCAAGTAAGCCATTGGTTTATAAATTTTAAGAGCATTATTACTATTATATTATTATTATTTTTTTACCTCTCAATAATGACTTTATTTTTTGTGTGCGTGATTTGATAGTTTCTTTACTTTTTTGCTATTTTTTCAATTTATTTTTATTTCTGAGAGTATTACAGATGTCCCCAATTTTCCTCCACTTGCGCCCCCCACCCTGTTCTCATTCCACCTCAGGCCTTCACCTCACTATTGTCCGTATCCATGAACTATGCATATATGCATATAAGTTCTTTGGTTAATCTCTTCCTGTCCACCACCTTCCCGGCCGGGATCTGTCAGTGTGTTCCGTTCTTCCATGTCTCTGGACCTATTTTGTTCATTAGATTCTACATATAAGTGAGATCATGTAATATTGGTCTCTGATGGGTTTATTTCACTTAGCATAATAATCTCCAGGTCCCTCCATGCTGTCTCAAAGGGTAAGAGATACTTCTTTTTTTTACAACTGCATAGTGTTCCATTGCATAAATGTACCACAGCTTTTTTATCCACTCATCTACTGATGGACACTTGGGCTGTTTCCACATCTTAGCAATTGTAAATAGCACTGCTATGAACATAGGGGTGCATATACTCTTTCTGATTGGTGTTTCAGGATCCTTAGGAGATAGTCCCAGAAGTGGGATCACTGGGTAAAACTACAGTTCCATTTTTTAATATTTTGAGGAAACTCCTTACTATTTTTCACAGTAGCTGCACCAGTCTGCATTCCCACTAGCAGTATACTAGGGTTCCCTTTCCTCCACATCCTCACTAGTGCTTGTTGTTTGTTGATTTATTGATGGTACCATTCTGGCAGGTGTGAGGTGATACCTCATTGTGGTTTTAATTTGCATCTCTCTGATGATTAGTGACGTTGAGTATTTTTTCATGTCAATTAGCCATCTGTATGTCCTCTTTGGAGAAGTGTCTATTCAGGTCTTTACCTATTTTTTAAATTGCATTGTTTGTCTTCTTTTTCTTGAGTTGTATGAGTTCTTTATATATTTTGGAAATAAACCCCTTGTCAGATGTATCATTGGCAAATATGTTCTCTCCTTCCACGGTTTCTCTTCGCATTTTGAGGATGGTTTCTTTTGTTCTGCAGAAGCTTTTCAGTTTGATGTATTACCATTTGTTTATTTTTCCCTCTGTTTCTTTTGCCCTAGGGGATGTATCAGTGAAAATCTGATATGTGAGATATCTGAGATTTTACTGCCTATGTTTTATTCTAGGGTTTTTATGGTTTTGTGACTTACATTTAAGTCTTTTATTATTTTGAGTTTATTCTTGTGTATGGTGTAAGTTGGTGATCTACTTTCGTTGTTTTTTGGGGTTTTTTTTTGCATGTACATGTCCAATTTTCCCAGCACCATTTATTAAAGAGACTGTCTTTACTCCATTGTATGCTTGTGCCCCCTTTATCAATTAATTGACCATAATGGTATGGGTTGATTTCTGGTGTCTATAGTCTGTTACATTGATCTATATGTCTGTTCTTGTGCAAGTACAAGGCTGTTTTGATTACAATAGCTTTGCAATATAGTTTGATATCCAGCATTGTGATACCTCCGCTTTGTTCATCTTTTTCAATATTGCTGAGGCTATTCATGGTCTTTTTTCATTCCATATAAATTTTTCAAATATCTGTTCTAGATCTGTGAAATATGCTGATGGTATTTTAATAGGAATTGTATTGAATCTATAGATCGCTTTGGGTAGTATACATATTTTGATGACATTAAGTATTCCAATGCATGAACATGGTATATGCTTCTACTTGTTTGTACCTTCCTCTGTTGCTTTTTTCAATGTCCTATAGTTTCCAGAGTACAGATCTTTCACCTCCTTGGTTAACTTTATTTCTAGGTATCTTATTTTTTGTGTGTACAATGGTAAATTGGATTTTTTTTAGTTTTAGAGAGTACATTATTGGTGCATAAAAATACCATCAATTTTTGGATGGTAATTTTATATCCTGCTCTTTTCCTGAATTTATTTACTAAATCTAGTAGATTTTTGGTGGAATCCTTAAGGTTTTCTATCTACTATATTATGTAATCTGAGAATAATGAATTTTACTTCTTCCTTTTCAATTTAGATGCCTTACATTTATTCTTCTGGTCTGATTGCTGTGGCTAGTACTTTCAGTACTGTGTTGAATAAGAGTGGTAAAAGTTTATTTGTTCCTGTTTTTAAGGGAAATGCTTTTGGTTTTTGCCCATTGTTTATGATGTTGGCTATAGAACTGTCATATATGGACTTTATAATGTTGAGGTATATTTTCTCTACTTACACTTTGCTGAGTATTTTTATCATAAATGGGTGCTGGGTTTTGTCAAATGCCTTTTTTTTTGTATCTATTGATATAATCTTGTGATTTTTATCCTTCATTCTATTTTTTTTTCCATTTTTTTGTTCAGATAGAGTAGGAAGGAGAGAGAGGAAGAGAGAGAGAGAGAGAAACCTCGACATGAAAGGGACACATCGAGTGGCTGCCACCCACACAACCCAATCAGGGCCGGGGAAAAACCGCAACTGAGGTACGTGCCCTTAGCGGGAACTGAACCCAGGTCTCTCTGGACCGCAGGCTGACGCTCTAACCGCTGAGCCAAACCAGCCAGGGCTCCTTCATTCTATTTATGTGATGTATCACATTTATTGATTTGCAAATATTATACCAACCTTGCATCCCTGGAATAAATCCCACTTGGTCATGGTGTATAATCTTTTTAATGTATTGCTGGATACAATTTGCTAATATTTTGTTGAGGATTTTTGCATTTATGTTTATCAAGTATCTTCTTTCTTTCTTCTCTTTCTTTCTTCTTTCTTTCTCTTTCTTTCTTCCTTCTTTCTTTCTTTCTTCCTTCCTTCCTTCCTTCCTTCCTTCCTTCCTTCCTTCCTTCCTTCCTTCCTTCCTTCCTTTCTTCCTTGTATCTTTATCTCATTTTGGGATTAGGATAATGCTAGCCTGGTTTTAAAAAAATGGGAGTATTCCATCCTCTTGAATTTTTTGGAATAGTTTTAGGAGAATAGACTTTAATTCTTCTTTGAATGTTTGGTAAAACTTGATTGTAACTCCATCCTGTCTAGGATATTTGTTTGTTGGGGGTTTTGCTTACTACTTCCATTTCATTGGTTGCTATCAGCCTACTCAATTTTTCTGATTCTTTCTGATTGAGTTTTGGAAGATTGTATATTTCTAGGAATTTATCCATTTCACCCTGATTGTCCAGTTTGTTGGCATATAGTTGTTCATAGTATTTTCTTACACTCCTTTGTATTTCTGAGGTGTCAGTTTTTACTTCACCTCTTTCATTTCTGATTGTATTTATTTGGGACTTCTCTCTTTGTTTCTTGGTGAGTCTAGCTAGAGGCTAACCAATCTTGTTTATCTTTTCAAAGAACCATGCTTGGTTACTTTGATTTTTTTAAATTTCTTTTTTTGTCTCTGTGCCATTTATTTATGCTCTGATCTTTATTATTTCCTCCCTCATACTTCCTCTGGGGCTTACTTTCTATTCTTCTTCTAATTATTTTAATTGTAGTGTTAGATCATTTATTAGAGCTTTTTTTTTTTTTTTTTTATCCTCACCTGAGGACATTTTTCCATTTTTTGTTCAGGTAGAGTGGGGGGGGAGAGAGAGGAACAGAGAGAGAGAGAGAAACATCTATGTGAAAGGGACACATCGAGTGGCTGCCACCCGCACAACCAACCAGGGCCGGGGACAAACTGCAACCGAGGTACATGCCCCTAGCAGGAACTGAACCCGGGTCTCTCAGGACCGCAGGTGGACGCTCTAACCACTGAGCCAAACCGGCCAGGGCTATTAGAGCTTTTTATTATTCTTTTGAGGTTGGCCTGTAATGCTATGAACTTTCCTCTCAGAACTGCTTTTGCTGTGTGCTACAGATTCTGGATTTTTGTGTGTTCATTTTTGTTTTTTTCCAGGAAGTTTTTTATTTCTTCCTAGATCTTATTGGCAATCCAATCATTGTTTAATGACGTGTTATTTAGCCTACATATGTTTGAATGTTTTTGAATTTTTTTATAGTGGTTGATATCTAGTTTTATGCCATTGTGATCAAAGAGGCTTGTTATGATTTCAATCTTCTTGAACTTTATATAGACTTGTTTTGTGTGCTAACATGTGTTCTCTTTTTGATAATGCCCCATGTGCACTTAAGAAGAATATATGTTCTGCAGCTTTGGGGTGAAATGTTCTGTAAATATCAATTAAATCTATCTGATCTGGTGTGTCATGTGAAGTCTCTGCTTCCTTGTTATTTTTTATTTTTATTTTTTAGGTCTGAAAGATCTATCCTTTCTTAACAGTGGGGTGTTAAAATCTCTACCATGACTCTGTTGCTGTCAATCTCAACCTTAATATCCACCAAAAGTTTTTGTTTATAAATTTAGTTGCTCCTATATTGGGTCTATGTATGTTTATAAAGCTTATATCTTCTTGTTGGATCTATCCTTATAATATTACGTAGTAACCTTCTTTGTCTTTTGTTATGACCTTTGTTTTGATGTCTGTTTTGTCAGATATGAGTATTACTACCCCAGCCTCGTTTTTGTTTCCATTTGCATGGAATATTATTTTTTTATTCCTTCATTTTCAGCCTGTGTGAATCTTTTGTTTTGAGTTGGGTCTCTTGTAGACGGCATATATATGGGTTTTTTATCCATTCAGCTCCCCTATATCTTTTGATTGGAGCATTTAAGCCATTTACGTTTAAGGTTATTATTGATATGTACTAATATAGTACCATTTTTTTTCTTTATGCCTATGTTTCTTTCTCTTCATATTTTTTCTTCTTCTTAAAGCATTTCCTTGACCATTTCTTGCAGTGCTGGTTTGGTGGTACTGAACTCCTTTAGCCTTTTTTCTTTTCTTTCTTTCTTTCTTTTTTTTTTTTTTTTTGCCTAGGAAGTTATTTATTTTGCCTTTAATTTTAAATAATAGCCTTGCTGGATAGAGTAGTCTTGGTGTCAAATTCTTTCTTTTCATTACTTCCAGTACTTTGTGCCAATCCCTTCTGACCCGAAGTGTTTCTGTTGAAAAATCTGCTGACAGCCTTTTGGGGGCTCCCTTATAGGTAACTGCCCCTCTCTTGCTGCCTTTAAGATTCTCTCTTTGTCTTTACCCTTGGCCATTTTAATTATGATATGTCTTGGTGTGGCTCTCTTTGGGTTCATCTTGATTGAGACTCTATGCTTGCTGAAGTTGTGTGACTTTTTTTTACCAGGTTAGGGAAGTAATCTGTGATTATTTGTTCAAATAGGTCCTCTATCCCTTGCTCACTTTCTTCTCCTTCTAGTACTCCTATGATGCAGATGTTATGTTTCATGTTGTCCCAGAGTTCCCTTCTTCTTTTAATTCCTTTTTATTTTCGTTGCTCTAATTGAGAGGGGTTTTTTTTTCTGCCTTGTCTTCCAAATTGCTGATTTAATCCTCTTCTTTTTCTAGCCTATTTTTAATTTCTTCCAGTATGGTATTCTTCATTTCTGATTGGTTTTTATTCATAGAATTCATGTCCTTTTTCATGTTGATGTATTTCCTATTAGGTCCCTTGTAGCTCTCATTAAGTTCCTTGTCATACTGGCTAAGTTGTTTGAGCATCCTTATAACTATTGTTTTGAACTCTGTGTTTGATAAATTGCTAGCCTACATTTAATTTAATTATTTTTATGGATATATTTCTTCCCTTTCATTTGGGAATTGTTTCTTTGTCACCCCATTTTAGCTGTATTTTTGTGTTTGCTTCTATGTATTAGATTGAAATGCTATGACTCCAGTCTTTGTGTAGTGGCCTTATGTAATAAGTGTCTGGTGGAACCCAGTGGTGCAGTCTTCTTGATCTCTTGAGCTGGATACTATAGGAATGTCCCTTGTGTGTATTATGTATGCCTTTCTATTGTAATTGGGAACTGATTTATGTTGGCCTGTTCATGGGTGGGATTGATTTTTGCCCTGCAAAAATGAGTTTAGCAGAATAGGGCCAGCAAAAGTTGGGAGCACAAATCCAATTAGCTTTTGGATTTGGGTGTCATGGGCCCTTGACCCTTGAGAGGGGAGCTAGCTGTTTGTCTTCTAGCTCAGCAGCACCCCTCCAGAGACCCTAAAGGGAGGCTCTGAGAGGGTCACACCAGATCTCCCAGTTCTGAATTGTGTCCCCTTTCCCCTGTGAGGCTGCTCCAGCAGGAAGGTACAAGCAGTGCTTGGTGGAACACATCAAGGTCTCCCCCTCTGCTTGGGGTTGTGCTGGACTTGGGGAGGGGAGAGAGTTACTCACCACCTTCTGTCTCTGAAGTGCTCTGCCAGAGGCCCTGATGAAAGGCTTGAAGGTTTCATATCCAATGTCCAAGCTCTTAGTTGTGCCTCCTTCCCCCCAGCAGATATGAATTTAGCAGGATGGGGCTAGCAGGATTTGGGAATACAAATCCAATCTGCCTTTAATTGGGGTGGCGCAGGCCTTGGGCCCTTGGAAGGGGAGCTAGCTGCTCATCTTCTAGCCCGTTGGTACCTCTCTAGAGATCCTTAAGGGAGGCTTCAAGGCAGTTCTACCAGATATACCAGATCTGGGTTGTGTCTCCTTTCCCCTATGAGGCTGCATTTGCAGAAAGGTGCAGGTGGAGCTTGAAGGAATAGATCAAGGCTGTCCCCTCCACTTGGGGTGATACCACCCTTTAGGAAGGGAAATGCAAATTCATGCAGCCCTGTGTTGGGGATGGTGTAGGCCCTGGGCCTTTGGGAGGGCAGCTAGCTGCTTGCCTTCTAGCTTGGCAGTGCCCCACCAAGAGTATTATTTCACTAATGTTTCTAAAACATTTTTTCTTTCTTCACAGAAAGTTCTCCAATTTCCAAACCCACATCAACTCCTCAGAAACCCACCACAACAGATGTCCCAGGTACCAAACCTCCATCAACTCCTCAGAAAAGCACCACAGTAAATGTTTCAGCTACTGAAGGTTCATCAACTCCTCAGAAACCCACCACAACAGATGTTCCAGGTACCAAACCTCCATCAACTCCTCAGAAAAGCACCACAGTAAATGTTTCAGCTACTGAAGCCACATCAACTCTTCAGAAACCCATAACAGCAAATGTTTCTACAGAAGCCACATCAACTCCTCAGAAATTGATCACAGCAAAGGATTCAGCCACAATAACCAAAATATTTCCTGTATCAAATTATCTATCTGCAGAGACCCCACTAACAGCTCAGACTCCCATCATGGCAAATTCTTCTACTACACAAGACATACCAAAAACCCAAAGATTCACAACAGCAAAAGCTTCCCTTACACAGAGTCCTATAGTAACACAAAAGTTCACTACTGTACATACCCCAGTGACTAAGGGTCTGCATACAACACAAAGATTGATCTCTGCTCGTATTACAGCAACACAGGGTCCAGCTGTTGCCAAAACAACCACGTCCGTTCATTCACGTAGCACCTCTAAAGGAAGTGGAACCATTTCTGCAGGTGAGATGACACTGTTCAGGTTCTTTAATATGAATATAATGTGCTATGGTGGAAATTTCAACTTGACCAGGTGTGGGTTTATTTCTGGGCTATCTATTCTCTTCCATGGATCTATGTATCTGCTTCTATTTTAGTACCATGCTGTTTTGATTACTGTGGCCTTGTAATATATTTTGATATCAGGTAGCATGATACCACCAACTCTGTCCTTCTTTCTCAGGATTTTTTTCAGGGTCTTTTGTGGTTACACATAGATTTTTGCATTATTTATTTTAGTTCTAGCTCTGTGAAAAATGCCATTGGAATTTTGATTGGGAACTAATTTATAGATTTCTTTGAGTAGTATGGACATTTAATGATATTAATTATTCCTGTCCATGAACATTTATCTGAATATTCTTCAATTTCTTTCTTTAATGTCTTATAATTTTCTGAATACAGGTCTCTTACCTCCTTGGTTACATTTATTCCTAGGTATTTAATTTATATTTATTTTTTATGTGATCATAAATGGAATTATTTTTCTAGTTTCTCTTTCTTATAGTTCATTTTTGGTGTATGAAAATTCAACTGATTTCTGGGTATTTATTTTGTATCTTCTTTACTGAATTCATTTGTTAGTTCTAGTAGTTTTTTGGTGGAATCTTTAGGATTCTGTATATACAGTTTCATGTCATCTTCAAAGAGTTACAGTTTTACTTTTTCCTTTCCAATTTGGATGCCTTTTTAAAATTGTTTTTATTGATTTTAGAGAGAGAGGAAGGGAGAGGGAGATAGAAACATTGATGAGAGAGAAACATTGATTGGCTGCCTCCTGCATAACCCCCACTGGAAATCAAGCCCACAATCTGGGCATGTGCCCTGACTGGGAATTGAACCAGTGACCTCTTGGTGCATGGGAAGATGCTCAACCAACTGAGCTACACTGGCTGGACCAATTTTAATGCCTTTTATTTCTTCATGTCTGATTGCTATGGCTAGGACTTACTGTACCATGTTGAATAAGAGTGGTGGAAGCAAACAGCCCTGTCTTGTTCCTGGTCTTAAGAAAAACGCTTGTAGTTTTTGCCCCTTGAGTATGATGTTGGCTGTGGTTTTGTCATATATGGCCTTTATTATGTTGATTCATGTTCTCTGTATTCCCACTTTGCTGAGAGTTTTTATCTTAAATGGGTGCTGGATTTTTTTCAAATGCTTTTTCTGCATTTATTGATATGATCATGTGTTTTTTTGTTTTGTTTTGTTTTAATTCTCACCTGAGGATATTTTTCCATTTATCTTCAGATAGAGTGGGAGGGAGTGAGGGAGAGAGAGAAAGAAGGAGAGAGGAAAATATCAATGTGAGAGAGACACATCGACTGGCTGCCTTTCACATGGCAATGACCAGGGCTAGGGATGAACCACAACAGAGGTATGTGCCCTTGACCAGAATCGAACCCAAGACTCATTGGTCTGCAAGCCAACTCTCCAACTGCTGAGCCAAACCAGCCAGGACCAATCATGTGGTTTTATCCTTAATTTTATTTATGTGGTATATCATATTTATTGATTTGTGGGTAGTGTACCAACCTTACATCTCCAGGATAAAGCCCACTTGATCATGATGTATACTCTTTTTAATGTACTGCTGAATTGAGTTTGCTAATATTTTGTTGAGGATTTTTTGTATATACGTACATCAGGGATATTGGCCTATAATTTTTTTCTTTGTAATATCTTTATTTGGTTTTGGAATCAGGATAATACTGACTTTGTAAAATAATCTTGGAAGTCTTTTATTTCTTGAATTTTTGGTGTAGTTTGAGAAAGATGGGTGTTAATTCTTCTTTGAATGCTTGATAAAATTCACCTGTGGAGCCATCTGGTCCAGGACTTTTGTTTGGAATTTCTTGATTACAGCTTCGATTTTATTTGTTGTAATCAGTCTGTTCAGATGTTCTGTCTTTTTCTTGATTCAGTCTTGAAAGACTGTAAGTTTCTAGGAATTTATTCATTTCTTTCAGAGTGTCCAATGTTTTGGCATATAATTGATTCTAATATTTTCTTATAATCCCTTGAATTTCTGTGGTGTCAGTTGTCATTTCTCCTCTTTCATTTCTGATTTTATTTATTTGGGTCATTTCTCTTTTTTTCTTGGTGAATCTGATTACAGGTTTATCACTCTTGTTTATCTTTTCAAAGAACCAGGTCTTGGTTTAATTGATTTTGGGGGGGGTAATATTTATTTACACTCTGTTTTTTATTTGCACTCTAATCTTTATTATTTTCTGTCTTATGTTCACTTTGGGCTTTGTTTGTTGCTGTTTTCTAGTTCCTTTAAGTGGTGTAAGGTTAGATTGCTTATTTGAGAGTTTTCTTGTTTCTTAAGGTAGGCCTGTGATGTTATGAATTTCCCTCTGAAGTCTGCTTTTGCTGTGTCCCATAGATTTTGGGTTGCTGTTGTGTATTCATTTTCATTTGTCTCAAGGTGTCTTTTGATTTATTTTTTATCTAATTTTTAACCTAGTCATTGTTTAGTAACATGTTATTTAACTTCTATGTGTTTGTATGCTTTTCAGTTTTTTTCTTGTAATTGATTTCTAGAATCATACCATTTTGGTCAGAGAAGATTCTTGATATGATTTCAATCTTAAATTTTGTGAGGTTTGTGGATTCTAACATGGAAAATGTTGCATGTGCACTTGAAAAGAATGTATATTCTGCTGCTCTGAGGTGAAATACTCTAAAGATAATAATTAAATCTATCTGCCTAATGTGTCATTTAAGGCTACTGTTTCCTTATTGATTTTCTGTCTGGAAGATCTATCCATTGATGTTCATGGGGTGCTAAAGTCCTATACTATGACTGTATTACTGTTGATCTCTCCCTTTATGTTCATCAATAATTGTTTTATATATTTAGGTGCTCCTATGTTGGGTGACTAAATGTTTAAAAGGGTTATATTCTCTTGTTTGATTGACCCTTTATCATTATGTAATGTCCTTTGTTTCTTGTTTTAAATTTTATTGGTCTAACACGAGTATTGCTACCTCAGCTTTTATTTGTTTCTATTTGCATGCAGTATCTTTTTCCATCCCCTTACTTTGTCTGTGTATCTTTCGATCTGAAGTGGGTCTCATGTAGAAAGCATATATATGGGTCTTGTTTTCTTATCCATTCAGCTACCCTATACCTTTTCTTTTTTTTAATACTCACCAGAGGATATGTTTATTGATTTTAGTGAGAGGGGAAGGAAGAGAGAGAGAGGAACCTCAATGTGAGAGAGAAACATCAATCAGTTGCCTCCCAAACATGCCCTAACTGGGGATTGAACCCGTAACTAGGTATGGGCCCTGACCAGGAATCAAACCCACAACCTTTTGGTGTATGGGACAGCACTCCAGCCAACTGAGCCACACCATCCAGAGTTACCCTGATTTTTATTGGAGCATTTAATCCATTAACATTCAAAGTGATTATTGATAACAACATTGCTATTGTCATTTTTTTATTCATATTTATGTTGGGATAAAATTTCTTATGTGCAATTAATTTATTTTTTAAATATTATACCATTTCTTGATCTTATTAAAAATAGTAATAATAGCAATTTTTTAAAATGTGTTTTTATTGATTTTTTTTAGAGAGAGAGGAAGGGAGAAAGAGATTGGAACATTGATGCCAGAGAGATACATCAATCAGCTGCTTCCTGCATGCCCCCTGGGCATGTGCCCTTACCAGGAATTGAACCAGAACTTCTCAGTCCTTGGGATGATGCTCAATCCCTTGAGCCACACTGGCCGGGCAGTAGCTACTGCTTTTTTTTTTTTTTTTTAATGTTTTTATTGATTTTTTAGACAGAGAGATAGAAACATCAATGTGAAAGAGAAACATCAATTGGTGGCCTCCCGCACACCACCTACTGGGGATCAAGCCCACAACTTATGCATGTGCCCTGACTAGGAAACCAGGACCTCTCAGTCCATGGGAAGATGCTCAATCCACTTAGCCACACTGGCCAGGTGTACTACTTTTTGAGTGTCTATTATAGTAGCATGTTCCATACACCTTGCATTTGTTGACACTAGTCCTTGCAACAACCCTGTAAAATAAATACTTTTAGTTTCATTTTATAGATGATGATTTAGAAGCTTAGAGATTAATTTATATGGTTAATATATAATGCATAGATAATAGAAAGAAAATTAGGATTCAAACACATATTTGCTGGTTCTAAATTATATGCTTTTTCTGCTGTGTAATAATGCCTGTTCTCAATGGTACTTTGAGTAAAATCTGTTCACCCCTTAAGAGAGCAATGTACTTATTATTACAAATATATTTATCTGAAAGTAATTTTTGCAATGTCTCACTCATAGTCATTGAAAGGTTTCAATAGTAAGGTGATATAGTAATTTAAATTTTGATAGAGTCTGCTGAAAAAAACTTCAGTCTCTGACAGTTTTTTGATCATAGGTTCAGATCAGTAGTTACTTACTATTTAAATTTTTGAATTTGTTTCTTGTCATCAAGTCATATAACCAAATTTACATGGTGTTTATTTCAGTATTCAATAACTCTTTATCATATTTTATGTTTATAATATTAACTTCTTGAGTAGATATAGGCACTGGTATATATGTTATTTGATTGATTATCATGTGTAACTGTTTTCATAAATTTATTCATAATTATTTCTTTTAGTTATGGAAATATGAGTTACTTTTGCACTTTCAAGTACAGTTTATATATATTAAATTTATAGCAAATCAATGACTTTAAACATTTTTTATTTTTCTAATTCTTTTCCTTCTTTAGGAACTAGCTTCATTGCATCTGGTAAGTTTCACTCTTCTGCAGTTAAAAGAAATTGTCTTCACTGTAGAATATACAATCCATGTTTGTGGAAGAGAATACTGTCTTTTAACTGTTTTAGGAATACTATTAAAATGCGGTGTTTATGGGTGCCAAAGAGAAAACAAATAAATGTATCTTATTTACATGTCATGTGGACACCATTAGGTACTTGGTATGTTCCTAAGTACTATCAGAACCGTGTTCTTGTTCCAAAGAAATTTTAGGACAACTTCAAATCATTGGGCCAATCAATCAAGTATTATTGCATACCTATTGTTTCAATGCATCATTTTAGGGGCTGAAGAACAACAGGAAAAGACCGTTATTAATAGTTTCTATCCTTAAGTATTTTATAATTAATCAGAAACTACTTATTGACCATTTCTAGATTTCTGTCCTACCCTCAAATAAAACAAAGAATACTACCTTTGATTACATGTTCTTTTTTTTCCCTCCTTGTCAGTGATTGAAAGCAAAGTAATTTTTAAAAATATTCTGTTGCTTTAGGCATGAGATGAAAAACATATATCTGTGTTACAATTTCTTTTTGCATTTGCTCCAGTATTTTTTTGTCCATAAATATATTATTCAATGTTATGCATAACAAGAAGATTAATAAACTTTTAAAGAAGATAAGAGAAATGGTTGTTAAGAAGCAATACAGTTAAATTTGCATATTGATAAGTAACATTCATTAGAAAATACACTCTTTAAAAAAGTATATATTTTATTTTATTTTTAAATTTTTTTAATGAGGACATTTTTGCATTTATCTTCAGATAGAGCAGGAGGGAGAGAAGGAGGAAGAGAGAGAGAGAAACATTGATATGAGAGAGACACATCGACTGGCTGCCAGCCACATGACCCCAATCAGGGCCAGGGACAAACTGCAACAGAGGTACATGCCCTTAGTGGGAACCAAACCTGGGTCTCTCTGGTCAGTGGGCCAATGCTCTAACCGCTGAGCAAAACCAGCCAGGGCAGAAAGTATATATTTTAAAATTATGTCTCTATAATCTGAAGTCTCCTGTCTTATTCATGTATGAATTAGCCAAGGGACTATAAAATTGAAAACAGGTATTTAAAAATTATTTTTAAAAAAGTATTTATGATAGTTCTTTTATATTTTGAATAAACCTCTCCTAAACTAAAAGATTTGTCTTGAAAGATCCACACAGTTGAAATTCAATTTGTTTGTTCTATATTTTAAATATGAATTAATGTATTATAAATGAATGTCTTATGATTTAATGTTGACAACAGTGATGTGTTTAATACATGAGCCTTTTCTCAATTGCTCAGTGGTAATCAATAAAAATTTGAAATGCTTATAATTTTCTCTGAAATTCTTAAAGTACATAATAGTAGGCTTCTTTTAAGGTTAGTTGTAATTCCAAATTGTGCTAAAAAATAAAAAGGACCTTCTTCCCTCTTAAATCAAACATATGGCGATATTTTTATTTGTGATCATATACTTGGAAAACATAAACCTGAAAATTATCTTCATTTCTTTTTAGAGTGGAAATTTGTTTATCTTTCCTATAACTATTTTTTAATTTTTCAGTTAGAATTGATGTGTAATATTATCTTACTTTACAACCAGTGATTAGACATTATATAACTTACTAAGTGATCACCTAGATAAATCTAGTACCCATCTGACACCATACATAGTTATTACAATATTATTGACTATATTGACTATTCTGTTAACTACCAATTTGTACTTCTCAATCCCTTCAGCTTTTTTATCCATTCCTCCAATCTCCCTGCCATCTGGCAACCATCAAAATATTCTCTGTATCTATGAGTCTCTTTCTGTTCTGCTTGTTCATTTATTATTATTATTATTATTATTATTATTATTATTATTATAGATTCTACATATAAGTGAAATCATATAGCATTTGTCTTCCTTGTCTGACTTATTTCACTCAGCACAATACCCTCTACACCATGTTGTTACAGATGGCAAGATTTCATTCTTTTATATGGCTGAGTCATATTCCATTATACATATGTACTACTTCTTCTTTATTAATTCATCTATTGATGAACACATAGTTTGCTTCTATATCTTGGCTATTTTAAATAATGCTGTAATGAATATATGGATATAAGTGGGTTTTTGATTTAATGTTTTGGGTTTCTTTGGATAAATATCCAGAAATGGAATTGCTGGGTCCTTCTTTGTTTCTTGTTATATAGCCTTTGTTTTGAAGTCTATTTTGTCTGATATAACTGTTGCTAGCCCAGATTTTTTGTTTGTTTTCATTTTCATGAAATATATTTCCCTATCCCTTTACTTTCAGTCTGTGTGTGTTGTAAGGGTCTTGTTGGTCTTGTTTTGTTATCCATTCAGCCTCCATATGTCTTTTGATTAGAGCATTTAATCCATGTGCATATAAAGTAATTGTTGATAGATATGTATTTATTGCCATTTTGTTATTTATATTTTGACCCTTCTTCTTTCTTCTTTCTCTTTCCCCTTCTCCTTCCCCTCCCTCTTCGTCATGCTCTTCCTTCTCTTCTTCTTCTGGAAAATCCTTTAACATTTCTTGTAATACTGGTTTGGTGGTGGGGAACTCCTTTAGCTTTTTCTTGTCTGGGAAGCTCTTTATATATCCTTTGATTCTAAATGATTACTTTGCTGCATAGAGTAATCTTGGTTATAGGTCCTTGTTTTTCATCACTTTGGGTATTTCTTGCTATTTCTTCTGGCCTGCAAAGTTTCTGTTGAGAAAGTAACTACATCTTATGGGAGTTCCCTTATAGATAACTAACTGCTTTTCTCTTGGTGCTTTTTTCTCTCGTTGTCTCTAACCTTTTGCATTTTAATTGTAATGTGTCTTGGTGTAGGCTTCTTTGGATTCATCTTGTTTGGGACTCTGCTCTTCCTGGATTTGTATGTCTATTTCCTTCAATAGTTTAGGGAAGTTTTCCATCATTATTTTTTCACACAGGTTTTCAATGTCTCACTCTCTCTCCTCCTTCTGGCACCCCTATGATGTGAATGTTGGTATGCTTGAAGTTGTCCCAGAGGCTCCTTAAACTACCCTTATGTTTTTGGATTCCCTTTGTCTTTTTGCTATTCTGACTGGATGTTTTATGCTTCCTTATCTTTCAGATCTCTGATTTGATACTCTGCTTCATCTACTCCACTGTTGATCCCCTATAATCTATTCTTCATTTCAGTTAATGTATTCTTCATTCTTATTGTGTTTTTTTTTTTTTTTTTTTTATGTTTTCTATCTTTGTTTTTATGTTTCCTATCTCTTTGTTGAAGTTTTCACTAAGGTCATCTACTCTTTCCCTAAGTGCATCGAGGAGCTTTATAACTAATATTTTAAACTCTGAATCGGGTAGATTGTTTATCTCAATTTTACTTAGTTCTTCTTCTGGAGTTTTTTTGTTTCTTTGTTTTTGTTTTTGTTTTTCTGTTCTTTCATTTGGGAAAGTTTCTTTGTCCCCTCATTTTGGCTGCCTCCCTGCGTTCTATGTATTAAATAGAGCTGCTACATCTCTTGGGTTTGGTAGAGTAGACTTAATTAGTAGGTGTCTTGTAAGGTTTAGTGGCACAGCCTCACCAATCACCTGAACTGGCACTCCAGGTGAAACCTCCACGTGTGCTATGTATACCCTCCTATTGTAGTTGAGCCTTGATTGCTGTTGGCATCTCAATGGAAGGGATTTGCCCCTAGGCTGACTCACTATAAAGACTGCCTGAGACCACAGTGGAGAACCAGCTATGCAGGGACTGATTTTATGGAACAGGACTTACTTTAGCAGGACTCTGGTGCCCACTGAGTCTGCCTCTTGAGTGTTTCTCTTGTGGAGGTATTTGGGTGTACTTTGATGTGATCTGCAGCTGTCCACTGGGGCCCCCTAGGATGTGCAGGCCAAGGTTAGCTGCCATCTGTGCTTGCCCAGGACTACCTGGCATGAGTTACAAAGCCATCTGCAGATGGCTGCTATTTGTGCTGGGTTTAGAGGTGCCCTAGAGAGACCAAGCTGCAAACCAAGGCTGGCTGCTATTAATGCCAGGCCTGAGTCCACTTAGTGAGAGTTACAAGGTATACTGAGGACAGATGCTGCTTGTTCAAAAGATTTTAGGACAGTATGAACATAAGCAAAGGCAGGACATTTGTATGGAAAAGCCACTGGAAATGGCTTAGATGAGCCTGAAAGTTGGGTAGGGTGGGGTCTTAGTGAATCAACAGGGTGGGGTAGACAGTGTTAGCCAGGTTGATGGTAACTCAGATATGGAGCCAACCTGCCCTCTGTGTGGGAGGGCTCAGAAAAGAAACAATGGCCTCTGTCAGCACTTCTGTCTAGGAGAAAGCTGCCTCTCCAGCTCTCACTCTGATGCCAGACAATTCAGTTCCTCCCTGTATGTCCATGGTGTCTTTCAAGCTGCTGCCCTAATGATGGAGCTCTGAAGGAGTGTCTGTTAAGTCTGTGTGTAGGCCCTTTAAGAGGACCTGTCTAGGATTCCAGTAGCCCTCCAACTCCCCCAGTCACAATCTCAGCTTGTTTTCACAGCCAAAAGTTATGGGGACTTCTCTTTTTGGCACTGGAACTCTGGGATGGGGGACCTGGTGTGGGGCTTGGACCTGGTTTCTCAGGGGGGACCTCAACAGATGAGATATCCCTTCCGATTTTTAACAGCCACACAAAGAAGTCTTTGCCGCTCCTACAGGTCCTGATGTGACTTCTTATTTTAATCCTAGTTGCAGGACTTCCATTCAGTTAGGTTTCAGGTGGCTCTGAATGATAGTTGTTCTGTAGTTTCATTGTAATTTTGATGTAGTCTTTGGAGGATTTGAGTACCATATTTACTTATGCTGCCATCTTGACCAGAACCCTTAATTTCTTAAATGTATTATGTGAATCAAATCACTTTTCTTCTTTTACTTACTATTATTATTATTTAATCCTCACCTGAGGATATTCTTCTATTTATCTTCAGATAGAGTGGGAGGGAGAGAGAGAGAGAGAGGGAGAGAGAAAGAAACATCAACACACTTCTCTCCTTTTAAAGATAAGCAAACTCTACTGCAAGAAAATTGCCTTTGTTGATTATACCGCAATTAAGTGAAAAATATAGACAATATCACAACTTTGAAAGTATTCGAATTGTTTTCTATTTAATTCTGGTAAGAAAAAGAGACTGACTAATCTTCTTAGGGTTTCCTTATTTGCCATATAAATGAAGCCTCTGTAGTTCATTTTAAAGTTATCTTTATACTGGTTCTATATCAGTGTTTCTCAATTTTTTTTTTTCATTAATACCCTCTCATCCTCAAGGAGTTTTTTAACATTTTTAGATATTTTATCAATTTTATAATGTAGCTTTGTTCCATTTTTCAACTGAGAGAACTGTGATATTGCAAGATTTATAACTTGCCTAAGGTCACACAGCTACTAAGTGCTTAAATATAGGCCAATGACTAGTTTTTCTACTACGAGGTACTTGAAATGATAGAAAGATTCTGGAGCTAGTGCCAGGACAAGAAACACACAAATAAGATTTTACAATTAAGTTATTCCTTATTCTTTACGAATATTATTCCCCCCTCTCCACCATTGTTTAAATTCTGTTTTGTGGCATTTATAAATCTCTTATGGGGATTAATAAGTCTATTAAAAGAGAAAAATTAGAAAATACTTAGCAAAATATGTAAAATACTTTTCTGTATCCTTTACATGTTACATGCATATTTATGCTTTATATATCTACCTGAATATGGCATGTTTTATAGACTAGCCCAAATTGAAGTGTATTTTCAAGAATCTTGAATTATCAGTGGTGATTTAAAATGCATAAGATGCTGATTCAAGGTTTTGACTGTGTCTTAATACCTGTCTATGCATGACAAACTTAAGTCCCATTATAAAGTGACTCTAATTTATCTACTTGTTACTCAGAGTTCAGGAGTTAGACAATCATGAAATTTTTCATTGATATTTTTTTTAGTCTGGAAATGAAAGTGTATGAATTTTTCTTAAAAAAATTAATGAAATGCAGAGGCACAGAAAAATCCAGTGATTATAGCAAGATACTTAAAGGATCCTGTAGATGTTGCTGAGGAAGGGGTATTGAATCCTGACTTATGAATCTGAAAGTTTAAGGTTTACTCAAGCATATTCTTGTCTGCAAAAGTCTCTTTCCAGTGGGACTTCACTTGTCCACAGACCTCAGTCCCTTTATTCTGTTACATTAAATACGATTATAAGGAAGAAAAAAATAACCTATCCACAACTTTCTTATATTTTAGAATATATGGAATACATTTCTATTTTATTAGATGTGAGACCTTTTGAAGCGACAGAGTGAACCCATATTTCTTCAGAAAAGGAGACAAACATCATTTTTTTAAAAACTTTTTTTTCTTTATTGATTTTAAGAGAGAGAAGAAGGGAGAGGAAGAAATATCAATGAGAGAGAACATTGATTGGCCGCCTCTTGCATGTCTCCCACTGGAGATTGGGCCCACAACCTGGGCATATGCCCTGACCAGAACTGAACTGGTGACCTCTTGGTGCATGGGTCAAATCTCAACCACTGAGCCACACTGGTCAGGCGACAAGCATAATTTAATTAACACCAGATTTTGTAGGTAGAATTCTGAGTTGGGGTTTTGGAAAATAAAGATGATACTCTATATATTGTTTCACTTTTCTCATCTGAAAAAAAGAAAATCATTCGATGCAATTTAATAAATATTTACTAAACACTTTCTATTATTTTCTAAGCACTGTGCTAGTTATTGGAGGTGATCAAATAAGATAACAGGTGGCAAACTGCTTTGCAACATTTTAAACAGTGTAAAATAGTTCTACATTGGTGAACATTACTGAATTACTCCTTTTTCTTGGGGAAAATTATTTTTTTTAATTATGTAATTTTTCTACCCCAGAGCTCTTCAATTAATGACTGGGACCACTGGAATCACAACCATACTTTTATTAGTAATCCATAGTTTCATTTATCACAAGTTGCATAAAAATTAAATTGATTCTGATTTAGCTTTGGGATGGTTTTCTATAGATACCAAGTGGATTTTGACATCATAAACTATCACTTTTATATCTTAAATTTTTCCTTCTTTCTAATATGTGAGATAATAACTCCCTTATTAATTTATGAAGCAATCATTTATGTAGATTTGTTTCTAAAATTTCTGTATTTTACTCTGGTTTCTGTTAAACCATCAACTTTCACACACTTTCTTCAAAAACCATATATATGTAATAATTAGATTTCTAGGAATTGACTCTTACTCTGTCATCTAGCTATTTTGGATCACTTTTAAATTTCTATCTTCATTCATCATTCAAATTAAAAATGGAATGTGTTTTGCTACATTTGAAAATGGTGGGATTAATGGAATATGGTGAAGGGAAAATAAACTCAAAAATCTTGAGGAGCCATGATTTATTTTATGAATATAGTTGTTCTAAGCTAGTGATATGGTACTAGGGCATGAGTTAAAAAAATCGACTGGGTAAAGTACTGTGAAAACTTACCTGTGGTGGAAATAGCTGTTTTTTTAAAAAAATCATGTGTCTTCATGGTAGTGCAATTGTGTGATATCTATATATTGCTGATTTGGAACCAAATACACTTATTAGACACAATAGCTTCTAGTATTAGCTTCTTAGCTTTTCTAGTATCATCTTTAATTTCCTCTGTAGTACAGATTGAAAGAGTAGAGTTCAAAGACATTGGAGGGTGGAGTGGGGAGGAAATGCATCTATGAAAGATCAGTGATGAAAGCATTTTAAATTAAGCATGGTGGGGTTAAAACACTTTATAATCTCTTCAAACCTGTCAAACAAATTTTATTTGATCATTATGATAGTTTATTTTTAATATTTTATTTTATTGTTCTTTGAAAGAAAACAGGATAAAGAATAAATAATATGCAATTTTTATTCTCAAACTTGTAACATAAGGAAGCCATATACAAAATATAATTCCTGTCTTCTATATTTTCTTAAATTTGCCTCATAACCAGTTTGTTTGTCATTATGAAATTACACTGTATATGTGATTGCTTATGTTTATATTAACTGTGTTACCAATTTTTTACCCCTCAAGGACTTGTTGCTGGTACTATAATAATTGGTATCCCAATTCTAGTCAAATTTTTCTGGGACCGTAGAAAATCAGGGTGAGCAGAAATTCTGATGATGTAAAACATTTGTTCTTAACTTCTTTCCAATGAAGCTAGATACTTTATCCTAAATAGATCATTTTCTTAGCTTAATTGTATTTTTAGACATGCTATGTATTTATTTTGTCTATAATTACTCCTCTGCATGAACATATTCTGTGTCTTTTTAAAACTTTCTCAATATAGTCAAGGACATTAGCAAAATTTCAAAGGAAAATGATTCGAAAGCCAAAGTTTCACTTTGCAAACTATTAATCAATTTACCTGGGCAGGGGAGGAGCCAACCTCTAACATACTGTTAAATTGCCTGTAAGAAGGCCTTTTTCTGAGTTATGTTTATTGACACATGCCAGTCTAGCCAAGAACAGCCCTGTGGTTAAGAGGACAGATTCTGGAATCTGACTTCTTGGTTTGATCCTGTGTCTACCGTTCATGTACCATGTCACAGTAAGCAATTTACCCTCTCTATACCTCTGTTTTCTGTGGGATATATAGGACTTACCTATGGAATTGTAGTAAGGATCAAATGAGTTTCCACCTGTAAAGAAGTTAGAACATCACTTGGCATATAGTAAGCCCTCAGAGGGTAACATCTGATCTGCATTGAATATTCATCTATTAAGTATATTGTCATGGTTGGCTCTGACATATTCTGTAGACAAACACAGGATTATTTAAATTGACCCTCTTCTGTTATCGTGTACATTTTATTGCTCAGAAAACTAATTACGGACTTCATCTAAATTCTTGAGTTATTTCTAGACTTCCCTAATGCCTACATTTTCATTAATTAAGAACAACTGTATTTTAATGCTGCTACTGAATTGCCTCTTTTAATCCTTTGGGTGATGTGAGTGAACTACTTTTTGCCCTATATAACTCTTTCCTTTCTCCTTAAATTAACAAATATTGTTAAATAATATATTTAAGCCAGTTGTAAGCTAAACTATGTGAATGTTCTTTAAATAACTAAATGCTTCAGTATTTCAGTAAAAATATTTGACCATTAGGTCCTGGATTTTTAAAATCATTTTCACTGTTAATAAAGTAGTCTTGAGGCTATCAAAGCAAATGTAGTAAAATATAACTTTCTCTTCAGATTTTTCAAAAACGTTTTTAAGAATAGGGCTTAAAGCCCAGCAAAACTGAAAAGAAGTCATGTCAAATGACTTAGCAAGACTAGTGGAAGAAAAGTAAACAACCCACCTTATGTTTTTTGATTTGTTCTAGCTCTTTTGTTGGGTTAGAGCATTATCAGTTTACCTTCCAAAGCCAGCGTTTTGGGGCCCCGCAGGTGAGAGGGGTGGGATGTGATGAGTTTGCAGGGTGCTAGCTCTTGGCTTTCATCAGTGTCTTACATACTTTGGTAAAATAATTTGCCATATTTTTAATAGGATGAAAAGTGCTGAACCATAGAAGAAGGGAATATTTGTTTTGAGTTTTACTGGGGTTTTACAGCAAACCTAATCCCTCTATTTCTGAATAAGAGGAAATTCAGGCAAAAACCCCTAAGGAAGTATTTGCCTTTTTTCATGTGCCTTTAAAAACACTCCACTTGCCTTATTTGAGAAGTAAAAGCTATTGAAGGTAAGAGCTAACGTTATACACTCCTGGTTATTCTCCTGATTTCATATCATTTTTGAAAAAAAACTTTCATATCAATTTAATTAAAAATTTGACCTTAATGAGGACGGGGGAAGAGTTAGTAAGTATGAAGGTGATAATATACCTTCACCTGGTGACCCTTTGTGTTTGCCTATCAGAGGATGTACTTCTTTTAGAAGTGTTGGGTTTGCGTGATACATTTTAGTTTATGAAAAGGATGTCATTGTAAGCAACTGCTGGTATTACTTTTTGACTCAAATTAAAATTATACAATTTAATTAGTGTTTTTCCTCTTTACTGTTCAGCTCTTACTACACTCATGAGAACCACAAAGCACTCAATGTTATGTTTCATGATTTAACTGAGACTGACGATGCCTCAGAAGTACGACCTGGTAAATTATAAGAGGTATACAGTTCTATAAAATCACATTTCTTGCAAAATATTCATTAATACTGTTGGCTCAGGATTTACTTGAGACATTCAAGGATAATAGAGGCTTAAACCTCTGTTATTGTCACAGCTATTGTCTTCGTGGGGTGAATAACTAACATTGAATCTCTCATCAGTATGGCATGTCGTTCGTCCTCGACACTCCAGCAATATGCTCATCATCTCATCCTGTTTTGCACTCAGATTATTGTAATGATTAGATGCTAGCAATGGCAAAATATTTGGGGGGAAAAACAAAAGGTTGATATATTAGGGCTTACAAAGAAAAATGCCTTTATTATGACTATTTGCATCATGAGATGATTGGCTTATATTGCATTTGTTCTCCATTTGGCTTGATGACTTTTAGAGTTTCCAGTGTTAGGAAATATTAAAATTTGATGTAAGGTATCTTGTTTGTGGGTCTTAGAAGATGTCTCTTTTATGTTGTTGCGCTAAATTAGTACACAAAAATAACTTCATATAAACGTGTCTGTGAATCTTTCCAGGTGTCTTTTTCTTTGACAAAACTTTCCTCTATTTCACATGTAGTCATCAACAGGATTGTCTTTCAATCTGAAAGTGTCTTCATTGATTCTACCTTAACCACTTAATCTCAAAAACAATTTCTGTTGGTGTTGCCATTGTTACTAAACTAACTCGACACTGGGTAACGTTATCTATACTGTATAACTGGCTAATTTTTCATGTGTTTTGTTTGATACCCAAATTAACCAACTAATTCTTCTTCATGGTTTATCACATAGTGACTTAAAACCTCATGTTTATCACTAGAAATAAAATTATTTTGATTTTAACTTTTTTTTTTTTTTTTTAACTTTCAGGACACACATTTATAACATTGACAGTTTTGCTTATGGCGCTAGTAGCCATGGCTACCTGATTTAGCCAAAGAAGAGATAAGAAGAAAGTGCACACAAGTACACAGAATATTTCTAGCTTCTTATAAGTTTCTGGAAGCGTGGACACAATAGATGCAGTAGTAGTCTTCATTTTGCATGTTATCGGTGTCTTTAAAGTGCATAAGTATGTCAATGAAGTAAGAAGAAATGAATCTGTCCTGGAATCACATTCTCAACACTTCTAAGCCTCTTGAAAATAGAACAACTCACAAGCCTGAGAGTGATTACTTTTCCGAAAGTATAGGGAAGTGTAGAGATTGGTTCATGCTTAGAAGGTGAGAATGAAGAAACGAAAATGTGATTATTTCCATTAGGTTTGTAATGTTATCTTTACTTACAAAAATATTAAAAATGAAAAATCTTACTTGGATATCGAAAGCAAACCAAAAAGATATTGCCCAGTCTCTTCTGAGCAAAATTGCTTGAAAGATGAACCACGTTATAAAATTACCCTTCTTGACTCTGAGACATTTTTATCTTTCCTTATTTCACTAAAATAAGTTTGAATGGGTTGGCAAAATATTTTAAATGAAAAGCACGTTAATAACCCAGAGTGTCGAGTTTCTTGGGTTAGTTGGTGGCAAGGGAGAAGTGTAGAATGAAAGAATAATTCTCTCTTTGTCACATAAGTACAGATAATTAACAAGAAGTTAGCCCCTTATTTGTAAGATGAATCAATGACCATTTTAATTTTGTTCTTAGGACAATCTTTTTTTTTTTTTGTAAAATAATCCTGTGAAAGTGTGAATGAATAAAGGTGTCTTTTTATTAACTTAATGTCTTTAAAATTTATCTACAGATATTACAAGATTAATATAAGAAAAGGTTCTATATTTATGAAGTGATTCTAAATTGTAAATGTTAATTTTTGTAGTATTAAGATTATTTATTTACATCAGTGAACACATTGGTTTTACATGTATAACAAGAAAAGTTGAGAAGCTATATAAAGAAAAAATTATTTTCCCTAAATTAAATAAATAATTGATCATATTTTTGTCTGATGTAGTATTTGAAATTTACTTTCTTAAATATAAATAATTTATTTCTAAATAAAATATTCCCTTTCTACTTCCCATTAGAAGTTTAGAATGATATCCTTTCGGTTATCCTAAATGTTTGGTAAAACATTTTGGTTACTTTTAAATTATACTATATTGTACTTTCATCAGCATATCATACCATCTCAGAGTACTATATCACTTGTCACTGATTTACCTAATGGTAATCACATTAATTTCTAGATCCTTAATGTATTCTTGTCATTATGCCAGTTACATATTAAGTGTTGGAATAGACCAGAATATGCACATAACTAAAGCTAACAATGATTATTTGTCACATTACCTCATCTACTTTTTTGTTGAAGTATTTTAAAGTAAATGCCATATGCCTCATGGCAATTCACTGTAAATACTTCAATTGTATCTCTAACAATAAGGATATTGTTTTCTACTTAACCACAATTAGTACAACTATCAAGATTAACAATAATTTTCTAATAGTTTCTAACATTAGGACATTCTTTTAACTCCCCTAAAAGTTCTGTGATTTGTTACACGTCCACCTACTAATTATTAATTCATTTATTTGTTAACTTGGAGAGTCTTCTCTGCCTAGTCTGTGACAGTCTGGTGCCTTCTGGAATAGTAGCAAGGGCAACACTGATTCAGTTATTCAGAAAAATACCCAAGAGCCTCCTATGTGCAGGTTACCCTATGCTAGTTGCTGAGGTTACCAAGATGACAACAACACAGTGTCTGCCCTCAAGTTGCTCATATTCTACCACAGAAAGACCAACATTATATACTTCTTGAGAGAAAGAATGTAAAGTTATAAATATTTTGGTGGTCACATGTACAGATTACAGAGGATGCCTCAACGGTCTTTACTAAGTGGATGAATGTTGGGCAGGGAGGTGTTTAAGACAGGATATGAACTAAGAAAGGACAGGTAGATGAGGTACACATGGCAGAATGGGGGACTGCAAAGAGCTTCACATGCTCAAGGTGGAAAAGTCTTGGAGAAAGGATTACAGTGTGTCTTCTTTTTAGTGTAAAAATAAAAATTATAAATATTTTATTGTACCCTGATTAAAAGTTAGAAATGATGGGTACAGGTTTATTTATTTTTCTTTTGCAATTTTTATTAATTTATTTTTGTTACAGATGTTTCTCCTTTTTCCCCCCTAGTCACACTCCTCCCGATCCCCACCACCACCACCGCAGCACTGTAGTCGGTCCATTGATTACACATATGGGGCACGGGTTTATAACAGCTAGAATTTTAGGTATTGGGAACTACTGAACTTAGAAAATACAGTACATTGAGTTAACCTTTATATTTTAATATTACTTAGATAAAGGTGAAAGCTGAAGAAATATTTAACAATCAGTTTTCTTAAAATAATAGTATAAACAGTAGGACATGTTGAAGAAAATAGAGCGTTCTTGTAGGATTTGTAATTACTTTGTAGACTACTATCACGAAGTTGAATAATTTTATTTTTCCCAAGGTAAGTTCTCTTATAAGAATGATTGTACTTTGGTTGCAAGGATTATATGGCCTTTACTCTTGAGACTGATGCTTATTTGTTGTAAAAAAAAAAAAAAAATTTATACTTGCTTACCACAGAAATTTGTGTTTTATATTATTTAACCCACTAACTCTCACTATTCAAATTCTTAGCATACTTGAACAGCAATAGTTTTTGTCTTATTACACCCAAGCTCTGTATTTTTGGTCTGTGCCCAAAGTGGAAATGCCTGATTTTATACCCACCCATCTTGAGTGCTCCCTCCACCCCCTTTGCCAAAATTAAAAACAGACACTTCCCTGAAGAAAATGCTTCCTTTGTAGCCTACTCCAGTACTCCAGTGGTGGCTGGCTCACTTCCATACTCCATATGCCTCAATGTTGAGACTCTGTGG
This sequence comes from Molossus molossus, assembly GCF_014108415.1. Lineage (NCBI taxonomy): Eukaryota > Metazoa > Chordata > Mammalia > Chiroptera > Molossidae > Molossus > Molossus molossus. The sequence goes on from NW_023425356.1 coordinate 33,069,410, forward strand.
GGCGGGTGGGGGTGTCTTTGCCTCCTGTTGCCACTACTTCCATCTCAAGTTTCCCATACACACTTTAAAAAGAGCAACTGTTCTTCCCCTCTGTAGGATAATTTACCTAAATATTAAATGCCTTCTGTATAGTTCTCCCTCTCCTAATTCTAAACAAGTACTGCCAACTTTTGGTCTTCCTCATCACAGAGGAACATCAGGACTGGATGGAAGTGGAACTGCCAAACAATTCTGTTCCTTGCCTTTCTCTGAAACCCTAAACTCTCATCACGGACTGAGCTGTGGGAAGGAGGCAAAAGCAGAACCAGGAAGAGAACAGATTTCCTGTGGACAGCAAAGAAGACCAATGTTGCTAGCAACCTTTAATTCCCCAAGCCAGGCATCCTGACAGTTTCTGGGTTAAGGAGGTAAGGACCCAGAAGTGAGTGATGGGCAGTGTAGTGTTATAGTTGTAGTTTGAAGTTGGGATATGTTAAGGAATTCACTATGCTGTTAAAAAGAAAGAGTTAAGGATGACACCAAGATTTTTAGCCTGAACAACAGAAAGAGGGAGGTTGCTGTTTACTGAGCTGAGGAAGACTTTTGTTTCAGAAAAATCAGGAGTTTAGTTTTAGACATGATAAGTTTGAGATGCCTTTTAGACACCGAAGTGGAGATGTTGTATAAGTCATCAGAAATACAAATCTGGAGCTCAGAGGAGGTGTCTAGGCTTGCAATAATAATTGGGACTCATCAATAGGAGAACATGCTAAGGAACACAAGTAAAGAAAGCAAAATGAGTAAGTTTCAGCATTAGGATTTGCAAAAGGGAATTCAGTGGTGGCCTTGACCAAAGTTCTTTCAGTAAACTGGTTGCGGTGAAAATCCTACCCTGAGAGGCTGAAACAGAGACTGAGAGGCCAGAAATTGGAGATAACCAATATTGGTGAATACAGACAACTCTTGAAAAGTCTTGCAAAAAAGTCGGAGCAGAGAAATAGGATGTTTGCTGACAGGCAATGTGGGATCAAGAGAGGTTTTATTTTAAATATGGGGAAATTATAACATGTTGTTTGCTGATGGATATGATTCAGGGCAGCAAGGAGGAAATTTCTAAAGGCCCTAAGGAGGTGAAAGGGAATTGACTCCGTCCTGAAAACAGTAGAGTTTAAGATTTAGAGCCTAGATTCCAGAGACAGACTACCTAGGCTCCAAATGGAGTCCCACCACGTAAAAGCTGTGTGACTCTAAGAAAGCTCCATATCTATGTACCTTAGTTATCTATCTAGAAAGTGGTGTTCCATTTGTAAAGTCAGGATACATAGGATTTTTATGAGAATTAATAAGCATAAAGTGCTTAGAATAGTGCCAGCCACATAGAAAGTCCTCAGTAAGTTTTAGTTCTTTTTAGGGCACAAGTGGAAAAAATTGGCTTTATATAAGGTAGATCACCCATAGGTAACAGGGAGAAAGGTAGCAGCTTCTAAGAACACAATGGGTGAGGGATGTCATGATGGCAGCTTTTGGAAATTTTCTTCATTATTTTTTCTATTTTTTCAGTGAGGTACAAACTAGTAACCTTCTGATGTATGAATCGATGCTCAACCACTGAGCCACACTGGCCAGGCAAGAGTTAGATGTTTTTAAAAAAATTAATAAAATTGATAACTTTCCATTTATACTATAAAGAATAAAGAGAGCCCTGGCCAGTTTGGCTCAGTAGTTAGAGCATTGGCTCACATACCAGAGAGGCCTGGGTTCGGTTCCCGCTAAGGGCACATACCTCGGTTGCAGTTTGGCCCCAGCCCTATTTGGGGTCATGTGGGTGGCAACTAGTCAATGTATCTCTTTCACATCGATGTTTCTCTCTCTCTTCCTCCCGCCCTATCTCAAGATAAATGCAAAAATGTCCTTGGGTGAGGATTAAATAAATAAATAAATAAATATGACAAAAATTACCAGTATCAGTAATACATCACTTAATATAGAGTCTGACCATTAAAGAGAAATAAGAGAATACCAATTTTATACCAATAAATTCAACAAATTGAATGAAATTAACAAATTAATTGAATATCACTATATTAATTCAAAACATTGAATTTTTAATTAAAAATGTTTCCAAATAGAAAACTTCATGCCCAGATAGCTTCACTGGTAAATGCAAACATTTAAAGAAGAAATAATACCAATTTTTTTTTTAAAGGGAGAGAGAGAGAGAAACCTCAATGGAGAGAGAAACGACTGGCCACCTCCTGCACACCCTCTACTGAGGACCAAGCCTGCAACCTGGGCATTTGCCCTGACCAGGAATCGAACCAGCAACCTCTTGCTGCATGGGTCAACGCTCAGCCACTGAGCCACACCAGCCAGGCAATAATACCAATCTTACACAAACTTTTAGAAAATAAAAATAGAATATTTCCAAATTTATTGAATGAAACCAAAGACATCACAAAAGAAGAGAATTGCAAACCAATGTCCCTTGTGAACATAGAGACAAATGTCCTTAACAAAATGTTAACATAATAAACCCTGAAGTATATAAAAGAATATGGTACATTGTGATCAAATGAAGTTTATCCCAGGAGTAAATGATTGCTTTAACATCCAAAAAACAATCAGTGCAATTCTTCATATTCCTAGAATGAAGAAAACCATATAGTCACTTTAATAGATGCAGATAAAGTGTTTGTTCAAGTTCAACACCAATTCATAATAAAATCCCTTAGTAAACGCAGAATAGAGGGAAATTTTCTTTATCTAATTAAGGACATCTTCAATAAACCTACAGCTTTCTTTACTCAGCAGTGAAAGATTCAACTCTTTCTACCTAAGGTGGGGGGGGAGGGTGTAAAAGGCATGAATATCTACTCTACCACTTCTTGTCAACATTTTACTGGAGGTTTAAGCCAGTGCAATCAGCAAGAGAAAGAAATGAAAGTCAATTAATTGCAAAGACAAAAGTAAAATTGTTTTTATTGGCAGATGACATGACCATGTATATAGAAAAGAATCTACTAGAAGTGAGCATACTTAGTAGGTCTCAGGATACAATGTTAATATACATACAACAATTGTGATGTATGCAATTTTATGTACCAGCAAGGAACAATTAGAAAATGAAATTTTAAAAACAACTTTATCTAGTCATCAACTGCATGGGAATAAAAATCTGTTGTGGAAGATAGAGCAATTGTAACAGCAGCTGCTTCCTGACCTCCATATCATGACTTCCAAGATATGGCCTTGCAGTAAGAGTTTAAAAAATGTTTCTGACTTCTAGCTCTTACTTTTAAAGAAACACAGAGGGATTTTTATTTTGTGCATGGAAATGTGGCTAATCCAATGTTTCATGCATTTCAACAGTTTTTTCGTGTTTTTGTTTTTTTAATATATATATTTTTTTCTTCATTGATTTGAGAGAGCGAGGAAGGGAGAGGGAGAGAGAACAGTGATTGGCCACCTCCTGCATGCCCCCTACTGGGGATTGGGCCCACAACCTGGGCATGTGCTCTAACCAGGAATTGAACCGGCAACCTCTTCGTGCATGGGTCTACGCTCAACCACTGACTTATACCAACTGGGTGCACAGTTTTTATTTTAATCTGTTTCTTTCTCTTTCCTATGACATTTGCCTTCCAATCCACTTATTTTCCTCTTAAATTGTGTCCACTATAGAGGTAATACTGTTCATTGAGACTGCAATTTGAAATAACATTGTTCATTTCCAAGATTTCTAGTAATTTTATATGACAGTTTGTGATTCATATCTGCCTGTTTTTATTTAGTTATTAATGAATGTTTATTGTTCATTAATTTCCTAAATATATTTATTTTGATGTCTCAATCATAGTATTTTATTAAAAATAATTTAATAATTTTTATTGGCTATCACTTGTGACATTACATTTTTTTCACATTTTTCACTTGTAATTTGCTTTTTTAAAAAAAAGATAGTCTATTTTTTCTGCTAGCAAGAAGAAGAAACTTCTCTTTCTAAATTTTTTAAAAAAATATTTCTTTATTTTGATTTTAGAGAGAGAGGAAGGGAGATGGAGAGAGAGAAACAAACATCAATGAGAAAGAACATCAATCAGCTACCTCCTGCATGCCCGACCACTGGGGATCAAACCAGCAACCTGGGGCATGTGCCCTGGCCAGGAAAGGAACCGGTGACCTCTCGGGTGCATGGGTCAGCGCTCAACCACTGAGCCACACCAGCTGGGCTCTTTCTAAATTTCTGAGCACTATTTTCTGAAAGCTAAAATACAGTTAATGATATTCAAATTTTTATCTATACTTTTTAGTTGAAGTTCAAAGCATATATAAAACCTAAATACATTTATAAAAGTTGCTGGATAAATTGGAACAACAACAAATTCTGCATATTACATTACAACATAGCCAGTGTTCTTTTAGATAAATTCTAAAATTGATAGGTCACACATGTACATCTTTTACAAATATTGTGTTTTTAAAATTAAAGTTTTTATTTTGAGATAGTTGTAGATTTACAAGTTATTCTAAGAAACAACCCAGGGATATTTCATGTTCCCTTTAACCATTTTACTCCAGTGGTCACATCTTGCAGAACTAATGTATGATTGTACATTGTAAAATTGTAGAAAAATTGTATATTGTAAAATATATTTTTTTAAAAAAATTGCATTTGAAAAATAATAAATAGCTCAGCTGGTGTGGCTCAGTGGCTGGGTGTCGACCCATGCACCAAAAGGTCACTGGTTCGATTCCCGGTCACATGCCCAGGTTGTGGGCCCAAACCCCATTAGGGGGCATGCAGGAGGCGGCCAGTCAATGTTCTGTCTCATCGATGTTTCTATCTCCCTCTCCATCTCCCTTCCCCTCTCTAAAAGTCAATAAAGAGAAAAAAAAATGTTTTAATGTAAAAAATAGTAAATAACACATTGTGAAAATATCACAACCAAGATATTGACATATAATCTGCACACCTTATTCAGAACTCTGTTTTATTTGTACTTATTTGTGTGCATGTTTATTTAGCTCTGTGCAACTTTATCACCTGTAGGTTCTCTCCTCCAAGACCACAGTCAAGATACAGTAGTTTCATCACCACAGTGATCCCTCCTGATGCTCTTTTATAACCACACCCACTCCCTGCCCCCTCATTCCCGACCCTGGCAACCATAATGTTTTTCAATCTATAATTTTGTCATTTCAAGAGTGTTATATGATAAAATCATACGGATGTAACATTTGAGATTGATTTTTTTTTATCTAAGTACTTTCTAGAACTACAGTTATTATGTTTGAATACTGTTTCTACCATTCTTTCAAGTTATTTAAACATATGCCGTAATGTCCTCATCTGTAAAATGGGGATGATCATGTCTACCTCATAAGTTTGTTCTCTGGAGCATATAAAAGTTTTTTAGTGTCCAGGCACCATCTCTATCTGTTCAACTCCTAGATCCTCCACATTTTTGTAAAAATTGTAGAAATGTGTCCAATGTGCTATTCCTGGGTAATTTTATATCTCCAAGTGTCAGAAAAAGATGGAAATTCTGTTACTATTCACAATATCATGACTTTTTAGAATCTGTTTATATTGATATAGATCTTTTTTCCCCGTGTTTCCCTAATACCATTTGTTCATTGTTAATTATATCACTACTCATTAAGTTGATCATCCATTGTGCCACCTGTGGAAGCTGGCTTTCAGTGACTGTCAAAGGTTGTTACTGTGCTTCTTTGATGATGACCACACATGTAAGTGTTATCCAGGCAGGAAATGATGAATAATAATTCATTTTCTGGTCATAGGCCATAATCACTACATTCTTAAAATGGAAACTTTTTCAATATCTGCATTCCTGACTGTCACATATTGCCACCAGCTGGGAGAACAGGCAGGAGGCCCTGCCATGAAGTGAAAAGGCAGCCATTTCCACAAAGAATGCCCATCCAGCATGGCCTATAACTGATCAAGAACAGCATGACATCTCTGCATGGGTTGGAGGCAAGAGAGAGTAATGAGAGGATGAGTCTCTTGGCCTTGTGGAGCAACAGTCTGGTCACCCCTAGAGAACTGCCTTACACACAGGCCAGAGGAGGGAGAGGGTAAGTGTTCTGATTGCCACTGAGAATAGCACGGAAGATAAAGGAAATCTGCCACCAACTCTAACCATCCTCAGGTGCCCCCGTGGTGGCAGCTTTGGAACAAATACACTTTGTAACAAATAGGTGAGAGTTGTCACAAGAACCCACACACAATCACAAGCCAGAGGGTTGGTGGTGCTCGGTAACTCAGAGACCTAAATTGAAAAGATGTAAATAATCTCTAGCAAATCTAATTCAAAAACAACCCAAGTTCATTTCCTTCAATGTAGGGAAATAAAAAGAAATATAGCCCTTGCCAGTGTTGCTCAGTGGTTAGAGTGCTGGCCCATAGACAGAAGGGTCTTGGGTTCGATTCCTGGTCAAGGGCATGTACCTGGGGTCGGGGCACATGCAAGAGGCAACCAATCGGTGTGTCTCTCTCACATCGATGTTTCTCTCTCCCTTTCTCTCTCTCTCTCTCAATCTATCTGAAAATCAATGATAAAGTGTCCTCCAGTGAGGATTAATACTAAATAATAAGAGAACCCCAAACTGAGACGGATAGGAGGTGTGGAGGCACGAGAGGACTGGCTGGGCTCCCCCGGGCAGCAGCTGAGGGCTGTGTTAGCTGTAAAAAACTCGCTTTGAGAAGTCAGGGGTTTAAACCCCAAGCTGCTTCCCCAATACAGAGTGGCAGAACAGGGACAGGCACCCACATAACACTTGGCTGAGAAAATCATCAGAGCAGAGGTTCTGTCTGGCAAGGAAAGGTGCTGGGAACACTGGCACTTCCCTGAAGGGCCAGCGCACTAAGTTATAGCTACAACCACTCACCTTGGGCTCCAGCAGAGGGAGGGTGGATGGGACTGAAACTGTGTGAGGAGAGTCAGGGGTTCATGGCGCTGGGGAGAGAGCTGGGAAGAAGGCCATCGGGAGCCCTATGCTGAGTCATTCCCCCACACGGCAGTAGCCATCTTTCTTAAGAAGCCCCTTCCTATCACAGTGGCTTTAGCCCAGGGGAGAAGCAACTGCCCTTCCTTTGGGAATTTAACACCACCCGGCCCGAGAAGTGCAACCTGAGGCTCATTAACTGCCAGAGACTACCTGCCAGCCAGTAGGCAGAGAAAGCCTCTGAAGGCTTTGAGCCTTGGACCTGGCTCTCAGTGGTGGGTTTTGTGGCTCTGGGACTGAGATATGAAGGCTGAGGCCTGGGTTCCTATGCTGAGTCATGCCCCTATGCGTCAGTAGCCATCTCTGTCAAGCAGCCCCTTTCCATCAGAGCAGCTTTAGCCCAAGGGAAAAGCAATGGCCTCTCCTTTAGGAATTCAACCTCACCCGGCTGGGAGAAGCACAACCTGAGGCTCATTAACTGCCAGGAACTATCCACCAGCCAGTTGGCTGAGACACGTCTCTGAAGGCTTTGAAGCTTGGGCCTGGCTCTAGGTACTTGTGTTTCATGACTCTGGGGACTGAGCTGTGAAGGCTGAGGCATGGGTCCCCGCACTGAGATATTAACCCATGCTGCAGGAACAATTATCCTCAGGCAGAGTGCTCCCATCAAAGCAGCTATAGCCCAGGGGGTGAAGTCACTGCCCCTCCCTGGCAATTTAACCCCACCTGGCCAGGAGAAGTGCAACCTGAGCCTCATTAACTGCCAGAGACTATCAGCCAGCCTGCAGGTGAAGATGAGTGTCTGGGTACACCAACCCATATGTCTGGCTCATGGTCAATGGCCATTGGGTTTCGAGGCTCTGGGGTCAGAGCTGAATAGGTGGCTGCCTGGGCCCCAGTGCTGAGTCATTCACCCACACTGCAGAGAAATTAAGAAGAAAGCAGAGACCCTAAATGATGCACTAGATTAGATGGATTTAGTAGATATTTACAGATAATTATGCCCCAAAACTGCAGAATGCACATTCTTCTCAAGTGTACACAGGACATTTTCAAAGATAGACCACATGTTAGGCCACAAACTAAGTTTCTACAAGTTCGAGAAGATTGAAATCATATCAAGCATCTTCTCAGATCACAATGGCATGAAACTAGAAATTAATTACAAGGAAAACACTCAAAAACATCCAAACACATGGAGGCTAAATAACATATTATTAAATAATGAATGGGTTACCAAGGAGATCAAGTAAGAAATAAAAAACTTCCTGGAAATCAATGAAAATGAACACAGAACAACACAAAATCTATGGGACATAGCAAAAGTAGTTCTGAAATGGAAGTTCATAGCATTACAGGCCTACCTCAAGAAACAAGAAAAATTTCTAATAGACTATCTAACCCAACAACTTAGAGTACTAGAAAGTAAACAAAAATAAAAGCTAAGAGCAAATAGTTGGAAAGAAATAGTAAAGGTCAGAGAGGAAATAAATGACATAGAAACTAAAAAAAAAACAATTCAAATAATTGAAAAAATAAGATTGATGAACATTTAGCCAGCCTTAGGAACAGAGAGAGAACCCAAATAAACAAAATCAGAAACAAAAAAGGAGAAGTAACAACTGACACCACAGAAATACAAGGGTTGTTAAAAAATACTATGAACAATTATACACCAACAAATTGGACAACCTAAGTGAAATGGACAAATTTTAAGAATCACATGGTCTCCCAAAATTGAATCAGGAAGAGTCAGAAAACTTGAACAGACCAATAACAACTAAGGAAATTGAAGGTGTAATCAATAAACTCTCAGCATACAAAAGCCAGGGCTGGACAGCTTCACATGAGAGTTTTATAGAACATTTAAAGAAGAACTAACACCCATTCTCCTCAAACTATTCCAAAAAATTCAAGAGGAAGGAAGATTTCCAAGTTCTTTGTATGAGGCCAGCATAATCATAATTCCAAAACCAGATAAAAACACTACAAAATTAAAAAAATACAGGCCAATATTCCTGATAAACATAGATGCCAAAATCCTCAACAAAATATTAGCAAAACAGATCCAACAATATATTTTTAAAAATTATTCAACATGATCAAGTGCAATTCATCACAAGGATGCAAGGCTGATATAATATTCACAAGATAATAAATGTGATACTCCACATAAACAAAATGAAAGATAAAAACCATATGATCATATCAATAGATGCTAAAAAAAAAAACATTTGACAAAATCCAGCACCCATTTATGATAAAAACTTTTAGTAAAGTGGGAATAGAAGGATCATATCTCAACATAATAAAGACCATACATGAAAAACCTACAGCCAACATCATACTCCTTGGGCAAATCTGAAAGCATTTCCATTAAGAATAGGAATAACACAGGGATGTCCACTTTGGCCACTCTTATTCAACATACTACTGGAAGTCTTAGCCACAGTGATTAGAAAAGAAGAAAAGTAAAAGTGATCCAAATTGGAAAGGAGGAAGTGAAATGGTCATTATTTGCAGATGACATGATATTTTACATAGAAAACCATAAAGACTCCATCAAAAATTTACTAGATTTAATAAATAAATTTGGAAAAGGAGCAGGATACAAAATTAACATCCAGAAATCTATGGCATTCTTATACACTAATAATGAACACTCAGAAAAGGAAACTAAAACAAAATCCCGTTTACCACTGCAACAAACAAAAAAAATAAGAAGGTAAAAGACCTGTTCTCAAAAAACTACAGAACATTAACACAAGAAATAAAGGAAAATATAAAAAAGTGGAAACATATACCATGTTCATGGATTGGAAGAATTAACATCACTTAAATGTCTATACGACTCAAAGCAATATACAGATTCAATGCAATCCCTATTAAAGTACCAATGGCATATTTCGCATATCTAGAATGAACACTCAAAAAGTTTATATAGAACCAAAAAAGACCCCGAATAGCCACAGCAATCTTGAAGAACAAAGTGGGAGGGATCACAATACCAGATATCAAGTTAATATATATTTTTTTTATTGATTAATTTTTGTTACAGATGTTTCTCCTTTTTCCCCCACTGATTCCCCCCTCCCTCTCCTTCCCTGCCCCTTCTCCAGATTGTTGTCCATGTCCACTGTCCATGCATACATGCATATAAGTTCTATGGTTCATCCCTTCCCCACCTCCCCCCTCTTTAGGGGATTGTCAGTCTGTACCCCGCTTCTGCGTCTCTGGGACTACTCCATTCCTCAAACTGTTATGTTCATTATATTCCACAAATAAGTGACATCATATGAAACTTGTCTTTCTCTGTTTGGCTTGTTTCACTTAGGATGATACTTTCAAGGTCCCTCCATGTAGTCTCAAAGGATAAGAGATCTTTCTTTCTTACCGCTGTGTAGTACTCCATTGTGTATATGTACCACAGCTTTTTGATCCATTCGTCTACTGATGGACACTTGGGCTGTTTCCAGATCTTAGCGATTGTAAATAGTGCTGCTACAAAGATGGGGTACATATATTCTTTCTGATTGGTGTTTTATGCTTCTTAGGGTATATTCCTAGAAGTGGGATCACTGGGTCAAATGGAAGATCAATTTTTAATTTTTTGAGGTGACACCATATTGTTTTTCATAGTAGCTGCACCAGTCTGCATTCCCACCAGCAGTGCACTAGAGTCCCCTTTTCTCCACACCCTCGCCAACACTTGTTGTTTGATGATTTGTTGATGGCAGCCATTCTGACAGGTGTGAGATGATACCTCATTGTTGTTTTGATTTGCATCTCTCTGATGATTAGTGATGATGAGCATTTCTTCATATGTTTCTTAGCCATTTGTATGCCCTGTTTGGAGAGGTGTCTATTTAGTTCTTTTGCTCATTATTAAATTGGGTTATTTGTCTTCATTTTGTGGAGTTGTATGAGCACTCTATATGTATTGGAAATTAACCCCTTATCTGATATATCATTGGCAATTATGCTCTCCCATACAGTGGGTAGCCTTTCCGTTTTGATGATTGTATCTTTCGCTGTGCAGAAGCTTTTGAGTTTGATGTAGTCCCATGTGTTCATTTTCTCCTTTGTTTCTATTGCCTTAGGTGATGTGTCAGTAAAAATTCTGCTGCGTATGATGTCTGAAATTTTGTTGCCCACAGTCTCTTCTAGGATTTTTATGGATTCATGAGTTACATTTAAGTCTTTTATCCATTTTGAGTTTATTCTGGTGTAGGGTGTAAGTTGATGGTCTAGTTTCATTTTTCTGCAAGTAGCTGTCCAATTTTCCCAGCACCATTTATTAAAGAGGCTGTCCTTACTCCACTGTATGCTTTTGCCACCTTTGTCAAATATTAATTGAGCATATTGCCTTGAGTCCATTTCTGGGTTCTCTATTCTGTTCCACTGGTCTATATACCTGTTCTTGTGTCACTACCAGGCTGTTTTGATTATAGTGGCTTTGTAGTATAACCTGAAATCTGGTATTGTGATCCCTCCAACTTTGTTCTTCCTTTTCAAGATTGCTGTGGCTATTCGAGGCCTTTTTTGGTTCCATATGAACTTTTGAAGTAATTGTTCTAATTCTGTGAAGTATGCCATTGGTATTTTGATGGGGATTGCGTTGAATCTATATATTGCTTTGGGTAATGTGGACATTTTAATGATGTTAATTCTCCCAATCTATGAACAGGGTATGTGCTTCCATCCAGATATCAAGTTATACTACAAAGCCATCATAATCAAAACAGCCTGGTACTGGCACAAGAACAGGCATATAGATCAGTTGAATAGAACATAGAAACCAGAAATCAACCCAAGACAGTATGTGCAATTAATATTCTACAAAGGAAGCAAGAGCATACAGTGGAGAAAAGACAGTCTCTTCAATAAATGGTGTTGGGAAAATTGAACAGGTACATGCAAAAAAAACAAAAAACAAAATCAAACTAGACTACCAACTTATACCATACACAAGAACAAACTCAAAATGGATAAAAGACTTACATGTAACTCATGAAACCATAAAAATCCAGGCAGAAAAATCTCAGACATCATACATAGTGGAATTTTCACTGATACATTGCCTAGGGCAAGAGAAACAGGAAAATTAATAAATGGGACTACATCAAACTTAAAAGCTTCTACATGGCAAAAGAAACCATCATCAAAATGAAAAGGGAACCCACTCTCTGGTAGAACATATTTGCCAATGATACATCAGATACGAGGTTAATGTCCAAAATATATAGATAATCAAACAACTCGACATAAGGAAGACAAACAATCCAATTAAAAAATGGGCAGAGGACCTGAATAGACACTTCTTCAAACAGGACATACAAATGGCCAGGAGACATATAAAAATGCTCAACATCTCCAATCATCAGAGAGATGCATATTAAAATGACTATGAGACATCACCTCACAGCTGCCAGAATGGTGGCCATCAACAAATCCTCAAACAAGTGCTGGCAAGGATGTGGAGAAAAGGGTACCCTAGTACACTGCTGGTGGGGATGCAAACTGGTGCAGCCACTATGGAAACCAATTTGGTGCTTCCTCAAAAAATTAAAAATGAAATTGCATTTGACCCAGTGATTCCAATTTATATATTGAACCCCTAACCCCAGTGTCATAGTATTTAGAAAGGGGTCCAGTGGGAGGTAATTAAGGTTAGATGAAGTCATAAGGGTGGGGCCCTCATGATGGGATTAGTGCCTTTATAAGAAGAGACACCAGAGCACCCTCTCTCTCTGACTTTCTCCTTCTCTCTCTCCCTCTCTCTCTCCCCTTTGTTTTCCTCCCTCCCTCCTTTCTTCTCTCCCTCTCCAACATATGAGGACACAGTGAGAAGGCAGCCATCTACAACCAGGAAGAGAGCTCTCACAAGAAGCTGACAGCACTGGCACTCTGATTTGGGGCTTCTGGCTCTGTTGTTTAAGCCACACAGTCTATGGTATTTTGTTATGGCAGTCTGAACTAATACAATAGCCAAATATAGTATTCACTACGTTGTGAGTTTATACAATAATTGATAAATTCATTTTATACTTTAAAAGTACACTTTGTATATTAATTTTTAAACTGAAAAGTATATTGAGCTCTTTAGCAGTGTGATTTTGCGCAGGATATTTAACCTCTGTGTTTTCTAGCCTATAAATATTACAGTAGAATATCAATATTTATTGAGTGCTTAGAATAGTGCCTGGCACATGGTATACTATGTGTTTATTAAATTAATATAAACAAAATGAAGCATATTTCTAAAGTTATTTTCCTGCATTTGTATGTTTTAATGTTATCTTTTTACTACAGAAAACAGTTTAGGCTCAATGCCTCTTGTGTTTGTTTTTCTCCTTAGGTCTTTTCATGATTATTAATTATTGGGCTGTTGCTAATTAATATATTATTTTTCTCTATGTTGTTATTCAACTGGGGTGCTGAGGACTTTAAACCACGGATGTCCCTTTCTCTCATTCAAAACTTCTTAAATAATAGAAAGTTTTTGACTAGGATGGGAAAATATTTTCTTTAATAATTTAGATTTTTCTACATAGCTATGTGTATGAATTTTATTTCTGCTGTCATCCAAGTAACACAATTTAATAAATCAGTATTTTTATTTGGAAAGCAACACTTTCAAATAGAGAAACATGTTCAGATTAGTCCTGGATAAATAATGGTTGTCTTTGCAAACATAATGACTGCGAGGCACATACTTTCTTTGAATCTAAGGAGATTTTTATTATTGTTGCTTTTTAAATTTCATTTCAGAGATAGCACATTTAAAACATTAGGGATGCTGTCTTGATATTTTAACTTTTTTCAGAGTCATGGAGACTCCTCCTAGATGTACATATGCACTTAGTGGTATTTTTATATCAATTCTGTGAAAATGTAATTGCACACTAGCAACATTAGTGCCTTTCTAGTAAAGATATGGGTACATATAGTTATCTTGATCAAATTTCCCTTCATGGAAACTGGGTTATATTCTGAATATATCAGGGTGATCAATGCCCATTTCACTTTGCAGATCCTGAAGCCAAAATGTTCCTAGAAGGCTAGAGCCCCTATTAAAGGCTCTTAAATTTTACTTGGACTTCTCATTTCCCATATTTTAATTCACGGGCTCTGATTCAGGGAGAAAAGCTAATCATCTTCAGTGGTAGAATTCATCAAATGCTTAGGCAAAGTGATAGTTATGACCATTCTTTTTGTCCAAAGTAAAGAAAGGAAAGAGAGGTCACTCTGAGCAAGGACAGCGAGAGCTGGCCTTGCAGAGGCTGTTGCCCAGAAGTGCCCATCATCACCCTGAGTGAGCTTCCCGGAGCGGGCGTCACCCTGTGTATTTATCCTTGCCGGGTGGGGTGGCAGTGCTCTGTTGCTGAGGAAAGAATTCGGGGGTCAGAGGTTCGCTCAGCTCCACTGCTGCTCCGCTCACACTGCAAAACAAAACCTCCCACTGCAGCCTTCATGTCGCCCGAGGAAAATCTCTGCTGCCTGTTTCGAAGAGACTACGGTTCACCCAGTGAACTACCAAAGCAGAAATGGGTGTTTTAGGAATTTAGTCACCCTTCCTTAAGTTTGAAGGCTTGCAGACTTCCTCGTGTCGTTTAAAAAAAATAAAAATCTGGATCCTATGGGTGGAACCTCAGTGACAGCAGATGGGAGTAATCATCCCTCTGAGTCACAGAGGGAGGTTAGTCTTCCTGTTTGTCAGCCTAACACCCCCACCTCGGTTTAATCATTCTATATCCAAAGGCTCATCCCTTTAAAAGAGTCAAGGACTCTTAATTCTCTGGATAAGGAGCCCAACACAGCTATGGGTTTTACTTGACCTTTTGAATAAATGGAAAAAAAGAAAATTTCAACGTTCTTCCTTAAAAAATAAGATGCACCAGTATTGATATCTTTGATAAAACATATATATGAATTTAAATATCAAAACAGGGGCTCACATTATTACAACAAGCAATCAGAAGGCCCTACTCTCAGGGGGTATGTTACAAATCATAGGATGACTTTTATGTAATATGGTTCTGCCAGGTTCTGTAGGCGAGGTGGGGGAATAGGCGTTAACCAGGCTAACATATAGTTAAGCAGCGGACACAGGCTTTCCCCTGCTGAAAGTCCCACTCGGAGATAATGGTCTTTCACTAAGTTAGGTAATTTATAACGGACAATATGACAGACAACTCCTAAAAAAAAATCGAATTACAAATTATAGGAAAAAGCAAATTCAAACCAAGACAAAAGAACTATTCATTATGGGGAAAGTACTGAAACAAGAAGCCCTGTGTTGTGCTTAAGTTTCAGGAAAACTAGAAATTAGCTAGATTTATCATTTATAATGCTTCAAAAAGAGAAGAAGTGAAATTGTTGATCTTCACCATCACGACTGCAGGAGTTACACTGAATTTGAGAGTTATTGTTTTATATCTTTATTGAATTATTTAAAATAAGATTTTTCAAATTATACAATTCAATTATCATAGTGTGTACTAATATATATTTCATAATAGATAAACAAATGGAGTGAAATTTATAAATACAGATCCAAAACTATGTGCAAACTTAATTTTGAATGAACTTGACCTCTTAATTCAGTGGAATGGAGTATTTTAAAAATGAGGCCCAGCCCAGCTGGTGTGGCTCCATGGTTGAGCATCAACCCATGCACCAAGAGGTCACCAGTTCAATTCCCGGTCAGGGCACATGCTCAGGTTGTGGGCCTGATCCCCAGTGGGGGGTTTGCAGGAGGCAGCCGATCAATGTTCTCTCTCATCAATGTTTCTATCTCTCTCTCCCTCTCCCCTCCTCTCTCCCTAAAATCAATAAAGAAAAATAAATAAATAAGGCCCACATAAATGTATATTGTTCTGGAAAAAAAAAATGATTGCTCCATCAGACCATTTATATAACTAAAATCGAGATAAATTAAATATGTAAAATTCAAATATGCATGTATTATTTTATTGTGTGAGTATATATACAATAAAAATTGAGAATAAAAATTGAATAAACAATACAGAAAACCCAAACCTATAAAAATAAATAAATAAATAAATGATGGATGGCAAAAATCACTGTAAATGTAAACCAGAGAGAAAATATTTGCAGCCAATAAAATAGACAAGTTAAAACCTAATATAAAATGAATTCTACATATTGAAAAGAAAAAGACAATCAAAGAAGAAATTGGATAACCCATACAAATAGGCAATTACAAAAGAAATATTGCATATAGCCAATAAAAATATGAAAAGATGTTCAAACTCACATGTATTCAAAGACACGCAAATAAAAATTATAAATTAATGTTGATTCATCAGACTGGCAAAATTCTAAGCATTCAGTATTGAAATGATTTTGGTAAAGCAAACTTATACATTGGTGATACAAGTGCCAATTTCAACAATTGGTAAGGAATCTGACAATATACGATAACATTCTCTTTCCATCTTTCTCTAGCTCCTTAGACAAAAACCTTTAGACATTAGCAAACTGTGAAAACCAGAGGATGAATGTTGACACAACCCCTTTGGAATTAAAGGTAAGTAAGCCACTTCACTTGGGTGACATGCTGGGTTGATAAAACAGCTTCTGCAAATTCTGTATCCAGGGGTCTGTTTCTAATACAGATGACTATTGTCTTTCGTGTTTGAAAATTATTCAAAAGGTTTTGGGATGCTTTATATATTAACATGTGGATAACTTCATTAATAAAACCATGGTCTCTTCATCCGCACTACCAGGAACTCTTCCCAGCACATAATAAGTACTCAGTAAAGGTTTGTGAAATGAAGAAAAAGTTGTGCGCTCTGAACTCTATGCCTCACCTTCAAACTGAATTGAAAAGGCCAACTACAAGAATGTTCCTGAGTACCTCGATGACATTCTGTTAAAAATTGATCATGACTTCCTTGCCAAAGGTTTTTCTCAAATTATACTAACAAAGAATAATAGTCATTCGTTTATTAAATTATAAAATAAACAAATGCATACAATGTTCAACCCAGAAATTTCACTTTTAGGAGACATATTCCTATAAAAAGATATATGTATACTAATTTATAAAAACATATACATATATATACATAATAATGTACATAAAAACATTTTCATTGTAGAAAATAATTATAAAAATGATAAAGGAAAATGTCCTTAGTTTGAAGATAGTCTTGAATCTATAGAGTAAAAAGAGTCACAGAATTTCATGCAGAATTGAGGAAGCAAATGCATCCACCTAGGCTTATTCTGACAAAAATCTGAATTCCAAGACAGAAAATAACGCTAAGTACCATTCTTAAACAGAGAAAACTGAATTCCAGAAAGCATTCTAATACTTTTACATATGTAGTTTTACTTTTTTGTGTTTTTATAACTGACCATGTTCTGTTGACCAATCCTAGAGATAATGGATATTAATATAACTTCTATAAATTACCTGGAACCTTCACACATATCAATCTTTCATAATATATTAAAAATTTAAACAAGCCCTGACCAGGTGGCTCAGTTGGTCGGAGCATCATCCAGTACACCAAAATTTTGCGAGTTCAATTCCTGGCCAGTGCACATACCTAGGTTGTGGGTGTGATCGCTGGTCAGGGCGCATGCGGGAGGAAACCGATCGATGTTTCTCTCTCTCTCCCTTTTTTTTCCTCTCTCTCTAAAAATCAATGTAAACATATCCTCAGGTGAGGATAAACAAAATTTAAACAAGTATATATTAAAATATTAAAGAAATTTATCACATTGTACTGTTAATGTATACATACTTTCTATATGTAATTATTGGAGGGTAAGGTGTTTGTTTTCCCCTTCTTTTAAACAGGCAAGTGATCTTTGATCAGTTATGGTTATGTCTCCATCTACTGGTAGAAAGGTATTTCAAGTATTTGTACAATAAGTAAAGTCACCATAACACTGAAACATCTGAAATGCTGCATAAACAGGAATTACTGTGGTTGTTATTGGGTACATGTTATCAGGGTCTCCACAGCTTATCTTGTTGTTATACAGGAAAAAGATAATATTTTCTGCTACGTGATAACTATTTAAATTTTACTTTTCTGTATTCGAATTAGTAGCATCAGTGTTTTCAAAAATTGACAAGATCTTTTAACATGAAATCTAAAATTCTAATTTAAAAACATACCTTAAAGTGCTTCTGGTTTTTATTTATGTAATTCAATTAGCTATATGGCCATTTTATCAGCTCTGCCTAGACCTAAACTTCCTGCATTTATACACATGGCCTTCTTCACTTTTCTCACAACTTTGCGAGAGGGTGTATTATGTCTCTGCCTTATGATGAAGAAATATGGTACAAAGAGATCTTACAATTTACCCAACCTCAACAAACAGGTACATGGCAGAGATAAAAATGTATCCTAGATTTCTTGATTTCAAATTCAGTGCTTTTTTATAAGACCTTTCCCATTTGCAATTATGATGAATTCATGAACCAATATTTGGGTATATACTCATATCCAATAGGAATATAAGTTATTATAAAATTACAAAATAAAGATAACAATAAGGTCTCTGAATGTGAGAAGCTTAGGGGGGAAGTAAAATCAAAGACTACTTCATAAAAGTATATACATCAGGCTGAATTAAACTGACCATCAAAATAAAATGAAAATATCTGGAAATTTGAGAGTCTTCAAATACATACAATTTATGCAAATATATATTTTTCTATCTCTTCATTCTTTTTCTACAGCCATCTTCTTGAAACACTAGTGGGTGAATTATTACTCAGTTAAGACTTCTGGCATAAATTAGACTAAGGATCAGGAGAAGATGCTATATTGTTCAACAAACATTTTTCTGTAATACTAAAAAAGAAAAAAACAACAAGCTAAGTGTTTGTATTTGTTAACTGTATACATAAGACACTGTGTGTAAGAAGTGTGAATGTGAGGGGTAGACACCAACTATAAAGAAGAGTGAGATCAGGTTCTTTTCCTTTAAAAGTTATTTTTCCCCTCTCTCTTCCTCACTTTTCTATTCATTCTGTTTCCATCAAAGGGGTTGTGACTTGTATAAAACCACGAGACAACAGGAATGGAGGACAGAGATAAAAGGTGTCACATTTTTTTTCTGTTCCTGTCAAGGTTCTGTAAGATCTGAACAAGCAGACTACAGGTCCTCTTGGAGGTCCACTAATTCTTAGTGGTACCTTAGGAAACTTTTGTATGTATTTGTAGAAAAGCAGATCCTGAGCATATACTCTATGTGGAAGAGTTACTGAATTGCATCCTCAGTTTCTCTTAATTTCTATCTCCTGCCCACCCTATACATTCCATTTAAAAATAATGAGATGTGCCCAGCTGGTGTGACTCAATGGTTGAGCGTCGACCCATGCACCAAGAGGTTACCAGTTTGATTCCCGGTCAGGACACATACCCAGGTTGTGGGCCAAATCTCCAGTGTGGGGCATGCAGGAGGTGGCCAATCGATGTTCTCCCTCATCGATGTTTCTGTCTCTCTCCTTCTCCCTTCCTCTTTCTCTAAAATCAATGAAGAAAAAAACAAGAGAGAGAGAGATGTAAAACCCAAAGCTCTAATCTCAAACCCAGTCTTCCTTATTAGCTAGTATTATTATTGGTGGGGAGCCTTCCCTGTCCCCACTGGTTGCCAGGGAAAGTGGGATTCTTTCGATGGCATAAGAAAAAGAATTTTCTGAGACTCACACAGGTGAATGAGTGGCATTTATTTGCATGGAGTTAAATCCCTGAGTTTCCAAGGTCCCATTTTCCTCCATCCCACCATGGAAGAAATATAGCTGTGATGTCAGCAGAGCTGGGATTAAAGCCATTGCCCAGAGTTTCCATTACATTTTGGGACACAGTCCAATACAGCATCAGGCTAGCTTAGTTTCTGTTATCAGTTGCAGCCCATCAATCCATTATGTATGGGGTCCACATGGCCATGGAGGGAACTCAGGGAAATGCAGGAAAGCCACACAACAGCCAAGAGTGCTAAGAGAGCAAACTCCTCAGTCTGGGGGATTACGTCCCACCAAATTTCCTGGAGCGTGCAGTGGCTCCACACTCTCTAGCCAACGATCTCCATTCCCAGATTTGACTCACAGGCACCTTCTTACCTACCCTCAACCTCACTGCACATGGACCCATCTCCCCTTCGTCCAGTCCCTCCCCCCAGAGTTCTACAGGGAATGAGTCAGTGGTTCCCCAGAGAGTATATAGTTATAGTTTCCTGGTAAAGCTACCTAACGGACATGTCTATAATGTCTGGCCTTCTTTTGGTTCCTTTCCCACTATTAATAACTAGCTAGTTACAACAGTATCAGTATTACTTAAAACAGAGGTGATTGAAATTATGTGTGCCCATATCGAGGCACACATAAAACTAATCACAGTTCAGCCTAGTCAACATTATTTTTCTGCCCCTGAAAGGGGCAGAACAAGTCCATTATGTCTGGACAAGTGACTTTCCAACTAGGTCAATATTATCTTGTCTTTCATAGATAGGCCAACTCTGAACATGTTCTCCTGCCCAGAACTTTTGAGTTGTATCTTGAATGGACATCAGACTGGGTGTCAGAAATAGGATTCCAGCCCCAGCTGACTTGTATGATCACCTACCTTTCAAGACCTTAATACCCTTTCTTGTGAATTGAATGAGTTAAGGTGAAGAATCTCAAAGGTTTCTTCCAGCATTAGTGCTGGTTGTATAATTTAATCAAAAGCTAGAAATACATTCCTGACCTTCACTTCAAAAGTCCCTGGTACCAGAATGAGTTGATTCTATGAGTAAGCCTCACAGAAAATCTGCTGTAAAAATAACTAAAGCAAACTTGCATATGTTTTTCCAAGACAGAATCCCTTCTTTCTTATAGGTTTAACATTTTGTTTGTTAGCATAGTTAATTGGTTTTGCAAATGCCAAAAGGATAAACTCAACTTTATCTCTGTTTGGAGAATGGTTATTATTGCTGCTTTTCCACTTTCTTAGTAAACTCTACTCAAGCTTTTAAAATTCCATGGAAACCAGAGATATTTGGGTGTTTTAGCTTTTTATTTCATTAAATGTTTTTATTGATTTTTTTTTTTTTTTTTTTTAGAGAGAGTGGAAAGGAGAGATAGAAACATCATTGTGACAGAGAAACATCAATGTGACAGAGAAACATCGATCGACTGCCTCCTGCACGCCCCCTACTGGGGATCGAGCTTGCAACCCAGGCATGTGCCCTGACCGGGAATTGAACTGGGACCTCTCAGTCCATGGGATGACACTAATTCACTGAGCCACACAGGCCAGGCTGTTTTTCGCTTTTTAAAATACACTGCTTGAGTTTTATCTGTAGGGGCTCTTCTAGACTCCCTCTCTGAAGGAGGGCTTGTCTATGGGACGGAACATTGCCTCTGTCCTCAGTTTGGCAGCAACCACCAAATCTGTTCATCTCGGCCCTGAGACCACCTCACTTCTAAAACCTGCTCTCACCCTTTCCTACTTGTTCCTCCAGTGATCCTGGAACTATAGTGAGAGAGGTTCCCTAAGATCTTGATGTAGAAATCAGGTCCCCAAGTTATTCCCCTGCTGTGCTCCTCAAGTTTCTCAAACTAGTGCCATTCTCTCTCATCCTCTCTGTGTCCCCTTCTTAGAAGAATCCCCTAAAAGACTAACCAGAGTCTCAAGTTTTTCAAACAATTCATTTCTTTGCAGAAAGCAAGAAGTCCCTCCTCCTTTGGGGAAGTCTGAGACAATCTAGTCAAATAAATTTCCAGCTAAGGGTCTTTAGGGATTTTCTTAAAATGGGGAGTAATGGGGTGCTTCCAACTCCTCCTGAAGTCTCCAGCTGGGAGGTCAACCAGAGGTCTTTTCAGTCCCTGACCACATAACCCCTCTGGGAGACACTGCCCCTTGTGGAGCTACAATTAAGCAGTGTGGAGAGTTTCAGAGCTCCTACAACTAGCTGTCACCTCCTCCTTACATCTCACATCTTCCTGCCCCTGCACCCCACTCTGCTCTGGTTCCAGATTTTGAAGCTGCCCCTGGGGGGTGGTCCCAAGAATGCCACCCCTCACTCTTTCCTGATCCACAACTCGCATTTGTAAGGTTTTGTTTCTTATGCTGTTTGCTAGAAGCTTATTCTATCTTTCCCTATACATCTTTATTTATCTGAGTTAATGATAATCAGAAAAATTTCAAAGGATTGGGTCTATTTTGTCACTTTCCAGTTTAGGTAATTGAAGCACTGCTTTTTACAGGAAGTATTATTTCTTATTGAGTTTTTTCTATTGCTATATTTTCTTATCAGATTAATAGAGAAAATTTTAAAAATAGCTACTAGTTGAGAGCTTATTTGCATACTTGAATATTTAACAGTTATATTGAATCCAATAAAAATGATGAAATGTTTTCTTAAGTTTTATTTTAAAGAATTTGAACTTAATATACACAAGTTTTTTAAATTAATTAATTTATTTTAGTTACAGGTGTTTCTCCTTTTTCCCTCACTGATTCCCCCCTCCTCCTCCCTCCCCGCCCTGTCCCCAGCTTTGTTGTCCATGTCCATTGTTCATGCATACATGCATATAAGTCCTGTGGTTTATGTCTCCCCCACCACCCCCTCTTCTGGGGATAGTCAGTCTGTGCCCAACTTCCACGTCTCTGGGACTACCCCATTCCTCAGACTGTTAGGTTCATTATATTCCACAAATAAGTGAGATCATATGATACTTGTCTTTCTCTGTTTGGCTTGTTTCATTTACGATGATACTTTCCAGTTCCCTCCATATAGTCTCAAAGGATAAGAGATCTTTCTTTCTGACAGCTGCATAGTACTCTATTGTGTATATGTACCATCACTTTTTTATCCATTTGTCTACTGATGGACATTTGGGCTGTTTCCAGATCTTAGCTATTGTAAACAGTGCTGCTATGAACATGGGGGTACATATATTCTTTCTGATTGGTGTTTTATGCTTCTTAGGGTATATTCCTAGAAGTGGGATCACTGGGTCAAATGGAAGTTCACTTTTCAATTTTTTGAGGTAACACCATATTGTTTTCCATAGTGGCTGCACCAGTCTGCATTCCCACCAGCAGTGTACTAGAGTCCCCTTTTCTCCACACCCTCGCCAACACTTGTTGTTGGATGATTTGTTGGTGGTGGCCATTCTGACAGGTGTGAGGTGATACCTCATTGTTGTTTTAATTTGCATCTCTCTGATGATTAGTAATGATGAGCATTTCTTCATATGTCTCTTAGCCATTTATATGCCCTGTTTGGAGAGGTGTCTATTTAGTTCCTCTGCCCATTTTTTTTTTTTTTTATCCTCACCCGAGGATATTTTTCCATTTTTTGTACAGATAGAGTTGGAAGGAGAGAGAGGAAGGGGGAGAGAGTGAGAAACATCGACGTGAAGGGACACATCGAGTGGCTGCCACCCGGACGACCAACCAGGGCCGGGGACAAACTGCAACCGAAGTACGCGCCCTTAGCGGGAACCGAACCCGGGTCTCTCAGGACCGCAGTTCGACACTCTAACCGCTGAGCCAAACTGGCCAGGGCCCTCTGCCCATTTTTTAATTTTTTGGGTTCTTTGTCTTCCTTTGGTTGAGCTGTATGAGCACTCTATATATATTGGAAATTAAGCCCTTATCTGATATATCATTGGGAATTATGCTCTTCCAAAATGCCTTTCCAGCCCTGGCCGGTTTGGCTCAGCGGTTAGAGCGTCGGCCTGTGGTCCTGAGAGACCCGGGTTCGGTTCCCGCTAAGGGCATGTACTTCGGTTGCAGTTTGTCCCCGGCCCTGGTTGGTCGTGCGGGTGGCAGCCACTCGATGTGTCCCTTCACGTTGATGTTTCTCTCTCTCTCTCCCTTCCTCTCTCTCTCCCTCCCACTCTATCTGTACAAAAAAATGGAAAATATCCTCGGGTGAGGATAAAAAAACAAAAAAACAAACAAACAAAAAAAATGCCTTTCCATTTTGATGATTGTATCTTTTGCTGTGCAGAAGCTTTTGAGTTTGGTGTAGTCCCATGTGTATATTTCCTCCTTTGTTTCTGTTGCCTTAGGTGATGTATCACTGAAAATTCTGCTGCATATGATGTCTGAAATTTTGTTGCCAACAGTTTCTTCTAGGATTTTTATGGATTCATGAGTCACATTTAAGTCTTTTATCCATTTTCAGTTTATTCTTGTGTGTGGTGTAAGTTGATGGTCTAGTTTCATTTTTTTTGCATGTAGCTGTTGAATTTTCCAACACCATTTATTAAAGAAGCTGTCTTTACTCCACTGTATGCTCTTGCCACCTTTGTCAAATATTAATTGAGCATATTGTCTTGGGTCCATTTCTGGGTTCTCTGTTCTGTTCCATTCATCTATCTGCCTGTTCTTGCACCAGTACCAGGCTGTTTTGATTACAGTGGCTTTATAGTATAACCTGAAATCTGGTAATGTGATCCTTCCAACTTTGTTCTTCTTTTTCAAGATTGCTGTGGCTATTTGGGGTCTTTTTTGGTTCCATATGAACTTCTGAAGTATTTGCTCTAGATCTGTGAAGTATGTCGTTGGTATTTTGATGGGGATTGCATTGAATCTATAGATTGCTTTGGGTAGTATGGACATTTTAATGATGTTAATTCTTCTAATCCATGAACAAGGTATAAGCTTCCACTTTTTTATATCCTCCTCGATTTCTTTTTTCAATGAACTGTAGTTTGCTGAGAATAGAAACTTTATTTCTTTGATTAAGTTTATTCCTAGGTATCTTAATTTTTTTTGCCATGATGGTAAATGGAATTGTTTATTTCAGTTTCTCTTTCTGTGAATTCATCATTGGTGTATAAGAATGCCGTCGATTTATTGTCATTAATTTTGTATTCTGCTACTTTGTCAAATTCATTTATTAAGTCTAGTGAATTTTCATGGAGTCTTTGGGGGTTTTCTATGTATAGTATCATGTCATCTGCGAATAATGACAGTTTCACTTCTGCTTTTCCAATTTGGATCCCTTCTATTTTTTCTTCCTGTTTGATTGCTGTGGCTAAGAATTCCAGTAATATGTTAAATAAGAGTGTCAAAAGTGGGCATCCTTGTCTTGTTCCTGTTCTTAAGGGAAATGATTTTAGTTTTTGCTCATTGAGCATGATGTTGGCTGTAGGTCTTTCATATATGGCCTTTATTATGTCAAGATATGATCCCTCTATTCCCAGATTGCTGAGTGTTTTTATCAGAAATGGGTGCTGGATTTTGTTGAATGCTCTTTCAGCATCTATTGATATGATCATATGATTTTTATCTTTCATTTTGTTTATGTGGTGTATCACATTTATTGATTTGTGAATATTGTACCAGCCTTGCATCCCTGGGATTAATCCCACTTGGTCATGGTGAATATTTTTTTTTTGATGTATTGCTAGATCCGATTTGCAAGTATTTTGTTCAGGATTTTTGCATCTATGTTCATCAGGGATATTGGCCTGTAGTTTTCTTTCTGTATAGTGACTTTTTCTGGTTTTGGAATTAGAATTATGCTGACCTCATAAAACGAATTTGGAAGTCTTCTTTCCTCGTGAATTTTTTGAAATAGCTTGAGAAGAATGGGTATTAATTCTTCTTTGAATGTTCAGTAAAACTCTCCCGTAAAGCCATCTGGGCTTGGGCTTTTGTTTGCTGGAAGAGTCTTGATTACATTTTCAATTTCTTTTGTTGTTGTTGGTTTGTTCAAGTTTTCTATCTCTTCTTGGTTCAGTTTTGGGAGAATATGTGTTTCTAGAAATTTGTCCATTTTGCTTAGATTGTCAAATTTGTTGCCGAATAATTGTTCATATTTGTTCACGATCCTTTGTATTACTGTGGTGTCAGTTTTAATTTCTCCTCTTTCATTTCTGATTTTGTGTATTTGGGTTCTCTTTGTTTCTTGGTGAGTCTAGCTAAGGGTCCATCAGCCTTGTTTATCTTTTCAAAGAACCAGCTCATTATTTCATTTATCCTTTGAATTGTCTTTTTGGTCTCCAATTCATTTATTTCTGCTCTGATCTTTACTATTTCCTTTCTTCTACTTGCTCTGGGGTTTTCTTTTTGTTTGCTTTCTGGTCCTTCAAGTTGTGAGGTTAGATAGTCTATTAGAAATGTTTCTTGCTTCTTGAAGTAGGCCTGTATTTCTATGAACTTCCCTCTCAAAACTGCTTTCGTTGCATCCCATAGATTTTGTGTTGTTGTGTGTGCATTTTCATTGGCTTCCAGGAAGTTTTAAATTTCCTCCTTGATCTCCTCGGTAACCCATTCATTGTTCAATAAAATGCTATTTATCCTCCATGTTTTCAAATGTCTTTGCATGTTCTTGTTGCAATTCATTTCTACTTGCATGCCATTGTGATCTGAAAAGATGCTTCATATGATTTTAATATTCTTGAACTTGTAGAGACCTAGTGTGTGCCCTAACATGTGGTCTATCTTTGAGAATGTCCCATGTGCACTTGAGCACAATATGAACTCTGCAGTTTTGTGGTGTAATTCTCTGTAGATATTAATTAAATCCATTTTATCTAGTGCTTCATTTAGAGTCTGGGTTTCCTTGTTAATTTTTTGTCTAGAAGATCTATCCAGTGATGTCAGCAGGGTATTGAAGTCCCCTGCTATGATTGTATTGCTGTCGATTTCTCCTTTGAAGTCCTCCAGAAGATTTTTAATATATTTTGGTGCTTCTATATTGGGTGCATATATGTTTACCAAGGTTATATCTTCCTGTTGAATACATCTTTTCAATATTATGTAGTGGCCTTCTTTGTCTCTAGTTATGGCCTTCATTTTGAAATCCAATTTATCATATATGAGTATTGCTACCCCAGGTTTTTTGTTTGTTTGTTTTTAGTTTGCTTGGAAGATTTTTTTCTATCCCTTCACTTTCAACCTATGTGAGTCTTTTGTTGTGAGGTGGGTCTCTTATAAACAACATATATGTGAGTCATGCTTTCTTATCCAGTCAGCTACTCTGTGTCTTTTTATCAGAGCATTCAACCCATTCATATTTAAGGTGATAATTGATATGTACTTATTTATTGCCATTTTTGTTTAGTGTGGTTCTATTTTTCTTCCCATTTCTCCTGCTAATTACAGCAGTCCTTTTAGCATATCTTGCAGTGCTGGTTTGGCGTTAATATATTCCCTTAGCCTTTTTTTTGTTGTTGTTCTGTAAAGCTCTTTGTTTGACCTTCCATTTTGAATGATAGCCTTTCTGGATAGAGTAGTCTTGGATTCAGATCTTTGTTTTTCATGACCTTGATTACTTCATGCCACTCCCTTCTGGCCTCAGTGTTTCTGTTGAGAAGTCAGCTGAGAGCCTTATAGGGTTTCCTTTGTAGTTAACCTGTTGCTTATGTCTTGCTGCTTTAGGATTCTCTCTTTGTCTTTAATTTTTGCATTTTAATTACTATGTGTCTTGGTGTGGGCCTGTTTGGGTTCTTCTTACTTGGTGCTCTCTGCGCATCTTGAACTTGAGTGCCTTCTTCCTTCACCAAGTTAGGAAAGTTTTTTGCCACTATTTCTTCAAATATATTCTCTAACCCTTGCCCATTTTCTTCCTCTTCGGGGACTCCTATGATGCAAACGTTATTACGTTTCCAGTTGTCCCACAGTTCTCTTAAGCTGTCTTCCTGTATTTTAATTGTTTTTTCCTTTTGGTTTTCTGATTGGTTGATTTTTTCTAACCTGTTTTCTAATTCACTCATCTGGTCCTCAGCTTCCTCTACTCTGCTGGTTAGTCCTTCCAATGTGTTCTTAATTTCTGCTGTGTCATTCTTAATTTCCCCTTGTTTGGTTTTCAATGTTTCTATATCTTTACTCATGGTGCTGATGTCCTCAGCATCATGGCTCTGAACTCTACCTCTGATAATTTTCTTACCTGCATTTCATTGATCTCATCTTTGATAGAGTTCTCTTGTTCTTTCATTTGGGATTTGTTTCTTTGTTTCACCATTTTGGCTATCTCAGTGGGTTTTGGAGCCTGCCAAATGTTCCCTGTGGATGTTGTTGTTGATCTGCTGTTTGTGGCTCTCTCTCCTGGGTTTGGATGAGCCTTGGTGGGCGGGCCCATGTTAAATACCACAGTCAAGTCTTACTTTCCTATGTAGATTTGCAAGCCCAGAAAGGTTCAGTTATCCTCTAGCTTTTTCCTGGTGACTAGTAGTCTCAGTTACTCAGTGCCTTGGAATGTAGCCCTGGTGTTCTGTATAAGAGGATTTCCAGAGGGTGGGATAGAGGCTGATTGTTAATGAGCCTCAATTTGCATTTCTTTGCCTCACCTGGGAAAGGCTGAATCTCTGAGGGGGGGGGGGGGGGATGCTGCTTTTCACCTCAGCTTGGGGAAGGAGCACACTGGCCACTGTTTTTTGTGGCCACAACTCAGCAAAAACTCTGAGTGCCCTCCAAATTCCGGGTGTCCCCACAGAGTTCCAGCCCAGTCTTCCCTCACTCTGCCATAGCCCCCAGGTGAGTGGTTGTGGCTATTTTAGCGCTCTGTTCTGGCTGTCTGCGCTGTGGAGCAGGCTTGGTGTTTATTCCCCAAGGGCGCTGCTCACACCTAAGACTGCTGCTGTCCCTGGGCTCCTAGCCCACCACCTTCTCATGCCTCCCCAGATCCTACCAGTGTCCCTGGTTATATGGTCCTGTCCTGCTGGTTTACTGTTGCTTTTTTCTGAGGATTTGTCTTTTAGTTGTAATTCCCGTTTGCTCCTGGGAGATCATGTGTGTAGCTTCCATTCACTCCGCCTCCAGTTTCATATCCTCTATGCCTATCTTATGGGCTGCTGGGTTGCACAGGCCTCTCTGGTGCCCTAGCACCCTACAAGACCCACGGGCAACTGGATCGCACCAATCCCTCTCGGGCTCCAGCTTCCGACTGCTCTTGTGAGCTGCTGGACCTCACAGGCCTCTGTGGAGCCCCAGCTCCCACCGCTGGCAGCTGGGGAGTGCTGCTGCCCAGTGGGGCTCAGCTCCTGCTCCGTTTTTGCTGTAGTTTTTGGGAATGGGTCTCAGCTGCTGATCTGTGCTTCTATTGCCTGGGGACGGATGTCTGCTCCCCAGCCTCTGTTGCTGGGGGTATATCTCCACTCTTATCGGGCTGCTACTGTGGGGGATGGTGCTGGGTTCCAGGCTGTTCGTGGCTTCTGAGACCGGCACCTTGGGAGCTCCACTACTGTGCACTGGTCTGTGTTGACACAGAGTGTCCACTGGTCTGATGGTGCCAGGTGCACTGATGGGCTCAGGTTGCTGTGCCCTAGCCACTCCCCCCTGCCTCCTCCCAGGGAAGACCCAGGATCTTCCAAAATGGTGGGACCTCCCCAGGGCGCAGGGAGAAGCGCCCTGAAGGGCCGCTACCGCAGTAACCGGCTGCTCCGTCCATAGCACAGGGACCTTCTGCTCTGCGGCTCTGCACTGCTCGGGTTTGGTCATCCACCTTTACGTCCACTCACTCTCTCTACACACTATCTCTCTCTCTCTCCCACTCACCCCTCTTCCGGTCCTGCCCGCCACCATCTTCTACACAAGTTAATAAAATTTTTAAATCTCCCTTGCATTCTTTTCAACAGATACTTAAAACTATATTGGCTGGTGTTGCATTGGGAGTGCTGGAGTGTACAAATTAAAATAACATGTTCCGTGCCATTTAAGTACATTGACATCAAATAAGGAGATAACAAATTCATATACTAGCATCTAAAATGTTTTTTGAAACAAAGCATGGGATAAATAATACATTCATTGTAAGTTAAAGGCTATATGTGATTCAGAAATACATGTGACTTGAGAGACAGTGTGATGCATCTCATTACTACACATATGTCATGTCAATATGATGAACTATGCTGACTTTTGAAGCTTCCCATCCCACACAAAATAATACAATAAACCCAAATTAATTTTTTAAAACACATAACTAAGATTTAAATTCAGAATGGAAATCCCCAGGTAAAATAAATTAGCAGAATATTCAAAATCAATGTAGTGAGCAAGAGCTAAACCCAGTGAGAAGTCCCCTGTGGGGACTGTGGTTAATACTACCAGGGGTCTGGACTTGAGCTCAGAGTCCCAGGCAACAATGGCCCCTAGAAATGGGCCCTTTCATAAATCTGAAAGCCAATCCATAAAACAGAAACTAGAATACCCTGCTCTCTAGGCCAGGGAGGTAGCAAAAAATTAAGAGGGAGGGGAAAAAAGACATAGGAAGCCCACCTCAAACCTTGTTCCGTGTATTGAATGAATTTGCATTAACCCATGTGAAAACCAGAACTAATAAAACTGAAACCCTCGGGGACTTTGTAAAGTCAAATATGCCCCTGTCCCACAGGGGAACCTTTGCAGAGCAGTCCACCTAATTGCTGTGGACTGAAGAAGAGTCCTTAGTAAAAATGTATAACCCTCAAGAGGAGACAGAAAACTAAACAGGCAGAGAAATGAAGTACAATGAACTGGAGAAATCACATGGAAAGAAATACAGATAATAGAAAAATATAAACATGCCATCGATTAAGGATATTTACAGTGTTTAAAGAGAAGTAGGGAGTAAAAATCATAATGCAAGAACAACACATAATGTAAAGGACTAGATATGTTTTTAAAAGAACAAAGCAAATTCTGAAAATTAAAAAATATAGTAATTTACACTTCCATATCTGCCCAATCAACGTAACTAGTACCAGGCTTTTCCTGCTACCATAAAACACAAGTAAACTGGATTATATACAGAGAGCAGTCATTTTCAGCCATTAAATAACAGCCAGAACAGGACTATAATTCCTGAGAGAAGGAAAACAAATCAGGCCACTCCTACACTTGCTCTGGCTTCTGGTGGAGACACATTTGAATCATAACAGAGAGGGAAATGTACAAGCAGAGCACAACAGGCTCAAAAAATTTTGAGAGATGGAGGTAAGAGATCTGGGTCTGAAGTTGGAGAAGCTGTCTGGGAAGAGAGCCAGAGTGGACAGAGCTACACACAAACAGAGCTCCAGAAATTCACCTAAGGATCACCTAACAACAGACCTAGTTCAAGTAGCAGCACAGGACTGTGATCCTGGAGAGTAAGGAAACCGACAAGGTGAGCTTCCTTGAAGGAACAGCTTGCTACCTGGAGAGAGTTATCAGGCTGCAGTCCAGAGAGCCAACAGCCTAGCAGAACTCACAGGCACTGGAATTTGGTGTGGGCCAGGTGGCTACAATTTGCAGGGTCAAGTATCAGAGAGAAGAGGTCAAGTATCAGAGAGCTACACAGAGATTTACAGAGGGATGCTCTCAAGAATGTGGCTGAGGACTAGTTACACGTGTAAAAGGAAATTAACTGAGGCCAGAGAAACAAGCACCAGAAAGACATAGGCAGAAAATTCTTGACACTCAACAAGACAAAAATAATGTATGCTCTCATTGGCAAGAGTTCAAAGATCTCAACATGTGTAAAAGGGTATTTCCCTACCACTGAGGCTAAATTAACTCAAGAATAGATAAAATTCTGAACCTACTTCATAAAACAGGAAAAAACAAATGTAATGCTTCTTTTTTAGATTTTTGTTTACTGTGGTAAAGTATATATAACACAAAATCAATACCATTTTAACCACATGTAAGTGTACAATTCAGTGGCAGCAAGTACATTAACCACATTGTGAAATCATCACCGCTATCCATGTCCACAGCTTTTTCATCATCTCAAACTGAACAGTAAATCCCCATTCTCCCTCCCTTTAGCCCTTGGTAACCTCTATTCTACTTTCCATCTCTATGAAGTTGCCTACCCCAGGTACTTCATATAGTGGAATCATGCAATATTTTGTGTGTGTGTGACAGCTCACTTCATTTAGCATAAAGATTCATACATGTTGTGGCATGTATCAGAATCCCAGTCCCTTTTAAGGTCAAATAGTGTTCTATTATATGTATATGTCATTTTTTTTTTATCCTCACTCAAGGACATTTTTGCATTTATCTTCAGACAGAGCAGGAGGGAGAGAGGAAGGAAGAGAGAAAAACATGGAATTGAGACACATTGAGTGGTTGCCACCCACATGACCCCAACTGGAGCTGGGGACAAACTGCAATGGAGGTACGTGCCCTTAGCGGGAACTGAACTCAGTTCTCTCTGGACCACAAGCCAATGCTCTAACCTCTGAGCCAAACTGGCCAGGGCTGTATATGTCATTTTTAAAAATTTGTTTTCTGTTTGATTCACTTCTTTTTACCTCTGTGACTTTCTAAATAAATGTCCTCCTTCCATTTGAGTTCCTTGGCTCTGAATTCTTTCTTTACCGAACTCAAATACCATGGTTACTGAACCAAGATCCAATCACCAGTAACACCTAGTGCTATTCCACCGCTAACATGTGGATAGACATTGGGTTGTTTCCACATTGGCTATTGTGAATAACGCGTCAATGAACATGGGTGCACAAGTATCTATTGGAGTTCCTGTTTTCAATCTTTTGGGGTATATACTTAGAAGTGGAATTTCTGGATCACATAATTCTGTGTTTAACTTTATGAGGAACAACCAAACTTTTCCATAGTGGCTGCACCATTTTACATTCCCATCAGTGATGCATAAGGGTTTCATTTTGTTTTTTTAATTTTTAAAAAATTGATTTTAGAATGTGGAAGGGGGAGGGAAGGAGAGAGAGAAAGTATAGAAACATCTATGTGAGAGAGAAACATCAATTGGTTGCTTCCTGCACACACCCAGTTGTGGATCAAAACCACAACCTGCGTTTGTGCCGTGTCAGGGAATCAAACCCACTACCTTTGAGGTACTGGATGATGCTCCAACCAACTGATCCATACCGGTCAGGACAGGGTTCCATTTTCTTCACGTTCTTTTGGAAAACGACTTAAGTCAATTTAATTTTCAAATCCGTCCTGCCCAGCTGGTAGAAAATTTCTCTTCATTCCTCCCTGTGCCCTTCAACCCACTCCAGGGCTGCACTGAAATGCAAGAGGTGTTGGGCCCACAGATTATCACTGAATAGTTCTTTGCTGCTGACACCTTCAGAGTTAGTAGCTTCCTCTTACTTCTGCACTGCTATTGAGACAAGGGACATTCTTATAAGGCAGAGAATCCCAGGGTTTGTAAGTTCTACTCTCTACAAGTTGCCTACAGCCATTTCCCTCTAAGGTCATGTAAGACCTCAGCTCTACCAGAAGGCCCATCCTGGTCACCTGTACTCTGAAATGCACAGAACCCTCTCGATTCCTAGAATTATTTTGGTTTCTGGGAGCACGTTGTATTCCCCTTTCTGTTTATTGACACCCCCCTGCCCCCCCCCCCCCGATTTCTCTTGACAATTTTGCAAATCTTTACATCCTCAAACAAAAGACCGGAAATCTTGCAGATAACTTCTGCTTTTCTGTCAACCACATACTTTCCCAGAAACAATGAACCCCAGGTCACAGGAAGTTACCTGATCAATTGAATGGGGGAAGGAAATGGAGAAATTTTAGAGAGGGCATATTTAATACTTCAAAATATTATCCAGACAAATAAATAATTATATTTAAAACAAAAACAAAATAACAACTTATGCGTGCTCATGGAGAAAATTTGAGAAATGCAGTAAATATATAAAAAAAGAAATTATTTATAATCACACCACCTAAAGTTAACATTTTGAATGTATCCTTCCCATCTTTTCTCTGAACACAGAAATGTACTTTACAACTTTAAATTTATACACTACATTTCAACATTTTAGAGTTTCCCTTTCTTAAAATATGAAATAAAATATTTTGTTTCTATTTTATGTAATTTCCAGATATGGAGTGCCTTTTCTACTACTTCTGAGATTTCTGAATGACGGAGAACCTACTTACATTCTTTTGATTATTTTTCACCCACTGTTTTTGGTTTTATCTATATACTCTGTGCTGTCCAATACAATAGCCACTAATCACATGTGGCTATTTAAATCTAAATTAATTATATTTAAATAAAATTGAAAATTCAATTCCCCAGTCACATGGTCACACCGAAACTTTTTAGTAAGCACTTGTGGCTAGTGTCTATTGTATTGCAGAACGTCATATTGGCGGTCATTGCTCTGATTCACCTGAATTCCCCTGACCCTGCTACCATTTCCTCTTATTACCCAGCTTCCACTTCTTTTTTTTTTTTTTTCTTTAATCCTCACCCAAAGACATTTTTTGCATTTATCTTCAGATAGAGTGGATGGGAGGGAGAGAGAGAGAGAAACATCAATGTGGGAGAGACACATTGACTGGTTGCCACCCACAGGACCCCATCCAGGGCCGGGAACAAACTGCAACCGAGGTACATGCCCTTAGCTCCCGCTAAGGAGAGTCCGAACCCAGGACTCTCCAGTCCATGGGCTAACGCTCTAACCACTGAGCAAAACTGGCCAGGGGGCCAGCTTCCACTTCTATATGCTCCAAAACACCAAACTCACATTGCTGCTGGATGTTTTAATAAAGGATATTTTCTAAAGTAGAGAAATATTATTTTTTTCTTAATTAATTTTTGTTACAAATGTTTCTCCTTTTTCCCCCACTGATTCCCCCCTCCTCCACCCTCCCTGCCCTGTCCTCAGCTTTGATGTCCATGTCCATTGTTCATGCATACATGCATATAAGTTCTGTGGTTTATCTCCCCACCCCCACCTCCTCTTCTGGGGATTGTCAGTCTGTACCCCACTTCCACATCTCTGAGACTACCCCATTCCTCAGACTGTTATGTTCATTATATTCCACAAATAAGTGAGATCATATGATACTTGTCTTTCTCTGTTTGGCTTGTTTCACTTAGGATGATACTTTCCAGGTCCCTCCATGTAGTCTCAAAGGATAAGAGATCTTTCTTTCTTACAGCTGCGTAGTACTCCATTGTGTATGTGTACCACAGCTTTTTTATCCATTCATCTACTGATGGACACTTGGGCTGTTTCCAGATCTTAGCTATTGTAAATAGTGCTGCTACGAACATGGGAGTACATATAGTCTTTCTGATTGGTGTTTCAGGCTTCTTAGGGTATATTCCTAGAAGTGGGATCACTGGGTCAAATTGAAGTTCAATTAGAGATATTATTAAAAAACAAAACAAAATAGGAAAATGACTTAAAAAGAAATAGGAGGGCCCTGGCCAATTTGGCGCAGTGGTTAGAGTGTCGGCCTGCGGTCCAGAGAGACCTGGGTTTGGTTCCCGCTAAGGGCACATACCTCGGTTGCAGTTTGTCCCCAGCCCCAGTTGGTCGTGCGGGTGGCAGCCATTCAATGTGTCCCTTTCATGTCAATATTTCTCTCTCTCTCTTCCTCTCTCTCCCTCCCACTCTATCTCAACAAAAAATGGAAAAATGTCCTTGGGTGAGGATAAAACAAAAGAAATAGGAGGTGTTACTGTTGCTTAAATTCACTAATCTGCAAGTACAATATATAAACCCAACCAACCAGTAAATTAATTGGGAAGTGATGGGTAGAGCAATAATTACTGTTTTATTCAAGTGTTAACTGATTTTGAGCATTTATCACAGTCTTCTGAGCTAATTAAAAACACCATGTATTAATATACATATATGATAAGAAGTTAAAAATTAAGATCAAGTATTCTTATGTAATTACTTGTTTATTTTCATTACAAAAGCAAAATTTTTCTTGTCCCTGGCCTACTGCTCCATCATGACCTTCTTTTTGCTTCTTTTCTTTTTCTTGAAATGTATTTATTTTTGTTACAGATGTTTCTCCTTTTCCCCCCACTGATTCTTCCCTCTACCTCCCTCCCCACCCTGTCCGCAGATTTGTTGTCCATGTCCATGAGGTAATCAAGGTCATAAAAAACAAGGATCTGAATCCAAGACTACTCTACCCAGCAAGGCTATCATTCAAAATAGAAGATCAAATAAAGAGCTTCCCAGACAAAAAAAAAAAAGGCTAAGGGAATACATTAGCACCAAACCAGCACTGCAAGAAATGTTAAAAGGACTGCTGTAATTAGCAGGAGAAATGGGAAGAAAAATAGAACCACACTAAACAAAAATGGCAATAAATAAGTACATATCAATTATCACCTTAAATGTGAATGGGTTGAATGCTTCGATTAAAAGACACAGAGTAGCTGACTGGATAAGAAAACATGACTCACATATATGTTGTTTACAAGAGACCTACCTCACAACAAAAGACTCACATAGGTTGAAAGTGAAGGGATGGAAAAAAATCTTCTAAGCAAACGGAAAGGAAAAAAAAGCTGGGATAGTAATACTCATATCTGATAAAATAGATTTCAAAATGAAAGCCATAACTAAAGACAAAGAAGGCCACTACATAATATTGAAAGGATCTATCCAACAGGAAGATATAACTTGGTAAACATATATGCACCCAATATAGGAGCACCAAAATATATTACAAATCTTCTGGAAGACTTCAAAGGAGAAATGGACAGCAAGACAATCATAGCAGGGGACTTCAACACCCCGCTAACATCACTGGATAGATCCTCTAGACAAAAAATTAACAAGGACCCTTTTGAAAATCTTGGTAAGCCCTTGGCTGCAAGATTAATGTGAAGGCTGAGTATATCAAGCTGAGTATTCCAACAGATGACAAGTGAGTGGAAACCTACATCAAGGTGTGTTTTAAGTTTTGTTATAACTCTTCAGAGTTGTGGTAGAGACAGTGTTTGTTTCAACTAATGGGACATTTTAACAAAAAATTCCATGGTAGACTTCCGGTCAAAATGGCGGGCTAGGTAAACGCGGGATCACGTCCTCCCACAACCACATCAAAGTTACAACTAAACTACTGAACAACCATCATTCAAAACCGCCTGAAATCAAGTTGAATGGAAGTCCTACAACTACAAAATTAAATCAGCAGCCACATCCAGACTGGTAGGAGGGACGGCGGCACGAGGGGCTGGTCCCACACCCACGTGTGGCGGATAAAAAATCAGGAAGCTCCTTCCTGAGGACTGAGGGGTCCCCGTCCCACACCAGGTGCCCCGCTCAGGGTTCCAGTGCCAGGAAGAGAAGTCCCCATAACTTCTGGCTGAAAAAACCAGCGGAAACTGAGGCTCAGGGAAGCTGAAGCAGCTGGAGCCGCAGGCAGCTCCCTAAAGGGCCCTCGCACGGACTTATCGGACTCTCTCCCTCTAAGCTTGGAGGGGAGGCAGCTCCCTAAAGGGTCCGCGCACGGACTTATCGGACTCTCTCCCTCTGAGCTTGGAGGGGAGGCAGCTCGAGGGGCACCAGAGACATACAGGGGAGAACTGAGCTGTTTGGCACTGGAGCGAGGGCTGGAGAGGGGGCTTTGTCGGGGACAAACGTGCTGTCAGAGGCCTTTGTTCCTTTGGTGAGCCCTTCCCGGGGGCGGCAGACAGTCTCCATATCTGGGACTCCAGCAACCTGGCTCACACTGGTAGCCCCGCCCTGCTGACTCCCTGAGGCCCCGCCCTGCCCCACCCAACTTTCAAGCCCACCCAAGCTGTTGCCACTTGCTTAACCATAGGATTGGCCTGTCTTGGATCCTGCTTCAGGTTTTTCCTAAATTCTTTCAAATGAGCAGCATCTGGTCTCAGCGAGCCCCATACCTCTCATTAAGTAATACACTGAAACAAACACAGGGAGGCAGCCAAAATGAGGAGACAAAGAAACAGGTCCCAAATGAAAGAACAAAACAAAACCCCAATAAAAGAACTAAGCGAAATGGAGATAAGCAACCTAACAGATACTGAGTTCAAAATACTGCTTATAAGGATGCTCAATGAACTTAGTGAGAACCTCAGTGAACTTAGGGAGGGCCTCAAGAGCATTAAAAAGGACCAGTTAGAAATCATGGATACACAGTTAGAATTGAAGGAGGCATTAACTGAAATAAAGAATAATTTACACAGCTTTAATAATAGAGTATGTAAATCCAAGGAGCAAACTATCGATTTGGAATATAAGGAAGCAAAAAATCCCCAATCAGAACAGCCAAAAGAAAAAAAGAATCCAAAAAAATGAGGATAGTGTAAGGAGCCTCTGGGACAACTTCAAGCGTGCCAACATTTGCATCTTGGGGGTGCCAGAAGGAGAAGAGCGAGAACAAGAAATCGAAAACCTGTTTGAAACAATAATGGCAGAAAACTTTCCTAACTTGGTGAAGGAAACAGACATACAAGTCCAGGAAGCACAGAGAGTCCCAAACAAGATGAACCCCAAGAGGCCCACACCAAGACACATCATCATCAAAATGCAAAAGGTTCAAGACAAAGAGAGAATCTTAAAAGCAGCAAGAGAAAGGCAGCTAGTTACCTGCAAGGGAGTTCCCATTAGGCTGTCAGCTGATTTCTCAAAAGAAACTTTGCTAGCCAGAAGGGAGTGGCAAGAAATATTCAGAGTGATGAAAACCAAGAACCTACAACCAAAATTACTCTATCCTGCAAAGCTGTCATTTAGAATCGATGGACATATAAAAACTTTCCCAGACAAGAAAAAGTTAAAGGAGTTCATCACTACCAAACCGTTATTATATGAAAAGATGAAGGGTCTTTTTGAAGAAAAAGATAAAATGTATGAACAAACAAAATGGCAATGAATACATATCTATCAACAATGGAATCTACAAACAAAATGAATAGGTAGAACAGAAACATTCTCATAGATACAGAGAACATTTTGTTGGTTGCCAGTTGGGAGGGTGGTTGGGGGAATGGGTGAAAACGGTGAAGGGATTAAGAAGCACAAATTCATTGCTAGACTGACAAACCTCAAAGGGAAAGGGGTTGCGGGGGGTGGGAAGAAATAAACCAAAGAACTTATATGCATAACCAATGGACACAGACAATAGTGTGGGAAAAGGTGGGAGAGGGGTGGGAGTGGGGAGGAGGGGGTCAATGGGGGAAAAATTTGAAACATCTGTAATACATTTTACATCCAACAATAAAGATTTGAAAAAGAAAAAAGAAAAAAAATTAACAAGGAAATAGAGACTCTCAATGAAGCACTAGCCCAAATGGATTTAATTGATATCTACAGAGAATTACACCCCAAAACTACAGAATTCATATTCTTCTCAAGTGCACCTGGGACATTCTCAAAGACAGGACACAAACTAAGTCTCTACAAGTTCAAGAAGATTGAAATCATATCAAGCATATTCTCAGATCTTTTCTCTTTCTTGATCAAGATCTCCAACATTCTCTTTTAGGCTACCAATGCAAAAACTAAAAACTTGTTATATTATTATGAGAAATTTGGCTCCTGATTTTTCTAAATTTCTCCCTATCTAGACTGGCCTATGGCCCTTTATTCAGAGCCAGAGATCCCCTTCAATGTCCTTTCATATACAAAACAGCTGTTTTTTTTCTGAAGAATTTTGTCATTCTCCTAAAATGCAGTCATTGGGAAATTTCATTTTATAACTAACATTTTTTTCTCCCTCCTTTATGCCGCTTTCAAAGTTTCACAATCTTTTTCTTATTGTGTTTTATAGATTTCTGTATAATATTTCCTTCATATAACCTACTTTACTTAACTATCCTTGCTTTTGGATATTTGTATGTTTGATTGATTTATTTTAATCTTACTACAAACTCAGAGATTAGTAACTTTGCATGCACTTTTATTATTTCTTTGGGATTGATTCCTAAAAGTGAAATTATTTGATCTGTAATGATTTAGTAAATATTCACTACCCTTCCACAGGAGATAACCCTCCCATTACCTCTCTGCTCCCACCACTGATGTTAGGCTTGGCCAAGTGACTTACTTTGGCTAGTGAAACTTTGGCACATTTGACACATGCAGAAAACTGAAATATGGATCTGCATTTGGGCTTTCCCTATTGCCCTTTGATAATCTGCCATGAAGACAGATTACCTGTACAGCCACTTACCTTTAGACTAAGGAAAAAAACATGGGGAGTAGGCTTGAATCCTACCCATAATCTGGAGCCAAGCCCAGTTTACTCCTTCTAAAGCAGAGTCACCCAGTTGACTCCATCCTAAATCAGCCAAACTGCCATCAACCTGCAGAAGCATGAGCATGAGAAAAAATATTGGTTTGATGGTAATAAACTTTCACTTCTGAGAAGCTCTTTATTTAACCCTCAATTTTAAAGGATAGCCTTATGGGATAGAGTTGTCTTGGTTCAGATCCTTAATTTTCATTATTTTGAATACTTTATGCCATTTCCTTCTGGCGTGAAGTATTCCTGTTGAGAAATCAGCTGATAGCCTTATGGGAACTCCCTTGTAGGTAAGTAACTGTCTTTCTTGCTGCCCTTAAGATTCTCTCTTTGTCTTTAAAGTCTACCACATTAACTATGATGTGTCTTGTTGTGAGTTTTTTGGGGTTCATCTTGATTGGGATTCTCTGTGCTTCCTCAACTTGTGTGGGTTTTTTCTTCACCAGGTTAGAAAAATTTTTTATCATTATTTCTTCAAACAAGTTATCTATCCCTTGCTCACTTTCTTCTCCATCTGGTAACCATATGATGTGGATGTTACATTTCATTTTATACCAAAGTTGTAATTATTATTTTCTTTTTGCTGCTCTGGTTCTTTTCTACCTTGTATTCTCATTCACTGATTCAAATCCAGCTTCCTTTAACTTACTGTTTATTCCTTCTAATGTATTCTTTATTTCAGATATGTCATTCTTTGTTTCTGACTGGTGTTTTTCATTGTTTCTATATCCTTTCTCATGTTGTTGAACATTCTTAAAACCATCAATTTGAATTCTGTTTCTGATTAATTGCTTGCCTCCATTTCATTTAGTTCTTTTTTTCTGAAGATTCCTTCTGTTCTTTCTTTGTTTCCACATTTTTTCTATTACTTTGTGTTTGTTTTTCTGTATTAGATAGAACTGCTATGACTCTAAGTCTTGATGGGATGTCCTACTGTAGTGGGTGACCTATGGTACCAGTCCTGTAGTCTCCATGATCTCCTGAGTTGGATGCTCTAGAAATGTTCCTTGTGGGATTTATGTGGGTACTTCTGTTATAGTGGGGTCTTGATTGATGTTGTCCTGATCATTGGTGGGCTCAGCTCTTGAGCTGGCTGACCATGAGGCTTAAACTCAACCATGTTGTGCAGACTGTACCAGTGCTGACAGAATAAAACAAGGTCAAACCCAAAACAACAGGGGTACCAACAAAAAGAGCAACAACAAATAAAAAAGAATAAGAACAATAGAAACAGCCCCAAAATAATAATAAAATATGCAAGAAGAATTAGAGAAGAAATAAGAAACAAACAAAAGAAAGAGAATGTGAAACAAAAAAAGGAAGAGGAAAAAAGTAAAATAAAAGTAAAATACTAATTTTAAAAAGTAATAATAATAAATAAAATAAAATGAAGAATAGGAAAAGAAATATGGAATAAAAAGAATAAAAATAGAAAATAAAAAGGTAGAATAAGAAAAGTGAAGATAGAAATAAGAAATATGAAAGAAAAAAGAGAAGAAAATAAAATAGAAAATAAAAATAAAGAAATATTTTTTTAAATTGGAGTTTGCCTCACTAGATATGGATGCCTACTATATATGTTGCTTGTGGAACTGCTGGATCCTGCTCCAATGTTGTTCAAAACTGACCCATTGGCGTGCCTGTCCTGGGCCTCCCTGGAGGTTCTCTGGTGCAAGCAAATGTCAGTTGCTGACCTTGCCTGGCTCTTGACATATTGTTTGAAGCTCTCATGGTGGAGCTCCAAGTAGTTGGGCA
Organism: Molossus molossus; assembly: GCF_014108415.1. Lineage (NCBI taxonomy): Eukaryota > Metazoa > Chordata > Mammalia > Chiroptera > Molossidae > Molossus > Molossus molossus. The sequence continues at coordinate 33,111,043 of NW_023425356.1, forward strand.
GGCCCTGCTTCTAGAGCCCAGAGGCTGAGTCTGCTTTAGGTCTCGTATCTTGAATATCTCTGCTTCTGAGCTGCTGTCCCTTCTCCAATGGAACTGTATTCAGGGGTATCCAGGAACTGACCAAGGTGATTTGAATAGACTCCCATTGGTAGTGGTATTCATAACCTGTGTGGGGGGGGGCACTTTCTCTTCTTCCTAGGGCTGCATGGGCTGAACTTGCTGAGGAGCTCAGATTTGCTTCCCCATAATGCAGCTGCAGGGCTCTGCATATGTCCATCTGTCTCCCGCACAGAAACCTTCCTTGAAGACACAGTTGCAATAATTCAGTTATGCCTGGCTTCCTGGCATTCCTGTGCTGCCAAACCAAGTAGGCAAAGGTCAACAACAACAAAAAATCAGTCCTGCTTAGCACTACAATTTTTTGTGTGTGGCCAGCCTCAGCTGGGCAGGACTTCCACCCAGGTTCTAACCCAGTCAAATCCCCCGCCTCTGGTGCCATTAAACCAAGCAGTATGGGCACACATTTCCAGTGCACTGCCATTCCCCTTTGCCTCGGAACACAGCAGTATGGGGCAGACCTAGCAGTTCAGCAGGTGGTAGAGGGGTGCTGCCTATGCACTGGAGGTGGACAAGACCGACTCTCTTTCCAAGTCACACCATCTAAGTCTCTGACCAACATTATCCCCAAAGTCCTGTCAGAGAATAGAGGGCCCCTCAATGTCACTGCTGGGTGTACCACACAGTCCCCTTTGCTGGCCCTGAGTACTGCCACCTGGTCCCTCCTGCAGTCCCAGACTAGAGCAAAGTTCCCAGGCTGGTGTAACAAAGAAATCGCTCTTTGCCTGGGCTGGTGTAGTCTGAGCCTCCCAGGTGGACTGAATCCTCACTGATTCCCACTGCCTGATGCTACAGGGACTGCCCTATTCTTTGCTGTTGCTCTTGATTGGGGATCCATGCATTGGGCTGAGACCCCATGTTCCCAGAGGGTGAGGGACTTTGCTCTTGCAATATCCTCTGGCTTCTTAGCTACACACCTGCATGAGGGAGCTAATCCTCTCCACGTTTCCTCCTGTCTTTCAGCTGTGTTCCCTGTTCTAATATTTCAGATCAGCTACACTTCAGCTGGTCTTTCAAGCCAATTGCTCTGCAGTTTAGCTGCAAGTCTGGTCCAGGGTTCGGAGCAAACAATGGAGCTTCTAGATACTCTGCAGCCATATTAAAATCCCTAAAGAACTTTTAATTACACAAACAAGACCAAAGCTAAACTAACCTTTCTAAACTCAACTAGACTAAAGTATTGTAACTTAAGGCATTAACTTTATAGTTCCCAAATCTCAAGGAATTTACCTTTTTATTCCCTAGGAGTGAGTCACTGTGATGATTTTCAAATTCATTCTCTTAAATGGTTTTACCATTAGAGAACAATAGTAACTGTTCATGAGAAAATACCTGGGTAACTTTGCTGCAACTTCCATCTACATAATGCCTTGTGCAATTGTAAATAAAATAAATGTATTTCTTAGTTTTGCATCAGCCTATAAGACTAGTTTTAATGGAAATGAAGAGGATCTAAAGACTGTGTGGTCCATTTATTGATTCTAAATGCAGTGGAGAACATAGAGAAAGAAAATTATAAGCTCAATAATAATTATAAAAGAACAAGAATACAAGAATATCCAGCACTCAACATGGCAAAATTTATAATGTCTAGCCTCCAATAAAAAATGATCACCTATGCTAAAAAGCAAGAAAATACAGTCCATAATGAATCAACTGAAATTACTCAGAATGACATAGATGATAGAATGAGCAGAAAAGTACAGTAAAACAGTCGTATGCCCATATTTCACATGTTCTAAAAAATAATTAAAAGCATAGGTATAAAAAGACAAGGTGAACTTCTGGAAGTAAAAACTACAATATGTAAAATAAAAAATATAGTCAATAAGATTAACAGTATATTAGACATTGCAGAAGAAAATATTAGTAAACATGAAGACAGCAATAAAAACTATCCAAATAAAACACACAGAGAAAAAAGGGCAGAACATATTTGAGCTGTGAAATAACTAAGTGACCTAATATACATGTAATAATTTGATTTATTAGAGAGGAAAAGAAAGGACAGAAAAATAATATTTGAATAAATAATGATCCCAAATTTTATCAATTTGGTGAAAACCATAATGTAAGTCTAAGAAGTTCACTGAATCTCAAGCACAAGAAATAGAATGTGGTGGCAGAAGATATGGAATGGGTGTATGGATAGAAGAGATATTTAGAATAAAGAATAAATGGACTTCAAAGATGGATTCAATATTGGAGTGTGAAAAGAGTGTGGTACCTGAAAATTATAAGTTATGACACTGGATATGTGGTTGTTTCTATTCAGTAAGATTAGAAACATTGGAGAGAAGAAACTTTGGAGGGAGTTTGGTAACATCTTGAGACTGGAGCACACATGTAGAGATGTGAGATAAGATATATAAAGTCTAGGCTTAGAAAAGAAGTGTGAGGTAGATTTAGAATTTTTAAAGGCATGTACATATACTTGTAATACATCTATTTGCCTATGGAGATATAATAGAATGTGAAGAGAGACAAACCAGGCTTGAATCTTGAGAAATTCCATTATTTAATTAATAAATAGAGGAGGATGAATCTGCAAAAATAAATAAATAAATTTAATTATAGAAAGGAAGAGTGGCCAGACAGCAAGGTAGAAAAACAATACATAATAATATTCATGGAAGTCAGCAGAACTAAGTATTTCAAGAAGGAATGTGTGGTTAACAGTATCAAATTCTACCAAGAACTGAACAATGTCCATTGGCTATGACAATATGAAGGTGACTGTTAATCTAAGTAAGAGGGGCAGAGTCTGAATTAAAGTAGATGGAACATTAGTAAAAGCTGTTGAATAGAATAAGGAGTCTATAACTCTTTTACAATTTTTAAATGTTTGGCTCTGAAAGTAAGGAGAAAGGTAGAAAGTGAGGTGTTAGCTAGAAGGAGGTCTAAATATAAGGGTTTGAAAGAAAGCTTTAAAAATGTATTTCCATTTTAATTTTTCCAAAATAATTTTTAAGTATTTAGGTTATTTAAATATTTTTAGTTATAGTTGACATACAATATTAGTTTCAGCTGTACAACATAGTGATTAGACTTTTATGTTCTTTAAAAAGCAATCACCCTGATAAGTCTAGTATCATCTGGCACCACTCATAGTGATTATAATATTATTGACTATATTCCCAATGTAGTACTTTAGATCCCTGTGAGTATTTTTATAACTTAAAATTTGTACTTCTTAATCCCTTTCTCCTTTTTTGTCCATCCCTCCAACCTCCTCCTATCTAGTTACCATTAGTTCATTCTCTGTATCTATGAGATTTTTTCTGTTTTGTATGTTTATTTTGTTTTTTAGATTTGACATGTAAGTGAAATCATACGGTATTTGTCTTTCTCTGATTTATTTCACTTAGCATAATACCCTCGAGGTCCACCATGTTGTTGTAAATGGCAAGGTTTCTTTCTTTTTTATAGCAGAGTAATATTACATTGTTTATATTTATATCTTCTTTATCCAGTCACCTATCAATAGATGTTTTGGTTGCTTCTAGATCTTGGCTTCAAAATATTTTTTATCATGTTTAAATACCACTGAAAATAATTCAATGTTAGGAAACAGTTGAATATATTAGAATGTGAAGAAAAGAGAAGAATTTTTTGGTAGTGTAATATTTTTTGTTTAAATCAGGAAAGAGTATAATCCAATACCCAGATTAAAAAAAAAAAAAAAAGTTAACCTTAAATAGGAGTAGAGGCAAGAAGAATGAAGAAGAAGATGGATGCAGAGGGAGGTTCGTAGAATTGGTAGCAGGAAATTAAAAGAATATATCTCTGATGGCGAACCAATGTTACCCCAATAAATTCACCTTAAAAAAAGAGAAAGATGAGAAGACAGAAAAGGGGCAATATGCTTGGAAGGATAGGGAATATAAAGAAGGTTCAAAGTAATGACTGAGAATGTGAATTAAGAAGAAAAAAAAACCTGTAAGTTTGCCTTGCAAGGTGGATAGACATTTGGAATTGGTTACTGAATTCATCCACCAGTGCAACCTGCAATTGAAGAAGAGGTGCAGAGAAAGCAGAAAATAGAGCTGATCCAGGTCTGGGGTTTTCTAAACACTTGTAGTAAGAAAATAGAGAGGCAAAGGAAGCTCATGTTATTGGTAGAAGTGCTACTGAATTTGTGGTTTGCAGTCCCTAGACTGATTAAGGAAATGAAGGAGTGAAGGGAAGGGGCTACAAAAGGTCCTACTTTGGTCAAACAAAAGCCAATAGGGGTAGAAGAGTTTTGTGTGTTTGTTTTTTTTTAATTTTTTAAAATGTGTTTTATAGTTTTCCTTTTTGTTGAATTTTTGGGGTTGGTGATGGAAGGAGACTTGACTTGGGGTGATGAGCACACGATACAATGTGCAGGTGATGTTGTAGAATCTTGCACCTGAAACAGCATAATTTTGTTAGAGTAAGTGGAAATTGCTAACACAGTCAAGAAATGTCAAGAGTAAGTAGTTGAATAAGTAAGCTGAATATAGAGGAGATGATAAACAAATGGCAGGATGTTGAATTAGTGATTTTGGAAGTGGTGCTATATTATGAAATAACAAGGTCTAAGAGTGTTACCAAGGAAGTGGTTTGTTTAAAATATCTATTTGAGAAACTATGCTAAATTTTAACCTTGCTCTTAAAGTCAATATATTGACAATAATCATTATATCAGTATATATTATTTAAAAAAATAAATTCACTAGGGATAAATGTTCATGTTCAGTCTCTGAATCCATTCCCATGGACTTTATTTACATATTTTAAACTAGTAGCAACTGTAAAATTTTATAATTAGGGTGCATACTTCCTTTAAATGGCATTCAAATTTTTTTTACCCACTTACCAGTTGTACAACCTTGGCTGATCACCAGAATTACCTGGGGATATTTTTAAATTTATAAATTCCAGACTGCCCACAGTTAACTAGTAGATTAAGTAGTTCTCAGGTAGAGCATGGGAATAAGTATATTAAAAAAAAATAAAAGCTTTCCCAGTAATTCTGACAATTCAACAGGGATGACAACCATTGGCCAGAGAGATGGGGAAGTATTCTGCCTCTAACTCCTCAGTTCCTTAATACAAACTTTTGGATCTAAACATGTAAAAGGAAGCAGTGGGAATGCTTGAAGAAGGGGCCACAGACTGTAAACAAATGGAGTCAAAATTTACATTTCATGAAACTAATTCATGGATTTTGAATAATTTTAAAATATTAAGATGGTCCATTATTTTATCTTCTGGCTGTCTTTTAAAAAAGATATTAGGGGCTATTTCACAATTTCTCTATTATAAGAGTTACACTCCAATGATAATTTTATTATAACATTATTATATAATAGCATATGATATATTGACTTTACTATACAATGGCAAAATTATTTGTGTTATTAATTTCAAACTGTTCCTTTTAAATATTCTCCTCCCTATCTGATTTTTGAAGACTGAAAAGGAAATAGCATGGGAAGTTATTGTAGAAGACTTATTGAATATGATGGCAAAAACTACAAAAATAGCCCAAAAATACAAAGAAAAGAAAAAAATGAAAGTGATTTATGATAGGATAGAGACAACTTGGGATTAGGGATGGTATCTACAGAATTCTACAGTAGTTCTAATACTAACTCTGCACAAGCTATATCTTTAAGTGACACTAAGAAGAAAGATAGTTTTAAATTTTGGTTTAAAGACTGGATTCAAATCATCTGATTATTTCAAATTATATGACTATTCCTAATATTAGCTTATTCTTGAAACAAAAAATAATCAGAAACTTTAAACCAACTTTCAAAGTTGCTGTTGTCACAAACACTCTTTAAAAAGGACCAGAAAAAAGAAGAATCGAAAAGCAAGTGCATTGTACCTTGGTTCCTATTTCCCATGGGAACTCTTACAACAGTTTAAGATTAAAACCTATGGGGGCAGGAAGGAAGTGAGTTTAATTATGTAAGTCAAATCAACACAAAATAGCTAGGAAAAAAAATAGTAAGACTTACCAATTTCAGGTAGAGGCACATGTTTAAGAAACATGGTTCAATGCCTGTAAAACGCTACTGCGAAGTACATGCATGATCTATGAGTTAGTGCTGAAGTTAAACTTATTTTATTTTTACTTAAATACTTTCTACATAACTATTCCTTGCAATTGATAGTTCACTTCAATAGAAACCTGACTTTGGCCCTCTCCGTGACTTGGAACAATTATTGATGGCAGTTGTATAAAATTTGTGATTGATATGAAGTATAGAAGAATAGCCAAAACTGGCTGAAAGGAGAAGGATCCAAAATAATATTGACATAGGAAAACTTGAGGTCAAATCTAACACAAAGCAATATTAGAATACAATGATAAATGCTGGTACTTAGTTATTTAAGGAATCTTCAGTCTAGCCGGCGTGGCTCAGTGGTTGAGCGTCAACCCTTGCACCAAGAGGTCGCTGGTTCTATTCCTGGTCAGGACACATGCCCAGGTTGTGGGCCTGATCCCCAGTGGGGGGCATGCAGGAGGCTGCCAATCGATGTTCTCTCTCATTGATGTCTTTGTCTCTCTCTCCCTCTCTCTTCTTCTCTCTCTAAAGTCAATAAAGGAAATAAAGGAAAAAGAAAAACATAAGAACCTTCCTCAAACTTTCAAATGCTTAAGTTCAGCATGGGAACTAACATGGCTTAAGAGCAACACATGTGAAAACAATTTCAGTATTTAATTAACTCAATATTAGCCAATAATGTGATAGAACAATCTAAATCGCTGCTGATATTTTGGAAAACATGAACACAAGTTCAGAAAAAGGGAAATGATAATCTCATTCTTATCTTCACTGAACACTGCATGATGTTGCCAGCTTTGCCCACCATATTTTAGAAGGAACATAAGCAAACTGGGTTAGGTAAAACAGTGAAGACAAATGTAGAAGAACTTGAATCCAATAGAATTAATTAAATAAATAAAATACTTGGCCTATAGAATAGAAGGATACAGCGGGTGTCAAATATGTGAAGCAGCATTAGCTCATTCTGTGTAGTTCCAAATGGCAGGACTCAGTAAGGCCAATGGCTGATGGACAGATTTTGTCTCCATATCAAAACAAGGAAAAAATACCTTTACAAATTTCAACCCAAGGGGAAACTAGTAAAACTCTCTGGGAGAATATAAGCACAGAGTCATGCTTTAGACAGAGGAATAAAATGTTCAATAACTTTAAAAATTGTTTAAATATTGGTGCCAAGCTAAAGATGTCAAAATAATAACCTGGGGGATCATTAAAAATAAAAATTGTAGATCCTTCACCTGGGGCTGCTAAGTTATTTGGACTTATTTAGGTTGTAGCACAGACATCTTTAACATGCTCCTAGTTTGTTGTGATGACCAGCCGTGTTGGGAAAGCACTGAATCATATTATTTCTAAAAGTCTATTCCATTTCTACATGTTATCATTTCAAATATTACAAAAGATGATGCTATTGGCCAAATGGCCAAATGGCCTAATGAAATATTCAGCGAGGTTAAGATAATTTATATTTATTAATTTGTCATTGGTTAACTTATAAGAATATCCTGAAAGTATGACCTGAAAGAGAATTTAGAAGAATGAAGAAACAAAAAACAAATACTAGTTTGTTTATTGTCTAGTTATTCTACTAGATAAACTAAGAACAATGATGTTTGTTAGATTTTATGGATGCCCCAGGGTGAAATATAATACTCCTTTGCCATCCTGCAGAAAGCACCGGTCTTTCTTAGTCTGATACAGGGATTTTCCAAAGGGGGCAAAGGATCTTTTGTCCAAATAGCCAACTGTGTTGTCTCGTTTAAAAAACATATTAGAAAGAAAACTCTATGATTAAAACTGCTATGATCACCAAGTACCAATGTTCTTATGTCAGCATGAATATAGGCCAGTAACTGTCAGGAATTTTTTTTGCAATATCTGTTATCTACTTCTGGATTCTGGTTCCACTGTGTTGTACTCAAACATGTAACACTATACAATCATTTGTTCCCATAGAGCATGGATAGCTGAACTGATAAAGCTGTGATAAAGGCAGAGTTTCTACAGATAAGGAAGGCTATAGGTCTGTTTTAGGTAGATAAGGCTTGAAAGTGCTAATGAAGTGACTTAAAAATTATGAAACATGACAGCTGACACAGCTATTGAAGGGTATAAAGTTCATAGGTCTGGAGAAGAAATGTGACTTCACCAAAGTCTTTCTCTTAGAGACAATGATGGAACTGAGACTAGAATCTGTACCTCCAGTCTCAGGCGTGTAGAAGAAACTCCAAGAGCATCTACCTCAGACACCACTCTTAGAAAAATTAGCCCCATATAAATGTAGGTAGGCACTGCTGATAGGAGATGTAATTAACACTTAGTTTACTCTGTGCTGACAACGACAACTGGATGGTGATTTGCTCTGCACATAGAAGGCATATCTGTAGTATGACTATGGTGGAGGAATCAATAACAGTGGTGATCCAAGAGCAAAAGAAAGGAATGGGAGGTTAAATTCAGATTATTGGGATGGAAATTGAACCTAGGGTCTCTGGATTAGGGCTTACAAGATACTGTTTATATAATAAATAGAATGCAAGAAATAGAAAGAGAAGCAGAAACTTAGTGCAGAAAGAAGACAATATTGCCAAGAAAGAGATCTCAGTGCATTCAACACATTGTGGGTTCTTTGAGGGGATGGAGGTGAGGAGATGACACCTAGATAGAAATGATTGACTTTCCCTGTCCCACCACAATGGCATCACAATATTGGCACTAAATAAAGTCCTAGAGAAATTCTAAAATGAAAAATGGGTTAAATATTAGAGAAATTCTCACATCAATTAGTATCTAAGAGGAAAGATTAAGAAATATTCTAGAAGAAAATTAGGATTTGGGTCTACCTATCAAATTGGAAAGCAACTGTTCCTGAACAAAAGGGTTCATCCACCTGGAACCAGCAGAGCCAAACCTTGAACGCTGAGTTTTGCAGTGGAGAAATGAGAGGAACTTTATTTGCAGAGCACTAACAAGGAGAGTGAGAACCTGTATTGCTTAAAGCCTGAACTCCCCGATGGCTAACAATCAGAAACTTTTAAGGAGTTAGGAGCACAAGGCATGCAGAAGCGCCGGTGTGACAAGTTTGATTAGAGAGTTTGAGAACTTGACCATTTGTGCTAAGAGGCTTCAGTAGCAGATCTTCCCGGACAACAGACCCTTTGCTTCTGAAAAGGTTCTAGTGTTCAAGTTCCCATCATAATCTGTCTTTTGGTTCTGTGGGAAGGGTGTTCCAGGTACAGCTGGAGAACAGGGGCGCAGGACTGTCTCTGTAAAATAACTCAAGGATTATATTGATCACTGATCTGTGTTATGCGAACACAACCAGTTTTATAGAAATGCCATAAACTAGCTGTCATTCAATATTTTTGGATAGGAGTCTGGAGTAATAGTTAAGTTGGGTAAATAGTTAAGTAAATTTTGAAATATGTTTGGTAGTATATTAATGTGGATATTAAACGAATAAATCTAGAAATAGATGAAAAAATTTAAGACCTAGGATAAATGAAAAAATAGTATATATATCACAGGGTTGTTGTAAAAATTAAAATAAATAATTGAAATGAAAATAATTTTAAACAATAAAGTAGCATTAAAATATAAAGTATTATTATATAACTATAAAGAAATTTTTTCTTTTGCATAAAGATTTTTAAAGATCACAGAACATATGTAGTTGTTATCTTAAGAAGAGTGGCTTAAGGGCCTAATTTTTTAATAACATTTTCAAATAAAATAAATATATTTTTTAAATAATTAAGTTAAATCCTTGGCCAAAATTGAGAACTACATAAAGTGTAAATTTCAGGGGCCTCGAGAAGGAATAAAGTATACATCTATCATACCATCAAATCTGTAGGAAGAATGGAGATTCATGAAAAGGAAATATTTAAGGAAAATATGTATTTCTCGGTTTGAGAAAGCTGCAAAAAAATGACAAGATCTAGAATATGGGTTTTGTGGTAGATAAATGGCAACATCCAAAAACAGAGGGTGTCAGAATCACAAGAATTTTTAATTTCGCCAACAGAAGTCTTCCCTCTGCCTTCCCAGAATCCTTACCGTTAGCACTTTCAGCAGAAGTTTTTGGGTTGTCTTGATTCCATCATGAATATCCTATGAAACTCGGATATGACTAAGGATGTTTTCTTTTGTAAAATGCTTCTCTAAGTCCTGATGTTTCAAGGTTTTAAATTATCCTTCACCTACTTCTTTCTTTGGCCCCTACTTGATCTGGGTTGCTCCAGAAACAAATTTGAGTGCTAGCAATCCATAAGGGAGGTATTTTCAGGAAATACTAGTAGGAACATGGGAAAGGAGACAGGGAAGGGCAGGAAATAAATAGTGTGCATTTTCACCCTCAGTCCCACTGAGGACCTCTGAGAGACAGTGAAGAACTCAACTCAAATTTATCCCAACAAAAGGGCAGAGAAGGTGGGATAATTTTCCACCAACTCCACATTTCTCATTGGTTGAGAATTGCTTATGGGGAACATGACTCTCCAATAGTTCTGACTTGCCCTCTGTAGGTCTAACTTTCTTCCATACTGAGAAGAAAGTTCTTGGGCAGATGATCCCAGCATCTGCACCTTGGGGAAAAGGCAGGCTAGACTTAAGACAGAGTGAAAGAGTGTGAGCATTTCACTCTGTTATAAATATAGAAATATAGGCAAATAAAGAGGTGATTTTAAGGTGTGAAAAGTCCTGGGGCAGTCCTTGGTGTTATGGGAAAAGAAGGAGGGGCAAAACCTGGACATGAGGAGTCAGAAATGCTTCTTGGAAGAAGTAAGGCCTAAATGAACACTCAAATGATGAGAGAAGTGATTGATTCTTGTTAAGGTTGTTTTCTCAAGACCCAGCACAGGGCCTACAGCAGAAAAAATTCCCAATTATCCCTGGCCGATTTGGCTCAGCAGTTAGAACATTGGCCCATGGACCAGAGAGTCCAGGGTTCAGTTCCTGCTAAGGGCACGTACCAGTTGGGGCTGTTGCGGGGCCCCAGTCAATGTGTCTCTCTCACATCAATGTTTCTCTCTCTCTCTCTCTTTCCCACTCTCTCCCTCTGGCTCTGTCTGAAGATAAATGCAAAAATGTCCTCAGGTGAGGATAAAAAAGAAAAGAAAAGTTTCCAATTAATGTTTGCCAAATACATGAATGAGGAAGACACATTTCAGACAGAGATAAAATATGTATAGGAGATTCAATGTTTTGAGATAAATCACTTTGCTTTTGATCAAATGGTGATAACATTATATAAATAGATAAGAAGAGGATTACTCTCCATCTGAAATGAATAATACTGATGATAAAACAGAACTGCTTATTCCAGCAGAAAAAAAATGTAAACTTAAAAGTATATTTTTTCTAGCTCCAATAACATCTAGAACAGTTAATTAGTAGAAAGAAAGAAAGAAAGAAAGAAAGAAAGAAAGAAAGAAAGAAAGAAAGAAAGAAAGAAAGAAAGAAAGAAAGAAGAAAGAAAGAGGGAGGAAGGGAGGGAGGAAGGGAGGAAGGAAGGAAGGAAGGAAGGAAGGAAGGAAGGAAGGAAGGAAGGAAGGAAGGAAGGAAGGAAGGAAGGAAGGAAGGAAGAGGAAGGATCCCTGGGGTTATAAACTCTAGGTTTGAAACCTGAGAGATTAGTAGGAGTTGTCCAAAACAGAGGTGGTTGTAGTAGTTATGGAAAAGAAGTTGAAAAGATATTCTAGACAAGGAAACAGCTTGTTCAAGGATGAAAGCTCACAGACTTGGTAGTTTAGCCTTGGTGGTAAGGCAAGCAATTATGTTGTGTAAGGGAGAAAACAAGAGCATGAGGCTGGAATATCCTGATTGTAAGTATTACTGGTCACCTTAAAATATTTGGCCTTTACTTGAGGATAATGATAAATCAAAGGATTTTAAATGGAGCAATATGACCAGGTAGAAGGAAAGGGTGAGAAGGTGATAATATTAGGCTGACTGGCCACCCAGACAAGTTTCCTCGAGGTTAATATAATGTCCTCACATTCTAATGACTAGTCCTTGACCTCAGTTTCGAAAATTGGTTTTCATCAGCACGAGGACCATGGATTGTTCTCTGTTTAGACAGACTCACACTAACAGAACTTCCACGGAACTGTTTCTATAAATTGTGTAAGTTTTCAAGTGATCAGTCTATTCATGTCTCCTACACAGAGCCTCTCCTTCCTCTTCTCTATTAGATTCAGACATCAGAAGGTCAACTTCACTTCTGAAGTTGGAATCAGAGAAAAGAGACAGGGAAAGTATATGGAAGAACATTTCACCCAAGCCTATGGCTCTCAATTCTGACTACATTAGAATCACTGAGAAAGCTTTTTAATATTACTGATGTGCTGCTTAGACCAATTAAATCAGAAATTCTGGAAGTGAGCCCCCAATTTACTTTTATAAACCTCTCACATGACTCTATGTGCAGCCATTGATTGAGGCTTTGGTTTGAACTGAGGAAACAGTTTCCCTGCTGAGTAGATGTTCACATTCCTCCAAATTCAGTGTTTGTCACCGGACAGGACAGGATACACACTGCCAACCTTCTTATCTCTGACCCCAGCTTTTCTAGCTTCTGCTACAAACCACCTCTGTCCTGTTGACATATAGTTTCTTTTTCATTTAAAAATATTTCAAACATATAGGAAAAATAGTTAGAATAATAAATAACTGTGAACCCCAAACCAAACTTTGTCAAATCTTACCATTTTGTACATTTGCTTCAGATTATTTATAAAATTACAAATGTGAATTTGTCTCCTATATACCCTTGTCCAATCCAATTTTTCTCCTCTGCTTAGAGGTGACCACTATCTCTAAAGTGGTATTCATCATTTCTATGCATGTTTTCTCTTTTTGCCAAAAATGGATAAATTTTTAATAGAAGCATTTTAAAAAAATGAATGAAGAAAAGTAATACTGTCTTGTATATTTGTAATTTTTATATAAGTGGAATCATTCTGCATGTAGCCTTCCATTTTCAGTCTTTCTCAAGAGTACAGTTTTGAGAATTATCTATGTCGAAACATGTAGCTTTATTTCAACCATTTTCACTAATGTATAAATATGTATAAGTGTAACTTTTATGCTAGAGTTTCTCTTGAGTATACATCTAGAAGTGGAATTGTTGGATATATATAAATAACTTTGCTAAATGTGGCTAAATGCTTCTGCATAGAAGTTCTAATTTACTTTCCTACCAGCAGGGCATGAAAGTTCCCTTTGGGTCACGTCCCCATCAATGCTTGGCACTGGCAATAATAACAACTTTAAAATATTTGCCAATCTAAAGGGTATGCAATAATTTTTGGTTTTAATTTGTAATTCCTTGTGTACTAGTGAGATTCAGCATTTTTTTATACATTTATCAGCTATGCAGTTTTCCTTTGTTAGGAGACAGAAGTCAAGAAAATTCTTAGCCAGCACAGAAAGCTTTATAATATTCTTCGGGGGAAAATAGTTCAAAAACATGTTTATCAGTGGGAATGTAGAACTAGATACACATTTGATCATTAATTGTTACAAATGACATAGAATTGTAGGAATATATGGAAAGTATATTGTCATATAAAAGCAGAAAGTAGAAGAATGTACAATGATGAAACAATGACAATTGTTTAAAGAAGAGTATTCTTCTGTCTCATTGGCAAAGAAGATTGACTTTGTATGTTTTTATAAACCCTGCAATTTATCTATAGATAAATCTGTTTCATCATGGGTCAGATAAATAAAGGGAATGTGCACTATCACTTTCTACAACATACAGTAGCTCTTCGAAAGGAGAAGAAGTTTAATGATATTGAAATCTTTTGGGGAGCTAGAACATGTATGGAATCATTTTATTACTTACAGCTATTTAAAACTGCCCTTTGGGATCTCTTAATTACACTAGAATGAGATTTTTACTTGTTTTGCCCAGCAGTTAGAATTATTTCTGGTCCACACCATTTGATCAATAATTATTTATTGAATAAATAAATGAAAGCCTTGATACTAAAATGTAAAGATATCATTGCCTTGCCTGTGATTTCTTTCCCAAAAATAAATCCTATTTTCATGTCAGAACCCATAGAAATGTGGTTCTTAAATGGCAACAGAAGAAGAGAGCATATGATAAGAGGGTGGACCAGTTCTCTTGGAGACAGGGCTTTTAAAACCTCTGAGGACATACAGCCCCTTTAACTAACAGAACACCAAAGATAAGCATATTATCTTATACAGAATTACACCTAATATGAATGTGAAGTTTCTAGGCAGATTTTCTCATGAGAGAATTCCCTTTAGGAAGGCTTGCGATGGAAAAGCAGTGCCCACTATGTTTTCGAAGAACTGTCAGCCTAGATACTGGCTGCTTTATGCTCCACCACTGACTGCACCCCCTGGAGAGATAAATGCAGTAGTCATCATTGCTATCTGCTCATTTTACCAACATTGCAACAAAAACATTAAGCTCTTTGATAATTAATCTCCAAGATGTTCTCTTCTGTAATATGTTAATACTGGCAGAAATAGTGTATCAAGTAGTAAATACAGACACAGACTATTGAAATGAGGAAAAGAACTGCAAACAAGTTAGCCGTGAACAATGATATTATGCGAGGAAGAAACTGTGTGACGTATTATTCTGTGTTGAAACTGGGAAACTGACTTCTGACTCAGTTTCCAAGCAGATTTAAATAAAGAAAAGTGGAAGAATCATGACAAAATTTACTGACAATTGAATATGTTCTTGACAGTTGAAGAAATTCATGTTAAAGGTACAAAGAGGGAAAGATGCCATGTGAGAGTAATTCAGAATTAAAGCAATAGAAAAGATAAATAAACAGCAACAACAAAACTTTTTACAGAGGCCTAAAACAGGGCCTTTGTGTGTGATCATGCAGTTTACTCTGCCCAGAGCTGAAATAGAGACTGAATTCCAGTTCAAGTCAAGCTCCCCAGCATCTGGCTCTTTCTGCCTGGAAGGGGCCCTGTTCTAGGGGCTTTTGCTAGTGGTACAAAGTATATCAAGAAATCTTCATGACTGCTGTTAAGCTTGCAAAATCACTGGCCAAAGAAGCAGCAATAGGTTATAAAACAAAAGATCCCTAGAGGACAAACTGCATGTCTAATCACTTTGAGCAAGTTCACATGTTATTACATGTTCTACTTCTTATACAATGTCTTTCATACAAGTAAACTTTTACATGTATGACTTACCATATACTAAGGAGTCCTTATTTTTAATTTATGGTGGCTGAAACCATCTGAGGTGTTAAAAGATAAATGGCTATTAATAGGAACAGAGAACATATTTCCATGCAGTGGTTCATTCATGTTTTCATGCATTATTTAACTTTGATTCATGAACTGTTTTCTTAAATTTCTAAAAGAAGAAAAATTTTATTTTCTTTTATTTGCTATTTGCAATTACAATGGAAGTTGAAATTCTTACTAATTATCACTTTAAATCACATGTTAGCTAGCAAAAAATAGACTTCCCGAAAGATTTACAGTTTAGGAGATAATAAATTGCCTAAGTTCCCTATTTGCTGCCACTGCTGATTTTATATAGCTTAGCTCTCTATGAGCTGGAATCAATAGTGAGATTGTACATGTATCTGTACTTTAATATATTAATTGTCTTGTGATTCACAAGTTGTAGACTCTTGATAACCTTTGCTCTTTTTATCTATTTGCTGTATTTACATTAGCTATCCTTGATCTACTTTTAGCAAAGATATATAAAAATAGCCAGATCTCAAATTGTTCTGTGTTGCTCAATAATCTGGGAACTTTAAAGAGGGGTCTTTGGAAATGTTTATAAGATGAAGGTTTTATTATATTTATTGCTGCTAGGGTATTTTTAATGCTTTTGAATTTAGAGAAATTGCTTGTATTTTGTGCTTTAAATACTATAACCTCATAGTGAGCAAATTGATTTAGAGCTTTTATAGATGTGTTAAAATTGCTTTAATAAGCTTATCAACTTTTTATGCATATCATTATTCTTATCATGAACAAATTAAATTTTTCACTGGATTAGGTATACTATTTGTCATACATTTTTACAGGTTATAGATTTTAATGTAATTCAGAACTACTTCATTTGATTACTCTTTGTCTTGTTTCCAGTGTTGAGAATTATTCTTTCAAATTCTTCTTAATATAAAACTTATCTTCAACTTATGAAAATTTACTTCTGGAGATTAAATAATGATTGAAGGAGACTTGATTTTGGATGGTGAACACATCATGCAATATATGGATGCACACTTGAAACCTGTATAATTTTATTAACCATTGTCACCCCAATAAACTAAATAAAAATTTTCAAAAGAGAAAATGTAAACATTTAAAATTGATGAAATGCAGTAACAAAAACAATATCAAATGCTCTTGGGCACTTTTAAATGCCTTTATAAAAAATCCCATATTAATCTGGATAACTTGGCACTGTCTTTCCTCAATCTTCAAATCTTCAGTGAAAAGCTTTTAAAAAAAAAAAATGCTTAATTGCTGAATAAATTAAGGAAAGTGCTTTGTTTTTAATGAAATTATGCCTTCAGTGTTTGGAATTTAAGTTAGTGTCATGAGTGAATCAGTTTGTTAAAGTTCTTTTAAAAGTGAACTCTAGGTAAGGAAGATGAACTAAAGACTTCATCCTCTGTCAAGGAGAAACTGGAATAAAGACAATGAGCCATGAGTAATCTTTGTCTTATTGAAACCAAAGATCTTTGTTTAAAATTTGGATAACCCCCAAGGAAGAAACAAAGGAGCCACTAAGAAAGGGTGAAGTCTGGAAGGAGAGTAAATGGACACCCTCTTCCACTACTTACTGTCCCTTACTGCTCTTCTTAGACAGGCCACCTCAGGAGGCAGAGAGATGCCACAGACGACAGCAATCAGTCTCCTTTCCCAGTGCTGCTCAGGGGGACATTTGGAGTATTCTGTGCCTGGAGAAACCATAAGTTTTCAAACCCAGGATCTGAAAAAGGTTAAATGCAGTAAAATATGATATGTAAATCCATGAATTGTGCAGGACGGTAGGTCCAAAAAGCAGCAAAAACCTCTTCTGCCTTGACTTAGAAGGAAGAAAATATAAATAGTGATGAAATGTCTGAAAAGAGTTGGGTAGCCTGGAAAGCCCCTGTAAATGTCTCCAAACCCTACCTTCCTGACCATCCCACATGATTGTCACCATTAGCACCACCGCCTCGTCTCAAGTTCAGCCTTGCAACCCAAAGTTTGACCATTTTTATGACAGTTCATTCATTAACATTAGGTGATAGAATTTTCCTGAAGTAATGTACAATATGGGTGCTGGTTTTAAACCCTGGCCACTCACTGAAACAATCAAGTGGATTAAGAGGGGAAAAAACTGTCCTAGCTAGGATCTAGACACTGATTTCACTCAGTCTGATATTACACTAACTCTGCCTTTCCAGAGGGAAAGTGCATTGTTCTTTATGTGACTTCTGAATAAACTTCTTTCACTTGAGGGTACAATATCCCACACCCCAGAGCCAGTATGGAAACCCCCCAAAGGGAGCAGTTCCTCTTCTGCTTTTTAAATGAAATGGCCAGATTTTTTCCTAGGAAATCCCTAGGAATTGATTTTCCTTTTTCTAAAATTTATTTTTTATTTTTATTGTTGAGAATATTACAGACGTCCCCCATTAGAGAGAGAGAAAGGGAGAAGGGAGAAAGAAAAGAGAGAGAGAGAGAGAGAGAGAGAGAGAGAGAGAGAGAGAGATGTGAAAAAGAAATATCGATCAGCTGCCTCCCACACGAACCTGGACCAGGGACCAGACCCACAACCTGAGCATATGCCATGAGTGGGAATCAAATCAACGACCTTTTGGTGTATGGGACAATGCTCAGCCCACTGAACCACACCGGCTAGGGCTCCACTTTTTTTTTTTCTTCTTTTAATTCTTGCCGGAGGATATTTTTCCATTTATCTTCAGATAGAGGAGGAGGGAGGGAGAGAGGAAGAGAGAGAGAGTAACATAGATGTGAAAGAGACACATCAACTGGTTGCCTCCTGCATGACCCCGACCTGGGCCGAAATCAAACCTGCAACTCATTGGTCCATGGGCCAACACTCAAACTGCTGAGCCAAGCCAGCCAGGGCGACGGCTCCTCTTTTTGAAAAACATGACATTGCATTCAAGAGACCCACATTCTAAGTAATGCTAATTTAAGTAGATGGCACAGCACTGAAGCTGTTTTAAACTCCATATTAATGTCATGACAGGATTAGTGTCATAATAGTTTTTTATCTTTTTAAAAATTATTTTTATTAATTTGTTTTTGTTACAAATGTTTCTCCTTTTTCCCCCATTGACACCCTTCTCCCCATCCCCTCCTCCTCATCCCCAGCTTTGTTGTCTATGTTCATTTGTTATGCATACATGCATACAAGTTCTGTGGTTATCTCTTTCCCCCAACATCCTCTTTTGGGGTTTTATAAGTCTGTACCCTACCTCTGTATCTCTGGGTCAGTTTTTTTCATCAGTTTGTTTACTTCATTATATTCCACAAATAAGTGAGATAGTTTGATATTTGTCTTTCCCTGTTTGACTTGTTTCACTGAGCATGATACTCTTCAGGTCCCTCCATGTCATCTCAAATGAAAGAGATCTTTCTTTTTTACAGCTGCATAGTATCCTATTGTGTACATGTACCACAACTTTTATATCCACTCATCTACTGATAGACACTTGGGTTGTTTCCAGATCTTAGCTATTGTAAATAGTGCTGCTATGAACATAGGGGTACATACATTCTTTCCAGTTGGTGTTTTAGGCTTCTTAGGGTATATTCCTAGAAGTGGGATCACTGGGTCAAATGGCAACTCAACTTTTAACTTTTTGAGGTAACACCATAGTGTTTTCTATAGTGGCTGCACCAGTCTGCATTCCCACCAGCAGTGTACTAGAGTCTCCTTTTCTCCACACCCTCACCAACACTTGTTGTTTGATGATTTGTTGATGGGGGCCATTCTGACAGGTGTGAAGTGATACCTCATAGTTGTTTTAATTTGCATCTCTCTGATGATTAGTGATGTTAAGCATTTTTTTTTATATCTCTTGGCCATTTGTATGTCCTGTTTGGAGAGGTATCTATTTAGATCCTCTGCCCCTTTTTCAATTGGGTTCTTTGTCTTCCTTTTGTTGAGCTATATGAGTATTCTATATATTTTGGAAATCAATCCTTTATCTGATGCATCATTGGCAGTTATGGTCTCCCATATGGTGGGTTCCCTTTTCATTTCGATGATTGGTTTTTTTGTTGTTTGTTTGTTTTTTGCTGTGCAGAGGCTTTTTAGTTTGCTGTAGTCCCATGTGTTCATTTTCTCCTTTGCTTCTGTTGTCTTAGGTGAGGTATCAGTGAAAATTCTGCTTTGTATGATGTCCAAAATTTTGTTGCCTACATTTTCTTCTAGAATTCTTATGGATTCACGAGTTACATTTAAGTCTTTTATCCATTTTGAGTTTATTCTTGTGTATGGTGTAAGTTGGTGGTCTAGCTTCTTTATTTTTCAAGTAGCTGTCCAATTTTCCCAACACCATTAATTGAAGAGACTGTCTTGACTCCACTGTATGCTCTTGCCACCTTTGTCAAATATTAATTGAGCATATTGTCTTGGGTCCATTTCTGGGTTCTCTGTTCTGTTCCACTGATCTGTCTGTTCTTGTGCCAGTACCAGGCTGTTTTGATTCCAGTGGCTTTAGAGTATAACCTGATATCTGGTAATGTGATCCCTCCAACTTTGTTGTTTTTCTCAAGATTGCTGCGGCTATTCAGGGTCTTTTTTTGGTTCCATATAAACTTTTGGAGTATTTGTTTTAGTTCTGTGAAGTATGTCGTTGGTATTTTGATGGGGATTGCATTGAATCTATAGATTGCTTTGGGTAATATGGACATTTTAATGATGTTAATTCTTCCAATTCATGAACAAGGTATGTGCTTCCACTTTTTTATATCTTCCTTTATTGCTTTTTTTAATGACATGCAGTTTTCTGTGAAGAGGTCTTTTACTACTTTGCTTAAGTTTATTCATAGGTATCTTAATATTTTTGCTGCGATAGTAAATGGGATTGTTTTGTTTAGTTTCTCTTTCTGTGAGTTCATCATTGGTGTATAAGAATGCCATCCATTCTTGACGTTAATTTTTGTATCCTGCTACTTTGCCAAGTTCACTTAACTCTAGTAAATTATTGATGGGGTCTTTAGGATTTTCTACGTAGAATGTCATGTCATCTGCAAGTAATGACAGTTTCACTTCCTCATTTCCAATTTGGATCCCTTTTATTTTATTTTATTTTTTCCATGTATAATTGCTGTGGCTAAGACTTCCAGTACTATGTTAAATAAGAGTGGTGAAAGTGGGCATCCCTGTCTTGTTCCCGTTCTTAAGAGGAATGCTTTAGCTTTTGCCCATTGAGTATGATGTTGGCTGTAGGTTTTTCATATATGGCTTTTATTATGTTGAGATATGATCCCTCTATTCCTACATTGCTGAGCATCATTTTTATCAAAAATTGGTGCTGGATTTTGTCAAATGCTTCTTCAGCATCTATTGATATGATCATGTGGTTTTTATCTTTCATTTAGTTTATGTGGTGTATCAGATTTATTGATTTGCAAATATTGTACCATCCTTGCATTCCTGGAATGAGTCCCACTTGGTCCTGATGAATAATTTTTTTGATGTATTGCTGGATCTGGTTTGCTATTTTGTTAAGAATTTTGGCATCTGTGTTCATCAGGGATATTGGCCTGTAGTTTTCTTTCTTTGTTGTGTCTTTATCCGGTTTTGGAATTAGGATTATGCTGGCCTCATAAAATTAGTTTGGAAGGGTTCTGTCTTCTTGGATTTTTCAAAATGGGTGTTTGAGGAGAATGGGTGTTAGTTTTCCTTTGAATGTTTGATAAAACTCCCCCGTGAAGCCATCTGGGCTTGGGCTTTTGTTTGCTGGGAGTTTCTTAATTACATCTTCAATTTCCTTTGTTGTTATTGGTCTGTTCAAGTTTTCTATGTCTTCCTGGTTCAGTTTTGGGAGACTGAGTGTTTCTAGAAATTTGTCCATTTCTCCTAGATTGTCCAACTTGTTGGCGTATAATTGTTCATATTATGTTTCAATGATCTTTTGTATTTCTTTTTTCTTTTCTTTTTAATTTCAATTTTGTTACAGATGTTTCTCCTTTTTTACCCCATTGACATCCTCCTCCCCATCCCCCCACCCCATCCACAGCTTTGTTGTCCATGTCCATTGGTTATGCGTACATGCATATAAGTTCTGAGGTTTATCTCTTCCCTCCCCCCACTACCCCCTCTTCTTAGGGTTCTCAGTCTGTACCCTACTTCCATGTCTCTGGGTCTACCCTATTCTTTGGATTGTTATGTTCATTATATTCCACAAATAAGTGAGATCATGTGGTATTTGTCTTTTTCTGCTTGGCTTATTTCATTTAGGATAATACTTTCCAGGTCCCTCCATATCGTCTCAAAGGATAAAAAATCTTTCTTTCTTACAGCTGCATAGTACTCCATTTTGTATATGTACCACAGCTTTTCTATCTATTCATCCACTTGGACTGTTTTCAGATCTTAGCTATTGTAAATAGTGCTGCTATGAACATGGGCGTACATATATTCTTTCTGATTGGTGTTTCAGGCTCCTTACAGTATATTCCTAGAAGTGGGATCACTGGGTCAAATGGTAGTTCAATTTTTAATTTTTTTGAGGCAACACCATATTGTTTTCTATAGTGGCTGTACCAGTCTGCATTCCCACCAGCAATGTACTAGAGTCTCCTTTTTTCCACACCCTCATCAACACTTGTTGTTTGATGATTTGTTGATGGGGGCCATTCTGACAGGTGTGAGGTGACATCAAAATGGAAAGGGAACCCACTGTATAGGAGCGCATCATTGCCAATGATACATCAGATAAGGGGTTAATTTCCAAAATATATAGAGCACTCATACAACTCAACAAAAGGAAGAAAAAGAACCCAATGAAAAAATGGGCAGAGGAGCTGAACAGACACCTCTCCAAACAGGACATACAAATGACCAAGAGACATATGAAGAAATGCTGAACATCACTAATCATCAGAGAGATTTTTGTATTTCTGTGGTGTCAGCTGTTACTTCCCCTCTTTTGTTTCTTATTTTGTTCATGTGGTTTCTCTCTTTTTGTTTCTTGGTGAGTTTGGCTAAAGGTCCGCCGATCTTGTTTATCTTTTCAAAGAACCTGCTTTTTGTTTCATTGATCTTTTGGATTGTTTTCTTGGTCTCTAGGTCATTTATTTCTGCTCTGACCTTTACTATTTCCTTCCTCCTACTAGCTCTGGGTTTTTCTGTTTGTTTACTTTCTAGTTCATTAAGCTGTAGGGTTAGAAAGTCAATAAGAAATTTTTCTTGTTTCTTGAGGTAGGCCTGTAGTGCTATGAACTTCCCTCTCATGACTGCTTTCACTATGTCCCATAGACTTTTGTTGTTGTGTGTTTGTTTTCATTAGTTTCCAGGAAGTTTTTAATTTCTTCTTTGAGCCTGTTAGTAACCCATTTGTTGTTTAACAACATGCTATTTAGCCTCCAAGTGTTTGAATGTTTTTGTGTGCTTTTATTGTAATTGAGTTCTAGTTTCACACCACTATGATCTGAGAAGATGCTTGATATGATTTCAATCTTCTTGAATTTGTAGAAACTTGCTTTGTATCCTAACATGTGGTCTGTCTTTGAGAATGACCCATGTGCACTTGAGAAGAATGTATGCTCTGCAGCTTTGGGGTGAAATGTTCTGTAAATATCAATGAAGTCCAACTGATCTAGTTCATCTTGTAAGGACTCTATGTCTTTGTTAATTTTTTATTTAGATCTATTCAATAGTGTCAGTGGCGTGTTAAAGTCACCCACTATGATCATATTGCTGTTGATCTCTCCCTTAAAGTCCTCCAGAAGTTTTTAAATACGTTTTGGTGCTCCCATATTTAATGTGTGTATGTTTACCAGTGTTATATCCTCTTGTTGAACTGATCCTTTTAATATTATGTAGTGACCTTCTCTGTCTCTTATTATGGCCCTCGTTTTGAAGTCTATTTTGTCAGATATGAGTATTGCTACACCACCTTTTTTTTCATTTCCATTTGCTTGGAAAAAAATTTTTCCACCCCTTCACTTTCATCCTGTGTGAGTTTTTTGTTGTGAGGTGCATCTCTTGTAGACAGCATATATATGGGTCACGTTTTCTTATCCTATCAGCTACCTTATGTCTTTTGATTGGAGCATTTAAGCCATTTACATTTAAGGTAATTATTGATAGATAATTATTAGTTGCCATTTTAATTTTATGCCTGTGCTCCTCTCTCTCTCTCTCTCTCTCTCTCTCTCTCTCTCTCTCTCTCTCTCTCTCTCTGTGTGTGTGTGTGTGTGTGTGTGTGTGTGTGTGTATGTGTTTCTTCTTCTTACAACAGTCCCTTCAGCATTTCTTGCAGTGCTGGTCTGGTGGTGGTAAATTCCTTTAGCTTTTTATATCCACGAAGCTCTTTATTTCTCCTTCAATTTTGCATGATATCCTTGCTGGATAGAGTAGTCTTGGATTCAGACCCTTGCCTTGCATTACTTTGTACACTTCACGCCACTCCCTCTGTCCTGCATCGTTTCCATTGAGAAATCAGCTGACAGTCTAATGGGAGCTCCCTTGTAGATAACTTTCTGTCTCTCTCTTGCTTCCTTTAAGATTCTTTCTTTGTCTTTAATGTTTGCCATTTTTATTATGATGTGTCTAGCTGTGGGTCTTCTTGGGTTCATCTTGCTTGAGACTCTCTGTGTTTCCTGGACTTGCGTAACTTTTTCCTTCACCAGTTCAGGAAAGTTTTCTGTCATTATTTCTTCAAACAGATTCTCTATTCCTTTCTCTGATTCTTCTCCTTCTGGTACCCTTATAATGTGAATGTTGTTACATTTTGTATTATCCCACAGCTCCCTTAAACTCTCCTTCTGCTTTTTAAACTTTTTTTTTCCATTTTCTACTCTATTTGAGTGTTTTTCTCTACCTTGTCTTCTAAGTCACTGATTCGGTCTTCAGCTTCTTCTAATCTACTATTGAACCCTTCTAAGGTATTTTTCATAACAGCTATGTCATTCTTTATTTCCTCTTGATTTGTATGCATAGCTTCTACCTCTTTATGTGTAGCTTCTACATTTATTTTTAAAGCTGAAGTAGTTCCCAGTGAGCTCTTCATAATTCTTATTAAGTTGCTTGTAGTTCTCATCAAATTGTTTGAGCACCCTTAAAATCATTGCTTTGAATTCTTTATCTGACAAGTTGCTTTCTTCTATTTCCTGTAGTTCCTTTTGTAGTGATTCCTCTTTTTCTTTCCTTTGGGTATTTTTTTCTTTGTCTCCCCATTTTAGCTGTCTGGTAGCTCTAGACCCGGTAAGAGATATTTGGATGTGTAGGCAGCTCACTGTATATCAAATAAGGCTACTGTGCCTCCCAGACTGTTTTGTTGCATGTCGCCTGTTGTCTGCTGTGGATCCTGGAGGATTGCCTACTGGGGGCTGGTATTGGTGTGTCCTGGTAGGTGCTGCTGCTGGATTGTATGGGCCCCTTTGAAGCTGTGTTCCCCACTGGTCGCTGGTGCCACCTGTAACTGTATTGCTCAGGCCCTGCTGGAGCCACACTCCCTGCCTGCACCTTGAGCGGCTGGGTCACACAGGCCCCTTTTGAGCCACAGCTCTCAGCCAGACCCATGGGCAGCTGTGTTGCACGGGCCCTACTAGAGCCCTGGTTCCCCACTGATCTTGTGGGCAGCTGGGTTACACAGGCCCCACTGGAGCCCCCGCTTCCCGCTGATCCTGTGGGGAGCTGGATCGCACAGTCCCCTCTGGAGATTGGGCTCCAAGTCTATCTTGTGGGCCGCTGGGTCACACAGGCCCCTAGAGATCCCCAGCTCCCCACTGCTCTTGTGGGCAGCTGTGATGCACAGGCCCCAATTAAGCCCCAGGTCCCATTGCTGTTGGCTGGGGAGTGCGGCTGCCCAGTGGGGCTCAGCTCCTGCTCAGCCTTTGCTGTAGTTTTGGGGGATTTTTCTCTGCTGCTGGTCTGTCCTTCTGTTGCCTGGGGATGGATGTCTGCTCCCCAGCCTCTGTTGCTGGAGGTATATCTCGACTCTAATCAGGCTACTACTATGGGGCATGGTGCTGGGCTCCCAGCCCTTTGTGGTTTTCACAACCAGCACCTTGACAGCTCCGCTACTGTGCACTGGTCTGTGTTGACACAGGGTGTCCGCTGGTCCAATGTGCCAGGTGCACTGGTTGGCTCAGGTTGCTGGGCCCTAGACCCTCCCAGTGCCTCCTCCCAGGGAAGACCTGGGATGTTTCAAAATGGTAGGACCTCTCTGCAGCACAGGGAGAAGCGCCCTGAAGAGCCGCTTAGTGCAGTAGCCAGCTGCTCCCATCCATAGCACAGGAAACTTCTGCTCCACATCTCTGCATTGCACGAGTTTGGTCATTCAACTTCACGTCCACTCACATTCTCACACACCAGTTCACTCTCTCAAGCACTCAACCTCCCTCTGGTTCTGCCCACCACCATCTTTTTGTATCCATTTGTTTCTTTTATAATAGTTTTAAAAAACTATTTGAGGGAAATGAGGGGGATGTGATAAACCAAAGAATTTATATGCCCATATGCATAACCAATGGACATAGACAACAATGCTGGGAAGAGGGCAGGATCAGGAGGAGGGTGTCTAGGGGGAAAAATGAGGTAAACATGGCATTGCCTCCTCCACAAGCACATCAAAATTACAACTAAACTACAACACAACCATCATTCAGAACCACCTGACATCGAGTTGAATAGAAGTCCTACAACTACGAAATTAAAGAAGCAGGCACACCGAGACTGGTAGGAGGGGTGGAGGCATAGACAGGCAGGTTCCACACCCACGTGTGGTGGATAAAAATTAGGAGGACACCTCGGCTGGGAAGGTCCTCCCTGAGGAGTGAGGGGTCCCTGTCCCACATCAGGCACCCAGCTCAGGATTCCAGTGCCAGGAAGAGAAGCCCCATAACTTCTGGCTGCAAAAACCAGCAGGAACTGAGGCTGAGAGAGGCTGAGGCTCTGGAGCCCCAGGCAGTTCCTCTTAAAGGGCCCGCACACAGATTTACTCAGAGTTGCTCCCTCTAAACTCAGAGGGCAGGCAGCTTGAGGGGTGCCAGAGACTTACAGGGAAGAACTGAGCTATTTGGCCTTGGGATGAGGTCTAGAGAGGAGGTTTGCTTCTGGACAGACATGCTGGCAGAGGCTGATGTTCCTTTGGTGAACCCTTCCCTGTGAGGGCAGATAGCCGCCATATCTGGGACTTCAGCAACCTGGCTCACACTATTTTTCCTGCCCTGGTGATTCCCTGAGGCCCCGCCCCACCCAACATTTGGGCCCATCATAGCTGTTTCCAAAGGCCTTACTATAGGATTGGCCTGTCATGGATCCTGCTTCAGAGTTTCCTAAAATCTCTCAAACAAGCAACATCTGGCCTCAACGAGCCCCATTCCTCTCATGAAGTGGCCCCAGGCCTGACACTAGAAGCAACCAGCCTTGGTTCATAACTTGGATTTTCCTATGTACCTCCAAGCCCAGCACAAGAAGCAGCCATCTGCAGATCACTTTGTAGTTTATGCCGGGTGGCCCTGGGTAAAACACAAGCAGTGGCTGATCTTGCCCCAGAATCAGCACACCCAGTGGACAGCTTCAGACCACATCAAAACACCACCACCCAACCACCACCACAAGTGACACACTCAATAAGTGGACTCAGTGGGTACCAAAGCCCTGATGAAGTAAGTCTTGTTCTGTGTGGTGGGCCCCTACACAGCCGATTCTCCAAAGTAGTCAGAGGCCAGTGGTCAGTGGGCACAGCCAGTCCTTGCAGCTGATCAGCCTGAGTAAATCCCTCCCATTGATGTGCCAACATCAATCAAGACTCAATTACAATAGAAGGGGGTATAGTCCACACTAGGTGTGCACCTCAAGGGCCCAGCTGGGGTGATCAGGAAGGCTGGGCCACTGGATCCTACAGGACACCTACAACAACAGGCCATGCTACGAAGCCTAGGAGACATAGCAACTCTACCTAATACATAGAAACAGTCACAGGGAAGCAGCCAAAATTAGGAGACAAAGAAACATATCCCAAATGAAAGAAAAGAACAAAACTCCAGGAAAAGAATGAAATAAAATAGAGATAAGCAATCAATCAGATGCAGAGTTCAAAATACAGGTTATAAGGTTGCTCAAGGATCTTGGTGAGACCTTCAAGGAACTTAAGGAGACCTCCAAGGAACTTAGTAAGAACATCAACAACATAAAAAAGGACCAGTCAGAAATGAAGGATGCACTAACTGAAATGAAGAATAATTTACAGAGAATCAATAGTAGAGTAGGTAAAGCCAAGAAGCAAACCATGGATTCAGAATATAGGGAAGCAAAAAATACTCAATCAGAACAGCAAAAAGAAAAAAGAATTAAAAAAAAAAATGAGGGTAGTGTAAGGAGACTCTGGGACAACATCAAGCATACCAACATTCGCATCTTGGAGGTGCCAGATGGAGAAGAGGGAGAACAAGAAATTAAAAACCTATTTGAAGCAATAATGACAGAAAACTTTTCTAACTTGGTGAAGGAAACAGACATACAAGTCCAAGAGGCACAGGGAGTCCCAAATAAGATGAATCCAAAGAGGTCCACACCAAGACACATCATCATCAAAATGCCAAAGGTTAAATACAAAGAAAAAATCTTAAAAGCAGCAAGAGAAAAGCAGTTTGTTACCTCCCATAAGACTATCAGCTGATTTCTCAAAAGAAACTTTGCAGGCCAGAAAGGAGTGGCAAGAGATATTCAAGGTGATGAAAAGCAATGACCTATCACCAAGATTACTCTATCCTGCAAAGCTATCGTTTAGAATCAATGGACATATCAAGAGTTTCCCAAACAAGAAAAAGCTAAAGGAGTTTATCACCACTAAACCAGTATTATATGAAATGTTGAAGGGTCTTCTTGAAGGAGAAGAAGAACAAAAATATGAACAATAAAATGGCAATTAATACATATCTATCAACAATTGAATCTACAAACAAAATGAGCAAGCAGAACAGAAACAGACTCATAGATACAGAAAACTTTTTGTTGCTTGCCAGATGGGTGGAGGCTGGGGGGATGGGTAAAAAAGATAAAGAAATTAAGAAATACAAATTGGTTGTTAGACTAATGAACCTCAAAGGAAAGGGGGGAGGGAGGGCTGGATGAGATAAACCAAAGAACTTCTCTCCATGTATGCATAACCAATGGACACCGACAATAGTGTGGGGAAGGCAGAATGGGGGCAGGATTGGGGAGGAGGGGGTCAATGGGGAGAAAAAGGGGGAAATATCTGTAATACATTCAACAAAAAAGATGAGTTTAAAAAATAATAAATTAATAAAAATTGCAAAAAAATAAAATACTATTTGAGTTGGGAAAAATTAAATCTCGTGGAGGGCCCAGCCCATGTGGCTCAGTGGATTGAGTGCCATCCCATGGACTGAAAGGTCCTGGTTCAATTCCTGATCAGGGCACATTCCCAGGTGGCAGGTTCAAACCCAGGTGGGGGGCATGCAGGAGGCAGCCGATGGATGTTTCTCTCTCACATCGATGTTCCTATCTCTCTCTACATTCCTCTCTCTCTAAAAATTCAATAATAACATATTTAAAGAAATAAATAAATCTCACAGAGAATGATTCTCTTCTCTGGTAGCTATCCAGTGGCTCTCTACCATGCCCAGACATTTACTATACATGTGTGTTTTTGGCAATGTGCCAGGAAGTTCAGGTTCCAGATCCTGTCACCACTGAAAACCACAACTTGCAGAAGTGTTAGCCCCATTTGTATAATGGCAGTCATCCAATGTTCTAGAGCAAGGATCCCATCCATAACCTGTGGTCTGAGGGTAACCTCAGCATGAATACAATTTTGTTGTGAGACAGGGGAACTAGTAAGAAATAGTTTTAAGATGACGTGATAGAAATCTCCTTTATAATTCATCAAAAGCTGAAAGTTCCCAAACTGATCAATGGTCATAGACAGTATCTTTGGTAAGTCACAGACTGGGAAACATTTTACTAGGGACTTATGGATTGGTTCGTTCAACAAACTTAGCAGGTCTTCTTGATCTGCCTGCTCTAATGACCTCGTCTACATTTATAATATTCACCATTACTTTTATTATTTTCTCTATTGTTGAAATCTCTGACTAGTTATTTTTCCAATTAGTTAGACTTTTTAAAAAGTCAAACTTGAGTCTTATTTGTTTTTTATTTGACCAATTTTTATTCTTATTTTTAGAAAGCCTTCCTGCTATTTTCTTTGGATTTCCTTTTCTAATGAGTGGAAATAGGTGCTTTTCAGACTTTCTTTTCAATATTTCCATGTAAGACTTTGCATTTCCCTGCAGAACTTAACATTCACTAAATTCTACAAATTTTAATGTGGTATTTCTTGTTTGATTCAGTTTGAAATACATACTAATATGTGTTAATTTTTTTCTGTCTGGTGCATGTGTTATTTAGAAATGGCTATCTTAATTTTCAAATATATAGATTTTTAAAATTATTTATTTTTAGTTACTGATGACTAGCTTAACGGCATTGAAGTTAGAGAACATACTGTATGATATCAATGTTTGAGTTTTTGTTTGTTTGTTTGTCTGTTTTTTTTTGAGACTTGCAGTATCATCTAGTCTGTGGTCAACTTTTGAAAATTATTCCTGTGTACTTAACAAAAGGGTGTATTTGGCATTTGTTGGGCTCAATGCTCTATTAACCCATTCCCTATATCATACATGTTAATCACATTGTACAAATTTTCAATATATTTGTTAATTTTCTATCTACTTATTCTATAAATTATTGACAAATAAATTAAAATTTATCTGTAAATTTGTCTATTTCTTCTTGCATGATATGCAGACAAATTTACAATCATTACATTATCTGAGTGAATTATTTCTTTATCATTATTAAGCGACCCTCTAGCTCTAGTAAAGTTTTCTGTCTTAAATTCTATTTTTTCAATAAATGATATAGCTATATTATATTTATTTTACTGGTATTTGCATGTTACATCTTTTTCCATTATTGTTTTTTAAGTTTTCTATAAACAGCTTTACCAAGCCAACATTTAAAGTGGACCAATAAATGGTTTTTGGTATATTCACAAGTATGCATAACAATGATCACAGTTGATTTTAAAACATTTTTATCATCTCAAGAAGAAACTCTGTACCCTTTAGCTATAACCCTACTATCTCCATATTATCCTCCTCTTCATCAATAAGTAACCACTACTCCACTTTCTGCTTCTATAGATTTCCTTACAATGGACTTTCATACAAATGGAAGCATATAATGTGTGAAACTTTGTGACTGGCTTCTTTCACATAACATGTTTTCAATATAAAATAAACAGAAATATGAACAGAGAATTCACAAAAGAATAAAAAATTAAAATGGCTCTTACACTGCCCGGCCGGTGTGGCTCAGTGGTTGAGCTTCGACCCATGCACCAAGAGGTCGCCAGTTCGATTCCTGGTCAGGATACATGCCCAGGTTGTATGTGGGAGACATGCAGAAGGTGACCAGTCAATGTTCTCTCTCATTGATGTTTCACGCTCTCTCTCCCTCTCCCTTCCTCTTTCTCTAAAATTCAATAAAGAAAAAAAAATTATAAAATGGCTCTTACACTTATCAAGATATGACCAAGCTCACTCATAATAAGAAAAATGCAAATTAAAAGTACACTGACATTCAATTTCTCACCTATTAGTTTGCCCAAAAGTTTAAACTATGATAACACATTTCATTGCTGAGATTCTGGGGAAACAGGTGCACTCCTACATTCCAGGTAGGAATGCATATTGATACAACTCATATTGAGAGAATTTAGCAATATCTAACACAATTAAATATGTTTACTTTTTAAACCAAAAATCCCACTTCTAGAAGTTTACACTGAAGATATACTTCCAACAGTAGAAAAAATAAATATGCACGAAGTTGTCCTTCACTATATTAAATAGATTTGAAAAATATAAAATACAAATGAAATGCCCATATAGAGGAAAATGGTTGACAAGTGGTAATCCACATAATGAGGTACTATAAGTTGTAAAAGAATGAGGACTATCTCTGAACTTATATGGAGTGAATTCCAGCATATCTGTTAAAGGGGGGGGGGGGGCATAGTGTAAAAAGAACTACCTATAATAAACAAAGTAGCTAATATATAATAAGAGAAATAGGACATACATGTGTCTGGTCATTTGGGTAAAATTAAAGACAGATAACCCAGAAACTACCGAAACTGAGTACTTATGGAGGTTGGGTGGAAATGGAGTGGAAAGAAAGAGGGTGGGGGTAGAGTGATGCACAGAAGTGACAGTTCTCTGATCATATTTTTTATATAGTTCTGACATTTGGAACTATGTTAAGATTTTACCTATGTAAAAT
The DNA here is from genome assembly GCF_014108415.1 of Molossus molossus. NCBI lineage: Eukaryota > Metazoa > Chordata > Mammalia > Chiroptera > Molossidae > Molossus > Molossus molossus. The sequence continues at coordinate 33,142,753 of NW_023425356.1, forward strand.
TTTTAAAACTTAAAAAGGATGGGGAAAAACTAAAATAGACTACAGATAGAACAAATAAATCTAGCTGTATAACATAACCACACTGAAGGGATGTGCTCATTAATCTAAGTGACTTTTCAAAAGAGCAATGTTACATTTATGCTCTCAGGATAAAAGCAAAACAAAAACTTTAAAAACTAGTAGGTTTGCTTTCCACCAGGGTACGGGATTAGCAATTTCAAAACTTCTTCCTGTGTATTCTAGGATTAAGGAAATAAGTTCATATACTGTGGATAATGGAAACTAGGTATCTCACTGTGGGAGAAGGGGGTGTTACAAATATGGAAAGAAGGAAGTTTATGTTATCTGTGGTAATAGACTAGAATGTGAAGAATGGATATAAAATTCATGACTTGCACATAAGTCTAAATAGAAAAAGGTTTAAATAGAGAAAGGAATCAGTATATGTACATATATTTTTTAGAACTTCCTTCTCGGAGGGTGTAGAAACAATGATGCTCCAGTAGCAATAAGCACGTTTAGCATTAAGATCTTGGTTTTCAAATACCATTCTCTGCTGAAAGGAACAGCATTCTTTGGAGAAACGGCAAGTTCTAGTGCTGGATCTGGAAAAATGCAACGTGAGTCGGGCATCTTGTTTTGCCAGAAAGGAAGAGCTCAAAGAATGAGGGGTCCTGGTCAATATGACACTGAGGCTAATCTGAGGGCTCCCATTGGCCAAAACAGGGGAAAGCTGAGCACCAAAATAAATGATGATAGTAATAAATTATGACCCATTGAATAAAATATTGATACAGATACTGAGTCCATGTTGATATAGGTAAACAAATGGGAGGAAAGAGAAAGTTTTCTTTTACAGTAGAATGCCAACTAATGAATACAGAAATAATGATTGAATTAGGAAAAAAAATACCATTTAACAACCATCATAGTAAGTGTTGTTTCAGGTAAGAATTATCTTACTAAAATTACTAAATGCTAAAATTAGTAGGTAAAATTTGATAAAAAATAAAATATTTACAAAGTTTTAAAGTATCTTCTCACAAAATGCTTATTAATTACAAAGGATAAATAGTAACATGACACTAGAGAAACCTGGTAGACACCCCCTTAATTGGGTAACCAAAATTAATACCATCAACAACAGGATAAATAGACAATGTATGGTCCTGGCCGGTCTGGCTCAGTAGTTAGAGCATCGGCCCATGGACCAGAAAGTCTGGGGTTTGGTTCCCACTAATGTCATGTACCTCAGTTGCAGTTTGTCACCGACCCCAATGGGGTCGTGTGGGTGGCAACCACTCAATGTCTCTCTCTCACGTCAATGTTTCTTTCTCTTCCTCCTTCTCTCCCTCCTGCTCTATCTGAAGATATATGCAAAAATGTCCTCAGGTGAGGATAAAAAATTTTTAAAAATAGACGATGTATGCCTCCTAAGATAGTGCAATGAAAAGGACACAACGTCCCTTTTGTGGTGTTCCTGCCAAAAGGGTATGACCTGGATATGATCAAGAAACACTAGATAAAACCAAATTGAGGCATGTGGTAGCCTCAACTGATCCCACGTCCTGGTATTTCCATTCATGTAGAGTGCCCTCTCACGCTGAAAAGGGCTGATCTGTGCATCTGTATTACTCAAGGTTTTCCAGAGAAACACAACCAATGAGAGAGAGAGAGAGAGAGAGAGAGAGAGAGAGAGAGAGAGATTTTTATTACAAGGAGCTGGCACATATAACTGTGGAGACTGACAAGTCCCAAGACCTGTGAGTTGGCAAGCTGTAGACTAAGGAGAGCCAATGTGTATCTCTTTTCTGAAGGCCTGCAGGCCTGAGACCCAGGAAGAGCTGACATTTCATTTTGAGTCTGAAATCGATAAAAAAGCTAATATCCCAGTTTGAGGGCAGTCAGACAGGAGGAATTCTAGTTTACTCAGGAAATGGTCAGACTTTTCTTCTCTTCAGGTCTTCAATTGATTGGATCAGGCCTACTCACATTAAGCAGGGCAATCTGCTTCACTCAGTCTACTGATTTAAATGTTAATTTCAGGAGTTCTGCTCCAAATGCTGACATAGGAGGCTCCTGAACTCACCTCCTCCCGCAGACAGCCAAATCTAAGCTACACATGGAACACTTCCTTCTGAAAGAAATCCAGAAGCCAGATGAGTGATTCCTACACACTGGAAAAATTGAAAAACAAAAAACAAAACTCTTATTGAAATAAGTAAAAAAAAGCTAAGATATAATCTTGCCATACCCTCCTCCCACCCCCCATCAGTACAGTAACATACAATTGGGCAGAAACTCAATTCCCAGCTTCTCCTTGAAAAGTAAAGAACTTGAACCCAATATCTAGTGCCCCAGTTTTTAAAATTTCTACCTGAGAGATGGGCCCTCAAAACTGTTAGCACTAAAGACAAACACGGTTTTCATCTACAAGACCCACAAGGCTACAGCGAACTAAGAGACAGTTCTTAAAATGCTCACATGGACTCACTGTGGCTATCTTCCCAGGGCTTATCCTAGAGGCAGACAGGAATGCCCATCTCTCTTACTTTCAGTGGAAAAGACCTATATACATATCTTAAAAGTTGTAGCTGGAAGATCAAGTTTCTATTTAGCACACCTCTAGATGTGGACTGTAATCCTCTCTAGAGGCAGGGAAGACCTATGGGTGTCATTTCCACATTCTCCCTCTGGCCAGCTCCAGATCACTGGTATCACTCTGGAAAGAGCTGGTGTACATGTCTGACACCCTGCCTATTGTGGCTACCACTCGGGACAGAGCCCTTGATCATCTGGTTCTAGTGGCCAGTGCTGCTTAAGTTCCAGGTCTCAAAGGACTATAGCAAACAAAGAATTCTTAACTAGCTATCTCCCCAGGACTCAGAACAGAGGGAACTGACAGAAATGCCCAGCTCTATCTTTTCTTGAAAGAGGTATATATGCATACTTTAAAGGCTGCTTCCTGAGGATTCAGCTTCCAATCAGCCTACATCTGGGTGCTGACTGAGATCTTCCCATTTAGGACACTGAAAAATCTTGGCACACCCTCAACTACTGTGAGCCACTAAGAACAAAAAAGGTGTCTTGGGCAATCACAAAGATTATAGAGAAAACCAAGAGCTAAGTCTGAACTGAATAATAAGGTTCATTTCCTACACAAGACTACTCTTTGAAGACTGGAAGAGGTGAATCTTTTATCTAATGCACCAACAGAGAAAGTCAAAGCAAATGAAAAAACAGAACTATGTCACATAAAAATGAATAAGATAAAACTCCAGAAATAGACCTTAACAAAATAAAGATAAGTGTGTGCCTTAAAAAGAGCTCAAAATGATGGTCATAAAGATGTTCACTGAGATTAGGAGAACAATACGTGAACAAAGTAAGAATTTTAACAAGAGAAAATATAAGAAAGAATAAAAAAGAAATCATAGAGCTGAATAATGAGATAACTAAAAAAATTCAATAGAGGGCTTCAATATCAAACTATATGAAGCAGAATAAATGATCAGCAAACTGGAAAACAAGACAGTGGAATTAATTCAATAAAAGTAACAAAAAAGACAAAATAAAAAGTTGTAAAGATAACTTAAGGGACTTATAGGACACTATCAACTGGATCAATATTCACATTGAAGTAGATTATTATAGAAGGAAAGGAGAGAGAGGAAGGGACAGGATGTTTATTCAAAATAATAATAATAATAATAATAATAATAATAATAATAGCTAAAGATTCCCTAACCTGGGGAAAGTAACAGACATCAGATTCAAGAACTCCAAAGAGTTCCAATAAGATTAATCCAAAGAGACCCACACCAAAAAATATTATAATTAAAATGTCAAAAGTTAGATAAAGAGAGACTCATAAGAGCATTAAGAGAAAAACAATGTGTTGCATATAAGGGAAACCCCATAAGACAATTAGAAAATGTTTCAGCAGAAACTTCTAGCCAGAAGAGAGTGGCATGATATATTCAAGTGCTGGAAAGAAAAAACAACTGCCAACCAGGTTTGTTCCACAGAGCAAAGTTGTCCTTGAGAATTAAAGAAGAGATAAAATTTTCCAGACAAGCAAAAGATGAAGTCATTCATCATCACAAGACCAGTATTACAAAAAAAATGTTACAGGAACTACTTCAAGCTGAAATAAAAGAATGCAAATTAGTAACAGGAAAACATATAAAAGTATAATCTCACTGGTAAAAATAAATATAGTGTTAAATTCAGAATACTCTAATGTTGTGTGGTGGTGGGTAAATTACATTTAAAGAACATTCCATCTAATACCAGCAAAATACATATTTTTCTCAAGTGCACATAAAACATCCTCCAACATATATTAGGACACAAGACAAGTATTAACCAATTTAAGAAAATTGAAACCATTTCAAACATCTTTTATGACCACACTGGTATGAACTAGAAAACAATTATAGGGAGAAAAACTAAAAATTTCTTTGATATGTAGAGATTAAACAATATGCCACTGAACAACCAATAGATTAAACACATCAAAAAAGAATTAAAGCCCTGGCTGGTTGGGCTCAGCGGTTAGAGCATTGGCCCACAGACCAGAGAGTCCCAGGTTCGGTTCCCACTAAGGGCACATACCTCCATTGCTGTTTGGGGTCATGTGGGTGGCAACCATTAGATATGTCTCTCTCACGTCGATGTTTCTCTCTCCCTCCCTTTCTCCCACCCACTCTATCTGAAGATAAATGCAAAAATGTCCTCAGGTAAGGATAAAAAATAAATAAATAAGTAAATAAATAAAAGATTTAATTTTTCTTCAAAATTCAGTCTTGGTAGGTTGTATGTTTCTAGGAATTTATCTATTTCTTCTAGGTTGCCCAATTTGTTGTTGGTATATAATTATTCATAGTAATCTCTTATAATCTTTTGCACTTATTTGGTATCACTTGTAATGTCTCCTCTTTCATTTCTTATTTTATTTATTTGAGTTCTTGCTACATTTTCCTTTTTGTAAATCTAGCTAAGGTTTATAGTTTCATTGATCTTTTCTATTGTCTTTTTAATCTTTATTTATGCTCTAATCTTTGTTATTTCCTTCTTTATCCTAACTGGGCTTAGTTCTTTTTCTAGTTCCTTGAGGTATAAAGTTAGCTTGTTTATTTGAGATATTTTTTCTTGATGTAGGCATTTATTGCTATGAACTTGCCTCTTAGCATTGCCTTTGCTGCATCCTATAATTTTTGGTGTGTGGTATTTTTCCTTTTATTTGTCTCAAGATATTTTCATTCTTTTTTTTTATCCTCACCTGAGGACATTTTTGCATTTATCTTCAGATAGAGTGGGAGGGAGAGAGGGAGGAAGAGAGAGAGAGAGCGAAACATCAGAAACATTGACATGAGAGAGACACATCAAGGGGCTGCCACCCACACAACCACAACTAGGGCCGAGGACAAACTGCAACTGAGGTACATGCCCTTAGAGGGAACCAAACTCAGGCCTCTCTGATCCATGAGATGATGCTCTAACCACTGAGAAAAACTGGCCAGGGCAAAAAATTAAATATTAACAGACCAGTTACTAGTAAGGATATTGAATTAATAATTTTTTTAAAAAACCTCCCAACCGAGAAACATCCAGGACCACATGGCTTCACTGGTGAACTCTACCACATATTTAAAGAAGAAATAATTCCAGTCTTTTTCGAACTTTTCCAAAATAGAAGAGGAGGCAATACTTCCAAACTCATTTTAAAAGGCCAGTATTACCCTCAGACAAAAAACAGAGGAGAATGCTACAAGAAAAGTACATTACAGGACAACATCTCTCATTTGATTTAAAAATCCTTAACAAAATATTATCAAATAAAATTCAACAATACATTAAAAGTATCATATACCAAGATCGAGTGAGATTTGTTCCAGGGATGTAAGGATGGTTCAACATTCACAAATCAATCAATGTGGCACACCACACTAACTAAATGAAGGATAAAATCATATGATCATCTGAATAGATGTACAAACAGCATTTGACAAAATTAACATCTATTCATAATAAAACTCAATAAACTGGGTAGAAAGGAAATGTTTCTCAACATAATAAAGGTCATGCATGACAAGTCCATGACTAACATCATATTCAAACATGAAAAGCTGAAAGCTTTACCTTTAAGATCAGGAACAAGCCAAGAAGGCCCACTCTTGCCATTTTATTCAAGACAGTTCTGGAAGTCCTGGACATAGTAATTAGTCAAAGGTTGGGGTGGGAGGATAAGAAGCACCCAAATCAGTCAAGGAAAAGAGATAAAAAGCATTAAAATCAGAAAGAAAGAAAGAAAGAAAGAAAGAAAGAAAGAAAGAAAGAAAGAAAGAAAGAAAGAAAGAAAGAAAGAAAGAAAGAAGGAAAGAAGGTGTCTATTTGCAGATAACATGATTTTCTACATAGAAACCCTAAAGACTCTAACAAAAAATTATTAGAACGAATAAACAGTAAAGTTTCAAGATACAAAAATCTTTTGCATTTCTATATATTAACAACAAACTATCAGAAAGAGAAATTGAGAAAACAATACTATTTACAATTGCATCAACTGAATTGAATATCTATAAACTTAACCAAGGAGGTAAAAGATCTATACACTAAAAACTATAAGACATTAATAAAAGATATTGAAGAAGACACAAAAATAGAAAGATATCTATGCTCACAGATGGAAAGAATTGATATTGTGATAATGCCCATACTACCAATGCAATCTACATCTCTAAAGTAATCTCTATCAAAATGACATGTTTCACATATATTGAAAAAAAGTCCTAAAATTTGTGTGGAACCACAAAGACTACAAGTAGACAATGCAATCTTGAAAAAGAAGAACAAAGGTGAAGGCATCACAATTCCTGATTTTGAACTATAGTACAAAGCTAGAAAAGTCAAAACAGTATGGTATTTGCATAAACACAGAAAAATAGATCAATGGAATACAATAGAGCACCCAGAAATATACCCATACATATATGATCAATTAAGTTATGACAAAGAATCCAAGAATACACAATACAATAAATGGTGTTGGACAAACTTGACAGCCACACACAAAAGAATGAAACTGGTCCCCTATCTTACACCATACACACAAATCAACTAAAAGTGAATTAAGATTGAACCTAAGACCTGAGACCACAAAACTCTCAGAAGAATATATAGGAGGTAAGCTCCTTGACATTGGTCTTGGCATTCATTTACTTTTTTTTATTTGACACCAAAAGTTGTGCAACATAAGCAAAAATAAATAAATGTGACTACATTAAATTTTAAAAAGGTACTCAACATCACTAATTATCAGGAAAATGTAAATCAAAACCACAGTGACATGTCACCTACACCTATTAGAATAGCTATGACCTAAAAAACAAGAGATAACAAGTTTTGGAGGGGATGTGGATAAAAGGGAACCCTGAAAGGGTTGTTTTGGTGGGAATGTAAATTGGTGCAGCCACTAGGAAAACAGTATGGCAATTCCTCAAGAAATTAAAAATAGAACTACCATCTGACTCAGCAACTCCACTTCCGGGTATGTATCCAAAGGAAAAGAAATCACTATCCTGAATATATGGATAAATGAATAAAGAAAATGTCACACACACCCAGGAATGTTATTCAGGCATTAAAAAGAATGAAATATTGCCATTTGTGAAAACCTAGTTGGACCTTGAGGGCATTATGTGAAGTGAATGAAATAAATCACATAGGGAAAGAAAAATACTAGATGATCTCATTTATATGTGGAATCTAACAAAACTGAACACAGAAACAGAAGCAAGTTGGTTGTCGCCAAAGATGGGGGACAAGAAGTGGGGGAACAGGGTCAAGATGGTGAAAAGGCACAAACCTCCTGTTAGAAAACAAATAAGTTCTGGGGGTGTAATGTATAGCATGGTGACTGTAGTTAACAATACTCTATTGTATATTTGAAAGTTACTAAAAGAATAGATCTTAAAAGTTCTCATCATAAGAAATTATAGCTATGTAGGTGATAGTAGTTAACTAACCTTTCTGTGGTAATCATTTCACAATAAATACATATGTACCTTAAACTAATACAATATTGTATGTCAATTATATCTCAGTAAAACCAGGGGGGAAATGGGAAAAATAAAAATAAGTGTCAGTTACCACTATAAAAAATGTTAATCTCACCCAAAAGCACTCTTACAGAAAGACTCAGAATAATGTTTGACCATATATCTGGGCATATAAAATTAATCTCATAGTATCCAATAGGATATTATGGAAATCATATAGTGTGACTCCTGAGGATAGATTTTACTTATATACATGCATGTGTAACCAATGTACATAGACAATAATGCCGGGGAGGGGGACAGGATCAGGAGAAGGGTATCTAGACGGGAAAAGGGAGAAACATCTATAACAAAAATAAATTAATAAAAATTGGAAGAAAAAAACTGAAAGAAAAAACATTAAATTAAAATTTTAAAAAAGACACTGTAGCTTCTGATTTACTCTCTTGTTATGGGAGAAGAACAGAACCAGTCACCATGTCACAAGGATACTTATATAGTCCTATGATGAGGTCCACATGGTGAGGATATGCAACCTCCAGCCAAAAGCCATGTGACTGAGCCATGTTAGATGAGGATCCTCCAGTCCCAGTCAGGCCTTCAGATGACTGCAGTTTTGGCCTTGACTGTAACCTCATGAGAAATCCCAAGCCAGAACCACCTTGCTAAGCTGCTCTCAAATTCCTGACACACAGAATCTATGTGAGACAATGACTTTATTCTTGCTTAAAATCAATAAGTTTAGGGTAATTTGTTGCTATGCAATAAATAACTAATTTAAAAGTCATTCTACCAAAATAATTGATGTGTACTCTTTTAAAATGTCAAGGTCACGCTTGGCCGGTGTGGTTCAGTGGTTGAGCATCAAATCATGCACCCAGAGGTCACCAGTTTGATTCCTGGTCAGGGCACATGCCCAAGTTGTAAACCAAATCCCCAGTGGAGGGCATGCAGGAGATGCCCAATCGATGTTCTGTCTCATCGATGTTTCCATCTCTCTCTCCTTTTTCCCTCCTCTCTCTCTAAAACAATAGATAAAATGTCAAGGTCATGAAAGACAAAACAAAATCCTGAAGACCTTTTTCAGATTGAATGAGATTAAAAAAAATAAGTTAAGTGCAATCTTAGAATGATTGTATACCAGAAAAAAAAGCATGTGTGTGTGTACTTGCTATAATAAACATTATCGAGATGATTGGAAAAATTTAAGTACAATCTCTCCCTTAGATAATAGTACTGTATCAATATTAATTTTCCAGTTTTGCTCATTGCGTTGTAATTATGTAAGAGAATGTTCTTGTTTTTAAGAAATACACACTGAAGTATTTGGAGTAGGGGTGTCATGCCTGTCACTTATCTCAAACAGTTCCAAAGTAACAATTATATAATTACATAATTATATATGCAGTTATCTGTCTCTCTATATATATTATATCCATATATATAACACTATATCGACCTATATTATTCTTTATCTATCATCCATCATCTATCCATCCATCCAAAGTGAGAGAGACAGAGATAGAGAATGATAAAAGAAACAGTAAAAGGTTAATATTTGGAGAATTGTATGTAATTATATATATAATTATATATGTAATTATATATTATATGTTATATATGTACACACACACACACACATATAAAGTTCTTTGTACTATTTTTGCCACTTTTTTGTAGAAACTATTTCAAAATAAAAAAGGAGGTAATAGAGGTTGCTGTTGTTCATACGTTTCGTTTCTGAGTAAACTGCTGTTTCAACCCAAGTGTTAGAATTACTAAAAGCTTTTGAAATGAATTTAGTGGATCCAAGCCAAAAAAAAAGAAACTTTTTTTTTTTAAAGGAAAGGATGGACTAGATCATTGTAAATTAATAAGAGTGATTACTATTTTGCGAAACTTGTTTTATTTCTCCAGAGAGGCAAAAGTGGATGCACTGAGTTGCACAATCAAAAAGTTGGAAAGCCTTGGTACCGAAGGCTGGAGTTTGAGCTAACGAGTAGGATCGGAGTTCCTGGGTCCGCCCGCCCCTCTGGTCTGTCCCTCCTCGCCAGCCCCACCCTCAAGGCACGGGCGTCCCGCCTCCACACAGCCTGCAGGTGTGCGCGCAAAGCTAGCACGTGGTGCCACACACTATTTAAGAGCCCACCTTCCCTTGCTTGCAGCTGCCTCCTGTTCCAGCCCTACCCTCCCGGAGCCACCAGAGGCTCGCGGGTCTCGGACCGCATCCTGCCGCTGGGGCTGCCGCCGTGGCATGGGCGCCGCGGGCCTGCTCTGGGTTTTCTTGGCTCTCGTCACGCCAGGGGTCCTCGGTGAGCTGGGAGGGGGAGCATGGAGGTAGGGATGCGACTGTCTGGGTCAGGGACGATCTCTGTGCCGCGATGCAAAGCAGAGTCAAAAGCGAGAAGGTGGGGGCAGTGCCGGACGCTTGCCTGCCTCCCGCTTTCTTTGGGGGACCCCCATTATCTCTTGGACCTGAAGGTCCTCATTCCAGGTCCCGAGGGCTGGGACCACCAGAACTGAGGGTTGCACCGCAGAGGGGCACTGCATGATCTATGGTGAGGCCGGCAGCTTGCACTCTGTGCCCCTGGCTCACCGCCCCTAGTCTCAGCAGGTGCTCCTCTCTCTTGAACCGGAGGTCGGCTGGCGCTCACCATGGCGACGCAGCACGCTCCGCTAGGCGCGGAAGTTTTTTGCACCCGCTGAACTCGCACCTGTGCTGCAAAAGCCGCAGATCCCTAAGAATGTCTGGTTTCCAGACATGGTTCTCCCCCAACCCACCCACCCGCCCCCCCCCCTTTTTTTTTTGACTGGTTGTAATGTTGGTAAAGATATCCTCAAGGACAAACTCCTGGAGTTTATTTAGAAAACTTGAAACATGAATTAAAACTACAGTTGTCTTCGTGTTATTTACCTTCTGGAATGGTGAGGGTGCCAGAAGGTCTCATTGAACGTTTATTGTAACCACACTCACCCCTCACCATCTCCCCTGAGACAGGCATGATTTTTAAAGAAATATTGTCATTCGTTAAGATTAGAGTCTCCTGGAGATCAGATTGCTCTAACTTGCTAATTACCTGCAGGGCACAGTGAATTCCTAGTTTATTAAGAAGTTGACTGTATGCAGACATCAATAACTGGGTGACTTTGGGCAAATCATTTAGCTCCCTGATCCTCTGTTTCTTCATTTGTGAAATGATGCTAGTGATGAATTGCCCTACCACCTTACTGAGCTGTTCTGAATAGCAGATGAAACTGGCAAATGAGGGTTAGGTGTTAGTTGTTACTACTAGATATCAGTAACAAAACTGCTGTATAGACATGTTTTTATGGAGCCAGCATTTAAGCTTAACCACCTCCAGTTTGTTAAGGGCAACTACATAAATTGGTTCTATTGCAATTTATTTTGTCTGCTTCCTGACATTTAACTTTTTCCTGACTCTTAATTGGTTATTTCCTCAAGCCATTATCTTCATTTCTTTGTCTCCTATACATTAACTTCCTTTGAATGCACATTCAAAACTTTCTCTAACACCTCTCTGTGGCACAGTTGCACACCTGACTTTTCACCATTCTTGCATTCCTATTTCTAAGTTTCCAAGAGCTATTATCAATTGAACATCAAATTCTTCACCAGCCCTGCCAATTCTTGTTTCTTCCAAGTATGCTAGAGCGTCCCCTCATAGGACCAGAGCAGAACCATCCTCTATGCCACATCAGTCACATGGAAGATCAGGTCTATCTACCTGCCAAATGTTTTAGCTAATGTGCTTCTGTTGTTTGTATTATCATTCTAACACCCATATTATATTACCCATGTAATAACCTTCTCTCTTACAGGTCACTTTGATGTCAGTCTTTAGCCTTTCCAATAGTGAAAATTAAAATTTTGAAACTATTTTTTTTTCATTATTCCTTTCCCTTGCTCAAAAATCTAAAAGGGTTTTCTACTGCCTGTGGGATAAAAAAAAAAAAAAGTCAAATGTCTTCAGCCTTTCAAGCCATTTGTAATTCAATATAAACTAAGCATGCTCCTCCAAATTCCCCATTCTTCCTATCATTAATGTACCATTGTCTTTCCTGACTGTCATCCCATGGTTTTGTTCATGCCTTGTCCATGCCTCCATCCTGACTTTTGCTCCTACTGCGTACCCTCCCAGACTATCCCTTGGCTCCTGGCCAGTTTCTGTCCTTGAACATGCTTAAAAAACTCTTTAGGTGCTGTTTTAAAATGCAGGTTCCTTGGTTCCACCTCACCCTCCAGAGATTTATAGGTTTGGGTTGTGGCCAGGAAGCTGAGGTGTAACAAGCACTCTGGAAAATTCTGAAGCAAGTTTCTATAGGGCACACTGCTATGAGCAGTTATATGGGAAGCAAATTTCCTTCTTAGAGTATTTCTCCACTTCTTTCTTCTGTCTGTTTACATAAGATGATTCAAATTTCCTACACTGTTAAAGTTCACTCTTGCCAAAATCCTCAAGTAGGAATTCCCTTATTTTCTAATCATCGTCCTCCATTAGAGATCAGATCCTTTTTGCTCTGTTACTTAAAACCTGCCAAGGGTTTCCCCTCACATTAGAACAAAATTAATGCCCCTTATCCTTGACTACAGGCCTCTGCCTCTGTGAAATTTATCCTGCCCCCTCACTTCCTCTACTCCAGCCACAGACTTTCTTTCCATTCCTTTAACACATTCGCATTTGTTTAGCCTTTGCACTAGGTTTTCCGTCTGTTGAAATGCTCTTCCTACAGATCATCTTGACTGTCTCCTTCTGGGCATTCAGATCTCAGCATCCCCTTTACCCTTCTCTGACTCTTACGTAAAGCAGTCGTCCCCAAGGTCCCTGTGTATCACATAACCATGTTCTATTCCCAAAGAGTACCTATCATCATATGAACATTCTTCTTTGTTTATTGACTTGTTTGGGTTTGTTCCCTCACTGGAATACAAGTTCCAGTGGAGCAAGACCTTTACCCATCTCGTTGCCCCGTGAATTCTGCAACTAGCATATAACTAAGGGTTCAATATGAATGTTCTCTTCCTCCTGTGACAATGGAAAAAATGGACACAATCAACTCCTTTTCCTATATTAATGATCACATTCCATCTTCTCTTGCCTTTGGAAGGACTTTACTTCTGCAGATATCCCCGGACTTGCATCACTGCATTTATATCACTCGTTGGCTCATCCCCACCAGCAGTTAAACATGCCCTAGGACACCCTTTATTTGAGAAAGGGGACTTCTCATGACCAAATGGAACTACATTTTTCTGCCCCTCTTATCGTTCTCAGCAAAACTGCTCATTGACCACTTGCTCACATGCCTTCCTTTCCTTAACCCGCTCCAGTCAGGCTTCTTTCCCCACCATTCTCCTGAAGCTCCCCTCAGCAAGGTTACTACTCACTGACCTTCATGCTGACAAACCCAGTGCTCATTTTTTTCTGTCCTCATCTTTCTCATTGTTTCAGCAAAAGCTGAATACTTGCAGCCTCTTAAAAGTTTCATTCTCATTTTCCAAGACAAGACACACTTCCCCACCTTTTCTGTACCTCTCTGGTTGCGCTTAGTCCTTTTTGTCCTATCTCTGAATATTAGAGGGTTTGGGGACTCAATGTCAGACCTCTTCTGTTTTTCTTGATACTTTTTCTTTCTAAGAGATCTCATCCAGTCTCGTGGCTTTAAATACTATTTATATGTTAATGACTCATTATCTGTAGTCTCGACCTATCCCCTGAGTGGCAAATTTGTACATCCAATTGCCTACCTGGAATCTCCATCTGAAGACCTAGTAAGTATGTTAAATATACACATCCAAAGTGGAATAAATTCTGTTCCTACAACAATCCCCCTCCCCCCCACACACACACACACCAAAAGCAAAATATTGGTTCTTTCTCATCTTAGTACACAGTATTACTATCAACCCAGTAGCTCAAGTCAAAAGCCTGGAAGTTATTACTGAGTCCTCTTATTTTCTTAGCCCTACATCTAATGTAACAAAAAGTCTTTACAATTCTAGTTTTAAAAGATATTCCAAATCCATCCACTTCTCACTATATCGCTGTAATTCAAGCCTCATTTTTCTGTCCGAACTACTGTAGTGGCCTTCATACTGCACTCTCAGCTCCTGAAAGTAAAAGTCCAGTCCATTCTCTACCCAGTTGCCACATTATTCCTTTTAAGAAGTAAATTAGGCCCTGCGACTCTCCTGCTTGAACTCTCCAGGGACTTCAGCTCAGGATAACATCCAGACATGTGGTCTGAAGAGCCCTATGTGATCTTTCTTACTGAGCTTTCTAAGGTGATCTGTTTTGATCATTGTGTTCCAGCGACGCTTGCCTTCTGTCTATACCTAAAGTGTAGCAATTCCATCCTGGCTGTTAGGCCTCTGTGTAAAATGTTTTTATCTAGCACTTAGCCTGGCTGGTTCCTTCTTTTCCTTCAGTAAGAACTCAATGTCTCTTCTTTATAGGCCTTCCTTAAGCATCACAACTGAAGGGGGGGTGCCACCTTGTCCTGTTCGTCCTTCATGTGCGTTACATTTTGACATTTTATTCATTTCCTGTACATACTATCTATTTATTTTATGGTATTTACTTATGATCTTTCTCCTTCTATTGAAATACAAATTTTGTGACCATGGGATCCTTGTCTCGGATGTTCACTGATACATCTCCTGTGTTTAGGATAGTGCCTTGGTTAATATTCATAACCATCATTAACAATTATCAAATAGCTGGCTGGTGTGTCTCAGTGGTTGGGCATCAACCCATGCACCAGGAGGTCATCAGTCTGTTTCCCAGTCAGAGCACATGCCCAGGTTGTGGGCCCAATCCCCAGTGGGGTGGATGCAGGAGGCAGCCAATTGATGTTCTCTCTCATCAATGTTTCTGTCTCTCCCTCTCCCTTCCTCTCTCTCTCAAAAATTAATAAAGATAAAAATAATAAACGATCAAATAGGAAACCCAGTATTAAGGCACTTGATGGTAATAATTCTCAATAAGATTTCTCCTACCTGCTTTGTGACTTAATTTTTGGTTTTATTTTTATTTTTCTATATAGTTGCTCTTCATTAATTTCAAATGGATTTCTAAGCCATTCTATGTAAAGCCCCATGGATCCAAAGAAAAAGTTAAATGTATCTCTATTCTCTAGAAACTACTTTGCCTAATTCGTTTTTATCATGGTTTAAGGGATGTAAATGTCAATGTCTTGCCACTATCTTCTATTTTAGATCCAATCAAGATCTACTCTGATTTCTATTCTGGATTTTAGGAAGATGTGTGTGGGATTAAGAAAATTTGTATTACTTAATGATTTGTGAGCATTTTCTGATATGGAACAAACACGATTGCTGAAAATCCTGTCTTTGATCTGGGATTTTGGCAATTTCATGACTAATGAGAGCTAGTGTCTGCCAAAACAGAAGGAGTCCCCAAGAGTCTTATTGGGGATAATATTTCCCATTATTTTCCATCTAAAAAGTATGGTTCTTATCTCCTTTGACTTCAGAAGGTCATGATATAAAGTACCTTTCTGCTTTTGCTGCTTCAAAATCTTGGTTCTATCTTACTCCGTATTGTTGCTGATGATTAAATCTTAAGGACTTAAGTTCGTTTTCCAGCTTGTGGTGAGTAATTTGGTATTGTCCTTATTCACAGTAGATAATTGCAGGCTAAATCACTTGCTTGGAGTATATTGGCACAAGAAATGTCATAGTCGTGAAGTTGATCAATCCCTGACTTTCCCTACAGAGTCTTGCTGTCATGCACTTGGAGACATTTATAGGTGTTAATGGAAGAAACTAATGGAGATCAGGAAAGAAACAGAAGGAGACCTACAGTGAAATCTGGGTCCCAAGAGTGATGGTATTCTCAGTCTCGTCTATATGACTTCTCCAACAGAAGTGTTGGGCTTCACTTCTTCACAAAAAGGCTGGGTCTGGCTACAACCTTGGGAGCTCTGTTTGCCTTTGTATCAGTTAGTCCATATTTTTTCTTTGACTTTCACCTGTACCTGTCTGTCTCATTTGGGGGAAAAAAAAGATTTATACATTTCATATTCAAACATACTGCCATTCTGGAGCTAAAACTTTTCCAGGCATATCCTCAAATATGTGGGCATTCCAGATTTTTATCCCTCTCCTAGGATAAATTTTGCTTCATTATTAATATTATTATAATTGTTTTTTAAATCACAGGGAATTGATTTAAAATGACTAGTTCCTTTTATCTAGTGCTTATCAGGAAGAAATTTCTAAGCTCTCTTAGAAGGCATAATACTACATTTGGTTAATGGAATACAATAACAAAGAATAATGAATAAACATTTTTTTACTGCTAAGACCTAAATATTTAGTGACTAAAATAGTAATGTTAATTCATCAAAGTATTTTTAGAGAATCATACATGTGCTGAGTTTATAAGGTCTCTGGTGTAATTTAGTTCCCTTTGCAATCCCGGAAAACTTTATTTATAAGGTTTTAGTTTTTATTTATGAGGTTGTAAGCAGATGGAACTACTCCAGGGTGTTCATGGAATTTTATGAAAAATTATTTTTTCCATCTTTTTCTAAAATCAATGAAGTCTATCCTAAAATGTCTCTGAACTTCTGAGCTTATTTCTCTGTATATGCACACTTATTGAAAGATATGATTTTGTCCCAGATATCATTGCCCCATTTTACATTTACTTTATAAAGATTAAAGTTGTCAGTGACACTAATTAGTGCTGGAACAGAAGCAGAGTAAAAGTTGTAGCCTCTCTTACTTTTGATATCCCTGTGGTCTTTGTCTCTAGGTCAGTGTAAGTTGCTGCCAAGGTATCCTTTTGCTAAGTCTAAATTTCAGAGTGATCAGTCTGAGTTTGCTGTTGGGACAACTTGGGAATATGAATGCCTTCCTGGGTATTCCAAAGGGTCGTTCGTTATCACCTGTCTAGAGACCTCCAAGTGGTCAGATGCTCAGCAACCCTGTAAACGTGAGTAATCTGAAATAGAGGCATCTTTAGGTCTATTAGTGCACCTCTATGAGCTAACCTGTGATTTTTCATGATAAATAACCAGAAAATTAGTAAGTCGTCTCAATGAAGGGGGCTCCTGAGTTTTCCATGTTTTTTTTTTTTTTTTAATCCTAAGGGTATTAAATATTGAGGTTAAATTATAAAGCTGGCCAATCCTATTTACCTGCAATCTTTTTGAATTTGTTCTGTTTTCTTTGTACAGTGTTAGAGTGAGGTTAGAAGTTAGTATGCAAGGAATATTAGTTTCACCTCATTTTTGCCCATTTAATTAAAAAAATGCTTTTGAGTAACTACTAGGTGTAAAGCTTTAGACTAGATGATGGGGCCAGAGAGAACCGTAAAAGTTTGTTAGTCCCTTCCTGTGAAGAATCCCTATACTAATTGTACAGACTGACTTTGAACAAATACTGTACTATGATGTAATTTCACTTATTCATAGAGATAAATTTCTATGAGATCATGGAGAAGTAAATAATAACTGTTAGTTCAAAGAATTAGGGAAATCTAGGCATTCCAAGCAGAGGGAACAGCCTATGCAAAAGCATGAAGGTATGAAAGAACATTACGTTTATACAAAACAGAAAAATTCAGTATGGTTACAGTATAAAGTAAATGTTGAGAAATGGTAGTTGATGAAGGGGATTGGAGCTTAACAGTGACAGACCATGAGTTCTTTTCCAATCAACAACAGTAAGCCATTGTAAGTTTTTAAATGTAGGTAGTGGCATGACCACATTTATGCTCCTGAAAAATAATGTGTGCAGTGGTAAATGTTCATAGAAGATGGAGACCAGAGTTAGAAAGGTAAATTTTGTTACTCAGTGATCAAATGAGAGATTAAAGCAGTGACAGCATAGTTGGTTTGGAGATTTTAGAAATTCAGTCACTAAAATTTGGTGACCAACTGAATGAAGGGCAAGAGATAAAGAATGAGTTACAGAAAGGAAGTGATGACTGTAAGTTTTTTTGTTTTTAAGCCACAAGATTTGGTAGATGATGCCATCACCTGACAGAATATACAAAGGGAAAATAGAGATTATAATTATGGTTGACCACAAATAACGTTTGCCTGCACACTCAAAATATAGACTCAATTACTTTGAATAAACGTAAATAAACCAGTCAGCAAGTTTGGACAGTTGGGACTTAATGTAAAACACAAAAGCTCCCCCAAATTTCAGTCCCAAATCCTGCTTTGTTTTGTTTTCCCTTGTAGGTAAATCATGTGTTAGTCCTGGAGAACTCCTCTATGGCTCTGTTTCCATACCCATGGGTATGGAGTTTGGGTCAACAATTACATATTCTTGTGATAAAGGGTGAGTAGACAGGAGATATCTCCAGGTTACCTGGGTTTTACAGCAGTCCTTTCAACCAGAAACCAGCAGTCTTCCAAGAGAGATCTGAGTAATTGCCACCTACCCTTCAAAATAGATAAGCAAACAGAGAACCACCTACCTGAAATGCTCTAGAGACTACCTTTCAGGATTACCCACTAAAGACGATCCCTCTAAGAGAAAGGAAGGGGCTACTCCCCTTCTTCCCATTTTAAATCTCTACTGTTACTGCCAAGAAGGCAAATTTTATTTGGCTTTAGATTCTTCAGCCTTTTGTATAAGTCCTCAGTCTACCACTGTTCCTTGTCAAACATGATATTCTATTTTTTTCCATCCTTTCAGTGCACAAAGAACTAAGCTTTCCTCAAGTGTACATCTAGCTGGGAGATGATCACTCATCTCTTTGTCTTTAGGTATCGACTCATTGGTTACTCATCTGCCAAATGTATTATCTCAGGCAATACTGTAATCTGGGATAAGGACATGCCTCTTTGTGACTGTGAGTAAAATGATCCCTTTATTGCATCCTATGTAATTCCTCTTGTATCCTTATCTAGAGGAAAATCAGGCACCTACCAATAAAATGAGTGCTCAGACAAGTTATACTTGGTTTGAGAAGTTCTGGGCACAGAACTGTGGTTACTTTATGTTCTTCTAATCCCACCCAGTCCTTTGATTTCTCCTCTTTGATGATAAGTTATTTCATAGTGAATAAGGGTTTAAATTTAAAATATGCCATGAGATTACACACTGCCAAGATTATTCCATGAAAAATGTAGGTCATCCCAGGTGCCTCCTATAAAAGTTTACCTATATTCTTGGGATGGGATCATGTGATCAGTATAGGTTTTTTTGAGGTTTCATCAAGGAAGTTCTATGCATCTTCCTGCCTTGCTACTTTTTATTGATAACCATCTTTGAGATAAAGATGAACAATTTCAACAAAATGAATTAGTTGTAGGCTGAATTAGAAGTTGGTTTACAAGGCTGAAAACAAAATAACCAGAAGCTATAACATTTAAATGTCTTCTTTCTTTTTCCATCTGACCCCTAAAAGCTATTCTTTGTGAGTCACCCCCAGCCATCTCTAATGGGACCTTTATTAGCAGCAGTGGAGATAATTTTTACTATGGATTGGTGGTGACTTATAAATGCCATGTTGGAAAGAATGGGGAAAAGCTGTTTGACCTTGTGGGTGAGAAGTCAATATATTGCACCAGCAAAGACAATCGAGTTGGCATCTGGAGCAGCCCTCCTCCTCAGTGTATTGATATAGTCAAATGCCCAACTCCAGAAGTTGAAAATGGGATTATGGAATCTGGATATAGACGTTCATTTTTCTTAAATGATACTGTGATGTTTAAGTGTAAGCCTGGCTTTACCATGAAAGGCAGCAACAAGATATGGTGCCAACCAAACAATAAATGGAATCCTCCACTGCCAAGGTGCTTCAAGGGTGAGTTGGGTTGAAAATTTGGTATCTATAAATGAAATAAGACTTTTAGTTGAGTAGATACATGGTGGCTATGAGAAGAGGAGAAGAAAGGTAGTAGATGTGGTTGGGTATCCTGGCTAAATAATTTGAAAGTGACTTCTAAATGTTGGAGAGGTAGGAAATTTACTATATCCTGGAACAGTGAATAGTGTTAGATCTACATTAATGTAGGGGAGTTTAGAAGATGCTTTTTTAAAAAGGCAGATAGTACCAGAGCCAAGTAGCTGAGACTTTTCTAAAATATATTTATATTTTATTTAAATGAAGATAAAATTTATTCTCAGTCTTATTGGCCAAGCAACTGGGGGAAATTTGTTGATATCAGAATTTGATTCAAATATTTATATATATACATTCCCATATTGAAAAAATGTAGTCTTTATGCAATAAGGCTAGAATTAAGATTGAGTCTCTCCCCACATTCTCCTTTCTCCCTACTCTTACTAAGAAATACCTGACTCACAAAAACCTGTCAATATTGTGAGCCCCTCCTACAAGGTTCAGAACCTTCATCAACTTGGTTTGGGGAGCAGGAAAAATGAGTTAGATTTTGGTGGTGATAATGTATTGCCCAAG
The DNA here is from genome assembly GCF_014108415.1 of Molossus molossus. Taxonomy (NCBI): domain Eukaryota; kingdom Metazoa; phylum Chordata; class Mammalia; order Chiroptera; family Molossidae; genus Molossus; species Molossus molossus. The sequence continues at coordinate 33,163,244 of NW_023425356.1, forward strand.
TTTGGTTCCCTTGACTCCAATAATAATGAGAGGATAATCAAGTTCATTTTAGTTAAATGAAGTAGACGATGATGACTGGATATATTTCCTGGTACAAGTCAAGAGACACAGGGCAGATGGTTGCCTGGTTCATCATGTCTAAAAACAGTAATGCCTGTTAGCCCATGCCACCTCACCAAATGAGTCTCTGCTTTACATTTAGGGGAGTTAATGTGACAACCTTCATCCCACCCCTGAGAACTCTAAGTTGGCTTAGCTTGTAGAGAAGAAAGTTCTTATTGCAGAAATAAAAGGCCTCTGGTCCTGTTCTTTTCTCAGGGTGTCTACCACCTCCACATATCCACCATGGTTCTTATAATCTAATGCATAAGGAATCTTTTGCAATTGGACAGGAAGTGTCCTACAGCTGTGAGGCTGGCTACACTCTTCTTGGAGCTAACCCTATACAGTGCACATCCTTGGGGACCTGGAGTCATACTGCCCTCAAATGTGAAGGTGCCTGAAGCTCTGCTCCATCTTAAGGAAACTCAGCTGTTTCCTGACTCTTCATGTGCCAGCCTTGTCTCTTTTTCCTAGTGAAATCATGTGACGCCATTCCAAACCACCTTCTCAACGGCCATGTGGTGGCTCCTCCTAATCTCCAGCTTGGGGCAAAGGTTTCCTTTGTTTGTGATGAGGGGTGAGTTTGAGGTGACAGGGCCTGAACTGAGACCTATGACTCATTGCTACACATTGCAAAATGTAATCTGTAAAGACAATTAATGTTTCTTCCTCACTCTGATGCTTTTCCTCCTCCTCTTTTTTTTTTTAACCTTTTATGATTAAGAATTCTGTTATTAACCAAATCCTATTGGTTTTCTTTAAGTTTATGCATTGTGCATGACCAGCCAACTCTGGGAATTATCCATGTATCAACTGAAAAATCAAAGTTTGGGATCACATGTTAAGATTTCTCTTATGGAGATGAATAGAAGATGGGGGTTTAGGAAGAGGGTCTCTTTGGGGTGAGCTTAGGGAACAAGATCATTGATATTTTCTTCACTTTAATTTGAGTTGTTTTTCTTTGTTTGTGTTTCCTTCTACATGGTCAAGAGAATCTTGACATTTGGATGCCAAATAGAAAAGGAATAAATTTTTAAAAATATGTGATCATTAGATTTTTTTTTCTGTCTTTTTAACTGGTCTGAAGTTATTCCATAGATGAACTGATTTACAAACAATCTTGGACTTTTTTCTTAAGCCTAAAATGCTGAAAATAATAGATCTCATTAATACCACCTACTTGAGAGAAGTGATTAAGTCCATGCAACTGAGAATTGGTTTGTTCTGGTGACGATTTGCTACCCTTATTGTTTAAGGTACCGGTTAAATGGCAAATCTTCTAGTCTGTGTGTCTCAGAAGGAATGAGAGTACTCTGGAATAATAAGTTTCCTGTCTGTGAACGTGAGTAGAAGCAAAAATAAGTATGACTCTTGCCTCTTGATTTTTGGTGTGTTCTCATGCATTTATCAATTATAACATCTTCTGTAGGTTCTGGAATGCAGACCAAAACTAAATTTATTCAGTGACTACATATTGTTTTGAGTATTCTATTTATATTAAGATAAAGGCTCTGGAAAGTTATTACTACTGAAACTGAGTAGCACTGCTCTACTAAAATGGTTTGGCCATGTGTTCTTATCCCAGTTCCTCTACTGATGAGCAACTCTTGGAGCTAACTGGGAATCAGCCAGCAGCTCTGGAGGCTGGCACTTTCCCTTTTGTTCTGAGACTCACTCAGGAAAGCTGTGCCTATACCAACCCAGCTATAAATAATTAACGATGTGACAAGTATATAAAGGATATGAGGTCATTATTCTACACTCTTGATCACGTCCTGTGGCTTTTTCAAAGGGGTGGAGCATCAAAGGGTAAAAAATGACTGTAGTGAGGCTGCAGTCCTTTAGTAGAGGGACAGAATGTACTTTCATCACTTGTAGCCCCAGTTGTGTGTTTGAAACAGGCATCGAATAATTTGTAAGTTTCAGGTGTTGTACTTTTTCCTTTCAGGTACTTTTATTTCTGAGTCTCATTACAACCTTATGAAGTAGCTTGATTTATATAATAGACTAGGAAACTGAGGCTTAGAGAGGGTAAGACTTGCCTGAAGTCACACAGCTATTGAATGACAGTGGGGATTCGAAACCAGGTCTACTGAGTCCACATTTCATTCGTCCACAGTGCCTCCCAACATGTGATTAGCATGTCATTAACATAATACTTTCATGTGCTGTTTACCTTTTGTTCTATTAAAATCTATTAGACTCGGAACTATTTAATAAATTTTGTTTCATTGTCATTGTGTGGTCAAGATGGTGCTAATAAGCCCTTTATTGATTTTTTGGCTGAGGATCAAGAGAAAGGTAAGAATTTAGGAGCTTGGGGATAAGTAGGGACTATGAGTAAGAAATAAGTTATATGAAATTCTAAACCTGTTTCTGATAAAGTGACATAACCTATATTTGGACTTTTAATCTAAATTGCAATCTTTTTGTTATCATAATCAATAATGCCACATATTTCCTTTTCTAATTTTTAGGGATTTCTTGTGACCCTCCTCCTTCTATCAGTAATGGCCGACCTAGTTACTATTCTGAACCTGTACCTCTTAAAACAGTGGTGAGGTACAGTTGCTCCGTTAACTTCCGCATCATTGGAGAAAAGACTCTGTTTTGTACAACTAAAGACCACGTGAGAGGAATCTGGGATAAAGCTCCTCCCAAATGTGAACATTTCAACAGATTTATTTCTTGCCCTGAGCCCAGAGTAGCAGGGGGACACAAAGATAAAATATCTAGACCACCATACAGACACGGTGATGCTGTGACATTTACCTGTAATGCCAACTTCACCATGAAAGGAAACAAGACCGTTTGGTGCCAAGCAAATAGAGAATGGGGGCCGACACCAGTGCCAATCTGTGAGAGCGGTGAGTATGAAATTGAACTGAGGTGGCAGGATGGACCCTTGCATTTCTGTGAGGGCAAAGCGTGTGCTGTCCTGCACAAAGAACAGTGTCCATGTGCGAAGGCTGGGTGAGGCAGGAAGCATGACAAAGGGTGAAAATTAGGGTTTCCTGTTTTGTTTATTTAGTTTTTTGTCACAAAGGGTATGAATGTTCACTTAACAAACATCAGTAGAACAAAAAATGTTAAAGCATGATGAGAAAAAGGAATTGAACATACCTAATAATTGAATAAGTGAGAGTTTGTTGGTGCTGGGTGAATTGTGTGAGTTTAAACTGTATCTGAGTTAATGTTAAAATGAGAAGAAGGGTGTATTTTTGCTAATAGACTTCACCTAAGTGGATTTAAAACTGATCTGTAAATAGCTGTTAATACAGGCTGGCAGAAATGATGCCCTGTTTTATGAGGCCTCTATAATCACCTTCTGAAGTGATGCACTATTTTCCCGAGTCATCTCCTCAGACAACATTTCAAATCAAACGACTTTAAAAGTAAAATGGGGATATCAGTAATAGTGTCAACAATTTAAATGAAGTTAAAAATAAATAGAAATAACAAGGAATGAGGAAGCAGAAAAATGAAGTAAGGATTACTATAAGTCTTTCATTTTTATTTAGTTAGGTTTATGTTGTTGCTGAAATCTAAATCTGGATATCAATCATAAAATTACAGGGACTGTCATGTTTAACAAATGTTTACCATCAAAATTAGCTATTTATTTTCTTAGTGAAGAACAGTATCAATCAATTCTAAATCAACAAGCTCGGAGAACCATTATTACAAAAATATGATTCTCTCTTTATTTGTAACTAGATATATAGTCTTGGAGATAAGGAAGCTATGAATATAGTCACTACATGAGGTAACTCTAGAAAATAATTAAGCCCTTATAAAGACTTAGGTAGACCTGTATGTATTGACATGGGAAAATATCGTGAACAGTGTTAAACTAATAAAGGCATAGAATAAGATGTGAGTACATATATACTCACCCAATATATATGTATACATATATTACATATAGGATCCCATAAAACTATATACAAACTATATACTATTTACTAGCTATATCTAGCAGGAAAACTCCCTAATAATATGCTACTTTTGGAGCAAAAAAAAAGGTGTAAGAAATAGGATGAGAGTATTGTGCAAAAGACTATTTTGGGTAAATAAAATTCTTTTCAAAATTATAAAGTGTAACTGAAAATGAAAAATAATGTGCTAATTGTGGTATAATATGGATATAATTAAATCACACTTGTTTGATCTTTAAAAAATTGAGTTGAAAATTTATGATTGTTTACTACAGATTGTGTCATTTATTTGGATCTATGTACTATGTCAAAATCTAGATTGTGAAGGATGTATCATCTGATCGCCTTTTTTTCTAATGTGTGTGTAAAGATTTCCCACTGGAGTGTCCACTACCTCCCATGATCCCCAATGGACATCACACAGGAAAGAATGTTGACCTCTTTGTCCCTGGATTATTTGTGACTTACAGCTGTAAATCTGGTTACTTGCTTGTTGGAAAAAAGACCATTCGTTGTTTGTCTTCAGGAGTCTGGAGTGATGACATTCCAAAATGTGAAGGTAGCCTAAATTTAGAATCCATTTTCAGAAATTAGGCTATTCCGTTATTTGCCATGCTTTGCGCATCTTGGGCTTGTTTCCTTAGAGGCACAGTGTGAACCTCCAGGACAACTTCTCAATGGGAAGACAGAGGGGCCTCCAAGTCGTCGGGTTGGTCAAACTGTGAACTTTTCCTGTAATGAAGGGTGAGTGTCTGGAGGACCTATGAGATTTGTTTCACTGGGCTTCTCTGTGCATGGTGTGACCTGTGAGGATCTGCAGAGAGCCTGGTGTAAGGTTGTGAGAAAGAATGCAGATAAGAGTTGATGCACACAGTTTAAATGAATTTGTCTTGGACTTTAAGTAGAGGTTATTGATCCATATCACCAACTGCCTAATAGTTCTGAATGACTACCCTCTGTCTTCAGGTATCAGTTACAAGGCCAACCTTCTAGTCGGTGTGTAATTGTTGAACAGAAAGCTTTATGGACCAGGATGCCAGTATGTAAAGGTAGGTTATGCATCTGTGGTTTGCAACTAGATCATTGTCCAAGGCTCAATAGGACACTGAATTCTTTTAACTAAAATCCTTCGATTTAGTCGTTACTATACAGAACCTTACAGAGCAAATATCTCTCTTAGGCATCTTTAACGGTTATCATGGAAACACCCTTCAGTTACCTCTTCTCTGCTTATTGAAGTAAAACTGGATCCATAGGCCTTTCTTTCTCTAAAAGCTAAGTAGGCTTGTAAGCCAGGCCACACACTTAAGGGAGATAGATAATATATTCAGTAAAAGAAATCCAGCCCTGGCCAGTTTGGCTCAGCGATTAGAGCGTCGGCCTGCGGTCCAGAGAGACCCGGGTTCGGTTCCCGCTAAGGGCACGTACTTCGGTTGCAGTTTGTCCCCGGCCCTGGTTGGTCGTGCGGGTGGCAGCCACTCGATGTGTCCCTTCACGTCGATGTTTCTCTCTCTCTCTCCCTTCCTCTCTCTCCCTCCCACTCTATCTGTACAAAAAATGGAAAAATATCCTCTGGTGTGGATAAAAAAAAAAGAAATCCAAGTATCAGCAGAATTAGATATATTCTGGAATAAACCATACTTGTTGAGTTTTATTGCTGCAGCTGCCTTGATGGACTCATTAGTGATTCAAATATCCTAGGTCCCTGGACCCAGGAGATGAGTGTGGTTTCGAGTTGGAGGCTCTTTGTTTGCAGTACAGCTGCAGTCTTGTCATTTCTCTCTGTAATTTCTCTAGAAATTCTTTGCTCACCACCTCCTGATATTCTCAATGGAAGACATTCAGGCAACACTTCAGCGAATGTTCCATATGGAAGCACAGTCACTTACACTTGTGACCCGGGCCCAGAGAAAGGAGTGGATTTCATCCTGATTGGGGAGAACACTATCCGTTGTACCACTGATAGTCAGAAGACTGGGACCTGGAGTGGCCCTGCCCCACGATGCGAACTTTCCAGTTCTGGGATTCGGTGTCCACCTCCCCACATCCTTAGAGGCCAGATATTGTCTGGGCAGAAAGACCAATATTTGTATAATGACACTGTGGTATTTGCTTGCTTCTTTGGCTTCACCATGAAAGGTAGCAAGAGAATACAATGTAATGCCCAAGGCAAATGGGAGCCATCTGCACCAGTCTGTGAAAAGGGTGAGTGTTCCAATACCAAGAAAAGGTTCTACCGATTCATCTTTTCAAAGAATTGGAGGAAGGGGTTTTGGACTTAAGCTGGTCCTTTTCATTTTCTAGTCCCTCCAATTCTACTAAACACATATAGCATTTATAAATTAAATAGAATGCTGTTTTACACTACCCCCACCATTTATTCATTTTGTGGGAGTATCCTTAGGGAAAATAACATTAGGGAACACTAAGTTACCCATTTCTTTAGGGGGAAAATGCTTGTTTGTCCTAATACTGATGTCTTAAAAGGGAAGTCAGCAAAGCCCCCACCCAATGGTTATATTAGAATCTCCCCCTTGAAAGCATACAAGGTGATTCCTTAAGAAAGGAAGAGACAAGACAAGAGGTAAAGCACCCATTGGGAACTGATCAAAATCTGCAGCAGCTTGAATGCAGGAAAGAGAAAAAGGTTGAGAACCACTGATCTAAAATTACCCCACATGGGCTGCTAGGTACCTTCTGTACCATACAACTGCTGCTAGAGAGGAATGATAGCACTAAAGCCCATTTCTTTGGCTGTTTCTTCCTGTTGCTGTTGTTTATATATGAAAATTTTTCTTCTTTTCCTTTAGCTTGCCAAGCCCCTCCTAAAATCCTCAATGGGCAAAAGGAAGATGGACACAGGATCCACTTTGAGCCTGGAACATCCATAAAATACAGCTGTGACCCTGGTTATGTGCTGGTGGGAGAAAAATCCGTACTTTGTAGCCCTGAAGGGGTGTGGACACCCACTGTCCCCAAATGCAAAGGTGCCAGACTTCGCACGCAGATGTCTTGTGGTTGTGAGATTGCCTTGAGTTCATATCTCATCCTAGTCTCTTTTTTCAGTGGCACGGTGTGAATCTACAGGAAAATATCTCTATAACAAACCCCAGGGTCACTTTATTAGACCAGCTGTTAACTCTTCTTGCGGTGAAGGGTAAGTGAGTGCTGGCCCAGCCTGAACTAGGTCTGGCTCGTCAGTGCAAAGTGTGAGCTCTGTGTAAGAGTTGGCCTCAAAGACCCCTCCCTGTCCCGTGTTCACAGAAGTGCTGACTGTGCTATTTTTCCATGCATAGGAACTATGCCTGTGCAGCGGGTGATGGAGCTGATGCTGGGTACATTTTTGTCCCTATTGCTTCCTGTCCTGAAAGTGGTCCAATAGCTCTTGCTTAGCTTAGTGGTCACTAGATGGCAAAATGACATGATTCTATTTCTAGGTACCTGTTAGGTGAGAGTGTTTATGAACTGTGTAAAGGCACCATTCCTTGGTATGTGGAGACGCGTCTTTGTAACGGTGAGTAGCAAAAATAACTGAACCTGAAATAATCTGAGACCTATGCATGACTTGGGAGATTTCTATTATAGGCTATGTTGTGGGAATAAGAATATTAGACTCTGTTCCTTTTAACTGTGTCAACAGTTTTGCTGTCTTTCTACTGCCACCTCTATCAACTTGAAAGCATAGCAACCACTTAGTTTAAATGTATTTAGTTACTAATCCTCTTTTGTGATTTAGGTGTACAAGATTATAAGAGCAGTGAGTATATGAGCTGATCTTGCTTAATTTGGGGTACACTGTAGTTTAGTGGAGGAAAGGAGATTGGTGTGGGATCCGATCTCTTATTCTGTGTCTACTGCTTCAGATGATCTTGGATGATTTATGTAACTGAAACTCTAGCCTCTCAACATGAGACTGCAGACTTAAATGTTATTATATGAAATGGGATTATCTCTACTTTGTAAGTGAGAAAATTGCTTATTAAAAAATAGATAACAATAGTCTTGCTAAACTATCATGTCGCTTCAGCACAAGGATGGCACTCAAAAACAGCTTAATTCTGTGCCTTTGTGCCTTTTATTTTCCTGTTGTTTATTTTTTAAAATAAGTCTTCTTTTAATTAATAATCTACTGGTCCTTACTGCCTCACAATATGATGTCGATGTACATCTTCAATTTTAACAAAGATTCCCATTACAAAAATCTTTCCTATGAAACCAGTTAAATTGAAGTTTACACTCATGAGCTTTGGTATAATTCATATCATCAAAACTTTCCCGTAACCTTCAGGAAAAGGGATAACAACGGGTTCATAACCAGCTTCATGTCTCTTCCTTGGTGTCTAATACTGGAACAAAATTATATCGTCACTTCTCTTTTCTCCAGAAATTACCTGCCCACCACCCCCTGTTATCTACAATGGGACACACACAGGGAGTTCCTCAGAAGACTTTTCATATGGAACCACTGTCATTTACACATGTAACCCTGGGCCAGAGGAAGGAGTAAAATTCAGCCTCATTGGGGAGAGCGCCATCAATTGTACAAGCAATAGTCAAGGGAGGGGCACCTGGAGTGGCCCTGCTCCGCTCTGTAAACTGTCCCTCCCTGCTGTTCAGTGCTCACATGTTCAGGTTGCAAATGGATACAAGGTATCAGGCAAAGAAGCGCCGTATTTCTACAACGACAGTGTGACATTCAAGTGTGATGATGGCTTTACTTTGAAGGGCAGCAGTCAGATCCGTTGCAAAGCCAATAGCACCTGGGATCCTGAAATACCCATTTGTGTAAAAGGTAAAATACCCAATGGGGAACAAAAGGTATTTATTATTCTTATCTCCCACTCAAGAGTAGGGTCATGGAAAAGTCAACAGGGCACAGATGACTATCCCATTTCTTCCATCTGTAACAATGTTCTATATGTTTTATATATGTTCTTTGTGTAAATGCCTCTTGTATCTAGAATATATTCAAGGTAGATAATGAGAAGAGCTGTTTAAAGATGCCTAGTTCTTTCAAAACAGCAGGAAACATTTAGTAATGCATTACAACTTTATAGTCTTTGTCTTAAATGTTTAAGATTGTTGTCAAATGTTGTACATTTAATGTTCTTGAGTATAAATTCCTGTGTTGTTGGTATTTATGTGGGAAGTTTTCTCTTCAGACTGCCAGCCACCTTCTAAGCTCCACCATGGTCAGCATACAGGTGGAAATAGGGTCCTCTTTGTCTCTGGGATGACTGTAGTCTACACTTGTGACCCTGGCTACTTGCTTGTGGGAAACAAATCCATTCACTGTATGCCTTCAGGAAATTGGAGTCCTTCTGCCCCTCGGTGTGAAGGTACTTTCAGTTCTAGAGTTGCCTTTCTCTTTGGTATCAGGCATGTGTAAGTAATTCTAACTTTTCTCCTCTAGAAGCACTATGTCAACCTGTGAGAAAAAATATTCAAGAGCCTCCAGTTGGTTCGCATGTGATTCCAGTTAATACATCCTGTCAAGATGGGTGAGTATGAGATGATCCGTACAGAGAGGGTCTCCACTTTGTTTTGTGCATTAATTCCACTCTCAACTTGTCTTGGTGACTCTCTTTAGAGTTCCTCATTGCAACACTCCCTGAGAATATGAGCTTCTAAAGGTCTCCTAAGCAGCATCTGACTTTTTAGTTCTTTCTTGACATGGAATTAGCTTTGCTGTGAGCAACTAATCTAAAGTAGTTTTCTCACTTGGAGGGCCAAGGGTTTTAATTCCTCCCTACTGAATTTCTTATGTAGGAGTTCCTCTATTAGTGGTGTGAGGAGGTAAGGTTTTAGAGATGTGACAGTGGGAAGGAGAATTATATTATACTCTTTCTCTAGGTACCGGCTGACTGGGCATACTTATCAGGAGTGTGAAGATGCTGGGAATGGGGTTTGGTTCCAAGGGATTCCACTCTGTGAAGGTGAGATAGAAATTAAAGTTTTCAGTGGGGTAGTAGGGAGTTATAGGGGGCAGGCCACCTAAGAACTAGTGTATAATTACCTCAACAGTCTATGTGTTCTGTCTCAGTGGATCTAAGATAAGACATATCTTTCACAGTGTGGTCAGCACTGTCACTGGGAAGCAAAGTTGTCAAGTAGGAAGTGAATATTTAGCATACATCTGCTAACTGCTCAATATTTTTAAAAAATGCAACAAATATAGCCTAGATTTCTATTTTATTTTTAAATTATTTGGAACAAATATGTATGACTCATATAATCAGAAATTAATAAAACTGTTATTGATGAAAACACAATGCCATTTGTAAATCTAAATAATGTTATGGTTGTGTGCAATATATACAGTTAGATAGTTTTATTTGTATCTGAATGATGATTATCCACCTTGGTACACTAGCTGAAGCAGAATTTCCTAAATCTTTTCTGCAGCTATTCACTGTCAGCCTCCACCAGTGATTGACAATGGGAGACACACAGGTGTGATGGCAAAACGCTTTCTATATGGAATGGAAATCTCTTATGAATGTGACCAGGGATACTCTCTTCTCGGGGAGAAAAAGATACGATGCACAAGTGATTCTAAAGGAAATGGATCTTGGAGCAGACCTCTTCCACAGTGCAAAAAATCTCCTCCTGTGACCCACTGCCCTAACCCAGAAATCAAACATGGATACAAGCTAAATCAAACTCGTCTGTCATATTTCCACAATGACATTGTACAGGTTGCCTGCAACCCTGGTTTCATCATGAAAGGCAGTGATTTGATTAGGTGTCATTTCAATAACAAATGGGTGCCAGGTGTTCCAACTTGTATCAAAAAGGGTAAGTTATTTCAAGAAGTTAACTATGGTATGTTGCTCAGAACAAGCACGAATATTTTTGAATCTGCACTTGCCCTTTGACCTAAAGAAATGCATGTAAGAGCTAAAGCAATTATGTTGTTTTACCAGATACCTGCTTTCTCACTCACTTTTTTCCCTTTCCTTTCTAAGTGGGTTGAGCAAAAGTATATGAAAGGGGCCCTGGCCAGTTTGGCTCAGCAGCTAGAGCTTCGGCCTGTGGTCCAGGGAGACCCAGGTTCGGTTCCCGCTAAGGGCACGTACCTCAGTTGCAGTTTATCCCTGGCCCTGGTTGGTCGTGTGGGTGGCAGCCACTCGATGTGTCCCTTTCACGTCAATGTTTCCCTCTCTCTCTCTTCCTCTCTCTCCTTCCCACTCTATCTGAACAAAAAATGGAAAAAAAAATGTCCTCAGGTAAGGATTAAAAAAAACGTATACGGAAGGGTAATGGTTAACTTCCAAGATGATGGTGTCTACAAAATTTATTGTTTTTATTAAATTAGAATAATAAAAATGGACCTACCATTTTGCAGGCAAATATTGGCAGTAGTATTGCTTGATAATTTTATATTTAAGTCTGTAATACCAGCCAGAAAGAGAATTTTGGGTGTTCTGAGGAGTGAAGCTGACTTCAGACCCACGGACTTGCCTTTCTTGTAATTTTTATTCACCTTCGTCAGTTTCATGCCTGTCAGCAACTAGGTGACTATCTACAACAGAGGCTGGCAATTAATGATCTAAGAACTGACTTCAACTCACCAGAACTGATCTCTTTGGCTAACACAGTAATCTTTATTGAACCCCAATCCATAGCCTAAGATAAATGTTGAAGCTGAAATCAGTGAGGGTTCCCTTTGCTTTCCTGCATGGCAACAGTTGCTTGAACTGGACTTCAGCTATCAATTTTATTTACTTTTTATTTTTTATTACTTAATTAATTTATTTTTGTTACAGATGTTTCTCCTTTATCCCACACTGATTCCCCGCTTCCCCTCCCTCCCTGCCCTGTCCGCAGTTTTGTTATCCATGTCCATTGTTCATGCATACATGCATATAAATCCTGTGGTTTGTCTCTCCCCCACCAACCCGTCTTCTGGGGATTGTCAGTCTGTACTCCACATCCACATCTCTGGGACTACCCCATTCCTCAGACTGTTATGTTCATTATATTCCACAAATAAGTGAGATCATGTGATACTTGTCTTTCTCTGTTTGGCTTGTTTCACTTAGGATAATACTTTCCAGGTCCCTCCATATTGTCTCAAAGGATAAGAGATCTTTCTTACAGCTGCATAGTACTCATTGTGTATATGTACCACAGTTTTTTTATTCATTCATCTACTGATGGACATTTGGGCTGTTTCCAGATCTTAGCTATTGTATATAGTGCAGCTATGAACATGAGGGTACAGATATTCTTTCTGATTGGTGTTTCAGGCTTCTTAGGGTATACTCCTAGAAGTGAAATCACTGAGTCAAATGAAAGTTTAATTTTCAATTTTTTGAGGTAACACCATAGTGTTTTCTACAGTGGCTGCACCAGTCTGCATTCCCACCAGCAGTGTACTAGAGTCCCCTTTTCTCCACACCCTCACCAACACTAGTTGTGTGATGATTTGTTGATAGCGGCCATTCTGACAGGTGTGAGGAGATACTTCATTGTTGTTTTAATTTGCATCTCTCTGATGATTAGTGATGTTGAGCATTTCTTCATATGTCTCTTAGCCATTGTATGTCCTGTTTGGAGAGGTGTCTTTTTAGTTCCTCTGCCCATTTTTTAATGGGGTTCTTTGACTTCCTTTTGTTGAGTTGTATGAGCACTCTATATATATTGGAGATTAACCCCTTATCTGATATATCATTGGCAATTATGCTCTCCCATACAGTGGGTTGCCTTTCCATTTTGATGATTGTATCTTTTGCTGTGTAGAAGCTTTTGAGTTTGATGTAATTCCATGTGTTCATTTTCTCCTTTGTTTCTGTTGCCTTAGCTGATGTATCAGTGAAAATTCTGCTGTGTATGATGTCTGAAATTTTGTTGCCTACAGTTTCTTCTAGGATTCTTATGGACTAATGAGTCACATTTAAGCCTTTTATTTATTTTGAGTTTATTCCTGTGTATGGTGTAAGTTGATGGTCTAGTTTTGTTTTTTTGCATGTACCTGTCCAATTTACCCAACACCATTTATTAAAGAGTCTGTCTTTATTCCACTGTATGCTCTTGCCACCTTGGTCAAATATTAATTGAGCATATTGCCTTGGGTCCATTTCTGGGTTCTCTGTTCTGTTCCACTGGTCTATATGCCTGTTCTCATGCCAGTACCAGGCTCTTTTGATTATAGTGGCTTTGTAGTATAACCTGAAATCTGATAATATGATGCCTCCAACTTATTTCTTCTTTTTCAAGATTGCTATGGCTATTCGAGGTCTTTTTTGGTTCCATATGAGCTTTTGAAGTATTTGTTCTAGTTCTGTGAAGTATGTCGTTGGTATTTTGATGGGGATTGCATTGAATCTATAGATTGCTTAGGGTAATATGGACATTTTAATGATGTTAATTCTTCCAATCCATGAACAAGGTATGTGCTTCCACTTTTTTATATCTTCCTCTATTTCTTTTTTCAATGACCTGTAATTTTCTGCAAATAGGTCCCTTATTTCTTTGGTTAAGTTTATTCCTAAGTATCTTAATTTTTTTGCCAAGACGGTAAATGGGATTGTTTTTTTAGTTTCTCTTTCTGTGAGTTTATCATTGGTGTATAAGAATGCCATCAATTTTTTGACATTAATTTTGTATCCTGCTCCATTGCCAAATTGGTTTATTAAGTCTAGTAAATTTTTGATGGAGTCTTTGGGGTATAGTATCATGTCATCTGCGAATAATGACAGTTTCACTTCCTCCTTTCCAATTTGGATCCCTTCTATTTTTTCTTTCTGTTTGATTGCTGTGGCTAAGACTTCCAGTAATATGTTAAATAAGAGTGGCAAAAGTGGGCATCCTTGTCTTGTTCCTGTTCTTAAGGGAAATGCTTTTAATTTTTTCCCATTGAGTATAATGTTGGCTGTAGGTCTTTCATATATGGCCTTTATTATGTCGAGATATGATCCTTTATTCCCACTTTGCTGAGTATTTTTATCAGAAATGGGTGCTGGATTTCGTTGAATGCTTTTTCAGCATCTATTGATATGATCATGTGATTTTTATCTTTCATTTTGTTTATGTGGTGTATCACATTTATTGATTTGTGAATATTGTACCATCCTTGCATCCCTGGGATGAATCCCACTTGGTCATGGTGAATAATTTTGTTGATATATTGCTGGATTCGATTTGCGAGTATTTTGTTCAGGATTTTGGCATCTATGTTCATCAGGGATATTGGCCTGTAGTTTTCTTTCTTTGTGGTGTCTTTTTCTGGTTTTGGAATTAGAGTTATGCTGGCTTCATAAAATGAGTTTGGAAATCTTTCTTCTTCTTGAATTTTTTGAAATAGTTTAGGAGAATGGGTATTAGTTCTTTTTTGAATGTTCGGTAAAATTCCCCCGTGAAGCCATCCGGGCCTGGGCTTTTGTTTGCTAGGAGAGTCTTGATTACATCTTCAATTTCTTTTGTTGTTATTGGTCTGTTCCAGTTTTCTGTCTCTTCTCAGTTCAGTTTTGGGAGACTATGTGCTTCTAGATATTTGTCTGTTTTGCTTAGATTGTAAAATTTGTTGTTGTAAAATTGTTCATAATATTTGTTAACAATCCTTTGTATTTCTGTGGTGTCAGTTATTACTTCTCCTTTTTCATTTCTGATTTTGTGTATTTGGGTTCTCTCTCTCTGTTTCTTGGTGAGTCTAGCTAAGGGTCCATCAATCTTGTTTATCTTTTCAAGGAACCAGCTCTTTGTTTCATTGATCTTTTGAATTGTTTGTTGTTGTTGTTGTTGTTTTTTGGTCTCCACATCATTTATTTCTGCTTTGATGTTTACTATTTCTTTTCTTCTACTTGCTCTGGGGTTTTCTTTTTGTTTGCTTTCTGGTTCTTCAAGTTGTGAGGTTAGATAGTGTATTAGAAATTTTTCTTGATCTTGAGGTAGGCCTGTAGTGCTATGAACTTCCCTCTCAGAACTGCTTTTGATGCATCCCATAGATTTTGTGTTGTTGTGTGTTCATTTTAATTGGTTTCCAGGAAGTTTTTAATTTCTCCCTTGATCTCCATGGTAATCCATTTACTGTTCAATAACCTGCTATTTATCTTTCATGTTTTTGAATGTTTTTGCATGTTCTTGTTACAATTGATTTCTAGTTGCATGCCATTGTGATCTGAGAAGATACTTGATATAATTTCAATCTTCTTGAACTTGTAGAGACTTAGTGTGTGCCCTATATGTGATCTATCTTTGAGAATGTCCCATGTGCACTTGAGAAGAATGTGAATTCTGCAGTTTTGGAGTGTAATTTTCTGTAGATATCAATTAAATCCATTTGATCTAGTGCTTCATTTAGAGTCTGTGTTGCCTTGTTAATTTTTAGTCTAGAAGATCTATCCAGTGATGTCAGCAGGGTATTGAAGTCCCCTGCTATGATTGTATTGCTGTCGATTTCTCCTTTGAAGTCCTCCAAAAGATTTTTAATATATGTTGGTGCTCCTAAATTGGGTGCATATATGTTTACCAAGGTTATATCTTCCTGTTGGATAAATCTTTCAATATTATGTGGTGGCCTTCCTTGTCTCTAGTTATGGCCTTCATTTTGAAATCTACTCTATCAGATATGGGTATTGCTACCCCAGCTTTTTTTTTGTTTTTAGTTTGCTTGGAAGATTTTTTTTCCATCACTTCACTTTCAACCTATGTGAGTCTTTTGTTGTGAGGTGGGTTTCATGTGAACAACATATATGTGAGTCATGCTTTCTTATTCAGTCAGCTACTCTGTCTTTTTATCGAAATATTCAACCCATTCACATTTAAGGTGATAATTGATATGTACTTATTTATTGCCATTTTTGTTTAGTGTGGTTCTATTTATCTTCCTATTTCTTCTACTAATCACAGCACTCCTTTTAGCATATCTTGCTGTGCTGGTTTGGCGTTAATATATTCCCTTAGCCTTTTTTTGTCTGGAAAACTCCTTATTTGACCTTCCATTTTGAATGATAGCCTTGCTAGACAGAGTAGTCTTGGATTCAGATCCTTGTTGTTCATGACCTTGATTACTTCATGCCACTCCCTTCTGGCCTGTAGTGTTTCTGTTGAGAAGTCAGCTGAGAGCCTTATAGGGTTTCCTTTGTAGTTAACCTGTTGCTTATCTCTTGCTGCCTCTAGGATTCTCTCTTTGTCTTTAATTTTTGGCATTTTAATTACTATGTGTCTTGATGTGGGCCTGTTTCGGTTATTCTTACTTGGTGCTCTCTGCACATCTTGAACTTGAATGCCTTCTTCCTTCACCAAGTTAGGAAAGTTTTTTGTCACTATTTCTTCAAATATATTCTCTAACCCTTGCCCATTTTCTGCCTCTTCGGGGACTCCTATGATGCAAACGTTATTACGTTTTCAGTTGTCCCACAGTTCTCTTAAGCTGTCTTCCTGTATTTTAATTGTTTTTTCCTTTTGGTTTTCTGATTGGTTGATTTTTTCTAACCTGTTTTCTAATTCACTCATCTGGTCCTCAGCTTCCTCTACTCTGCTGGTTAGTCCTTCCAATGTGTTCTTAATTTCTGCTGTGTCATTCTTTATTTCTAGTTGGTTGGTTTTCAGTGTTTCTATATCTTTACTCATGGTGCTGATGTCCTTACTCATGCTGTTGAGCTTCCTCAAGATCATGGCTCTGAACTCTATTTCAGATAATTTGTTTAGCTGCATTTAATTGATCTCATCTTCAATAGAGTTCTCTTGTTCTTTCATTTGGGATTTGTTTCTTTGTTTCACCATTTTGGCTATCTCAGTGGGTTTTGGAGCCTGCCAAATGTTCCCTGTGGATGTTGGTGTTCTGCTGTTTGTGGCTCCCTCTACTGGGTTTGGATGAGCCTCGGTGGGCCCATGTTAAACACCACTGTCAAGTCTTACTTTCCTGGGTAGATTTGCAAGCCCAGGAAAGGTTCCGTTATCCTCTAGCATTTTCCTGGTGGCTAGTAGTCTCAGTTACTCAGTGCCTTGGAATATAGCCCTAGTGTTCTTCATAAGAGAATTTCCAATGGGTGGGATAGAGGCTAGTTGTTAATGAGCCTCAATTTGCATTTATTTTCCTCACCTGGGAAAGGCTGAATCTTGGAGGTGGCGGGGGGCTGCTGTTTTCCCCACAACTTGGGAAGGAGCACACTGGCCACTGGCCTTTGTGACCGCAACTCAGCAAAAACTCTGAGTGCTCTCCAAATCCCGGGTGTCCCCACAGAGTTCCAGCCCAGTTTGCCCTCCCTCTGCTATAGCCCCCAGGTGAGTGGCTGTGGCTATTTTAGCACAGTGTCCTGGCTCTCTGTGCTGTGGAGCTGGCTTGGTCTTTATTCCCCAAGGGTGCTGCTCACGGCTAAGACTGCTGCTGTCACTGGGTTCCCAGCCCACCACCCTTTTGCAACCAGTGTCCCTGGTTATATGGTCTTGTCCTGCTGCTTTTCTGTTGCTTTTATCCGAGGATTTGTCTTTATTTTAGTTGCAATTCCCATTTGGTCCTGGGAGATCGGCTGGATAGCTTCTTTTCACTCCACCTCCATTTTCACCTCCTCTAGGCCTATCTTGTGCGCAGCTGGGTTGCACAGGCCTTCCTGGTGCCCCTGCACCCTGCAGGTCCTGCAGGTAACTGGATGGCACAGTCCCTGCTGGGTAGCACAGGCTTATCTGGTTCCCCCGCACCCTATGGTTCTGGTGGGTTGTCAGCTGGATTGCACAGTTCCTCTCAGGCTCCGGCTTCCCACTACTCTTGTGAGCTACTGGACTGTAAAGGCCTCTGTGGAGCCCCAGGTCCCACAGCTGGTGGCTGGGGAGTGCTGCTGCCCCGTGGGGCTCAACTTCTGCTCAGCTTTTGCTATAGTTTTTGGGGATGGGTCTCAGCTGCTAGTCTGTGCTTCTGTTGCCTGGGGATGGATGTCTGCTCCCCAGCCTCTGTTGCTGGGGGTATATCTGGACTCTGATCCAGCTGCTACTGTGGGGGATGATGCTGGGCTCCCAACTGTCTGTGGCTTCCGAGACCCGACCTTGGGAGCTCCACTACTGTGCACTGGTCTGTGTTGACAGTTTCCACTGGTCTGATGGTGCCAGGTATACTGGTGGGCTCAGGTTGCTGGGCCCTAGCTGCTCTCACTGCCTCCTCTCAGGGAAGACCCGGGATCTTCCAAAATAGTGGGACCTCCCCGAGGCTCAGGGAGAAGTGCCCTGAAGGGCTGCTTACAGTGGTAGCTGGCTGCTCTGTCCACAGCACAGGAACCTTCTGCTCTGCGGCTCTGCACTGCTCGGGTTTTGTCATCCACCTTTACATCCACTCACACTCTCTCACACACTCACCCTCCCTCCAGTCCTGCCCGCCACCCTTGGCTGTCAATTTTAGAGGGGCAGATTCTTTCTTATTTGTCATATTTGATGGCTTCACTTCCTGGTAAGCATTTGAGTATGTGACCCTTAGACTTCATCCTTCCTGCTATTTAAAGGGAAAAGGAAAGAATACAATTGGCTACTAGATGACATCTGTGGGCTGCAACTATTGATGTTTCATTATCTTACTTTCGACATTTTTCTTCGGATCATATGCAACATGTAGGCAGTGGAAATCTCTGTCCTTTTCTGTTTGGTTTGGGTGGAATGGATGTTACCAGATACCAATTAGTTGACGTGTTGCCTGCTTTCTTTCTGTGTGGGTTATCACCTACAGAGAGTGTTGGCTGTGTGTTCCTCTGTGTTAAATTAAAGACCCTTTTTTTATTGGTATTTCAGCTTTCATAGGATGTCCCCCTCCATCTGAGATCCCCAATGGAAATCATACTGGTGGAGATATCGCTCAGTTTTCTCCTGGAATGTCAGTCCTGTACAGCTGTGATCCAGGCTACCTGCTGATAGGAGAAGCACTCCTTCATTGCACACATGAGGGAATATGGAGCCAACCTGCCCCTTATTGTAAAGGTACTTTATCTCTTTTTAAAAATTTTAAATCATTTTGTCCCAAATAGTATATTCAGTTAGGTACTTTTAATTTAAAATTCCCAAGTGCCTTAACGAGATCATTTAGTTAAATGAATTTCATTAGATTAAGACATTAATCTAAATACCACAAAAGAAGAAAAATTACTTAGGGTGTAGTCTATCTGATGAGTGATTACTTATGTAGCCATTTAAATATAGAAAGTTGAAATACTTACGGAAGTTAAACAACCAAAGTGTAGACTGAAATTACACTGTGATTACAGTTATGATAAGTACACATCTGACCAAATACACTGAAAAAGTCATGTGCTTTTTCATTAGTATTTCCTTTGAGTGACAGTGGAATTATGAGTATTTTTTTTAATAAAAGTTTCAGAATGTCATTTTTATGAGGCATGTGTAATATGAGCATTGAGTTAATATGTAATATTTGTTGAGCACTTTTTGCTGTGTGTCTGGTACTGTGCACAACATTTTGAGTGTAGTCATGCAATGTTTTTGAGAACCACATAAAGTTGGTGCCATTATTATTCCTATAGTAGAGAGCAAGTATCAATAGAATGAAGAGGGTTGTGACTTTTTGAAGGTCACACATTAGGAAGTCCTAGACTCCGGATTTTTACCCAAAATCTCACAATATTGACCCCTACACTGAAGAGATGAAAGAAGAAAGGAGGAAGCATGTATGTGTATGAAGAATTGTAGAGTAAGAGTCTATGCTAATAAAACAGTAATTTAGAATTCTTACCTCTTTAGCCCTAATAACTTCTCTAACAAGTCATTAAAATCAACCAGCTATTAGTTTACAAACTATAGCACAAGGAAGGAAAATAATCCGGCTTAAATTACCTAGAGGGTATTGAGATAGATGAGTAACACTGAAAGATACTACGTAGGTTATCATTTTGTTATTTCAATGAGGCTTTACTTACTGAGAATGAACTAAGTTGGTTTAATAACATTTTCCATTAAGAACAGTATCTACTTCATTGGTAAATTAGATTCCTTTAATTTCAGAGGTAAACTGTAGCTTCCCAGAGTATATGAATGGACTCCAGAAGGGGCTGGAGTCTGGGAGAAAGTATCAGTATGGAGCAGTTGTTACTTTGGAGTGTGAAGACGGATACACCCTGGAAGGCAGTCCCCAGAGCCAGTGCCAGGAGGATCATGGATGGAATCCTCCCCTGGCTGTTTGCAAATCACAAGGTAAGTGCAAGGGACTTTGCTGATACTTGTCTCACTGGAGTAAAAGGAGTGAAGGGATCCCCGCAATGTTAAGGATTCCTCTGAGTTTTAAATTGACACAGGCCTGTAACCAGTGGTGCAATAACAGACAAATTTGAAGTTGGTTATCTATTCTAGAAAAGAAAAGAAAAAAAAACTTTCTGAGGATGAGGGCAGAAAAGAAAGAAAGTTAAGGGAACACTAACTTAAAAGGTACAAAACTAACCTTCCATTTTCGTAAGGAGTTGCTGCCGAGGCTTCCCTTACTGCTGAGCCTTGATTTATAAGTGCTTACCAGTTTGACAGGGACCTCAAAAAATATGTAACAAACCAGTTATAACAGTTAATATTTGCATTCTAATCTGAGAAATCTCTAATTATACTGAGTATATTGGTATATTAGTTGGTGAACCACCCTAACTTAATTAAAGTAAAACTTTTTAAAAACTCCAATGAATTGTTATATAAGAAATGAAAGAAGAGTGGGCAGAATTAAGGTTCCAGTTCATCTTTATAAGTAGATTTAGAGAGACAGGAGTCTTCACGTAGAGTGCTAGCTTCTGGGACATTGCCATGGGACTTGGACTTCACTGAATCATGCAACTAGACTAATATGTTCATAATTTTGGATTCTCCTTAGGCTCACTTACTCCACTTCTTGGTGGTAAGTTTTCTTAAATACTTAAAATATGTTCTAATATTTTTTAAATAAACTTTTTAAATTTTTGAACAATTTTATATCAGTATTTGATGCAACATTTTATTTTGAAGTAATTTCACACTTAAAGTTACAAAAATAGTGTAATAAAAGCTCTCATATATTATTTGACTATATTCACCAGTTGTATACATTTTGCTATATTTGCTTTATCCATTTATATCTATCTACCTATGTATATCCAACACATTATTATCATTGCCAAACAATTTGAGACATCCTACCCCTTACACCCACATACTTTAGAAGGCAATATCACTGTTAAGTTTATGTCTACTTGATCAAATGATATTTTATAAAAATTTATATGAAAGTTGAGATCTTATATCCTGCCTGAGAATTACTGATTTTTTTCTTTTTAACTCAGAAGAAAGAATCCTTTTTGGTGTTTACAGAACTTTTAATGTGCCCTTCACTTTACAAACTGTTGCCTTTAGATAGAGTTAAATAAATAATTAGAACAGCCAGCTAGCCCCAATTTTTAAGTTGAAAGTTTGGTTTACATTAACTCTTGGTCTTTTGCATGATTTGACACCACCAGAATAGGTTGGCTTGTTCTGCGGTAGCAAAATATCTTTTGCAACAGAGAGTTAAATGTTGTTACGTAAAGTCGTGGGATGCTGGTGTCCTGTGCTTCTAATTCTATTCCAGTGACTAGAAAATTACTAATAAAACTGAAAGGAATGGAAAAGCCCAGCAGAACTTGACTGGGATCATGTGGTCAAATGCTTGGTTCTTTAGGTTAAATATGGACTAGATTGAATCTAAAAAAACCTTAAGCCCAAGTATGATTATTTAGGAACTCAATATTTATATGGCTCAGAATGAATAAGTATAAAAGGGACATACCATATTCCCCACCACTAGGAACAGGCCCCACAATCACTTCAAAACTATATACGTCACATTTTTCTGGCATTTGATACTTGCTATTTTGTTTTCTAGGTCTTTCTGTAGGTTTTGCATTTCTTATCTTCTTGATTAGCATCACGTTATGCATGATAATGAAACAAAAACAACGGTAAGTTCAATGCATGCTTGACCAAAATTCACTAAAGGTTTCAGCTTCTTGTCTGAAATTAAACACAGAAGCTCAAGTTAGATGAAAGAAATGTAGCAATGTGAGAACTGGAATACGTATCTTACACTACCTACAGGAAGCCCTGTCTGTAAGATCTTAAAAGATATCGAACACTTATTTAAATGATGTATATTCAGATGACACAATATAAAAGTTCTAGAAAACAAAAAGAAAAATTTTATACAGCTATTTTGGTATATTCCTATCTGATCTTTTTCTTGTATTCCTTTTTCTTTTCTCCTTTTCAGACTGAAATGTGGACATTACAGTCTCCTGTCTTAATTTTTTCATTTTGTGTATGTACATATGTTTGTGTCCTTAAATCATGCTTTCTTTTTAATCACATAATAGTGAATTGTTCTATTATATGTATTTCTGTATTGTGGACATTTTAAGTTGCTTCCATATTTATCTTGATAATAAATAAAGATATGAGGAACACGTTTTAATAAACCTTTTTACATACATGTACTTATTTCCGGAGAAAAGATTTCTAGATTTCCTAGGGTGTTTTAAGACACTTAATAAAAGTTATCAAATAACTTTCTAGAAAGTTTGTTCTAACTTGATAAAATATTAAATTATTAATATATTTGGACATGTTCTCTTTTTGGACCTCTTATTCGGCTTCATCTATTTTATCAAAACCACTTTGATTTTAATAAGTATGGCTTTCTGCTATTACAATATTTGGTAGGGCAGGAATCCCCTCACTATCACTTTTAAAGGATTTTCCCTCTATTGTCTTATGTTTGTGCTTTCAGGTGATTTTTAGATCATTTGTCATTTCCCAAAAACAGATGTGTTGTGATTGCATTTAAGTCTATAAATTAATTCGTGAGAAATTTGTGTCTTTTCTGTAATGTCTTCTCATTCAGCAATATATACTAGACTTTTCTTCTATTCAAGTAATCTTTCTCTCACTTAGTTGTTTTCATGACTACTTAAGTATATTACTAGATTTCTATGTTTTGTTATATTGTGTTACTATTCAGCAATTAGACATGCTGTTACTGTTTTTCAGTTTATTAATTTTTAATACATTTCAATCTAGAAAGCAATGTTGCCAAAGTATGTTATGTGATATTTTGTGAGGACACAAAACAAATGGTCAGTATTTGGGGTTTTTTATCAGAAGTTCCACATTGAAGAAGATGTTTTAGGTGAGATTCAAGAGAGTGTAGACAAGAAGGGAAAGTTATTCCAGGTAGAAGAATCAGTTTGAGTACAGACCCAGAGGCTTTTCATTCTACCATATCTTGTGAGAACTACATAAGCAATTTAGCATGACTGGGAAATAGTGTGTGTGAGTGTGTTTGAAGTTGAAGGTGTCATTGGTTAAGGTGGAGGCAAGAAAAATCCCCCCTGGCACACAAATCTCATGGATATTAAAGAATATTCTTTAATGTACAAAGGATACATTATTAGTAAATGACACCATGATGTATCAGCCTGGGAAAGTTCTGTGTGCATAAGTTCTTGAGTTTCTGTACATGACAACCAGGTGAAGGATAGCCAGGTGAAGTCTCATCAAGTAATTCCAGTGGGAGATGACTAAGTGATGTCACCCCAAATATGTTACCCACAAACTCCAGCAAAATTTCTTTAATTATACCAAGTCACCTGGATTCTTTATTTAGCATGCTACCAGTACCCTCTGATTACATTGTTCACAATTGAATGTCTAGTCTAGGCATCAGACATGCAGTGATTATGTGAAAACTCTGCAATAATGGCACTTGTGAACCTGAATAGTTTGTTCCAAGCCTGGGAGGCCTGAGCATGGCAAGGGTCTACAGTTGAGATGTACTTTAGACTGTTGTGTTTATCAGAGGATGGTATTGTGAATGGTTTCAGGAGAAAGGACATTCTATGACCAAATAAGGTTGGGATATATAAGATCTTATATTTTTCTCATGGACATTCATAATCACCATGAGAATAATTAAAGTCCTATAATAAGCCAGTTTCATGGTTTTTTTTTTAATTTTTTTTAAATTTTTTTTTTATTGATTAATTTTTGGTTACAGATGTTTCTCCTTTTTCCCCCACTGATTCCCCCCTCCCCTTCCCTCCCTACCCCTTCCCCAGATTGTTGTCCATGTCCACTGTTCATGCATACATGCGTATAAGTTCTGTGGTTCATCCCTCCCCCACCTCCCCACTCCTTAGGGGATTGTCAGTCTGTACCCCGCTTCCATGTCTCTGGGACTACCCCATTCCTCAAACTGTTATGTTCATTATATTCCACAAATAAGTGAGATCATATGAAACTTGTCTTTCTCTGTTTGGCTTGTTTCACTTAGGATGATACTTTCCAGGTCCCTCCATGTAGTCTCAAAGGATAAGAGATCGTTCTTTCTTACAACTGCGTAGTACTCCATTGTGTATATGTACCACAGCTTTTTGATCCATTCGTCTACTGATGGACACTTGGGCTGTTTCCAGATCTTAGCGATTGTAAATAGTGTTGCTATAAACATAGGGGTACACATATTCTTTCTGATTGGTGTTTTATGCTTCTTAGGGTATATTCCTAGAAGTGGGATCACTGGCAGTTTCATGTTTTTTAAACCATAGTTTCCCAAACTAGTTTGACTACACAATTCTTTTTTTTCCCCTCACAGAATGCTTTTCATTTTGCTGGAGTTTGTGGGTAACATGTTTGGGGTGACATCACTTAGTCATCTCCCACTGGAATTACTTGATGAGACTTAGAACTAATGTTCCATTTAACAGACATCTGGCGAATCTAGGAAGGTGGTCAGGAGCTAGATCATCAAAAGCCTTCAGGCCATAACAAAGAGTTAGAGTTTATCCTATGGAAACTCAAGCAAGAAAAAAATATGTTCAGATTTGCATTTTCAAAAGAAGGGGCAGGATTGGGTCATCAGCCAAAGGGGCTGTGGCAGGGTTCAAAGGGATAGAACAGGTGCAAGAGGTATCCTCACTACTAAGAATCTAGGATTCCCAGGATGGAGTGCCCTGTTGAAAGGAGGGAGAAAGGGGCACAGAGAGTGAGCCAGGTAGAGGTCACTGGGTGGTCCTAGTGTTTCAGTACAAGAGGAGAAGGGCAGGTTTGTGGGGAAAGATGAGGAGCTCGGTTCTGACCATGCCATTTCGTGGCACCTGTGATGTAGAGCTCAAGAGAGGGTCTGGACTCAGGTAGGTGACATTTAAATAACAGTTGATGCTTTGGGACCAAAAATAACATAAAAGATAAAAATAGGGTTAAGAAAACATCACAGAAGGACAGAAATGCTTAAAAGGCAGGAGGAGAAGGCACAGTCCAAGGTAAGAGGAAAGCTAACAGTAATTTCACAGAATCAAGGGAGAAAATGGTCTCAAGAAAGAAAAGAAAAAAATAGGGATGTCATTTGCATGGCTTTCCTTGCAGGAAGTTAGAAGATAATTTTAGTTTAGAGTAATTACAAATTTAAATAAATAGAGAATGTGGTCTCTATCTCTTTCCTTCATGCTCCTTCCTAAGTTTGCTATCAGGACATGGCATGTGTAGGAGAATATGCAGCCTTTGGAAATGCTACTAGCTCAAATCATTCATAATGTTCCAGTCTGATTATTAAGTTTATTAACACAGTCATCACATACTATTATTTCAGTGCCTCAATTGACATGAACCAAATGTTTAGGTTAAACTAAATTCTTAAGCATTACCCTCTTATTGTATTTCCACTTTCTAGTCAAATTCAATTTATTTTTTGATAGTTGATATAGACATTCCATTTGCCTTAAATGCTTTTTGTAAATGAGATGAGTAATCATTTAAAAATGGATGTTTGTAACAAAATTAAATATTCATAAAAGCCATCTAAACATTTGAAGGAGAAACTATTATTCTTGGCTAGGCATCTAAGATATTTTGATAAAATCTAAATATCACATTGACCTAAAATGATTATTTCCTAATATCCTTAATAGGTCTTCCTATAAGTTGACCTCTTAAATATGTTAGTTAGGGGCAGGCTGTAAATAACCCTAGAAGTAATCTTTCTCTCCCAGTAATTTTATAATACTTTATTTCAGAGTTCTACATGGCAGGATAATCACATTTTCTTGTCTTGTGCTAATTTCAGCAAAGTGGTTTTAGAAGCACAGAGAAGTATATGTGCTTTCAAAAAGGTGAAATAAAATACCCTCTTTAAAATCATTTAAAGCATTCATTGATGAATGGCTATGTATTAAACATCAAATATAAATATTTTCTTTCAAATTAGATTGGAAGATTATGACCCAAGGTAAATCTATGACAATATTCTATTAAAAAAAAAAATTTTTTTTAAAAACAACTTTTTTTTTTTTTTTTTTTTCAAACGGGGGTCATAGTTATTAGTAATTAAGAGTGCCACCAAAAAAAAAAAAAAAAAAGTCCTGAATCTGAATTATATCTGTGTAATGTCAACTTTTGACTTAGATACTAAGCAGCCTAGCAAGTTATTTATTTTATGGCCCTTTCCAAACCATGGGGAGTACAGTGATTATTTCATAGGCTACTTAGGACAATAAAATGGAATCATCCATGAAAAGTACTTACCATGTGTTGGGAACATTGGGAAGAAAGCAACTGTTACATCTTTATAGTGATCATGGCCAGTGAATAAAGATTTTACTTTTTTTTCTTCTTTCATTTAGCAATTATTATACAAATAAGAGGCCTACAGAAGATCTTCATTTAGAAACACGAGCAGTATATTCTGTTGATCCATACAGCCCAGCAAACTAACCAGAAGACAAACTGGTATGTAATGAAGTTGAAATATTTTTATTAATTTCTATGTCAAAATGTTCTTCAAATTCTAGTTATCAATAAGCATAGTGCTAAGCATGTATGGTTTTATTGCACATTTTGAAAATAATCTTGCATAGAAATTGTTAACATAATTAGGTTATTTTGCCAACTAATATCCTTATTTTTATTCATTCAACAAATACTTGAATAAATAGCAAAGTGATTACGAATACTATAAATAAGAAGATGTTAAGTATTATGAACATAAATAAAGCAGGAAATGGGGATAGAGAGGGCAGGGTAGTTGGAAGTGAAGACCTCACTAAGAAAATGGCATTTGAGCAAGACTAGACTGAAGTAAGGAGCCAGCCGTGTGCGGAAAGAACATTCCAGGAAGAAAGAACAGTAAGTGCAAAGATCGTAGGTGTTGTGTGCATGCTGTGGCCAGTGAGGCTTACTATGGACTGACCAAGGGAAAAAGTAACAGAGATGGAATCAGAGAGGTAAGGGAAGGAGGGTGAGGATGACTGATCACGTAGAATACGCTAGGTCATTGAATTAGCTTGGTGTTTATTCCAAACACCCTTGGAACCATTGGAAGGGTTAAATAGAAAAAAACTAATGATCACCTTAACTGCTGCATTAAGAACAGAGTCTAGGAAGTCAAGGGCAAAAGATGGGGAACCAGTGAGAACTCTATCATAATAATCCAGGCAAGAAGTTATGAGTGGCTACCACCAAGCTGGTGAGAAGAGGTCAGGTTCTATATGCATTTTTTAGATAGTGACAGTAGGATTTGCTGAAAGTTTGTATCAGAATATGATAGAAAGGGGGGTGTCAATGACAATGCCAGCATATTTTGGCCTGAGAAATTGGAAGGATAGAATTGCCATTAATTAAGACACCTGAGAACGTGACAGACAGCAGGATTAGGGAGATAAACTGGAGTTCCACTTTGGAGATGTTAAGTGTGAAATGTCAAATAGACATCTAAGTAGAAGTGTCAAGAAGGCAGCTAGATATACAAAATAGTTCCAGGCCTGAGATACAGATTTGGACCTTGTCAGTGTATGGATATACATAACAACAAGACTGAATAAAGACACCAAGGGTGAGAGAGAGGCTAGGGGAGAAAAGGCCCCCTGCTGAGCCTTGGCTCCTCCAACATTAGGAGTCATGGATTGAGAAGGAATTAACAAAGAAGCAAAAAAAAGGCAGGCTTGATACAAGAGAAAACTCCCTGAGTGTGATGTTCCAGAAGTTCTATGAAGAAGGAATTTTAAGGAAGAGGGAGGGAGTAATCAACTGTGGCAAATGCTGCTGATAGATCAAGAAATATGAGTAGTGAAAACAACCCATTGTAATCAGCAGCACAAAATTTGTCATATAACTTGACAGGGACATTTTAGTGGAGAGGAAGAAGGGAAGACCCTGATTGAAGTGAACATAAGAGAATAAAAGGAGAAAAATTGTAGACATCGACTAAAGACAACTCTTTTAAGGAGTTCTGCTGTGAGGAGGAGCAGATAAGTAGAGTGATGGCAAGAGTAAGAAGGACATCAAAGGAATTTTTTTTTCCCCTTTATTGATTTTAGAGAGAGAGGAAGTGAGAGGGAGAGAGAGAGAGAAACATCGATGAGAGAGAACATGGATCGGCTGCCTCCTGCATGCCCCCCACTGGGGATCAGGCCCACAACTTGGGCATGTGTCCTGTCCTGGAATCAAACTGACGACCTCTTGGTGCATGGGTCAGCACCCAACCACTGAGCCACACTGGCTGGACCCAAATGAAATATTTCTAAGAATGGAGAAATGGCAGTTACGCTGTTATTCTTATGTGCTGATAAAAGTGATCTAGGAGAAAGTGAGAAAATGATGGCAGGAAAGGAAAGGCAGAATTTCTGGAGCAATGTCTGGGTAAGCTAGAAGGAATGGGGTCTCATGCACAAGCAGGCGAGTGTAGACCTTAGGAGCATGGCGTTGGGAGCTGGAAGGAAAGCAGAACATAGGGGTGCAGAGGAAGGCAGGTGGGAGATGTGATGGTGTATAATTCACATGTGGAAGTTCTCTTCTGATGATTCTGTTCACACAATGAGTGGAAAGTAAAATGGTCAGCTGAGAAGAAGATTGAGAAAGGAGATAAGGATTTAAGGAGAAGGCAATAAATAGCCACCATGCATTGGCAGGCAACATCAAGGGTCCCCTGAGGTTGCCAGGAGAAAATGGGAGTGAATAGCTCAAGGTTTAGTATTCCCAAGTATTATGCTGAGAGTCTCTCATGCTTTATACCATTTAGCCCTGACTACAACACTGAGAGGTGAGTATTATCCCAAGATAATACCAAGGTGAGCATATAACATCCCAGATGAGAAAACCAAGGTTAAAATTTCCCCTTGACCATGGTCTCAAGTCAGTAATTGGCAAAGGTAGAATTCAAGCTCAAATATGACTTCAAACTGCTTTATTCTACATAATATAAAATAAAAATAGCTACTTTGAGCTCTTGGAACTTATAAAGTAAAATAAAAAAAATAAGACACACATAAGAATATATACCATAAACAAGATACAGAAAAACTACTCTGGCTTTGGAGCAAGAAAAAGTTGTTTGCTACTGCTGAGTCAGAAGAAAATGGTTGAGGAGAAGAGAGGCCATTCTAGAGTGATCTAAATCCAGACCCATGGGGATCAAAGTAAAGCTATTACATAAGTATTTGTTAAATGAATATGAGAATGAGACTATTGCTTCAGTTTCCACCTCACTTTTATTCACATTTAGCCATATAAAATTTAATTGTTAATTGTTCCATATCATGTTATGTGAAGAAAGACCTCTTACTAGAATATCTAATAGGCTTGATGCTTTATTGGTTATGGCATTTATCATTGATATATACAGAGAATGTTAACATTCCCATTATTTAAACTTTGATTTGTACCAATGCTATTCATGCTGCCTCCTAAACAGAAATTATCTATTTCAGTGTGCCCTCTTGCTTGGTTTTCAACTGAACATGGGTTGGAAAGAAACACTTTGAATATCAGCAAGTCGATGTGTATGATCTCAATATCTGCGAGATGATTTCATAAGCTATTTCTTCCTATTTGCACTTATTCTCCAGTACTACAAAGAAAGCTTCCCTGATGATAAAGATGGGAGCCCAGTTTCACTGCCACACGCTCTTCAAGGACTTTCTGAAGCCTCACCTGTGACGTGCCTGCAGCCAGGCTATGGCTGTAAACAACCACATAGCTCTAACGTGTCACCTTGTTAAGGAAGACCCTAAAATGAACTGTCCTTATATGTAGACTTGTTTTTGTAATCAGCATAGTTATGGTAACCACATTCTTCTGGTTATAGTGTGATTTTAATTATTTAAGCAAAGTATAAAACATTTCCTGTGGTTTTGATGGGCATGTCTTTGTTAAGAAGTCTGATTTTATTTTAATAGTAGATTCCTTCTCGGATATGGTTAAATGTTTCACTTTTATTTCCACTTGGTTTGAGTTTTTCTCACAATATATTGACTTTGGTCATTGTTTTTGGGCAAAATTTATTGGTTTATTTGTTGCCTTAATCACTCAGTAATTCTAATTTGCACAATTTTTTTTTAAGTTATTGGAGTCAAGTTTTAATTCGAACATTTTGGTATACAATTTACACTTTGGATGTTTCCTTGGCAGTTTTGTCAGAAGCTCTAGTTGCTTGTAAAATGTCATTTAATAATATGTACATTGGTTATTCAAATACATTTTATCTTTAAAAAAACCACTTGCCTTATATGATTTTTTTTTTTTCCTGGATTCAATGAACTCTTGAATACAGACATAGTCAGGGTTTTTAGAGTTTGGGATTTAACATTTATACATTCTAGACCCCATGATCTTGTCTTTTTGGCCAAAGTCTTGACCCACAAACTCAATCCCCTCATCCTCGAGACTTTCTCCTGTATTTATCCAGCTATCAGCTTCTCCCAACCCATTACCACCCTCTTCTCTCTCACCATGTTAAATCTATCTGTCAATTTTCTCTGTTCCAGCATTTAAACTTTTGAGGAACTAAAACCTTGCTCAGGGGCTACCAGAAATGTACCCTCCCTATCTCCTCCCAGGCTATGTATACTGTTTAGCTTCTTTATTATTAAATTATGATTAAAAGCACATAACAAAATTTTCTATCTGAGCCCTTTTTAAGTGTACAGTTTCGAAGTGTTAAGTATATTTACATCATTGTGCAACAGATCCCTAAAACTTTTCCATCTTATAAAAATTAAATGCTATTTCCATTAAACATTAACTCCACATTCCCCTTTCCCTTCAGTCCCTGGCAGCCATCATTCTACTTTCTGTTCCTATGAATTTAACTAATTTAGGTATTTCATGTAGGTGGAACCATACACTATTTACCTTTTGTGACAGGTTTATTTCACATAGCATAGTGTCCTCAAGGTTCATCCCTATTGTAATATGTGTCAGAATTTTCTTTTTCAGACTCAGTGATATTTCACTGCATGTATAGACATACATTTTGTTTATCCAACTATTTGTCCATGAACATTTGGCTTGTATTTACCTCGTGGCTGTTGTGAATAATATCGCTTTGAACACTGGTGTGCAAATATCTCCTCAAGACATCGCTCTCAATTCTTTTGGATATATACCCAGAAGTGGGATATTGCTCAGCATCTTTTATTTATTCATAGTTCCATTTTTATTTCTCCAAATTATCTGATAAGCACTTCAGACCATTACTCCAGTCTACCATCATCTGTACTATCCATCTTTTTCTTAGATGATGAAAACATCAGAGAGTAACTCTCAACTTCCTCTGCCTCTACCTCTAAACTTTAACTATTTCAGCTCATCATTTCCACCAACCACTTTTCACAGGCTACACTATTTTCTCCCATCCCCATTCCTTCCAGGACATTGCTCCATCAGTTATACCCTCTCACATCACTGGTTCCTTTCCACCTGCAGACCTGCTCAAGGTGATACCCGTTTATCTGCAAGTGACAGGAATCCATCTCAAACTGGCTTAAACCAATAAATTTTATTATATCCCATGACAGAAAAGATCATGAATGCAGCTGGCTTCTGTCAAAACAGAAATTAAATATTCAAATCATCTTCAAGAATCTGTTCTGTCCCCTGGTTCTGCTTTTCCCTGCTGGCCTCATTTTATGGTTGACACTACCTAAAAACCGTCAGAGTATTCTCTGTCAATGCCAAGCACATACCTTGTTAGCTTAGCAGTCCAACACAAAAAGCTTCTTCTGTCCAACAATACCTTCAAAAATCCCTTTATTATCTCTGGTTTGTCCAAAAAAATGGCATATGCCCCCATGGAACCATTTACTAGGACCTGGGCAGGGAAATAGCAGATGGCAGAGTCTGAGCTGCCTGCCCACAGTTGGAACTGGGGTAGGACTGATCTAACTCAGGGGTTCTTCAGTGGGGCAATCAAGTTCTCCCAGAGAACACTGGCAATGTCTGTAGACATTTTTGGTTGTTACAGCTGGAGGAGGGGAGCGTTGGGCATCTAGTGGGTAAAGGCCAGGAATGCCACCAAACATCCCACAGTGCACTGGGCAGCCTCCCCACAACAAAGAATTACTTGGGTCATCATGTCAATAGTGTCACAGTGGAGAAACCATGGTCTATGTGAACCATGTGGAAATAAATGAAAGAGGGAATCTCCCAAAGGAATAGCCAGAGGGCCAATTTCATCTGAAAGGGCCCCCTTAAAGCAACAAATATCCACTATACTCTCCATGCAAAAACAAATTCCCCCAAACCATCCATGTTTCTCCTTTAAACTATCTCCCTCCTATTTACCACCAAATGTTCAGAGGAGAATTCCAAAATGGCAGAGTGAATGGAAGATACACAGACACCTCCCAAGACCAAACTGGAATTACAACTAAAATAAAGCCAAATTGTCAGGAAAAAAAACAACAACAGAAGAGCAGCTGGAGAGGACCCATATAACTAGGGACAGAAAAAGGACAATAGATTGAGCCTTGTAAAAACTGTAGAGGCACAAGAGGGTGGGCTGGGAGCCCACAGACAGCAGCAATTTAAGCTGTTAGCAGCTCCCTCAGGGTTAAAATCCCAAGCCAGCTCCATAGTGCAGAGGGCTGAGACAGAGCACTAAATTAGCTACAGCCACTCATCTTGGCTCCAGCAGAGGGAGGCCAAACTGGACTGGAACTGTGTGGACAGACTCAGGATTTAGAGGACACAGGGAATTTTGTGCTGAATCACTCCCTCATAGCCATATTGCTCAAAGAGCCCCAGAGCCCCAGGGAGAAGCAACAGCCCCTCCCTCAAAAATTTAATGCCACCCAGCCAGGCCAGAGAAATGAAAATTGAGGCTCATTAACAGTCAGCATCTGCCTCACCCTCTGGAAATCCTCTTACCCTGAACACTTGAGGAATTTTTTCATTCAATTGAGGGCTACAACCCAAAGCTCATCAAGTAATTGAGACTAATAGCCTTGAGGCAAAAAGCCAGAAGATAACTGAAACTTTCCTGGACTTGCAAATTTACCCAGGAAAGTAAGACAACAGTGGTGTTTAACATGGGTCCTCCCACACTTATCCAACCCAGTAGAGGGAGTCACAACCAGTGGAAACCCACAGAGAAAATTTGGCAGGCTCCAAACCCACTGACATAGCCAAAATGGTGAAACAAAGAAAGAAATCCCAAATGAAAAAACAATATAATTTGACAGAAGATGAAATAAATAAAAGGGAATTGAGCAAGATACAGGGGGAGAATTTAGAGTAATAATCATGAGGAAGCTCAATAGTATGAGTAAAGATATAGAAGCATTGAAAACCAACCAATTGGAAATGAAGAATCACATAGAAATAAAGAATTCATTGGAAGGAATAACCAGCAGAGTAGAGGAGGCTTAGGATTGTATAAGTGAATTAGCAAAGAGGATAGAAAAAAATTGCACAATCCAAGAACCAAAAAAAAAAATTAAAAAACAGGAAGACGGCCTAAAAGAACTGTGGGACAATATGAAACATAACAACATACACATCATAGGAGTTCCAGAAGAAGAGGTTGAGCAAGAGTTAGAGAATATATTTGAAGAAATAGTCACAGAAAACTTCCCCAACTTGGTGAAGGAAAAAGGCATATAAGTACAAGAAGCACAGAAATCCCAAGTAAGAATTCAAACAGGCCTACACCAAGACACATAGTAATTAAAATGCCAAAAATTACAAACAAAGAGAGAATCCTAAAGGCAGCAAGAGATAAGCAACAGGTTACCTACAAAGGAACCCCCATAAGGCTATCAGCTGACTTCTCAACTACAGGCCAGAAGGTAATGGCACAAAGTAATCAAGGTCATAAAAAACAGGGATCTGAATCCAAGACTACTCTATCCAGCAAGGCTATCATTCAAAATAGAAGGTCAAATAAAGAGCTTCCCAGACCAAAAAAAAAAAAAAGGTTATGGGAATATATTAGCACCAAACCAGCACTGCAAGAAATGCTATAAGGACTGCTGTAATTAGTAGAAGAAATAGGAAGAAAAATATAACCAGAATAAACAAAAATGGCAATAAATACATACATATCAATAACCTTAAATGTAAATGGATTAAATGCTCCAATCAAAAAACACAGAGTAGCTGAATGGATGAGAAAGCATGACTCATATGTATGTTGTTTACAAGACACCCACCTCACAAAAAAAAGACTCACATAGGTTAAAAGTGAAGGGATAGAAAATAATCTTCTAAGTAAATGGAAAGGAAAAAAGAGCTGGGGTAGCAATATTCATATCTGATAAAACAGACTTCAAAATGAAGGCCATCCTGGCTGGTTTGGCTCAACAGTTAGAGTTCAGCCTGCAGGCCAGAGAGTCCCAGGTTTGGTTCCCGCATAGGGCACGTACCTCAGTTGTAGTTTATCCCCAGCCCTAGTTGAGGTCGTGTGAGTGGAAACTATTCGATATGTCTCTCTCACATAGATGTTTCTCCCTCTGTATTCCACCGTCTCTCTCTCTTGCTCTATCAAAAGATAAATGCAAAAATGTCCTCAGGTGAGGTTAAAAAAAAAATCAAAATGAAGGCCATAACTAAAGACAAAGAAGGCCACTACATAATATTGAAAGAATCTATCCAACAGGAAGATATAACTTGGTAAACATATATGCACCCAATTTAGGAGCACCAAATTATATTTTAAAACTTATGGAGGACTTCAAAGGAGAAATTGATGGCAATATAGTCATAGCAGGGGACTTCAACACCCCACTGACATCACTAGATAGATACTCTAGACAAAAAATTGACATGGGTACAGAGACTCTAAATAATGCACTAGATCAAATAGATTTAATAGATATCTATAGAAAATTACACCCCAAAACTGCAGAATTCACATTCTTCTCAAGTGCACAGGAGACATTCTCCAAGATAGAGCACATGTTAAGATACAAACTAAGTCTCTACAAGTTCAAGAAGATTGAAATTATATCAAGCATCTTCTCAGATCACAATAGCATGAAATTAAAAATTACTTACACCAAAAACATTTAAACACATAGAGACTAAATAGCATGTTCTTCCCTCTGAACCGCAGGCTGACTCTAACTGCTGAGCCAAACCAGCCAGGGCTAGCATGTTCTTAAACAGTGAATAGGTTGCCAAGGAGACCAAGGAAGAAATTAAAACTTCCTGGAAACCAATGGAAATGCACACACAAAATCTATGGAATGCAGCAAAAACAGTCCTGAGAGGGAAGTTCATAGCACTACAGATCTACCTCAAGAAACAAGAAAAATGTCTAATTGACTATCTAACCTCATAACTTAAAGAACTAGAAAGCAAACAATAAGAAAACCCCAAAGCAAGTAGAAGGAAAGAAATAGTAAATATAAGAGCAGAAATAAATGACATAGAAACTAAAAGAACAATTCAAAAGCTCAATGAAACAAAGAGCTGGTTCTTTGAAAAGATAAACAAGATTGATGTACCCTTAGCTACTAGACTCACCAAGAAACAAAGACAGAGGACCAAAATAAAAAAAAATAAAAAATTAGAAATGAAAGAGAAGTAACAACTGACACCACAGAAATACAAAGGATACTTAACAAATACTATGAACAATTATACACCAACAAATTGGACAATCTAGGTGAAATGGCCAAATTTCTAGAAACACATGGTCTCTCAAAACTGAATGGTAAGAGAGAGAAAACTTGAACAGACCAATAACAACCAAGGAAATTGAAGATGTAATTTAAAAAATCTCCCAACAAACAAAGGTCCGGGCCTGTACGGCTTCACGGGGCACTTTTACCAAACATTCAAATAAAAACTAACACCCATTCTCCCCAAAGTATTCCAAAAAATTCAAGAAAAAGAAAGACTTCCAAACTCATTTTATGAGGCCAGAATAATTCTAATTCCAAAACCAGATAAAAACACTACAAAGAATGAAAACTACAGGCCAATATCTCTGATGAAAATGTTAAAATCCTTAACAAAATATTAGCCAATCAGATCTAGGAATACATTAAAAAAATGTTTTTATCATGACCAAGTGGGATTCATCCCAGGGATGCAAGGCTGGTACAATATTCGCAAATCAATAAATATGATACACCACATAAACAAAATGAAAGATAAAGACCTTATGATCATATCAATAGATGCTGAAAAATCATTTGACAAAATTCAGCACCACTTTCTGATAAAAATGCTCAGCAATGTGGGAATATACGGATCATATCTTGACATAATAAAAGCTATATATGAAAAATCTATAACCAACATCATACTCAATGGGCAAAAACCAAAAGCATTCCCCTTAAGAACAGGAAGAAGACAGGGATGCCCACTTTTGCCACTCTTATTTAACATAGTACTGGAATTCTCAGCCACAGCAATCAGACAGGAAGAAAAAAATAAAAGGAATCTAAATTGGAAAGGAGAAAGTGAAACTGTCATTATTTGCAGATGACATGATATTGTACATAGAAAACCCTAAAGACTCCATCAAAAATCTACTAGATTTAATAAACCAATTTGGCAATGGAGCAGAATACAAAATTAACACCAAGAAATCGATAGCATCTTATACATCAATGATGAACTCACAGAAAGAGAATCTAAAAAAACAATCCCATTTACCATTGCGGCAAAAAAATTAAGATACCTAGGAATAAACTTAATCAAAGAAATAAAGGACCCATTCCAGAAAACTACAGTTCATTGAAAAAAGAAATAGAGGAAGACATCAAAAAGTGGAAGCACATACCTTGTTCATGGATTGGAAGAATCAACATCATTAAAATGTCCATACTACCCAAAGCAATCTATAGATTCAATGCAATCCCCATCAAAATACCAATGACATACTTCACAGAACTAGAACAAATATTTCAAAAGTTCATATGGAACCAAAAAGACCCCGAATAGCTACAGCAACCTTGAAAAAGAAGAAAAAAGTTGGAGGCATAATATTAACAGATTTCAGGTTATATTACAAAGCCACTGTAATCAAAACAACCTGATACTGGCACAAGAACAGGCATATAAACCAGTGGAACAGAACAGAGAATCCAGAAATGGACCCAAGGCAATATGCTCAATTAATATTTGACAAAGGTGGCAAGAGCATACAGTGGAGTAAAGACAGCCTCTTGAATAAATGGTGTTGGGAAAATTGGACAGCTACATGCAAAAAAAACAAAACCAGACCATCAACGTACACCATACTCAAAAATAAAATCAAAATGGATAAAAGACTTAAATGTGACTCATAAATCCATAAAAATCCTAGAAGAAAATGTAGGCAACAAAATTTCAGACATAATACACAGCAGAATTTTCACTGATACATCAGCTAAGACAACAGAAACAAAGGAGAAAATGAACACATGGGACTACATCAAACTCAAAGCTTCTGCACAGCAAATGATACAATCATCAAAATGGAAAGGCATCCCACTGTATGGGAGAGCATAATTGCCAATGATATATCAGATAAGAGGTAAATTTCCAATATATATAGAGTGTTCATACAACTCAACAAAAGGAAGACAAGGAACCCAATTTAAAAAATGAGGAACTAAAAAGACACCTCTCCAAACAGGATATACAAATGGCTAAGAGACATATGAAGAAATGCTCAACATCACTAATCATCAGAGAGATGCAAATTAAAACAACAATAAGGTATCTCCTCACACCTGTCAGAATGGCCACCATCAACAAATCATCCAACAAGTGTTGGCGAGGGTGTGGAGAAAAGGGGACTCTAGTACACTGCTGGTGGGAATGCAGACTGGTGCAGCCACTATGGAAAACAATATGGTGTCACCTCAAAAAGTTAAAAATTGAACTTCCATTTGACCCACTGATCCCACTTCTAGGAATATACCCTAAGAAGCCTGAAACACCAATCAGAAAGAATATATGTACCCCCATATGCGTAGCAGCACTATTTACAATAGCTAAGATCTGGAAACAGCCCAAGTGTCCATCAGTAGAAGAATGGATAAAAAAGCAGTGGTACATACACACAATGGAGTACTATGCAGCTGTAAGAAAGAAAAATCTCTTATCCTTTGTGATGACATGAAGGGACCTGGAAAATATCATCCTAAGCGAAACAAGCCAAACAGAGAAAGACAAGTATCATATGATCTCACTTATTTGTGGAATATAATGAACATAACAGTCTGAGGAATGGGGTAGTCCCAGAATCGTGGAAGTGAGGTACAGACTGACAATCCCCAGAAGAAGGGGTGGTGGGGGAGAGATAAACCACAGAACTTATATGCATGTGTTCATGAACAATGGACATGGACAACAAAGGTGGGGTCAGGGTGGGCAGGGATGGGGAGAGGGGAATCAGTGGGAGAAAAAGGAGAAACATCTATAACAAAAATAAATTAATTAATTAAAATAAATAAACAAATAAAATTTAAAAATAAATAAACAAAATATTACAATGATGAATCATGGGATTTAATCTGGTAAGGCTGAAAGTGAGGACACTAAGGAAGTTTGAGACTGAAAGATGGTGGTGCGATCAATCTGTTGTTGGTACTGAGAAATACAAAGATGTCTGGGTCACGGCAAACTAGGACAGTGTTAGTGGTTGGACAGTGCAATGGTTGAAATTCTGGAGGTTTGTAGCTTAATGAGGACAAGATCTACGGTACTTCCATGGGCTAAGTGGCAGAGTAGAAAACAGAATCACTGTGAATATCGAATCACTGAGGACTATGAATGCAGATAGAGTGGAAAAGGTTGCCCTGATCTAGGAGCTAAAACCTTTAAGAAATGAAGGGATAAAGACGATGCTGGGAAATTAGTGCAAAAGAAATAGTAGTGAGTGGTGTATTCTGATAGCATGCAATGTAAGGCTGGGGAATTGAATCTTCTACTCCCTTTTCATCAACCTACTAGAATATGGCTTCTTCTTCCATAGTTCTGTTGAGAACAACTTGAAAGGGTGATAAGAGATCTTTGAGAGAATGATATTGGATGTCTTTAAAAAGGAGGTAAAATACGTGATATGATCAAAGTAGATATTTCTTACAGTAGAGTCTTAAAATAGAAACTAATGGAAGATGAAAAACATACCACGCATTTGGGATACCGTCCTTTCTCAACTAGCGAGGGTAGGAACTGAGACTTGAGTAGAAGAGAACAAATGAAGTAAGACAGTATTCTGGGATCTTTATGTGGGAAAAGGCTATGAGTGCTCAGTTATCTAAGTTTGCTGGACTGTGGGTCTCCATTCATGAAGCTGCACTGAGTATGGTTTTCCACCATGAATCACAGGTCTGCATGGAGGAGAAAAGAGCTAACACATTTACTGAAATATCTGCTACAATAGCTTTTCAAGCCTCTTCTGACTCCCACTCTCTAGCATTTAATATTGAGAATTCCATCGGTCTCCCAATAACTGATTCCAAATCCTGCTTTAGAAACAGCTAACTCGTTTTCCTAATAATTTTGAAATCTGGGGTTCTTGAAAGACCTCTAAAGGTTCGTGGCTAGAACTGACCCTATATGACTGGTTTCCTTTATAACCTAATGTACTTTATTTTATCCATTTAAAAATAATTCTGAGAAGGGAACCATAGGCTTGACCAAACAGGTAAAGAGATCCATGATACACAAAAATGTTAAATGTTTCTTTTAAAAGGCATCTTGTTGGGCCTTACTAGAAGTCCAGCTTCATAATCAACAAACTACCTATATTGTCAACCTCTGCCTAGAACATTCCCACATCCCCTGAATCTCTATAAACTCCATCTGTCCCATACCCAAGGCTTTCTCAGTTAAAAAGCCAAAAACCTGTTCCGCTTTCCCTTGATCCTCCAACCATCTCCCTCCTCCCCCATATTAGTTTCCTCTTGTTGCTGTAGCATGTTGCTTGTAGGTTACAATGACACAGATTTGTTCTTTTACAGTTCTGTTCAGAAGTCCAAAAAGAGTCTGACAGGACTAAATCATGGTGTTAACAGTACTAGTGCCTTCTGAAAGCTCCAGGGGAGAATTCCTGACTTGCCTTTTCCAGCTTCTAGAGGTAGCTGTCATTCCTTGATTTATGGCAGCATCATTCCAATCTCTGCTTCAGTCATGGTCCTTTCCCACTCTGATCTACTGCCTTCCTCTAACGAGGACCCCATGATTACATTACCCACGCAAATAATCCAGGGTAACCTCCCCATCTCAAATTCCTCAATTTAATCTACAAAACCTCTCATTACATAAGGTAACCTATTCACAGGATCTAGGGATTAGGACATGGACATCTTTAGGGAGCCCTTATTCAGCCTACCACACACCCCCATTTCTCTCATCTTTGAACTCTTAACCCATGCTCCAAATATGCCCCACTCCCATATCTTTATTTCAATAAACAGTAAAATCATTCGTTGAGAACCCTGGGGTGAACTGTTGATTTTATTTCTCTCACCAATCACTTTAAGAAAGGAAGTAACACCCTGCTGGTGTGGCTCAGTGGTTGAGCATGCAACCAAGAGGTTGCTGGTTCGATTCCCAGTCAGGGCATATGCCCAGGTTGTGGGCCAAATTCCCAGGGCTGGGCATGCAAGAGATGGCAAGAGTTGATAGATGTTTCTGTCTATCTCTCCCTCTCCCTTCTTCTCTCTCTAAAATAAAAATAATAAAAAACAGAACGGAAGTAACCAATATCCAATATACAAGCAAATTTTGTTCATTCCATCTCCAGTATCTTTTTAAATTGCCCAACTCTATCCCCAGACAAAGCCACCATCAAATTCAACCCCGATGATGTAGCCTCCTTGCTAGTCTCTCTGTCCACTGTGTCCTTATTCCAATCCAGTCTCCATACTACAGATAGAATTATATTTTTAAAATTCAAATCGGATGCAGTCGCTCTCTTTTAAAAACCTTTCAGTGGCTTAGTGTATCTCAATTCAGCACACAGAAATTGGTTCTTCATAGTCCCTGTATCCCGTACATGTTGTCAGCAACTGTCTTCAACACAGACAGCAGGCATTTCAGCAGCTGACCTACCCACGCAAATTCTTGCAAAGGGCAAAAGTCAGGTAGGAGTGTGAGGCGGCGGAGCCAGAAGAACCCACCGCCTTTGGCACTGCCCACCCAGGCACGCAGAACACATGAAGGAGCTGAAGCTCTGCTAGATTTGGTTCCTGCACACGGATCCCTGCGGGGATCTCTGGAAGGCAAACTCCCTAGAAACAATGCAAATTGAGAGTAGATAAGACCTCGCCCATTAAGGGGAAGCTGTGGTCAAAAGCTTTTTTGTCCGGAACCCCAACAGCACTCCCCAGATCCTGGGCGCACAGCCTTGACTGTGGTCTTTGTCCTGTGAGCTGCGCTTTGCTGTTACTTGGATTTCTTCCTGATTACATCGGTTACTAGAGGTGCTTGGGGAAGATGGGAGCCTCTTCTCGGAGGAGTCGGGAGCCTCTCTGGCCGCCGGCGCCCCTTCTCTCCTGCTCCGGAGGAGGCCGCCTGCCGGTTCTGGTGCTGCTGCTGCTGCTGCTGCTGCTGCTGCTGCCGCCGGCGGCCTGGGGTGAGATGCCCATGGACGTGGGGAGCGATCCCAGCGGGCGAGGCAGCTGCTGGACCGCAGATCCTGGGGTTTCGTGTTCAGCTGGCTAAGTTTGCAAGAGAGCTTGGGCATGGGGGCTCTGGGATCCCCTCTGTGTACTCAGACCCTCCTTGCCTTTGGCTAAAGGTCGAGCACCCCCTTCAGGGTCTTCTGTGTCCAGATCCCAGAGGAGAGCGCATAAGCTAAAGGGGTGAGGCACAAAATGTCATGCCCTTCTTTCTGAACAAAGACTGGCTGTCTGAACGTGGCACTTGTCCTAGTGAAAGAAAAACGTCTGGAAATGCCACTGTCCTGGGCTCTAATCCTAGAAACTTAACTGGGGGGGTCGGGGGGGGGGGGAGTTATTACCGCTGCCTGCTTCGGTTTCCTCATCTGTGAAATGGAAACACTGATACTCCTACCTCATGGTGTTGCTACCTAAATGGCATAAAGCATGCCAAGGGTCTAATACAGTGCCTGTCGTTTAATCAATTTGTATTCCTCCACCATGAGCTCTGCATTTTGTTCATGAGGGTGTTTGGTCAAGCAGTCCCGGGAGAGGCAGTTTCCACCTGAAATCTGCCCTGCATGGGGCTATATTCAGCCCACTCACTCCCCAAACCACCACCTCCATCATTAAGAAACTTACCGAGCGCCCTACTTTAAGACATATTTCGCCCTGGCCGGTTTGGCTCAGAGGTTGGAGCCTTGGCCTGCGGTCCAGAAACACCCAGGTTCGGTTCCCGCTAAGGCACGTACCTCGGTTGCAGTTTGTCCCCAGCCCTGGTTGGGTCGTGTTGGTGGCAGCCACTCGATGTGTCCCTTTCACATCGGTGTTTCTCTCTTTTCCTCCCACTTTATCTGAACAACAACAACAAAAAAAAACCGGAAAAATGTCCTTGGGTGAAGTTTTTTTTTAAATTTCAGCCCTGGCCGATTTGGTTCAGCGGTTAGAGCATCAGCCTGCGGTCCAGAGAGACCGGGGTTCGGTTCCCGCTAAGGGCACCTACCTCGGTTGCAGTTTGTCCCCGGCCCTGGTTGGTCGTGCAGGTGGCAGCCACTCGATGTGCCTCTTTCACGTCGATGTTTCTCTCTCTCTCTCTCTCTTCCTCTCTCTCCCTCCCACTCTATCTGTGCAAAAAATGGAAAAATGTCCTTGGGTGAGGATAAAAAAAAAAAAAAAAAAAAAAAATCCCAGCCCTGGCCGATTTGGTTCAGCAGTTAGAGCATCAGCCTGCGGTCCAGAGAGACCGGGGTTCGGTTCCCGCTAAGGGCATGTACCTCGGTTGCAGTTTGTCACCAGCCCTGGTTGGGTCGTGCGGGGGCAGCCACTCAATGTGTCCCTTTCACATCGATGTTTCTCTCTCTCTCTCTCTCTTCCTCTCTCTCCCTCCCACTCTATCAGAACAAAAAATGGAAAAATGTCCTCAGGTGAGGATAAAAAATAAAATAAAAATAAAAATTCATGCAGGGCACTTGAGGTTAGAATAACTAGTGAAGCCCCAGAACCCTCAGTGCAGAAGGGACTCAGAGAGGTTTACTTATTGTCCCATTGTAGTCATGTTTAGTACAAAATAAAGCCTCTTATAATTATTATGGAAATTTTATACCTTACCTTACCTTCCTTCCTTTTAACTTCAAATACAAAAACAACTAGCAAGAGAACCCTTTCCTTCCTTTTCTTTGGCTTCCCCAGAAGACTTCTTAGCGGCTTGGACTCATTGGCAACGTCTCAGTTGAAGTGACAGTCTTGGTTCTTTTTGTTTTCATAAAAGTTGGTATTAATATTTTATCTCCTTAGACAGCAGAAAGTAACCTGTAGAAATGGTTGTGGACCTTGTGAGCATCTGGCTCCTTCTTGCTGGAATGTTATGGGTTGCTTGTGTTAACAATCCCACACACTAGTAACTGCAAAAAAAAAAAAAAAAAAATGTTTTACTAAGGTTACCACAATAACCTCCTAATGTGGAACAGCCGAAACTAAACTAACTAGTGATTTACTGGCTAAAGTA
Organism: Molossus molossus; assembly: GCF_014108415.1. Lineage (NCBI taxonomy): Eukaryota > Metazoa > Chordata > Mammalia > Chiroptera > Molossidae > Molossus > Molossus molossus. The sequence continues at coordinate 33,207,085 of NW_023425356.1, forward strand.
ATTTAGATGAAGAAAATGCTGATGGATGTCACTGCATGTCGGAGTTGAAAAGGCGTGTAAGAGAGCTATGCCTCCAATGTGGATACATATAGACCTAGGCTGGTGAGACTTTATGAAATCTCTGTTATTAGGAGACCAGAGTTCTGGTTTTTCCAGTGTCTGCTACTTACCAAATGGGGGTCTTAGATCCTGCAAGTAAATTAACATCCCTAACTTTCTGTGCCCATGAGTATATAATGAACGTAATTGACATCCTGTTATCTGAGAGGACTATTGCAAAAACCACATGAGGAAATATATGTGATAGTGTTCTGTAACCTGAAAATCGCCATGCACATCTACGAAACCCTACTAGGAAGTCACAAAAGAGAACCCAAAGGTCACAGGATGACTGAAATAGAGACATCTCAGCTCCAGTGATCAGAAAAGGCTGAGTGGAAGGAGCACAAATTAAGCAGCACTTAAGGAGGAAATCCAAAAAAACAGTTCTACAGGATGGTTTCCAGGGATATTTGACTTATATAAAAACTAGCGTACTAATAAAGCATCATTAGGACCGTATTTAATATACAGTCTCTGTCGCCCTCTCCTGGTCCTCAGGTCAGCTCTCTGGCTTGTTCCCTGTTGTGTAGAGATGCAAGGTAGAGAGGAGGGGTGTTCCAGTTTGCTTTCTGTGTTTTGTGACATTTTAAATTTACATATGTTCAGGTGAGAAGGTGTATGGTTTCCATTGCCCAGCTTTATCTAAGGTAACCGTCACAATTGGAAAAATAACTTCATAATTGTCTTATGTGGAAACACTGAGTGAAAGAATTCTAATAAGGTTAACTCAAGCAAATAAGAAAATGGCATACCTGACCACCACTCCCACACACAGAGGCACCAAACACACACATGGATACACAGACATGTATTCAAGCTCTTTGTCAGAGACATTAGGGGGAGAAACACTCTTAATCTCATCACAACTGACCAAAAGTTGACAAAAACAAAAATGTAGGAACTAGTTGAAATTAGATAGATAGATAGAGAGAGAGAGAGAGAGAGAGAGAGATGTAGATATAGATAGATGTGTGTGTGTGTGTGTGTGTGTGTGTGTGAGAGAGAGAGAGATATGTATCAACCTGGATGAATCTCAAACTATTTATGCTGTGTGAAAGCTAGACCAGAAAAAAAAAAAAAAAAAAGTGAGTGGTTCAGTTTATATCAAATTCTAGAAAGTCAAATCAATTTGCAGTACGAGGATACAGGTGGACGTTTACCTAGAGAAGGAAGTAAAGAGATGGATGGATTACAAAGGAGCGTGAGGAAACTAGGGAGAGTGATGGAAATGTTTGTTTTCTTGATTGTGGTGATGGTTTCATGGTGCACACATATGTCAAGTCATCGAGCTGCACACTTTAAATTATTTTCAATTATTGTACATAATGTATCTTAATAAAGCTATACAAACTATTTTTTAAAAACTATGATGGATCTTGAGTTTATCATAGCGACCCAACATAATTTGAGAGATTGTTAATAAAGGAGGAGAAGAACACTAGATAAAGCTTTCTCTGATGAAGGTTCATATATTCCTTTTTATTTGAGCTATTTTCAAAATGTGCATTTTCACTATTGTATGTACTATTCCTAGAATTTAGGTAAGGATTTTAGATGATTAAAGAAAAGGGTTGCCATTCCAAGAATAGTTTATTCCTTTTGCTCTGTTGCTTTAGATCTCTTTCTATCCACTCCCTTGAGCTTTGCAGTGACCCTCAGTCTCTCCTAGTAAAACTCTTGCACTATGTCTTCCCTTGTCCAGCATCAATAGATGGAATAAACATCAAAATTACATTTATCACACATATCAACCAGAGAAAAGATGAATGCGTAACATTTTAAACCACAGGGTTAGTTGCTTACTTGGTAGATTTTTACTGTTTACCAAAGTGGTTCCAAAGTGCTATTATCTATCCAAAATCACCTGTGAAACTTGAACCACACAGACTCCTGGGCTGTAACCAAGACCCACTGAATCAGAGCTTTTAGGGATATAGCCTGGATTCTTGATGGTTTTTCTAAGTTTTGGAGGCAATTCGTCATTTACTTGTGTATTGCGATAACTATGTGATGAGTGCTAAGCACATGAACTAGGTATAAATTCAGAGGAGCAAAAATCATTGAGTCTTGTCTTTATATTATGCGTGTCTTGTATCTATTGATATTTTTAAATCACACAAGTTTAAAAATCACAATTTGTAATAAGTGATGCAAAAGGAAAAGAAAAGGGTCTCATTAGAAAGGACTATGGGGTAGAGGGAAGTAGTTCAGATTTGAAATCCCTAAGAGGGCCAGGAAAGGCTTCAGGAAGGGAGCAGCATTTAGCAGAGACCTGGAAGAAGAGCGAAAGTCAGAGTGAAGATAAAGCATCTCACACAGAAAGGATGTCATAGACAGGAGAAAGCACATACGTCTTACACTTAAGAAGGGGAAAGCTCAGTCAGAGGACCGAGTGGCACTAGATGAGGCAAGACACGCAAGCCAGGGCACCCTTGCCTAACAACTACTGCTTCCGTAAAGAGAATGTGTAGTGACGGATATAAGGCTGTCTAATATTAGAGAAAAATGAGTGAGAAACATGAGCTTTCTTGGATCACCATCCTTTGCCTAAGTAGGGTGCCTAGAGCAAGTCCCCTAATTCTTATTAAAGCCATGAAGCAGGAAAAGAGCAATTTAGCAATCATCCAGGCCCAGCGACTAGTTGGATTCACTTTCTTCAGGAATTCTATTTGTCAGTGGTCTTGTGGGAACCATGATAGAGCCCATGAGCTGAAAGATGAAATCCCAGGCTGAATCTGGGACACACACTCAGGAGAGCTTCTGAGATCACTGGTCACTGATCCTCCGGTGCTTTCCCAACAAAATAGGCTTATTCCAAACTAGCCCTTCACACATAGTAGAAAATAAACACTTGGAAGCAAAGTGGGCATGTCTACTTTTGCAGAAGATTCTAATCTACCTGTAAGTATTTTTCTTTTCTATAAATAATAAATATACTACTATTTATCAAGTGCCTTCTATGTGTAAGGTGTTATTAAATGCTTTGCATTTTTATTCTACCAGCAAACCTACCTGGTAAATATCATCAGCTTTCTGAAGATGAAACTAAGGCTCAATGAGATTGTCAGCAGGTTGAAGGCTTCAAAGATAGTAAAAGGCATTGGGTTCAAGGCCAGGTCTCTATGAATTTGAATTTTTTAACAGTATATGCCATTATCTTTTGTATTAGTTTATTTTTTTAAATATGTTTTTATTGATTCTTTTTAGAAAGAGAGGAAGGGAGGGAGAGAAAAAAACATCGATGTGAGAGAGAAACATTGATCGGCTGCCTCCTGCACACCCCACACTGGGGATTGATCCCGAAACTGGGGCCTGTGCCCTGAAGGGGAATTGAACTGGAACCTGTCAGGTTATGGGACAACACTCAATCCACTGAGCCACACTGGCTGGGCTGTTGCAAATAATTACCACAAACTTAATGACTTAAAGCAGCAATTTTCAACCAGTGTGCCACAAAAATTCTTAAAACATGCAATACCTATTTAGTCAGGGGCACTGACCTCTTTTCCCTTAGATTGTCAAATTAAAAAAAGTGACAAGAGCCAACCCAACAATAGTTGTCTGATGTGAGTGAACCAAAATTAAACCTATTATTCTGTAAGCTCGGCAAAAAAAAAAAAAAAAATTGTTTTTGGTGTACCACAGAATTTTAGTAATTAGTTTATGTGTGCCATGAGGTGAAAAAGGTTGAAAATCACTGACTTAAAGCAACAAAAATGTATTCTCTTATAGTTCAGCATGTCAAATCTAAAATGGGTACATAAGATTGTTCTCTCTGGAGGCTCTGGGACAGAATAGGTTTCCTTGTTTTTTTCTATCTTTCAGAGTCTGCCTACATCCTTTGGGATCATGGTCTCTTTCTCCACCTTCAAAATTAGCAATGCGGCATCTTTAAATGTCTTTCTCCTGCATCCTTTGCCTCCCTCTTATAAAGACCTTTGTGATTATATTTAATACACACACAGACAATCCAGGATCATTTTCCCATCTCAAGATTCTTAATCACATTTGCAAAGCTATGTTGCCATATTATGTAAGATTCACAGGCTCCAGGGATTAGAGTGTGAATTTGGGAGCTTATTATTAGCTGACCATACATGTCTACATAGGCTTTCAAAATCTTAGCTGAGCCTGCTGAGGTAGTCCATTACTATTAGAGTCCACCTTAGTAGCCAATGATTATAGACCAACAAACAACCTGCAGAGTGTACATACTGAATATGACTAGAGGGAGTTTAAAATATGTGTAGAATTTAAATATACAATAATGAAAGAATAAATGATAGGAGGGAAGTAAATGAGTTAGAATTTTCAATGTTTCTTACATTGGGGAAATAATTGTTAATTACATGTTAACATGTTAAGAATGGGTGTTTTCTTTAAAGGAACAATAAAAGAATGTGTAACATAATAATCTAATAAAATAAATATAATTGATAATCACAAAGAAGGCAAAATATAAGAAGCACATAGTAAAATGGTACATCTAATCCCAAATATATCACCAATTATATTAAATATAAACAGACAGTTCCACTTTAATTACATAGATTGTAATACTGCTACATTTCCCAAACGGGTGTGGGGGAGGCTGAGGTACCTCGTGAACTCACAGGGGACCTGTGGGATATTTTAAATTTTCAGTGGAAGCACAGCAATACTCGGTATCTCTCAGATACTGTGTAAACTACTAGGTCAGAGTACCTCTGGGATAAATTGGATTGCAGTAGGTTCCTCTTGATGACATCAGATCTTTGCAAAGCTGTTTTTTTAGCAGTGGTTGTGATAAAAAAAAAAAAAAAAAAAAAGTACTAAATGAAAATTATATAGAATGGGAAATAAGGTGGCAGTTTACCATCTGATTCCCAGGTTTGAGAATTTGAGCAGTGCACAATAGCCCATTATAAAATTGTGGTGGAAAGAAGACTAATTAAGTTGTTTGGACCTCATTATCTAACAAATGAAACGGTTAAATGTTTCTTTTTTTGTCTAGGAATGACATGAAAAAATTACTGAGACCCTAACAGTATTGTGAACTGAGTGAGTTTGGGAACATCTGTCATAATGATTAAAAATAAAAACCATATGGTACATACAAAAGAAACAACATACATGTTCAGAGAAAGAATGGATGAACATATAAGGATGGAAAACATGCCGTGCAGAAACAAACCAAAAAAAGCAGATTTGTCAAATAAGGCATTATGCAATCTTTATCTTTAAAGTGTGTGTTTATATTCAAAATATTATTGATATATTGAGGATAAATCAACAATCTTATTATTGCTTTTCTATTTGTTCTACAAATAAATTAGACAAAGTAGTATTTGAGGCAAAACTCATTACTACACATGATTTACCACAAAATATAATAAAAGTAAAGTAAAAAATGGATAGAATTAGAAAAAGAAATAAGACAAATGTACAATAAGATTTTAACACAACTACTTTAGCATCTGGTACAATAAGCAGACCACCCCCCACCCCTAAATCAGTAAGTATCTAGAAGATTTGAGCAAATATGATTCATTGTTGATTGGGCCTCACTGACATACCCAAAACACTATACCCACTACCACAGACACATCTTTTATTTTCACAAATACATATGGCACAGTTATATCAGTTGATCCTATGCTGAGACATACAAGTGTCAATCAATTTTAAAACTTGATAATATATCTATAGCTAAATATTTTCTTAAATGTTTGTAAGTTATGCAAAACATCTAAATAAGACTTGGGTCAATGAAGAAATCACAATGGCCATTATAAAATATTTTGAACTGAAAATATGCATTTGTACACTGAAAACCTATATAATTTTATTAACCAACGACACCCCAATAAATTTAATAAAGTTAAAAAAAACAAAAAACTAACGATATGGTACATCAAAACTTTGAGAACACAGCTAAATCTATGCTCAGAATAAAATAATAATCTGAATGCTTATTTTAGAAATTATGAAAATCTGAAAATAAAATCTAAGTTACCATCTTAAATTTATATTTTTTAAAAAGCTCAGCAAAAACACTCAAGAAAATTTTAGTAAAGATAAAATAAAGATAAGTGCAAATCAATAAATCCAAAAGTTGATTATTTGAAGCCTAATAAAATTGAACAATTGATTGATTGCTGTCAATCTACTCTCTGTTATTTGAATTAATTAATAGGGTATGTGGAGAGAAACAGAAGATTAATCAAAACAGAAGAGAACATATTTCTAAAACTAATGTAAAATGATGTTTTCCCAACAGCTATTTCTTCTTGATTACATATTGTTTAACTCTAAATGGTAGTTTTTATTACTTTAACTTAAACTTTTTGAGTCTTAAGTGGAGGTAAAATAGTCTAATATTTAATTCAACATACACATTATAAAATATATGCCCTCATAAAGTAAAGTATAGCTTTAGCTGTCTAGCTTTATTTACAAAGCATGTGCTGAATTTTCTTGTACTGAAGTACTGAGTTGGCAACATCTTTTGTTGTTGTTGTTGTTAATCCTCATCCAAAAATATTTTTCCTTTGATGTTTTAGATAGAGTTGAAGGGAGAGAGGGAGGGAGGGAGGGAGAGAGAGAAACATCGAATGGTTGCCTCCCGCAGGACCCCGACCTAGGCCTGGGATCAAATCTGTAACCCAGGTACGTGCCCTTGATGGGGAATTGAACCCATGACTCTTTGGTCCGCAGGCTGATGCTCTAACCACTGAGCAAAACCAGCCAGGGTGACTTGGCAACATCTTCTAATAGCTGTGACTGCTACTGAAGGCCAGAGAAGAGGCTTATAGTCCCCCTGGATCTGGGTGGTCTACTGAGAAAGAAAGTAGATGGTAAAATGCACCCATGCTTCTTATTACATAAGAGGATGGGATAAATGAAGCCAGAGCCCAGGGACTTTCTGATGGACTAAAATGTAAAGCTATGAATTAGTTTCCCCTCAGTGAAAGAATAGATTAGATATAGAGATATAGATAAAATGGATAGCTACAGATATAAATTAAATATAAGTAGATATGGATATAGATGTAGATATATCTTAATTACCTTCAAAATAGCAGGGACTTTTTCCATGGGTAGGTGCTGATTTAGAAAGCTAATTTCTCAGGTTGCTGCTAAGGAAAGCAAATGTTTTACCATAATTAAAGTGTTCATGTTCCTCTTTGATCATATCTATGAAGCATATTGGAGAAAAAGAGGAGGGGAAGTAGAAGTTCCTCCATTGACCTTGATGTCACTGTGATCTTGGTCTTCAGGTCAATGCAAAGTCCCAGCGTATTTTCCATCTTCCATGCCTACAAAAGCGACTGATCAGGAAGAGTTTCCCATTGGAACATCTTTGCAGTATCAATGCCGCCCTGGTTACCAAAAGAGACATTTCTCGATCAGATGCCAAACAAACTCGGTCTGGTCAAGGCCTAAAGACTGTATTCGTAAGTAACTCTGGACTGAGAACTCCTCTGTGTCAGTTAAACATCCATAACATCTGATGTAATTGTTTAAATTTTGGAATGAAGACACCTATGACTTGATAGTTTTCCTAAGTAGTAGATATGAGAGTTATTCCTGGGGGTCATATTTTCTTACTGCTTTGAGTTCCTGCCACCTTCATTACAGGTTTATTTCATGAGAAGCTGTCATTATAGGGCATGATTGAGGAAAAATCTCTATTCTAAGAATCTGCCATTTTTTACAACTGAAACTGGAAAGAAAAGTGCAGGTAGAAACAAAAGCCCAGGCTCTGAGACCTTTACGCTGGTTGAGTCCCAGATTAAAGACTTTGATAACAAATAAAGTTTACATTTTTCTTGGAGGTGCAGACTGAGGATAAGACAGAACTGGAGGGGAGGTTTGAAAGTGGTGCTTTGTAGGTGGCTGATTTTGAGGCAGTCTTTAGAAATTCCCCAATGTGGCAAAATCTGTGGAACTACAAATGTTCTCGAGTAAGCTATAGCCAGGTTGGGTCTTCATGTACTAAGAGAAGTTCAAAGTATTCCACACCCAGTCCCCAAACTCTGCTTCTTTCCCATAGGCAAGTCATGTAGAGCTCCTCCAGACGTAATAAACGGCAAAGTGGAAATAGATGGAGACACCACGTTTGGATCACGTATTACTTATTCTTGTGATGAAGGGTGAGTTGGCAGTAGCATTTTGGGGGGATGACAGTTCAAAAATTACAATACCAATCTTGAAACAATAGTAGGAGCCCGGACCGGCTTGTTCAGTGGTTAGAGTGTTGGCTCTTGCACCAAAGGGTCATGGGTTTGATTTCTGGTCAAGGGCGGGTACCTGGGGTGGCAGGTTTGATCCCTGGCCCAGTCAGGGTACATGTGGGAGGCAACCAATCAATGTATCTCTCTCACATCAATATTTCTCTCTCTCTCTCTTCCCCTCTTCACTTCACTCTCTCTAAAAATCAATGAAAAAAATATTCTTGGGTGAGGATTAACAACAACAAAAATAGTATTAGATAGGAGAATAAACTACCTGTCCACTAAAAACAAAGCAATAGAATTTCTAAATGGAAGTGGTGGCTTGGATCCAGGCATTTAACTACCCTTGAAATGATTAAACAAATATTTCGAATACAACGGATGGGTCAGTACCTGCGGCACACCAAATTAATGCACCTAAAACCAAGGGAAGCATTCATTAGACGGGGAGGACCAGCTCTCTAAAGAAGCAAATGGAACAAACAATAGTTGACCCACAAATATATTCTTTTCTCAAAGCAAGAAGAACTGGGGATGGTGGATTCAGGGGGAAGTGGGAAAGGGTGATTTGTTCGGGATGATGGAGCTGATGTGGGGAATGGGTAAATCTTGTTAGAGCACCTCTCCAGATGTGCTCACAGTGCAAGGATCTTGCTGTGGAGATATTCTTGGCGTACCCTTGGGGGAGGAAACCAATTTAGAAAAGAAGTGGGGAGACTGCTTCACTTTATATCTTAACTTTTGCTTTGCTTTTTTGCTCACTTAAAATACATACAAAATAACATAATGAAAAATAAACTACACACCTTAAGAAACATTACTAGTACTTTTGAAACCTCCCATGTGCCCTTTCCAGTTCTCATTTCTCCACCTGCAGAACCTCTCCAGAAGTAGCCGTCATTTTGAATTTTATGTTTTTCATTCCCTGGAGTTTTTTTTTCTACTATGAATAATTCTAATCAATGTATTTTTAGCTTTATAGAAATAGCATGATATTATATGTACTTAACTGCAACTTGCTTTTTTTATTTAATAGTTTATTGCTGACACCCATGTAGTTGTGGTTAATCCATTTTTACTTTGGACAGTATTCTCTTGTATGCCTATATCACAACTTATTTACTTGTTCTTGGTTGCTTGTTAAATATTGGATTATTTCTACTGTGTTTTGCTTTGTTTTATTTTAGCTATTATAAGCATTCCTGATGTAAACATCCTTACACATGTCTCCTAGTAGACATATGCAAAAGTTTCTCTAAGACAGTAGTTTTCAAGCTTATTTACCATGATCCACAGCTATTTTTACAGCACATGCACATACACAAATACACATATTACACACATATTTATATAAATTAAAAGTGCCCCCAAACTTTTCATAATTTCTATACAACATTATACTGGAATTTCTAGCCAGGACAATTGGGCAAGAAGAAGAATTAAAAGACATCCAGATAGGAAGAAAGAATTAAAACAATCTCTGAGGGGGCTAGGGTGGAGGGGATAGATAAATCAAAGAATGCATATGCATGTATGTGTAACCAATGAACATAAACAACAATGCCGAGGAGAGGAGGGGTACTGGGAGGAGGGTGTCAATGGAAAAAGGAGAAAGATCTGTAACAAAAATAAATTAATAAAAAAAAAGTAAATAAATAAAATAAATAAAAATAAAAATTTTTAAAAATCTATTTTAACAAATAGCATGCTTTGTATAGAAAATCCTAAGAAATGCAAGCACATGGAAAAAATAAAATCCTATTACAGCTGATAAATCCATCAGCAAGATTTCAAAATATAAGATGAATATACAAAATTACATTGCATTTTTATACACTAGCAATGAACAACCTGAAAATAAAAGTAAGAAGTACTCCCACTTAACAACAGCATTAAGAAGAATCAAATAATTAACAATAAAGTAAAGCAAAGAAATGTAAGATTCCACATCGAAAATTATAAAACATTGTTAAAGCAAATTAAAGAGGACCTAAGTAAATGGAAAGACATCCCATGTTTATGGATTGGAAGGCTTATTATGTTAAGATTGCAACAATATTGACTACAATATTGATCTCATTAAACTGATCTACAGATTCAACACAATCCCTACAAATCCCAGCATCCTTTTGTAGAAATCTACAAGCCAGTACTGAAATTCATAGGGAAATGCCAAGTACTCAGACAGTCAAAACAATTATAATAAAGAAAAACTTTTCAGTTTCAAAGCTTACTATAAACACACAGTGATCAAGAGTGTGTACGTGTTGTACTGGCATAAGGATAAATATATAGATTAATAGACAATTTCATTTCTTTCTTTTCAGTCCTTGTGCCTTTGATATCTTTTCTTGCTTTGCTGTGCTGCCCAGGACCTTCAGTATAATGTTAGGCTGACAGTGGACCGTTTGTCTCATTCCCAGTTCCTAGGAGAAAGCCTTCAATGATGCAACATTAAATATGATGTTTTCTATGTATTCATTTTTAAGGTTCTATTCCTAATTTGCTACATTTTTTATCATGAATGGATTTTGAATTTTATCAACTTGATTTCCTGCATCTTTAGAGACAATAATATGACTTTTCTCTTTTCATCTGTTACTGTGATAATTTACATTAACAGACAAAACATTGTATGTGTGAGGAAACCAACTTGGTCTAGAATATAATAAATTTTTCCATATATTGCTAGATTTGTTCTATGTATTTTGTTCCAGATCTTATCTTTTATGCTTATGAGTGTTATAGGCCTAACAATTTTCACTTCTTATACTGTCCTTATCTAAATGTACAACTAATTTATCCTTATAGAATGGGCAAGCGTGTTCCTTTTCTAACAAAGGCTTGATCTATCAAATCTTATATAGTGATTTTTTCCAATTTCTCTCTTGCATTTCTGTCTGTTTTTCTCTTTATATGTATATTTGAGACTATGTAATTAGGTGCATACACATTTAATACATGCTTATCTTCCAAGAGTAATAAAACTTTATCATTGTATAGGGTTGCTATTTCTCTCTAAATGCTTTTTGAGTGCATGTCTATTTTGTATGTAGACTTAAAGTCTTTATTTTATTTGTAATATAACCCCAGTATTTTTTATTATTACTTCCATACTCTTTTTTATTTTTTTACTTTTTACTTTGCTGTGCCATTGTTTAAGGTGAACAACTTATTTAGATTTTTTAATCCAATCTTATAATTTCTGCCTTATAATTAAACAGTTTAATTTGTTTACTTTTAAGGTAATTATTAATATTTAAAATGAATGCCTACCATCTTACTTTGTGTTTTATATAGACTATTTTTACTCTTGTTTTCACACTTTTTAAACTAATTTGTGTTAATTAGGTTTCATATTCTTATTCCACTATTTTCTTTACTAGTTTAGAAATTATAGAGTATGTTTATATTAGTTTAAAAGTTTCCAGATATCCTGGAAATCTTCTTAACTTGTATACTTTAAATATTCTAAAGTTAATCACAATATTTACCCCCTCAGTGCAATACAAAGACCTAAGAAAACTTGAAAATACATTCAATAGTACATTGACTCTATGGAACTATATTTATTTATGCATTTGTGTAATAAATATTTATTGAGCACTTACTCTATGCTAGGAACTATTGTAGAAATTGGGAATACACTAGTTAATGAAAGAAAGCTTATTATTATTTTTTTTTAATCCTCACCCGAGGATATTTTTTCATAGATTTTCAGATAGAGTGGGAGGAGGGAGAGACAGAGAGAGAGAGAGAAATATTGATGTGAGAGAGACACATTGATTGGTCACCTCCCACATGACTCCAACCAGGGTCAGGGATTGAACTGCAACCGAGGTACGTGCCCTTGACTAGAATTGAACCTGCGACTCTTTGGTCCACAGGCCAACACTGTAACCACGGAGCCAAACCGGCCAAGGCAGAGAGCTTATCTTTAATGAAGCTAAATTATAGTGAGGGAAATAGATAATAAACAAGTACTTATGATGAGAGTGATAACTGCTACGAAGAAAAATATCTAGGCTGAGAGAATAGAGAGGGACAGGGGAAGAATGGGGGTGCTATAATACCTAGAGAAGTTAGAGAAGTAACCCTGAGACAGTAAAATTTGGAGACTTGTACAAAGTGAGGGACTGAGCCATATGGGGAGAGGGCATTCCTGACAAGAACAAAGCTATTCAGATGTTATTCAAACTTGAAGTTTTACTAAGGAATCCAGTAGGACTATAGCAGGGTGAGTGAAGAATAAAGTGATAGGAAAAGTGGTCTGAAGAATTGCCAGAGCCAGATCTAGAAGGTCTGTGCAGACCACAGCAAGGACTTTGGACTTGACATTTGACTGGAGTCGCGGGAGGGTTTTAAGCAAAGAAGTGACATGATCTGATTTGTGGTTCTAAAGACCTGTTTTAGCTGTCATATGAAGGATCTGTTGCTGGAGGGCAAATGACACAGTGAGACCAGTTAAGGGCTATTATTTTGTCCAGGTGGAAGGTGACACTGGCCAGGACTGGAACAGTGATTCTCCATTTAGCAATCTCTAGAAACATTCCTGGTGTCACAACTGAGAAGGTGCTACTGGCATCTACTTGGTAGAGGCCAGGGATGCTGCTAAACACGCTACAATGTACGGGACATTCACTCACATCAAAGAATGATTGGTCCAGAATATTAACAGGGTCTGGGTTGAGAAACCTTGAACTAGAGATAGAGATGTAAAATTACATTACAAAAGTAGAGATGGAAATTTTCTGAATGGACCAGATACTAAGCTGAAATAAAAAGAGGAGTGTGGATGACTCCAAGATTTGAATTTGATCTGAAAGCATGAAAGAAGAAAATATCACAAATGCAATCAAAGCATTTTTTCCAAACACTTAACACTAAATGACATATGACTTTTTTTAAATCCTCACCCGAGGATATTTTTTTCCATTGATTTTTTAGCAACAGTGGAAGGGTCAGAGGGAGAGAGAGAGAAAGAGAGAGAAACATCAATGTAATAGAGACACATCAATTTGTTGCCTCCTGCACACTCCTCGACCAGGGCCAGGGATCAAACCTGCAACCCAGGTACATGCCCTTGACTGAGAATTGAACCCTCGACCTTTCCATGCATGGACCAACACTCTTACCACTGAGCCACACAAGCCAGGGTGACAACATATGTATTTTTAATGGCTGTTACCCAAGTGTGATAAATAAATGTTTAAATATAATTTCCAACTGAAATTATTATTAGTCACATATATAAAATGAAGATACAAACATACATGCACACACATCAAGATGGAAAAAGGTTTTAACTAGAATTCTTCTTAGGATAGACACTGTATCTTATCAAGTGGAAACTCCAAAGGGGCTGTTCTGTGCAAGGCAAGGGGAGGAAGTTGTCACTGCAGAGAAGTAGGAATAGAAAGACAAGTGAGGGAGAGAATAAATGCCTAATGGCATCTACTCCCCAGTGTAACACATCCCTAAAACTGTCCCCAAATTAAAAAAAAAAAATTCTTTAAGCAAGTGGGTTTAGGGGAGACACATATAAAACAACAAAGCTTTGCTGCTGGATAAACTGGAGCACAGACCCCCTGAGGCAGCAGGGAAAGACGCCAGAGGCAGAGAAATGTGGGGACCCACAGAAATCATCGGGGTGGAGAGGACTCACACAGTTGTGAATCGCAGGTCCTGGTCCAGTTTTACCACAGCTCCCTGACAGTTGATATCCACATTATGTGTATATCTCTTTATAGAAAATACTGAAATATTTTATTCTAAGCCCTTGCCACCCCAAAATAATTCAGACTGGCAAGGTCAGCATCTCCTGGGAGCTTGTCAGCAATGAAGAACCACTGAATCAGAATCAATTTTCACAAGACCCCCAGATGATTTCCATGCAAATAACATTCTTGCAAAGCATTGCTCTAAACTATTAACCATGCTAAATTCTGTAATACAGTGTTTGGACACCTTTTTTTCTATTATTGGAATTTTCTGTACCTTTCCCATTTTTTCTACAATGACTAGGTACTAACTTTTGTAATCAGCTTTTAAACAGTTAATACTAAAACTTCCAGTTTCAGGACAAGATGGGAAGACTCCCTTTTTTCGCTTCTCTCTGTACATATAACTAAATACCCTGGAAATAGTTCAAATACAACCATGAAGAGGAACACAAAATTTGGGAAATGTGGGTTGGCTAGGGACCACAGAACTTAAAGAATAACACCATTGTGAGTTCCCTAGGTTTTCTTTTTCTCTCTCATACTGGGTACTATGCTGGAAAGGACTGAGCTGGAACCCACAACCGGCAGAGGGGGTGGGGGGAGGGGGAGAGAGAGAGAAAGAGAGAGAAGAGAAGAACCTGCTCGCTCTCTGGTCATCGAACTGGGAAAGAAGCCGAGCAGAGAATAGTGGTTAGAGCGATACTTAGTGACAACGGTGGTCCACTCGCACAAATTAACAGCACATGCAGACATCAGGAATGGAGGGAAGCTATCCTTCCCGTGTCCCACACCCACAAGAAGTGGCAGGCTTCACTCCACTCCACTCTGCCAATAGCTGTGTCAGTTGCAGATTATTCTGGGTGGACTGACCTATCTCATGCCCCACACCACCCAGCAGCGCTGGGCCCTGTTCTGCTTGCAGCAGCAGCATTAGCAGAGCCCAAATAATTAGACCTAGTCTTCAGGACAGCAGCAAGAGGGCCTCTCTTCTCACAGCAGGAATGCCAGAAAGCCCAGTGTCCCCCTCACCACAGCAGAAAGCAGCCCAGAGCCAGTATCTCTGACCCTACACCCACGGCAGTGAGCCACCGACTCAGGATCAGAAGGCGAACCAAGCTCAGGGTCACTTGGTCCTCCAACCAGTGGGAAAATCCTCCCAGACCCAAGTCTCCTTGTCCTCCACCAAGCAGCTAAAGACAGTCTAGATAAATGTCTCCTTCCCCTGTTCAAAGCAACACATATGAAGTGGGATGCTCACCTCATCAGGAAGCCAGAGAGCAGGCCAGGGAGTTTATTCTTCATCCCAAGAGTTGAATATCCCCCATTCCCCGTCTGGTGACATCAGTTAGCCCAGCAAAGCACCTTCACTCTCATAGGCAACTTCGGCAGGGATACATTGAGAACTTACGTGGAGACAGAAGAATGAAGCAGACCAGAATGGCGTTATCAGCTCAGAAGACTGAGTTGTCATTGGAGCTAAGTCCCAAAAAGGAGGCCTGAATCTACCCACTAACCTAAACAACATCCATTGCTGTCACACTTTTCATTTGATCTTTGATTGGCCCATTTTGTTGTTTGAATAGTCTGTGCTGCCATTTATATATATATGGCAATGTTCTAGCTATACCAAATAACACTTGACTATTATTTGATATTATTTGTCTCGATTTGTAGTAGTATCAAGTTTGACCTTACTCTATACCAATGAACACGAATGGTTCAGCCCAGAATTCCAACATTATTCAGTCTCTGTTGAAGTAAATACAAATGTCATTAATTTTTTTCAAAATTTATGGCACACTCTGAACAGCTTGGGGCATATTAATTGAGAACTTCTGCCTTTAACAGTTAAAATATTAGATCAATGTTCAACTCTTTTTGTTCTGTTGGGATTTCCTTTGGTTCTACTTTGATTAATCTTATTTACCTTAGATTTGCATAAAAATGTGTCTTAAGGTAATAAAGAAAAGAGATCCCATCCAGTTTAGAAGGTATACAGAAGAAAATTTAGAAGTCTAAATATAGCCCAGCTAGTGTGGCTCAGTGGTTGGACATCGACCATGCACCAAGAGGCTGCTGGTTCAATTCCTGGTCAGGGCACATGCCCAGGTTGTGGGCCCAATTCCCAGTCCAGAGTGTGCAGCAGGCAGCCAACTGATGTTCTCTTTCATTGATGTTCTCATCTCTCTCTTTCTCTCTTCCTCTCTCTCTCTAAAATCAATAAAGAAAAAGTGTTAAAAAAAGAAAAGTCCAAAGACAGGCATAAAATTTGGAAAATTGATAGTTTGACAAATGGAAATTGTCCTTCTGAATTCTTTGAGATTGTGATTTGGTATAAATAACAATCTAAGCAGGGATATTACCTGTGTATTTAGAATATAACATTCATTATTCTTTGCCTCTAGATACCGACTCGATGGTGAATCCACTATTACATGCATCATCAAGGACGACACTGTCACCTGGGATAATAAAGTACCTGTTTGTCAGAGTGAGTTGAAATAATCTTTTCTACCATCTTTACCAATAGATTCTAAGTTTCCACCTGGATTTATAAAAACCTGAATTGAATTCCTTTTGTGCATTCTGTCCTTCAGATAGTTGAAGACAGCTTTATTGTCCTTAAACTACTTGTGGGTTTCCTGGTAACTGTTTCATTAAGTTCTTCCTTATCTTGGGATGTGCCTTTTCTGAATCTGAGGGCTTAACTGCATAAAAGCCTCTAAAATTTATTTTTACTTCAGTTGATTTGCAATGATGTGCCGTCCCCAGTATAATAATCATTCTGCTTGGCAAAGAAATAAAGATTTATTAAGTGATGCTCTCTCGAAGGTTTGTGAAGCTGTGGAGGAATCAACACTCTAATGTACTGAGGGTTCACCAAACCCTCTTGAAAGGCTCCGTGTATTAATAAGCCTCAAAAATACACATACATTTTGACCCACTTCTCAGAATTTATACTTAGGAAATAAACACAGATTTTTGCAAGGAGTTCTCTGTAAACTTTTCAGTGCTGCATTCTTTATAATAGTGAAATTGTTACAGTAACCTAAAAGCACTACATGTTTCAAAATATGGCTTAGAAATAATCTACTGGAAGGAAAGAAACATGATAAAAATGACCATATAAAATTTCCTAAGGAACATAAAATAGCCATGCAGAATTAGCAGAAATATGTCTATACACTGGCATTTTATTCAGCCATAAAAGAAAAACAGCATGGAGAAGCACTTAATGACATATAAAGATGTTTATTATATACATTTTATGTGAAAAAAATCAGATGACAAAAAGGTTTGTACGGCAAGATCTCATTTTATTAAAAGGTAATCTATCTATGCCTATTTATATATTTTCATTTCTATCTCTAATTCTGTAAACTTTTTTATATCTAAACCCAAGTAAATGGTTTTAAGCCTCCTTGGTGAAGGCTAGAGGGGGAAGTTACTTATTCCTTTTGGCTGTGTAGCAGGGTGTTCCCTCAAGAAGATCCAGTCTCCCACCTTCTAGCTCCTGTGTCTGAAAACTGGTTCTCGAGTCTGGGTGTTGGCTGATGAATAACCAGACTCTCTTTTACCGTGTTCCAAGTCACACTTCCGGTCACCAGACCTAGATCTTTTCTGCTTGTACAAGCCGACTAATACTTTCACCCACTACTCATCTACTTCACTTTCTGCAACTCCATGATCAATTAATGATGACAAAGATCTCTACAGATAAACCATTCTGATTTCTGTTTCCATTGTCTCTGGAGATTAAGTGCTGCCACTTGGCTTCTGCCATTCTGGGGTCCTTTGACCCCTCTTGAATTCGGGGAAAACGCTTCAGTAGCAACAGTCCCCACTGTCATTCTGTCCTACATGGAATAGCCACCACAGACTTCTTCAAAGACGCGGAAACTCCTGTACAAATGTATGCCTCAAAGCCTTGGGTAAATGAGCTGTCTTTCAACCCCTCACCCCCACCCATGGACTTAGTTATGGAGCATGTGAACAAGGCTTACAAAACGAATCCGCTCGAGCATTCTCGGTTCCTTAGGCCAAAGTGATGCCAGAGGGGCGAGTCCGTGCTGGGAACTCGAGTCCTGAGCCAAGAGTTTCCTTGGCTTCACCCAGGAAGGAATTCAAGACACTAACCAGACAGACTGGAGGTTAAAGTGGGAAAAAAAAGGTTTTATTGAGCAGATAGGACAAGCAGGAAAAACCAGAGTAGGGACTCTTCTCACAAGAGAAGGAAGAGAGACCCCCACCATCTCTAGAGGTTGAGCTTACATCTGTTTGTAGTTTCTTTAGAAAATTGTTGGTATGGGGAAATAGAGAGTGGAAAAGGTTGGGATTAACTCAGACCTTTACAAGGTCTGTTTTTTTTATTAATTAATTTTTGTTACAGATGTTTCTCCTTTTTCCCCCACTGATTCCCCCCTCTCCCTCCCTCCCTGCCCTGTCCCCAGTTTGTTGTCCATGTCCACTGTTCATGCATACATGCATATAAGTTCTGTGGTTTATCTCTCCCCCACCACCTCCTCTTCTGGGGATTGTCAGTCTATACCCCACTTCCACGTCTCTGGGACTACCCCATTCCTCAGACTGTTATGTTCATTATATTCCACAAATAAGTGAGGTCATATGAAACTTTCTTTCTCGCCGTGGCCGGTTTGGCTCAGCGGTTGGAGCATTGGCCTGCAGTACAGAGAGACCCAGGTTCGGTTCCCGCTAAGGGCACGTACCTTGGTTGCAGTTTGTCCCCGACCCTGGTTGGCCGTGCGGGTGGCAGCCACTCGATGTGTCCCTTCACATCGATGTTTCTCTCTCTTTCTCTTCCTCTCTCTCCCTCCCGCTCTATCTGAACAAAAAATGGGAAAATGTCCTCGGGTGAGGATAAAAAAAAAAAAATCCTTTAAGAAAGAAACTTGTCTTTCTCTGTTTGGCTTGTTTAACTTAGGATGATACTTTCCAGGTCCCTCCATGTAGTCTCAAAGGATAAGAGATCGTTCTTTCTTACAGCTGCATAGTACTCCATTGTGTATATGTACCACTGCTTTTTTAGCCATTCGTCTACTGATGGACACTTGGGCTGTTTTCAGATCTTAGCTATTGTAAATAGTGCTGCTATAAACATAGGGGTACATATATTCTTTCTGATTGGTGTTTCAGGCTTCTTAGGGTATATTCCTAGAAGTGGGATCACTGGGTCAAATGGAAGTTCAATTTTTAATTTTTGAGGTGACACCATATTGTTTTCCATAGTGGCTGCACCAGTCTGCATTCCCACCAGCAGTGCACTAGAGTCCCCTTTTCTCCACACCCTCGCTAACACTTGTTGTTTGATGATTTGTTGATGGCGGCCATTCTGACAGGTGTGAGGTGATACCTCATTGTTGTTTTAATTTGCATCTCTCTGATAATTAGTGATGCATTTCTTCATATGTCTCTTAGCCATTTGTATGCCCTGTTTGGAGAGGTATCTATTTAGTTCCTCTGCCCATTTTTTAATTGGGTTCTTTGTCTTCCTTTTGTGGAGTTGTATGAGCACTCTATATGTATTGGAAATTGATCCCTTATCTGATATATCATTGGCAATTATGCTCTCCCATACAGTGGGTAGCCTTTCCGTTTTGATGATTGTATCTTTCGCTGTGCAGAAGCTTTTGAGTTTGATGTAGTCCCATGTGTTCATGTTCTCCTTTGTTTCTATTGCCTTAGGTGATGTGTCAGTGAAAATTCTACTGCGTATGATGTCTGAAATTTTGTTGCCTACAGTTTCTTCTAGGATTTTTATGGACTCATGAGTCACATTTAAGTCTTTTATCCATTTTGAATTTATTCTTGTGTAGGGTGTAAGTTGATGGTCTAGCTGGTGCCACAGCCTCAGCTGCCCTTGGCTATACAAGGTCTATTTTGTGGTCTGTTTTCCTTATGTGGTATGAGGAAATAATAAGGTATGGGTGAGCAGCTGTTAACCGATCTTTGCATTAATTTTCTTTGTTCCGGGGGCACCTCGTGGTCTGCTTAAACCTCTGGTCAGCAGAGTTCCATGTCAGGTAGCATGTAGCAGGCCCCTGACTTAACTCTGACTTCAGTTAATTTGTATAGTTTTCATGCCTCTCTCCTATATTAATAGGATTTCTTTCTCTGAGGTATGTTAGTAAAGTTCTGGACTTTCAACTTCATTCAGCATAGTCCACACTCAAATTAACACATTGAACTCAGAATCTCACTTCTTTTGGTGCATCTGTGCCTCCCACAAGTCATAATTTTTATTCCTCCCACTCCACCCCCATCCTGCCAGGACCTGAATCTGGTCAGAGCACTAGAAACAATGGGAGATGGTAGGAGTAGGTCCTGAGGAAATCATCAGTTGTTACTATTTGAGTTGCCAGATTTAGTAAATTAAAATACACTATATTGTCCAGCCAGTGTGGCTCAGTGGCTGAGTGTCGACCCACGTACCAAGAGGTCGCCGGTTCTATTCCTGGTCAGGACACATGCCCAGTATGTGGGCCCGATCCCCAGTGAGGGGCATGCAGGAGGTGGCCAGTCAATGCTCTCTCTCATCAATGTTTCTCTCTCTCTCTCTCCCTCTCTCTAAAATCAATAAAGAAAAAAAATTTTTAAATACACTATATCCAGTTAAATTTGAATTTCAGAAAAACAACAAGTATTTTTGCAGTATAGTTATGTGCCATGCATTTCTGAGATATACTTATACTTAGAAATTTGTCATTATTTTTCTGAAATTTAAATATACCTGGACTACCTATATATTTTCTGGCAACCCTATCAGGGCAGCTACCTCAGGAGGGCCCAATAGAGTTCCTTCAGTCAAAGGGAGGCATACCTCCTCAGACAGGCAGCAGAAGGCTGCTTCTCCTGGCAAAGGACAGCTAGCAGAATCTCCACGTTCAAGGTATCTGTCCAGATATCTCCATCTCAGTTTGCAGAATCCTCTTCCAAGCAGCGCTCCAACTTTAGCGTAGAGACCCTGTGAAATGATTAATTTAATTTGCATTAGAACTCAGCCACAGGATTAGTTGTTGGATTTATTTTTTCAGAAATCTTGGCCCTGTGGCTACAAGGATACAAGTGTTCTTTCAGGGCAGATATAGAAGCTTTCATATCCAGACCTTGAGTAGGAATTTAAAGCTTCAAACTCACCACTTTCCTTCTCTCAAGTTCTCTGGTGCACTTAAAAACCAGCAACCAATCCCGTTACATTCCTTCCCTAAAATATTCTAGGATAGCAACCACGTAGTCACTCAAGGTCTTGCTCCTATGCTTACAGACGGCTGTGGGTGGTAACTAGGGAATCTTTAATCCCTGCATGCCATCAACCATTAGTGTGCCCTTTTCCATGGGCAGTATTAACATTAATTCTTAAATACGATCTTATTAAAGAACCAGTTCCAGATTCCTCTGTTACCCTGGGATACATATTGGTCCAACTGTGAAAGCAGAGCTACTATCAGTATTGTGAAATATGAGATGTGTTATAAACGTAGACTTTATTGTGTGAGGAGCTGCTCTAAAAAGATGAGAAACATCACTAATCAGGCGCCTTGCAGTCTGAGCTTCCAGGAGCAAACTGTGCCTGGCTGCTGGAGTCGGGCTGTGGAGGCCGGAGTCGGGCTGTGGAGACCGGAGTCGGGCTGTGGAGGCCGGAGTCGGGCTGTGGAGGCCGGAGTCGGGCTGTGGAGGCCGGAGTCGGGCTGTGGAGGCCGGAGTCGGGCTGTGAGGCCGGTGTCGGGCTGTGGAGGCCGGAGTCCGGCTGTGGAGGCCGGAGTCCGGCTGTGGAGGCCGGAGTCGGGCTGTGGAGGCCGGAGTCGGGCTGTGAGGCCGGAGTCGGGCTGTGGAGGCCGGAGTCGGGCTGTGGAGGCCGGAGTCGGGCTGTGGAGGCCGGAGTCGGGCTGTGGAGGCCGGTGTCGGGCTGTGGAGGCCGGTGTCGGGCTGTGGAGGCCGGAGTCGGGCTGTGAGGCCGGAGTCGGGCTGTGAGGCCGGAGTCGGGCTGTGGAGGCCGGTGTCGGGCTGTGGAGGCCGGAGTCGGGCTGTGGAGGCCGGAGTCGGGCTGTGAGGCCGGAGTCGGGCTGTGGAGGCCGGAGTCGGGCTGTGGAGGCCGGAGTCGGGCTGTGAGGCCGGAGTCGTGCTGTGAGGCCGGAGTCGGGCTGTGAAGGCTGGTGTCTGGCTGTGGAGGCCGGAGTCGGGCTGTGGAGGCCGGAGTCGGGCTGTGGAGGCCGGAGTCGGGCTGTGAGGCTGGAGTCGGGCTGTGGAGGCTGGTGTAGAGAGCTGCCAGAGGATGTTTGGCTCTCACGACTTCAAGTTAACCCGATGCTTCTGACACGGGCGGGAATCAGTGTAGGGGAGTGGGACCAGCATTTTCAGAGAACTGGTTGCAAAAATTGGGAGAGCAAGAACTAACTGGACCCCTGGCTCTTTGCATCTGTCCCCTCATCACCTCCAACCGAGAATGACCTTCAGAGAAGAATGGCCTTTGCTTCACTTCTGCCTCTCAAATTCCAGGCCAATGTCTCTAGCTCCTTCCCTAACCTAGAGCCATACAGGCAAAGTAAGTCTGGGAAACTCAGTTCAGTGAGCCTGGGTGACGCTGTACAAAATGACTAGATAATTATAACTTTTATTTTCCTCTCTTCCCCTTTCCCTGCCTCCTTCCCCCCCCCCTTCCTTTGTAGCTTTCTCTGTCTTCTTAAAAGTTTCATTTCTGTTTTCGTTTATATCATTTAGCTTTTTAAAATGGTAAACATAGCCCAGCCGGTGTGGCTCAGTGGTTGAGTGTCGACCCATGCACCAAGAGCCCAGGTTGTGGGCCCAGACCCCAGTGAGGGGCATGCAGGAGGCAACCAACTGATGTTCTCTCTCATTGATGTTTCCATCTTTCTCTCCCCCTCCCTTCCTCTCTCTCTAAATATCAATAAAGAAAAAAAAAGTTTAATAAATTAAAAATAAAATGTTTAACCTACAGTGGTCTACAGTTTCATAAATATTATTAACTATATGCAAATATATTTGAATTCTATTTTCTACTGCTATATATCTGCATTGTTTCTCTTTCATTCTACTTTTTTTCTTTTTTAAATGAGGGTCTTTTGATCTTATTTCTTTAAAAAGCTATACTGGTTTCACTTATAACAAAATGAAAATTACGGAGGCAATTGAAAAAGAATAGGGGGAAACTGTGTAAACTATGGTATAATATAATAAAAGAATGTGAATTGTATTAAGAAATGGATGTGTTGCCCTGGCCGGTTTGGCTCAGCGGTTGGAGCGTCCACCTGCGGTCTGGAGAGACCCGGGTTCGGTTCCCGCTAAGGGCACGTACCTCGGTTGCAGTTTGTCCCCGACCCTGGTTGGTCATGCGGGTGGCAGCCACTCGATGTGTCCCTTTCACATCGATGTTTCCCTCTCTCTCTCTTCCTCTCTCTCCCTCCCACTCTGTCTGTACAAATGGAAAAATGTCCTCGGGTGAGGATAAAAAAAAAAAAAAAAGAAAGAAATGGATGTGTTTACAGGAAATAATATAAATAGAAAAAAAGGAATTCCACCTTTTATTTTATCCATTTAAATCACAACTTTCTAAAACCTAATCTACATGTTAGCAAAGATTAAAAGCAAATAATGAGTTAAAAATAGTAGCAGTTTAGTGACTCACTGGATTGCTCTCATTGGTTATTTCCATTCAGTTATTTAACTTGCTGTCCCTTTTCCAGGTATCCTTTGTCAGCCACCCCCAGCCATCTCCAATGGAGACTCCGATAGCTTTGGCAGAGACTCTTTCTCATATGGAATGGTGGTGACCTATCGCTGCAAACCTGGAAAGAGAGGGGAAAAGCTCTATGACCTTGTGGGTGAGGCACAAATACATTGCACCAGCAAAGATGAAGACGGCGTCTGGAGCGGCCCTCCCCCTCAGTGCATTCCACCTAATAAATGCATGCTTCCGGACCTTGGAAATGGAATAAGGGTGTCTGAGGACAGAAGCTTGTACTCCTTAAATGAAATCGTGAGGTTCAGTTGTCAGCCTGGCTTTGTCATGGAAGGGTCCTCCAGTGTGCGATGCCAGGCCCAGCACAGATGGGAGCCGGAGCTGCCCCGCTGCAACCGGGGTGAGTCTGACTGAGGCTTTGAGGGGCCTGCGGAGGGCAGGAGCTGTAGGAGGACCAGGAGATTCGTGCTTGTTCTGCGAGAAAGATGTGTGGTGAGCAGTGTGGGTAAATTTTTTGGAATGAAGCATAAAAGTAAGTAGGGGTGTGTGTGTGTGCATATGTGCATGCCTGTGTGGTGTCAAGTTGAGAAAAGATGCTAAATCTGGGCACAGAATGGGAAGTTTCCTTAGGATCCTTAGAGAGGTTAGATAACTTCCAAAATTAAACAGATACTGACTTGCACACTAAAGACTGAAACCCAAATCTGCCTGACTCCAGAGCCATAGAAATAAAAAACCACTTTCGATATTTCAAGGCGTGGGGGAGTTACTGTGGACAATAGGATATAAGGATGTTGGAAGAGCCGGAAGATCAAAAGGAGAAAGATTGTTTCCAGAGAGCAGCAAACCTGAGCAGGCCTGTCCTCCATGCTGTCCCTGCAGCCAGGATGCAGCTGAGGTCGCTGGAGCCAAAGCCACAGCGTCGCCAGAGAGGAAGTTGCTGCTGCTAAGCAAGAACCATCAACACTGCTACTTCCTGAGCCTGCTCGAAAGAAGAATGGCTTCTACCATCTTCCTGCCTTTTTATTTTCTATATATTCCACCAGATGACAGAGTTGAACCAGAATTCAGCTGGCAAGGAAGAGAAGAAATTGTAGGTTGCAGGATTCTAGCCCCAGCAGTCACAGGAGAACTAGAGGTGGAAGGCTGGGAGTTCACAGAAATGTAATCAACACAGCACTTGTTATCACTGTGCATTTATTAGTCAAGGGAGGCAGAGGGGCAATGAGCCCCGAAAATGGGCTTTAGAACCTCAGAGTATTTTCAAAGTTCTTAAAGAAGTCATTTAATCTAGACAAAACCACATTTTAGACTTGAAGATGCCGAAGTCCAGAGAGGGAAACTGACCTGCTCTAAGTCCAAAGGAAATGATGTTTCATTTTACTACAGTTTAATGTGATTTATTTGAGACTCAAGCGCATTCTGATTGAGTTAAAAGCAACTGTTTAAAGAGGCAGTCACAGACTCGTTAAATATGCTCTATGCAATGTGCACTCATTATGGGGGCTGTACTTATTTTTAGAAGGTTTTGTTCAGCGGTTGCCCATCTTCTCACTGGAATGAAATGAGAGGTGAAGCAGCGCTGGCCATGTAGAGTATAGAGACTCCATTCTCTCCAACCCACTGGAAAAGGGGTTGGACAGGGATGAGACGAGATGTGAATCCTGTTAGTTGTACCAGTGTGCTCAGTGATTGGCTAACCTGTTAGATGAGATCTGGGCACACACATTCCTGGCTGCCCAAAAGGTGGACTATAAATTGGTGATGCTTTACTAGAAAGCAGTATGAAGATATGAAAAATCCTGCAATCTTAACTAGTATACACTGGGTAACCAGCAATGGGCATCATTCTAGAAGGGAACTGTCTGCAGTGTAATCGTAGATGAATATTTCCGACGAAAAACAATTCTAGTACATTTCTGCAGTGTATGTTCTGTGGCGTTTAGCAAGCCACATCCTCTCTTTCTCTTTCTCTCTGTCTGTCTCTCTCTCTCTCATATTGCCATCAATAAAATGAGAGTGTTAGTCTACCAGGTTTTTAAAGTATATATCGACTGATAGTTACGATTCTGTTGGCCATGTACCACTGAGGAAAAGTGATTTTCATACAATTAACAGCACGTGGTTTTCTTTCTCCAGTTTGTCAGCCGCCTCCAGAAATCCTGCATGGTAAGCACACCCTAAGCCATAAGGACAGCTTTTCCCCCGGGCAGGAAGTGCTCTACAGCTGTGAGTCCGGCTATGACCTCAGAGGGGCTGCCTCTCTGCGCTGTACGCCCCGGGGAGACTGGAGCCCAGCAGCCCCCAGATGTGCAGGTACCTACACTCGTCTGCTTTGACATTTTTAGCTTGGGGCTTTATTCTGCATGTGCCGGTGTTATCTCTGTTTGTTTTTCCTTTTCTCCAGTGAAATCTTGTGGTGACTTCCAGGACCAACTTCCTAATGGCCGAGTGCTCTATCCATTTAATCTCGAGCTTGGGGCAAAAGCATCCTTCATTTGTGATGAGGGGTAAGTGTGAGCTTGCCTTGCCAGCTAGACACTGAAATTGGAGTTAGAAGTTAGTTCAAAAAGGGAAGGTTTGGTGGGATAGTGGTGGCTGACAAATGTTTGGTGTGGCTAAAAAAAATTAATTCAGGGGGATTAAGTTTGGAAGTGTGTAAGAAAAATAACATGAAGGAACAGGTGGAAGAAGTAACATGACATGTGAAGGAAAAATTGGGACATATATAAAACAGCAGGTATAAAGACAAATACAATGATTGGTTATGAATATATGTGATGCATTCATTGAAAAAAATCAGATTTTCCAAGCAGAAAAGAATAAGAGTAATTTGGAGAGTCCTTAGAAAAGTTTGATATGTAACAAAAAGCTTATTAAAAAAGAATTAAGATTATTTAAGAATTATTTCAGTCATTTTTTGAACCATCAAAAGAAAAATTTGTAGTAAGAGTGAAAGTATAAGAAAAGCATTTCAATCTAATCATATATCTTCTGGTTAGTAATGGGCTAAGGGCTCTGAATGGGCTAATGGGCTGAGTGGGATCATGGCTGACGAATGTTCTAAGTAAGGTCATTAATTGTTCAGGTGAATCTGGTGCTCTTCACAGTGTGTACACCTCTGTGTGGGAAGGATCAAGTGTGAGCAAAGTAGCACCTGATCTCAGACCATTTCAAGGAATCCTGACAGGCACCCAGTGCCAGTAACCAGTGAGACTTAGGAACCATCAGGGTCCCATATACTTTGATTCTGAATGATTTCATACAAACGTTGTTTCAGACCTCCCTTCCTTTTCCCCGAGTATTCAAACGTACTCTTCAGTAGTCCAGCGTGCTGTGAGCTTTCTTCACAGCCCATCAGTGACGTAGATGGTTCCATTCCAACTGGGAGCTGTTTTATGTGCTGTTCTGGGATCAGAACTAAGAGGCTGTTGCAGTAGAAGACTAGGTTCCCCATAATGACAGCGAGCCGATTTGTCAGGTTTATCATGGGATGATTAGCTAGTGACACGGCCCGCAGGTCGATCAACGAGGACTCTAGAGGGGGAGTGAGGATGAGGAGGGACAAGAGACATGAGAAATGGAGACAAGACAGGATTCTGATCAAGTCTCGTTTATTCAGGGAGAGTTCACATTATATATAGGGGGAAAAACAGGTGAAACAGTTAATGAGTATCCCACCTGAAGCAAATTCCAGTAAATACCCCAGGTGGAACAAATAAGCAAAGAATGGAGTAAACAATTATCTAGAGGAATGCAGACACTGTATTCAGAGAGACCCCGCCCTGGGGCCGGAGACAGCAGAGCAGACTTTAACAAGATGGATGTCATGCAAATGGTCTCCCACAAGCTAGAGATTCACTTCTCAGAGCCTGGGTAGGAGATCAAGGAGATGGTTGCTAAGCTATGACTGCCTTCTTCAGTTCAGGCTGGTACTATGTAGTATGTGACCAACTAGCTGTTCTCCCTTAGTGGAGGCTGTGATTTGTCTGGATTGACGTGACCTCTGGACTTCTGTACCTGTTAGTTTCAGATGCTAAGATTTTTGGCAGGGCCTCAGATTGCAGACTGAATGGCATTTTGACTGCAACAGCTCACCCGCTCACTACCATTTTCTTCTTTAGATTCCAACTAAGAGGCCACTCTGCTAGTCATTGTGTCTTGGTTGGGAAGGAAAGCCTCTGGAACAGCAGTGTCCCTGTGTGTGAACGTGAGTAGAAGGAACAACACTTTAGGCCAACCTCTCCCTTAATTTGTTTAGTGTTTTGACCTATGACCACCCCTGGGTGGTTCTTCTGTTTTCTAATCTGAATTATGGAGAGAGAGTTGCATTTTTCAATAGTATTCACTTGTGATCAATTTGTTGTGATGCACGTTGCTCTATGCCATGTGTTTGGGGGACCATTTGCTCTGTCTCTGTCATTTCGAATTCGGTGTTCTACGTAATCTATCCTGCAGTAGTTTGCCTCTAGGTCAGGAGAGATTAAATAGTGTGAAGCTTTAACAAATGTCTTCCTTTCTTTCCTTCTTCTTTTCTTCCTTCCCTAATTCTTTCTGTTTCTTTTTTCCTGCCATCAGGATGCAATCACTCTACAGTTTTTCTATTTGCTAATATGTAAATATGAATTATTCATTCGTTCAAACAACTATTTACTGAGCACATACTATGTGCTTGGTGTTCTTCTAAGCACTGGTGTTATAGCAGTGAACAAGATAAGTTAATGCCTTGTCCCTGTATTATTTATACCCGGGGAGATGGTCAGAAAAAACAATCAGCTAATAAATGTTATGGAAGCAATAGATCAGAGCAATGAAAGAATGAGGGGAGAGTTGGGAGCAACATTACCTGGGGTAAGCAGTTTAAGACTTCTTAAGCTCTCAAAACATGCACCTAAATAAATTATGTTGAAAGATTCAGAAGTAATAAGCCGATAAAAAAATGAGCCTCCTTCCTCGGCCGGGTGGCTCAGTTAGTTGGAGCATTGTCCCATACACCAAATAGTTGTTGGTTTGATTCCCAGTCAGGGCACATACCTAGGTTGCAGGTTTGATTCCTGTTCGGGGTGCATACGGGAGGCAACCCACCAATGTTTCTCTATCACATTGATGGTTTTTTGTTTTTTTTCTCTCTCTCTCTCCCCCTTCCTCTTTCTCTCAAATCCATAAAAACATATCCTTGGGTGAGGATTTTTAAAAAAGCAGAAAAGATTAAGAGTAATTTGGAGAGTCCTTAGAAAAGTTTGATATGTAACAAAAAGCTTATTTAAAAAGCTATGTGTAGTATCAATACCAAATTCTCCTATTCTATCCATTTTTCCCAATAGAAGATAAGACTTTGCTTCATCTCTTGATCTTAAAGATTGAAATATATATGTATTAAACAATCAAATTTTACTACAATGTTTATGTTGTTAAAACCTACTCAGACATCAAAATGTGCTTTGCATAGTAAAACTTATGAGAACATAACTTACATGTAGATGTCTGTTACCCAGTATTTCTTGATGAGACATAAGTGCCGTCCTACTGGCATGCATGAGAGCCCAGTTATTGACTGGACCATCTCTTATTTTTCAGGATGCTGACCAGTTGAAGTAGCTTCTCAAAACCCCAATCCTAGTTAGAAACACCAATTAGAAGTAAAGAGGGGGCTATTTTATACAGAAAAGCAGGTGCTAGAAAGAAGTAATAACTTGAAGCCTGACAGAAAGGAAAGAAAATAATTAAATCGTAAACAGATCCATATATTAAAAAAAAAAAGAAAAGAAAAGAAAAAGAAAGCAATCTGGATTGCCTAGAATTTTACAATGACCATAGATGCTACAATTCATTGTGTCAGCACACTGTCGTAATCAAGATTGATGGCCAGTATCAATAAGTTACCGAGGGGAAGTTTCATCTTTCAGATGACTAGTACATGTGGAATATGTTGCAGAAATATTTCTTGAGAATGTAAGCTCCTTAGAAGACAATGACTTTGTCTGTGCTCTTCACCACTACATCCCAGGGTTTCGAGGAGTGACTGACACAGAATAAGTGCTCACGTAATATGTATTTAGTGGTTGAATGAGCTACCCTCCAAGGGGTTATTCTTCCTCTTTAAAAGTATTGGCATTAACTTAAGAGTGTTAAGTGTTTATTATCCAGAAGACATAACTATCTGGAAGATTCAAGATAAGCAAATTCCTTTTGTACTTTTTCCGTAAAAATGAGATTAATATCTTATTTTATTTAGCCCATCTCATCAAACGCCTACACCAAAGACATACTGTCATGGTTTTTTCAGGTGGCACCAACCGTAGCACCCTATGACTATAGAACACCTCTTGGGAAAACTCCTCAATGAAACTTACATTTCTCGCCTTCTTTCCAGGAATCTTATGTCCAAATCCTCCAGAGATCCTTAATGGAAGACACACAGGAAAACCTCTGGATACCTTTCCTTTTGGAAAAGAAGTAACTTACACATGTGACTCCCACCCAGACAGAGGGATGAATTTCAGCCTCCTTGGGGAGAGCACCATCCGCTGCACAAATGATAGTGAAGGGAACGGGGTTTGGAGTAGCCCTGCCCCTCGCTGTGGACGCCCAGGTTAGTACATACTACGCCACACCCCAAATGGCTCTAAAACAGGACTCCCAAAGTCTTCTAATTACAGAGATATGTTTATTTGCACACTTGACACAATTAAATGCCAAATGGGTTATAAATTATTGTAAGATACATCAACACATAAAAGTCTTATGACATTTGCTGCTAGCGGGTTGGTGAAAAAAAGAAGGAGGTTGTGGGTGGTGGGTGCTATTCTAAAGAGCATTAGAAAGCAAATGTTTTCAAAGCATTGAAATTGAAGACAAATACCTTTGGACCTTATCTAACATAAGTTATGCCATCTGCAGGTTTTGGAGGGAAGCACAGACCAGTAGAGAATAAAGCCAGGCAAAATTGCTTTTCATTACCTATTCAGCCTAAGCATTTTCTGTGAAACTTGAGCTGCATTGTAGACAAACCAAATAGATTCCTTTAGCCAATGTGGGCTAAGCTGTAACTTAAAATGAGGCTTATTTGTTCCTTTGCCCCCAGTAATTTAGTTGTTGAAGTCTTCTCACTTTTGTGGAGAGAAAAAGCAAAGGAAAATAGAAAATAAAGAGTATGTGTATTTCTAAGGTCTGCAGAAGGGTTCCTAAGAAACCCAACCCCCTGAGACATCCACCTTCGGGAAGTGAAGATGGGGAGGAGAAAGTAAATTGTAGAAGGAACCCTAGTCCTGACATATGTAAATACTGACCACTGGGAAACTCTGAGAGAAGAGAACTCTTCTAAAAGGAAAACGACCAAGTGCTAGTCACCCAGAGTCATTTTTGCCCTAACTCTCCCCCTCCATCACCATGGCTTCAATGTGGGGTACACTTATGAGTTTGCTTACAAGTGTAGAGACCTAGTCCACATTTACTGAATCAATAGTAAGAGACCATCTTATGTTTGTTTGTTTTTTCCATCAGAACCCTATCTGAGGTGGCAACTCTAGATTTATCAGCTAGATTTTTAGAGTAGAGACCAGCCAGGCTGTTTTCATGTGGGATTAGACCTTAGTGGTAAATTTCAATCATGATGGAAACTCTTTGAACTGGAAGCTAGTAGAGCTAATATTGAAGCTCTAAGGTAAAAGAAAGCAGGCAATCGAGATGGATAAATTTCACATAAAAATCCTGAAAAAAATAAGCCATATTTTTATATTAAGGAAAGTTATTGAATTATCTTCAAGAGATTAGAAATTCTTTGGAAATCTTCCCACAGAAATTCTCTGGTTGCAGAATTGGCGGCTGTATGAGCATCACTGTTTGAATAAATGTATCATTGGAAGGGAGGGGGAGGGAAGCTGAAAGCGGAGCTAAAAGAGAAGGTGTTGTCAAAGCCAAGCGGAGATGATTTCTATTTTTCCAAGCATATGTACTATTTTGGATTCACATTATTTGAATCCAAAGTGAGCCTAAAGCTAATAGGCCATAGGGGCAAGGAGCTCAAGTTAGAACTTGATTCACTATACACTTCAGATAATGTCTTCTCATAATAATAACTGTAGTTTTGTTTGTTTTATTTTAAAGAGATGCTATTTGTTTTTTCCTTGTGTTGAGTGGCTTGCTTAGGAATCAGACCTACAAAATTGGTAGTTCTGTCCTAGGGTCAAGAATTACCCTTAGTTCTCCAGTCATGCTGGGAGCCCTCCACTGGGGTTTTGATTCACTGAAGTACAAGGAAATCAGACAGGAATGGTGGAACCCGGGCAGGAGAACATTTCTGGCTCGCTAAAAGTGTGAAAAATTGAACCGAAGTTGTCTTTTACAGTTAATTATATGAGCAAAATGACCAGAGAGCAGAACACCCTTCCAGACAGTGCATTTTCTAACGGACATGTGCTAATGGAACTTTCCCTCCCAAGGTTACAAGGAAATTATTTTTCCAAAACTAAAAGTTTCTTTTGTTCTGGCATCAAATCTAACGAGAGAGAGAGAGAGAGAGAGAGAGAACGGGCATTGGGTCTCTTTATGTTAAATCTGATGCTGTTGGTTTCTAGGTTACTGTAAGGCTCCAGATCATTTTCAGTATGCTAAGTTGAAAATCCAAGCCAATGAATCTGAGTTTCCTGTTGGGACATCTTTAACGTATGAATGCCGTCCTGAGTACTACAGGACCTCATTCTCTATCAGGTGTCAAGACAACCTGGAGTGGTCAGATGTCAAGACTGTCTGTAAACGTAAGTCACCCTGAATTGGAGCTTCCCATGTCTGCCAAATTATTCAGAGACTCTTGTTTAATTTTTTTAAATTTTAGAGATGAGAAAACTTGGTTTCTCAAAAGTATCCAGATAAGTGAATATAAGAATTGGTGTTATAGGTCATCCCTAATTATTAGTTGAAATGTTTATTTCATGAGAATGTTTCAAGAATATTTGTAGGAAAAAAAAGAGAGAAGAGGAAAGAAAAAAACATTCCTTACTGAAGACCGGGGGGGGGGGGGGGGCCAGAAATGTATGGGGACATAAACTATTTGAATAACCAGGTAGGAAGGAGAAACTTATACTGGTAGGATATAAGGCCATAATTAACCTTCATATTTTGATGAGAAATTTGAGATAGAGATAAGACAGATTTGGATGGGAGATTTATTTTATTTTTTTAAAGTGGTGCTTAGTAGGTGGCTGATCTTGAGGCAGTCTGGTGAGCAAAAATCTCTGGAACCATCAGAATTGCATGTACTCTTTAGTAAGCTACTGTCAGGTTTGGACCTCATGTATTGCACAAGTTCAGATTCCCCTACCTGGCTCCAAAAGTCTGTCTCTTTCCCTCAGGTAAAAAGTGTACACCTCCTGCAGATCCTAAGAATGGCATGGTGCTCATAGACACAGACACTGAGTTTGGATCCAGAATTAATTATTCTTGTAACATAGGGTAAGTTGGCAATAACATCTCTTGGTTCAAGATTTGGCAGAATAGCAATACTACCTTCTAGTCACTTGGAAAGGAGAACTAGACTTCTACCATCTGCTTTTTAAAGGCCTGGATACAGGTGTTCAAAACCTGATCGAAATGAACAAAGGTTTCATAAGATTCTGGGGGAAGTCTGCAATCTTGCTGGAAAGCGGGGCAGTGCATACAAGAGAAGGGAGGTTCTCACCAGGTAGAAAAGCAGAAAATGAGGGGAGGGCATAGCCAAACCATGTAAACAGCCCTCGCTCAGATGGGACATCGCTGGAACAAAGGGAAGGCCGTGGAGCAGTTGTGTGAGAACACATGTCTTACAGGCAGTTGCATCATTAGTTTGCTGGGGCTTCCATAGCAAAGTACAACAAACTGGGTGGCTTAGAACAACAGAACCGTAGTCTCAGACAGTGTTGGAGGCTGGAAGGCCAAAATTATGGTATTAGCAGGACCTGCTCCCTCCAAAGACCCTGAGGGAGGATCTCTCCTTACAGCTCCTGGTAGCCTCAGGCCCTCCTTGGCACATGGTAGCATCACTCCCATTTCGGCCTCAGTCTTCTCGTGGCTGTCTTCCCTGTGTGTCTGTCTCCACTGAGCATTTCTCCTCTCTGAATGGTTCTAGTCCAAAGTTCTCTCTTTTTATAAGGATATCAATCATACTGGATTAGGGCCACCCTAATGACCTCATCTTGACTTGATTACATCTGCAAAGACTCTATCTGCAAATAAGTTCACATTCATGGGGACTTCAACATACCTTCTGAGGAACAGTATTCAGCCCTATAACAGCCCCCTGTGAAAATGTCAGTCATAAAGGGTTTACTGGGCAGTGGTCCTGCCCCTGGTGCTTACCCTTGCTCAGCTTAGAGTGGACTCTCCGTGTGAGCAGCTGAGCCCATCGGAGAACCTGGGCTGACCTCGAGCCACGTTGAGCTCTGAAAAGCCACTCTTGGTCTCTGGCATATGTATTTGCCACCTGAGGCCTCATGTACCTATAATCTGACAAAGTAAAATTAGAGTACATCTAAATACTTCTCTCCTTCTCTGAGCTTTCTAAAGTACAATCTCTACATTTTCTCACTGTACCTTTTTCATCCTGCATTACTGAATAAAGGTGAACCTGTTTATGGTATGAAAGAGCAAACCATTGAGCTTATTATAAGTCACAGGAAACAGTGTAAAAGAGACCAATCTGAAAAAGCAGAAAAAAATTCCCCTTATAAAACAGTTACTTCCAAGACATAGGGAAGTATAAATGAATATTCTATTTATATTTTCAACAAGATTCAGTTGGACACTGCTTCTGTAAGCCTAGTTGGAAATTGGAAACGTTTGCTCATGAATGGAAAGCACAGTTATCAAACTAAAAAAGATCCGATAAATACACTGAATTATGTAGAAAATTGAAGCAGAAAGTAAGAAAAAAAGTCTAATTCTCACAGAATTCAGTGGAAAGAATAAAGAAAAAGATAGCTAAAATGCAAAACAGAAAAATGATAAGCCATACCTAGACATTACTAGGAAAGCATCTGTATTTCAGGAACAGAGATTTGACTGTGAGCGGCAAATACACAATGCAATATTCAGATGATGTATTATAGAATTGTGCACTTGAAACCTATATCATTTTATTAACCAATATCACAGATAATGTATTATGAAATTGTACACTTGAAACCTATATAATTTTACTAACCAACATCACCCCAATGAATTTATTTTAAAAATAATGAGAAGAAAAAATTTAAAAAAACTTCAAGAATTCAGAAAGGAAATTAATTAACTATAAAACCTGCAAAAGAAATAGATGCATATTGACATAATAATGTCACTAAATTGCAGAAGATAGTGTTTCTAATGAGCCAAGCTAGTATTCATATCTAGGGGCTCCA
Source organism: Molossus molossus (assembly GCF_014108415.1). Lineage (NCBI taxonomy): Eukaryota > Metazoa > Chordata > Mammalia > Chiroptera > Molossidae > Molossus > Molossus molossus. Next base: position 33,242,213 of record NW_023425356.1, read on the forward strand.
AATATATATTGAAGGAAATATTTACACTATTTAAATATACATTCTGGAAAGAGAAAAAAATAAATCCAGGCAATCCAGAAGTAATTTTTTAAAAAGGGAAAATGCTGAAATACAAAAGTAATATCAGTGATGTAGAAAATTTGTAAAAACAAAACAAAACAAAAATTTTAAAAAGCATGATCAAATATTTTCAACAAAGTTATGAAATTAAATACAGTGACAGAACTAAGTGCTCAAAAGTGAAACTTCGTAATGTAATAGTAATTTAATAATGATTTAATAACAACAGTAATAATTTAATAGCAATCTCTAAAGTCATAAAATGTATTCATAAAACTAGAAAATTGGAGAAAACAAGACAAGAAGGCTAGACTTATATTACATAGGGAATGGATAAACTACACATATTTTGACATTAAAATGGAAAAAGTAGGTATGTATTGTGTGTATAAAATATATATAATATGTATTATATATATAATATAAATACACACACACATGAAATGAAATTTCAACTTCCAAATTATTAGAATACCTAAAAGAGGTGCACCTTTCTGGTTCATAGAGAAAATAAGGAGGAAAAAGGAGTAGGAAGAAATGTATCGGTCTCTTCCGCCAGAAACAAGCCTGTTCCATTCCAGGCAGATGAGTTTTTTTGTTGCTGCCTCCTTATCATTGGACACTATGAAACAGGCAGTCTGAATTATGACAAAAGCAAGACCAACCCTACCATTTAATTCAGTAAATCTGAATGATTTCTTCTTTCTGTTGAAAGACAAAGACTTCTAAGTAGGATTAAAAGCATCAAATATCATGGTATTTACAAGAACTATGCCTACATGAAAATGACATAGCAGTTAAAATAAATATATATATATATATATATATCTCAGGAAAATGCAAACAAATTTTAAAATGGCAATAAAAAGATAAGAAAGAAAGAGAATTTAAGAAAGAAATGATCAAACAGGTCTACAAGAGGATTGTTTCATTTTGGTACCTGATACAATCCACAATGAAGCCAAAATTTAAGAAGCAGAGTATCGCCATGAGGAATTGAAGATGAGATACCCCTTTCAATAGTTAGAGGATAGGAAAAGAGACATAAGAAAACTCGGATAAAACAGGTGGAGTTTAGGCTAGTCCTTAGACTTCTCCCAGACTGTCGTTGTCAAATCTGCCACATGTGTCTGCTCTGAGGACATTAATGGGAAGTTGATAGAATAATTTTCACTTTTTGCCTTTAGATATCGACTCATTGGTCACTCATCTGCCAAATGTATCATCTTACACAATACTGCCATTTGGGATATAGAGGCACCACTCTGTGAACGTGAGTTAAAATCTCTTCCTATTTATCCCACCAGTTAATCCTCCCATTGTACCCCTAGAGTTACCAAGAATCAGTCTTAACCTTCTTGACAATGATATCCTTCCAATATGTGGACAAAAAGAGTCATATTCTGAAAAGTGCTCACAATGTTCCAAGTTTCTAGTTCCTCCTGGTTTGTCCTTATCTTGGGGTATAATTTATTTATAACTGCACCCCCAACTTCCTCTTTATTCCTCAAAAACTTCCTAGTTTGAAGATTGCTCTCTTCAATGAGGTAAAAAAAATACAAAGTTAGTGAAGTAGCTCAACTTCCTTTCTGTCCATGCTTTCAATGTGTGTGTGTGTGTGTGTGTACACACACACATATCACACATATACATATATATATCTTTATTGTTGAAAGTATTACAGATGTCCCCCCTTTAACCCCCATTGACCCCTCCATCCCCCCCCCCAGGCTTTCACTGCACTGTTGTCTGTGTCCATGGGTTATGCATATATACATATACATTCGTTGGTTAATTTCTTCCCGCCCATCCTGCCCACTCAACATCAGGTCAAATATTGAAGCAGTGGCTCTCTCCCTTTCTTCCTATTCTTTGCCTGAACAGTGACACGCCAACTTCCTGTGAGTTGTTTGGAATATGAACTCCTACACTTTGAGTAGGAAGAAGAATGGTAAATCACAAATTAACAAAGAATGTAAAGAGGATATACCCCTGGGTTTGGTGATAATGTGAAGAAATCAACACTCTCTTCTGATGTGCACATATGCATAACCAGCGGACACAGACAATAGTATGGTGAAGGGAGGCAGGGGCAGAAGCAGGGAGGAGGAGGTCAATGGGGAAATGGGGGGAACATCTGTAATACTTCCAACAATAAAGATTAAAAATAAGAAAATAAAATAAACCCAACTGCTGGAAGGAAAGTGGGAACAAACTTTTTAAAAGCCAGTATACAATAGGTATCAAAATCCTTAACTGTATATACACGTCTTTAATGGAGAAATTTGACATTTTATGATTTATTCCTAAAAAAAATTACCAGACTTTTTGCAAGGATATTGCTATACAAATATTTACCTACACTATTGTTTGTTATATCGAGAAAGCCAAAACAATGTAAATGTTGAGCATATTTCAAACAACATTTCAGAAATAAGGGTCTCCAAGCAGGTGTGAGATAATCCTTTGGAAATCAGGAAGAAAATATATTTTTTGATTATATTTAGTTTTATTTTGTGCTTTAAAATTTTTTTATCTTTTTTAAAGCACTTAATACATTAGTACTTTGCATGTGCATATCATTTACCACTAAATATATATATATATAAAAATAAAAGGAACAAGGCCCATGTTCTGTAAGAAAAATAAAAAGTTTAAAATATGCCAGAATGCATTAGCCAAGAGATACAACTCTTTCAAATGGAACTGGATAGTACACTCTTACACTGAAATATTATCAAACCAAGAAAGGTATTTTAGAAAAAATATGGTGTGTGTGTATATTAAAAATGACACATTAAGCAGTTAAGAGTGATTCTTTCTAAATAATGAACTTAAAGATATTTTTATATTTTATAAATTTTCTGCAAGAAATATGCATTTTCTTAAATATTTTCTTAAAAGTAGAAATAATAAATAAGTATGTTCCTACTTTAAGGCCTACCTATCAAAAATGATTAAAATATTTGATGTGCTCTGGAACACTTTAAAATGCTGAGGAGTTATCCGATACTTAGATATTAGATTAAAATTGCCTATGAAATTATCTTTGTTTTCTTTCTATCTTTTTAGAAGTAGCATTTTGATACTTTTTTTTTTTACTTCTTCTATATTCTACCTTTTCTTGAATCAGTATCGGCAAAATACATGTATCCCTAATATTCACATTTTCCAAATTATTAGCATAGATTAGAACATATATTCAGTTATTTTATTACTTCTGAATCTGTGATTATTGTGTCATGTGTAGTATTGTATACTTGTGCTTTATCTCTCTTTTACTAGCTGTGCCAGATTTTTTGTTTTTATTTATTTGATAAAGATGGTATATATATGCTACATCATATTACTAACCAAGAGAATAAAGCCAAATGTCTTCTTAGAGAAAGAAATGAATTAAGAATAATGAAATAACATAAAAATTCTCACTTAAAATGAGAAGCAAGTGGAGTATAATAATATACGGACATAGTTATTGCAATAATGTGAATTAAGAAGGGCAGAAGCCAGCATAGAGTGATTACTGAATCTGCAGTTGTGCACTAACATGTCTGGACATTAGAAAAGATTAGACAAGAGCAGAAGTGTTGCGAATGTTCAAATTTGGTAATTTGGGTGTTTTTATTTAAACCAGTTACCAAAATTAATAACTAAATATAACATTAAGAAATTGACATTTCGTTTAACTTGCTGTCCCTTTTCCAGATATTTTTTGTCAGCCACCCCCAGCCATCTCCAATGGAGACTTCTATAGCTCCGGCAGAGAATATTTTTCATATGGAATGGTGGTGACGTATCGCTGCAAACCTGGAAAGAGAGGGGAAAAGCTGTATGACCTCGTGGGCGAGGCACAAATACATTGCACCAGCAAAGATAAAGGTGGCGTCTGGAGCAGCCCTCCCCCTCAGTGCATTCCACCTAATAAATGCATGCTTCCGGACCTTGGAAATGGAATAAGGGTGTCTGAGAACAGAAGCTTGTACTCCTTAAATGAAATCGTGAGGTTCAGGTGTCAGCCTGGCTTTGTCATGGAAGGGTCCTCCAGTGTGCAATGCCAGGCCCAGCACAGATGGGAGCCGGAGCTGCCCCGCTGCAACCGGGGTGAGTCTGACTGAGGCTTTGAGGGGCCTGCGGAGGGCAGGAGCTGTAGGAGGACCAGGAGATTCATGTTTGTTCTGCGAGAAAGACATGTGGTGAACAGTGTGAGTAAATTTTCTTGGGGTGAAGCATGACCTAAAGAAGGGGTGAGTGTGCACGCACGCCTGTGCCTTCATCATGAGATGCAAGAGCATAAGTAAAGGAAGGAGACATTTGGGATGCTCGTATGGAGCAATACTCAGGGCAAAGTACCAGCTCTCGGTATGACTGAAAAATGATGTGAACTTTCTGGTCAGCTGTGTGCTAAGTACTTTATATGCATTATCTCGACTCTTTACAACCCTCCTTTGAAATAATGCTATTTTTGTTGTTGTTGTTAATCATCACCCTAGGATTTTTTTTTCCCCATTAATTTTTAGACAAGTGGCAGGAAGGGACGGAGTGGGGGGGGGGGGGGGAGAGAGAGAGACATCAATGTGAGAGAGACACATTGATTGGTTGCTTCCTACACACACCCCCAACTGGGGCTGGGGAATCAAGCTTGTAACTCAGGTATGTCCCCTTGACCTGAAACCCTTTGGTGCATGGCGGATGCTCCAACCACTGATCCACACTGGCCAGGATGAAATAGTGCTGTTCTTATATCCATACGACAGCGAGATTAGCTTGGTCTTTCAAAGGTTAAATAAATCATCCAAATCACGTGCCTTTGAGTGGCATACCCAGGAATAGAATGCATGTGTGTCAGACCCCAGGGCCTGAATGCTGTGGTTCTTTCCATACGTCTATCAGCATCTATCAGAGAAAGAAAGAAACTGCTTATGAAGTCCAATATCCTAGCTTCAGAAGAGTCACAGCGACTTTAGAGTTTGTCTATTCTGTTCTACCTCCTACATTTTACCATTAGAAATCTGAAGTTGAAAGTGACAGTCACTTGCTAAAAGATAAATTTTTCATTCATCTTTAATTAGATATAGATTAGGTTGATGTTCCATTGAATTCTAATGCCCTGAGAACACATCAAAAGGACTGAGAATGGAGGCAGCCAGACCTTGACTCAAATACTCTCTAAGCAATATGCCCTCTTGGTACAAGGACCGGCATATTGAGGGGATTTTGTTCTCGGTGGCTTGCCATGTCTTCTTGTGCCATAATAGCTGGCTTAGGAGTGGATTGGTAAATATTGTGGCTGATACATATGGACAGAGAGGGAGCTTACAGTTGTACCAGCCCATATCAGCCTGTGCAATCACTGAGAGAGCGGCTGGGACATCAACCAGACAGAAATATAAATATGAATGATTGTTAAACTTAGATCATAAGAATGCAATAACAGAGATGAAGGGAAATCTTTTAAATAGATTTAAACCCAGGCAATCTTCTCATTACCTGGAAGCTGAGGCTGTAAATCGTGTTGCCTTGTAGCAAATGTGTACATGGGAAAGCCCAGTATGAACACCTTCATACTGATTAGCCAGCACCATAAGGAGTCCCATGCCTGCTAGATTTATGAATATATTTTAGACCTTGTGCAGGGAAGAAGGGGGGTTTAATTCTCTATCTCTTACCCTCTATGGGGCCTTTAACTACATCTCTTCCCTATTCTTAACTTCCACATAGGTAAAATTAAGAAGTTAGGGTATCACTTGACTTCCTTTTTTAGACCCGAACTCCTTTAATTATGAGTTTCTAACTCCTTGGGTTAAGATTTAGCAAGAAGTATTTCCCTGTAACTGACAGGAACTTTGTACCTCTTCTTTCCTCAGTATGTCCTCCACCTCCAGAAATCCTGCATGGTAAGCACACCCTAAGCCATAAGGACAGCTTTTCCCCCGGGCAGGAAGTGCTCTACAGCTGTGAGTCCGGCTATGACCTCAGAGGGGCTGCCTCTCTGCGCTGTACGCCCCAGGGAGACTGGAGCCCAGCAGCCCCCAGATGTGCAGGTGCCTACACTCACTGTCATCCGGTTTGCAGATGAATCTCTTTGTGCCTCGCATGGCAGTCTTACTCCTCATTTATTTTTTTTCTCTTTAGTGAAATCATGTGGTGATTTCCAGGACCAACTTCCTAATGGCCGTGTGCTCTTTCCACATAATCTCGAGCTTGGAGCAAAAGTGTCCTTCGTGTGTGATGAGGGGTGAGTGTGACCTGAAATAGAGACCAGGGACTCAGTGTTGGATGCTGATATGCTGACACCCTGGGCAATGGGGATCTATCCAAGAAGGAGGCTGCCTAATGGGAGAAAGAGTCTAATGTCTGAAACAAAGACTGAGAAGTATGGTAAGAACCATATGGAACCACGAACAGATATATGAAAAGGGAAATTGGTAAATAAACAGAACAGCAGAACTATAACAACAGATCTTATCTATCTAGGTGGAATATTTAAGTGTATGGACAAATAGTAATTTGTGGGCATAAAGAGATAAATATCCTAGACGTGGTGTTAAAAAGAAGTTTAGTATATTAAAAAAAAAAAGTGTTACCTATAAGATAAGCAACATTCAAGGATTGTTTCAGGAAAGTTTGAAGTCACTAGTGGAATTGGAATAGCTATAAAAGACTATGTAGAAGTATTTTTAATCAAATTAGTATTAGGTTGGTTGAAGAAGCATGAAAACAAGAAGCATTACTAACTTTTTGTGTGAGTCTAAGTGATCTTGGTATCATGTTCCAACACTATTGACAGGTAAAAAGCATGTACCTTAGAGCAGTTCCCAATGTATTTTGTCCAACTGACGGTCACCAATTTTGGGTGCACTGAAGAAGGAGATTTTGTTCAGTGCTAACAGCTCAGTTGTGATGCAGCACAGCTTCAGAACAGCATGACTGTGGAACAGCTCAATTATCATACAACTTGGCTGTGAGACAGCTCAGTAGTGTTACAGCTCAATTATCATACACCACAGCTGTGGAATAGCCCTGGAGCAAGTGGCCCTGGGTCCCCTCTCCAGGCAGTCTGGCAACTCAGCTTCAGTGTTACAGCTCCAGGGAGGGAAACACAGGCTTTAGTGGAAAAGGAAAGTGTGCTTCCTGACCCAGAGGGAAACTGACTTATACAGAGGAGGTCCCTGCTTCTTGTCCTTGACTGGTCCATTATCATGTAAATGTGGACTCCAAATCTTCACTCTTTGATTGGTCAAAGAAAGCATTGTCTTCATTGGTCAAAATAGAGATGGTCAGTGGAGATACTAATGAGGATATAGTTGTGCAGCTCCAAATGGATGGGGAAAGTCACAGTCCTATTGGTTGAAATATGATTCCAGGAACTCCTTTATAAGGATTGGCTCTTCTGGCAAGAACACACAGTGTAGGCCACAATGCAGTGTGGTGGGCAGGCAGTTCAGGGCAGACAGTTCTCCCTGAAGCATGGCTTGCGTAAGAGGCTCCTGTTACCAGTGGCTGCTATGCTCTGTTTATAAATTTGAGCCTGATTAGCCATTAAAAACCCTCTTTAACAGGTACATTCATTATTGGGGTCAACAATTTCAAGGACTCTTTGATAGTCATTAAATGTCATTCAATTAAGATCTGGAGGCAATTCAGGAGACCAGTGGTCTGACAACAAACCAGATGTTTTAGGATAATTGTGCTCTAAAGAATCCCATCTTCTCACCTCTTCTTTTTTTCCTCATTAATCTTGTTCTACTCTTCAATAATCCAGATATGCCATAAGTCTCATTCAGGAATATTTCACATGTATTGGCAACAAGTACAGTCTCTGATATCTTTCCTATGGTCTATGATTTGCTATCCTAAATCAGGAACTGTTTTCCTCCTGGTCCACTAAGAGAAGAATATGCTACATTTTGCATTAGAGAAAAAAGTTCTTCCTAATGACAAAAAGGGACCTGTCAGAGAGCAGTCAGGAAAAGATGACCTCCTGAAGGTCTGGGACCAGATTAAGAAAATGCCTGCCTACGTTTTCTGTTCCTTCTCTACAGGCCTGTCCCTTGCTGAGCTTTGACAGTTATTGCTTTGTCCCTCGTGGGAAGCTGCAATTTTTCAAAATGTTCTGGTTTCTGAGCCTCTATACTGAGAAACCAAATGAGCTGAGCTTTCCATATGGGATTTAACTGAGGAATTAAATTGTATTTTAGCAGAAAGGAAGAAGCTGAGATCTATCGATGAAGGGGAAAGAGAAATGGTATGCTCACCTGCTTGTGTTCCTTAGGTTTCATTTAAAGGGAAGTTCTACTAGTTACTGTGTCCTGATTGGAATGGAAAGCCTTTGGAGTAACACCGCTCCTGTGTGTGAACGTGAGTAAAAGGAATATCTCTTCAGGCCTGAATCTTTCACCTTCTTTTTTTATCTTCTTACTGCGTTTTTGGCCCATAAAATTATCAAGTGTCTGCTCCTCTTATCTTCATTTTTTATAGAAATATTCCTTTTTTGGGTGAGTTAAAAGGAATGCTTTTTGGGGACAATAAACTGGAGCTTTATGTGTTTTGGGTACCATCCAAAAAAATATTTAATATCATACTATGTGCTATAAATGGGAAGAAATACTTTATAGATGGAGAGAAATTTGTGCTCTGAAAGTGCCTAATTTTCCCTTTTTTGCTGTCAAAAGCAATAATCACACTTCAGCTTTTCTATCATTTTCTAATTCACCCATTCATTCATATATTTATTTTCTTAGCACTGCCAAACAGTCTTCTAGACACAAGGAGTGTGCCTGTAAACAAGACAGACGAGGTCCCTGCTCCCACATTGTTTATATTCTTGAACAAGAAGAAAGATTTTTTAGAAATAACAAATAAATGAGGAAACACATAGACAATTTAAGTAATACTAAGTGTTATTAAGAAAGAAAAAAGAAAAACACGGCAATGCAATAGAATAGTTACGTGAATGGGAATAAGGAATGCCAGAAAAAAGATAAAGTTTTCATTTTAAATAAGGTGATTAAGGAAGTCCTCCCTGAGAAAGTAACATTTAAGCATTGGCTGCAATTAGCTGACTACCAATGTGAATTAAATAGAAGAAGAACCTTCCATTCGAATGGAACAAAGTACAAAGAAAGGCCCAAAGCAGAAATATTCTTGGCATTTCCTTTGAAAAGCCTGTTCTAACATTTCCCTGAAGCTTATATTGCTGGCATAGAGTAAGCAAACACAGCAGTAGTAGAAGATGATAAAAAAAAAAAAAAGTAATTCTACATCCTTTCAGTACTTACGTTTTCACTCTTAGATGGAAAGTCACTTAAGTATTATGAGTAGAAAAGTAACACGATATATTAAAAAAAAAGTATTAATTTATTTTTAATGATATTACTCTGGCTACTTTAGAAAGAACTAAGTTGCAAAGGGTATATCTTAAATGGACATTCCCCTGAAAATAGTACTGTTACTGGTAGGGGGAATGGGATTCTTGGGGTGTGATAGGAACAAGAATATCCTGAGGCCCCCCTGGGAGGATGAGGTATCATGGAAAGCTTTATTTCTATGGAATTAAACCCCTGAGTCTCCAAGGTCTTATCTCCCTCTGTCCCACCATGGAAAAAGTCACATTGTGTTCAGCAGAGCTAGGATTAAAGCCAATGTCCAAAGTTTCCATCCCCTGTTGAAGCACAGTCCAGTCCAGCACCTGGCTAGCCTGGTTTGTGTTCCTAGCTGCATGGGCCACATAGCTATGGAAGTGAACATGGGTCACAGAGCAAGCAAGAAATAGGAATGCAAGCAGAACAAGGAAGAGAGAATTTTTTGTTTGGGGGATTATAAATAGGAGCATATTGAATGAATCATTCAGGATTTGGCACGCTTGCAGTGGCTCCACTCCCTCGAGCCAATTATCTTTTTCACAGATTAGACTAAACTTTCTTACATCACCCTGACTTCACTGCCCCATGCATCCATATCTCCCTTTGTTGGACCCCTTCCCCCAGTGATATGCAGGGAATGGACCAGTGGTTCCCTGGGGAGTGTAAAGTTGCAGCTCCAGATGACCATACTTATGATGTCTGGCCTTCCCCAGGTAGTTACAATAGCAATAGTACCAGAGGCAAAGTTCATATTATAATGTTCCATTGGAGGGTACAATCCCAGAGTATCAAGGGTGAAGGATTACAAAAAGGGAGGCATGGAGGAAGGATTACAAAAAGGGAGGCATGGGCTCCTGCATAGCCTCTGCAAATAAATAAAAGATACTATTTTACTGAGTTGGCCATAAGCTTCCCAAGAAAAATAGCTGAATGTTTGGTCATATAGAACTTCTATAAGGAACCAGAACACTTTAGAAAGAGGAAAAGCAGTTTATCTGTTGGATCTTTCCTGTCTCCTGTTCATCCCAAGGGTATTAATAGCCTCTGGCTTCCATATTGTGTTAATTCATCCTCTGGTCAGACTCTGGGAACACCTCACATGACTTGCTGCATGATACTCAATCTAAGCCTAGAAGTAGAAGGAGCCAAAGTGGCCATAAATATGGTCATTGGCTTGGATGTGGGTGCTAATTTGACCTTCACTGCAATGGAATAGCAGAGGCTATGCAGGAGCCCATATTTCACCCTTGGGGAGGCTAAGACAGCCAGTAATGTTTGGAAATGAGGTAGGAGTGGTATCAGTTCACGCTCTCAATTGAGAAAGCAGCTGAGGGGCCAAAAGTCAGACATAGCCAAGAAAACCTGAGGGTACAAACTGGGAAGTTACTGCAGAAATATGATCAGAAATGTTGACCCAGGATAACGGTGGGAGAGGTAATAAGAACTGGTCACATTCTGGATACATTCGGAAGGTAGAAATAACAGGATTTGCTGATGGTTTACACAGAGAGATTAAAATAGAGACTAAATGAGGTCACCTAGTGAGTGAATGTGTCCAGAGAACAGACGCATGATCTAAACCTCATAAATCCAACAATAAGAACTCGGAAACATGAGAAGGAATCAGCAGAAAAGGTGAAGAAGCAGCCAGTGTGTTAAGAGAAAAACCAGAGGGATGAGAGTATCTTGGAAGCCAAGTGGAGAAAGATGGTAAGACTAAGCAACTATTTTAAGAAGATGAGACCAAGCAACTATTCACATTCTGTGGAGAGGTCAAATAAGATGAGGACAGAAAATTACCACTGGGTTTAGTGACTTGGGGGTAATGGGTGACCTTGACCAAAAATAAAATCAGTTTTAGTAGAGTTGTGGAGGCATATGCTTGATTGGAATGAGTTCAAGGGAGAATGAAGGGAAGGAATGAGAGGTCATAGGCAACATCTTAAAGGAGTTCTAATGTAAAGGGAGTAGAGAAATGGAACTATAGATGCAGAGAGGTGGGATTAAGAAAATTATTTTTTGTTTGTTTCTCAGATAACAGAAATATAGTGTGTTAAAGATAGAAACACTACCAATATATCCAGTCTGTCCATATAGTTCTTCACTAAATCAAACAAAATATTCCTTCATCTTCTGATCATAACTATTGAAAAATACCTGTTTATAATAGAACTTTTTACATGACTACTTTGCTTTAAAATTATTTGAACTTCTTGTACTGATTTATATAATGAAACTTGATAATTAGGTCTTTCATATTTGGAACTCACCTAATGGAAAATCTTAGCTTTTCTAAAGTACAGATAAGGAGCATGAAATAAGAAAGAAGAAAAAAAATACTCTCATCAACCCAAAGATATACCTGAAATTGCTTCCTAGAGTGTAAATGTTGGTTAAGCTATTCCACTCTATGATTAGTTTATCCATGATTCTCTCAAGTTGTAGTATCTTCTTCCCAAGTACAGATCAAATCATAAGGGGAAAAGAACCTCTCCAAATAGTTACACTCAAAAGAGGAAACATGTATTTCTTCAGTGAGAAGGACTATTGAGTATCTCAAAAGTCATAATATCTGTTAGCCTTTTGGAGCATGAACAGCAGTAGGGAGGATGTTTCACTTCATTATGACAGCACCATAAACATTCATTTTGTTGTCGAGAATAACAACCTCAAGTCATCCAGAAAAGATTACATCACTGATAGAGAAATAGTAAATGTATAATATATTTTCAAAGATTTCTCTAGGATGAAGATCCTTGATGTTAAAAGAACTTGTCTATCTTGTGCTTAAAATTGTACTTGATATATAGTAGTTGCTGAAAAACTGCTTGCTGAATTAATGGATGATTTTCTCATTAAAGAAGTGGTTTTCTTATTAATGTGGTTAAGAAGATTTTTGTTTACTTTAAATAAATAAGCTCTCAATCATCCAGAAGTCTTAACTCTCTGAAGAGTTCAGGATGCTAAAGTCCCTTTTGAACTTTGTAATAAATATTGATTTAGGTGTCATTTCATTTAGCTACCTCACAGCAGAGGATAATAATACATTTATTTTGCAGTCTATACTCTCCCTAAGAGTTTAATTGTTCTTTAATTGGCATGCAATCATAGCATCCCATAACTGTAGGATCGAGGCAGATGAAAAGGTAAACATTTTAATGTAATTTATGGCTCTTGTCTTCTTTCTAGAAATTTTTTGTACAAATCCTCCTTCTATCCTTAATGGAAACCACACAGGAACTTCTATGAGAGACATTCCCTATGGAAAAGAAATATCTTATACATGTGACCCCCACCCAGACAGAGGAATGACCTTCAATCTCATTGGGGAGAGCACCATCCGCTGCACAAGTGACAGTCAAGGGAACGGGATTTGGAGTGGTCCTGCCCCTCACTGTGAACTTTCTGTTCCTCTTGGTCAGTACTCACCCCCACATACCCTAAATGGGTTCAGAATATCTGTACCAGATCATTTATATTTTTATAATAAGATGGAAGTGTGAGTTTGCTTGTGAGTTTAACTTTATCATAAATGAAGTGTCACGATTACATGCCATACCTAAAACAGATGGTTCCAGCAGTGCCCAGCTGTGTCTGAGTAAGGAAGGTGCTAATTAATAACTCATCTTGCTGGTGGAGTGGTAAGGAAAGGAGTGGTAAGGGGAGTAAGGGGAAGGGTGGAGAGAAGGCAGTAAACACTTCTTGTGTAAATCAGGAAGAAAAATGCATTCATTGAAGGGGATGGGGAAACAATTGCCTATGCACACTAATTAATATCAGGATAACTGATAAACACTCTGCAAATTCATGGGCATGCAAAGGATAAAACTGGTAATATGAATATTATTTAGCTAAGGCTTTAGCTAGTCTTAGGCTGAAGAAATTAAGTAACAAAAAGGACTCACTTTACCTTTGTATCTAAAGACCTCAACTCATAGTAGACCCATTTGTCAGCTTGCCTCTGGGTCCCATCTTAATCTTTGTGATTGAACTTTCATTCTGGGAGTGAGAAGAAGTAAGGACAGATCAGCTCAAGGAAAATAATGCAAATAGGTACAGACAATTTCTCTCTTTCTTTCTTTCCTTCGTTCTTTCTTCTTTTTTCTTTCTTTCTTTCCTTCTTTCTTTCCTTCCTTCTTTCTTTCCTTCTTTCCTTCTTTCTTCCTTTCTTTCCTTCCTTCCTTCCTTCCTTCCTTCCTTCCTTCCTTCCTTCCTTCCTTCCTTCTTTTTTTTTTTTTAAATGTCCTCTGGTGAGGATTAAAAAAAAAACACACACACAAGAGTTATAAGGATTTGGGCAGTATTGAGGGGGATTCATGAAACCTGTTTTTTTGTTTGTTTGTTTGTTTGTTTGTTTAGCATCAGCAGACAAGTTTTTTACCTGAAATTCCTTATCTATAATCTTTGATCAAAAGTGTAAAACAATATCTTATCTTCTTTTTTTTTAACTTATCTTGTTGAATGTATTACAGATGTTCCTCATTTTTCCCCTATTGACCTCCTCCTGCCCCCCTCCTGCCTTTCCCCACACTGTTGTCTGTGTCCATTGGTTATGCATATATGAATATAAGTTCTTTGATTTATTTCTTCCCACCTCCCAACCCCCCTTCTCTTTGAGGTTTGTCAGTCTAACAACTAATTTGTACTTCTTAATCCCTTCACTTTTTCACCCATTCCCTCAACACCCCCCCCCCCCATCTGGCAACCAACGAAAATTCTCTGTATCTATGAGAATGTTTCTGTTATGCTTGTTCATTTTCTTTGTAGATTCAATTGTTGATAGACATGTATTCATTGCCATTTTGTTTGTTCATATTTTTTATCTTTTTCTTCAAGAAGACCCTTCAACATTTCATATAATAATGTTTTGGTGGTGATGAACTCCTTTAGCTTTCCCTTGTCTGGGAAACTATCTGTCTATCAATTCTAAATGACAGCTTTGCAGGATAGAGTAATCTTGGTTGTAGGTTCTTGCTTTTCATCACTCTGAATATTTCTTGCCACTCCCTTCTAGCCTGCAAAGTTTTTTTTGAGAAATCAGCTGACAGTCTTATGAGAACTTTCTTGTAGGTAACTAACTGCTTTTCTCTTGATGCTCTTAAGATTCTCTTTTTGTCATGAACCTTTTGCATTTTGATGATAATGATGTGTCTTGGTGTGGGCCTCTTGGGGTTCATCTTGTTTGGGACTTTCTGTGCTTCTTGGATGTGTATGTCTGTTTCCTTCACCAAGTTAGGGAAGTTTTCTTCTATTATCGTTTCAAATAGCTTTTTGATTTCTTCTTCTCTCTCTTCTCCTTCTGGCACCCCAAGATGCAAATGTAGGCACGCTTGAAGTTGTCCCAGAAGCTCCTTACAATATCATCATTTTTCTGGATTCTTTTTTCTTTTTGCTGTTCTAATTGGGTGTTGTTTGCTTTCTTATATTCCAAATCAATGGTTTGCTTCTTGGCTTTACCTACTCTGCTATTGAATCTGTGTAAATTATTCTTTATTTCAGTTAGTGCCTCCTTCATTTCTGACTGAGCCTCCTTCATTTCTAACTGGTCTTCTTTTATGCCCTTGAGGCCCTCACTAAGTTCATTGAGCATCCTGATAATCAGTGTTTTGAACTCAGCATCTATTAGGTTGCTTATCTCCATTTTCCTTAGTTCTTTTCCTGGAGTTTTGTTCTGTTCTTTCATTTGGGACCTGTTTTTTTGGGGGGGGGGGGTTTGTCTCCTCTATTGGCTGCTTCCTTGTGTTTGTTTCTATGTATTACTTAATTAGAGGTATGGGGCTAACTGAGACCATGTGCTGCTTCTTTGAAAGAATTTAAGAAAACCTGAAGCAGGATCGATGATGGGCCAATCCTATGGTAAAGCAACTGGCAATAGCTTGGGTGGGCCTGAAAGATGGGTGGGGCAGGGCCTCAGGGAATCACCAGGGTGGGGCAAACAGTGTGAGCCAGGTTGCTGGAGTCCCAGATATGGTGGCTGTCTGCCACCCCAGGGAAGGGTTCACCAAAGGAACAAAAGCCTCTGACATCAGGTCTGTCCAGGAGAAAGCTGCCTCTTCAGCCCTCGCTCCAATGTCAAACAACTCAGTTCTTCCCCTGTATGTCTCTGGTGCCTTTCAAGCTGCCTCCCCCGTGCTGGAGCCTGAAGGGTGTGAGTCCGAGTAAGTCCATACTTGGGCCCTTTAAGAGGAGCTGTATGGGGCTGCAGCTGCCTCAGCCTCCCTCAGTCTTAGTTCCCACTGGTTTTTCCAGCCAGAAGTTATGGAGATTTCTCTTCCTGGCACTTGAAGCCTGAGCTAGGTGCCTGGTGTGGAACAGGGACCCCTCATTCCTCAGGGAGGACCTTCCCAGCCAAGGTGTCCCTCTTCATTTTTATCCACCACATGTGGATGTGGGACCAGCCCATTGTGCCTCTGCCCCTCCTACCAGTCTCAATGTGGCTGCTGCTTTTTTTTTTTTATCCTCACCCGAGGACATTTCTCCACATTTTGTTCAGATAGAGTGGGACGGGGAGAGAGAGAGAGAAACATCCACATGAAAGGGACACATCGAGTGGTTGCCACCCGCATGACCCAACCAGGGCTGGGGACAAACCTCAACCAAGGCACATGCCCTTAGCGGGAACCGAACCCAGGTCTCTCTGGACCGCAGGCTGGCACCCCAACCACTGAGCCAAACCAGCCAAGGCGTGACTGCTTCTTTAATTTCGTAATTGTAGGACTTCCATTCAGCTTGATTTCAGGCAGTTTTGAATGATGGTTTTCTGTAGTTTAGTTGTAACTTTGATGTGGTTGTGGGAGGACCCAATACCGCGTTTACCTACGCAGCCATCTTGACCAGAAGTCTCTGGACTATTTCTTTCTAAGGACTGGAGAAGATTGCCTGGTACTTGAGGCCTTCCTAAGAATGGAGCCTGGAGTAGACTCGGGTATGGCACTAGCCTTGGAATACCACTTCCCCTTCAGGGGAATCCTGAGAGACAAGAGCCATCCAATGAGAAAAGGCCACACATGATGAAAAGCATTTGACATTCCTTTGATCTCCCTCGCCCTCCAACTGGGTGGTATACATCAGAATCTAGTGACATTTCTTTAAATGCGGATCCCTAGACTCCAGCCAGTCTTATTGAATTGGCTTACAGAATCAGTCTCCTCCAAAGAAGAGATAGTTGAGTTAGGCTCTGTTTCAAAATGTGCAGCATACAATGTACCCTCTCATAAAGAAGAAATAGCTTCTTAGAGGATGCTGCCTAATGGCTTAATCTGTTTTGTCCTTGTCCTTCTCCTTAAATGTCTGATTTAACATCAGAATGAGAAGAATGGTCTATTAGTTTCTTAGGGCTGCCATAACAAATTATCACAAACTAGGTGGCTTAAAATAATAGAAATTTATTCTCTCACAGATCTGGAAGCTAGAAGTCTGAAATCAAGGTGTTGGCAAGACCCCAATCCTTCCTATGGCTCTAGAGGAGAATCCTTCTTTGCCTCTTCCAGCTTCTAGTGGCTTCTGGTTTGTGGACTCATCACTCCAATCCTTGCCTCTGTCTTCACATGGCCTGTTCCCCTGTGTCTCTGTGTCTCAAATCCCCCTTTCTTTTCTAAGTACACCACTAGTCATTGAACTTAGGCCCACCCTGGTAATCTAGAATAGTCTCATCTAAAGATCACTACCTTAATTATACCTGAAAAGACCCCTATTCCAAATGAGTTCCCATTGTGAGATTCTGGATGGATGTATCTTTTGGAAGAATATCATTCAACTCACTACAAGTAGTGGCTGCCCTTTATTGCCAGAGATGCAGGTGATGATGGACATCCTGAGAAAGAGGCAGGGAGGAATAAATGGAGAGAGACAATAAATATACATGGGTATATTAACACCAATAAATGAAGATATGAATGGTCAACTCTAGATGCAGGCACTCTGATAGGAGGTCTGACATATGAAACTATTAGCTAAATTTTATACTTTGGTGAAATAAGAGAAGACAGTCCATAAAGCTGATTGAATAGTGTTTAAGTGGCAAACATTTTTTGATGAGTAGATGTTGTTGGAAAGAACCATCCTAAGGTGACTTCAAGAAGAAGGAAATCTTTGCAATTATTATAAGTCTCTGTTTCTGTTATCTCAAATATCACCTTAATTGGAGAGAAAGAAAGGTAGAGTGGAAGTCTCATTGCTCACATTGATATTCCTGTGGCTTTGGTCTCTAGGTTACTGTAAAGCTCCAGAACAATTTCTATTTGCCAAGTCTACAACCCTAACTGATGAGTCTGAGTTTCCAGTTGGAACATCTTTGAACTACAGATGCTCCCCTGGGTATTTTGAGAGAACATTCTCTATCACCTGCTTAGAACATTTGGTCTGGTCAAGTGCCGAAGATATCTGTAAACGTGAGTAACCCCATTCTGGGAACTAATTTATGTATGTTAAAGCATCTGTGGGATCTGATTTGATTTTTTTATTTTTATTTTTTTGAAGGTGAGATATCTAAGTTTGCCCAACATATTTAAATGGAGGGTGGACTTGCAGGTCAACCCTTTTTATTGTCTGGATTTCTGCACCCTGACCCAATATTCATTTCATAGGAAAGATTCACACAGAAGGAATTAGAGGGAAATTTTCCACTGACTTAAGGTTACTTTTATGGCTAAAACCATGAAATGAATAAAAAAGGGACACAAAAGAAAACGATGTGGGTCACAGTGAACCATGGTTAGCTAACTTAAGATGGAGGGAAATCCCAAATTATGAAGCCTTTGATTTAACTGGTATGATGAGAAACCATTCTTTAGCCATGAATGACTTTTAATGGGAAATGCAAGGTAGTCCTTTAAAAGTGGCGTTCTGTAGCTGCTTGATTCTAAGGTTGTATGGCGAGTTTCCTCAAAGTGGCAATTCTTTAGGAAACTCACAAATATATAAGCTGTTCAGTATGCTACACTCCAGTCTGAATCTTAAAAACAAATGTGAGTTGAACTATATACCTAGTCCCAAATTCTGCTTTTTCCTCATAGGAAAATCATGTGGAACTCCACAAGAACCCATCAATGGCATGGTGCATATAAACACAGATACCCATTTTGGATCATCAGTTAATTATTCTTGTAATGAAGGGTGAGTTGGGAGCACTCTCTCTGGAATATGGGTTCCAGAACAGCAGTGTCCATCTCTGTCCCAGTCTTTGATAAGCAAACTAGACGACTGCCCCCTGTACTTCAAAAAGTAAGCAACAGGACTTCAACATAGGCATATGACCAAAATAATCTAAAAATGGAGGAGGAGTCTATATCTGCATTATAAACCGGGAGGGAACCATGCTCCTGCCAAAGGTAGCACATATGAACCTGGTAAGATATCCACTGGATAAAAAGGACCAGCCTACCAAGTCAGTAAAATGAAAAATACTCATTGAATGATGCAAACATCCTTAACTGAGATCAGCAAGTACTGTAGCTGAGTTGGAGGACCTAAAGAAGGAATTGGGAGGGTAAATGTTATGTCATAGCAGTTCTAGGAAATATGAGCACTAAAATGCACACAGAGAGGGGACCCTACTGGAGTTTTTGCTCTTGAATTTTCCTTGACAGTAACCGAGCTAGAAGCCAATACCCCTACTTAGAGGGAGCAATTAAAGAAAGTGTACTGCCCTGGCTGGTTTGGCTCAGCAGTTGGAGTGTCGGCCTGCAGACCAGAGATACCCAGGTTCAGTACCCGCTAGGGGCACGCGCCAAAAAGAAAGAAAGTAGTATTTTTAGTTGCTACAATAAATTCAGAGAAATAAGGTATATATGTATATTACATCTTTCTGCATACACTGCCCTTGGTCACTGGCTCCATGCTATTCTACCCAAGTAAGATCTATGTATTGTACCTATGACCCAGCTATTTTAAAGTAGAATAAATCAATATTCACTCCTGCTCACGTTGTCGGAGCCTGGAGCTTTAAACACCTTTCCATACAATCTCTTCACCAATCCCTTCTCACCTCTCATTGTGAATAAGCCTAAAGCTCTTTCTGTCATGAACAAAATACAACACCATGACATAAGAAGGAAGAAAGATACAGCAATTGAAAATATAAAAGACCAATCTGAGAAATCAGAGAAAACATTCCTCTACAAATCTGTGTACTCCAATAAATAAGGGAATGAACTCCAAAACAGGATATTAGAAATCTCTCATATCTGTTTGTAACATATAACCTATGAAGTAGTAAGAGGTATTTCTGAGATTTAATGATCCGATATTGGTAAAGTTTATATATGAATAAACATACAGTAGATTTAAAAAGGAACAATAATCAGAAGATTGAATTCTAAATAAAGGAAAAAGAAACCAAACAGATCATGAAATTGGATTAATTTCTCCAGAATAAATGAAGGATAAGACTGGAAATCACACACACACATATACACACACAATCACACATATTAAGACATGAGAAAAAAATTAAAAAGTAAAAATTGATGAAGTATCAATTAGGAGATATGGAACATACTTTCCCAGGTTAGAAAGAAAAAGGTTAGATTGTTGAAATCCTAAGGCTTATTGAACAAATGCAAGATTAATGATAAAAGGCCCTCACCCTCCATGGAGAAAATATATGAAATCCAGACATTTAAAAAATGTACAACTCTCCAGAGATAAAATAAACAGAAAAAAATTATATGCTCATCAGATGTTTCTTCCACACACTAAAGGGTGGAAATTTGTGTTTTGAGGGAAAATATTGTGCCATAAAATATCTGTACTCTGCCAAGGCATAGAAGTATAGTCTCACATAACCAAGAACCCATTACATATACCAATTAGATATATTTCCTGAAAAAAGAATAATTCCCACATTCCTTCAATCAACAAATATCCCTTCAACACCACAAGCTTAAATGTCTTTGGACTAGGGCTAGAGATTGCACGTAAATAACATAATTATTGCATTGTGTTCGTGCAGGACTAGAAATGAAGATGGATTAAAGAGGTAGGAATTTAAACTTGTTCTTAACAATAAAGGACTAATTTGCAGATGGAGATAGAGTTTCTTCCTTTCGTCTCCCATGTTTTAATTTGTCCTGTAATTGGTAAAACCCTCTTGGTATTATTTCCTCATTGTGACTTAAGTGAGAAATATGTGTAGGGTATAATCATTTTCATCTTGTTTCTAGGTATCAACTCATTGGCTCTCCATTTGCTGTTTGTCACCTCTCAGGCAATAATAGTGTCACTTGGGATAAGAAGGCACCTGTTTGTGCGTGTGAGTGCAAATACTTTTCCCCATAATTCCCTCCAGTTGATCCTGATTTGACTCTGTAGTCCCAAAGAAGACATATGATCCTTCTTGCACAGAGTAGCCTCTCAGATATTTGCATATTGGAGTCATGTGCTGCAGGGTCCTCCTGTTTTGGTTTTGGTTCTTAATTTTAAGAGAGAATTTATCTGAAACTGTGTACTTGAACTCAGGTAAAACTGCTCTACTCGCCTAACCCTGTCTCTGCTACCTCTTAATAGCACATAACAACCTCAGGAAGAAGAGAGATTACTCTCTTCCTTATTATCCTTACTCTGAATGATGAAAGAAAAATGTATTCTTCTTAACAATTTCCCCAAGCCTTTTGGTCATTCTGCCCTTTCTTCTCCCTTCAAAGTCTTCCATGCTCCAGCCCTAGTTGTATTTGTTCGTGATTAGTTGACTGTCTATTCAATGGGATATTGTAAAGTGAATCTCCAAAACTGTGAGGAACATAGAAGACTGTCTGATTACAAATTGGTAGAGTGTTAAAGCTGTTTAAAAAAATCAGTATCACATGCTGAGTTGATGGCAGTAAAAGTGGGTACAAACTTCTAGAAGCCTAGTGAGGGATATATGCAAAAACTATAATGCAAATACCCTTTGACCTAGCAATTCCATTTTCTAGAGTTTATCCCAAGAAAATAATCGTGGGATTTTCCCATGATTTTGGTCTAAAGGCACTTAATGCAATAATATTTATAATAGTGAAAAATGTAAGAATCTAAATGTCGGCATGGTTTGAAAATAGCTAATAGAAGAAATGGAGCTTATTAAAAATGATCATACATTTTAAGAAAGGTATAGGTATACCATGAGAAATTAAGAGATTGAGATGCCTCATCCAAGTGGAAATAAACACTATATCCATTTATCTACATGCTTGAATATTATCCAGCTACAAATATCATATTCTAGAAAATATACCCATAGACACACATTCATGTACATACATACATATCTGACATGATATGCATTAAATTATCAGAAATACTTATTTTTGGATCATTATTATTTTATTCTTTATATTTGTTCATATTTTATAAATTCCTACAGTGAATTTACTTATTGTATTCACACACACACACACACACACTAACTTTGGCTTTTAAAGATGCAAAAAAATAAATAAGAAGTTGTACAAGGTGCCTCCTTAACCTGCCCATAATTTAAATTCTCTAAAAAACTTTCAATTACCAAGGTATTATCAGTTGACTGTAAAACTTCTTTTAGGTCTAACATCTTTTGTAGGGGGTTATTTCTAATAAAAAATGTATCCACTTCTATGGTATTTTTAAGTCAATAAACATTTAGCTGAGTGAATATTGGTTATATATGTGTATGTGAATGTGTGTAGTTATTTATACCAATATTTTAAAAATTATTATGCTCTAGTGGAACCTAATAGTCTTTTATCACTTTTATTATCCCTGAATCAGTGATTATTTCATTTCCCATGCCTTATTTTTTTTAATATTTTTCTTTTAAAAAAATAATTTTCTTTTTTTTAAATTGAATTATTGGGGTGACATTGGTTAATAAAATTATATAGGCTTTGGGTGTATAATTCTATAATATCTCTTTTTGGAGTATATTTGACATATAACATTGTATAAATTTTAAGTGTACAGTGTGTTAATTTGATGCCTTCATATATTATAAGATATTTGCCATTGTAGCTATAATTAGCATCTCTATCCTGATACATAATTATCCTTTCTTTTGAGTAGTTAGAATAATTAGCTTCTAGTCTGTTAGCAAGTTTGATGATAATAATACAATATTGTTGTCTATCTTCACTTTACTGTGCAATGTATCTCTAGAGATTATCTACTATTTGTTCTAAGTTTATACACTTAAACAACATCTGTCTTGTCCCCTCATCCACCATTCCTTGGTAACTACCATTTGTTCTCTGTTTTTATATGTTTGGCTGTTTTCAATTTCACCTATTAGTGATATTATATAGCACTTGTCTATCTCTATCTGACTTACATCACTTACCACAATGTGTTCAAAGTCCTTTATGTTATCACAAATGACAAGTCCTATTTTTTTGTGGCTGGGTAATATTTTATTGTATATATGTACTATATTTTCTTTATCTATTAATCCATCAATGGACACTTAGGCTGTTTCCATATCTTGGCTATTGCAAATGATGCTCCAGTCAACATGAGGGTGCATATATCCTTTCAAGTTAGTATTTGCACTTTCTGTGGAAAAATACCCAGAAGTGGAATTGGTGGATCATATCCTAGTTGTGTTTTTAATACTGTTTACCATAGTTTTTGCATTAATTTAAATTCACACCAACAGGGCACAAGGATTTCCAGCAGTTGTTATCACTTGTCTTCTTAATGACAGCCATTCTAACAGATGTGAGACATCTCTTTGTATTTTTTTAAAGATGTTTTTATTGATTTTAGAGAGAGAGGAAAGGAGATGAGGAGAGAGAAACATCAATGCGAGAGCCAAACATTGATCGGCTGGCTGCCTCCTGTACACTCCCCACCCGGGATCAAGCCCACAATCAGAGCATGTGCCCTGACCTGGAATCAAACCTGCAACCTTTCAGTGTACAGGAAAATGCCCAGCCAACTGAGCTCACCAGCCAGGGCTCTTTGTGGTTTTAAACTGAATTTTCCTGAAGTTTAGGGATGTTGAACATCTTTTCATGTGCCCATTGCCCATCGCATATCCTCTTTGGGGAGATGTCTATTCAGGTCTTCCGCCCATTTTTTAATCAAATTGTTTTGCTGCTGTTGAGTTGTATGACTTCTTTATATATGTCAGATATTACCTTATCCAATATATGGTTTGAAAATTTTTCTGTAATGGACGTTTTTTGCTTCCTTATATTCCAAATCGATGGTTGCTTCTTGGATTTACGTACTCTACTATTGAATCTGTGTAAATTATTCTTTATTTCAGTTAATGCCTCCTTCAATTCTGACTGTGCATCCATAATTTCTGATTGGTCCTTTTTTATGCTCTTGAAGCCCTCACTAAGTTCATTGAGCATCCTTATAAGCAGTATTTTGAACTCAGCATCTGTTAGGTTGCTTATCTCCATTTCACTAATCTATCAACAATGGAATCTACAAACAAATTGAACAGGTAGAACAGAAACATTCTCATAGATACAGAGAACATTTTGTTGGTTGCCAGATGGGAGGGGGGTTGGGGGAATGGGTGGAAAAGGTGAAGAGATTAAGAAGTACAAATTCATTGCTAGACTGACAAACCTCAAAAGGAAAGGGGTTGGGGGGGTGGGAAGAAATAAACCAAAGAACTTATATGCATAACCAATGGACACAGACAATAGTGTGGGAAAAGGCGGGAGGGGGGTGGGAGTGGGGAGGAGGGGGTCAATGGGGGGAAAATGTGGAACATCTGTAATACATTTTACATTCAACAATAAAGATTTTTTTAAAAAAAGAAAATTTTTCTGTAGGTTGTCTTTCTACTTTGTTAATTGTTTCTTTTGCTTTGCAAAAGTTCTTAAGTTCAATGTGGTCACATTTGTTGATTATTGCTTTTGGTGTTTGTGCTTTGGTGTCATATCCAAAAAGTCATTTCCAAGATTAATATTAAGGAACTCTTTTCCTACATTTTCTTCTAAGAGTCTTATAGTATCAGATCTTATATTTAAGGCTTTGATCTACTTTGAGTTAATTTTTGTGAGTGGTGTATGATAGGGATTCAATTTTATTGTTCTGTATGTATTTCTTCCAGCACCATTTGTTGAAGAGCTTATTCTTTCCCTCTCTGGTGCTCTCGTCTGCCTAGTCAAATACTTGTTGACCATATAAGCAGGAATTTAATTCTAGGTTTTTTGTTCTGTTCCATTGGTTTATGCGTCCATTTTTGTTCCAGTACCATACCATTTTTATTACTGCAGCTGTGAAGTGTAGTTTGAAATCAGGACACTTTATTCTTCTTCCTCAGATTTTTTTTTCCTATTTCTGTGAAGAATGCTATTGCTATTTTGGTGGAGATTACATTGAATCTATAGATGGCTTTGGGCATCGTGGACATTTTAACAATATTAATTCTCCTGATCCGTGAATATGGTGTGTCTTTCCAATTATTTGTGTCTTCTTTGATTTTTTTGGGAACATCTTGTCATTTTTATTGTATAGATCTTTCACTTTCTTGGTTAAATTTGTTCCTGAGTATTTTTTTTATGCTATTGTAAATTGAATAGTTGTCTTTATATTGTTTTCAGATGTTTTATCCTTAATGCATAGGAAAGCAACTGATTTCTGTCTGTTGATTTTGTTTATTTATTTATTTTTTTATCCTCACCTGAGGACATTTTTCCATATTTTGTTCAGATAGAGTGGGAGGGAGAGAGAGGAAGAGAGAGAGAAACATCAACGTGAAAGGGACACATCGAGTGGTTGCCACCTGCACGACTGAACCAGGGCCGGGGACACACTGCAACCGAGGTACATGCCCTTAGTGGGAACCAAACCTGGGTCTTTCTGGACTGCAGGCTGACGCTTTAACTGCTGAGCCAAACCAGCCAGGGCTGTATGTTGATTTTGTATCCTGTAACTTTACTGAAATAATTAATTAGTTCTAACAGTTATTTGGTTGAGCATTTGGGATTTTCTATAAACAGAATCTTATCATCTGAAAATAATGACAGTTTTACATCTTCCTTCCCAATTTGGATGCCTTTTATTTCTTTGTCTTTCCTAATTGCTCTAGCTAGGACTTCCAGTACTACATTAGATAAGAGTGGGGAGAGTGGGACTCTTTGTCTTATTCCTGATCTGAGAGAGACAAGTCTCCATTTTCTCCATTGAGTATAATGTTAGTGGTGGGTTTGTCATACATGGCTTATATTATGTTTAGGTATGTTCCTTCTATAACCAGTCTGCCAAGGGTTTTATTATGAAAGGATGTTGTACTTTGTCAAATGCTTTTTCTGTATTTTTTTTTAAGATGATTGTGTGATTCTTATATATTTTTTATTAATGTGAAGTATTACATTTATTGATTTACTTATGTTGAAATAGGCATTCCAGGGATAACTTCATGCTGTATAATTATGATTATGTGTACTTTAACTTTGTTTGCAAATGTCTGGCTGAGAATGTCTGCATCTATATTCATTGGAGTTATTGGCCTATAGTTTTCTTCTTCTATCCTTAGCTGGCCTTGGTATCAGGGTAATACAATGCTGGCCTTGCAAAATGAGTTTGAATATATACCTTCCTCTTCAGCTTTTTAGAAGAGTTTGAGGATTGATTTAATTCTTTTTGAATGTTTGGTAGAATTATTAGTGAAGCCATCTGGTCCTGACGTTTTCTGTGTTGAGATATTTTGATTACTGAATCAATCTCTCTGCTTGTTATTAGTCTGTCAAGATTTTCCATTTCTTCTTGATTAAGACTTGGTAGGTTGTGTGTTTCTAGATTCATTTCCTCTACGTTACTTAATTTGTTAGCAAATAAATATTCATAATAGTCTGTGATCGTCCTATGTATTTCTATAGTATCACTTGTAATAGCTTATTACTCATTTCTATTTGTTTCCTTTGAGTCATTCTCTTTTTTCTTAATCTGACTGAAACTCACAAATTTTGTTTATTTTTCAAAGAACCAGCTTTTAGTTTCATTGATCCTTTCTATTGCGTTTCTGATTTCTATTTCAGATGAATCTCTTCGTACCTCACATGGTAGTCTTACTCTTTTCTTCATTTGTTTTCTTCTTTAGTGAAATCATGTGGTGACTTCCAGGACCAACTTCCTCATGGCCGTGTGCTCTTTCCACATAATCTCAAGCTTGGGGCAAAAATGTCCTTCATTTGTAATGAGGGGTGAGTGTGACATGGATAGTGACTTTCTTGGGTTCAAGGGTAAATCCACAATGGGCAGCAGATCTATGGAAAAGAAATACCCAGGGATATTAATGTCTGGACAGTTTTGCAATAAGTGGAAGAACTTAGTAGCAGCACTATCAGGAGCTAAGAAACATGACATGTATGTAATTCAATGTTGAGTACAAATATAAATTAAAAACTGACCTTGAATTCACAGTTAATACTTGAAGTAAATGGATAAATTATAATTTAGAGGAAGAAAATGTAATTTTATGAAAATTTTGCCAGTAAAATGTTTGATGTATAAGGCAAACATTATTTGTAATATGATGTCAAGCAAAGATAGGATTTTTTTTAAGAAATTTAAAATAAATCAATAGTAGAATTTGGATAAGTGTTTTAAATCAATTATAAGTCCCTATCAGTGATATCATTGACATTGGGCTCATAATGGCCAGTGTTATTGTTATGGTTAGTATTATTAGTTCTTTATATGCATCTAGTACTCCGAGTGCTATGCACTTTCTGTTGGAGGTAACAAGATTGGGCAATACAGCAGTTAATTTTAACATTTCCCTAGGAATCTTTGACAGGTACAAAGTCTACCCAATAACGGTGAGCAGATTTTAGAAAGACAACAGGGTTCAATGATAACTTATGCATTTCCAGGAGGCAAAGACTCCTCCCCTCATCATTTTTCTCCCAGAGCATCATTTTTCTTCTAGAACATTTGCTCAGCATGCTTCAGTGAGCCTCTTTCTGGCTGTTACAAATGTAGTGGCAAGAAGAACGATGACAGGTCTCTGCAGATGTTCTCTGCTTTGCTCACCTGGATGGAGAACTGTTTTTCCTTGTGACTCACTAAAGAGAATAAGTGGGATGTCACAGGGCTGTAAGATGGGGTTTGGGTCTAGAGCACAGGAGGGGTCCAGCTCTTTGTTCAGTTACTTCTGTAGGTGACATTGGGCTATGATGTCTGTAGGACCATGAAGTTGCTATCTCTGATTGCTTTGCCCACCACAGAATATCATGATTCTTTAGAATAATTTGGCATCTGAGTACCTGCCAGCTGCTGATTCTGGTCCCTAATGAACAGAGACTTTCAGCTGGGCCTCAACCTAAGAACCAAATGGTATTTAGACTGAAGAGACCAACCTGAGTATCTATTAATAAGGAAGGAAGAGATGGGAGTTGCTTACCTATTTGCTACCCTCTCCCCCCTTTTTTTTGCTTTAGTTTTCGATTAAAAGGCAGCTCTGCTAGTCATTGTGTCTTGGTCGGAATGAAAAGCCTTTGGAACAGCAGTGTCCCCGTGTGTGAACGTGAGTAGAAAGAACAGCTATGCAGCCTGGGTACCTCTCCTTTCTACTTCCAATGTGCTGTGCCTCATGGAATCACCTGTTGTCTGGATCTTTCACCAAATTACCTATAAAAATACAGTTTTTTGGAAGAATTTCAAAACAGGTCATGTAGGTCTTACACATTGTGTTTATGTTACTAATCTATAAGTTACTGGTTAATACCAGGGTTGACTTTTGTGGAGAATATGTAGAAAGAAATTAGATGGTACAAAGGTCTACCAAAGTGTATTTATTCATTTATTTTTCAGTTTCTCTTATGTATATCTGTCCTTTTATCCCATCATGTATCTAAACTATTTATCCTGTTATTTAGTCTGGAGTATTGACTGAGGAGGGGCTCCCGACATGTCAGAACTTCCCACATGGGGAAAGTACTGAATAGGAAAGACGAACATATCCCTGTTTTCATGGAGTTCATTTTCCACTTGGGGAGGCAGACCATGAACAAGAAAATAAATAAATAAACATATAAAAAATTGAATGCATAAAAGGGTATGTTAAAATTGATAAGTTATAGATAAAAGAAAACAGTGTTAGGTGAAGAATTAGTATGGTACAGAGAAGTGAGTCCGTATTTAAAATGATGAGGTGCAGTGCCCTAAATTTCCAAACTGCCCACTTGAATAAAACGTGCAAAGATTCAGAAATTGATAAATAAGTAAAAGTGTGTCATACACTAAGAGATTACTGATTTGTCCTACTCTGTTTACCAAAGCAAAGCAAGACTTTTTGAAATACCATTTTCTTGATGATTGGAAAATATTCATTTTACTTTGGATTTTGATAAACTACCTTGCTAGAAATCTATTTGTTCATTGTATGAGATTATAGTTGGACTTTATGAGAGCATTTCATATGTATAAAACTCAGATATCCATCAAACTCAACCTTCCCAACACACATAAAGCTGAAAATAAATTTATAATTAAACTTTGGATAAACACAAACACATAGTTAAAATCCAGGTATGAGAAATCAATCATTGTTTTATGTACTAAAGCCCTCACTTGTTTATACATACAATACTGACAGCTTGGGTATCTCTTCCTCGATTTATATCAGTTTAGAAGCATCAAATTAGTTTTAGGGAGAGAATTGCTAGAAATAGATACACTAATAGCAGGAAGAAATGATAGCTTGGGAAAAAAAAGAAATAAAAGCTACCTAGTGCTTTTGAATTTGACTGTAGAAATCAATGTATTCTGATGACACTATTGTGTGTTTGATGTTGGCACTGATAATAATGGTCTTCAGTCATCAACAAACATTTACATCAGCTGAAAATGATAGTCCACGTTTCATAAACTTCATGAAGATTTCCCTGGAACTTCAGATCTTTGAGAGCCAAAACCTTATTTATCTTGTATCTCATTGTCAGCCCACGACTCTTACCACCCCTGACATATAGTAGAAAGTAAAATGGTTGCTGAAAAAAAAACAAAAAACAAATTAATTACCTTTCAAGTTGACTAGAATCTTAGCTACCTGGAAAGTCTTTTCGACTTTTGCAATAAACTGTAATTTAAAATCTCACCTTCCTAAGTTCCTTCTTAGAAAATGTTTTACATATATAAATTCCATCCACCTTAGTTATATTTTCATAGAAAGACATGTGTTTATATCATACTCCCTGGGTACCATTATTGTACAATCATTTTGATTGAAACTCTAGTGAAACCTAATACTCTTGTTTTCTTTCTAGAAATCTTTTGTACAGATCCTCCAGTTATCCTTAATGGGAACCACACAGGAACTTCTCTGAGAGATATTCCCTATGGAAAAGAAATATCTTATACATGTGACTCCCACCCAAACAGAGGGCTGACCTTCAATCTCATTGGGGAGAGCACCATCCGCTGCACAAGTGACAGTCAAGGGAACGGGATTTGGAGTGGTCCTGCCCCTCACTGTGAACTTTCTGTTCCTCTTGGTCAGTACTCACCCCCACATACCCTAAATGGGTTCAGAATATCTGTACCAGATCATTTATATTTTTATAATAAGATGGAAGTGTGAGTTTGCTTGTGAGTTTATCATAAATGAAGTGTCAAGATTACATGCCATACCTAAAACAGATGGTTCCAGCAGTGCCCAGCTGTGTCTGAGTAAGGAAGGTGCTAATTAATAACTCATCTTGCTGGTGGAGTGGTAAGGAAAGGAGTGGTAAGTGGAGTAAGGGGAAGGATGGAGAGAAGGCAGTAAGC
The DNA here is from genome assembly GCF_014108415.1 of Molossus molossus. NCBI lineage: Eukaryota > Metazoa > Chordata > Mammalia > Chiroptera > Molossidae > Molossus > Molossus molossus. The sequence continues at coordinate 33,272,320 of NW_023425356.1, forward strand.
ACTTCTTGTGTAAATCAGGAAGAAAAATGCATTCATTGAAGGGGATGGGGAAACAATTGCCTATGCACACAAATTAATATCAGGATAACTGATAAACACTCTGCAAATTCATGGGCATGCAAAGGATAAAACTGGTAATATGAATGTTATTTAGCTAAGGCTTTAGCTAGTCTTAGGCTGAAGAAATTAAGTAACAAAAAGGACTCACTTTACCTTTGTATCTAAAGACCTCAACTCATAGTAGACCCATTTGTCAGCTTGCCTCTGGGTCCCATCTTAATCTTTTGATTGAACTTTCATTCTGGGAGTGAGAAGAAGTAAGGACAGATCAGCTCAAGGAAAATAATGCAAATAGGTATAGACAATTTCTCTCTTTCTTTCTTTCCTTCGTTCTTTCTTCTTTTTTCTTTCTTTCTTTCCTTCCTTCTTTCTTTCTTTCCTTCTTTCCTTCCTACCTTCCTTCCTTCCTTCCTTCCTTCCTTCCTTCCTTCCTTCCTTCCTTCCTTTTTATTTTTTTTAAATGTCCTCTGGTGAGGATTAAAAAACACACACACACAAGAGTTACAAGGATTTGGGCAGTATTGAGGGGGATTCATGAAACCTGTTTTTTGTTTGTTTGTTTGTTTAGCATCTGCAGACAAGTTTTTTACCTGCAATTCCTTATCTATAATCTTTGATCAAAAGTGTAAAACAATATCTTATCTTCTTTTTTTTTTAACTTATCTTGTTGAATGTATTACAGATGTTCCTCATTTTTTCCCTATTGACCTCCTCCATCCCACTCCCCCCCTCCTGCCTTCCCCCACACTGTTGTCTGTGTCCATTGGTTATGCATCTATGAATATAAGTTCTTTGATTTATTTCTTCCCACCTCCCAAACCCCCTTCTTTTTGAGGTTTGTCAGTCTAACAACTAATTTGTACTTCTTAATCCCTTCACTTTTTCACCCATTCCCTCAACACCCCTCACCCCCCTCCTATCTGGCAACCAACGAAATGTTCTCTGTATCTATGAGAATGTTTCTGTTATGCCTGTTCATTTTCTTTGTAGATTCCATTGTTGATAGACATGTATTCATTGCCATTTTGTTTGTTCATATTTTTTATCTTTTTCTTCAAGAAGACCCTTCAACATTTCATATAATAACGGTTTGGTGCTGATGAACTCCTTTAGCTTTCCCTTGTCTGGGAAACTATCTGTCTATCAATTCTAAACAACAGCTTTGCAGGACAGAGTAATCTTGGTTGTAGGTTCCTGCTTTTCATCACTCTGAATATTTCTTGCCACTCCCTTCTGGCCTGCAAAGTTTCTTTTGAGAAATCAGCTGACAGTCTTATGGGAACTTTCTTGTAGGTAACTAACTACTTTTCTCTTGATGCTTTTAAGATTCTCTTTTTGTCATGAACCTTTTGCATTTTGATGATGATGATGTGTCTTGGTGTGGGCCTCTTGGGGTTCATCTTGTTTGGGACTTTCTGTGCTTCTTGGATGTGTATGTCTGTTTCCTTCACCAAGTTAGGGAAGTTTTCTTCTATTATTGTTTCAAATAGCTTTTTGATTTCTTCTTCTCTCTCTTCTCCTTCTGGCACCCCAAGATGCAAATGTAGGCACGCTTGAAGTTGTCCCAGAAGCTCCTTACAATATCATCATTTTTCTGGATTCTTTTTTTTTTTTTTTTTTGCTGTTCTAATTGGGTGTTTTTTTGCTTTCTTATATTCCAAATCAATGGTTTGCTTCTTGGCTTTACCTACTCTACTATTGAATCTGTGTAAATTATTCTTTATTTCAGTTAGTGCCTCCTTCATTTCTGACTGAGCCTCCTTCATTTCTAACTGGTCTTCTTTTAGGCCCTTGAGGCCCTCACTAAGTTCATTGAGCATCCTGATAAGCAGTGTTTTGAACTCAGCATCTGTTAGGTTGCTTATCTCCATTTTGCTTAGTTCTTTTCCTGGAGTTTTGTTCTGTTCTTTCATTTGGGACCTGTTTTGTTTTGTTTTGTTTTGTTTTTTGTCTCCTCATTTTGGCTGCTTCCTTGTGTTTGTTTCTATGTATTACTTAATGAGAGGTATGGGACTAACTGAGACCATGAGCTGCTTCTTTGAAAGAATTTAAGAAAACCTGAAGCAGGATCGATGATGGGCCAATCCTATGGTAAAGCAACTGGCAATAGCTTGGGTGGGCCTGAAAGATGGGTGGGGCAGGGCCTCAGGGAATCACCAGGGTGGGGCAAACAGTGTGAGCCAGGTTGCTGGAGTCCCAGATATGGTGGCTGTCTGCCACCCCAGGAAAGGGTTCACCAAAGGAACAAAAGCCTCTGACATCAGGTCTGTCCAGGAGAAAGCTGCCTCTTCAGCCCTCGCTCCAATGTCAAACAACTCAGTTCTTCCCCTGTATGTCTCTGGTGCCTTTCAAGCTGCCTCCCCCGTGCTGGAGCCTGAAGGGTGTGAGTCCGAGTAAGTCCATACTTGGGCCCTTTAAGAGGAGCTGTCTGGGGCTGCAGCTGCCTCAGCCTCCCTCAGTCTTAGTTCCCACTGGTTTTTCCAGCCAGAAGTTATGGAGACTTCTCTTCCTGGCACTGGAACCCTGAGCTAGGTGCCTGGTGTGGAACAGGGACCCCTCATTCCTCAGGGAGGACCTTCCCAGCCAAGGTGTCCCTCTTCATTTTTATCCACCACATGTGGATGTGGGACCAGCCCATTGTGCCTCTGCCCCTCCTACCAGTCTCAATGTGGCTGCTGCTTTTTTTTTTTTATCCTCACCCGAGGACATTTCTCCACATTTTGTTCAGATAGAGTGGGACGGGGAGAGAGAGAGAGAAACATCCACATGAAAGGGACACATCGAGTGGTTGCCACTCGCACGACCCAACCAGGGCCGGGGACAAACCTCAACCAAGGCACATGCCCTTAGCGGGAACCGAACCCAGGTCTCTCTGGACCGCAGGCTGGCACCCCAACCACTGAGCCAAACCAGCCAGGGCGTGGCTGCTTCTTTAATTTCGTAATTGTAGGACTTCCATTCAGCTTGATTTCAGGCGGTTTTGAATGATGGTTTTCTGTAGTTTAGTTGTAACTTTGATGTGGTTGTGGGAGGACCCAATACCGCGTTTACCTACGCAGCCATCTTGACCAGAAGTCTCTGGACTTTTTCTTTCTAAGGACTGGAGAAGATTGCCTGGTACTTGAGGCCTTCCTAAGAATGGAGCCTGGAGTAGACTCGGGTATGGCACTAGCCTTGGAATACCACTTCCCCTTCAGGGGAATCCTGAGAGACAAGAGTAATCCAATGAGAAAAGGCCACACATGATGAAAAGCATTTGACATTCCTTTGATCTCCCTCACCCTCCAACTGGGTGGTATACATCAGAATCTAGTGACATTTCTTTAAACGCAGATCCCTAGACCCCAGCCAGTCTTATTGAATTGGCTTACAGAATCAGTCTCCTCCAAAGAAGAGATAGTTGAGTTAGGCTCTGTTTCGAAATGTGCAGCATACAATGTACCCTCTCATAAAGAAGAAATAGCTTCTTAGAGGATGCTGCTTAATGGCTTAATCTGTTTTGTCCTTGTCCTTCTCCTTAAATGTCTGATTTAGCATCAGAATGAGAAGAATGGTCTATTAGTTTCTTAGGGCTGCCATAACAAATTATCACAGACTAGGTGGCTTAAAATAATAGAAATTTATTCTCTCACAGATCTGGAAGCTAGAAGTCTGAAATCAAGGTGTTGGCAAGACCCCAACCCTTCCTATGGCTCTAGAGGAGAATCCTTCTTTGCCTCTTCCAGCTTCTAGTGGCTTCTGGTTTGTGGACTCATCACTCTAATCCCTGCCTCTGTCTTCACATGGCCTGTTCCTCTGTGTCTCTGTGTCTCAAATCCCCCTTTCTTTTCTAAGTACACCACTAGTCATTGAACTTAGGCCCACCCTGGTAATCTAGAATAGTCTCATCTAAAGATCACTACCTTAATTATACCTGAAAAGACCCCTATTCCAAATGAGTTCCCATTGTGAGATTCTGGATGGATGTATCTTTTGGAAGAATATCATTCAACTCACTACAAGTAGTGGCTGCCCTTTAGTGCCAGAGAGGCAGCTGATGATGGACATCCTGAGAAAGAGGCAGGGAGGAATAAATGGAGAGAGACAATAAATATACATGGGTATATTAACACCAATAAATGAAGATATGAATGGTCAACTCTAGATGCAGGCACTCTGATAGGAGGTCTGACATATGAAACTATTAGCTAAATTTTATGCTTTGGTGAAATAAGAGAAGACAGTCCATAAAGCTGATTGAATAGTGTTTAAGTGGCAAAAATTTTTTGATGAGTAGATGTTGTTGGAAAGCACCATCCTAAGGTGACTTCAAGAAGAAGGAAATCTTTGCAATTATTATAAGTCTCTGTTTCTGTTATCTCAAATATCACCTTAACTGGAGAGAAAGAAAGGTAGAGTGGAAGTCTCATTGCTCACATTGATATTCCTGTGGCTTTGGTCTCTAGGTTACTGTAAAGCTCCAGAACAATTTCTATTTGCCAAGTCTACAACCCTAACTGATGAGTCTGAGTTTCCAGTTGGAACATCTTTGAACTACAAATGCTCCCCTGGGTATTTTGAGAGAACATTCTCTATCACCTGCTTAGAAAATTTGGTCTGGTCAAGTGCCGAAGATATCTGTAAAAGTGAGTAACCCCATTCTGGGAACTAATTTATGTATGTTAAAGCATCTGTGGGATCTGATTTGATTTTTTTTTTTTTTTTTTTTTTTGAAGGTGAGATATCTAAGTTTGCCCAACATATTTAAATGGAGGGTGGACTTGCAGGTCAACCCTTTTTATTGTCTGGATTTCTGCACCCTGACCCAATATTCATTTCATAGGAAAGATTCACACAGAAGGAATTAGAGGGAAATTTTCCACTGGCTTAAGGTTACTTTTATGGCTAAAACCATGAAATGAATAAAAAAGGGACACAAAAGAAAATGATGTGGGTCACAGTGAACCATGGTTAGCTAACTAAGATGGAGGGAAATCCCAAATTATGAAGCTTTTGATTTAACTGGTATGATGAGAAACCATTCTTTAGCCATGAATGACTTTTATTGGGAAATGCAAGGTAGTCCTTTAAAAGTGGCGTTCTGTAGCTGCTTGATTCTAAGGTTGTATGGCGAGTTTCCTCAAAGTGGCAATTCTTTAGGAAACTCACAAATATATAAGCTGTTCAGTATGCTACACTCCAGTCTGAATCTTAAAAACAAATGTGAGTTGAACTATATACCTACTCCCAAATTCTGCTTTTTTCTCATAGGAAAATCATGTGGAACTCCACAAGAACCCATCAATGGCATGGTGCATATAAACACAGATACCCATTTTGGATCATCAGTTAATTATTCTTGTAATGAAGGGTGAGTTGGGAGCACTCTCTCTGGAATATGGGTTCCAGAATAGCAGTGTTCATCTCTGTCCCAGTCTTTGATAAGCAAACTAGACGACTGCCCCCTGTACTTCAAAAAGTAAGCAACAGGACTTGAACATAGGCATATGACCAAAATAATCTAAAAATGGAGGAGGAGTCTATATCTGCATTATAAACCGGGAGGGAACCATGCTCCTGCCAAAGGTAGCACATATGAACCTGGTAAGATATCCACTGGATAAAAAGGACCAGCCTACCAAGTCAGTAAAATGAAAAATACTCATTGAATCATGCAAACATCCTTAACTGAGATCAGCAAGTACTGTAGCTGAGTTGGAGGACCTAAAGAAGGAATTGGGAGGGTAAATGTTATGTCATAGCAGTTCTGGGAAATATAAGCACTAAAATGCACACAGAGAGGGGACCCTACTGGAGTTTTTGCTCTTGAATTTTCCTTGACAGTAACCGAGCTAGAAGCCAATACCCCTACTTAGAGGGAGCAATTAAAGAAAGTGTACTGCCCTGGCTGGTTTGGCTCAGCAGTTGGAGTGTCGGCCTGCAGACCAGAGAGACCCAGGTTCAGTACCCGCTAGGGGCACCTGCCAAAAAGAAAGAAAGTACGTAGTATTTTTAGTTGCTACAATAAATTCAGAGAAATAAGGTATATATGTATATTACATCTTTCTGCATACACTGCCCTTGGTCACTGGCTCCATGCTATTCTACCCAAGTAAGATCTATGTATTGTACCTATGACCCAGCTATTTTAAAGTAGAATAAATCAATATTCACTCCTGCTCACGTTGTCAGAGCCTGGAGCTTTAAACACCTTTCCATACAATCTCTTCACCAATCCCTTCTCACCTCTCATTGTGAATAAACCTAAAGCTCTTTCTGTCATGAACAAAATACAACACCATGACATAAGAAGGAAGAAAGATACAGCAATTGAAAATATAAAAGACCAATCTGAGAAATCAGAGAAAACATTCCTCTACAAATCAGTATACTCCAATAAATAAGGGAATGAACTCCAAAACAGGATATTAGAAATCTCTCATATCTGTTTGTAACATATAACCTATGAAGTAGTAAGAGGTATTTCTGAGATTTAATGATCCGATATTGGTAAAGTTTATATATGAATAAACATACAGTAGATTTAAAAAGGAACAATAATCAGAAGATTGAATTCTAAATAAAGGAAAAAGAAACCAAACAGATCATGAAATTGGATTAATTTCTCCAGAATAAATGAAGGATAAGACTGGAAATCACACACACACACATACACACACAATCACACATATTGAGACATGAGACAAAAATTAAAAAGTAAAAATTGATGAACTATCAATTAGGAGATATGGAAGATATATTCCCAGGTTAGAAAGAAAAAGGTTAGATTGTTGAAATCCTAAGGCTTATTGAACAAATGCAAATTAATGATAAAAGGCCCTCACCCTACATGGAGAAACTATATGAAATTCAGACATTTAAAAAATGTACAACTCTCCAGAGATAAAATAAACAGAAAAAAATTATATGCTCATCAGATGTTTCTTCCACACACTAAAGAGTGGAAATTTGTGTTTTGAGGGAAAATATTGTGCCATAAAATATCTGTACTCTGCCAAGGCATAGAAGTATAGTCTCACATAACCAAGAACCCATTACATATACCAATTAGATATATTTCCTGAAAAAAGAATAATTCCCACATTCCTTCAATCAACAAATATCCCTTCAACACCACAAGCTTAAATGTCTTTGGACTAGGGCTAGAGATTGCACGTAAATAACATAATTATTGCATTGTGTTCGTGCAGGACTAGAAATGAAGATGGATTAAAGAGGTAGGAATTTAAACTTGTTCTTAACAATAAAGGACTAATTTGCAGATGGAGATAGGGTTTCTTCCTTTCGGTCTCCCATGTTTTAATTTGTCCTGTAATTGGTAAAACCCTCTTGGTATTATTTCCTCATTGTGACTTAAGTGAGAAATATGTGTAGGGTATAATCATTTTCACCTTGTTTCTAGGTATCAACTCATTGGCTCTCCATTTGCTGTTTGTCACCTCTCAGGCAATAATAGTGTCACTTGGGATAAGAAGGCACCTGTTTGTGAGTGTGAGTGCAAATACTTTTCCCCATAATTCCCTCCAGTTGATCCTGATTTGACTCTGTAGTTCCAAAGAAGACATATGATCCTTCTTGCACAGAGTAGCCTCTCAGATATTTGCATATTGGAGTCATGTGCTGCAGGGTCCTCCTGTTTTGGTTTTGGTTCTTAATTTTAAGAGATAATTTATCTGAAACTGTGTACTTGAACTCAGGTAAAACTGCTCTACTCGCCTAACCCTGTCTCTGCCACCTCTTAATAGCACATAACAACCCCAGGAAGAAGAGAGATTACTCTCTTCCTTATTATCCTTACTCTGAATGATGAAAGAAAAATGTATTTTTCTTAACAATTTCCCCAAGCCCTTTAGTCATTCTGCCCTTTCTTCTCCCTTCAAAGTCTTCCATGCACCAGCCCTAGTTGTATTTGTTCGTGATTAGTTGACTCTGTCTATTCAATGGGATATTGTAAAGTGAATCTCCAAAACTGTGAGGAACATAGAAGACTGTCTGATTACAAATTGATAGAGTGTTAAAGCTGTTTAAAAAAATCAGTATCACATGCAGAGTTGATGGCAGTAAAAGTGGGTACAAACTTCTAGAAGGCTAGTGAGGGATATATGCAAAAGCCATAATGCAAATACCCTTTGACCTAGCAATTCCATTTTCTAAAGTTTATCCCAAGAAAATAATCGTGGGATTTTCCCATGATTTTGGTCTAAAGGCACTTAATGCAATAGTATTTATAATAGTGAAAAATATTAAGAATCTAAATGTCGGCATGGTTTGAAAATAGCTAATAGAAGAAATGCAGCTTGTTAAAAATGATCATACATTTTAAGAAAGGTGTAGGTATACAATAAGAAATTAGAGATTGAGATGCTTCATCCAAGTGGAAATAAACACTATATCCATTTATCTACATGCCTGAATATTATCCAGCTACAAATATCATATTCTAGAAAATATACCCATAGACACACATTCATGTACATTCATACATATCTGACATGATATGCATTAAATTATCAGAAATACTTATTTTTGGATCATTATTATTTTATTCTTTATATTTGTTCTTATTTTATAAAATTCCTACAGTGAATTTACTTATTGTATTCACGCACACACACACACAAACATTGGCTTTTAAAGATGCAAAGAAATAAATAAGAAGCTGTACAAGGTGCCTCCTTAACCTGCCCATAATTTAAATTCTCTAAAAAACTTTAAATTACCAAGGTATTATCAGTTTACTATAAAACTTCTTTTAGGTCTAACATCTTTTGTAAGGGCTTATTTCTAATAAAAAATGTATCCACTTCTATGGTATTTTTGAGTCAATAAACATTTAGCTGAGTGAATATTGGTTATATATGTGTATGTGAATGTGTGTAGTTATTTATACCAATATTTTAAAAATTATTATGTTCTAGTGGAACATAATAGTCTTTTATCATTTTATTATCCCTGAATCAGTGATTATTTCATTTCCCATGATTTATATTTTTTTATATTTTTCTTTAAAAAAAATAATTTTCTTTTTTTTAAATTGAATTTATTGGGGTGACATTGGTTAATAAAATTATATAGGCTTCGGGTGTATAATTCTATAATATCTCTTTTTGGAGTATATTTGACATATAACATTGTATAAATTTTAAGTGTACAGTGTGTTAATTTGATGCCTTCATATATTATAAGATATTTGCCATTGTAGCTATAATTAGCATCTCTATCCTGTTACATAATTATCCTTTCTTTTGAGTAGTTAGAATAATTAGCTTCTAGTCTGTTAGCAGGTTTGATGATAATAATACAATATTGTTGTCTATCTTCACTGTACTGTGCAATGTATCTCTAGAGATTATTTACTATTTGTTCTAAATTTATACACTTAAACAACATCTGTCTTGTCCCCTCATCCACCATTCCTTGGTAACTACCATTTGTTCTCTGTTTTTATATGTTTGGCTGTTTTCAATTTCACCTATTAGTGATATTATATACCACTTGTCTATCTCTATCTGACTTACATCACTTACCACAATGTGCTCAAAGTCCTTTATGTTATCACAAATGACAAGTCCTCTTTTTTTGTGGCTGGGTAATATTTTATTGTATATATGTACTATATTTTCTTTATTAGTCCATCAATGGACACTTAGGCTGTTTCCATATCTTGGCTATTGCAAATGATGCTCCAGTCAACATGGGGGTGCATACATCTTTTCAAGTTAGTATTTGCACTTTCTGTGGAAAAAATACCCAGAAGTGGAATTGCTGGATCATATGCTAATTGTGTTTTTAATACTGTTTACCATAGTTTTTGCATTAATTTAAATCCACACCAACAGGGCACAAGGATTTCCAGCAGTTGTTATCACTTGTCTTCTTAATGACAGCCATTCTAACAGGTGTGAGACAACTCTTTGTATTTTTTTAAAGATGTTTTTATTGATTTTAGAGAGAGAGGAAAGGAGATGGGGAGAGAGAAACATCAATGCGAGAGCAAGACATTGATCCGCTGGCTGCCTCCTGTACACTCCCCACCCGGGATCAAGCCCACAATCAGAGCGTGTGCCCTGACCTGGAATCAAACCTGCAACCTTTCAGTGTACAGGAAAATGCCCAGCCAACTGAGCTCACCAGCCAGGGCTCTTTGTGGTTTTAAACTGAATTTTCCTGAAGTTTAGGGATGTTGAACATCTTTTCTTGTGCCCATTGGCCATCACATATCCTCTTTGGGGAGATGTCTACTCAGGTCTTCCGCCCATTTTTTAATCAAATTGTTTTGCTGTTGTTGAGTTGTATGACTTCTTTTTATATGTTGGATATTACCTTATCCAATATATGATTTGAAAATTTTTCTGTAATGAGCGTTTTTTGCTTCCTTATATTCCAAATCGATGGTTGCTTCTTGGATTTACATACTCTACTATTGAATCTGTGTAAATTATTCTTTATTTCAGTTAATGCCTCCTTCAATTCTGACTGTGCATCCATAATTTCTGATTGGTCCTTTTTTATGCTCTTGAAGTCCTCACTAAGTTCATTGAGCATCCTTATAAGCAGTATTTTGAAATCAGCATCTGTTAGGTTGCTTATGTCCATTTCACTTATCTATCAAGAATGGAATCTACAAACAAATTGAACAGGTAGAACAGAAACATTCTCATAGATACAGAGAACATTTTGTTGGTTGCCAGATGGGAGGGGAGTTGGGGGAATGGGTGAAAAAGGTGAAGAGATTAAGAAGTACAAATTCATTGCTAGACTGACAAACCTCAAAGGGAAAGGGGTTGGGGGGGGGGGGAATAAACCAAAGGACTTATATGCATAACCAATGGACACAGACAATAGTGTGGGAAAAGGCAAGAGGTGGGTGGGAGTGGGGAGGAGGGGGTCAATGGGGGAAAAATGTGGAACATCTTTAATACATTTTACATTCAACAATAAAGATTTTTTTTTAAAAAAAGAAAATTTTTCTGTAGGTTGTCTTTCTACTTTGTTAATTGTTTCTTTTGCTTTGCAAAAGTTCTTAAGTTCAATGTGGTCACATTTGTTGATTATTGCTTTTGGTGTTTGTGCTTTGGTGTCATATCCAAAAAGTCATTTCCAAGATTAATATTAAGGAACTCTTTTCCTACATTTTCTTCTAAGAGTCTTATAGTATCAGATCTTATATTTAAGGCTTTGATCTACTTTGAGTTAATTTTTGTGAGTGGTGTATGATAGGGATTCAATTTTATTGTTCTGTATGTATTTCTTCCAGCACCATTTGTTGAAGAGCTTATTCTTTCCCTCTCTGGTGCTCTTGTCTGCCTAGTCAAATACTTGTTGACCATATAAGCAGGAATTTAATTCTAGGTTTTTTGTTCTGTTCCATTGGTTTATGCGTCCATTTTTGTTCCAGTACCATACCATTTGTATTACTGCAGCTGTGAAGTGTAGTTTGAAATCAGGACACTTTATTCTTCTTCCTCAGATTTTTTTTTCCTATTTCTGTGAAGAATGCTATTGCTATTTTGGTGGAGATTACATTGAATCTATAGATGGCTTTGGGCACCGTGGACATTTTAACAATATTAATTCTCCTGATCCGTGAATATGGTGTTTCTTTCCAATTATTTGTGTCTTCTTTGATTTTTTTGGCAACATCTTGTCATTTTTATTGTATAGATCTTTCACTTTCTTGGTTAAATTTGTTCCTGAGTATTTTTTTATGCTATTGTAAATTGAATAGTTGTCTTTATATTGTTTTCAGATGTTTTATCCTTAATGCATAGGAAAGCAACTGATTTCTGTCTGTTGATTTTGTTTATTTATTTATTTTTTTATCCTCACCTGAGGACATTTTTCCATATTTTGTTCAGATAGAGTGGGAGGGAGAGAGAGGAAGAGAGAGAGAAACATCAACGTGAATGGGACACATCGAGTGGTTGCCACCTGCACGACCGAACCAGGGCCGGGGACAAACTGCAACCGAGGTACATGCCCTTAGTGGGAACCAAACCTGGGTCTTTCTGGACTGCAGGCTGACGCTTTAACTGCTGAGCCAAACCAGCCAGGGCTGTATGTTGATTTTGTATCCTGTAACTTTACTGAAATAATTAATTAGTTCTAACAGTTATTTGGTTGAGTATTTGGGATTTTCTATAAACAGAATCTTATCATCTGAAAATAATGACAGTTTTACATCTTCCTTCCCAATTTGGATGCCTTTTATTTCTTTGTCTTTCCTAATTGCTCTAGCTAGGACTTCCAGTACTACATTAGATAAGAGTGGGGAGAGTGGCACTCTTTGTCTTATTCCTGATCTGAGAGAGAAAGTCTCCATTTTCTCCATTGAGTATAATGTTAGTGGTGGGTTTGTCATACATGGCTTATATTATGTTTAGGTATGTTCCTTCTATAACCAGTCTACCAAGAGTTTTTATTATGAAAGGATGTTGTACTTTGTCAAATGCTTTTTCTGTATTTTTTTAAAGATGATTGTGTGATTCTTATATATTTTTTATTAATGTGAAGTATTACATTTATTGATTTACTTATGTTGAAATAGGCATCCCAGGGATAACTTCATGCTGTATAATTATGTTTATGTGTACTTTAACTTTGTTTGCAAATGTCTGGCTGAGAATTTCTACATCTATATTCATTGGAGTTATTGGCCTATAGTTTTCTTGTGCTATCCTTAGCTGGCCTTGGTATCCGGGTAATACAATGCTGGCCTTGCAAAATGAGTTTGAATATATACCTTCCTCTTCAGCTTTTTAGAAGAGTTTGAGGATTGATTTAATTCTTTTTGAATGTTTGGTAGAATTATTAGTGAAGCCATCTGGTCCTGATGTTTTCTGTGTTGAGATATTTTGATTACTGAATCAATCTCTCTGCTTGTTATTAGCCTGTCAAGATTTTCCATTTCTTCTTGATTAAGACTTGGTAGGTTGTGTGTTTCTAGATTCATTTCTTCTAGGTCACCTAATTTGTTGGCAAATAAATATTCATAATAGTCTGTGATCGTCCTATGTATTTCTATAGTATCACTTGTAATATCTTATTACTCATTTCTATTTATTTCCTTTGAGTCATTTCTCTTTTTTCTTAATCTGACTGAAACTTACAAATTTTGTTTATTTTTCAAAGAACCAGCCTTTAGTTTCATTGATCCTTTCTATTGCGTTTCTGATTTCTATTTCAGATGAATCTCTTCGTACCTCACATGGTAGTCTTACTCTTTTCTTCATTTGTTTTCTTCTTTAGTGAAATCATGTGGTGACTTCCAGGACCAACTTCCGCATGGCCGTGTGCTCTTTCCACATAATCTCAAGCTTGGGGCAAAAGTGTCCTTCGTTTGTAATGAGGGGTGAGTGTGACATGGATAGTGACTTTCTTGGGTTCAAGGGTAAATCCACAATGGGCAGCAGACCTATGGAAAAGAAGTACCCAGGGATATTAATGTCTGGACAGTTTTGCAATAAGTGGAAGAACTTAGTAGCAGCACTATCAGGAGCTAAGAAACATGACATGTATGTAATTCAATGTTGAGTACAAATATAAATTAAAAACTGACCTTGAATTCACAGTTAAAACTTGAAGTAAATGGATAAATTGTTGTTTAGAGGCAGAAAATGTAATTTTATGAAAATTTTGCCAGTAAAATGTTTGATGTATAAGACAAACATTATTTGTAATATGATGTCAAGCAAGGATAGGATTTTTTTTTAAGAAATTTAAAATAAATCAATAGCAGAATTTGGATAAGTGTTTTAATTCCATTATAAGTCCCTATCAGTGATGTCATTGACATTGGGCTCATAATGGCCAGTGTTATTGTTATGGTTAGTATTATTAGTTCTTTATATGCATCCAGTACTCCGAGTGCTATGCGCTTTCTGTTGGAGGTAACAAGATTGGGCAGTACAGCAGTTAATTTTAACATTTCCCTAGGAATCTTTGACAGGTACAAAGTCTACCCAATAACGGTGAGCAGATTTTAGAAAGACAACAGGGTTCAATGATAACTTATGCATTTCCAGGAGGCAAAGACTCCTCCCCTCGTCATTTTTCTCCCACAGCATCATTTTTCTTCTAGAACATTTGCTCAGCACACTTCAGTGAGCCTCTTTCTGGCTGTTACAAATGTAGTGGCAAGAAGAACGATGACAGGTCTCTGCAGATGTTCTCTGCTTTGCTCACCTGGGTGGAGAGCTGTTGTTCCTTGTGACTCACTAATGAGAATAAGTGGGATGTCACAGGCTGTCTGTGAGATGGGGTTTGGGTCTAGAGCACAGGAGGGGTCCAGCTCTGTATTCAGTTACTTCTGTAGGTGACATTGGGCTATGATGTCTGTAGGACCATGAAGTTGCTATCTCTGATTGCTTTGCCCATCACAGGATATCATGATTCTTTAGAATAATTTGGCATCTGAGTTCCTGCCAGCTGCTGATTCTGGTCCCAAATGAACAGAGACTTTCAGCTGGGCCTCAACCTAAGAACCAAATGGTATTTAGACTGAAGAGACCAACCTGAGTATCTATTAATAAGGAAGGAAGAGATGGGAGTTGCTTACCTATTTGCTACCCCCTCCCCCCCCCTTTTTTTTGCTTTAGTTTTCGATTAAAAGGCAGCTCTGCTAGTCATTGTGTCTTGGTCGGAATGAAAAGCCTTTGGAACAGCAGTGTCCCCGTGTGTGAACGTGAGTAGAAAGAACAGCTATGCAGCCTGGGTACCTCTCCTTTCTACTTCCAATGTGCTGTGCCTCATGGAATCACCTGTTGTCTGAATCTTTCACAAATTACCTATAAAAATACAGTTTGTTGGAAGAATTTCAAAACAGGTCATGTAGGTCTTACACGTTGTGTTTATGTTACTAATCTATAAGTTACTGAGTTAATACCAGGGTTGACTTTTGTGGAGAATATGTAGAAAGAAATTAGATGTACAAAGGTGTACCAAAGTGTATTTATTCATTTATTTTTCAGTTTCTCTTATGTATATCTGTCCTTTTATCCCATCATGTATCTAAACTATTTATCCTGTTATTTAGTCTGGAGTATTGACTGAGGAGGGGCTCCCGACATGTCAGAACTTCCCACATGGGGAAAGTACTGAATAGGAAAGACGATCATATCCCTGTTTTCATGGAGTTAATTTTCCACTTGGGGAGGCAGACCATGAACAAGAAAATAAATAAATAAACATATAAAAAATTGAATGCATAAAAGGGTATGTTAAAATTGATAAGTTATAGATAAAAGAAAACAGTGTTAGGTGAAGAATTAGTATGGTACAGGGAAGTGAGTCCCTATTTGAAATGATGAGGTGCAGTGCCCTAAATTTCCAAACTGCCCACTTGAATAAAACATGCAAGATTCAGAAATAGATAAATAAATAAAAGTGTGTCATACACTAAGAGAATACTGGTTTGTCCTACTCTGTTTACCAAAGCAAAGCAAGACTTTTTGAAATACCATTTTCTTGATGATTGGAAAATATTCATTTTACTTTGGATTTTGATACCTTGCTAGAAATCTATTTGTTCATTGTATGAGATTATAGTTGGACTTTATGAGAGCATTTCATATGTATAAAACTCAGATATCCATCAAACTCAACCTTCGCAACACACATAAAGCAGAAAATAAATTTATAATTAAACTTTGGATAAACACAAACACATAGTTAAAATCCAGGTATGAGAAATCAATCATTGTTTTATGTACTAAAGCCCTCACTTGTTTATACATACAATTCTGACAGCTTGGGTATCTCTTTCTCGATTTATATCAGTTTAGAAGCATCAAATTAGTTTTAGGGAGAGAATTGCTAGAAATAGATACACTAATAGCAGGAAGAAATGATAGCTTGGAAAAAAAAAAGAAGAAATAAAAGCTACCTAGTGCTTTTGAATTTGACTGTAGAAATCAATGTATTCTGATGACACTATTGTGTGTTTGATGTTGGCACTGATGATAATGGTCTTCAGTCATCAACAAACATTTACATCAGCTGAAAATGATAGTCCACGTTTCATAAACTTCATGAAGATTTCCCTGGAACTTCAGATCTTTGAGAGCCAAAACCTTATTTATCTTGTATCCCATTGTCAGCCCAGGACTCTTACCACCCCTGACATATAGTAGGAAGTAAAATGGTTGCTGAAAAAAAAAAAACAACAACAACAACAAATTAATTACCTTTCAAGTTTACTAGAATCTTAGCTACCTGGAGAGTCTTTTGGACTTTTGCAATAAACTGTAATTTAAAATCTCACCTTCCTAAGTTCCTTCTTAGAAAATGTTTTACATATATAAATTCCATCCACCTTAGTTATATTTTCATAGAAAGACATGTGTTTATAACATACTCCCTGGGTACCATTATTGTATAATCATTTTGATTGAAACTCTAGTGAAACCTAATACTCTTGTTTTCTTTCTAGAAATCTTTTGTACAGATCCTCCAGTTATCCTTAATGGGAACCACACAGGAACTTCTCTGAGAGATATTCCCTATGGAAAAGAAATATCTTATACATGTGACTCCCACCCAAACAGAGGGCTGACCTTCGATCTCATTGGGGAGAGCACCATCCGCTGCACAAGTGACAGTCAAGGGAACGGGATTTGGAGTGGTCCTGCCCCTCACTGTGAACTTTCTAGTCCTTCTGGTCAGTGTACATTTCACTACCCCCCCCCCCCCCGCTGCCAGATAGAACAGTATATCTGGGCACGAAGCTCCGTATTTCTATTGTGACAGTCATTTATGTCTCATAACAAGACTTTGTTAGGAATATCAGGCACAGAAGTGTCTGCCAGGAGGATAACAGACAGCTCTGGAGGTGCTGCACTGAGCCTATTTGGCGGAATTGTGATGACCTACCTGCTGGGGTGAGAAGTGTAGGATGGTGAGGAGAGGAATAGAGAGTGGAGGGAATCCATGAGGCCCAGAGTTTATAGAGGATACGTTAAAAGCAATGAAGATAAATGACAATGAGAATATTCAGTTATGCCATCTCCGTTACTAGTTGTTTTTATACTAGAGAGATGGTGTGCAGAGCAAAACGTACATGTGGACAGAGTAATTTACTTCAAAATTGGTAATGCTATAGAAAGAATTAGGAGAGTCCGATGTAGGCATCTGTACTCCTTTTGTTGCTTCTAAGTGTTCTGCTCAGCCCATTACTGCATTTTGTTGACCCTTCATCTCACCTTTAGCAAAAGGAACTCAGGATGACCTGGACAGGTGAAGTGGGTGGCTGTGCTCGTGGCCTCTGTTTTTCATATATTTCTACCTTTAATGACAGTACCTGGCAAGGAGAAGCTCCTTTGTGGCTGCGATTGTCCACACCAGCTCTGTCCTCTAGTGAGGACAGACAGCATTGACTTGGTCATTGGTAGATTCTAGTGGTATTTCTAGCTGGTGCCATCTGTAGGTGAATACACATGATCCTGGTTAAAGGCTGAGCGGTCTGGGTTCAGACAACTAGCCTTCCCACTGATCCTCAAACACTGAGTGGCTTGAGACTTGCCTGCCTGGGTCTTCATGTGGTTCTGTTAGTCAGAGATACTAGATGTGTTGGTGTGTTCATACTTCTGTGTTTAACTGAATGTCTTCTCTTGCTCTTAGCATGTCCACCTCCACCCAAGATTCACAACGGGCATCACACTGGAAGACATGTATCTCCATATCTTCCTGGGGTGTCAGTCAGCTACACTTGTGACCCTGGCTACCTGTTAGTGGGGAAAGCCTTCATCTTCTGTACACACGAGGGAACCTGGAGCCAATCTGACCATTACTGCAAAGGTATCTCTTATTCTTGGTGGTTTTTTATGGAAGATTGATGCATGAGACTAATAAGTCTGAGAGAGATCATTTCTGAGAGGATGATGACATGAGTATCAATAGAGGAGAAATGCAGAACAAGCAGTAGGAAGGAAGGCTACCGAAATATCTGCAACTCTACCAAATGAGTAGGAAGAACCGATGGAATTTTCAATAATAAATAGACATCAAATACTAATTTAAAGTGCTTTATGGGCTTTTTATTTATAAAATATTCCAGCTTTAAAGGATCACAGGTGGTCCTCACAAATCATTTGGAAGGTCAGTAAGAGGCTAGAAGCCCTTTGTTGTGGGGACAATAGAAGTGAGGTCAAGGGCAATTGGTTTCAGTATTATTGGCTGTGGAGTCTCACTATCATGTCCAAGACCAACGGTAGGGTGTTTATTTTCTCTTCCCTGCAACAAGTCCCAGGAATTATTTTAGTTATTCCTGCCTGTGTTTGAAAAATTAAAATACAACTTAAAATGTTGTATTGGCAATATTCTAAAAAGCTGCAAACGGGAATTAAAAATCATATTCTGTGACTAGAAATGTTACTAAGATCATCACAAAAGTGATTTGTGTTTGTCTCCTCAAGAATCAGATGAGGTGGGATTATTATCTTTGCTATCTTACCGAGGAAGAAATTGAGGTGCAGAGAGATCCAGTAACTAGTCTGTGATCCGCAGCTCAGGAGTGGTGGTGCTAGGATTGGACCCCAGCTCAGCCCCTGCTTTCAGACTCTACACTTTGTACGTCTCCTTTTAAATGTGGTTCTTGACTTTTCAAAACTAGGAGTTAAGAGATTTTTGTTTTGCTTGTTTCTTTTCTATTCTTTCACGTTTCAAATACTATGTAATGGCAGGGATGAGGCATTTTTTAATGTTAAGGACTAGTTAGTCTTACTAATGCTGTGGTTACAGGAATTTATGTCCCTCCCTGACCTAAAAGTCTCTGAAATCCTCTTTGGCCTCCTACCTGTCCATTTTAGAGACACAGAAGGCCCACCATAGTAATGGCAAGTGACTCTGTTTTGGTTATTTGCCAAAATGGGTAGCACTTACAGAGTCCCTGTGGCTGTTCAGAAACCAGAAGCTCACTCTCCCTTTTTTTTTAAAGACTTTTTTATTGATTTTTAAACAAAGAGTAAGAGAGAGGGAGAGAGAGAGAGAATCATTGATGTGAGAGCCAGACATTGATCATCAGCTGCTTCCTGTAAGCCCCCTACGGGAGATCAAGCCTGAAATCCAGGCACGTGCCCTGACTGGGAATCAAACTAGCACCATTTCAGTGCACGAGATGACGCCCAACCGACTGAGCCACACTGGCCAGGGCCCCTCCTTGCTTTAGTTACATAAGAAGTATGATGATTCAGGGAATAGTTTGATGATTAATTATTCAGATTAGGACTCTGGGAT
This sequence comes from Molossus molossus, assembly GCF_014108415.1. NCBI lineage: Eukaryota > Metazoa > Chordata > Mammalia > Chiroptera > Molossidae > Molossus > Molossus molossus. Next base: position 33,291,610 of record NW_023425356.1, read on the forward strand.
AGTTGTCCTGAAAATAAAAGAATTGTATCCTTTTCTCCTGGCATCTGCTTTCTTTTCATTTAAGTAAAGTTAATTTTGTCTTAAGTTCTGTTCAAGCATGGCTTATTCATTGTCTAGTTTTAGAACGAGCAAAGCCAGCCAGGACCCTTGTTAAAAAGACAGTTTCTTAATCTGCATCCCCAAGAACTTGGATTCTGGCATTTTGAGTTGGGGTCCAGAGGTCTATTTTGAACAAACCCACTAGAATATTCTGATGTAGAAAGACCACAAACAATACTGTGAGAAATAGCACTTCACCTGGTTGGGTTTTACAAAGAAAAAGAAAGAAAAAGAAAAGAAAAGAAAAGAAAAGAAAAGAAAGAAAAGAAAAGAAAGAAAAGAAAAAGAAAAGAAAAGAAAAGAAAAGAAAAGAAAGAGAGGGAGGGGAAGGGGAGGGGAGGGAGGGGAGGGGAGGGAGGGAGGGAGGGAGGAGGGAGGGAAGGAAGGAAGGAAGGAAGGAAGGAAGGAAGGAAGGAAGGAAGGAAGAAGGAAGGAAGAAAGAAATTAGGCTCTTACAACTGAAAAACAGGCTTTGCTTAAATCAAAGAAGGTGATGCTGGGCAGGGAAAGAAAGCAAAGTAACATTGAGCTGAATGAGATAAATTAAATTAATTAGAAAGTTGATATTTTAAATTCAGAATCATGATTCACTAATGCCTTTGTTCTATGTACAGAAATAGGGCAGAAACGGGCATTTAATCAAGAGGCAAAAAGCAGTATTTGTTGTATTGCTGGAGAGAGTTAGTGTGATCCTGTTTCCTTATGGTACCACCCAAGAGGATCCAGGCTAGAGCATGGTTCTCCTAATTCCTAATCTTTCCACAACTTTTCAGTTGCAGAGCTGTTCACAATTATAAGTGGATTACAGTACATTCCATATTTCCTAACTTTACCTAAGAAAATAAAGTCAGAGAGTTTTAAATCCTAAGATGTTTGGGGAGGGGATATCAATTTTCATTGAAAACATGACCAATCTTTGCTGAAGGGAAAATGGGTTGGGTGTCCTAGATCCGTTCATTATGGCAGTTACAACTAACAGTTATTAATAAAGTATCAATTTCTTTCTGATTTTTCTTATTTCAGAGGTAAAATGTAGCCTCCCACAGGTTTTGAATGGAATCATGAAGGAGTTGGAAATGAGCAAAGAATTTCAATATAGAGATAATGTAACTTTGGAGTGTAAAGATGGATATACTCTGGAAGGCAGTCCCTGGAGCCAGTGCCAGGCGAATAACACGTGGAACCCTCCCCTGGCCACATGTATATCCCGTAAGTGCAAGAGCAAGAACAAGGAATGCAGGTCCTTCCCAATCGTGGCACTGTTCATTCATTCCTCTGTGCTGGCATCTAATGTAGTGTGATGTTATGGCACATGATAGAGCTGAGGAGTGCAATAGGAGCCCCCAATTCTTCTCCAAAAGTCCTTAGTAATGAGAGGCAAGCCTTGCTCCCCTCACACTTCTCAACCCATTCTTCTCTCCTGGGGGATACCTCTGAACCACTTTTGTCTATATCACCCTATTGTTGCATGCATCCCACAGTAATGATTTGTTTATAGCTCGGGGCCTTAAAAGTCAGGAGCACATCAGTGATAAAGCAGGACTTCAAGAATTCAGTGTGAGTCAGGAAGCATCTTCCAAGTTTTAGAAATCATGTTTCACTGAGCTCTGTAGAAGAGTAGCCCTCTGCTGGCAACTAGAGGGTAATGTTAAGATAGAAAATTCTAAACCCAGATTTTGTACACATCAAGGAGCTGATGAGTAAAATTAACAATGAATAACTTTTTTTAAGTTTTTTTTCTTTATTGATTTTAGAGAGAGAGAATGGGAGAAGGGGAGAAAAAGATAGAAACATCAATAAGAGAGAACATTAATGGGCCGCCTCCTGCATCCCCCTCACTGGGGATTGGGCCCACAACCTGGGCATGTGCCCTGACCAGGAATCAAACCAGGACCTCCCAGTCCATGGGTCGACACTCAACCACTGAGCCACACCAGCTGGGCAACAATGAATAACTTTTCCTAATCTACGTTAGTGCTCAGCCTCCCTGACCTATTCTTATGATTCTTATTTATAGTAGTGAATACCAAGATTGGTATTGCTAGCTAATCTGATTTACCAATAATGTCTCCAAGTTATAAACTCATAACTCTCTTAATATCAAATTATATTCACTTTGGCAAAAAGTTCACTGTCTATCTGACTGGATGAATGCCTTTAGAGGTTTCTGAAGAGATGTCTATGAAAGACAGAAAATCCACATGGTGGGAGGACCACCCTACTAGATATTATAACAAAAGATGAAGCCACAGTACATAAATCACTTTAAACTGGCACAAAACAGGCTCACTTTTATAAGTGGAACAAAATAGATATTAATAAAATAAAGGTTATTATAAATATAAGTAAAAGTATCTTACAAATGAAATATAATAGTTAAGACAGCATCAGTCCACAGGGAAGGTAAAGATGATCAAGTAATATAGGTAGCTTGGAAATAAATTTAGAACCTTTATTTTTGTCTTATAAAAAGTACCAGATGTAATAGAGTTAAAGTTTTAAAAGTCAGTACAGAAAAGCTAATGTTAAAAATAAGTAAATAAAAGACTATTTATCAAACTGCTGGAAGAAGGCCAGTTCTTTGGATTTTTTGATATGATAGAGAAAATCATCAAAGATCAACAAATTTGACATACCTATTTTGGAAAGTAAATAAGAAAGCAGTCAACAGATGAGAAATATGTGAAAAATATAATGAAGAAGTAATAGCATTACCATACTGGTAGCAGTAGGGGTAGTTGTGGAGGTAGTAGAGGTTATAAAAATTAACATATATTGCCGACCGGTATGGCTCAGTGGTTGAGCTTTGACCCACACACCAAGAGGTCTCTGATTTGATTCCTGGTCAGGGCACGTGCCCAGATTGTGGGCCTGATCCCCAGTGGGGGGCATGCAGGAGGTGGCCAATTGATGTCATCAATGTTTCCATCTCTCTCTCCCTTCTTCTTTCTAATATATCAATAAAGAAAAAAATGAACATATATTGATTGAGTGCTTATTTCCACTCTTCAAAAGTTAGATAAAGAGATTCTATAAAGAAGTAAAAACTTAGATGCATGGGACCATGTACCAGAGCGAATGTACCAAAACATTTCATGGTATTAGAATCATGTGATATTTTCCTTTTGTTCTGTGTTAAAAATTTTTTATGGCATTTCTATTCATTTTATGATAAAATAATAAGTTTTTAAAAAACCAGACCACTGAGTACACAAGATAAAATGAGATTGTCTGAGTAAAACCAATGGTTTTTTATATTAGAACAAAATTGGACTGTGTAATGATAAAAATTTGGATAAATTGTCACTGGGTGAGGGCTCCTGCTTAATTTTGTTGAGTACTAGACTGATGCATTTGTGACCTTTGTCTTCCTTTTAGGCTCACATAATACTCTCATTATTGGTAAGTTTTATAAAGAGTTTGCTGAAAAACTCTAGCATCGTGAGCAGTAAGTATCCACTTACAATGAATGAAATGTAAAAAGAGAGATCACAATATCTTACATTGCAACTTCATTTAGAAAGGAAATAGTGGTAAACTCAGGGCAAAACTGGTATCCTCATATGCATATAGAGTGAGTGTCCTCTCTCAAAGGTTCTGTACTATCTTTGAACCACTAAAAATGACTAGTCATTCATCTTATTTTATTGTAGCTGGAGAATACAACCTGAGGAACAATTGAGGCTTTGCATTGGGTATTTTTAAAAAAATAAAAATCTTTTATAAACAATTGAATAAATTGGAAGCCACAAACACCACTTTTCTAAGTCCATTTCTGTGATCTGAATATGTAACAGGAATAGTGTTATGACAGAGTTTGCTTCAGAGGGAATTGGTAGAGTCTATTGCACAGAAGAGCTCTCGTGCCTGACACAAGAGACATGTGCAGGGCCCTGGAGAGCTGGAGCCCGGGAGACCCAGTGCTGTTCTCACGTACTTGGTGAAAGAAAGGCTGCTGTTGGACTAAAGGTTACAAAACTGCTCTGCTCACTCTTTACCTATAACCCTGTAAAAGTAACACTAGTGTGCCAGGTTAAACAAGTAGCAGAGGAGAAATCTTAAAGGTAAGCCTGTGTCAGTGTTTTTTAAACCAATTTAGTTACTTTAAAAAAAAAAACTATTGGCAATCTCTAGAGAGACTAGATATTAAGACAGAGGTTAAAAACTATGGGTTATATTTTCCATGCATTTAATTACCTTGTTTTATTGTCTAGGCACATCCTTTGGTGTGGTCTTCTTTATTGTATCCATGATTGTTTCCTGTTGGATGATTCTGAAGTGCAAAAAAAGGTCAGTACAGCCATATTCTCTTAGAAAAATGTTTATTACTGTACTTGCCTACTCTTCCAAGCCAAAGAGAAGTAAATGAAATGTAAAAAAAAAAAGTACTACATAAATAGATGTAGTAATTCTTATAAAGAAGGCCTTTGATGCATAGAGAAGTATTCACACTAAAAGAAATACATATATATGATGCTAAGACTGCTTAACATCGTGTATATATATACACACATATAGATGTGTGTATATATATATATGATTTTAAGAAAGCTTCTTTTATTTTTTTATTGTTGAAAGTATTGCAGATGTCCCCCTTTTTCCCCCATTGACCCCCCTCTAAGAATGCTTCTTTTAAAAGCTTAGAATTTTAAGAAGGACTTGAGTTTTGCAAAAGAGAAAATAGACAAAAGAAATTTTTCCAAAGGTGTTAATGAGGCGATTGGTAACCCAGTTTTGCTGAGCCAATTCCACACTTCCACCCCTACACACAGACCCTATAGGGAACTGGAAGTTAGATAGTGTGCCCCACTGGTAGACCCATCTGAGGCTGCCAGTGCAGAAGAATTGAGGCTTTGCATTGGGTATTTTAAAAAAATAAATCTTTTATAAACACCAGTTAGCTTTTAAACTTACAAAAACCTTTCAAGAATTAAGATCTAAATAAAGAAACATCTTTGGGAAGAGAACATACACAGCTTTTGTATTAGTTGGTTTAATTATAATAAAATCAGTGAGGTCAAAGTCAAAGAAATCAATGGTATATGTTTAATTAGTAAATTCTATACCGAAGAGAAACAGTTTATAAATTTAAGTAAACAGTTTTCTAAACAAGTGCAGTCTCCTAAAGAAGCATTATAGAAATTGAAGTTCTAACATTTCACAAAGGCTGAGAATGTAAATTTTTAGAGTATCAGAGCAGAACTTTTTGCCAATAATCTAGTCATTTCTTTCCTCTACCTTCTTTGAATTCCCCACACTCTATGAATTTATTTCTTATATTCTTAGTCTCCACAACACTCCTCATCGCCCTCCCCTGAGAATGAGCTCATTCTGTGGGCTCTCAAAATAATTTTTATCTAATGAATTTTTACCTCTACTATGTGCAGTATTCTACCAGTTTTGACAATGAGAATAACAAAAGCTAACATGTTTGTTTACATAATGCTTTATCATTTATTGTCTTCTTTGTTCCTCAAAGAACTCTGTGAGGTAAGTAAGTACAAAAATGTTGTTATCCCAAAGCAGAGAAGACTCTGAGAATCAGAGTAGTTTAATCACTTGCTTAAAATATACCAGTAGGAAGTTGTTAAGAGTTCGGGTTTTGGTCCTAATTATCTGACTCAAAATCGTGAATGCATTCAGCTATTCCACTGACAATTTTAGTTGTACGTTTCATAATCTGTATTACTGAAAATTCAGTATCCAATACAAAGCTGGAATATTTCCTTTTATTTCATATATACCTCCCCTCCTCACATCTACATAATTGTATCTGTTTTAACTACTCAGGTATATTGAATCAATATTCTTCTGTAGAACAGTAAACAATCTCTCATTACCACCATTAACCAACTAGATAGCCATTCATTCAACATATACTCACCAAGGCTGTATTCTCTCACACCCTATGTATTACTCATCATCCAAGACAACTTTCAGGTCATTTGCTCATCTAACTACATCGTCACTGCTCCTTGGAAGCCCATACCACCTGGATGTACAATCTTCTACTTCCTCATGCATGGATCTCAAATGTACCCTTCTTCATCCTATGGAAACTTTGGCTCCTGACTCAGTTTTCTTTTTTGTCTCAACTGGTGTCCTCATCTATTTTCCATGAGAGGGTAAAGAGTGAGTAATGAGGAAATAGTAGAAAGTGATAGAGTGAGTTTACTTTTTGTGCTTTCATTCTTAAATCCCTAATGTCAATGCATACTTGAAGTCTAAAGGTACTGGTATTACTTATCATTCATTTATATTAAATAACCCCCAAAGACGCGGTGTAGCATATCATGTAAGGCCATGGGCTTTGCAATCATTAAGACCTGTGTTCACACTCACTTACTAGCCTGAAAAATATGGATAATAACAGTTCCTATCTCAACTTAACAGAGTGTGTCACTTATGATGAATGTCACAAAATGTTAGCTATTGTTATTTATACATTAATGCTATTATTGACATTTAAAAGTGATTAGATACTTATTTTACTGTCAGTTCTCATATACCTTCATGACAACAACTGCTACTTTTCATACTCTAGATATTGTACAAAATACAGACATATGTTTCACTATCCGGAGAAAAGGAAGCCTTGTGTAAGACTACAAGGCAAACCTGTTTACATTGTGAAGCTTAAATGTACAGTATTTATTAATCAATATAACTTTGGGAATAGAGAAATGTGTTGTTTTAAGGTGTGGGCACTTGTCCCTAAGCAGTTTAGTTTCAACACAACATGTAGGATGGTTTTAGTATTATTTTCTAATCCAAGTTTTTACTTAGTCTAGAAAAGTGTGTCTTGGTTACATTTTTCTTCTTAAATACCTTACAAAGATATGGGAAACCTGAGACAAATTATGCCCTCAATTTCAAAATGACAGCTACTGACTACCTTTTTTAAAAACTAAAATCGATGTAATTGTTATTTTTTCCCGTCTTTTTCTCCTCTGCCAATTAGCAGGAATACAGATGAAAAACCTAAAGAAGTGAATATGTATTTATATCCCCAAAAAGTCAGCTGTGACCATGCTCAATGTCTGCAAACAAATGAGGAACATAGCAGGTACCTAACACACAAATCAAGTTAAAAATGTTTTCAATAACACAAGTATCAAAAATGGAAACAGGACTTAAATATGATATTGCACCCAGTAGATCACTGTTACCAAAGATGTTCGAAAGTACTTCAGGATCTGGAAACACCATTGTTGTTGTTGTTGTTGTTGTTGTTGTTGTCTTTCCTTGGATAATTGTTATTCCCAGTGATTTGGGGTGAGGATACTGTCAGTGCTGTGCACAGGCAGTTTTTCAAAGCATTCCTATATTTTTGTGCACTTGCCATCTGTGGAAGTGGAGTTCTGGAGGTGCCATTGGGAAAAGAATTTCCTGAGGCCCCCACAGGAGGGTGGGTCTGCATGGAAAGCTTTATTGATGATGTAAAATTAAGGGGATTCCCTTCCAACTTCCAATCTCTCTTCATCCCACTATGGAAGAAGTCCAATCTTATCTTCAGCAGAGCTAGAATTACGGCCACTGCCCAGAGTCTCCTCTCCATATTAAAGCCCAGTTTAGTCCAGCATCCTGCATGTGGTGTCCACATGGACATGGGCCATGCAGCTTCTAAGGCCACATGGCTATAGAGAAAGAACAGGCAAGAGCACAAGGTAAGTTTGTGTCATGGAGCAAGAGTTCCAGAGCACAAGAACAGAACAAGGGAGAGAGAACTCTTCCCATGGATTATTTCTAGTTTTTTGTGGGCTTGCATTGGGGTCCACCCCCCACTCTAGCTGATCCATTTTTCCCCATGCTAGACTGACAGGCTAGACTATATCACCCGACTTCACTGTGCATGCGCCCATCTCCCTCTTTGTTCAATCCCTTCCCCCAGTGATCTGCAGGGAATTATATGGTGGTTCCCTGGAGAGAATGAAGCTGTAGTTTCCTTATGAAGCTGCCCAGATGACCATGCTTATGTCTGGCCTCCCCTTTGCTCTCTTCCTATTATTAATATTATTAACTAGCTAATTGTGATAACACATTTATGCTATGAACATTTGAAAACTAATAAGGTTTTCTTTTCCTGTGGAACCCAAGCACTTTCCACTTGGGTGTGCCTCAAAGTCCTTCAGCTTCCTTCAAATGTGCCAGATCTCTTACGGACCCAGTGGAGGTTTTAGCTTTACCCCTCCCCCTGCTTTCCCACTGTCTCTGAATTCTGTCCCTCACCTGACTCCTATGACAGCTCTCTCTTTTCTGTCCTCCACTTGGGTTTGTTAGCATGTCTTATCCCTTCATTCTACCTATTCAAGTAGCCCTACCCCAAGCTTTTGTATAGTAAATGTTCAGCTGTTTGCTAAAAGTTTGGGGTGAAAAGGGAAATTACACTACAACCCAAAGTTGGCACACAACAGAGAACTGAATATTAAAATATCACTTGATTTTGGCTTATTCCTGCTGGGTTACCTGCCTACAACACATTGCCACCTTTCTTCCGATCTAAGTTGCATTAACCCAGCTCAGGATTCACTGACACAAGCAGCTCTACAAATAGTTCCAGTCCAAAGAGATGTCCCTCTTTGGAACTCAGAATATTTCCTGTCTATCCCAATTTTTACAATATATTCTTTTCTTTCAAGAATAATATGTACTTGTTACTGAAAACAGAAAATACTGAGAAATATAAAAATTATTTGTAATACCCTCCACCCAGTGGTTATTATTGATAAGCTACTTTGCATATTATTTTACATTTGTAGGGTTATACTTTGAGATTACATTGATATGGTTTGGGTTTCACCAAATGACAACCATTCTTCCCATTGTCAAAAACTGTGTATAATTATATCCCACAGTATTCAACATATCATTTGTTCTTTTTTACCTAGTAACTCTATTGCATTCATTCACTTGCTCATTCATTATTCTACAAACATTGATTGGTCACTTATAATGTACCATACATTGTGTTTGTGTTTTTTCTCTCCCATGCTAAATTAACTTATGAGTAAGGACCATATTTTTAAATTTCCCAAAATTTACAAGTATAGATTTAATCAAATAAGAAGTATTTGGTAAATATTTGAGGGTCAATTTACCTAAATTTTATTTACCCTCAACTTTTTGGACGCATTTTTTTACACCAAGGTGAATCTCAAATTTTGTACATAGACTGTTGGCCACCTTTTAATAAAAGGGTAGAAATTTTCCTTAATGAATTTATCTCAAATTTTCATTTTTAAGATTGGAATTCTGAGCCCAGCCGGTTTGGCTCAGTGGTTGAACTTCGACCCATGCACCAAGAGGTTGCTGGTTCGATTCCCAGTCAGGGCACATGCCCAGGTTGTGGGCCCAGTCCCCAGTGGGGAGAATGCCAATCAATGTTCTCTCTCATCGATGTTTCTATCTCTTTCTCCCTCTCCCTTCGTCTCTCGCTAAAATCAATGAAAGAAAAAAAAATGGAATTTTGACCATAGCTATTCTACAGGAGAAGGTTAATCATTTGTGACAACATTTCATAGACAGAGTGAGTTAGAGTCTGTACCAAGCTGAAAACCTGTGTGCTCATGCCAGGTACAGGGTCAGATAGAATGATATATAGGTAAAGAGGCAGACTCCAAAGACACAGCCACATGTTAAGGCACATTAGAATGCTCAATGATGCCCTGGCCAGTTTGGCTCAGCAGTTGGAGCGTCAGCCTGCGGATCAGAGAGTCCCGGGTTCAGTTCCTGCTAGGGGCACATACCAAAAAAAAAAAAGCTCAATAATGACATATGATGTTGAGCTAGAAAGAGAACAATGATGAAGGGTCAGGTGGCAGTAATTACTGGGAGTGTCAGGTGAGCTGATGAGGGTCCATCTGTGACAAGACAGTGTTCCTGGACTTAAAAAAGAGGAAGGAGAGGCTTCAGCATGGCCAAGGAAGCACTTGGATTCCTTAGACTATACAGTACATCCTTTCCATCTTGACTGTGATAAGGGCAGGAGGACGTGCATCTGAAGCTGACCTTCCTCCAAACTGCCAGATCCTGTTTACCTTCTCCTGCCACAACCATGGTTTAGAAAAGAGACTGAAGGAAAGAGTTTGTGTGTCATGGGGGATTTGTATATTTTCTAGGAAGAAGCTCTTTTTAATTAGTTGCTCAACTCTGAGAACACATTTCCTTTGACAAAAGAAGAAATAGGGAATGGTCAAGTTATTCATTAATCTCTCTTATCTACTCAGCATCTCAATTTATGCGATACTGTTTTGTGCCCTACATAACTACCCCGACAAAGGGCAATAAACACTTCTTTTAAACTTGTGATTTATATGTGATGTCAGCATCATGGTTATCAGCATATATCTTCTGGGTAGTTCAATTGTTGACCATGCTGTCATCTAAATAAAAATTCCTTTTATTTCAGCGCCCTTCCTTGACAAAATACTATGAAGTCGAAGAACACCTTTAATTAAAATGATCATTGGAAAGGATCCAATTTATTTCAACACAGTAAGGTCTAAGACTCATAAAATTCTTGAAGTGACTTCACAGAGACGCAAACGTGCCCTCGAAGATGCCAAAGCTCTCCCAGATCCTTAGGAATCGCCCTCCTCTTAGCTTGGGTACTGTCACCCCATCTGCCTTCTTTGTGCTGGGAGCACACACTGTCTAGTCGGGGGAGGAAAGTGCCCTTGGGACATACGAAGAATCTCGGTTACTTAGAGAAAGAAGTCACCTAGGATTTCTGTTTTTAAGTTTGCCATTTGCCTCTCTTACTTTTAATTGTTTAACTAGATGACCCTTGAACAACGTAGGGGTGAAGTGGGGCCACCCAAATGAAAATGCTGTTTCTGATGAGTGGTTTGTTGAATCCTGGATGCAAAATCCCAAGATACGAAGAGATTGAAAAATATCCACTGTAAGTGGACCAGTGCAGTTCAAACTTGTGTTGTTCAAATGTTAACTGTAATATGGAATGGATTCATTAAAGAGAATTTGGGAAATGCAGGAGGAAGATATGAAAAACAAACAAGTCGTGCCCTGGCCGGTTTGGCTCAGTGTTAGAGCATCGGCCTGCGGTCCCGAGAGACCCAGTTTAGTTCCCGCTAAGGGCACGTACCTCGGTTGCAGTTTGTCCCCAGCCCTGGTTGGGTCATGTGGGAGGCAGCCACTCGATGTGTCCCTTTCACATAGATGTTTCTCTCTCTCTCTCTCTCTCTCTCCCCCTCTCCCCCTCTCTCTCCCTTCCACTCTAACTGAACAGAAAATGGAAAAATGTCCTCACGTGAGGATAAAAAAAAAAAAAAAAGTCACATATAATTTTGCTATCCAATGATAACCACAGTTAATGTTTTAATTAACTTTCTGCTCATCTTTCTTCATACATGTGTCTTTATACACAAATGTGTCTTTCTTAAATATCTTCTTCTTTGTTTATAGAGTAAAATCCATTGCTTTTAGACAAACTGGAGTAAAATATATCAGTTTTCACTTTCTCAAAGAAAAATAAGTAAATTCTGTTTAGTAAAAATCATTAAATGATTATAGGAAAGATGGGTTAAGAACATTCAAGAGAAATATCTAGGGGATAAAATAAACTTTGAATATTTTCTAAGCTCTATTTCAATTGTACTTTGTACTATGTTCTGTTTAAAAATCATATTGAAATTTAAATAAAAGAAAAACTTTATATAAAAGTCACTAGCTTACTTTTGAAGATTCAGAATATACCAAATATACCAATTTTACTCAGAAACATGACTTTTAAGAATTTACCAAATTAACCAACATGTATTGACACATTCTCAACATGTAGCCCTATAGTCTCTAAAAAATCTCCTTCTTATAGATCAAAAATTCATTTAGTATGATATTATGGACAATGCTAGAAAATATCAGAATCTTTCTAGATATTTAAGAACAGATTTGTACTGCTAACTTCTGCGTAATTCTGGTTTTAATAGTTGTTTTTAAAGTGTATTCTGCCACATTTAGTGAACCGGACTTCAACTAGAAGTTCAATTTAAAATGGTGCAAGAGAAAAAGACAAATACCACATGATCTCACTTATATACGGAATATAATGAACATAACAGTCTGAGGAATACAGTAGACCCAGACACATGGAGGTAGGGCACAGACTGACATCCCTCAGAAGAGGGGATGGGAAGAGATAAACCACAGAACTTATATGCATGTATACATGACCAATGGACATGGACAACTAAGCCGGGGACAGGGTGGAGGGGAGGTGGGGAGGGGGGTGTCAATGGGGTAAAAAGGTAAAATATCTGTAACAAAAAAATAAATAAAAATTCATAAAAATAAAAAAAATAAAATAAAATAAAAAAATAAAATGGTGCAAGAGAGAAAACAACAACAGCATAACCAGAAGTCAACTGACAAAGTGGGAACATGAGTTGCAACATATCACAGCTAACAAGTAAGGGGCTTAATGGAGAGTTAATAATTCAAAGACCAACTCTCCCCTACCCCCCACCTCTCCCTACATGGGCAAAAAAGATATTTATCCAGATCACCAAAAAAAAAAAAAAAGGCAAGTAGTCCACAAATATATAAAAAGATTCTCAATGGTTTGCTTAGTTGAAACTTTAGCAAATCTCTATCATTTCTTGGGTTTTGGGAGTAGTATTTTTTAAAGGAGGACCAGAAATTAACTATTTGAGAATTAGCTTTGCTTAGAATTAAAAATCCCTTTGTAATAAAAAATTCTAAATTCTTTTTTCCCCCAGAATGGAGTGGGTTGGTGTGCAATGTGATTAATACATAGCTAATGCCTGTGACATTTTCATTGTTAGAAGTCCATGAGATATTTTGTATTATTGAGCAAGTCTGTTAACTTCATGCCTCACATTTTTCATCTGAAATGCAGCAGCTGAAACAATTTCTCTCCAAAGCTATTTCTAATGCTAATCTAACTTTTTTGTCCTTTTGTACACTTAGATGTGATATGTAAGTTAATTTAAGACTACAATGCTTAAATGAAATTTTCTGTCTCCACCATTGCAAGAAAGAAATAAAAGATTTTACCATTGAAACTCTACTTATGAAATACAGTTTGTAATATATCTACTTTTTAGAGCCTTCAACACCAAGGAGAAACAAAATGAATATGTGTTCCTTCTGAGAAATGCCCTCCTTTCTGTATTTGGTTTCAGAACACCTGCTTTGGGTGTGGCATACCATAGTAATGTTCTTGCCGGTGATAGCTATTGGCTGGCAGATACTTACCAGGTGCAAGTAGAGGAAGGCCAATGTCAGAAACATGGTTTTTTCCTCTGTCTAACCATTCTCTTTTAGGTTTTTATGAACATCTAACGTGGAATTCACCAGAACAGTGGAAGGCCTTTTCTGAGAACATTTACAGGTCTATTAATGTGGCTGCCCGCACCTCTGAAAAGCATCATATAAACATACTAATTTAGAAGGCAAACAATCATCTAACATGTTTTATTTTAAATAATTTGTACTCTGGTAATGACATCCCCATATACCAACTACATCATACCACAATTCATAAAGCTTTAAAAGAGATCTACCACACAGCTCAGAACCTGGGTGTTTATGCATATTCGGCATTCTCTTCTCATTTTCTCTTTGGCAGTTTGACAAAAATCTTTAGGCAGAGTTACAGGAACCACTGTTTTTACTCCCTTATTTCATTCAAAGCCTTGTCTCTTGAATTCTTTTCCTGTGAGGACATTGGGTAGTTCACTGTCAATATGTCAATACCCTCCTTTGAACTCGGCCACTAAAATGATCTCAAGGCTAAGGAACAGAAAGGTCCGCTTCATAGGTCAGCTTGTTTTCCTGATTCAGAAAGGTTTTCTGTGCAGACAGTGGTATCTCTTTTTTGTTTTGTTTTGAGTGTCTAAAATTATAAACATCAAAATCTCTCAGAACATTTCAGCATTTGGTAAATCCATGCATTGAAGAATTGGATGAGGCTTGTTAAATGCACTTGACAGCAACACCTATCGTTGTATTCAGTATTTTTACATATTTATTGCACATCTACTACAGGCCTAGAACTGTCTGGGCACTAGAGAAAAAGCAAAAAAATCTCTTCCTCACTCATGGAGCTTGTCCATAAAAATGGAGCCTCCTCAGTTGGGTCAACTCAAAATAAGTTGAAGCAATCCATGTGAGCATTTTAAATTATATTAATACTACTTGGATGAACACCAGGTGTAGAAATTTCATTGATTGAAAGAAAATACCAGTAAAATTTCAGTCCTGAATCTAATCTCGTACCTGTAACTAGGAAACAAAACACTCAACTATATTTCCCCTAGCTTTTGGATTGTCTCACAAGAAAAAAACAAAACAAAACAAAAAACTTCTTCCAAGCCCTGAAATAGATGGGAAAGTTTTTTTCACCTTTACTGAGATACGATTGACATATAACATGGTGTACAGATGGTTGTAGAGAATGATAGATTCTCTGTTTTCACAAATAAGTGCCAACATTGAGCCTCTAAACTATAACTCTTTTACAACTGTGAGAATGAGCAGAAATGATCTTTCCCCAACATCAAGTTTCCTATTCACTGTTTCCTTAATTATACCCAATTTAATCTGTGTCATCACAGAGTGTCTAGATGTAATAATCCAAGATATTTAGGTGTTTATTCTATACATTGCCCCCATACTTAGTGTCTTAGATGCTCTGCCAGGAATCCAAATGTTAATTATGTTGGTCTGGGAGGAAGAGAAAATTACATGGTTTGTTGAACCCAGAAAGTCTTTAGTGGATCTTATGCGCAGAATTGTTTAGATATATAAGGTTTTGTAGTCCTAGAAGATGCATTTGAGGTTTGTATGGAGAGCTTCCCGTTCCTCACCATCCTGTCATTCCTTACCCCAGTGCAATACAGGTTCTACCCCACCACTGAATGAACAAAATAGAACTTGATGTGTATGTTGAATTGTTAAAAATATTTTTCTTGACCTGATTCCAAAAGTAACATAAGGTGCGTCAATATAGAAAACTGAAAATCACAAAGAAATAAAATATAATTGTGGCATATTTCCAACCAATCTCTTTTTATGTGTATAAATATACTGCTTTTATTTCAATGAAAGGAATACCAAAAGGTATATACTGATTTGAATTCTACTTTTGCTACTTATGAATATATTATAGTTTCTCACATTGATATTTTTTTACACTGCTTTCTACATAGAATTGCACCCTACAAAGCTACCAACCATCAGTTCCTTAATACTCTAACTAGACATTTAGGATTATATTTTTTCTGAAATTATACATCTTTGCTCATCTCTGATAATTTCTTTGGGATAAGCTCAAAATGGAACTGGTGGTTTAAAATCCATCTCCATTTAAAAAAACATTTCAGCCCTGGCCAGTTTGGCTCAGCGGTTAGAGTGTCGGCCTGCGGTCCGGAGAGACCCGGGTTCGGTTCCCGCTAGGGCACGTACTTCGGTTGCAGTTGGTCCCCGGCCCTGGTTGGTCGTGCGGGTGGCAGCCACTCGATGTGTCCCTTCACGTCGATGTTTCTCTCTCTCTCTCCCTCCCACTCTATCTGTACAAAAAATGGAAAAATATCCTCAGGTGAGGATAAAAATAAATAAATAAATAAATAAATAAATAAATAAATAAATAAATAAATAAATAAATAAATAAAAATAAATGAATAAATAACATTTCAGGTTTGGAAAAGTTACATTAAAAATTAAATGTTGGAGGGTGCTGATCCTCTCAAAATGTTTACTCACATTGCTTGATGTTTTTCTCCTTTGGCAACTAATAGAAAGAAAATATCCACTCCTTTTGTTTGTTTTTTACCACCCACTGTCTTACTTTTTTTTTTATTCTTTTACTAGTTATATAGGTTTACTCACAACCCTACAAATAAATATTGCTTAGTCTTAATTTTCCAGCATTGAGAGATTGTTTCATCAGAAAAGTTTTCTTTTTCTACTTCACCTAACCAATTCTTAACCATCCCAACTCTAGTGCCATTTACTGCTCCCAAGAATTTGCCACTTAATGCACCCTGATCCTCACCTCTTTCATGCATGTATATTTCATCTTCAATGAAACATCTAGTTCTGCAAGGGCCCCACTGAACTGAGGCTTAATTTTCTTAATGGCACAGTGTTGATCAATATTTTTGCCTCTCAGGGGTCCCCTCAAGAAACTAGGGGACATGAGTAATTTACATCAGGTGTTGGGAATGCAGAGGCCAAACCCCGCCAGGGCCATGTCCTTTCCCATCCAGGCCTAATGCACCACCCCAGCGCCGAGGCCCCGCCTTGCAGGGGGCCGACTGGCCCTGCCAGGTTCCATACCTTCTTCACTCCGGCCACTGCCCGGCCCAGGACACGCCCACTTGCAGGTCAGCACCTGACACCGTGATTCTAGGGTTTGCTGCATCTGATAACTTGATTCAGTGAGTGAGGTACCTGCTCCTTGGCTCTCAGGTTTCCCGCTAACCTCCCGGAAAATGACAGCGTCTGGCGGGGCGAGAACGACCTCTCCCCGCTGCCCTGAAAATGCCCATTTTGATGGTTTTAGTGCTCCAGTTACCCGCATCGTCGGTAGGAGCTTGGAGAGGGTGTGCGCTACAAATGGGAACCGGAGCGGGACCGGGAGCAGGCGGTCTGGGACCGAGGGCCGGGGAGCTTCGTTTGGTGGGTCGGGTTGCGGGCGCGGGACTGGGTCGACCTGGTGGTGAGAAGTTGGGGTGAAGGCGTGACCACAGATGCCCTGGTCTTTCTGTGTGCAGAGCAGAGCGAGGGTGGTGGGAACCCGTAGTGCTGGCGGCGAAGGTTTCTTGGCGCCGCAGGAGTTTGCCCTGCGCTAAGCTGTGTCCCTGGCAAAAGCTTGCCGGTGTTCGGGGTCTGAATCAGTCTTGATGAGAAGCGTGGACCCTGTAATCAAGGTGAGGGCTTGCTCTTGAGTGTTCTGGTGCACAGGGATGTTGCTAATGCCGGTGCTGTGCCCGTGGGGAGGGTTTGCGGTGTGTTCCCTGTGCGGGGGACGCTTTGGGGAATGGGGTGTTGTGCACCGCTGGATTGTGCTGGGGGATCCCGGGAGGGTGTTGCCTGCAGTGTGGAAGTGTCCAGAGCAGCGGTGCAGGGTGTCGGTCAAGGAAGCTCAGCGCTTGCTCTCTGTGGGGGCAGGGGAGCGGGTGCTGCGCGTGCGCGCTTCCACCAGAGGAGGCTCTGGGTTCCTGGGCTTCAGATGGTTTTGGAAGCGGGCGCAGAGCTTTTTGTACGCAAAGAGGATAGGTTGCTTGTTGGCCGATATCGGATTGATTTTATTTTTTTCTCTTTTCTTTTCCATTTTTTTTGGCCATGGAGCCATCTGTGTGTTCCTATCAGATACAGGCAGTATCCTCTTCTATTACAAATGGCTTTCTAGCATTGTTTTTCTTTTTTCATTACGTTGAATCCTATTTGAGGGGAGATGCAAAGCAACCTAAAAAACATTGTTAGCCAAACTTAGTGATAAATGAGTATCCTAAGAAATGTTAATATTGTCTTCCCCTACAGCTCATAAACTAAAGCTGAAGGCCCATCCACTAAGTTTATTTTGTGTTTCACTGAATGGAATATGTACTTTAAAATATATATGCCACGAAAAATAGCATGCTTATTGTATAAAACATGCACAAAGGACAATCATTTTTAACACTTGGGTATGTTTCCTTCTGTCTTTATATGCGCCTGTGGTTCAATGCCCAGTTACTGTTAGGATCCTGTGACATATACAGTTCATATGCTGCATTCTGTCCTTAGCAGTCACATTCTACAAGCATTTGCCTTATGTGTACCAGCTCCTGTGCTGGTCCTGAGGATACACTGGTGAGCGACAACAAACCATTCCTATTTCCATGATCCTTCTTTCACTATTTTCTATTGTGCACTCATGTAAACACACACACACACTCTGGAATATAAGGAAGGACTGTGTTTTGACCACTGTTAGATCCAGTCACATAGTAGGAAATCCATAAATATTTGCTATAATGTATTGAGAGTGGCAGACAGTAACCAAATTATAATACTAGTCTGTTATAACCCAAGAGAGGCGCTCTGGAGGGAAGGAACATGATTCTCTGAGAGCATTTAACAAAGGCTGGTGGAAGGGAAGACTTTTGTGCTCATGAGACAGGCCAAACTCTGCCACCTTGGGCCTAGCACTGGCTGTCCTTTGTTCTGGGAACATTCTCTCTCTTTCTCTTGCATAATTGGCTCCTTATCCGTCAAACTGAGTTGTGATGTTACCTCCTCAGGGACTTTCTCTGACCAAATAGTCTCAGGGAGACACACACATTCAAATCCCCCCAAACTTGTAGTCACTCTTCCAAAACTACCTTTTCTGCCCTCTCTCCACTGGAATGCAGAGATCATGTGTCTTATCACACGTGTGGTTCCAAATGCCCAATGTTTTTACCTTAACATCAACACTTGTATTAACTATTAAGTGCCAGAAAATTAAGTATAATATTTAGCTGGGGCTTAGAGCCAGGATAAAATTCCTCCTGCCTCTAGGGGCGGGGGAGGGGGTGGGGGGGTGGAGTTCTTTAAAGAGCCATGCTTAGAATGGGCTTCATTTTGTTTTTGTTTATCCTCACCAAAGGACATTTTCCCATTTTTTTGTTCAGACAGAGTGGGAGGGAGAGAGAGGAAGAGAGAGAGAGAGAGAAACATCGACATGAAAGGGACACATCGAGTGGCTGCTACCCGCAAGACCAACCAGGGCCAGGGACAAACTGCAGCTGAGGTACGTGCCCTTAGCGGGAACCGAACCCAGCTCTCTCTGGACCGCAGGCTGACGATCTAAACGCTGAGCCAAACAGGCCAGGGCATAGAATGGGCTTCTTATAGTGCCTGCAAAGCTTAGGCAGGGACAGCTGAGGGTCGGAGAGGCTGTGTCTTCTCCTGTTTATATAGCGTCTGCAGGGCTCACATAACTCCAGTCTTCTTGTTACTGATCATTAAAAAGTTCATTTATGGGGGAGGGGGAGAGGAAGGACAGTGGTGGTAAGAAGAAACTATTGTATAAAAGAAAACTAAAGCATTTAAAAAATATAAAGATTAGGCTTAACACTAGAAGTTGAAGAAAACTATAAACACCATTTGGAATAGAGGAAAATAAATAAATAAACTAAGTAGGGGGCAACATGAAAGGTAACAAAACTAGAAATAAAGAGGAGGAAAAACAAAGAGAAGTTAGAAGAAGAAAGGTAAAATAAGGATACAAAATAGTCGTGGGGATGTAAAGTATAGCATAGGGGATTTAGGCAATAATACTGTATTAACTATGTATGGTGCCAGGTGGGTACTGGACTTATTGGGGGGATCACTTAGTAAATTATGTAAATGTCTAACCACTATGCTGTACACCTAAAACTAATAATGAATGTCAAATATCATTGAAAAAAATAAAATGGGCTCTATGTTCTGAAAAATTAAACAAGAATAAAACTGTAGGTCATTAGAGAAAATATAAAGAAAGTAAAATCCCCAGAAGAGGGGGTGGTGGGGAAGAAATAAACCACAGAACTTATATGCATGTACGCATGAACAATGGACATGGACAACAAAGCTGGGGACAGGGTGGGAAGGGGGGAGGGGGATTCGGTGGGGAGGGGGATTCAGTGGGGTGGGGGGAAACATCTGTAACAAAAATAAATTAATTAATTTTAAAAATAAACAGTCTTTGAATCTAATCTAGCACCTGTAACTAGGTTACCAAACATGAACCATAGCTTTCCCCCATCTTTTAAATTTTCTAACAAGAGAAAAACTTATTTCCAAGCCTCAAAGTAAATGGGAAAGTTTTGTTTTTCAGCTTTATTAAGATATAATTGACATATAGCACTATGTACAGATGGCTGTAGAGAACGATAAATATGAAGGTGGGCAAAAGCAGGTTTACAGCTGTGAGTACATGAAACAGAGTTTATGTTGCATTATTTATTAATTATTGTATTGTTTTCCATACAAAAAACAGTGAACCTACTTTTGCCCACCCCTGTAGATTTGTTTTCACAAATATGTGCCAACACTGAGCCAGAGAACATTTCTGTTATATCACTCTTTTACTATTATAATATGTAACAGTAAACCCTTGATATTGTGGACCTCGAATTAACAGATTTCCCATTTAATGGACAAAATTTCTGATTCATATGTCATATGTGAAAATTAACACCCTGTTAATTTTAAGATTTTTTCAACCAAGATTTATTTATAATAAATTAACAAGGGTTTTTTGTTGTTGTTATTAATTCACTGTTATTTTTAACACATTTTAGCAAATAGGACATATATTGGGGGGAAACGCTGTAATGTTGCCAACATAAATAAATATTACATATCTTACAACTATAGTCTACATATTTAAATCCAAGAGTCACCACTCCAAAATCTTGTTGGAGGAATGAGCAGCATGTGATCACACCTTATCGGTAAGCCATGCCCCAACCATGTGGATTTGTTTACTCTCGGTGACTGGTGAATGCACATATTTACTAGACCTATTCAGTATAAATTTAAAATTACTGTGATACATATAGAAAGCTTTTCTGTAAATTGAACTTTCCATACATCCTCAATTTTAATTATACAAATGTGTCTACATAAGTAAAAATAAGTAAACTAGCTTATTTGTCAAATTTTTAACATACACATTTGGAAAATTTACTTTATTATATAACAGACTTTCTGCTTTAATGGACACCTCCTCACCCAAATTAGTCCATTATATTAAGGTTTTACTGTAATAATAATTTCCTCTCAATGAGTGTCCTATTCACTGTCTCCTTGATTATTCTTCCTTCCACTAAGTGTCATTATGGAGTGTCTGGATTTTATAATCTAATATACTAAGGTGGTTATTTTATACTTCACCTTCACACTTAGTGTCTTACTTGCTCTCCCAGAAACCAAACATTGTCTTGGTCTCAAAAGAAGAGGAAATTCCATAAGTTCTATGAACTCAGAAAGTCACATCTCAGATGCAGAATTGTTTAAATATATATAAAGTTTTATAATTCCAGAAGATGCATTTGGGGTTTATATGGAGAACTTCCATTTCCTCACCATTCTCTCATACCTGAACCTAATGTGATACAGGTTCCTTCCGCCATATTTTATGAGCAAAATAGATGTTGATGTATATGTTGGATTTATTTATTTTTCTTGATTCCAAATGTAACATAGGGTCAATATAGAAAACTGAAAAGCACAAAGAAAATAAAATATCCATAAGCCTATCAAATATTAGTTAATTGTGGAATATTACCAACTAATCTCTTTTATGTGTATCAATATACTAATTTTGTTTTAATAATAAGAATACCAAAAGGGATATATAGTGATTTGGAGTCTGCTTTTTCCACTTATGAATATGGCAGATTCTCACACTGATGTGTTTTTCTACACTGCTTGCTGCATGGAATTCCATCCCATAAAGTTACCTACAATTGATTCCTTAATACTTTTGCTAGACACTTAGGCTTTATATTTGTTTCAAAATCCTACATCTTTGCTCACAGCTCTGATGATTTCTCTGGGATAAACTCTAAATGGAACTGGTGCTTTGAAAGCTGTGTCCATTTTAAATCTTTTCACATATGGTACAATTAACTAAAACTTTGAGTGTACTGGCTCCATCAGAATGTTCACTCACATTGGTTGATATTTTCATTCTTTGCCAACTAATAAGAAAATGTCAATTCCTTTTGTCTGCTCTATAATGATCTTAACGTTACTCTTTTTCTAACTAGTCATACAGGTTTACTCACAACGCTACAAAAATCTTGC
The DNA here is from genome assembly GCF_014108415.1 of Molossus molossus. Classification (NCBI taxonomy): domain Eukaryota; kingdom Metazoa; phylum Chordata; class Mammalia; order Chiroptera; family Molossidae; genus Molossus; species Molossus molossus. Next base: position 33,313,516 of record NW_023425356.1, read on the forward strand.
TCATTCCTAATTTTTTAGCATTGTTTGAGAGATTGTTTAACCAGCAAAGTTCTCCCTATCTATTTCACTTAATCAATCCCTAACCATCCTAACACTAATGACATCCATTGCTCCCAAGAATTTGCCATCTAGTACACCCTTGTCATTACCTTTTTCAAGCATGTGTATTTCGTCTTCAATAAAACGTTTAGTTCTGAAACGGCAAAGGCCCTATAGGTTGAGGCCCAGTATGCCTAATGACAGAGTTTAATAATTTACCTTCCCAGGGGTCCTCTCAGACAGAGTCATTTACATTGGGGTTGGGGTGCAGTGGCTAAACCATCTTGGTGATTTTGATATCTAGCAGGCTTTGATGGGATTCTGTAGCAGACATTCAACTACGATCTCAATTATTGCCCCTAATAATGCCTGATTAATGCCAAATGTGAGCAAGGTCCTGGCACTACTGACTATCTAGAGGCCCCAGGACAAAAGTGGAATCCAAGGGGCGCTGGACATCAGGTGACCCAGTGTCTAGGCTCTGTGTTTCTGTTTTCAGGTCGATGCGCTCTATTCTTTCATCGGGCGTGCCGGAAAAGACACAATGATGACTCCTCCGGTCCTTGTCTTCCTTCCCAGAGCTGCCCACAGATCCACGTGGGTTAGAACCCATCAAGGAACGAGCCGCATTTCCTCCAGCGCCCCGCCTTTCTACTCTCGGAATGGCCCCGCCCAGTCGTGGACGCCGCGAGGTCACGCCCACCTGCGGTTACTTTGTGAGTCTAGCGATTGTTGCGTCTGGTGTCCGCACTCGAAAAGGTAAATGCTCACTGTCACCCAGGTTTCCCTCTGATCTCCCAGAAAATGACGGCGTCTTGCGAGCCGCGCAGGGCACCTCCCCGCCGCCCCGAGAGTCCCTTTTCTTCTTGGTGCTTCGTGGGGATAATTTTGGTGGCCCTAGTGCTCCGTTTACCCACATCCTTAGGTAGGAGCCCGGAGAGGGTGTGCGCTCTGGAGGCGGACTGAAGCGGGTCGGGGAGCAGGCAGACCCGAGCCGAGGGTGGAATCTCTTGGGGGGTCGGGTTGGAGGCGCGGGGTCCGGTCGAGCCGGAGGTGCGGAGTTGGGGTAGAAGGGTTAGGCGCAGATCCTCAGGGTTGTGCTGTGGCGGATCCAGGACGGTGGGTCCTGTAGAGCCAGCGGTGAAGGTTGCCGGGGAGGGGGGGGGGGGGACTGAGCCTTGCGGGGCGCTGGGCACCGGGTGCTGCCGGGTTTTGCCGGGGGTGAAGGTCTGTGTCCAGCAAAAGCTTGCAGGTGTTCGTGGACTGAGTCAAGCAGGATGGGAAGCCTTCGCGTGCGCTGAAGGTGAGGGCTTGCTCTCGAGCGCCCAGGTGCCTGGGGATGTGGCTGGGGCCCGTGCTGTGCCCGTGGGGACTGTTTGCGCTGTTTCCTAGGTGTGGCGATGCCTAGGTAAGTGGAGAGTTTGTACCCGGCTCCGGCTGTGTTGGGCTGGGGGAGCCGAGGCCGGTGTTTCCAGGTGTGCGCTTGGTGGAAGTGTCCAGGCCAGCGGTGCAGGGCGTGGGGCAAGGAAGCCCACTGCTTGCTTCGTATGGGGGCTGGGGAGCGCGTGTTGTGCGCGGAGTCCTTGATTTCTGGGTCCTGGGATTTCGACACATTGGGAAGGGTGCGCAGTGCTTTTTGTGCATAAAGGTAACAGGCTCATTGCTGCCCCCAAATTTTATCGATATTGGTTTCCAGGCTGTTGATTTAAAAAAAAAAAAAAAAAAAACATGGAGTCACCTTCATATTTCTATCCAATATAGACAATATCCGATCGTTTCAGTTACCGAATGCCTTTGGGGCAATATTTTGTTTTGTTTTTCATTAGATTGGGTCCTATTTAGGGAAGATCCGAAGCGACCTAAAAAATATTGATTTTACTCATACACACAGACTCATAAAGAGAGAGTAGATAGCTGGGGTTGGGGGGAGAGGTGGGCGGCGGTGGAGGGATTGAGCCAAAAAGAAAAATAGAGAACTCAGGGACATAGACAACAGTGCGGTGACTGCGGCGGGTGGCGGGGGTTGGGTGAAGGTGGAAGAGGGTTTAGAGGGGATTAATGACGATGAAAAAATTAAATTAAATAAACAACATTGGTAGCTAAACCTAGTGAGAAAGAGAATCGTAAAAAATGAGCAATAAGTAATGGTAATATGGTCATAAACTAAAAGCTGAAGGCCATCCTCTAAGTTTGATCTGCGTTTCATTGAATGGAATGAGTTCTTTTATATAAATATAAACTTAACATATATTAAAAGCACTTTTAGTCTATAAAATTATACTAGGAATCCTCTTTATATGTTTTCAGGATAGTTACTGAGTTTGAAGGCATAAAACAAAAGATAGTTGCATAATTTAATCACAGACATGCTGTTATATGATTTCTTTCTTGATGGTTCCAGGAAATTCTAGAATGACGTTATGCATTTGTATCTGAACAGAATTATATAGAATTTCTAGCTCATGTTTGTTTTCCTATTGTAAGTGGGAATTTCTATTTCAGGATATTCAGTAAATGTTAATAAAATTCACCTCTGTACTAACCCTCTTTTAAACGATGTTAATTACTAGGGCATTGGGGTTGCTTTTTTGCTTCTGTTTTATCTTGGGCAGTTGTTTGAGGAACATTCAGATATCAGGGTCAGCATAGTGAAAATCTTGAAAACATTTTGTGAGAAGGTATATCTTAGGGCATGATGGAAATGAAATGTTGGACTGTATATAATTTTAGAATTTAGAATATGATAAGAAAGAAAAGTAAAATTTTACTTGTATAGAGTTCTCCTGAGTGGTCTCACAATCTGCAGTAAGACCAATTCAGGGAGCAAAAGAGAAAAGGTTCCTCCAGGAGCAAAATAGATCTACTTTCTCTTTAGGTCCTTAACCTTATAGGAGAGGCCTCTGCATTCTTTTAGCCCTTTAAGACTTTACTTGATGTGTCACCATCACATTATTTTACATAATAGTTCTAACACATGTTAGGCTTTCCAGCCCACAGATAATTAAAAAGAAGAGGAATTACTGAAATTAAAATGACACTAGGAAGAACAATGACTTCTTAGTAGAGAAGTGAGTTTTGAAATGAATTTAGAAAATAATGGGGGACGATGTTTAACTAGATATATCTTTAAGACCTAAAATATTGATTTTTGTCTCTTCAGTTTACTGTTGAATAAAAATTCAGCTCATTCCCCAACAAACCAAAAGTTAATAGAATGCTATTGGAAGCAAGTGCAACATATCGTCTACCACCACCACTTTGATAAAAGCAAGGAACAATTATGTAAAATCTTGCTAAGGACCTTTCCATTTATTCTGTACTATCTACCTGCTGCCAGGCCACAGTCCTGGCTAGTCAAAGAGATTTAATATTTTATTTTTATGTTTTTATTTTCTTATTTTTAGGTGACTGTAGAAACCCACCATTTTTCGAGTCTATGACGTTAAAGGGCACCCCTAAAGCTTCATATTTACCTGGGGAGAGAGTATATTATGAGTGTAATAAAGGATACGTTTATTCATATTATTATCCCCTAAGTACCTTTTGTGAGCAAGCTGGCACATGGTATCCTGCTGATGAAGCTTGTTACAGTAAGTAAACAAAACCTTTTTGTTGTATGTATGTGTACTTGCTCTAGGGTTTTGGGTTATTTTTTACACATTTTTTTGGTTCGTTTTCCATTATGGCACTGATGATTTTCTCATGTGAAACTAGGTTTTAGATAGCAACTTTTTTATTTATTTTTTCTTTATTGGTTTTAGAGAGGAAGGAAGGGAGAGGGGGAGAGAGATGGAAACATGGATGAGATGGAAACATGGCCGCCTCCTGCATGCCCCCACTGGGGATGGGGCCCACAACTTGGGCATGTGCCCTGACCAGGAATGGAACTGGCGACCTCCTGGTGAATGGGACCACACTCAACCACTGAGCCACACCTGCCAGGCTAGATAGCAACATTTTTAGGCTTCTACAAATCTCCTGGGAATTTTTCTGAAGGCGGTCACTTGTCTGGGTAAATGTGAATTTTACATTTCCCCTTATAACAGTTAACTCAAGAAAACAATATTGTATGAATTGTAAAGAGATGTATAGAATTTTTATTTTATTTCAGTCTGTTTTGAAATTTGTATAAAAATGAATTTGAAAATTTTCTTTTAGAAAAAAAATGTCCAACTCCAAAAGTCCCAAATGGTGAAGTATATGATCCACAAATAACCTTTGAATTTGATAAAGAAGCTCACTTTTATTGTAATTATGGGTAAGTTGCTCCTTAGAGCAATAAGGTAAATGTTACTGTTTTCATCGTTTTCCTTCTCTTCTTAAGGATTCTCATAAAGTTGATTTTAACTTTTTTTGATTTTTGCTTTCTGTGTGACAAGTTGTACTTGGGCTTTTTATGGAGTCTAAAAACATATGCTTAATAGACAGAAATTTAAGTTGAAGGAAAGCCAAATTACATAACCCTTGCTGTATGTAATAATAAGCTTATTGTAAGCATCACAAGGATAGTAATCATGGTGACTTTATCCTTGACAACAAAGTTCACACTATTTAAAAAACAAACGATTTTCAGTGTTAAAGGAGGGCTCACAGAAATGTTGTGTTGTTTAAGTCCTCTAATCCCTTACATGTTTTCTGTCTGGTTGTTCTGTCCTTTGTTGTGAGCGGGGTATTGAGGTCTCTAACTCTTATTGTAGAAGTGCTGTTACGTAGAAATGTGCATCTCCTTTGGATCTGTTTGCTTCATATATTTTGAAAATCTATCATTAAAGTGTCAAATGTTTATAACTCATATCTGCTTGTTACATGTACCTTTTATTAATAATATTCAAAGTCCTTTGTTTCTTGTAACCTGTTTGAGTTTAAGTCTCTTTTATCTGATATTAGTATAGTCACCCCTGCTCTTTTGGGGACACTGTTTGCATGGAATATCATTTTCCGTCAATTCACCTGATTTTGTCTTTGGATCTCCAGTGAGTATCTTGTAGATAGCACATAGTAAGATCATGTGTTTTTATCCATCCTGCCAACCTCTTTCTTTTGATTAGAGAGTTTGCCATTTAAATGTAAACTAACTAGTGACAAGGTGGGACATCTGCCTTTGTGGTATTTGATGGATGGAATATTTTTGGTTTAAGGTTTTTTGTTTGGTTGGTTGATTGGTTTTTGGATTTTTGTTTTAAGTACTTTTAGTATATCAGCTCACTGTCTTCTGGGTTCCAAAGTTTCTCATGATCTGCTGATTATATTATTGAGGATCCCTTGTATGCAATGATTCATCCTCTCTCCCTAGTTCCAATATTTTCTCTTTGTCTTGGTTTTTGAACATTTGGTTGCAGAAGTCCTTAGGTGTTCATGGGGAATTGCTTCCAGCATCCCCCAACTCCCTATGGATATCAATCCAAGTCCTTTATATAAAAAAGCATAGTATTTGCATATAACCTACAGATATCCTCCTGTGTACTTTAAAGATTACTTTATACTTTAAGATTATTTATAATACCTAATACAATGTAAATGCTATATAAATAGTTGTTACACTGTATTGTTTATGGAATAATGACAAGAAAATATTTGTACACTTTCTTTTCAATAATATTTTCAATTCTTGGTTGGTTAAATCTATAGATGTGAAACCTACAGATTTGGAGAGTCAACTGGATGGCGTCTTAGTGTTGGTTACTTTGAAATCATTTTACCTGGAGGTCATTGAGCTCTTTGATGTTTATATTCATGGCTATTATCAAATTTGGGAAGTTATCAGCCATTATTTATTCATATATTTTGTCCATTTCTGTCTTTCTTCTTTTGGGATTCTTACAGTGTACATGTAGGTCTGCTTGATGGTATTCCACAGGTCCTTTAGGCTCTCTATTCAATTTTCTTTACTCTTTTTTCTTTCTGTTCTTCAGACAGAATAATTTTTATTATCCTAACTTCATGTTCACTGATTCATTCTTCTGCCTACTCAAATCTGCCTTTGATACCTCTAGTGGAATTTTTCATAGCAGTTATGGCACTTTTGAACTCCAAAATTCCTTTTTTGTGTTTGTTTTTTAGGTTTTCTCTCTCTTTATTGATATTTCAATTTTGTTCACACATCATTTTCTTGACTTTCTCCACTTCCTTATTTATTTCTTTTAACATCTTTTTTTTTTTTTTTATCCTCACTCGAGGACATTTTTCCATTTTTTGTTCAGGTAGAGTGGGAGGGAGAGAGAGGAACAGAGAGAGAGAGAGAGAAACATAGACGTGAAAGGAACACATCGAGTGGCTGCCACCTGCACAACCGACCAGGGCCAGGGACAAACTGCAACGGAGGTACGCGCCCTTAGCGGGAACCGAACCCGGGTCTCTCAGGACCACAGGCCGATGCTCTAACTGCTGAGCCAAACTGGCCAGGGCTATTTCTTTTAACATCTTTAAGTTATTTTGTCTAGTAAATCTACCATCATGCTATTATCAGGTACAGTTTTTGTTAATTTTTTTTAATGTACCATACATTCCTCTTTCTTTGTATGATTTGTGATTTTTTTTTTTTTTTTTTTTTTTTAGAAAATTGCACATTTGAATCTAAGGATGTGGTATCTCTAGAAATCAGCTTCTTCACCTTCTTAGACCTTGCTGTTTTTTTGGTATTGTTTTTGTATTTTGGGTTGTTGTAGGGTGTCTCTGTGCTGAGGATCAGCCTGAGATGTAAACTAAAGGTCTTCTCAGTTTGTTTCTGAGCCCTTCTCTGAGCACATGCACTCAATTTCTAATTTTACACACACACACACACACACACACACACACACACACACACACACAGTTGTTTTTGAAGATCCTGGCTCTTAATGTCTGACTCTTGAGACAGGAAAATAAAAATGTGAAGTGGAGAGAAAGGGTGTAGGATCTTTAAGTCCCCTGGATGTCATTTTAGCTGTGGAGGAAAGGGCTAGCTAGAGAAGGAAAAGATACCACAGCAATGGCTGTCCATCTCTTTGTCTACTTCTCTGTGAAAAGAAGCAGTAATCAGAACACAGATCCCTGATATTGTAGGAGAGGGCCTTTTCGCCCACCTGGCTACTGCAAGCTGTTCCAAGAACACATACACAGCTGCCTGCCACATGGTGGATGGTGAGGGATGTGTACCTGCTATTTTCCCAAGAGGTAAAATTTACTGAAATTATGTTTACTTATCTTACTCTGGAAGTTGGAAGCCTTCAGTAGTCTCCAGAGTTCCAAAATAGTTACATCGAGCAGATTCTGCCATTGAAATTGTAGTCTAGTTGAGAAAATAAAGTCCTAGTGCTTCCTACTCTGACATATCTCAGAATTCTCTCTTAAAACACTAAAATATGGAGAAAATGAGTGAGCCTTCATGGAAAAGACAACTGAAACTATGTACAAGCAGTTTCACTGACTATTTTCTTAACATGATCAAGTAAATACATTGCAACATCCATTTAATAGGGAGAGACTGCTAAAGCATTTTGAGGGTTACCAAATATTTAAGACACAGATTTTTCTCACAGAAATTGAAGCCTTATTGAGAACTATAATATAGAGAGAGAAATGTCAAGGCAAAATAGGAAAAGAGAAGTACCAAAAGTTATTCGTGATCAGTGTGAGGAGAATCCAGAAGCAGAAAGTACTGTGAATTTAAATATTGGAGAAGATTTCATCAAGTAGTGTGCCTGAGCTATTCCTAGGAATCTGATCTGATTTAAAGAATACATGCATACCTCGATTTATTGTGCTTTGCTTTATTGCCCTTCGCATATGTTGTGTTTTCTTTTTTTATTAATTTATTTTTGTTACAGATGTTTCTCTTTCTTTCCCCATTGACACCTTCCTCCCATTCCCACCCCCTCCCCTCCCCCCCAGCATTGTTGTCTATGTCCATTGATTATGCTTACATCTCATCAACATCCAGGCATAAGCCTCCACCAGCAAAAAGGTTACAGCTCAGCTGAAGGCTCAAGTGATGATTAGCATTTTTTAGCAATACAGCATTTTTTAGATTAGGTATATACATTGTTTCTTTAGAGATAATGCTATTGACACTTAATAGATTATAGTATAATATAAATATAACTTTAAGTGCACTGGTCAACCAAAAAAATTGTATAATTCAATTTCTTGTAATATTCACTTTATTTTGGTGGTCTGGAACCAAACCTCTGATATTTCTGAGGTCTGCCAGTATTAATAAGAGCTAAATAAAACTTACCTAGCACTCACTATGTACCAGATACTAACTCATCTAATACTGAAAACAACCCCATAAGATATATACTATTATCTCCTTTTCATAGATGAAGAAAGTGAAAAAGAGAAACATTGAGGGACTTACCCAAACTCACGTTCAAGTCAGTAGTGGAGCTGGGACTTGAATCCAGTCAGACAAGCTCTAGGTCCTGATCTCTGTACTCAGTTGTATGACTGAGCAGAATGGAAGGAGCAAAGATATAGAAATCGATGTGTATCTGATTGCCAGAGATAGCAAAAAGGCCAGACTGACAGGCATGACAGATTTATTTAGATATCTTTGCTCTTGGCCGATATGTGTTCAGATGTGGAAACTGTTTAATTAAATTCCAGATTTGGTTGGCATGTTGATTATATTGTGCCATTTAAGAAAATTCCCCCTCAAATTACTGTAGTGCAGAAGACAACTATATGAAATTTTCCTCTTTATTATGTACATCTTGTTAACTGGTAAAGAAAACAGTAACCTTTTTTTTTTTTTTTTTTTTTTTTTTCTCCATTAAGCTATTACTTAAAAGGTGCACAAATTCTAACTTGTCAACTTTCTGGAGACAATGTGTTTTGGAACTATGATATCCCCACATGTGAAAGTAAGTAAATTTTCACTTTAAAATTTAGACCAACAGTTCTGGACATTTTTGGTCTTGAGATCCACTTATGCTGATTTTCTTTAAATCATATGTATAGTTGACATACAATAGTATATTAGTTTCAGATGTACAATATAGTAATTGAACATTTATGTGCCTTACAATGTAATCACTACAATAAGTCTGGTAGCCCTTTGTCACCATATAAGTTTATCACATTGTTATTGAATGTAGTCTCTGTGCTGGACATTACATCCTGGTTACTTACTTATTTTAAATCTGAAAGCCTGTACCTCTTCTCCTTTTTCTTTGCCCATCTTCCCAGCCCCCTTCACTCTGCAACTATCAAATTGTTCTCTGTATCTATGAGTTTATTTCTGTTTCGTTGGGTTTGTTTTCTTATTTTAAGATTCCACGTATAAGTGAAATCATATGGTATGTGTTTCCGCTGTCTGACTTTTTTCACTTAGCATAATACTCTCTAGGTCTGTCAATGTTGTTGCAAATGACAAGATTTCATTCTTCTTTAATATTCCATTGTATATGAATGTATATTTGTACGTTATCTCACATCTTTTTTATCCATTCATTTATTGATGGAAACCTAGGTTTTTCTATACCTTGGCTATTGTATATAATGCTGCAATGAACCAAGGGGTGTGTATATCTTTTTAAATTAGTGTTTTTGTTTCCTTCTGATAAGTACCCACAAGTGGAATTTCTGGGTTTTATGATACTTATATTTTTAATATTTCAAGGAACCTCCCAACTGTTTCCCATAGTGGCTGCACCAATTTACAGCCTCACCAACAGTGCAAGAGGGCTCCCTTTTCTCCATGTTCCTGCCACTGATGTTTACCCTTTATGTTTTTTAATTAACAAAGATTCCAAGGAATTTTGCTTTATGTGGGTTATGTCTATTATTCATTATGTTGGAATGAAAACTAAGACATTTCAAAAAAAATTAATTTATTTTTTAAAACAGTAAACTCAGTACATGTTAAAATATGCAATATATTTTTTATAAAATAATTTTTAGATTTTCAAAACACTTAGTGGGAAAAATATTTTACATTTTTATAAATCTGTTCTAAATCTGGACTAAAGGAGGACACCTAGATTTAGTCTGTTGTGAAATAACACAATCTGTAGCTTCTGGAAAATTTCACTGTACATCAAGATGAAAGTAAAAAACAATATTTTAATATAATTGTGAACCAATGATTTAGTAAGTGGATATATTTATAAATCATAAAGCATTTTAAAACTAGCAGTGAATTTTATCTTTAATCTCAAGCACTTTTTCTCCTTAAATTTTCAGCAACTTCTATAATGACTAGAACAAACTTTAGCATAGCATTATAGATAAATATAGATATTTTATTATATAGGTATTTAATAAAATCTGCTTTCTTCTGAAAGTTCAGTTTTACATAGTTTGACTTGGGGGTAATAACATTTTCTCATATAAACATTATAAATGGATCTTGGATTCACAACTAGATTATAGACATCATATGTTGATGAATTTATTGAAGATAATTCATAGGATTTTACTAAATCTTGTCTTAATCTTTTATCTTTCTTTTTTCCTCTTTTTTTTTTTTTTTTCTGTTTTCAAGAGATTTTGTGTAAATCGCCTGGAAAAATAAGTAATGGAAAACACACAAATAACTGGAGGGATGTATTTGAATTTAATGAATTAGTAACTTATAGTTGTGATCCTTCAAATGGACCAGAAGAGTATTCACTTGTTGGAGAGAGCAAGCTTGTCTGTTCTGGGCCTGGCAAATGGAGTAGTGACCCTCCTCAATGTAAAGGTAATGATATTTCCATTATTTCCTTCTTCATTTGTAAATATGGTGGGAACACTTTGTAAACAAACAGTCATATGTGCTTCTTCCTCATGTAAAACTGACTTCCAATTTAATGTAATATATGTCAAGTTGAATCAAAAATAGTTCTACTGCTTGGCCGATGTGGCTCAGTGGTTGAGCATTGACCCATGCACTTAGAGGTTGCCATTTTGGTTCCCAGTTAGGACACATGCCCAGGTTGCTGGCTCCATCCCACTGTGCAGTAGGCAGCCATCATTGTTGATGTTTCTCTCTCATTGAGGTTTCTATCTCTCTCTCCCTCTCCTTTCTTCTCTCTCTAAAATCAATAAAGTAAAAAAAAATTTTTAATAAAAAATATATAGAACCAAAACTTCTAAACAAAATATCAACAAATCAAATCCTGCTGTATGTAACACTAAGAATGTATCATAGCTAATTAGGATTTATCCCATAAATGCAAAGTTGGTTTAAATTCAAAAATTAATCAGTATAATTTATATTATCAAGAGACTAAAAGAAGAAAACAACATATGATCATCTTATTTTACCCCTAAAAAGCAATCGATAGAACTCATCATTTTTTCATGATAAAAATTCTGAGCAAACTAGGAATAGAAGAAAACCAGATATCTCAACCTGATAGACAGCATTTACAGAAGTCTCACAGCTTACATTATTATTAATGGTAAAAGACTAATTTATTTCCTCCCAAGGTGGGAACAATGGAAATATATTCATTCTCCCACTCTATTCGGCACTGTTTCTACAACAAGCCAACAAAAAAACAGGCATAGCTATACGAAAAGAAGGAATAAAATAGTCTCTTATTTTATGACATTACGTGTAGAAACTTCCAAAGATTTTAGTTTTAGAAAGGTTGCAAAATACAAGATCAACTGAAGTCAATTGTATGTTTATATACTAATAATAAACCACTAGATATTGGCATTTTAAAATTGCCATTTAGAACACCTCCAAAATACAAAATACTTGCATATAAACATATCAATATGTGTGAAAATATTTGAATGCTAAAAACTGCCAAGCACAATAAAGGAAAGTAAGAAAGATTTTAATATATGAAAGGACATTGGTCATCGAATGGAAGACTCGGTATAATAAAGACATAAATTCTCTGGATTTGATCTATAAATTCAGCACAATAGAAATAAAAAGCCCAGCAGAATGTTTTGTAAATTTATAAAACTGATCCTAAATTGTATAGTGAATGACTAAAGAACTAGAATAGTCAAAACAATTTTGAATGTAATTGAAGGATGCACTCTACCTAATATCGAGAGTTATAAAATGTATACTATAAGGCATATAGCTATATAGAGCAATGGAACAGAATACTGAGCCTAGAATTAGACCCTTGCAAATATGTCCAGTTGATTTTTATCTCAGATATACAAACAATTCAGTGGTAAAAATAACGTGTGTTTTTTTTTTCAAAAATAGTACAGGTACAGCCCAGGTCAGTTTCGCTCAGCGATTAGAGTGCCCAGAGACCAGCAGGTTCGAGTCAGGTCAAGGGCACATATCTGGGTTGTGGTTCAGTCCTGGCCCTGGTTGGGGCCTTGTGGGAGGCAGTCAGTCAATGTTTCTCTTTCTCCTTCTTCCTTCCCCTCCCTCCCTGCCACTCTATCTGAAGATGAATGGGAAAATATCCTTGGGTGAGGATTAAAAAAAAATAGTACAGGCACAATTCAACTTCCATGTGGGAAAAAAAAGAAAAAGAAAGAAATGAACCAGAACCTATGTAAGCACCATGTGCAAACATTTACTTAAAATGGGTCATAGACTTACATGTAAAAACCTAAAGCTCTAAGACTCTTTTATAAGAAAACTTAGGAAGTATTTGTGACATAGCCAGAGATTTCATAAACACAATCCATAAAGCATTATCCTTTAAATTTTTTTTAATAAATTGCATGTTCCAAATTCAAAACCTCTGGTCTGCAAAAGACTACTAAGAGAATAAAAATAAAGCAATAAATAGGAAGAAAATATTTGCAAAGCATACATCTGATAATTAACTTTTATCTACAATATATAAAGAACTCTCAAAGCTCAGCAACAAGAGAAAATACAAATTTTTTAAATAGGCAAGAGATTTGAATATACCTGTTTTACCAAATATGATATACAAATGGCAAAAAAAGAAGTAAATGAAAATTTGCTCATTATCATTAGTAATTACAAAAGTGTAATTAAAAACAACAAAGAGATGCTACTAAATACCTTTTTAAATGTCTGACTTAAAAACAAGTTTAAGTATTAACTTTCAACTTTATATGACAAGGATAGGAAGCAACTGAAACTATTAGACATTACTAGTAAGAATGTAAAGTGGTACGACCACTTTGGAATCCAATTTTACAATTTCTTACAAAGTGTTAGTACTCTTACCATACCACTTGGCCATCCACGTGAAATGAAAACATGTTCACATAAAAGCCTGTATGAGAATATTCATAGCCACCTTAGTTGTAATCATCCCACACTGAAAACTACCCAAACATTCTTCAACTGATAAATGGATGAACAACAGTGGTACATCCATACAGTGGTATAAATAACAGCAATAAAAAGAAACAAGCTCCTTATTCATGCAGCCACAAGAATGAAACTCAGATGTATTTCGCTTAGTGAAATAAGCCATACTCAAAAGGATATGATCCCATTCACGATATTCTGGGAAAGTAACACAATGGAGATTCAAACAGAGCAGTGGTTGGCTGATTGGTGCAGTGACTAAGGTTGATCACACCGTGGCATGAGGAAGTATTGGGACATAATGCAACTTTTATATGTCTTTATTATGGATGTAATTACATGATTTTTTGCATTTGTCAAAACAAATACAACTGTGCAATTAAAAGGGTGAATTTTACTGGATATAAATTATATCCTGTAAGCCTAGTTTGAAAGCAATGATTAGGTGGAATTTACATCAGATTGGCACAAAAATGAAAAGATTGGTGAACCTGAAGTCGTGACAATGCAAATCTAACATGATTTGAAAAGAAAGATTTTAAAGAGGAAAACTTACAAAATTGTGGAAGAGTAGCAAGCAGTTAAACATGCATGTAATTGGAATTTCAGAAAGAAAGGAGAGAGAAAAAAGTAGAAAATTATTCGAATAAATACAGGTCAAAAATATTGAAATGCTACCTAAAACACCATCACCACTAGTCCAGGAAATTTCATATACGTAGCAGGATAAATATATTTTTAAAACCCGCTAAATAAACACACACATCGTGGCAAAACTCTTGAAAACAAAATATAAAAGAAAAGTAGCCAGTAAGACAGAAAAGAAATATTTCGTTTGCCCCACCCCTCTAAGTAAGAATGACAGCTGATTTCTCTTAAGGAGCCTTGGCAGCAAGAGGACAATATTTGCTAATGTGCTGAAAGGAAAATAAAACACTTAACCTAGAAATCTCTGTCAAGGAGAAATCTTCAAAACAAGTGAAATAAAAACATTTTCAGAAAAAGAATCTAAGAGAACTGTCATTTTGTCTGGCACTATGTTAAAGCAACTTTCTATTAATTCTGGAATTTCTCTACTTCTCAGTGGTCCAATGTGAACCACCAGTACTCAAGCACGGAAAAGCAATATCAGAAATGAAAGACAAATTTTCGTACAAAGATGAGGTTAAATTTGAATGCCTGAAGGGATTCTACCTTAATGGCAGCAACCCAGTGTACTGTGGTGGAAACAATACTTGGGAGCCTGAGATGCCAACATGTATTAAAGGTACATATTGGATCATTTTCTTTCTTGTTTTTTAAGGTTTTCTTTGACATTAAATATCAATGATACAGAATAATTGAAAACAGCAGTTTTAGTAATTAACTATTTTGTATTTATATCCATAACAGATGTATGACATAAAGTTCACATAGAATTTTGCTCTTGTATGTGTTCACAAGGTTTTAAGCATGTTATGTACATGTTATGGGTATATAAATTTCTCTTGTTCAGTATTTTTATGTATGAAAATGGTTAGCAGCCATTTTTTTTCAGGATAAATTGTATCATGGGAATTTTTACCTAAATAAGTAAAGAATTAAAGTGATCATTTATATAAATGAAAAAAAATGGTAATTTCCAAGTGATTGATCCTATATTATGTTTTTCAATGTCAAAACTTCTTATTTTGAGTCATTCAAATTTAGTAACATCCTACTTATATTTTATAAAATCTTATAAATTAATGTTATTTCTACTCATTCATCACTTTTGGTAAGAAAAAGAGTAGCTGTTTTAGAATAGCCATTTTAGCTATTATTCTTAGTGATTCCAAAATTATTTGCCGTAGTCCATAGATATAAACAGGTATATAAACTTGGACAAGTTACTTACACTTCAAATGTATTTACTTACATATAAAATGACTTAATACCTTTCTCACTGGTGATAATGAAGTTTAAATTGGTTGCATTTAAACTACCTAGCACCATGCCTGGCATATAGTAACCTCTCAAAGGAAGCTCATATATGACTTATAGCATCACTCCAGTTGATATTAGTGAAGAAGAAGGTCTGTGGTGTTTATTTTCTAATATGTATGTTTTTAGTGTCAACAACTTTGGTATTTTCATCCATTTTAAAAGTGACCTGCTGACACAGTTGATGGTATCTTCCTGGTCCAGGACTGTTTCATTTCCCACACTGCACGTTTTGTTCTTTCTGTGCAGTACCATTTCCCTGGGGAATTTCTGCTGTCTCTAGAACAAGACTAGCATTTCTAGTGCCCCCACCCCAACCCTCTCCACTTCATACAGTTCTTCTTCTCTTTACTGGGCATTTCTCTTCGGCAACAGAAACTAAATTTCATCCCAACTTAAAGGCAGGAAAAAGTGTTTTTATAGAAATGAAATGGAGGACTTTTTGCATGGACCACTCATCAACTGCTCTGCTTAACATTTGAGAGATGATTTTGATATGGTGGAAGGAATTGTTTTCCTGTGCTGCTGTCTCTGGCTTCTCTTTGTTTTCAACAGAAATAAGAGAGAAGAATAATAGTGGGAAGAGCATTAGCCTGGGCTCATCTCACTCAGGGCCCTGTTTTGGTTCTGCTTATTCACGGAACATCATTTCTGAGGGCTGTAAGTTCCTGTTGTTTAATGAGGGTGTTGAACTCAAATCTCAATCATTGGCTTCTAATTTGTGTATATATTTTCTGCTGTCCTAATACTTCAAGGAATTGAGGAAAGTTATGCATGTAACATGGTAATTAGAACACCTTTTTATAATTCCTGTATACTGGGTACCTGGTAGGTTAGTTGACTGCTGTGAGGTTGGGGGCATGGGGTGAAAAGAGATGTTTATTTGGTGGATTGATATATAAGATTGCATGTGAAGTTTATACTCATTGGCCCAGCCATGGTCCTAGTGGGTATATGCACTGCGGGGTACTGTGTTTATTGAGATGCTCTTTTGAAAGAGTGGACCATGAGGATTCATAAAGGATTTAAAGAACACTGGTACAGTTTAAAGTTTGAAGGAAGAGAGAATTGATTGTGAGAAAAAGTGTATAAAGAGGAAAAATGGCCCTGGCCGGTTTGGCTCAGCGGTTGGAGCATCGGCCTGCGGTACAGAGAGACCTGGGTTCGGTTCCCGCTAAGGGCATGTACCTCGGTTGCAGTTTGTCCCCAGCCCTGGTTGGTCGTGCGGGTGGCAGCCACTCGATGTGTCCCTTCACATCGATGTTTCTCTCTCTCTCTCTTCCTCTCTTTCCCTCCCACTCTATCTGAACAAAAAAAAAAAAAAAAATGGAAAAATGTCCTCGGGTGAGGATAAAAAAAAGAGGAAAAATGACAAGGATATTTTTAAAAATCAAAACTTCTCATTGTATTATTAATCATTTTTTATCATTAGTTAGAGAAGAACTGTACGAAAAAGACCAATAGCAACATTCAATGGTGATAAAGTAGATCTGATTGTGCTATGAAATAAAAAAACTGTTCATGAAATACTAAGCAGAAAAGAATAGAAAACAAATTATTTGGTATGAACAAATTATTAGGTATATTTTAAATACATATATTTACTCTGAACACATTATCTTTTATGATTTATTTAGTTAACTTCTGCAGTTTCCAGTATAAAATTATAGTGATTCTCCTTTGTGTGTGTGTGTGTGTGTGTGTGTGTGTGTGTGTGTATATATTTATGCACCTGTGTAAATATATATTTAGGTCCTATACCCAGAAGTAGAAATGCAAAGTTTGGGAAGTATGCATATTTTTAATTTTGAGGAATAATTAATCTTTCTAAAAAATTAAATTTGTAATTTTTATTGATAAGACTGTTGAATGGAGTCAAATTTATTTTTCCAGGTGTCAAGCCTACTCGTGCAACCAAGCCTCCACTTGCAAATTATCCAGGTTCAGTAGCTCTTCATCCTCCTTCCATTGTTGAGAACTTCGTAAGCTTATGGGTGAAATGTCAGGTCTTGTTTTAATTTCCATTTCATTAATTATTAATGAGGGTGAACCTTTTTGTCTATATATATTTATTTATGGCTTTTGCTCAGTTTTCTGTTAGGTTTCTAAAATGTTGTGTTGATTGTGAGAGCTCATTACAAATAAAGACCTTTTAATATATTGTGAACATTTTTCCAGGTTTATTTTTTTACCTTAATTTTACTAGTTCATTCTCTTTTAAGATTTTTATATTATGCTATTGGCTATAGAGTCCTTTTTATAATTTTTGTTACATGAGAAGTTACAAGTGTATTTTTGTAAATGTTCAAATATTACAAAAGTATACAGAGTAAAAAATTAGTTCTTAATCTCTTTCTCTGGTCCTCTGAGTTAATCACTATTAATAATTTAGGTGTCTTAAAAAATAATATTAATTTAGGTGTCTTTTTATCCATTTCTGATGTATAAGGATACATATCCTTATATGTGTAGTTATATATATTTTGGCTTTTTTATTTTTCTTAATCATAAATAGAATCATAGTGTTCATATTTTTCTAAAACTCTCACATTTTACAATTACTGTCTTAGACTGGGATTGTATTTATATTTATTCCCATACTTTTTAATGACAACTTCAATATATACCATATTTTACTTAACTATTCTATCAATGGTCTTATATGTGCAGAAGTTTTACATTAATAATGTAGTTGAATAAGTCAATCTTTTCCCTAATGGCTATGAGTGTTGTGTCTTTATTATAAAAGCTTTAAGTCTTCAAATTATATACATTTCAAACATGTGTTCTGATTGCATTCTTCGCATTTAAATCATTGGTAAATCTCAAATTCTTTATGGAATATGGAATCATATTGGGTTCTTCTCCACTCGACCCAACCCCATTCAGTGGCTAAGTAGCACCATCTATGAAATAAATTGTCTTCTCTCCAACTGTTTCATTGTGCATTAATTTCATAGGTGTTCCCTTAACTCTATCTGATCCTGTGCCAGCATCACATTGTTTTTTTAATGTAGTACTATAATATGTTTTAATATCTGACAGAATACTTCCTGTTCAGAAGTGTGCAGGCTATTCTCGTGTTGATTTTTTCAGATCAACTTTTATTTAATTTTTTTACCATTTCCACCATTCTAATTGTACAATTTTGTGGCATTAAAAACATTCACATTGTTGTACAACCATCACTACTATCTTTCTCCAAAATTTTCATCTTCCCAAACTGAAACTTTATACCCATTATACAGTAACTTGCTGTTCATAACCCTCCTCCCTGCCCCAGTAACCTCTATTCTAAGTTCTCTCTCTATCAATTTGACATGCTAGGTCCCTCATAAAAGTAGAATTTTACATTTGTGTTTTCTGTATGGCTTATTTCACATAGATACTGTTTTCAAGGTTTATCCATCTGAGAGTAGCATGGATCTGAACTTTCTTTTATGGCTGAAAATATTCCATTGTTTATATTTACCATATTTTGTTTATCTGTCCATCTGTTAATAGACACTTGGATTGTTTTCACCTTTTGGCTATTCTGAATATTCTTTTCTAAATATTGGCATTCAAGTATCTGTTTGAGTCCCTGTTTTTAATTTTGAAGGTATTTGCCAAGGAGTAGAATTGCTGGGTTTTATGGTAATTCTGTGTTTGACTTTATGGAACAACTGTACTGTCTTCCACAACAGCTGCACCATTTTACATTCCCGCCAGCAATGCACAAAGTTCTACTTTCTCTACCATTCTGCCAACGCATGTTATATTCTGTGCTTGTTTTCTTTTTATAATGGCCATCCTAATACCTGGTAGGTAAAATATGTGAAGTAGTATCTCATTGTGCTTTTTATATGCATTTCCACCTTGATTAGTGATGTGCAGAGCATCTTTTCCTGCGCTTATTTGCTATTTGTGTATCTTCTCTGAAGAAATGTCATTCAAGTCCTTTGCTCATTTTTTATTTGGTTTGGGATTTTTGTTATTGATATTTAAGAGTTCATTATGTATTTTGGATGTTAATTCCTTATCAAGTGTATAATTTGCAGATGTTCCCTTGCATTCTGTGGGTTGCCTTTTCACTCTCTTGATCGTGATCTTCGATGCACAAAAGTCTTTCATTTTAACGAAGTCTAATTTATCTATTTTTCCTCTGTTGCCTGTGCTTTTGGTGTCACGCCCAAGAAATCACTGCCACATTCAACATCATGAAGCTTATCTTCTGTTTTCTTCTAAGCATTTAATAATTTTAGCTCTTATACTTAGTTTTTCATCTCTTTTGAGTTAATTTTTTTATGTGGTGTAAGGTAAGGGTCAAACTTCATTCTTTGCTTGTGGATTTCCAGTTTTTCAAGAGCTATTTGTTGAAAAGACTACCCTTTCCCTACAGAATGGTCTTAGAAACACACATGGACAGTCATTTGACCATATGTGCTAGGCTCTTTATTCTATTCCATCAGTCTGGATTTCTTTATGTCCATGCCATTCTGTTTTTATTATTGTAGCTTCGTAATCAGTTTTGAAGTAAGGAAGCCTGAGTCCTCTCAACTTTACTCTTCTTTTTCACAATTGTCTTGACTGTTCCGAGTGCCTTAAGGTTCCATGTAAATTTTAGGATGGAATTTTAATTACTGCCAAAGCACCCTCAGGATTTTGATAGAGTTGCATTTCATCAGTAGGTATGTTTTTGTAGTAGTTACATCTTAACAATATTAGATCTTTTAATCCGTGAACCAGGATGTCTTTTTATTTATTTATGTCTCTTTTCTTTTTTCACAATATTTTGTTTTACTGTTGTATGAATTTTTTACCTCCTTGGTTATTCCAAAGTATTTTATTCTTTTGATATTATAAATGAAATTGTTTTCTTAATTTCTCATTTGGATTGTTTTTCTGATGTATATAAATGCAAGTAGCCTACACATTTACCAAATTCATTTATTAGTTCTATCGTGTGTGTGTGTGTGTGTGTGAATTTTTGTATGTGGTTTAATTTTTAGAGTTTTCTACATAAAAGATTTGTCATCTGTGAAAAGAAAGTTTTCTCATGCAAATTTTGATGCTTTTTATTTTATTTTTTACCTAATTAATCTACCCAAATCTCCAATATTATGTTGACTAAAAGTGCCAAATATGGGCATTTAATCTTATACCAGATCTTAAGAGGAGAACTTTAAACTTCCAGTATTTTACCATATACTATGAATTGAGCTATGTTTTCTTTTTTAATAAATGGATTTTATTATATTAAAGAGCTTTTCCATTCCAGATCAACTTCTAAATAATTTTTAATCCCTCCACTTTTTAAAGTTTTAGGTAGAATCATATTGAATTGAAGGCTAATTTTGAGAATACATTAATGATAAATTTGCTTGCTGTACCACACAGTATTTTGACAGGAAATGTCAGTGCTCAGGAAGAACAATGCTGTTGATATTCAGTATAACTTTTGAATATTTTATGTTTCTGTCTTTAATGAAAAACACTGACAGTTTATAAGGAAATGAAATTATAAGCAATTTTATGCAAATGAAAAATATCAAAATCGATAGGGTTATAAATCTTTAAGTTTAATATAGTCTTTTCTTCTTTATTTTACTTATTTCAATTTTTCTTCTAGGATATCCCAACCCTCGTGAATTACCATCAATTGAACAGATTGTGGAATTAGGTATTAGTTTAGTTATTAATAATTCTTTATTATGAAATTTAGAGTTCTACATGAATATATTATGTTCCAATTATTTGTAGTTACAGAAAAAAATGAGATGTCACAAATTATTTGTATTAATTGACATTTATAGTTATTTTAGTACTGCAGATACCATAACAAATGTGATAGCATGTGTAGACACATGGAAGTAATTTTCTCTAATCTTGTGAATTCTAACTGTCCTATTAACCTTTATGAAGTAACCTGGTGTGATAACTACTGTACAAAACAATCACAAGTGAGGTTCCTATTAAGAGTTTCACAAGGCACATCCTATAGCCGAATCCATTTGAAGTGTTCTGTGATCAAAATGACTTGGAAGTACTAGCAGTTATGCTAAAACTAGATTGATTTTTTTTTTTTTGCTGTAGTTTTGAGATGATTTGATCAAAAGTAAAATGCAACTGCTATCTAGGACCCATACATGCTCCATATCTTTAAAACCACTTTTCATTTTTTTCTCAGATCCAGGAATCATTGCTCTAATTATTCTTACTATACGTAAGTATCTCAAACTTGAATACCATCTAAATCAAAATATTACTGTGAAGAAGTGTATTTTTTTCTAATGATTTTTTAGTTTCTATTGTTTTATACTTGAAAGTAAGCCAGTGTAGAAAAAAAAAACCTGACATTTCATATAATATACAGCTTATGTTGGTGATTATATATTCACTTATATTCTATATGTCTACTTAGTAACAAACCCTAAATAATAATTTTCTTTTCAAGATGATTAGTCATATGACTTGTCTTCCAAAATATGCTTTGGGTAATTTTCTAAACTAAATAAGGACTCCTGTCTGATTTACTGTGGACTATTTAAGTGATTCCAGGGAATTGCATTTCGACAAGGAAGAGTCCAGATTGAATATAAATGTATATGTGCTTAAATAAAATGCATTTCTGACCACTGAAATGTAACCAACAGTAGTTTCTTCTGGATTGTGAATCTTGGAAATTATTTTTCAGAGTTACCTGTCATTTGTTTTCTGGTTTCTTCTAGTTGTTGGCATTGCAGTAATTTGCACCTGTGTGTACAAATGTCTTCGCAGAGGGAAGAAAGGGTAAATTAAACATGTTTCTTCTCATTTATTGGTCCTTCTCACTCATGATACACTTTTTGTGTCACTTTCATTTTGTAGTCTGTATTGTATGAGGTCTATTTCTAAAATGTACTACATAGTGTGCCATCCAAATTACATTTCTTTACTAAAATTATTTTCAGCTGCTTTTAATATCATTGCAATAAGAGGAATCTGTGCAGAGTTGCTTTTGCTAGTATAACTTAGAAAAGTGTTTATGAAGTTTTAGGTTTTAAGTTCCGCAGCAAATCATGGACCATGATTAGTCCTTCCCAAGTCTAGGTATGCCCTATTTTCTAAAGTGAGCTAGTGCTCAGGATTAAATGTAAAATAGTTCACTGTGGAGACATTAAGATAGTCACTGGAATTTTTAGGATGAAAGCTTCCATTTGTCTGTATAACTTAGGAAGTTGTTAGAAGCTATGTAGGTGTGTTATTTAAATGTTATTTCGCTTATGGTTTTTATTTATACAAGTTACACTGGGGAATTAGAAGCAACACTATTTGATTTCCCTCTTATGTTCTCTTAATTTACTAGTCTGTGGTAAACTGATGGAGTTCAAATTACGGAGAGGGGTAATATTTACAAGGCACCTCATTAACTTTATTTGCCATTTTATTTATGAAAATTCAAAAGCATGGGCTTAGAATGGGAAAATGTACAAATACATATCTTCTAAGAACAATTGGATTTATTTTAATGAAATAATTAACAATTTAATTAAAGACTTAGAGTAAATCCCAGAGTATAAACCAAGATTTTGCTTTCAAATTTGTGATCTTTGTAACTTTTTTGTAACTTTAAAATGTCTTTAAAATATGAAATAATAATTTTAAAAATTTTTATATTTATGGTTTTATGATTTTTACTTAAAATTAAAAAACCAAAATGAGAGCCAACAATCTTTTATTTGGGATGAAGGAATTACAGTTCGCACAGCACAAATTTAGACAGAAACCCATGTAGTTTCTTAATTATAAGATGAAAGTGAGGGGGTTTTATGAGAAAAGAAGAAGAAAGAATTCCTATGGGACCTGAAAAGCTGAGGTACTATTAAGCAAGCATGATTGGTTACTGATTCTATCTTCAAATAGAAAGTCCATAATGATCAGCTATTGTGGTCAGGATCTGAAATCCTGCTGGCTTTACAAACATTTGTTTATAAGACAGTGTTGCTTTGTCTTAAGTCCAAAAGTTGTTCTTCCCAGTTCAAACATTCCAGAGGTCAAGGAGCACGTCAGGCAAGGCCGGTCCTCTAGAACAGCTGCTCGGGCTCCACTTTAAAATGGCTCCACTATGTCAGCTTTTATGCTGATATCCCTTCTTTTTATATTAGTCATCTGGTTTTGACTGTGTAATAAAAGTACATTTTTTACTCATAAAGATTTCATAAATTATTTTCTATTGTTGGCTATCTTTTTAAAATACCCAGAATGCTTTCATTTGTATCCTAAATCTTAACTTTAGGGAAACATCATTTGCATATTTATATTTCAATCAGTAGTATATTTTAAATTACACATACACAACAGTGTGAATAGGAAATACTACCAGTTGGATGTTTTCACAAGTCCAAAAGGTTTGTGTAGTGTGGACAAAAATAGGTTCTGTGGAACCTCACCCGGTGATCTATTCCTAACTGGGCAGGTCATGGTAAGTAGTCACACCCACACATAACATTTTTAGTAAAAGTTTTATCTTTGCCTTAAGCAAGCCCTGTTCACTGTTTTAGGGCATCCAGGTTAACACCTTTGAAATAACCATCCTCAAGAGAGCACATAGTCTTGTTAACTTATCCTATAACTGATCTCCACCTTGCTTTTTCCTGTCGTCATGTAATCGTCCTTACATTCCCTCAACTTCAAATGCATAAAGGTAAATGCAAATCTATCATTCTCTGAAGTATGTGAGATGCTGCTTCCAGGCCATTGTCGTCAGTTTGGCTGAAATAAACTTAGAACATTTTTCTACATGTGTGGACGTTTCTTGTGTCAAAAGTAGAAATAAGTTCTCAAGAAGGCAAAAGAGAATTGCTTTCTGCTACGCACACTCCTTCTTTGTTTAAAATGTCACTGTACCAAAATATTGAACAGTTCCTTAGTATGATAAAACTCTCTCTAGCTGTGGGTTAATGGGTCTTGTAAGCTGAACATCCCGTTCAAGATGGTGACATAGGAGAATCCTGAACTAACCTCCTCTCACAGCACACCAGATTGATCTACAGCTACACACAGAACAGATCCTTCTGAACGAGATCCAAAACCTAGCTGACCAACTTCTACACATGAGATGGAGAAAAACCTGCTTGAAATGGGTAGGAGTCCTGAGACACAGTCTCTTCATACATCTCACCCACGGCATGGCAACCCACAATCAGGTGGGAATTCTCCCTGAGCAGTAGAGTATTTGAGCTTCACATCTGGTACCCCATCTTTTATGTTCCACACCTGACAGATGGGTCCCCCAAACATTTTGTTTTGAAAGCACTGGGGCTTTTTTCCATGAGTTGCACAAGGCTATAGTCAACTGAGATACAGTTCTTAAAGGGCTCAGCCCACTGGCTGTGGTTAATCTCCCAGGGCACAGTGCAGAAGCAGCCAACTGAAACACACAAGCCTTTCTGTGAAAGAGATTATTTTAAAAGCTTCAACCTGACTTCAAGTCAAGATGGTAGAATAGGTAAACTATGTGTTCACCTTTTGCCGTGATTATGCCAAAATTACAATTAAATTATAGAACAATCATCCTTGAGAATCTCCTGAAAACTAAGTGAACAGAATTCCTGTAAAGGGTATAACCACCCTCAGAAAAGTACTTAGTGCTGGCCAGTGTGGCTCAGTTTGTTAGTCATTGCCCTGTACACCAAAATGTGGCCAGTTTGATTCCTGGGCAGGACACATGACCACACTGCAGGCTCAATCCTAGGTAGGGGACATGCAGGAGGCAGCCAATCAATGTTTCTCCCTGACATCAATGTTTTTTCTCTTTCTCCTTTCCTTCCTCTCTCTCTAAAAACAAAGAGAGTGTACACAAGGGATATAAAGAAGCAGCCACATCAAGACTGGTAGAAAGGACAGATTCTGAACTGGGAGATCCCACACACACAGTGTGGCTGTTGACAATCGAGAGGGATATTTTAGACCCAGAGGTTTGCCCTAAGGATCAAGGAGTCTCAGCCCCACACTAGGTGCTTCAGTCTGGGGCTCTAGTACCAGGAAAAGGAGTCCCCATAACATAGGGTTGTGGAACATGGTGGGGATTATGATGTCCGATTGAGGCAGAGAGATGTGGGAGGCCTAGGCAGTGCAGGTCTTAAAGGGACCGTAAACAGATGTGCTTGCTCTCATATTCACTGGCTCAGGATCCCAGTACAGTAGCATCAGCTCAAAAGTACCAGGAAAAAATGAGAAGAAACTAAACTGACTACCTTTAGGGTAAGGATAGGAGAGGAAGGGGTCAGGGAAGCACTTTCTGGGGACAAAAGTGTTGGCAAATGCCATTGTTCTTTTGTTGAACTCTCCTCAACAGCCAGCCAGTTGCAGGCAGGCACCAAATCTGAGCTCTCCATTAACCTAGGTAACACTGTTCACCACACCCTGGTGAATCCCTAAGGCCTTGTACCACCCAACACACACTAGGCCAAGCCTCTCCCAGTAGCTAGCTGCTCCATACAAGTGGTCTACCTTGGCTTGTGGTGTAGACTTTCCTATAATCGCTCAAAGGTCCACAAACCTCAAACAAGCAGTGATATGCCTCAGTGTGCCTGCCCCTCTTGCCAAGCTGCCCCAAGCCCAAACAGAAGTGGTGACTGATCTCAACTTTACTGTAACCCCTTTGCGGTGTCTGTAAGTCTGGCATGAGTGGTGGCCTTGCATGACTTGGAACGTAGCTGCAATTAAGTGGCCACAAGGTGAGCAAAAGTGGCAGCTGGCCTCAGCTCACATAGTATACCCAAAAAAGAGTCACAAGCCTGGAACACCTAAATGACAGCCAGTCTCAGCTCATAGCATACCCTCTCTAAAGCACCTCCAATCCCAGCACAAGTAGCAACCAACCACATATCACTTTGTTGCTAGCACCAGGTAACCCTAAACTTCCAAAAGGCTTCAGAATCTACACACCTGGTGGCCAGCTTCAAACCACACCAAGGCACCATTCGACTGTCTCCACAAATGACATACCTACAGGGCAGACTTGGTTTGCACAAACACATGCTTGTCCACTATACTCATGGCCAGCCCTCACAGCCAGTCAGCCTGAGGATTAACCCCACCCACAAATACGCCAAGAGCAATCAAGTCTCAGTTACAACAAACAAGCACTCACAACCCACACAAGGGACACCCCTGGCGCAACTGGCTTAGGTTATAAAGGAGACTGTGCCATTGTTCTCCACAGGACACCTAATACATAAGGCCAGTCTGCCAAGACCAGAAGATGTAGTAGATCTACCTAATACATAGAAACAAACACAGGAAGTCAGTCAAAATGAGGAGACAAAAAAAACATGTACCAAATGAAAGAACATGACAAAACTTCAGGTAAAGAACTAAAGGAAATGGAGACAAGCAATCTAGCAGATTCAGAGTTTAAAGCGCTGGTTATAAGAATGCTCAGTGAAATTAGGAGAAAAATAGATTAACTCAGCCCACCTGATATGGCTCAGTGGTTGAGCATAAACCCATGCACCAAGAGGTTGCCAGTTCAATTCCCAGTCAGGGCACATGCCCAGGTTGTGGGCCAAATTCCTAGAGGTGGCCAATCGATGTTCTCTCTCATTGATGTTTCTATCTCTCTCTCCCTCTCCCTTCCTCTCTCTCTAAATCAATAAAGAAAAAAGTTTTTTTAAAAAATAGATTAACTCAGTGATAACATCAACAAAGGGAAAACATTAAATGACAAAAACAATTAAAAATGAAAATACAATAACTGAAATAAAGAATTCACCACAAAGAATAAACAGCAGATTAGATGAAGCACAGGATGGAATATGTAATCTGGAATACACGGTAACAGAAAACACCCAGCAAAAAAAAAGGATTTTGAAACAGGAGGAGAGTTTAAGGTACCTCTTGGACAACATCAAGCATACCAACATTCACATCATAGGAGGAAACAAAGAATTGAAAATCTACTTGAGGAAATAAAGATTGAGTCCTGGCTGAGTGGCTCAGTTGGTTGAAGCATTGTTCTGTACACCAAAAGGTTGTAGGTTTGATTCCAGACCAGGGCACATACCTATGTTGCAGTTTTGATACCCAGTTGGGGAATGTAGAGGAGGCAACCAATTGATTTTCATATGGCCAAGAGACATATGAAAAAATGCTCAACATTACTAATCATCAGAGAGATGCAAATTAAAACAACTGTGATGTTATCACCTCACACCTGCCAGAATGGATGCCATCAACAAATGATCCAACAAGTGCTGGTGGGAATGCAGACTGGTGCAGCCACTATCGAAAACAATAGGGTGTTTCCTCAAAAAATTAAAAATTGATCTGCCATGTAACCCTGTGACTCCACTTCTAGGAATATATCCTAAGAAGCCTGAAACATCAATCATAAAGAATATATGTACCCCTATGTTCATAGCATCACTATTTACAATTGCTAAGATCTGGAAACAGCCTAAGTGTCCATCAAGAGATGAGTGGATAAAAAGGCTGTGGTACATTTACACAATGGAACACTATGCAGCTGTAAGAAAGAGAGATCTCTTATCCTTTGAGATGACATGGAGGGACCTGGAGCATGTTATGCTAAGCGAAATAAGCCAATCAGAGAAAGACAAATACCACACAATCCCACTTATTTGTGGAATATAATGAACGAAATAAGCTGGTGAACAAAATAGACCCAGAGACAAAGAAAGGAGTAGGGTTCATACTGACAAACCTCAGAGGACAGGGGGTGGGGGATGGATGAGATAAACCAAAGAACTTATATGCATGTATGCATAACTAATGGACATAGACAACAATGCTGGGGAAGGAGGGTTGGGAGGAGGGTTCCTTGGCCTTAAGCTTTCTCTGCATAGCTAGGTTTCCCTTTAACTTTATATTTGACCAGATCATAACTTCTCCTTTGTTTATATTTTACCTCTTATCAGGCTCTCATCTCATCCCATTAAATTTATTTATTTGTTTATTTATTTATTTTTTTTTTATCCTCACCCGAGGATATTTTTCCATTTTTTGTACAGATAGAGCGGGAGGGAGAGAGAGGAAGGGAGAGAGAGACAGAAACATCTACGTGAAGGGACACATCGAGTGGCTGCCACCCGCACGACCAACCAGGGCCGGGGACAAACTGCAACCGAGGTACATGCCCTTAGCGGAAACCGAAACCGGGTCTCTCCGGACCGCAGGCCGACGCTCTAACCGCTGAGCCAAACCGGCCAGGGCCCATTAAATTTATTAAGCATTAATTGAGTACCCATTGAGGTCAGACAGTAGGAATCTGCTTCGTTCACTTACTGATAACAAAAAGAGAAAAGGAAGTTTTTGTCATCTCCAAGCTGAGCGCTCAGGGGGCCAGCACAGCCCTCCCTGGAAGATGGTCCCAGCCTCACGCATCCTCAGCGGAATCCAGGACTGCAGGCAAACTCCCTGATTCCTCCTGGCCCCTGGGATGAGCAGCAGAGTGAGGGAGAAGGGCTCTCCTGGTTCCGAGGGAGGGCTGGAGCGGCTCCCCAAAGCTTCCTTCTTTCCTGGAATAACAGGGACCCCTGTGAGCCTGGCCATCGGAGAGCTGGCAGCCCAGTCCAAATGGCAGAGTGGAGGCACAGCTCCACGGAAGTCCAGGGCCCACCCAGGTGAACGGGGTCAAACCTATGCACGTGCCCTCTTCCGTGCACACCTGCCCCGGGAACAACCCTGATCCTACGTAACTGCGCGGGCAGCATGACCACTAGAACACGCACAGACTCTGGGCTCCTGGAGGCAGGAGCGGGATCCTAGCTGGTCTGGTCCCCACGTGACCTAGCGCGGCGCCAGGCTCCTAAAAATTCTCAGTGCGCGCGCAAGGAGCTAACGGAACAGAACTGAAGGGCGGGGCCAGGGAAGAAAGGGGGCAGGGTATATGTCCTCTGAATCTTTTTGAGGTGGACACATCACTACTGACTCCTCCGAGGAAACAGCTCTGTCTGACGTATGCCATCATCACCCGGGCAGCTTCTGAAAATGGTAACTGTGACTGCAGCGTGAACCACCACTTCCCGCACACCTTGGCAGTGCTTCCGGGTGTGTAAGTAGCCAGAGAACAGCAGTTCCACGCGGACCCGCGTGGGTTAGACCCCGGCCAGGCCACGCCCCGTTCCCTCCAGGGCTGACTCCTGGCCCCGCGCCAAGGCCCCGCCTTGCAGCCCGCCATTGGCCCAGCCTTACCCTGACTTCGGGGCCCTGACCACGCCCAGCAGCGACAGCACTGGACACTTTTTGAGTCTGGGGATTGTTGTATCCAGCACCTGCACTGCAAAATGTAAATGCTCACTGACCCCGGGTTTCCTGCTGATCACTTGCAATTGATGGCGTCTTACGCCCCTCGCAGGCACCTTCCGCCCGCTACGAGAGTACCTTTTCTTCTTCTGATGGCCCTAGTGCTTCCGCTACCATATGCTCCGGGAGGGGACTGGAAAGGGTGGGAGCTTCAGAGGCAAACTAGTGGGTTGGGGAGCTGGCGGACCGGAGCTGAGGGCGGGGAGGAGAGGATTTGTTTGATGGGTCAGGTAAGTAGCCCCACCTGAGTGGTGCAGACATGAGTGAGGTCGTGGCCAGAGCTCCTGGGATTGTGCTGTGCGGGATCCTGAGAGTAGGGACTCTGAAGTTCCAGCCATGGAGATTGCTTCGTAGTCGGTCGGCACTGAGCCTTCCTGGGCACTGAGCGCAGCCGGTGTTTGCCCCAGGGCCAAGCAAAAACTTGCAAGTGTTTAGGGACTGGGCCTATCAGGCTGGAAAGCACTGACCTGGTCCTGAAGGTTGTGGCTTGCTCTCCAGTACCCGAGTGCATGGGAATGTTGCTAGGGAACAATTTGCACTGTGTTCCCTGGGCGGGGTGATGCCTTGGTGAGTGGGGTGTTTGTGCCCCGCTGGGCTGGGTTAGGGAGGTCCGGGCTGGTGTTACCGGATGTGCGGTTTATGGAAGTATCTAGGCCAGTGGTGCAGAGTGTGCAGCAAGGAAGCTCACTACTTGGTGTGTATGGGGGCTGGGGAGCGCATGTTGTGCACAGCATCCCTGAGTGAGCGCCGTCTCTGGGTCCTGGGATTTAGAGGGTTTTGGAAGGATGTGCAGTACTTTTTGTATATAAAGGTAACAAGCTCCTTACTGGCCAAAAACCGTATTGGTATTGATTTGAAAGGTTCCCCCCATTTTTTTTTTTTTAAACCATCGTGTCACCTTTCTATTATTATCCAAAATAGGCAATATTCTATTCTCTTCCTGAATGCTTTTGGGCAGTATTTCATCTTTCTTTCACTATGTTGGGTCCTATTTTAAAGAGATATCCAAAGCAACCTAAAAACTACTGGTAGCGGAATCTAGTGAGAAATGAGTATCCTAGGAAATAATGGATAAGTAACTGAATATGGTTTTTCCCTACAGTTCATAAACTAAAGCTGAAGACCATCCACCAAGTTTGATATGTATTTCATACAATGGAATGAGTATATGCTAAAAATCATGCTTATTGCATAAAACATACATAATC
This sequence comes from Molossus molossus, assembly GCF_014108415.1. Lineage (NCBI taxonomy): Eukaryota > Metazoa > Chordata > Mammalia > Chiroptera > Molossidae > Molossus > Molossus molossus. The sequence continues at coordinate 33,344,194 of NW_023425356.1, forward strand.
AAAGGACAATCATTTTTAATACTTGGGTATATTTCCTCCTGTCTTTATATGCACCTGTGTTTCTATGCCCCAGTTATTTTTAGGATCCTATTACATATACAGTTCATATGCTGCATTCTGTCCTTAGCAGCCGCATTCTACAAGAATTGGCCTTGTACGTACCAGCTCCTGTGCTGGTCCTGAGAATACACTGGGGAGCAACAACAAACCATTCTTTTCTCGTGATCCTTCTTTCAATATGTTTGTGTGTGCATGCGCGTACACACACACACATCAGAACATAAGCAGAGACTGTACCATGCCCCTACCCCCTCAAAAAGAATTAAATATGTCAGAAGAGAATACTTCATAAAAGAACTACTTTCCACAGTGAAGATATGATAGTTCAGAATATCTGTACAACAGTAAAACCACAAGCCACCTATATAAAACAAAATTTGTGAGATACAAGAAACAAAACCTCCTAATAGTAGATTTTAGTAAAACAAATCAAGTGGACAAAAATTAAGCAACAATATAAAAGAGCTAAATAAAAACTAAAAGGTGTATATTTTAGAGATATATATACATTATACTCTGAGAAGAAAGAATATATCATCTTAAGTATACATGAACTGTTCACAAAAACTGATCAAGTAGTAAAATACAAAGAACATTTTAGTAGTTTCCATAAAATAGAAATATTATAAACAATATTCTCTAATCACTATACAATAACACTAGAAATTAAAAATGAAACCAAAACACACACCAAAAAAAGCCCTTCTCGGTGAAGGGGCGGAATAGAAAGCATACAGCAGAGAATGACACTTCCAGTATTGCAGAGTTTTGACTTTTGAAAGCATATTAATCTACAAATTCAAAAATTATATTAAATCAAGGAAAAAGAGAGAGAAAATTGAAAGCAAATTGAAACAAATCTAATGTTATTTCAAATGTATACATACAATACATACAGAGAAAGAAAAAAATTAATCCAAGTAATTTATGAACACAATATTTAACTATATGCCTGCAAGACTTGGGCCTTAAGGCAGTATATGGGAATAGGAAGGAAGAGTTGCAAACAGATCCTGAACCTTTAAAAATAAGATCCTGCTTGCCCTGGCCGGTTTTGCTCAGCGGTTAGAGCATTGGCCTGCAGTCCAGAGAGACGCACGTACCTCGGTTGCAGTTTGTCCCCGGCCCTGGTTGGGTCGTGAGGGTGGCAACCACTCCATGCGTCCCTTTCACATCGATGTTTCTCTCTCTCTCTCTCTCTCTCTCTCTCTCTCTCTCTCCCTCCCCCACTCCATCTGAACGAAATATCAATAATAATAATAATAATAAGATCCTGCTTATTGTAGTTACATAGGTGAGAGATTTTGAAGCACTTCTGAGGTATTCTGGGATTGAGCAAATGAGTAGCTATGCTGATGTTGAGTAAGTCATCAGGAGTGCCCTTCAGATGAATGTGGTGCTGGAGTTATTATGGCCAGACACTTTGACAGACATTATTGTGGCAAATGTTGTTGTCTGACCTGTTGCTTCAACAAACCAGAAGACAAGTGATTGTATATGGGTTCATAAAAGACATGAACTAACAAAAATAAATAAATAAACAACCAATAGTTTATTAATTGGAGTTCATAATTTAATTTGTGGTTTTGATTTTAATAAAATGAAATAAAAATTAATATAGAAATAAATAGAAAATCATATTTGAAAATATAATTTCTGTAAACACATAAAACAGATCTTTCACTTTAGAATATTTATATAAAACTAGTTATCAAAATACTTTATTTTTATTTGAACATAACTAATCATGTTTAAATAGTATTATTAACAATAGACTGTTATTGAGTTGCCTTACACCCTCAAATATTCACTGTATATATTGATATATGGCCCCCACAGAATGGATCCTTAAACCACTCGCTCTTCTAGTGGTCGGTCTAGGCCTCAGTCAGGAGATCGATGGTGAGCACGTTCTGGTGAATGACATTTTGTACTTGGCTTTAGTGCGGAGCTCAAATGATAAGCACTACTTGAGTAATTCTGGCGGCGAAGTTCTTGCACAGCCCTCTCCCTAAAGCAAGAAAGTTTAAAATAGAAGTGTTTCAGCATTATATCCAGTGACGTTATTAATACTGTGGTAAAACGGAAGTTCAGTGCATACTTTAAAACCTAACCATCATGGAATAACCAAAATCTGTTGTTTCCTGAGAAATAGTGCTTCCCAGGTGAAATATTGCATAGAGATCAACGTACCATTCAAAGCGCTCTGTCCCTAGCTGCCTTTTGGTAATGTCTAAATCAGCTTCCAGCTGTGTTACAACATTCCTGAACTGGGCCACGTCTCTACTCTGGATCGCCCTGTGTGAACGAATAGAGGAGTGACAGTTGATTACACTTAAAATATAATATGTCTAGGACTCCTAGGGTACAAGAACCATGTTGGCAATATTTTCTCTGCTGGATCCAAGTCCAATTGTGATTTTTATGGATGTAGCTGCCAATCTTAGATGTCGTAAATGTACAAAGTAGCCTACTTGCAAAGCTTAAGCTGGGCCAGTCATATTCAATCAGTTAAACCTTCTCTGTGTCAGTTTCCCTGTGGTTACACGGAGTAATATTATCTATTATCTATCTATATTATATATTCACTGCAATTGTTTTTATAAAAGTACTTTGAAGTAGTGTATGCGAAGTAATAGTACAACCAAATAATCAAAACTGGAATTCGCTAGCACCATGACTAGTATGGTCTGTTATATATATGAAATCAACCAAGTGCTTTATGTATACTTATAATTAAATTTGATATACCTAGCCCAGCTGGTATGGCTTAGTGGATTGAGTGTTGTCCCATGAACTGAGAGGTCTGGGTTCAATTCCCAGTCAGGGTACATGTCCCAGTTTTGGGCTTGATCCCCAGTAGGAGATGTGCAGGAGGCAGCCAATTGATGTTTCTCTCTCACATCAATGTTTCTCTCTCTCTCTCTCTCTCTCCCCCTTCCTCTCTCTCTAAAATAAATGAATAAATTAATAAATAAATAAATAAAATCAGCTAACATTTATAAAAAATATTTATATATACCTGTACACTCTCTGATTTAACAGGATTTTCTTTAGGGCTAAACAATACCACAAAATCCCTGTAGCAAGGCACACTATCATAAAGAAGATAATGATGGAGATTAATGCTGCTTGTACAGAACAGTCTGTCCTCTTCGCTTGCTTTCAGGACTGCATTGCAGACTGCTGAAATGTAAACTTAGAGACTAAGAACACAAAAGGTGATCATGTTTACCAGTTCTAAACGGCAGTACTTATCAGCAAATCAAAAACAGAACATACCCTTTAAGGTGGGAGTTTTGGCATACTTCATTAAGGCAGATTTCCACCTACCAGCTTGAAAACATAATCTGGCAGAACCTGTTGAAGGTATCACAACAGCCCAGCTACAGTGACTAAAAAGAAGGGCTCAGTGAGAGTTGCCATAACCTGGAAAGTTTCTGAAGGAAATCAGCTTTGGCTTTGCAGACTTTGCTTAGTCTCAGATTCCTAAGATCATGATTCCTATCCTTCCCCAGGTCCTAAGCTCAGACAGGAGGACAGATTTGAGGCTGGATGGAAAGTGTTACAGATGAGACAGAGAAGAACAGAGGCTAAGGGTCCCCACCAGTTTTTTGTGAGAGGTGACCAAGTTTAATAACAGAATATGCACTATCCAGGCAGGCATTTCCACCCAGCCTTCCAGCCAGGGTCATGCAATAAGCTGCTTATGGTGCTAGGGATTCTACAAGAACTTCTAAAAGCCCTCATGGACACAGTGTGGTCAGCGGGGGAGGTGGAAGAGGGTATAAGGGGGATAAATGGTGATGGACAGAGACTTCATTTGAGATGGTGAACACACAATACAGAGTACAGATGATGTGTTGTAGAATAGTGTACCTGAAACCTGCATAATTTTGTTAACCAATGTCAATCCAATAAATTCAATAAAAAGAAAAATAAATAGATAGATAGATAGATAGATAAAAAGCCAAAATCAATGCTCTAAGGGAAGTCTTCAATATTTTGTGAATGTGGGAATTCTTCTAGGTACTTAGTATGTACATTTATAGGTACATAAGGAAATAGTGTGTGACAAATGGAAAGGCCAGGCAGCAATTATCAGGTGGGTCCATAAATAAAAAACTTGTTTCAAAAGTGTTTTTGTTTCTAATCTGGTTATAATACTTCCTAAATGCAATATTTTTAGATCAGACATCCTATTATAGCCAAAGCTCCATTGGAAATAATCAACAGAGATGATTAAACTTAAATTTAGATCAATTTAGATAAACATATAGCATAAATAAGTCCTAATCTTAGGCAAATCACAATATTTCTGGTCCTCAGTTTACTTAATAGAAAATTATGGATGCTTAAATTGCATAAATGCCAGCTTTAAAATTCTATTAACCTATAAATTACCAAAGACTTAAGAAATATGACTTTGTTATTATATCGCTAACCAACTCACATTTTATTTTCTGCCAAGCAAAGGTGTTCTTTAAGAAGCTGGATTTCAGATTCTTTTTCTTGCAGCGCTATCTGAGACTGATGTTCTTTGTCCCGATTGACCACCAGCAAGGCTTCTAGATTCTTCATGGAGATTCTCTCGTTTGTCATTTGACTCCTGAGGAGTTCTATCTCAGAACGAGCATAATCTAACTCACTCTCCATCTGTACGATAACAGGAAGATATGTCTACTTATTCCCATTCATTCACTTAACTGATAGATCATCAGAGACTCATAAAAGTTCTGTATTAAAGCCCTGGCCGGTTTGGCTCAGCGGTTAGAGCGTCGGCCTGCGGTCCTGAGAGACCCGGGTTCAGTTCCCACTAAGGGCGCGTACCTCGGTTGCAGTTTGTCCCCGGCTCTGGTCAGTCGTGCGGGTGGCAGCCACTAGATGTGTCCCTTTCACATCGATGTTTCTCTCTCTCTCTCTCTGTTCCTCTCTCTCCCTCCCACTCTACCTGAACAAAAGGTGGAAAAATGTCCTCGGGTGAGGATTAAAAAAAAAAAAAAAAAAAAGTTCTGTATTATGTTATAAACTAACAATTTCTTTTAATTTCTTAATTAGAAATATTATCCTCCTTCTTACCAAATACACACACACACACACAGTATCACTCTCCCCAACTCTCTGATCACATCAGAAAAGTCATTCATAAATAATGAGTTATTAATCCCAAACTGCAATTTCCATTTCCATTATTTATATTCCTGCAAGACTAACATAGTAATACTGTGACTACAGCTTTGCAATGAGTTAGGCTCCTTACAAACACTTAACACCTTGTGGAATGTCACTGCACACCATTGTTGAGGAAGATAAGTAGTCATTATACATTCCCTCTCTTGCATGAACCCTTGGAAAGCTTTGTTTTTTGAAGGTTATCTTGAACCTGGAATACATTGTGTAAGTTAAACTTTTCTTCAAAGGGAAGTAAACCAGACATTACTATTTATTTAAAAGATTACTCCTGAAATTATCTCATAATACAAATTATAGCAAATTATATATACACTTAAAAAGTAAAATGTGAAAAGATAAAACTCTACGAAGAAAGAATTTAATAAATATGAAATTATTGGAGGAGAGGTACGCAAATAGGGGAAGAACTTCCTAGACTAGCTACAATCGAAAAATGATGTCTGACAATCCAAAAACATATTGATAGTCAATATAAACTTAAAATTTATGAGAAAACAACTGGAAGAAAATAAACTTAGTAAATAAAATAGTTAATATCTTACTAATATAAGGAAATCATAGAAATTGATGAACAGAAATATGAACAGAAAATTTGCGATATACAACTAATTAGTAAACGTAGGGTAAATTTACCTCTATGAATAATCAAAGAAATATAAATTAAAACAAGATGCTATTTCTAGTCCAGGGTTTCTTAACCTTGACAATACTGACCCTTTGGTTTCGATAATTACTCACTAGAGACCAGTAGCATCCCCCATCCTCAGTAGTGACAATCAAAAATGTCTCCAGACAGCCCAGCTGGTGTGGCTCAGTGGTTGAGCATTGACCCATGCACCAAGAGGTCACCGGTTCAATTCCTCGTCAGGACACACGCCCAGATTGTGGGCCCAATCCACAGTGGGGGAATGCAGGAGGCACCAATCGATGTTCTCTTTCATCAGTGTTTCTATCTCTCCCTCCCTCAATTCCTCTCTCTCTAAAATCAATAAAGCAAAAAAAAATTTTTTTTTAAAGGAAAGAAAAACTAAAACATAACAAGTGTTTCAGTTATTACAACCTGCATTACTTCTGCCATTTGAAAACACCAAGTAAAAAGTGTTTTTAAAGAAGAAAATTAAGGCCATGGTATTTTAATGTTTACAGTGAGTATCTATTTATGAGTTACTTTTATCATTAAAATATTCTTGCTGAAAAAGAATGTTTTTGCTGAAATAAAAAATAATTTGAGAATGAGTCTGGCGCCCTGGTGGTTTGGCTCAGTGGTTGGAGCATTGGCCTGCGGACCACAAAGTCCCGGGTTCGGGTCCCACTAGGGGCATGTACCAAAAAATTAAAAAATTAAAAAAAAAAAAAAAGAATGAGTCTGGCAATACTGGCACATACATTAATGAAATATTAACAGTGCCTTCTTACAGAAACCAGCTAGATACGTGTTCTTAAATGCAACATATCCTCCTAACAAACAGTAAACTAACAAAACTAAAATTTCAAAAGGATGACAGAAATTTGACCAAAATTTGTTAATACTTCAATTATATTCTCTATGTAACTTGTATGCATAACCCTTTAGGCTCTGGGCTCCGTCTCTCTCTCCAGATACATCTTCAGCCGTTTTCACCCATGCACGCTACCCTGGCCATTGAAAATTACTCTTCACTCAAGAATTCATTTTTGCCTCCCTGCATTCCCTAAGCTGTTGTTTCCTCTGCATGAAATGCCTCTTCTCTTCCGTGCTTAGTACTTCTTTCTGAACCCCTTGACACCCACAGGCTGAATAGACACTGCCTCTCTGAAGCCTCGAGTACTTCTCATTAGTAAAACATTCATCCAAAATTACTGTATGTCAGTACTGAAGGGTCCTTGAGGGCGGGGTCTGTATCTTTTGAACGTTATATTTACTGTGGCAAGCACAATGTCAGACACTCGTAGATATAATCAACTGAATCACAGTTTAAAATCCAATTAGTAGATAAATGTAGCTTCAAAGAATGTCATTAAAGTCATAATTTAGCTGGATAAACCTCAACCTCCTGGTTCTTAGCTTGCTTTTCTAAACTTATAATTTTATAGTAATAGAAATATTATTTTTAAAATTTAATGCATTACATGCCCAGCCAGTGTGGCTCAGCAGTTGAGCATCGACCCATGCACCAAGAGGTCGCCAGTTCAATTCCCGGTCAGGACACATGCCCAGGTTGTGGGCCTGGTCCCCCATGGGGGGCAAGCAGGAGGCAGCTAATTGATGTTCTCTCTCATCGATGTTTCCATCTCTCTCTTCCCCTCTCTCTAAAATCAATAAAGAAAAAAATTTAACACATTACATACCATTTCAATCTCTTCATCTTTAGCAACCAGCTGTCTATTAAGAACTTCTTTGCTTGAGTCAAGTTTCATACAAAGTTCCCTTGTGGAAGACAAGTCTGCAAGGGCAGACACCTTTTCAAACTGAAGCTTCTGGAGCTCCTCTTCCATCTTCACAAGAGATTTATGTAAGGTAGAAATCAGGGACTTGTAAGACCTTTCGGCATTTAAGTGCTGCAAATAATAATAATAATTTTTTAACTTGGAAAAAACAACAACATGGAACACAAAATGGGGCAAAATTTCAATGACAGCACACTTACATTATAAGGCACTTTAGATGGTATAGGTAGTAATATATGTACAAAACACTCTGGGATACATAAATTCCGGTTTCAGATTTCTCTACATAAAAATATATGATTAAGGTGGGTCAATTGGTCATCTTTGGAAAACTTCACACTTAAAAATCTCAGTCTGGGAGCTGCAGTGGGCTCCGGACCCGGTTCAGGGAGCTGGTGCGTGGGATCCTCAGGAACACAGAGAATACGGGGAGCCAGGTGGTGAGGCGCCCAGCATGGGAAAGCCACTGGTTCCTGGGAAATCCTACTCCTCCAAGCACACCAGGTGGGTACCACAGGTTCCGCTCCAGACCACCACAGTAAAGCCGGTATTTCAATAACATCAGGCGGCAGAATAAACGGAACCTCCCACTGCTTGCTCCCAACACCAGATGAATTTGTGGCTGAACTGCAGGGCAGCTGGCATGGAAAACCAGTTGAAGTGAAGCTGATCTGAAATATTGTGAACAGGGAAGCAGAGAACAGACAGGAGATGCCGAGAGGGTGAGTCCCCTTGCCCAGGTGCTCAGCTGGGAACTCTAGGACACAGCTGGGAAGCCAGGGTGATACTGTGGTGGTGGAGCCCCCACCCCCTGGGAATGCTGGGTCTAAGTCCCACACAGGGGACTTAGAAAAACAGAGAAGGGAAGAGGAACCCATGTAGTACCCAGCAGTGGGAAGCAGTGGAGGTTGGCCCACCCTGGAGGCTCAAATGCAGCATCTCTGGCAAAGAGGGATCTCCTTGTTGCTGCACCAGGGGTAATCACTCTGATTTGGGATTGGGGGAGGTGCCGAGGCAAATCTCCAGTCCTGCAGAGCTCCCCAGCTGTGGGAGCTGAACAGTACAAGTAGCAGTGACTCTGAGAGAGCCTCTACCCCCTGGTAGAACACCGGGCAGAGAGGCAGACAGAAGCTGGTGTGTGTAACTAGGGGAAAAAAAAAGAGAAAGAGCAGTTAGAGCATCTGCCTACAGACCCAAGAGTCTCGGGTTCAATTCTGGTCAAGGGCACATGCTTCAGTTTGTAGTTGGGTCCTCAGCCCCTTAGTCGGGGTTGTTTGGGAGGCAACCAGTCAATGTCTCTCTTTCACATTGATGTTTCTCTCTCACTCTTTCTCTCTCTTTCTCCCTCCCACTCTGTCTAAAAATAAATGGAAAAATATCCTTGGGTAAGGTTTAAAAAAAAGGGGGGGGGGGTGGTAAAGGACCTGAATAGACACTTCTCCAAAGAGGACCAAGAGAATTATGAAAAAACGCTCAATGTCACTAATCATCAGAGAGATGCAAATGAAAACCGCAATGAGATATCACCTCACACCTGCCAGAATGACTATTACCAATACATCAACAAGCAACAAGTGTTGGCGAGGATGTGCCCTATGGGTGGGATTATAAATTGGCACAGCCACTATAGAAAACAACAGTGTGGATATTCCTCAGAAAATTAAAACTAGAACTACCATATGACCCAGCAAACCCACTTCTGGGTATTCATCTGAAGAAATCCAAAATATTAATATGAAAAGATTTGTGTCCCTATGTTTATTGAAGTATTATGTACAGTAGTCAAGTTATGAAACAGCCTAAGTATCTATCAATAGATAAATAAAGAGGATGCCATACATATATGCAATGGAACATTATTCAGCCATTAAAAAATTAAATCTTGCAATTTGCAACAGCATGGATGGACCTAGAGGGCACCATGCTAAATGAAATGTCATACAGAGAAAGACAAATACCATAGGATTTCACTTATATGTGAAAAAATAAACAAACAAACTCATAGATACAGAGAACAAGTTGACTGTTGTCAGATGCAGATGGGAAGGGCATTGGTGGAATGGGTGAAAAAGGTGAAGGGGTTAAGAAGTACAAATGGTCAGTTATAAAAATAGTCCCAGGGATGTAAAGTACAGCATAGGAAATATAGTCAATAATACTGTAATAACTATGTATGATGTCAGATGGGTAGTAGACTTGTGGTGATCCCTTTGTCAGGTATATAAATGTCTAATCACTGCACTGTGTTATACATCTGAAAAAATATAATAGTGTATGTCAAGTGCAATTGAAAAATAAATTTTAAAAAATGAACCTTGATTATCTTAACATCCAAATGTTAATTCAAAATGTATCATAGATATAAATATAATAAGTATAATATTTCTAGAAGAAATAAAGAAAGTCTATGCACCTTGTTGTATGCAAAGATTTATTAGATAGGACAAAGAAATACAAAGTATAAAAGAAAACTGATAAACTAGACTTTATCAAAAATTTCAAACTAGTACTCTTAAAAGAACTTCATTAAGAAAATAAAAAGATAAGCTAATGCCTGGAAGAAAGTATTCAAATATACACATGTCTTACAAAGGAACATCTAAATTAATCAAAAAATTCCTTACAACTTATTAATAAGAACTTTAACAAAAATGTGGGCAACAGATTCGGATACTTCACAAAAGAGGATGTATTAGTGGTCATATGTATGATCACAGAACGTGGAAAGCTGCTCAACATCATTAGTCATGAAGGAAATGCAGACTGAACGTGCAACACAACAACCGTATACATCTATTAACAACACCGTGTGTGGGAAAGACGAGGAGCAGCTGGAACTCTCATGCAATGCAAATGGGACTGGAAAGTGGCACAACCAGTTTGGAGAACAGTTTGTCGCTTTCTTACAAAGTTGAGAACAACTGCCATATGATCTGGCAATTCCACTCCTAGTTATTTACCCGAGAAAAGTGAAAACTTATGTACACACAAGAACTTACATGCAATGTTCACAGCGGTTTTATTCATAATGGCCAAAAATAGAAAAAACCTGTTATAAACTCATTTGTGTCTCCTCGAAATTCATATGTTGAAGCCTAACCCCAAGTATGACTGTATTTAGAGATAGGACCTTTAAGGAAGTAATTAGGTTTAAATGGGGTCATAAGGAGAGACCCTAATCCAATATAACTGGTGTCCTTATAAGAAAAGCAAGAGACAGAGGGATGCACGTGTCCAGAGGAGTGTGTGAGGACACAGTGGTAAGACATCCAACTGCGGACCAAGACGAGAGGCCTCAAAGAGGCCTCAGAAGAAAGCAAACCTGTGGCACCTTGACCTTGGACTTCAGCCTCCAGAACTGTGAGAAAATAAATCTCTATTGTTTAAGCCACCAATCTGTGGTGTTTTGTGATGGCAGCTCTACACAAACTGTCCATCAACAGATGAATAAACAAACTGTGATATAGCTAGACAATGGGATAGTGACAATATGAACTAATGAATGAATTTAAAAATCATTCTGCTGAGTAAAAGAAGCCAAGACACAATGAGTACCTACTGTGTGATTCCATTTATATAAAATTTTAGGCAAAGCAAATCTAATCCATAGTGAAAGAAAGTAAATCGGTAGTTTCCTAGGGGCTGGTTTGGATTGATTGCAAAAGGGTCTGAGGGAATTAGGGAGGTGATAGAATACCCTATAACTTCATTGTAGTGATGATTGTGCAACTGTGTTCATTTGTCAAAACTCATCAGATCACACTCTTAAAATGAGTGCTTTCTATTTCGTGTAAATTATACTTCAATAGAATTTATTAGAAATTAGATATACCAGTAGTTCACAGACAATAAACAAACTAGATAGCTATATTAATATACAGAATACACTTCTAAGTAAAAAGTGTTAATTATTCAAGTGAGTCATTACACAAAAATAGAATATTTTTATTGGAGATATATAAAATACTGAACTGGTATGAAACTAATGATAGTCTCAAAAATAAAGCAAAACCTGAGAAAATCATTCAGAGAAAAATAAATCCACAATTATAAAGGAGGATCTTAACACATTACTTCCAGTAACTAAAAGATGAAAAATACAAACTTAGTAAGGATTTATAAAAATTGAATGACACTATTAACAAGCATAATCACACACACATACACACACAACCAACAATAAGTGAATACATGTGATTTTCAAGCTCATTTGGACTATTATCTAATATTGTGTACCCTGCCACCAAGTAAGTGTTCATAGATACCAAAGAATTAGTATCATATAAGCTATTTTATCTGATCTTAATATACAATAAAATTAAAAATAAAAACTAGAAAAATAACCTCAAGTCCCCTATACACTGAAAATTTTAAAAATAACTTTAGGGATCAAAAATAAATCATAATTGAATTTGGTGATATTTAAAACTGAGTGCCAATAACAGGATTACCCCAAAACTTGTGGGATACAGAATATTTAGAGAAGAATTTCCAATCTTAAATGAATATAAAAGAAGAAATATGTTCAATCATGGAATGCGACCAATTTATTCTAAAACTCACTTGTGAGTTTAATAAGAGCAAAGTATAGTCAAAATAATTTGGGGGAACATAAATCCCACCAGATATCAAGACTTAACAAAATCATGTCTGGCCAGTGTGGCATGTGGCTCTGCCGTTGAGCATCAACCCATGCACCAAGAGGTCGCCAGTTCAATTCCCGGTCAGGGCACATGCCCAGTTTGTGGGCTCAATCCCCAGTGGGAGGCATGCAGGAGGCAGCCAATCGATGTTCTCTCTCATCGATGTTTCTATTGCTCTCTCTATCTTCCTTCCTCTCTCTCTAAAAATTAGTAAAGAAAAAAAATTTTTTAAACAATAGAAGCTCCAAGAGTATATTGCTGGCAAGCGGATAGATAAATTGACCAGTGGAGCAGAATGTATGGGAACTTATTTTTATGACAAAGTAAACATATAATTCAGTGAAGAAAGAATGATATTCATCTACAACAATATAAAATTGCATGTATATTTTAAACTATATACAAAATCAATCTCATAAATTAAAGATCTAAATATGAAGGGCAAAATTTCACATACTTTTAGAAGAACTTTTAAGTGAAAAAATAAGAAAATATTTTTCTGATCTTGAAATAGTAAAGGATTTCTTAAAGAAGACAAATAATAAAAAATTGACTAATTCCAACAGCACAAGAATTTACAACTTCTGTTAATATTGCAAGCACAGTGAAAAGACAAGCCACAGATAAGAAGATAACTGTTAATATCTTTCAAAGGATTATTCTCAAGAATGCATAGATAATTCTGTTAAATCAATATGAAAAAGATAAACAACTCAGTAGAAAAATAGGAGAGTTTAAGAAAATTTGTTCGAGAAAATTCAAAAAAGAGGAATCCTGAATGGCTGAGAAATATGGAAAGATCCTCAATTTCACTTATAATCAAGGAAACACAAAACAAAAATATGGAAAATATTATATGTTTAATAATATCCTTAAGCCTGGGAGGGAGGGAATATAAGCATGTCTTTTATATTACTTGAGGTTTTTTGCACTTTTTTCGGTATGTTTGAAATAGTTCCTAATTTTAATTCATGCTAAATAGTATTCTCATTGTAGTGCAGGTGACAGATTAGAGGAGAACCAGAGTGGATGCAAGAACAGTTGTCAGGCTACAAGTCACAGTATATTTAAGTCATTTAAGTGTTTGTTTAGAGATTTAATTTATGGAAAGCCACAAATTAAACAAAACTCTTAAATATGATGCACAAGGTACTACAAGCATATTTTCCCAAACTCACCTGCTCAACCTCTCTACTGAGGGCATCTACCTTTTTAGTGATAAGTTCTAATTGGAGGGTATTGTTATCTGCCTCTGCTTGCCAGGCCTTGTTTACCCAGTTTTCAGCATCTTCATTGGCTTTTTGGAATTGGTCTACCATTTGCCGGTTCTCAGATTCCTGAAAAGCAAATCTTAGGTATTACTTTAACAGATGTAAAATGTTCAACATATAATTAAACTTGATTTGCCAAGTCACTGGGAATTTACTTGCGTGAAGATCATAACCTCGAGGAATCCCCCCTACCTACACTCTCGGGGTAGAAAATTGGTTGTCCTGTAATTAACAAAAGGGAGTGGGAGCAGGATCTTCGCAGGATCTTCCCAGGACCCGGATGAATAGGTTCTTATATTTGCTTTTGTTCAAACAAAATTCTTCACTGCTTCCTTTTCCTATGTATCTGCTTACTGACTAGTTGCTGGCCTGGTTTCTGAGCCTATGCCTTGGCCTGACCTTTTGTATCTGTCTATTCCCTTCTGACTTTACTGGCCAAAGAGCTTCTGACGGCTTGCATATCTTAAGCATCAACTTCTGATAATTCTCTTGGCTTGGCGCATTTTCTGCGTGAATCCTGCTTTTCAGTCAGTACCCCAGCCTTAACTTTCTCCTTCGTGGACTGTTCCATGATCCACTTTTGCTCACTGTTCTAATAACTTGCCTGAAATGGCTCGGAAGTTAAAAATCAAACCTATGCCAATAAACACGATTCATACATATACATCTATGTATATATTGGGCATATAATACAGAACCACATTTTTAAAACCTTAAAAGTTCTATCATGGCAGTTTGACCAAAGTAGGATCTTATTTCTAGAGGAATACAATCAGCACCACAAATAATATGCTATAGTGAGTAATAATTTTGAGGCTATATTTAAAAACATATTTTAATAGTATGGATTGGCCAACTCATTCTAAAAAAAAAAAATTATAATTTTGGTAATTAATTAAAAAGGCACTACATCTCCTTCTCTCCTACATGTTCTATCAAAAACACTGGACTCACCCTGGCCGGTTTGGTTCAGCGGTTAGAGCATCGGCCTGCGGTCCAGAGAGACCCGGGTTCGGTTCCCGCTAAGGGCATGTACCTTGGTTGCAGTTTGTCCCCGGCCCTGGTTGGTTGTGCGGGTGGCGACCACTCGATGTGTCCCTTTCACATCGATGTTTCTCTCTCTCTCTGTTCCTCTCTCTCCCTCCCACTCTATCTGAACAAAGAATGGAAAAATGTCCTCGAGTGAGGATGATTAAAAAAAAAAACAAAAAAAAACACTGGACTAGCCCTGGCCGGTTTGGCTCAGCGGTTGGAGCGTCGGCCTGCGGTCCGGAGAGACCTGGGTTCAGTTCCCGCTGGGGGCGCGTACTTCGGTTGCAGTTTGTCCCCGGCCCTGGTCGGTTGTGTGGGTGGCAGCCACTCGATGTGTTCCTTTCACATCGATGTTTCTCTCTCTCTCTCTCTGTTCCTCTCTCTCCCTCCCACTCTAC
Source organism: Molossus molossus (assembly GCF_014108415.1). Taxonomy (NCBI): domain Eukaryota; kingdom Metazoa; phylum Chordata; class Mammalia; order Chiroptera; family Molossidae; genus Molossus; species Molossus molossus. Next base: position 33,359,218 of record NW_023425356.1, read on the forward strand.
CTGAACAAAAAATGGAAAAATGTCCTCGGGTGAGGATAAAAAAAAAAAAACACTGGACTAACTAAAATGACCAAATTGCAATAAACAATGTCCCACCTTATAATGCTTTAAATCAGATTTAAATTCTCACAAATAAGATTAATCATGAGTCTAGCTGAAATTCCATTAATATCGCCACCTTGTGGTCTGATAGTACCTTGACAAATGTGAAAGGTCTTTGCAGACTGTTAACAAGTTAACAAACAAAACTACTGTTCTGTCTTTCAAGATTCATATACTCCAAATGTGCCAATACGAATCTGACGTGTATTTTCTATTATTTTATTAAAAATAACAGTTGTGGCCCTGGCCGGTTTGGCTCAGCAGTTAGAGCATCAGCCCGCAGACCAGAGAGTCCCAGGTTCGGTTCCCACTAAGGGCATGTACTTCAGTTGCAGTTTGTCCCTGGCCCTGGTTGGGGTCCTGTGGGTGGCAACCACTCAATGCGTCTCTCTCACATCCATGTTTCTCTCTCTCTCATCCATGTTTCTCTCTCTCTCTCTCTCTGTCTCTCTCTCTCTCTCTCTTTCTTCCTCCCTCTCTCCCTCCCACTCTATCTGAAGATAAATGCAAAAATGTTCTCGGGTGAGGATGAAAAAAGAAAAAAATAACAGTTGTGTACAGAGTTTGTACTTGTGAGATACATGGTACAATATACATAAACTAAATTTAACACACATCTATCTTTACTCTCTTTAAATTTCTGTAGCACTTTTGTTTGTCATTTTCTTAAAATGAACTTACAGCTTTATGTAAGTAGGTATGGATATATAGTCCCCCCCGCCCCCAATAACACCTTGGATTCCTCAAAGATAGGAACCATTTTTTTATATTAAATTTAGTTTTATGACTAAGACAGAAACCATTTTTTAATATTAAATTTATCTTCGTGACCAGGTGATGCAGGTTCAAAGTTTAAGTGGTGAAAAAGAATTGCCATAAAATGTCTCTCCTGCCCTCCAACCATCTAGTGACCCTTCATTGAGGCCACCAAGAAGCCACATTTTACCCTTTTTTTGTACCAGTCCAAGGCAGCCAGAGCACTGTGGGCCCAAGAGAGGCAACAACATAAAGAAAGTGAAACTGCTCTTTGGTATTCTCCAATTCTCTCCTTGTTCGAGATGTCTTTACCTTTCTGGAGCTACCCCTACCCCTGTACTACACAGCTCCCTCTGGAGTTCCTCTGGGCTCATTACAACACTCCACCATGGCAAAGTTCGCTGCCTCAGGGGGCATCCATCCTTTGCCCTTCTTGACTGAATTATGGATACAGCCTCTCCTGATTGATTTATCTCCTTCTGCTTTTCTTACCATTCTGATTTATTCTTCCCAACACCTCCACAATAATCTTTCTAAAAGGCAATTCTTCAAATAACTTCTGTGCTGATGTTGTAACAAAAGTTTCCTGAAAATAGCGTTCAAACAAGTCCTTCTTACCTCTCTATTATCACCCACCTATACACTCTACTCTAGCTACAGGACCTACAGTTTCTCCTAACACCTTTGCTTATGTTGCTCCCACTGCCTGGCCATTCTGTTTCCTTTTAGTTTTTCATCTCCGGCACCTCTCCACCTAGCATTCTGCATGCTGAATGAATGTTCAAATGAGGAATGCACTCGACGGTTCTTACTGGACTACCCGTGGTTTGTTCTCTCCCGGGGAGGGGGGCCTGGATCCAACCAGCTATGCTGTGAAATGGAATCTCATGAAAGAACTCATACTAGGATGCTAAAAGCTAAGAGAAGCTTCATGTGTGATATCTGAAAACACAAGTCCAAAATCTATAAGCCCCAATCGTTAATGTTGAAATCTCAGGTAATCTGCTAGGGAGAAAAGGAAACTCGAACACTAACTGAGAGTTTACTATGTTAAATGTTGCTCAGATATTTATATATTTATATTCGGCCATATTCTAGAATAAACGTAAATGGCTCACTGTGCTAGATCTGACGTACTTGGGTGTTCTTCCCAATTACAGAGGGGACACTGAGACTCAGAGAGGCTGAGTGACCTACCTAAGTCCATGTCACTAGGGAGAAGAGGAGTCAGCCTATCTAACTCCAGAGCTCTGTCCATTCGTGATGTTACACTGCTGGCCTGTTAAAATCAGGACGTGCCGGGAAATGCCTGCTGCTTTCCTGCCTGGGAGCAAGGACTGCAATTCAGAAGTCCGTATAATCTCTCTCTCTCTCAGTGTCCTAAGCAGTCTAATGAACGTCATAAATAAATGTTCAACATATGTTTGTGGACTGATATTAAATAATATGTGAGATCAAATAAGAAAAGGGTTGGGGGTGGTGAGGAATTCCTAGTAATGGTTTCAGTGATATGTAGGTAACACTACACCTATTATAATCCAACTATACTCTGTAAGCAACCCAACAAATATTCGAGATAATAATTTACTTGAAAATTCTACCATTTTCAAATGTGAATGAGCCCAAGTTGATCCTGGCACCTCGTCCTTTATTCAGTTAGGAGGATTCTAAGTGTCTAGATTGGCTGAGTAGCGAACTAAAAGGGGCATGTCCTTGAGTTACCTCTCTGGACACTGGTGATGTTCTGAATACATAGTTAACCCATCATTGTCAAGGCTAAAATATGCTACGCATTAAAGGAAGACTTGATTGGCTTTCCCCATGAGTGTAACTGATCAATCACTTTAGTGAAAACTCTTAGATATTATGAGCAAAGAGGGAAAAAATATATACGTACTTCATACTTTAATATATTCTTCAGCTTGTTAACCTCCAAATTAGTATCTTGGACCTTCTGTTTTATATCACTAAGTTCATTATGAGTCTCATTCAATTGTTTAGACAGCGCCTATGAGAAAAAGATGGCTAGATTTGACTAGAAAAATAAAAATTGCTCTATATCAAAAACATCATAAATAAATTTTAAAATATTTATTATAATATTAAAATTAAAAGTTAACATACCTAATATATAAAGCTCATAGAAAAATAATGAGAAAATGTGATTCCAAACAGTAAATGGGCAAAGAACCCAAACAGATAATTCACTAAAAGGAAGTACAAGTAGATGCTACTTTAAACAGTTAAAAATGTACTAGTAACCAGAGAAATGCTAATAGAAACAATGAAATAGTACTTTGTCTATCAAATTAGTAAAGATTTAGAGATATTCTGTTATGGCAAAGAATGGGCATTTCCATGTATCATTGGAGTAAACGTAAATATACAAAAAGCAGATCTGTGATCTGCTACCTGGTGATGTATCAAGAGGCATTTTTAAATACTAATAAAAACAAGAAAGTCAAAAATGTTGCTTTTTGTTGAAATGGGCGATGGATACATGCATAGTCATTACATTTGAAAATGTCCATCTAGTTAAAAAAACTTAATAAGCTTTGATTCAATTTGAAATTAAATCTATTTAATAAAAGGGAATGTTCATTAAGGCAATGTTTGTTATAGTAATAATATTTGTTCACAGTAAGTGAATGATGCAGTAAATAATTGCATTTACATAATGGTATAACCACAAAGGACATTATTCCTCTATGAAAAATGTTTGGAATAACTTTTCATAACAAAGGAAAATGTCCATCTATAGTTAGTGGGAAAAAAATCAGGATAAAATACTAAAACTACGTCATCCCAATTTGTTAAAAACTGTGGTATTGGGGGTAAAATTTTTTAAGGTTTCTGTTTTTCAAATCTGTGATATGGGTTCTTACTCTGTGGTCCACAGAGGGATCCATCTTCTACCCTTGGGCCTATGACCCAAACAAAAGAAAAAAGTACTCTTGAACATGTGAAAATTGTTATGTTACCAATTTCCTTCTGATTATAAAAAAAAAAAGTTTATAAAATTATAACAAAGCAGGGATGTGCTTATAATGCTACAGTAAGCAAGCAATAGCCTACAAAATATTTACCAAGGGATTATGCTGGACTCTGATAAGTGCTTTCTAGGCAAATTCTTGTTTACTCCCCAATTTTACAAGTGATGAACTGAGATTTAGAGAAGTTAAGTGATATCATCACACAGCCAGGCACAGGAGTTCAAACTCAAGTGAGTCTTAAACACTCCAATCTACTGCCTGCTCGTGTAGAAAAACCATAATATAAAGAGGTAATGTGGTTTTATCCAAACTACATAAAAAGTTCATGCAAAAGAATAAGTTTTTAAAATAATACATTAAAATCAGTACAAAATATGTTAATAGTGGCTAACTCCGGGTGGTAAAAATGAGAGTTTTTAATCTAGTTTTTCATAAATATGCTATTTTTACTTTTAATATATTAGCTCCAGCTACAGAGTACACAAAATTATAAATTCACATCTTTTGTTTTTATTGCTAATCATTAACTTTTTAAAAATAAACTTTATTTTAAAATAGCTTTAGATTTACAGAAAAATTATGAAAATAGTACAGAGATCCCTTATACCCTAAATTCAGTCTCTTCTTTTGTTAATATCTTACATTAGTATGGTATACTTATCACAATTAATGAATCAATGTTGATATATTATTAACTAAACTCCATATTTTATTTAAATTTTCTTCATTTTTTAAATTTATTGACTTTTTTATGGAGAGAGGGAAGAAGAGAGATCAAGAAAGAGAGAGAGATTTGTTGTTCCAATTATTTATGCATTCATTGGTTGCTTCTTACATGTGCCTTGACCAGAGATTGAACCTACAACCTTGACGTTTTGGGATGACACTCTAACCAACTGAGCTACCCCACCAGGGCCCAGATTTCTTTCATTTTTATGTACTATCTCTTTTCTGTTCCAGGATCCCATTATTCATTAACTTTTGGACACAGTATATAAATATCTCAGACAATTTTTTTATAATTAGCAAGATGTTGCATCTTTATATCTATTTATACAAATAAAAAATATTTAACAGTTAAAAAATACAGACTTTTATGATGCAAACTAAACATATCGAGAGTGATATAGCAAAGTGGAGGAAACCATTTGGACTAAAGAATTTTCAGTGGGGAAGAAAGCCTCCAAATAAACATGTTTTAATGGTCAAATTAAAGTAATGATATGGGAAATGAGAACTGCGGATAAAGTATGTTAGCTTAGAAAGGGAGTAATTATAAAAGAAACTTTCCTGAAAAGAACTACAGTGCTAAAGAGAACCAAAAATGTGGCATAGTTTATTCACACACTCATTCTTAAACAGAATTACAGTCCACCAATAAATCTACCATTTTCTTAAAAGTTTCATTTGTTAGGTACTTCTAAGGTTTAATACAAATGTGGTATATCTCATTCCCTCTTTTCCTTAATATTTAATACGTTATGTCTGAGAAATTTAGAAATTATTTGGCATACTGTGAGATAAAGTTAAAAAAAAAAAAAAAAAGGCTGTTTCCAAACCTCGAGCTTTTTTAAAAAAATAAAAGGAGAATTGAGCCTCAGAAGAAATATAAATTTTCTTGGAGAAAATGATACTAAGAACAAATATACCTGGTTTTCTTGTTTAGCTTTAGAAAACTGTTCTTGGAGATTGTCATTCTCATGAGCCAAGATATCTCCTTCCCTGGCAATGTGAGCCAGTTCATCATTTGTTTCATTCAGTTGCCGACGCATTCTGGAAATGTCTTGTTCACACAGAATTAGCACTTTAGTAGACTGCCTATTCCACAAATCAGATAGTTCATGAAAAGAGACATTTTTCCAAAACAGAATAACAAATTCTCACAAGACAGAAGATGTACAGTTAGCAAGAAAACATTTGAAGTTTTAAGCCCATTTAAATTTATAGGAATAAATACTGCAAAGATAGTACACTGCAGTTTCTCTACGTTTCCAACATTTTACTATGAAAAAAGGATGCTAAATATACACAATAGTTAATGATTAGCTAAGTATTTCGAAACTTCATTCTAATATAAGAAAGCTTTCATCCTACCTCTAGAGGCCATGGCTTAGTCTCCTTTGTAGGTCCCTCTTCCTCTGCCCTCTTAAAACGTAATGGTTCTCAGAGCTTAACTCTTAGCCTCCTGACACCTTTTACTCTATACCTTCATTCAGACAAATGCTATTCATATCCATGGCTCCCAACCCCATCTATACCCAGATGACTCTGAAATCATTACCTTCAGCCTCAGCCTCTTCCTTAGTTAAAGACTCATATTTAACTGCTTCTGAGATATATCTACAAGTAGGTCTCAAAGACTCTTCCAATTCAGAGGAAAGTCATCTCTTTCCATACTTTCTACATGTCCAGTATTCATTCCCAGCCAAAAACCTGGCATTTTCCTAGATTTTCTTACTCACAAGCACCTGTCCCCCAAATACCCAACCCCATTCTATCACCATTTTCAGCCTCCATAATCTTTCTAAAGCAAAAATCTCCTCAAAATTCTTTAATGATTTTTTATTTCCCAAAGGATAAAATCAAGAGTCACTTGTTTATGACACAGGCCTCTATGTTCAGCATTTGTTCCCTTCACATCTCCTCTCACATTTTGGGTTCCGACACTCACCTACTAGTCAATCAAGAGGCTCCTGAACATTATCTGTGGTTCTTTGCTATTCTTTCTACCTTAGGTGGTCTTTTCTTTCCTTTCCTTTCCTGGGCAAATACCATATACTCTTTTACTTCCCTACACAGACTTAGGCTTCCTTCCAACATTAGAAAGTCACAACCCTATACATAACACTAAGCCCTTGTTTTACTATCTGTGTACCTAACATAGTACTTTGCCCCTAATAAATATTCAAATACTTGTTGAATGAATGGTTTACCTTGATGCCTGTTCTGTCTCAGCGATGATATTTCTTGTGCCTGAAATGGCCTTTTCCTTGAAAAGTAATATAAGTATGAAATTTAAAAAATGATCTTAAACTGTTATTTTGGTTAAAACTGAATGAAAAAAAAGAAATTTCTCCACCCTATTTGGTGGAGGGGGGGTAAACATTTATGCTCTGTTCATCTTTTCTACACTTTAAAACTAAAGCCTAATATAACAATGTGAATATTTTTACTAGATAAAAACAATTGATTATGCTCATTAAAGACTACACTTAGGTGCATTGATACAAGATCAATACATGAAATACTTTGTTAAAGTTTTGTGCAGTCATCCAGCAACACAGAAACCTCATGAGCACTCTACTAGGAGGCAGCCCAGTGGTGCATTAGGGTGTTCTCCACGGGGAACAGAACTGATTCACTTCCCTACTTCATGTTATAAAACCCAGGAAAGTGAATCATATAAAAATAAATTTAGTTCTTAAGAATAACAACTTTCTTCGAGTATATTATTTATATTAGTCATCAATAACATCTTCCAAAAGCTGCTAAAATGAAATTACTTCAGAACTTATATGCATGTATGCATGAACAATGGACATGGACAACAAAGCTGGGGACAGGGCGGGAGGGAGGGGGAGGGGATCAGTTGGGGGAAAAGGAGAAACATGTGTAACAAAAATTAATTAATTAATTTTAAAAATAAAATAAAAGTATATTATGAAGTTTGGGTGTAAGTTAAATAAGGAGTTAAATAGTTAGGCCTAGAGCAAAAAATAAACAATTGATATTATCCCTTTTCAAGGGAGTGATGAGGAAGTAAATTAATGGAATCAGTCAAGGCTGAAATGGTATGATTATCTTCATGCCATCAATACTATTCCCATACTCCGCCTCTGAAAATTCTTGTTGATAGTGAACTAGTTACAGATACCATTCACAGATACTTAGCCTAACACTAGTCCTTAAAAAGTAGGAAAACTGTTCTTTCACTAAATAATTAGATTTCATTTTGCCCTTTCAATTTTGAAATTCTTAGTAACCAAGTATACAAGATGAAAAACTAAATCTCTATGTCCCAACCAGTTGTTCTTGTTCATTAGAGAGACAGTATAGGTGTGTGTGTGTGTGCGTGTATATGTTATCTTCCTTTATATTCATGTGCTCCTCTCCAGGAGAGTTTTAGCTCTGGTTTGCCATTCTATTTCTGGTAGATTGGTGAAGATTCCATGTGTGGCAGTGATGGATATTGGAATATGGTTAACATATCCATTAGCAAAGAAGTTAAACCTCTTTAAGCACAAAGCAATGGAGGAAAAACTCAGAGAGAAAATACAGCTTAAAAGTGAATATTTATATATGTTTTTGAAATATAATTTAATACATTTCAAAAATAAATTCTGAAAAACTAATTGAACTTCTAGTGTTTCTGAAAGTCATTATTTGGTTAAGCTTAAATATGGTTTATAAACCTAGAAAAGACTTTTATCAATAGAAATTCATCTTGAAAGTAAGATTATCTAAGAATATTATAAAGTTTCCAGGGCAACAAACAACTGGGTAGAATCCAGTGATATATCCGATGAGCCCTATTTTCTCTTAATCTTGCCCTAATAGCACCATTCTCAAACTGTTGAAATCTATGCCATCATTATCGATTTAATATTTCTGTACAACCTCAATATGTTTGTCCAACCAGAGACATACTTTCAAGTTAACTGTTAAAAATTCAATCTGGACAAGATGGTCATAAATTCACTTAGAGAAAAGAAACGAAGTAAAATATTTGTTTATATTCTGGCTTTTATTACTCAAAAATCTATGAACTTGCTTGTAAGTGTTCTAATGTTAACTGGTACTCAGTAGTAGGACATCTTTTTTAACTACATTACCAATAAGGTGAAAAAACGTCAACTTATTCATTATAGTATAGATTTTTCCATAGGAATTTATTCCTGTAATCTCCAGATTATACTGTAAAACTACTGCTTTCACTATAGGGTATTTATAAATTCAGCTCTGAAACATCATTGTAGAAAACATTTCCTTTTTTGAATGTCTAACACTGCTTCGAAGCGTGTTTCTTTTCCTTCAGAGGATGGATGTGTTTATGTTCATGATCTTATACAAATTTCTTAATTTCAAATGGACTTGCAACTCAATATTCCTCATGAAGGAAAAAAAAATGTTGGTACAATTAGCAGAATGGAAGAAACATGAAATACAGATATAGCAGAGGGAAATGAGATTCAGAAAGATCTAATTAATTTGTTTCTGCTCATATTTTTAAAGAGAATCATGTTTAAATATTCAAAAGGTGGTTTAAATATGAGAAATAAGACTCTACCACTAAAAAGCCATAAAATTTTTAATTAAGCTATAGCTTACAAAGTAATGAGTAGGTCTTTTAAACAATTAAACCAAAATTTACTATCTCATGCATTTTGATGGCTTCAGTTAGGTTCATGATTCCCAAATCTATTAACTTCTAGTTCAATTTTCTCTCCAGATCTAAAAATCCAAGAGCCTATGAGTATTTCAATTACATGTCCCAAAGACATGTCGATGATCTTTCTCTCTGAGACTGTTCTGTTTCCCGTGTTCCCTGCTTCATGTATAGTAACTATTCACGAGGTTCCTCAGTCAGAAAGTACATCTTGTCCATCGTACTTCCTTAACACTTCCTTAATAGACCTGCTTCTCTTATGGATACGGCCACTATCCTAACACAGTTCTTACCATTTTCCTCCTAACTAGTGTCCTTGACACTATTCTCATTTCCCTACAATCCATCTTTTTTTTTTTTTTTTTTTTTTGATACGTGCCCCCTAGCGGGAGCCGAACCGGAGACTCTCTGGTCCAACGCTCCAACTGCTGAGCCAAACCGGCCAGGGCATCCCTACAATCCATCTTTTACATGAATCAACAAATGCCAGAATATTTCTTTTAAAATAAAGCTCTAATTGCAATATTTCATTTACATTATTTCATTGATTTACTATATCGGTGATGCGAGTCTAAATTCAACATTACATATAGTTTTATGATTGGTTGCCCATCTCACCTTTTGCCCCCATCCCCACTCCATACTTGACTCTTTGCAATCTATTCTCGACATACTAAGCTATCAATAAATCTGTGAAATTCTCCTATGAAGTGGCTTTCATATAAGTTGCTCTAACAGTCTGGATTCCCCGTTCTATGAAAGGTATTCTGTCTGTCTTAATCACCCTTTCTCTCACTGTACCCTTTCTCTAAATCTTTTCCTGCTAATTCTAGTCAATTTTCAGAACAGTACAGGAACTATCACCTCCTAAAAGGCTTTCCAGATCTTCCTCCTCACCTAGTCTAACCCCCATGTTAAATCAAGTGGTTTCTGCCAAACTTCCTCCTCACCTAATCTAACCCCCATGTTAAATCAAGTGTGTTTCTGCCAAACACCAACTGTACACTGTGCACACATCATTATGGCACTTAGCAAATAATAGCATCTTTATTTATCTTTATTCCAATTATACTATAAGCTTTGGAAGGTATGCCCACTCCTCCTCACTTTCTAACATAATACCTGGTATATGTCAATAGATGTTTCTCGAATGAGTGGGTGGACAAATGAATGGATTAGTTCCCTTAGGGAGGGGAAAGGCCTTATTCCAATGATGCTGCCTTTGCTTAAGACATTTGCAGAAAACAGTGTTGGAATTGCCTTCAGAATCAGTTTATGAGCTAGAAAAGAGTATCAGTCTTTCCCTGACTTTTTGGCAATACATTTTGTGTTACCTGAACAACAAAAACTGAGGGATAAAGGGAAGAACATCTTTAATACTTTCAACAATAAAGGTACTTTTTTTTTTTTCTTTTAATGAGGGGTGGAGATTATCATCCAGCTTGATTTACCAGCTCCATGTGATCTAGTTTCAATGGCTAAGGATGATGTAAAAACATGCATCTAATTCCGAATACAATTACAAAGGCAGTTTTAATGGAAAAAACATTGTCTCCCAAGGTGGCTACCTGAAAATATAAGTTCTGATGTGCTTTTAAAAAGAAATCAATCTCACTGCCTTCATTATCATGCTTCACATTTTGATATCTGAATTAGTTATTGTCAGTGAATGGTAATCACAAATTGATAAAAGAACACATATTTCTTAAGACTATTCTGAAGTATTTCAAAATCAACTTTTAAAGTTTCAGCTCTCTAGAAAAAAAATGTGAGAGAATCCTATTATTCTATTAAGATTCTAGTGCAAACATTTTTTTAAACCACAGTTCTCAAAACATACTTTCATTGCCAAACTCTCTCCAAGGGATGCAATATTCTCAGAATTTTTATCCAAGCATGCTTGCAGGCAATTCTTTTCTTTAGCCAGATCACTGAGGGTTGCACCGAGAATGCTGATTTCTTCTCGCTGGGCAATACTTTGCCTTGTAAAATTATCTAAATATGTTATCATAAAGGCATTTTTAAATGAAAATCATTTCTTTCCAGTTCAAATAGATTGAAATACTTTTCAAAGTAAGTTCTCCTATATTATATTCAATGACTAAAAATAAGTACTGTGTCCCAAATAGAAACATGGCTTTTGTTGTTAGTGATTAAAAACTCAGTTGAATCATGAAATTCTAAATGACTCATAAATGTAAACAATTAACACATTTGAATAAGAATAGCAAAGGATAGCTCTATATTTCAAGTTCTCAAAGTAGATTTATGTGTGTGGTGGGGAGGAGAGTATAGGTGAATGAACTTGGGTAGAATACTAAAACAACCACTACCTTCCTAATTTCCCCTCCCTCTAGACTAGAATCACTGCTATATATAAGCTGGTAACTAATCGATCTTAATAAAATATTCAATTAAGTTATCTTCAGAGTCAAACATCCGGATTTTCCCAGGATGTCTGATTTGGCAATGTCAATGCTGAAGGCCTAAATGATAGGTATATCATTTAGTGGTTTTCAAACTATGGTTTGTCAACTAGCACCATCAGCATCATCTAGGAACTCCAACCCTACTGAATCAGAAATTCTGAATGGGCAGAGCAATTATGTTTTAATGAGCACCCCTCCCACATGATTCTAATGCACAACAAGCTTGAGAACCCCTTGAGCACACTGGTAAAGATACAAAAGTCTTGGCCATACTCTCTTCCAAGGAGCCTGGCTCCAGTGGTCTTTATTAGCTCTCCAGGTGATTCTGAAGCACACCGAAGTTTAAGAACTACTGGTCTGAGCTCTTCTAGGGAAGCTCTGCTAGACTAAACGTCTAGGTTAATCCCTGCCTGCGGTCATCCAGGGCAGCACTAAGAGAAGCGATATTGAATGCCAAGAGGATGATCTACATAGTACCTGAGAATACATCTAGTCCCTCTCCAGGCAGTACTACCTTTAAGACAAACCACATCTTTTGGGTATTCAGAGATCTGAGTTCATTCCCACTGGCATAAAATAAATACATAAATGAAAGCCCTGAAATAGCTCTAGTAGCTCCTAGCTTTAAAAAATATCCTCAACCTCACATACCACTCAAGCTACATCCCATTTTTCTGCTACTCTTAGTAGCCAAATTTTTTACGACTCTATCCTCTCGTGTCTGTACCTCCACACTTCCCAGTCATTCCTCAACCTATTCCATCTTCCACACCAACACTCTCTCTAAACTTTGTCAGTGTTACCAAAACCTCCAATGTGCCAAATCCAACATTTTTTTTATCCTCGTCTTATGTTGCTTCTCGAAAGTATCACAATTGATGCTACCTTTTTTAAAAAAAAACATTTTGCTCTCTTGCCTCCCAAAATAACACTCACTTATGGGTTTCTTCCTACTTCTTTGGCTTCTTCTTACTCAATCTTGGAGTCTCTTAAATATTCCCTCTGTTTTAAAATGGGCTCTTCTACAGTCCTAATCAAAAATTTACTTTACAGGTATAAAAAGATTAAATTATGACCGTATTTTCATAGAGATCACTGGTAAGAAATATGAATAGAAGACTTTATAAAAAATAAGTTTCTCTATAAATCCAAGTAATGTCATAGATATAGGCAAATACATGTATACTTTCCACCAAAAGTAATATATTTGTGTACTATGTTTCATTACAACTATAAACAAGCCACAATATCATACAAAAACTTATAAATTTAAAAGTGATCATCAAAAATTATAAAGTGTTGCTGTTTTGTTTAGTTTTTATTTTTTGTTTTTCATTGAAAAATATGCAGCCATGACTCAGTACTTATGGCCCTAAATCTAAGTAAAAAATTTACTACCAATGAAAACCATATTTTTGCATGACTGACTCATAAACGTTTAATTTAAGGATCTATCTGCAAGTTTATCTATTTTATAACTGAAGAGAATAAAACATTTTTCTACCAGGCTTAAAGAAAAAGTAATATCAGGAAAGAAATAACTCACCAGTTTTTTCATCCAAGCACATAATTTTCTCCCGAGGATGCTGTAGCTCATATTTATTCTTAGCAAGGTGTTGCTGAGTATCAGAAAGATCTTTTTCTGTATTTTCATATAAAAGTCTGTAAACATTTTAATAATAAAACTAGTTGTGAAATTTTATGTTTTTTTAATATGTTTTTAATGATTTCTTTTTTTAGAGAGAGAAAGGGGAAGAGAGATACATTGTGAGAAACATCAATCAGCTGCCTCCTGCATGCCCCCTACTGGGGATCAAACCTGCAACCAGGGCATGTGCCCTGATCGGGAATCAAACTAGGACCTCTCAGTCCATGCTACCATATCAGTATATAGGAATGGTGAGGCACAGTACTTGACATCCAACTAATATGTTCCACTACATGTTTCTATTTTTCTGCTGTGACTTTTTATTACACTCTAAACCATCCTTTTTCTAAGCTACTGTAAAACCTGTGTTTTATGTGTTGTTATAATGTTCGGACCCCGGAACATAATTTAAGTTATAAATGTAAATTAACAATCAAATCCCAAAGTCAAAAATGCTCTGTACCCAGAATGGCTTTGTAAAGGCTATTTTTGTTAAACATTGAGGCTTTCTCCCACTGTAAGATTGAGATTACTAAAAGTGTGAGTCCTGGTTATGTGAGGCATTACCAATCTGAGATTGATCTTGAGGAAATAATTTAATGTGTGTTGAGGTTTCTACAACTGCTTCATAATAATCCTTCCCAAAATTAAAGTAATTATTATTATAAAATACACTACAGAGAGCAGGGTTATTTATAATAAACTATTAGTTGTTCAAAGGCAATTTGGTTTACCTCAAAGAATTATTCTCTGCTTTTTGTCTGCCAAGTTCACTTTTGGTATCCATTGCCTTTCTTACTAGTGATTTCATTTCTTTTTCCATAGTACTTACGGTTTTCTTCATCAAAGTCATATTTGACATTTGTTTCATACGTTCATCATCAAGCTATACAAGTAGAATGACAAGGTTACTGCCATCACTAAAAAAAGTCTTAATTACCTTCCTGAAGAGACATCAACTGATATATGACAAGATTTATATGATGAGATGATTAGATTAGACTTGAACATTGTGGGAGGATATACAGACAAAGTACTGTGGAGTAGGAACAAGAATGGTATATCTACCTACATTTTCAATCTGGTTCAATTTGACTTGAGCATACATATCCAATTTGCAAAAACAATCCAATTTGTTGCTCAACATTAACAAATTATAGATATAAAGTGGAATTATGGGGGAAAATTTCCCCTATCTATTGCATTTTTGTTTTTTTACTCATTATGTTACTATAGAGTTTCCCCCATTGGCCAAGATGGCAGCAGGGGTAAGTTCTTACACTTAGTACTACAAAAGCTAGAAATATGAATAGATAGGATCCGAACCACCAAAAGCTAGAAATATGAATGAACAGAACCCTAGTGCACCAAAAACTAGAAAGATGAATGGATGGGGCCCCAAGCACTCCAAAAGCTAGCAAAATAATTGTATAGAAAAAAAAAACCCTCCCCTCACTATCCCTATAAGAACACCAGGCTTGAACAGAAACAAAGATTGGTCTTTGAAAGGGGAGTCCACTATTCTCCCAGGTCCTGTGGCTCCTGAATAAAACCTCTTTCCTTTTGCACCAGCACCTGCCTCACAAGTTTGGCTTTTGATGCACCAGACAGCCAAATCTCCATTTTGTTGTTGTTGTTCAGTTACAATTATAATAACAGGTGAACTTATAAATATATTCAATTAAATTTGGTTACAGAAAGTCAAATTCCCTTAATTCTGTTTATATAATCATAACATCTCAAATCCTTGATTAGTAAAAAAGGTGATGCCTCACATTTAAACTCATTTACATATATTTTCCTCATTAATTTTCATTTCATCAAAACTTCTTCTACCCTAGCTAC
This sequence comes from Molossus molossus, assembly GCF_014108415.1. NCBI lineage: Eukaryota > Metazoa > Chordata > Mammalia > Chiroptera > Molossidae > Molossus > Molossus molossus. The sequence continues at coordinate 33,374,377 of NW_023425356.1, forward strand.
TCTTTAGGTAGAATAATTCAGTTTATCTGTATCTGGCAATGTCATCTTTAATGAAATAAGGAGGTTAAAAATTTGCTAAAATCCCTGAGAATGCATCGCTAATGGATTTTCAAAAAGAATGCACTTCGCAACCTAACATAAAAATTTTACTCACATATTTAGAAGTAAATAAACAATGAAGAGTTGACAATTTATACCATATATACCACCTTACATAATTTAGGATTACAGACCTCATGTTAGAAAAATAAAAGAACTTCCCTGAACATAGAAAAAAAGGAAAAGGGGAAAGCCACGGACAATTCATAGCCAAAAGTGCAAAAGTGATTTTCCTTTACATTAGGAACTGTACACTCCAGCTCCTCTATCCTTTGTTCCAAGTGAACCTGCTCATTAAATGCTGTCTCTTGGGCAGTCTGGTTAAAAAACAAAACAAAGTGCTTTCAATGTCACTTCATTGTGTTTCACAAATGTTCATATAGATAAAGTTGTTTCAAACCTTTAGCCTTTCCCTCAGACTATCTCGGTCTGTAGTTATTCTCTGTAAATCAGTGAAGGCTATGTCTCTTTCAGTCTCAGCCCGCTGGAGGATGGCATGTGCTGCTGTTGACCTAGGAGATTTACAGCTTTTCATCATTTCTCGTCGAAGTCGAGCAATTTCTTCCTGTGCCTATTATTTAAATTGACAGACTATTGTTTAACAAGCTTTAGAACAGACATAACTATAGCTATTTTATATCCAGCCAGTTAAAATCCAAACCTATTATCAGTATGCATGAAGTAGGATAATGGTATATTTTTTTACTTTATGCAAATACATGCAAATGATGCACCCAAAATGCAAATGAATGTATACAAAGAGAAGTTTCATTTACAACATCTTTGCAAAAAAAAAAAAACTTTTTAATTAATTTTGAGGCAGTCAATGCAAGGGAAAATTATTTACTAAGAAATATATATATAGTATACTACATTCATTTTGTGAATAAACATGAGTTCAGCACAATTCAAGTAGCATACTGGTTTAATAAATATTATCATAGTGTTCTAGTCTTTCTCTACAGAAATATATATGCCATAGTCATGTTCTGGCTAACCTTGACCCTGACAGAAAGGCCCACCAATTCCTACTAACAACCCAACATACTCTCTACATACTGTTTCAACCATCCTTAGTTTCAAATCTGTTCTATATCTGCACATGATTTCATATCCTACTCTGTGGCTTAAGTCTCGTATCTTCCTTCCTCTCAACTGTAAGCACTCTGTATTCAGCTAGTCTCCAAGTCTCAGAGGAAGATGTGTTATATCCCAATTTCCATAGCTAAGCCTTCACCAGAATCTGGGATATTATTTCCTGAAGTATCTTCTAAGATATCCCAACTCAATTATAATTATTTCCCCACTTTTAACAGCAGTCTCTCCACTGGCTCTTTCTCCCCTGCCCTTCAAGCATACACAGGGCTCCCATATCTTGAAAAACAGTCACTTAAGCCTGTTGTGTCCATTTACCATCCTATCTTTTTCTCTCTTTTAAGTGCCTGTACCATGGCCTTTTCTCACCCCACTGTAACCTGGCTCCCACACCCAACCACTTCACAGAATTACAACTAGTGACCTCCCCAAATCTAACGGCCTTTTCTCAATTCCAGTTCTTGATATTTTGGCCACATTTGACATTGTTTTCAGCACCTTCCTTGAAATTTCTTCCTCCCTTGATATTATATTGTTCTGCCTTAGTTTCCGGTCTTTCTCTCTTTCAAAGGTTCCTCTACCAATGGAATAAAACATCCCAACATCCTCTATTTATAGCTTTCTCATTCAGAGACCTCATCCCCTCTAAAGGCTCACAATTGACCTCTAAGTAGATGAATTCTAAATCTATGTATCAGCTTTTCTCCCCGCTCCAGTCCCACATTTCTTACTGTCTAATGGCAATTACTACCTGAATGTACTCCGTCTTTCTGAAACCACACGCATCTTTTCCATCAAATAGACAATGCCTTTAATATTTCTTTTTCTATTACCACAATTCTTCAGTCATTCAAAACAGAACTTCAAACATTTCCATTCATCCCTCCTTTTGCTTAAGCCCAATCTTGAGAAGTCTTCCTTGATAGCATCCTAGCTTAGTCCCTCTGTGCCTCACGCATGGACTACTGTAACAGCCTTCTGGAGAGTTCGTGTTTCCTCCCTCCCTAGTTCTCTTGAAGGAGAAATTTTTATATAAGAAGATAACATATAAAGACGTATGATATAATATAAAATTGTTACCAGGTTGAAATTGTAAAAGTGTGACTTTGGTCATATTTCTTCTGCTTTAAAAATAAATAAACAAACTGCTCATTACTTATAAAGCAAAGTATAAGCCCCTTATAAGGCCCAGTGAACCTTACAGGCCAGAAGCTGGTAAACTACACTGGCTCACGGGCCAAATCCAGCCTGCCTCCTGTGTTTTGTAGATCTATGTTTTTTACATTATTAAGTGGTTGAAAAAAAGAAAAATATTTCATAACAGCTAAAATAATATGACATTCAAAATTCAGTGTCCATAAATAAAGTTATATAGTAACACAGCAAACTTGTTCATTTGTATATTGTCTATGGATACTTTCTTCACCAAAAACAAAAACAGAGCTGAATAGCTGTGACAGAGGTCGTATGGCCTGCAGAGCACAAAATATCTATTATTGGGTCTGCACAGAAAAAGTCTGCAGACTCCTGCTCTAGCCCAATCCACCTCTCAAGCCTTTGCTCCCCCTTCTTCCACTGACACGTACCTTTGATTCTAGTCTTTAACTGATTCACCTATCTGCTGGTTTTCCTGCCTTTATCATTTGCCTCACATCATTCCTTTAGTCTGGAATGTTCCTTCTTATCCCTTTCAAGGTACTTAGAAACCCCATTCATGTGTCTCCCTCAGGACTCAAACTCTACATCATCTAGCAAATGTTTCCCTGATCACCATAAATAAAAATACCCAGTTATTTTATTTTTATAATGTACTGTAGACTACTTGTGCTAAAGTAACAAAAAATAAATATAAGACAATATGCTTCAACGCCCTAACTAGATCGCAAACACAGAAAACAGTGTCTGTTTGTAAACTGTGCTCCATGGCACTCCACGGCAAAGTTTTTCTGTGAAGTCCCAGATAATTAATATCTTGGGCTCCAGTGGGGTGGATCACAGCAGCTTCTCATTAACTATTCTATACTTCAAATTTCAATATAAAGTGTCTCACAAAAAGGAATATGGCAAAAATTTGAAAATCACTTATAACATACTATATGCAAGTACAAGATTTACAAGGCAGAGGTTTCAGTACAATGATCTCATACCTTGCACTAACACACACAGGCCCCTCATTAAAGGGCTTTCCTGCCCCTAGTCAGTAGTGGTCTTATAATCCTGCATACATACACAGACTCGGGTTTCATGCCACAGACACAGACTCCAGGGAATTCTAATCAAAGCAAAGTAATCACTCCACACACTTAGAAGTGGTAATTGCTTTTTAAACTGCTCAAACTAAAAATAAGAAAGCCAATTATAGAGAAGAATATCATGTATCATTCATTAAATAGCTAATATAAAGTTTAAAATTCTAAGTATAATAAAGTCTCATTAAAACACTTCTGAAAGGGAGAAGAAATTAACAAGACTGAGATTCACGTGTGAAAGGAAACAGTACTGTGATTTAACCAAAAGGATTCCATGCTATGATATAGTACACAATGGGCATTTGTTTTATATACTAAGATATATGCCCAGACTGATCCATTTCTAAATGGGCCAATTCACCTTCAATAAGCTTAATTAAATGGCAAAGAGTAGACCCAAATAGGAGTCAGAAAATCTGGACTCTGAATCCTGCTGTTATTGGGCAAATCAGTTAACCTTATTTTTTTTTTAATCCTCACTCAAGGACATTTTTTCATTTATCTTCAGACAGAGCAGGAGGGAGAGAGGGACAAAGAGAGAGAGAGAAACATCGATGTGAGAAAGACACATTGAATGGTTGCCACCCACACAACCCCAACAGGGGCCAGGGACAAACTGCAACCAAGGTACATGCCCTTAGTGGGACCCGAACCCGGGACTCTCTGGTGTGCAGGCCAACGCTCTAACTGCCGAGCCAAACCAGCCAGGGCTCAGTTAACCTTATTAAACTTGCCTTCTCATACATAAAATGAAGCAAATAGGCCATATAATCATGGTATCCAAAGTCACTTTAGTTATTTAAAAACAGATGATTAATCTTGACTTGAAACTAAAATAAAATCTACTAAGGTGAACTTTAAAACTTAAAAAATAGTAATAATATCTGCATCTTATCATTTTTTTCTCTTAAAGTAGCAAGCCCATAATCCTGCACAATGATGCTGTAATTCTTAATAAAATTTGATATTTTTAATGAAATTATATTGGTAATGTATGGGTTTTAATATTTGTTGAGTAAAGAAACTATTTGGTCAATAAGAGCTATGAATTTTAGGCTAAAAATAGAGGTAAACTACAAACGTATTTTACTCTCTGAAATTAAACAAGTTATATGGCAGTTTCTAAAGTGATTGACAGTACATCAAAATGCTATGTTAGTATTTTTTAATCCTCAAACTCAAATCTTTTTACCTTGAACTCACCATACCCTTCCATTTAACATTTTCCCCATTTCTAATTCCAAAACCCAGACTATCTCTATGCATGTATATTACCTTTAATGGGTATAGGGATAACGTGTGTGTGTGTGTGTGTGTGTGTGTGTGTGTACATACATACACTATATTGGAAACATATTACATTTCATTAAAAAATATTTAAGAACAAAGCTAATCCCCAAATGGCAATTAAATTAATTTGATTGGCAGATTTAAGCATACCTAAAGAATTATATATCTCTAGAATTAACTGTTATTACTTACATATTTTGTTTCCTTATAACTTTACCTGTTCATAAAGAAAAAAGGTCTTGTCTCTCTCCGATGTAAGAACCTTGACGTTACCCTGAATTTCTGACAAATGACGTTCATATTTTTCCAGCATGCATTTAAGTTCTTCACGGTCTCTCGTTGTTTTCAAAAGCTCTATATCACAGTTTGTACCCTGCAATTATTATGTAATAAATTTGAAACTCTTCTTTGACAGGTAGTACAAACAGAAAAGTACTACTGAACACAGTACACAGTCTCTACTCAAGCAAGCATGACTATATAATGAAAGACAATGATGAAAAAAAGTTTAAAAATCGTCTCTCTTTTAAATTTTTATTGATTGTAGAAAGAGAGAGGAAAGGAGAGAGAGAGAGACGGAAACATCAATCTGTTGTTCCATTTATTTATGCATTCATTGGTTGATTCTTGTATGTGCCCAGATAGAATATCTAACTCACGACCTTGGCATATCGGAAGGACGCTCTAATCAACTGAGCTACCCGGCCCAGGCCACAGCCACCTCTTTTTTAAACACCTTCATCCCAAATCGCTCCACATTTGTCTGATTACCTCCCAACCATGACTACTGCTGGGGATAAAGAAGCAATTTCGATGATCCACTGACAATCAGAGAGACCTCTGTCTTCCAGTTTCATTGATACACCAATTCATGCCAATCAACCTGAATTATTTCCAGGTAAACCAGAGAATAAAAGTCAGTGTTTGAGCAACAAACTCCAAAATACTTATAACTTTCCAAAACCTACCCAGGAAGATGGAAACGGGTGTCTTGGACTTTTAGATCTACTTCGGATCATCTTTCTCAAATTTTGAGCTTCACTTTTGTAGTGATCTCTGTCTGCTTCTAAAGTATTTTGTGCTTTTTCAGTCTCTAAAATTATCTTGCCAGGGAGGAAAAAATTAGGCCATTATTTCAAGCTAAACTACAGCATCATTTTTACTACATGAAATTGAACATGAAAAGAATCCTTAAAAATCATAAATGTGGTGTTTTGAAAATAACTTTTAAAAATCATACTTTTAAGAAAGCAGTTAGATATCTTTCTTTTCCAGCATTGCTGACTGTTTTATACTTGTATTTAACTAGAAGTACCCCTAAATTTACTCAATAATTTTGAAGAAAAGATGGTAAAGAAATTTCAGAGAGGCCAGAAATGTCCACAGATCTAGTTATAAATCCTAGAAATAAAATCAATTTACTTAGAATAACTTGAATAGCATCTATGTTTTGTTCAATAATTGTTCAGGGGATGAATAAATTAAAGGAATGCTGGAAGCATTTATTTTACCAGTGCTATACTTGAAGGAAAAGACATATACTTACAGAGAAGGCGTTTCAGATATTTTAAATAATAACATGAAAACATCTAAACAGAGCAGTTTTCATTTCACATTGTCGGTAGAGAAAACATATTACTTAGAATTAAACAACAAAATTTGACTTACAGATATTTATTACTAAGAAGAATAAAAGTTACTGTGTAGACACATGCATCTTGTATTTTGAGAATTAAGTTACTCACAGATATCATTTTAAATCAATTACCAGCTAAGGGCATCAATAAAAGTAACCAAAGCCCTTTCCACCTCTAGGAGAGAAAGAAGTCGTGAAGGAAAATAGCAAGAACAGCTCTTCCAACTGGGAGTGTCCTTGTGCACTGGGCAGAGAAGACTGATTTTAGAACAAAAAAAGTATTTTTAATTTTTCCTTTATTGACTTCAGAAAGAGGAAGGGAGAGGGAGAGAGACAGAAACATCGATGAGAGAGAACACTGACCGGCTGCCTCCTGCGTGCCCCACACTGAGGACCCCGCCCACAACCCACACATGTGCCCAACCTGGGAATCCAACTGGCAACCTCCTGGTGGGTTAACGCCCAACCACCGAGCCACACCAGCTGGGCAAAAGTGAATCTTTTAAACGTTCCAAATTCTCCTCTGAGAGGGCCGAAACTATAGCAATGTCCTTGGGCGAGCTATGGGAACTACAAGGAGGGGGACCATTTCCCCTCCCTTTCTGTAAAGAAATAATGTAAAACACTTTTGAAACCAAATGGCTGGAGGCCTGCAAACCGCTGCAGTCCAGGGAATAAACCCAGGCCTAATATCTTCCCCTGCTTCTTTTCCCGCCTCCCTAAGAATTGACAAGAGTGAAAAATAAATGTTTCAAATGCTCTAAGTCCTCCTCCTGGAGAGCCGGAGCTGCACAATGCCCTTGTGCTGAGACTACAGAAGCTACAGGGCAGGGGGAGGTACTCCCCTCTCCTTGCAAAAAAAGAAAAGAAAAAGAAATAGTACTTCTAAATTAAAGCCTCTAAAATGCCCAATCCAAATCTTCTTTAAAGAAAAACAAGCTAAAAGGGACTATAAAAATTACAAAAGGTTTGTATAAGTCACAAAAAATCCATATAAGCCACAAAAAAATCTATACAAATTTTTTTAAAAGGCAAATAAAAAGACCAAAAATGAACTGTTATTTCCCCACAAAAGCCCCAAATAAATACCTTAGGTTATAGCCCTTTACAAAGAAAAACTTGGTTGATTTTCTAAGGACTCTAACAAATTCACAAAAATTTTAATCACTTGACACTGACTAATAATTTAACTTGATATAATTTACAAATTATTCCCTTCCACCACTATACTATAAATAAAAAACAACACATAATAAAAAGTACAAGGACTTAGACAAATAAATTAGCTAGTTGTCGTAGTCAGCATCACATATAACAACCAGAAGAAAATGCAATCCCAAATCAAACCCTAAGTCTACCAAATAACAAAAAACAAATAACAAACAAAAAACAAAACAAGCCACGAGACCCATTTAAAATAAAATAAAATAAAATAAAACACTAGCCAAACTATACCAAAAAACCCTCAAAGTCCTAAATGTCTATACTACCCATAGGTCCTACAAACATAAAAACTACACCTAAAAAAGAAGTTACAGGTCAACTTATCTCAAATTTAACCTATTTCTTCTAAGTCCCCACAGGACCCTCAACCTAAGACCTACCCTTATAAACCCATTGAGGACCTCAAGCTCCTCTTCAAAAAACAAAAAAACTGTTACAAATAATATAATAACTGAACATTAATATAACTGTCCTCCACTCCACTAACCTTCTTGTCAAATTTGTCACTTCTAGAAAACAACAACTCTATGTCAAAATAATAACACTTTGAAAATTCTAGCCCCTTCCTACATTAAAAAAATTTTTTTTTAAATCAACCAACATTTTCTTTTCCAGTCTCAAATCTCATTCACTTTTCTCCCTTAAATCAGACAAGAAGAGGCTTCCATATCCTAAAACAGAGTCTACAACCAATTCATCAACAAAAAACAATTACAAAAAATGGACCTTTCTCCTCCATCAACCCTAAAATATTGAGGGATCAAAGTCTCTGAGGGGGATAGAGTACAGGGTGACAGGAAGCTCGGGAAATTCCAGGGCAGGAATAGGAAAACGGAGACAGGAAAGTTAAGCAAGGCCAGACAGGGTGGGCAATGTGCAGCTGGCTTGTAAATAAAAGGCCATTATCTTCCCCAGCCAAGGATACTTGAAAGCAAATGGTTAAAAGCCTCTCTAATGAGAGAATGTAGCAAAGGAGAAGAGAAGTGGAGAGTCTTTCTCACCCAATAAACAAAGAAACCAGCCATTTTAGGGAAGGGGAAAGGAAAAAAAGGACAGTTTTATTTTTAACTCCCTAAGCAAAACAACAACAACAACAACAACAACAACAAAAAACACAACAATAAAAATAGCAGTCTCAAAGCTTGACAAGATAAAATTGCCAAGTGCTTCTCATGAATTCCAGGAAGACCACAGCAAAATAAAAAGGGACCTTCAGAGTTCATTCAGCAGAGGAATTTGGAGACCTATAGACAGGGGGATATAACTCACTCTTCAGATCAGCTAAGAGCCCATCTATGCTTTATAAGCCAGATACATAAATTTGCTCACTTCTCTAATATAATTTGCTTGCTTTATTACTTTAATAAATTGGTTTAATCCCAACACAGTCATCTGAAATTTTCTTATTTAAATTTGTTTATACGGGTAGACAAAGATTGAAGTTAGGGATAGCCCTCTCCCTCCAACTCAGGGGGCTCTCTGATGACTGGAAGAGGTGCCTGTTTCAGGTATATTGCAGGGCAGGGTGGGGAGTGCACTCCTATCTGCCCTGTGAGCTCAGCCAGCAGTACCCCCAGAAAGGTGTACATGTACCTGGCTTTTTAATTCACTCATCTATTGATAGGCACTTGGGCTGTTCCCAGATCTTAGCTATTGTAAATAACACTGCTATGAACATAGGGGTGCATATATTCTTTCTGATTGGTATTTCAGGCTTCTTAGGATATATTCCTAGAAATGGGATCACTGAATCAAATGGAGGTTTCATTTTTAATTTTTTGAAGAAACACCACATTATTTTCCACAGTGGCTGCCCTAGTCTGCATTCCCACCAGCCATGTGCTAGAGTACCCTTTTCTCCACACCCTCGCCAGCACTTGTTTGAAGATTTGTTGATAGTAGCCATTCTGGCAGTTGTGAGATGATACCTCATAGTCATTTTAAATTGCATCACTCTGATGATTAGTGACATTGAGCATTTTTTCATAGGTCTCTTGGCCATTTGTATGTCCTGTTTGGAGAAGTGTCTCTTCAAGTCCTTTGCCCTTTTTTTTTTTTTTTTTTTTTTTTTTTTTTTATCCTCACCCGAGGACATTTTTCCATTTTTTGTACAGATAGAGAGGGAGGGAGAGAGAGGAAGAGAGAGAGAAACATCGACGTGAAAGGGACATATCGAGTGGCTGCCACCCGCACGACCAACCAGGGCCGGGGACAAACTGCAACCGAGGTACGTGCCCTTAGCGGGAACCGAACCCGGGTCTCTCTAGACCGCAGGCCGACGCTCTAACCGCTGAGCCAAACCGGCCAGGGCGCCCATTTTTTTAAAATATGTTTTTATTGATTTTTTAGAGAGATAGAAACATCGATATGAGAGAGAAACATTGACTGCTGCCTCCTGCACGCCCCCTACTGGGGATCCAACCTGCAACCCAGGCATGTGCCCTGACCAGGAATCAAACTGGGGCCTCTCAGTCCATGGGATGATGCTCAATCCACTGAGCCACACTGGCTGGGCTTTCTGCCCATTTTTAAATTGGATTGTCTTCCTTTTGTTGAGTTGTAAGAGTACCCTATATATTTTGGAAATTAACCTCTCATCTAATGTATCATTGGCAAATATGTTCTCTCATACAGTGGGTTCCCTTATTATTTTGATGTTGGTTTCTTTTGCTGTGCAGAAGTTTTTGGTTTGATGTAGTCCCACTTATTTTTCATTTGTTTCTCTTCCCTTAGGCAATAAATTGGAGAAAATTCTACTACGTATGATGTCTGATATTTTGATGCCTACGTTTTTTTCTAGGATTTTTATGGTTTCATGAGTAACATTTAAGTGTTTTATCTATTTTGAGTTTATTTTTGTGTGTGGTATAAGTTGATGGTCTAGCTTCATTTTTTTGCATATAGCTGTCCAATTTTTCCAGCACTATTTATTGAAGAGACTGTCTTTACTCCTTGCATGCTCTTGCTTCCTTTGTCAAATACTAGTTGAGCATAATGTCTTGGGTCAATTTCTGGGTTCTCTGTTCTGTCCATTAATCTACATGCCTGTTTTTGTGCCAGGACCAGGTTGTTTTGATTACAACAGCTTTGTAGTATAACCTGAAATCTGGAATTGTGATCCCTCCAACTTTGTTATTCTTTCTCAAGATAGCTGTGGCTATTCGGGGTCTTTTTTTGGTTCCATATAAACTTTCTAAGTTTTTGTTCTAGATCTGTAAAATATATTGTTAGTATTTTAACAGGGATTGCATTGAATCTATAGATTGCTTTGGGTAGTATGGACATTTTAATGATGTTGATTCTTCTAATCCATGAACATGGTATATGCTTCCACTTTTTATATATTTTCCTCTATTTTTTTCTTCAATGTCCTGTAGTTTTCTGAGAACATATCTTTCACCTCCTTGGTTAAGTTTTTTCCTAGGTATCTTACAATGATAAATGGGATTATTTTTCAGTTTCTATTTCTGTGTTCATTATTGGTATATAAAATGCCAACGATTTCTGGATGTTGATTTTGTATCCTGCTACTTTGCCAAATTCATTTATTATATCTAGTAGTTTTTTGGTGGAGTCCGTAGGGTTTTCTATGTACAATATCATGTCATCTGTGAATAGTGATAGTTTTACTTCCTCCTTTCCAAATTGGATGCCTTTTATTTTTTCTTCTTGTCTGATTGCTGTGGCTAAGACTTCCAGTACTATGTTAAATAAGAGTGGTGAAAATGAACATCCCTGTCTTGTTCCTGATCATAATAGAAACACTTTTAGTTTTTCCCTATATGATGTTGGCGGTAGCTTTGTTATATATGACCTCTATTATGTTGAGGTATGATCCTTCTATTTTCACTTTGCTGAAAGTTTTTTTTTTTTTTTTTTATCATAAACGAGTACTGGATTTTATCAAATGTTTTTTTCTGCATATATTGATATAATCATGTGATTTTTATCTTCATTTTTTTATGTGATGTACACTTATTGATTTTCAAATAGTGTACCAACCCTGCATCCCTGGAATAAATACCACTTGATCATGGTGTATAATCCTTTTAATACATTGCTGGATCCCATTTGTCATATTTTATTGAGGATTTTATTTTATTTATTTATTTTTTTTTTTTATCCTCACCCGAGGACATTTTTCCATTTTTTGTTCAGGTAGAGTGGAAGGGAGAGAGAGGAACAGAGAGAGAGAGAGAGAAAAACATTGATGTGAAAGGAACACATCAAGTGGCTGCCACCCACACAACCGACCAGGGCCGAGGACAAACTGCAACCGAGGTACACGCCCTTAGCGGGAACCGAACCCGGGTCTCTCAGGACCACAGGCCGACACTCTAACCACTGAGCCAAACCAGCCAGGGCTATTGAGGATTTTAGCATCTATGTTCACTGGGATATTGGCCTATAATTTTATTTCGGCATTGTGTCTTTATCTGGTTTGGGTATTAGAATAATGTTGGAGTCATAAAAAGAGCTTGGAAGTCTTCCCTCCTCTTGAATTTTTTGGAATAATTTGAGGATAGGTGTTAGTTCTTCTTTGAATGTTTTATAAAATTTACCCGTGAAGACATTCAGTCTAGGATTGTTGTTTGCTGGTAGTTTTTTTTATTATTATTATTGCTTGGATTTCATTAGTTGTTATTGGTCTATTCAGGTTTTCTGTTTCTTCCTGATTCAGTTTTGGATGATTGTATGTTTCTAGGAATTTATCCATTTTGCTCAGGTTTTCCAATTTGTTTGCATATAGTTGTTCATAATATTTTCTTATAATCATTTGTATTTCTATGATGTCAGTTGTTTCAATTATTACCTCTCCTCATTCATTTCTGATTTTATTTATTTGGGTCCTCTCTCTTTGTTTCTTGAAGAGTCTGGTTAAATGTTCATCAATCTTGTTTATTCCTTCAAAAAATCAGCTTCTGGTTTCATTGATCTTTTGGGGTGTTTTGTTTTTAGTTTCTTTGTCATTTATTTCTGCTGTGATCTTTATTATTTCTTTTCTTCTACTTACTCTGGACTTTTCATGCTGTTTTTTTCTAGTTCTTTTAGGTGGAGGGTAATATTGTTTACTTTAGATTTTTCTTGCTTCTTGAGGTAGGCCTCTAAAGCTATGAACTTCCCTCTCAGGACTGCTTTTGGTGTGTCCCATAGATTTGCGGTTATTGTGTGTTCATTTACATTTGTTTCCAGGTAATTTTTTATTTCTTCCTTGATTTCATTGGTAACCCACTCATTGTTTAATAACATGCTATTTAGCCTCCATGTATTTGAATATTTTTGAGTTTTCTTATTGTGGTTGATTTCTAGTTTCATGCCACTGTGTCCCCCAAAAATGCTTGATATGATTTCTATATTCTTAAAAATTTTTTTTTTTTTTATCCTCACCCAAGGACATTTTTTGTTCAGGTAGAGTGGGAGAGAGAGGGAGGGAGAGAGAGAGAGAGAGAGAGAGAGAGAGAGAGAGAGAGAGAGAGAGAAACATCGACGTGAAAGGAACACATCAAGTGGCTGCCACCTGCACGACCAACCAGGACCGGGGACAAACTGCAACCAAGGTACATGCCCTTAGCGGCAACTGATCCTGGGTCTCTCTGGACCGCAGATCAATGCTCTAACTGCTGAGTCAACCCGTCCGGGGCCTTCTTGAAATTTTTAAGACTTACTTTGTTTCATTACATGTGGTCTGTCTTTGAGAATGCTCCATGTGCACTTGAGAATGCACATTCTGGTGCTTTGAGGTGAAATGTTCTATAAATACCAATTAAATCAATCTGATCTAGTGTGTCATTTACTGTTGCTGTTCCTTACTGATTTTTTTGTCTGGAAGAGCTATCCATTGATGACAGTGGGGTGTTAAAGTCCCCTACTATGACTGTATTGCTGTCAATCTCCCCCTTAAAGTCTACCAAGAGTTTATTTGTATATTAGGTGTGCCTATATTGGGGGCATATATGTTTATAAGGGTTATAGCCTCTTGTTTGATCAATCCTTTCTTTTAGTATCTTGTAGTAACCTTCTTTGTCTCTTGCTATGGCCTTTCTTTTGAAGTTTATTTTGTCATACATAGGTATTGCTACTCCAGGTTTGTTTGTTTTTTTCCATTTACATGGAATATTTTTTTCCATTCTTTCACTTTCAAACTGTGTGTATATTTTGTTCTGAGGTGGGTCTCTTGCAGATAGCATACATATGTGTTGTTGTTTTTTATCCATTCGACTACCCTATATCTTTTTATTGGAGATTTCATCCATTTACATTCAAGATTATTATTGATAAATACTTATATTTTTCCATTTTTTTCTTAATGCCTTTCTCTCTCTCTCTTTCTTCTTTTAGAAGCAGTTCCTTTAGCATTTCTTACAATGTTGGTTTGGTGGTAATGAACTCCTTTAGTCCTCCTTTGTCTGTGAAGTTTTTTTATTTCACCTTTGATTTCAAATGATAGCCTTACTGGATAGAGTAGTCTTGGTTGCAGGTTCTTGCTTTTCACTACTTTAAATATTGCCAATCCCTTCCGGCCTGAAGTTTTTCTGTTGAGAAATCAGCTCAAAGCCTTATGAGAACTCCCTTGTAGGTAAATGACTGTTTCTCTATTGCTATCATTAAGATTTTCTCTTTGTCTTTAACCTTGGCCATTTTTATTATGATGTGTCTTGGTGTGGTTTTCTTTGGGTTAATCTTGATTGGGACACTCTGTGCTTTCTGAACTTGTGTGACATTTTCCTTCACCAGGCTAGAGAAATATTTTGTCATTATTTCTTCAAATAGGTTCTCTTTCCCTGCTCACTTTTTTCTTCTGCTGGTACCCCTATGATTCAGATGTTTCATATTGTCTCAAAGTTCCCTTCAATTATCCTCCTGCTTTTATTTCTTTAAAGAATAGTTTATTGATTTTTAGAGATAGAGGAAGGGAGAGAAACACTGATGTGAGAGCACAACATTGATTGGCTGCCTCCAACTTGTCACCCACTGAGAATCAAACCTGAAACCCAGGCATGTACTCTGACTGGAAATAGAATTGGCAACCTTTCAGTGTACAGGACAATGCCTAACCAAGCCACAATGGCCAGGGCTTCTCCTGCTTTTTAATTATTTTTTCTTTTGCTGCTCTGATTGATTTTTTTCTATCCTGTCTTCTAATTTTCTTATTTGAACCTCTGCTTTGTCCAGCCTACTGGTCATATTTTCCAGTGTATTCTGTATTTCAGATACAACATTCTTCATTTTTGACTGATTATTTTTCATGGTTTTATGTTCTTTTTAATGTTGTTGAGCATCTTTATAAGCATTACTTTGAACTCTGTTTCTGATAAATTGCTTACCTCCAGTTCGTATAACTCTTTTTCTGGAGATTCCTCCTGTTCTTTCACTTGGGGCCAGACTCTTTGTCTCCTCACTTTGGCTGCCTCTCTGTGTTTGTTTCTATGTATAAAACAGACCTGCTAAACTCCCAGTGTTGCTTGGGTGGCCTTCTGTAGTAGGTGTCCTCTGGGACTCAGTACTGCAGTCTCTTTGATCTCCTGAGCTGTGTGCTCTAGGAATGTCTCTTGTGCAGGTTATTTCGGCTCCCCTGTTGTAATTTGGTCTTGATTGCTACTGGCCTGTTTGTGGGTGGGACTGACCATCAGGCTGTCTATGAGACACAACCCTGGTCATGATGTGTAAAATGCTGTGCAGGTGCAGTCTCAAGGTGTCTTGTTGGGCTCAGTAGTACAATTGTTAACCCTTCAGGCTGGGTGCTTAAAGATGTGAACATTGATCACCATGTAAGAGACACTGTGCAGGCACTGACCCCCCAAGGCATGGTTGTTCCCCCAGGGTCTGGAGCCTGCTAACATCCTCCTTTGTGAGTGCCATTTGTGTGTCTAGTTGGGTTGAGTCTGATATGGTCTGAAGCCCACCACTTGTGTTGTTTCTGGGTCCTCTTGGGTGGGTTTCAGATGCAGGTCACTCTCACATATTGTGTGTAAATGGCCTTGGGCTATCTGTCTGTAGCCACCACTCTGTTGTCTGTTTGTGTCTGCATCTACTAGAACTGTGTGTGTATGGGGGAAGGAATCAATCTGTGTAAATGGGTCAGCTTCTTCCAATTTAGAGGTCTGGGCAGATCTGTGGTAGGACTGATGCTCCCTGAGGTCTGCCTCCACCTTTCCGCTACTCCCATACTCCCCCCTGAGGTTGCCTGGTCTTCCTGGAGAGCTTTCTGAAGAGAGCCTATAGGATTAACCCAGGCTAGCCTAGCTAGGGATAGTGGGCCCCCTGCTTGGGGATGACACAGTCTGGCACTCAATGAGAAGAAATTAGTCCCTGCTTCAAAACCAACTCCTCAGTCTCTGCCAGTCTCCAACTCTAGTTCCCCCTAACGGAGTTTGCTGCAGGTTCAGGTTGGGTACAGCCTGCAGTCTCCTCTGCAGGAGCAGGTTCAGCTGCCCTGGGCTCAGGAGGATAGACCAAAGGATGTTGCTGGCCCAGCCCACAGAAGGGGACTAAGCACTTCCTCCCAGTCCTAGAAAATAGCCTTCAAGGGTCTCACATTTTGAATGTCCCACTCTGAGCTGCTCTTTCCCATTTCCCATAGAACTGCATCCAGCAGTGGTATCTGAGACTTCACAAGGCTGAACCAAATAGTCTCCTGTTAAGGGTTGTACCTGCAGCCTGCAGGAGTAGGAACAGGCACAACTTCTCCTTCCTAGGGCTGCATGGTGGAACGGGTAGTAAACTCAGATCTGCCTCCCCACAACACAGTCACAGGGCTCAGCACTCACCTGTTTGTCTCCCTGACAGAAGCCTCCCCAGTAGACACAGTTCAAAATTCCCAGCTCTGCACCACATGTCTCTGCACCACCAAACCTAGCAGAAGGAGCAATCAGCTCTGAGTGGGACTCTGATCTCTACATGTGGCTGCTCTCACCAAAGCAGGGCCAAAATTCCCAGCTCCACTTGGGCTTTAAACCCCACAGTACTGGCCAAAACTCCCAGACCTGTACCACCAACCCAGCAGAACAGGGCCAGACAGGTGACTCCACAGGTCGGGAAAGGGGCTCTGACTGTGCACTTGAGGTGGGAGAGACTCTTCCTTTCTCCCCAAGCCAGTTTAGTCACTGACTGGGGCTCTGTCCAATGCCTTTCCAGAAAATAGAGGTCCCTCAAAATCACTGCTGGGTGCAGCCTACAGACCTCTTCACTGGACCCAAAAAGGGCCATGCAGCCTCTCCAGCAGTCAGAGTGCGGAGCAAACTTCTCAGGCTGAGGCTGCTAACAGTAAGAGTGCTCCTTCACTTGAAAGGTGTGGCCCAAGTCTCCCGGGCAGACAGAATCCCCCTGATTCTCTCTGGCTGATCCTACACAGGCTCTTTTTCCTGTCTCTGTTGCTCTGGTTTTGGGAGCCCTGTGTGGGGTTGAGACCTCACGCTCTGGCTGAGGGAGCTTTGCAGCTGCGCTCTCCCTCTGGCCTCTCAGCCACTGCACCTGCTCAAGGGGGGTTTCCCTTTCCCCGTCTCTGCTCCTCTTACCAGTCTTTGCGTGGCTACTACAGTGCTCCTTAGATACAATATTTCAGATCAGCTACACTTCAGTTGGTTTTCCAAGTTGGTTGCTCTGTAGTTCAGCGGTAAATCTAGTCCATCGGTGGCAGGCAGCAGCATCTAGCTACTCTGCAGCCATCTTGCATCCCTCAAGCTGCTTTTAAATGTCCTTCAAATACTTTAGTAACAGACATGACAAAATAAATAAAATTCACAAGTTAAATCACATCAGTCTTATCTACTCTCTCAAGTAGTTCTCCTAAGGATCTCCTGAAGGCAGCATTGTTAGAGACGATTGTGTCCTTACATTAAAGTAATGCCCTTCACGTATTTAAATATACCATTATTCAGACTTTTTATTAATTTAGACTTACTTATTCTTTCTAAATGAGTGAGATTTCTGCATATAAACAAAAACCATCCTAGAGTTCAATAATTGGGTTATTACATTTCAAATTACTGCAACAAATAGTGTCTTTGATAACACTCATGTTCTCAGCCTAATCATTTACTTAAGTGCTTTATCATATGCTAACAAGAGTACATTAAAAGTATGTTTAAAAAATAACATGTAACAACAACTAGCTTTGGGAAACTACCTTTTACAGACACGGTTTACTAATTTGGTGGCTAATAAAACCAAGTCAAATAAGCACATTCACACTATTTTAAAATTCAGTAGGTTGCTTCTCAGCTTTCAAATCCACTCAGTCTTCCTTATAACTCATCAGGCAGCAATGAGAAACAAAACTGTCTTCATTTTATAATACTGTTCAAATTCTCAGTTTCTAAATTTCATGACAGAGTACTAAAACTCAAATAAGAAATAAAGGTTATCAAACTGTCCAAGAGCTAGAGTAATTAAAGTAATGTGGTAGTGGCACAGAAAACAGCAAATTAATCAATGGAACTAAACAGTCCAGAATTGTTATCCACACACATATGTGAATTCAGTAGCTACTAAAGTGGCACTTCAAATCAGTGAATAGAGAAAGGACTAGTCGACCCTAACTCATAGTAGAGCAAAGAGAAATTCCAGAGAATTAACACTTTTTTTTTAATTATGAAAAAGTAATAAAAGAAAACTGTAGAAAATATCTTTGTAGTTCTTGAGGTTAGGTGGCCTTCCTAAACAAGAATCAAAATGAGGTGAAGTACAAGAGGATTTTCAGGGCAGTGAAACTACTCTGTATGATAGTAATAATGGTGGATAAATGTCATTTTACATTTGTCCAAATCCACAGAATGGACACCACCAAGAGTGAACCTTACTACTTAATGTAAATTGTGGACTCTGGGTAACAATGGTGTGTCAACGTAGGTTCAGCAATTGTAACAAATGTACCATTCTGGTGTGAGATGTTGATGATCGGGGGGCTGTGCATGTGTTGGGGCGGGGAGTATATGGGAAATCGTACCTTCTGCTTAATTTTGCTATGAATTTAAAACTGCTCTAAAAAAAATAAAGTCAAATCTAATAAACTTTCAAATGACATAAATAAGAATGTCACTTTTTCCATTGCATTTAATAATTCCACGATGTTAGAATTATGAAAGTAGAATTAAAATCTTGATCAGTAGTCAGATGTTAACTAGAATTATTGTGGTCATTTCGCAATATATATATATAGATATTGAATCATGCTGTACACCTAAAACTAATATAATGCCATATGTCAATTACACATCAAATTTTTAATCCTATCAGTGGCAAATCTAATACCTTTGTTTCTTCAAGTTCTTGTTGGCAATATCACCACAATATTTTTCTCTTTTTCTAGTTGCTCTGCTAATTGGTCAATTTTAATCAATTATTTACAAAGATGCTTACTGTGGCTAAATTGTCTGTTTGACTGCTTACAACCTCCTTGCTATCCAAGAGTTTCCTGACATTTTCTTCCACGCCATGATTTGTCTGTTTGAAATCTTCAATCTGTTATAATCAGAAAGAAAATAATCATATCAAAATATTTCCTTTGCTCTCTTCTGAGAACAACTAGGTGACTGGAATCAGAAAGTAGGTTTGCTTCCCTGACAAGGAGACTTAACTGTTTATCTTTTTTCACTTTCTGAATTTTGTGCCATGTGAATATTTTCCCTATCTGAAAAAATTTACTAAATGAACGTCTACAGGCTTAAAGACAATGTACAGAAAAAGGACTTAATTACTATTAATTTTTGACCAAGTTATTAGAAAAAAATGTCAAATATTTATATCTGCAGAAAAGAAACCAGTCTTAAAATTATTTAATTTTAGTCATTAGTATCATCAATTAGGACTTCTTTATAATTACATTTCTATTTATCATTATCAAAATATGCTAAACTATTTAGAAAAGCCCTTTGAACACATCGATAACTCACTGCACTAAGTTAAATGCCAAATCAATCAAGTATTTGCTGCCTAATGTGGAGGACCACAGCCTTCCTTCCCAGCCCCTATCAAACCATGGAGGGAGGAAGAAAAGGGCCTTTCTATCATGAAGACCTTCAAATGCCTTTAAAGGAAATATACATAGATTCCATTGAACAATGATTATTATGTCAGGAACTATGCTAATTCCAAAGATACAAAGGTAGGTTAGGTACCTGTCCTCAGAGAATATATTGTTTACTTGAGAAAATACAAATACAGTATGTTCAGTACAATAAAGAAATATCTGTGAGATAAAGTAGTGGCACAAATATGCATTTCCATTCTATTTGTCTCTCATCGTGTAGTTAACAAACATTTATTGAGCCCCTACTATATCAAGGCACTGTTTTAGTACCCTCTGGAAGATGTAAAAAGACAAAAGAAAAAAGTCTCAGTCTTTAAGAAGCATCTAACATTGTTAAATCCCTCATCTAATTTTATTCTTAGTTCTAACATTATTCTTGCCCTTTTCAAATAACTATAGAGATAGTTTGTTCTAATTCATCAAAATCAACAGTTTCTTTAAAAAAAAAAACCCTTTATAATTTGTTACTATATAAAAAATATCCTAAAGGTTATGAATTATATTTAACTATACTATAATGACATTTATACTCAATACATACCCAGAAGCACCATAAAAGCCATTATTCTAATTCAATTTTCCCTTTGGCATTTTGTAAGCCACGCTAACTTGTTACATTTACAGGTAAAGAGTTTGAAGTATCAAATCCAGGAAATAAGAAAAAATTTGAAGAATTTTAAAAAAGGGAAACTGCAAATGCACTTATTTCCTTAGCTGAGTCCTTCGTCACGCTGTCCTGAATGTTTAGCAATACCTCCCACTCTCTTCTCTTTGGGCCTCCCCCATATACAGCTAAAAATTCTTTGAAAACAAAAATTTGCGGTAACTCCTGTAACCTGTGGTGTTTCATCACACTGAGAATAAGATGAAAGAATGCTATTTGTGATCCCAGCCCTACTGATCTGTCTGGCCTAACTATCCACCACCCCCAATACAGACCTCAACTTCAGACACACTGCAGAAAACAATCTCACTAAACTCATTTTAAAACCTGTACTGAGCCCTGGCCGGTTTGGCTCAGCAGTTAGAGCATCGGCCTGCAGTTCAGAGAGTCTCGGGTTCGGTTCTGGCTGAGGGCACGTGCCTCAGTTGCAGTTTGTCCCCGGCCCTGGTTGGGTCGTGCGGGTGGCAACCACTCGATGTGTCCCTTTCATGTCGATGTTTCTCTCTCTCTCTCTCCCCCTCCCACTCTATCTGAACAAAAAAGTGGAAAAATGTCCTCAGGTGAGGATTAAGAAAAAACAAAAAACCTGTACTGAAAATGTTACATACTGTCACTGAACCCCTTTTTTATAAGAATCCTCAGGGAAATCTTTTAGTTCTCTTGGATATCCGGTTTGTTCCTACCCTATGGACTGTGACTTATTTACGTAAAATTTCCTTCCTGCCTTTGCCCCAAAGAATTTTTTTTTTTTTTTTTTTTAATCCTCACCCGAGGACATTTTTTCCATTTTTTGTTCAGATAGAGCGGGAGGGAGAGAGAGGAAGAGAGAGAGAGAGAAACATCGATGTGAAGGGACACATCGAGTGGCTGCCACCCGCACGACCAACCAGGGCCGGGGACAAACTGCAACCGAGGTACGTGCCCTTAGCGGGAACCGAACCCGGGTCTCTCTGTACCACAGGCCAACGCTCCAACCGCTGAGCCAAACCGGCCAGGGCTGCCCCAAAGAATTTTAAAGCCAATCTGCAGCCCACCTCTAGCAACTGCTGCAGAAGTCTGTGCGATGACTTTCTGTCTGCTGCTATCCCATCTCACCAAGTTTCTTTATTTTCTCCTATTCTTACTATCTAAGCCATTTTCATTACTAGTGTTTTTTAAACTACAGGCTGTGGGGTAAACAAATGGATAAACTTCAATGTATCTATTCTATACATCTTTTTGTCTTTGTTCATGACTTCTACCATGCCACATTTCTGAGCAACTAAAGCACACTGAAAATACCTGCTGGCCTTCCACGGCACCCGGAGAGATGAAAAGCGTCTCCAGGCTGTGCTTCCAGAAAGCCTCTCTGTTTTATCTTAGTATTTTCCAAGACGTATTACAATCATTTTATTACTTCGCTGTTGCTTCTGCTCAATTATAAGCAGTTTTAAAGGGATCATGTCTATCATTTCTGGTTCAACATAACTCTCATTTTTGTATCATTCTATAACTTGCATATAACAAATTATCGTTAAATGAATAAATAAAACAAGTAAAGTATAACTAAGTGCATGGATACTTCCCTCACCTCTGACATCAAGCTCTATTTGCACACATTTCCAAGACAGAAATACTTTAGACGAGGCAGTTTAGAGTGGTAGCAAGGATGGGGGCTTGGGACTGGACAATCAGGTTTAAATCCCCCTGCTGCGGTCCTTGACCAGAAACTGAGCCTCAGGCAATTTACCATATTTTCTTGATCTAAGAGGTGCATCTTGACTTCAGAAAAAATAAATGGAAGACTTTTGAGTCTCACCTGTTAAATGGAGAGAATATCTACAATTTTCAGGGTTGTTATTAAAGTTCAAGGAAAGTTTCTGGCAGATCTTAGGTACCCAAAAAGTAGCTTTCCTAATAATAATAATAATAAACCTTTTATTTTGAAATAACTTAAAAGTCACAGGAAGTTGCAGACATAGTAGAGAGATCTCATGTGCCCTTAACCCAGTTTTCCCCAATAGTTGCATCTTAATTATAGTACCATATCAAACCCAGAGGTTTAACATTGGTATAATACGTGCGTATTGTTCTATGTGATTTTATCATGTGTGTATTATTGTAACTACCACCTCAATAAGATACAGAACTATTCCATCACCACAAAGATTACCCTACTGTTACCCCTTTATAGTCACAGCCTCTCCCTTCCCATCTTTAACTCTTTTGTTGTTGTTGTCGTCGTTGTTTTGGCAGGAAACAGGCTTGATTGGTGGGTGTGAGTAAGGAGTGGGCAGCGCCGAGGTTCTCATGAGTGAAGGGCCCGCTACCTGTCCAGGAGGCCATGATTAGGGATGTATTTGATCCCACAGCCATCTGGAATAAGCTGCTTTTCAGCCACCATGCCTTCAAATTCATCCACATTAAACTTAGTAAAGCCCCACTTTGTGGAGATGTAGATCTTCTAGTGGCCAGAGAACTTTAAGGTGGCCCAGGGTAGGACCTCATTCACGTGCTCCCTGTTTTGCAGCTTGGTGATGATGGACATGATGACTTGGCCAATAGGAACCCTGTCATGGTGTCCTGGGGCTCTCCAAAGCGTCCCTACAGATTGGGAACAGCATGAGGTCAGACATGAGTGTCCACTGGAAAGAGCTGCCTCCAAGGTCCCTTCGGGCAACCCATGCAAACAACAGGCTGCGTACAGTATTGAGGATGCTGCAATTTGCAGGCATTGCTCACTGGGCTCTGCTTAATTGTTCGTGGGGCACCCTTAACTCTTAACAACCACTAATCTCTATAATGTTGTCATTTTGAGAATGTTATATTCATAAAATTATGTGATCTTTTAATATTGGCTTTTCCCTTCAGCTCAATGCTCTTGAGATCTATCCAAGTTAACAACTTGGATCAATATTTTATTCCTTTTGATTGCTGAATAATATTCCATAGTATGGATTATCACAGTATTTTTAATTATTTACTGACAAAGAGAAATTTTAGTTGTTTCTAGTTTTTGGCTGTAACAAATAAAGCTACTGTGAACAAGTGTATACAGGGTCTTGAGGGGACATAAATGTTCATGCTGGGTTATATGGTAAATGTATGTTTACTTTTTTGTTTCTTTATTGCTTTTTAGGGGTGGGGGCAGGGGTGGAGAGGGAGAAAGAGATAGAAACATCGATGAGAGAGAACATCTATTGCTCACCTCCTGCATGCCCCCCGACTGGGGATTTGGCCCACAACCTGAGCATGTGCCCTGACTTGGAATTGAACCGGCAATCTCTTGAAGCATGGGTTGATGCTCAACCACTGACCCACACCAACCAGGCTGTATGTTTACTTTTATAAGAATTAAACTTTTTCCAGAGTGGCTGTACAACTTCCCATTCCCACCTGGAATGTATGAATGATTCAGTTTCTCCTCATCTTTGCAAGCATTTGGTATTGTCACTACTTTTAATTTTAGCTATTCTTATAGGTGTGCATTATTTCATCATGGTCTTAATTTACATTTCCCTGATGTTTAGAATGAATAAACATCTTTTTATGTGTTTGTCAACCATATGCCCTTCTGTGAAATACTTCTTCATGTCTTTTGTTAATATTCTAATTAGATTATTTGCTTTTCACTGTTGAGTTTTAATGAGTTCTTCATGTATTCCAGATATGATTCCTTCGGCAGAAATATGGTTTGTAGCTTGTCTTTTCATTTTATTAATAGGTCTTTCATGGTGCAAAGGACTTAAATTTTCTAAAATTGAAATTATTTTTTTTTCTTTTATGAATCATCCTTTAGGTGTCATTTCTAAGAACCCTTCACCATGCCCAAGGTCTTGAATATTTTCTCCTATGTTACCTTCTACCCAGTTTAATATTTTCATTGAACTCAAATCCATTTTGAGTTCATCTTTGTATAAAGTGTGAGGTTTAGAACTAGGCTTATTTTCTTCCCCTAAAAGATATCCAATTGCTCCAGCAGCCTTTGTTGAAGACTGCCTTTCCTCATCCAAGTGCATTTGCACCCCTGTCAAAACTCATTTGGCTATACTTGCGTCGGCTATTTCTGGATTTTCTATTCTGTATTATTGATGTATGTGTCTGTCCCTCTAGCAATACCATATTCTTCAACTGTAGCTACACGGTAAGCTTGGGAATCCAGAAGAAGGACTCTTTCCACTTTCTTCTTTTTCAAATTGTTTTTGCTGGGGTGTTGATGGGCATTGCATTAAACCTGTATATTGACAAAACTGACATCTTTACTACGTTGAGGCTTCCAATCCATGAACATACTTCTTTCCATGTGTGTCAGGGGTGGGAAACGTCCGGCCCGCAAGCTGTACAAGGCCCACGACATCAGTAACAGCTCACATCACAGGCCTCGTCAAGTTAGCCAGACCAGAATAGCAGGCTAATTTTTAAGTTGATAATTTTGCATGGCCCATGAATGATGTTATAAATATCCAAATGGCCCTTGACAGAAAAAAGGTTCCCCACCCCTGGTAGATCTTGGATTTCATTAGCAGTTTGAATGTTCAGAATACAAACTCCTACTTATTCTGTTAGATTTCCATCTAATGCTTTCACTTCCTATTTGAGCAGTTGTAAATAGTACTGCATTTTTTATTTTGATTGCCACATTAATTGCTAATATATAAAAATAAAATTAATATGTTTACCTTGTATTCTGACCTTGCCGAAGTCATTTATTAGTTCTGGTTTTTGTACTGTAGATTTTATGAAATTTTCTAAGTAAAAGATCATGTCATTTTCAAACAGGGACAGTTTTATTCCTTCACTTCGGGTCTTTGTGCCTTTCAACCTAGTTATATCATTATGCTGAAAGGGAATTCCTTGTAGCCAGCAAAATGCTAGGTCATGTCTTGCTTAATCCACTCTGCCACTTGCCTTCTTTTAACTGAGTATATTTGGACTACATGTATTTAATACAATTACATTTATGTTATGATTCAAGTTGTGACTTTTTTATACACTGTTTTCTGGAGGTTTCTTTTGAGTTACTTTAACATTTTTCTAGAATTCAATTTTGATTTTTCTATAGTATTTTTTAATATATCTCTACATGGCTTTTTTATGGTTGCTCTAGATGCATTATATATTCATAACTTATCACAGCCTACATTTTACCAGTTCAAGTTAAGTGTACTTTACCTCCCGTTATGTCCCTTTACTCTCCTCTATTAATAAAATAACCCTTAAATATTTCCTCTACAAGAACTACATTTGACAACCCAATTGAGAAAACTAGAAAAAAAAAAAAATCTATTACATTTACCCATATTTTTGCTCTAAATGTTCTTCCTTTCCTTCTATTCTTCCAAGATTCCTTCTTTTATTCCTTTGCTATATTCTTTTTTTTTTAATCCTCACCTGAGGGTATGTTTTTTTATTGATTTTTTTTTTTTTTTTTTTTTTTTTGAGAAAGGAAGGCGGGGGGGAGAAAGAGCAAAAGAGAGAGAGAAACATTGATGTGAGAGAGAAACATCAATTAGCTGCCTCCCACACATGCCCTATCCTGGGTATGTGTCCTGATCTCACAACGAATTGAACCCACAATGTTTTAGTGTATGGGGCGATGCTCCAACCAACTTAGCCATCCAGCCAGGGCTATTTTCTTAAGGTAGCTTTGCTGGCAATCAAATCTTTCAGTTTTCTTCATCTGAGAATGTCTTGATTTTCCCTTCATTTCTAAAGGATACTCTCATGGATACAGAATATTGGGTTGAAAGTTCTTTTACTTCTAGCACTTGAAAAATGTGCTACTTCCTTCTGATCCCCATCTTTTCAGATCTGCAGTCATTTGAACTGGTGTTTCCCCCTCAAGGTAATGGTTTCTCAGAATTTTTTTTTTTTTTTTTTCACAAGTTTAAATATAAAGTGCCCTGGCATGGATTTCTTTGGGAGACTCACAGTAGGTATTCACCCACATTCTTTACTGTCTTATGTGTTTCGCCAAATTTGGGGAATATTTAGCCATTATTCTTTCAAATACTTTTTCAGCCTCACCCTGTCCTACCTCTCTTGCTGGGACTGCAATGATCCAAATGTTATACCATTTGTTATGGTTCTGCCTGTTCTGTGCCTCTGTTCACTTTTTCAATCTATTTTCTCTCTTATTCAGGTAATTTCTATTTCTCTGGTCTCATGTTCACTAATTCATTCCTCTCTCCTGTGTATTTTGTTGTTTGAGAATACTGAGTTTTTCATTTCAGTTACTGTATTTTTTAAAATATTTTTTGTTGTGGTGAAATACACATACCATGAAATTTACAATTATACCCATTTTACGTGTACAATTCAGTGGCATTAGGTATATTCACAATGTTGTGTAACCATTCCATATCCATTTCAGAACTTTTTCACCACCTCAAACAGAAACTCTGTACCCATTAAATAAAACCTCTCTCTGATTTTTCCTATACTAAGTACCTTGTATAAGTGGAATCATACATATTTGTCCTTCTGTGCCTGCCTTATTTTGCTTAGCCATGTTTTGAAGACTTATCCATGTTGTAGCATTGTATCAGAATTTCATTTTTTAAGGTTGAATAATATTCCATTGTATGGACTACTACATTCTGTTTATCCATTTATCTGTTGATGAACATCTGGGTTGTTTCTACCCTTTTGCTATTTTAAATAATGCCGCTGTGAGCATTGGTGTACAAAGATCTGTTGGAGGGCCTGCTTTTAATCTTCTGGGGATATACCTACAAGTGGAATAGCTAGGATCATACTGTAAACTCTATACTTAAATGTCTGAGAACCTGCTAAACTTTTTCAACATAGCTGTACCATTTTTACATTCCCACTAGCAATGTAAAGGGCTCTAGTTTCTCCACATCCTCACCAACATTCATTTTCTGGGATGTTTTTTTGTTTTGTTTTGTTTGTTTTTTTTCGTTTCCTTTCGATCATAGCCATCCTGATAGGTGTGAAGTGAATTTGCATTTCTTTAGTGCTTGGTGATGCTGAGCATCTTTTCATGTGCTTAATGGCCACTTGCATATCTTCTTTGGAGAAATGTCTATTTGTGAATTGCCCATTTATGAATTGGGTATTTTTGTTGTTAGGTTGTAGTAGTTCTCTATATATTCTGGATATTAATCCCTTATCAGATATATAAATTGGAAATATTTTCTCCTATACATTTTTAATAGACTTTATTTTTTTAGAGCAGTTTTAGGTTTATAGAAAAACTGATCAGGAATTAGAGATTTCCTACATACCTTTTGTAACCCTCAACCCCAAACACACACACTCAATTTTCCCTATTATACACATCTTGTAATAGTGTGGTACATTTGTTACAATGCCCTGGCTGGTTTGGCTCAGCAGTTAGAGCGTCGGCCTACGGTACAGAGAGACCTGGGTTTGGTTCCCGCTAAGGGTGTGTACCTGCAGTTTGTCCCCGGCCCTGGTTGGTCGTGCGGGTGGCAGCCGCCCGATGTGTCCCTTTCACGTCCATGTTTCTCTCTCTCTCTCTCCCTCCCTTCCTCCCTCCCACTCTATCTGAACAAAAAATGGAAAAATGTCCTCTCGGGTGAGGATTGAAAAAAAAAGAAAAACCAACACTGATACATTATTAACTAAAGTCCATAGTTTACATTACATTCTTTGGGTTGTAGATTCTATGGGTTCTGACAAATGTATAATGACATGTATTCATCATTATTGTATCATACAGAATAGTTTCACGGCCCTAAGAATCACCTGTGTTCCATTTATCACTTCCACCCTCCAAATCACTGGCAACCAGTGATCTTTCTAAGGTCTCTCTGTTTTGTCTTTTCGAGGTCACATCGTTGGAATCATAGAGTATGTAACCTTTTCAGGTTGGCTTTTTTCACCCAGCAATATGCTTTCAAGGTTCCTCTATGTGTTTTTGTGGCTTGATAATATTTCTTTTTACAGTTCCATTGTATACATGCACCACAGTTTAATTTGTTTGCTTCTAAAATTCCCATTCGGATTTTCTTTATATCTCTCTGTGTCTTTTATGTCTTTGCTGTGATTTCCTATTCTGTGTGTCTCAGGCAGGCCCACAATTGCTTGCTAAAGCATGTATAAGATGGCTGATTTAAAATCCTTGTCAGATCATTGTAACAGCGAATTTCCCACTGTGTTGGCATATCTTGACGGTCTTTTCTCATTGAAATTGAGATCTTCCTGATGCTTGGGATGAGGAATGATTTTTTTCAATCAAAACATGCTACTCTAAGACTCTGGCTCTTGTGTTTAGTGGACTCCCTATAACAATGCTCCAGCTAGAAAAGAGGGACACTGCTTTGTTCCTGCCATGTGGGACGGACGTCCAGTTTCTTCCTGAGGCTTCCATTGACACCGAGAGAAGGTGAGGCTCCTGTTACAACCAGGCAGGGATGGAGGTTCGGGTTCTTCCATTGACACCGAGAGAAGGTGAGGCTCCTGTTACAACCAGGCAGGGATGGAGGTTTGGGTTCTTCCATTGACACCGAGAGAAGGTGAGGCTCCTGTTACAACCAGGCAGGGATGGAGGTTCGGGTTCTTCCATTGACACCGAGAGAAGGTGAGGCTCCTGTTACAACCAGGCAGGGATGGAGGTTCGGGTTCTTCCATTGACACCGAGAGAAGGTGAGGCTCCTGTTACAACCAGGCAGGGATGGAGGTTCGGGTTCTTCCATTGACACCGAGAGAGGCTCCTGTTACAACCAGGCAGGGATGGAGGTTCGAGTTCTTCACTAGGCCTCTGCTGATACCACAAAAGCTAGGAAGAACAGAGGTGCTTCGTTATGCTCCCACGTGTCCTTCACGGCCACTGTGGGTGGGTGACTTGTTAATGCTCAGTCATAGTAAAAGCCCAACTCTATATTAGGTCCCCTTTGACACCACTCCAGCCAGGAGGAAAGGGGCCACCTCTTACTATCAGGTGGGGGTAGATGTGTAGGCTCCCCATGTGGTTTCCATGACAGTGTGGAGTTGGGAACTTCCCTTACTGCCTCGGCACAGAAGTCTTGGTTCTCACCCTGGCCAGTTGCGAAGTGGTTAGAGCATCAGCCCAAGGACCAGAGGGTTACAGGTTTGATTCCAGTCAAGGGCATATACCTGGATTGCTGATTCGATCCCCAGCTCTGGTTGGGGTTGGGTTGGAGGCAACCAATCAATGTCTCTGTCTCTCTGTCTCTCTGTCTCTCCCTCCCTCCCTCCCTCCCTCCCTTCCTCTCTCCCTCTCTCCCTTTCACTCTGTATAAAAATACAATGGAAAAATATCCTCAGGTGAGGATTAACAACAACAACAAGTCTTGATTCTCAACTCGGCCTTCTTCATTGATACTACCTTGTTGGGATGGAGAACTTAAAGGAAGGGGAGAGGTATGAGGTGCAGCTGGGGCTTCTTATTACAGCCTAGCAACGTCTAGGCTCTTACTTAGCCTTTGCTGGCAGGAATGGGGCTATAGTTTTTTCTACTGTGTTACTCAGAGCAGGCAGTTATTATCTAGAAGTAGTCTGCCTTGCTAGGCTACCCCTCTCCTAGGAGAGACAACTTTCCTGAGACCTTTTTGTCTGCACCCATTACTGCTCCTGAGTGCCGGTTTTTCCAGCACTCTGTCTGGAATATACAAAGCAAAAAGAAAATCCAGGAACTCACTAATGTGTCATTCACTGTGTGTTGAGGTCCCTCACTAGCCTTCCTTCTTCTTCTTCCCACTTTTCAGCGTTTTATGTTTGTTTTATACATAATGTTCAGGGTTTTCACCTGTACTCAGTAGGAGGCATAGGGAAAAATAAGTCTACTTCTTCTTCCTAGAAGAGGCAGTTTCCTTTAATGGCATTTATTAATCACTACACCGCAGATCAGGCACCAGAAGAGAAACAATACTGAACTGGGAGTTCAGAGAGCTGGGTTCAAATCCTAGCTAACTTGGACGTTCAGAGAAACCCAAGCTCTCTCACTCATCAGTCCAGTATCATAATTCTTTAATCTCGTGGAACTTCAGCTTCCATGTCTGTAAAACGGAAGCAGCATCGCTGTCTACACGGTTAGGATGAGTTAGGTTATGTACTGAAAGGTCCTAACACAGTAGCTGGCACATAGCTGGCACTCACTAACTATGAATCCTTGTGCATCGAAACGGTTAAGATAAAAATGAAATGATTTTAGACCCATTAAAAAAAAAACAAACATAAAACCAGTACACTGAATTCAAATTTATTCTCCATCTTCTTATTTTAAAATAGGCCCCTGTCCAAATTCAAGGAAATGCATATATAAATGAAGTGTAACCTGTAATTTCAATGTCGAGATGAACTTGGTTTCTCACTTCTTGTCCCAGCTGGAGAGTGTTCTGCTATTTTTCAGCTTCAGAACCTGGAGTCCCTAGACCAAAATCATGTCCTTTGGTGGTAACCTAGTGGAAAGAATGGGCATAATACCAAGGCATTCAGTTTAAAACAGCTTTGGGATTTCTCACAACCACCAATAAATTCTGAAAATTAAACATTCTGAAAAACAACATTCTCAGATACATTTTCAGCTGTTTTGAACCTTGTCACACCAGCAAAGGAGATTTCAGCAAGCTTTACTTTCTTAAAATTTTATGTTATAAAACTTTTTTTGTGTATTTTCCAAATATAAAACTACAATATAGAACATGGTGTTTAAAAAAGACATACCTCATCCTATTCCCTTGGTAATCACTGTGCTAAGGGAATACTGGGTCAGCAGCAAATTAAGCAGTCTACCTGGAAGTCTGTGCTTTCCAATATAGTAGCCATTAGCTACCTGTTTATTGTTACTTTGGTATATTAGCAAAACGGTTGGCTACTCATATCACAAAGGGCTAACTTCCCTAATATATAAATAATTCCTATAAATGAAAAAGGAAAAGAAATACCCTAGTAGAAAAATTGGCAAAGATTATGGATATTTCACATACATGGCTTTTAAATAGATTTTAAAATATTCAATCTCACCATTTAGAAGGATACAAATTAAAACAACATTGGATATCCCCTCCCCCTTTTTTTTAAGAGAGAGAGGAAGGGAGAGGGAGAGATAGAAAAGAAACATTGATGACAGAGAACATCCACTGCTGCCTCCTGCATGCCTCCTGCACAGCCATCACAGCTTATGACTAAAACAGACCTATTACTCCCACCTGCAGGTCTGCTCTCCACCCCGCCTCCACCATGCTCCTTCCCAGTCTTCCCCATGTCAAATGGCACTATCATTTGGGCAGTGCCCAAGGTCTAAAAACTGCAGAGTCATCTTTGTTTCCTCTTTCCCTGACCCCCATCAAGTCTATCAACAAGCTCTCTTGGTTCTCACTCCAAATCCACCCACTTCTCTATATTTTTATGGTTCAAGTCACAGTCATCTCCCACCTGGATTATTGCAACAGTGTTCTACGGGTCTTTCTGTTTGTACTGTTGCTCCCTACAACTACTCTCCAAACTGAAATCAAAACAATCACTTTAAAACAATGAGATCCTGCTTAAAAACACTCCAATAGTTCCCACTGTAATTAGAATAAAAACCAAACATTTTAAGGCCCTATGTGATTTGGCCCCTCCCTTACTTCTCTAAACAGACCTAGTACCCTCTTCTTTGTTCACCCACCAGCTTTATGGGTGTTCTTCGGTTCCTCTACCGCACCACTCTCCTTCCATTTCAAAGCCTCTGCCCTGCCCAGGCCGGTTTGGCTCCGCGGTTAGAACATCGGCCCTCGGTCCAGAGAGACCCAGGTTCGGTTCCCGCTAAGGGCACGTACCTCGGTTGCAGTTTGTCCCCGGCCCTGGTTGGGTCGTGAGGGTGGCAACCACTCGATGATGTGTCCCTTTCACATCGATGTTTCTCTCTCTCTCCCTCCCACTCTATCTGAACAAAAAAAAAAAAAAAAAAAGAAAAAGAAAATGTCCTCAGGTGAGGACAAAGCCTCTGCCCTGGCTTTGCCTCTGTCAGGAACACTCCCCCAGCCCTCTGATGGCCAGCCCCATCCGAGCCTCAGATCAGCTCTCTGGCTGAAATGTCAGAGGGTCTTCCCTGACCTCTTATCTAAAGTAGCCTCCTCTCACCCTGGCCGGTTTGGCTCAGCGGTTAGAGCGTCAGCCTGCGGTCCACAGAGACCCGGGTTCGGTTCCCGCTAAGGGCATGTACCTTGGCTGCGGTTTGTCCCCGGCCCTGGTTGGGTCGTGTGGGTGGCGGCCACTCGATGTGTCCCTTTCACATCGATGTTTCTCTCTCTTCCTCTCTCTCCTTCCCGCTCTATCTGAGTAAAAATTGGAAAAATGTCCTCGGGTGAGGATAAAAAAATAAATAAATAAAGTAGCCTCCTCTCCTAGTCACTCTCTTATTAGGTTACTTACGTTTACACTGTTTGAAAGTATGTCATTTATTTCTTCACTTGTTTATTCTCCTACTAGAATGCAAGCTCCAAGAGATCTAGGCCCTTTATCTGGTTCTGTTATACTTTATTTCTAATGCCTAGAAATGTGCTCAGCACAAAATTGGGACTCAATAAAACATTTTCAAAATAATCAATTTTGAGGATTGGAACAAAGTAGTTTTCATGGTAGGGATGGGATGGAAGTAAGTTTGATGAGGACTAATAAATGAATTAGTCGTAAGGAAAAGGAAGTAGAAAATGCAGACTTCTTTTAGGAAGCACAATTGTGAGAAGAGAGGTAGAGCAATGGTTAAAGACCAAGGCTATTGAAGCGTCAGTACAGAGAACAACTTGTTTCTTAATTCCCTTTACATGAAGGAAAAAATTAAACAAAACCCCTCTCCTAAATGCAAACACATACAAAACTTTACAATTTCAGGGGGTTCAAGAACTCCCTAAATTCCTGCACTCCAGATTAAGAAGCCTTAGTGTAAATACAATAAAGATTCTAAGACATGGGTTAATGCTAACTCATGGAGGAAGGCCACTGGGCTAAGACGAGGAAACCCAGGTAAAAGCTGTGCACTGTTCTCTGAGACAAGAAAAAGAAAAGCAAGGTCAGATGAAGATTAAGATAAGGGGTAGAAAAATGAAGAAGTTCCTGCCTAACAGGATTTTAATTTTTCAGTGAAAAAAGAGATAAGATTTAAAAAAAAAAAAAGTATCATTATCCTAGCTGGTGTGGCTCAGTGGTTGAGCAGCAACCCATGCACCAAGAGGTCACTGGTTCAATTCCCAGTCAGGGCACATGCCCAGGTTGTGGGCCAAATCCCCAGGATGGGGCATGCAGGAGGCGGCCAATCCATGTTCTTTCTCATCGACATTTCTATCTCTTTCTCTCCCTCTCCCTTTCTCTCTCTCTCTAAAATCAATAAAGAAAAAAAATTCTTTTAAGTATCATCAGGGTCGAGCAAAATAGGTATGTAATGTGCTCAACAAATGTCTACTAAATATTTTGATAGACCCTGGCAGATTTGTCTCAGCGGTTGGCGCATTGGCCTGCAGACCAGAGAGTTCCAGGTTCAGTTCCCACTAGGGGCACGTACCAAAAAATATAAATAAATATTTTGATAGAACAATACTGGAGTATTTTATATGAAATTCTGAATTCTAGTTCCACAAAAGACCAACTTGTTTTCTTTTTTTATCCTCACCCGAGGACATTTTTTTCCATTTTTTGTTCAGATACAGTGGGAAGGAGAGACAGGAAGAGAGAAAGAAACATCAATGTGATAGGGACACATGGAGTGGCTGCCACCTGCACAACCCAACTAGGGCCAGGGACAAACCACAACCGAGGTACATGCCCTTAGCGGGAACCCAACCTGGGTCTCTCTGGACTGCAGGCCGATGCTCTAACTGCTGAGCCAAACCGGCCAATACTAACTTGTTTTCTTTTTATAATATTGTCTCCAAATGTTCAGACTGATAGACACTTTGAAGTAGGAAGCCTCACTAACAAAAAGATATAGAGAACACCACAAAATGTTATGAATATTTTTAAGATAGGTATTTGTATTTATAATAAAAATCAGTGAATAAATGTTTTGGAAGTTTGCTTCAAACAAAATAGTAAAGCCACAATGTAAAGCCACATAACCTTTCTTATGAAAAAGAAATAATCTCTCCTAGTTATTCCATTCAAACCCAAAGTCCTCACTGCAAAGAAATAACTTGTCTTTTAAAAGAGCATAAACAAATGGCCTTAGGAGAGGTACCACTTATCAAGACCTCTTGGGTACATGGGTTAAATAGCTGTTTTCAAGAGGCTTTTCTGAACTTAAAGAATTTAATAATATATGAACTGACGCTAGTAGTGTAACTAAGACAGGAACTGGCTTACTAACTAGCTCACTTTGAAAGATTATAATGGAGGGAAAAAGATTATCATGGGGTATATACTTAAGAAAGTTCATAGTAGTGTTGTTCACCAAGAAAACAGTAGATAAATTGTGGTATACTCTTACAATAAAACACTAAAGAAACTATAAAACACTAAACAAACTATAAACAACAGCAAGGATAAATCTTAAAAACAATGTCAAGTAAAGAAGCAAAATGAAAAAAAAAAAAAAACACCTTAGTAAAATTCCATTTATATAAAGTTCAAAAACAAACCAAACTAGAATGTGAATGTTCACATACAAAGATGGAGGAACTATAAGGAAAAGCAATGAAGTGGCTGTCATAGCAGCTACATCTGTGGAGAAGAAAGGTGTGTGATGGGGAAAGGGAATAAATAATAACCCCTGCTCTAATTGCCTCTATATCTGGAGTACTTTAAAAACAAATTATCTTACTCTAGTACACTGGTGGGAATGCAGACGGGTGCAGTCACTATGGAAAACAGTATGGTGTTTCCTCAAAAAATTAAAAGTTGAACTGCCATTTGACCCAGTGATCCCACTTCTAGGAATATATCCTAAGAAGACTGAAACACCAATCAGAAAGAATATATGTACCCTATGTTCATAGCAGCACTATTTACAATAGCTAAGATCTGGAAACAGCCCAAGTGTCCATCAATAGATGAGTGGATAAAAAAGCTGTGGTACATATACACAATGGAGTACTATGCAGCTGTAAGAAAGAAAGATCTCTTATCCTTTAAGACAACATGGAGGGACCTCGAGAGTATTATGCTAAGCGAAATAAGCCAATCAGAGAAAGACAGATACCACATGATCTCACTTCTTTGTGGAATATAATGAACAAGGTGGGCTGATGAACAAAATAGACCCGGAGACATAGAAAGGAGTATGGTTCAGACTGACAAACCTCAGAGTAGGGTGGGCGGGGGGATGGATGAGATGAACCAAAGAACTTATATGCATGTATGCATAAACAATGGACATAGACAACAATGCTAGGGGGTGTGGAGGGGACAGGGTGGGGAGGAGGGAGTCTAGGGGGAAAAAAATGAGAAACATCTGTAACAAAAATGAATTAATAAAAATTGGAGAAAAAATAATAAAAATTTCAAAAATAAATAAAAACAAATTATCTTAAACACACTGTACTAAGCAACTGAAAAAGAAGGCAGAAAAAGAGCCCAGAAAATCTCTACAACTGATCATATGCTGGGCTAAAGCATTAATTTTTCCAGAAGATAAACAAAATAAGATATATTTGAAAAGTTGCCATTAAATAATGTCAAAGTTTATTACCTAAAATAAATATTTCATTAATGCACCTTCCTAATTATTTCCCACTAATTAAGACTGATTCAGTTCATTGATTAATTAAAATACAAACAAAAGGCCCCACCTGTGTGGCTCAGTGGTTGAGCGTGGACCCATGCACCAAGAGGTTGGATTCCCGGTCACAACACATGCCCAGGTTGTGGGCCAAATCCCCAGTGGGGGGCATGCAGGAGGCTGCCAGTCGATGCCATGTTTCTGTCTCTGTCTCTCCCTCTCCCTTCCTCTCTAAAAAATCAATAAAGAAAAAAATAATAATAGTAAAATAAAATACAAACAAAAAGCAGTTTTATCCTGGAAGCAGATTTGAATGTAACACTTTCCTTTTATATTTATAACTAACCTATTTTCTTCTACTTAAAAACTGTTATTCTATTTATTTCCTTGCAAGTAAAACAACAAAAAAGTGTAGTTGCAATGCCAGCAGAGGAAATATAAACAACGAATATCCTGAGACATAAGGGCAAGTAGTGGAAGAAGGAAAACTCTGGGACACCAGCTTCTTGGCAAACTTTTCCTGAAGTCTCGATCCTTGACTTTATTAAAGGGCGAAAAAATGTATTCCTATGCGTCTTTAGGTATCAGGTCCATGATCACCTCAGTTATTCAATTTGTGTCAACTAGCTTTTTCAAACAAAAGCCAGTTTACCCTGCCTTTCCTGTGTACAGTTTCTACTGAAATTATATGAGATTTTCATGCAAATGCCTATGTAATCTCGGCCCTTTACCTCCCAAAGTCTATAAAGAGGCACAAAAGTGGGAGTTTGGGAGTCAGGATGAGCAGGCTGAACTCCCAAATCTCTGACTTCCAAACTCTTCAGCCCCACACGAACAACCCCCGCAACAACCAAGTGGAGAAGGGCGGCAGGACCGAAGCAGTCACCACGGGAACTGGGCTCAACTCTAAGCTCCTAAGAAACGGCAACAGGAGCACAGCTTCCCGGGACCGCAACTCTGCCTGCTACCGCCCCTCAGAGCAGCTCAAGCAGTGAATACCGAAATCGGGGTCACGCACAGCCCCCCAACCAGGCTACACACTGCCTCTTGCAGCTGCCCTCTAGCTCCGAGTCCCACCCCACCCCACCCCACCCCCCCGTAGTTCTCAGCCCGCGGACCTTCGAGCTCAACCCGACGACCGCCAGGCCTCCACCTCCGCCTCCGCCAGAGATCCAGATCCCACCCCACCTCCATCCTCCGCCCCCTTCCCCTCCCTTCACATCCCCAAATCCACCTGGCCCGCCCGCGCTGGGGATGGAGGCAGACGGGATCCGGCGGGAACCAGGCGGGGTCGGTTAGCGCCCGCAGGCCCCGCCCCCACGCTCGGGACCGGAGCCGGGCGGGTCCTCCAGCTCGCCCGCGCCTTCGCTCCGCTCGGGTCCCGCGCCCACAGTGCCTGTGCGCACCCGTACCTGCCTCGAGCCTCCCTCCCGCGGGGCCTGCAAGACCTGCGCGTGCACCCACGCACGTAGCGACGCGTAGGTCCACCTGCCAGGCTTAGCAGATGCCTAGGAAAGGCCTTTTCCTGGCCCTTCAGCGCCCGAACGTCCCACCGGAGCGTCCCGTCTCCTAGTAACCAGCCGCTACCCCTTTTCCACCATTCAGTTCGCACAGCCTGCCGCCGGGCTCCGCACCTGGAAGGATCGCGCATGCGCAGGTCTGGGTGTCCTTCTGCCACCTTCCCGAAGGTCTGGAACACCTGCTGTTTCGCTGCTACGGCTTTGTACCACTTTTCCCAGAGATCAGGCACCGATCTGGACCCACGTTCAGTGAACTCGTTTTTCCCCAGAGCTACTCTTGGGCGCTAGAGGTTGGCGCGCTCTCCTGTCCTGCCGAGTGTCGGGAAGCCTCCCAGGCCGGGTCCTGCCGCAGCACCCGGGGAGAGAGCCGGCCTGTTCGGTGAGCGCAGGTGGCCTGCAGGCTGGGGAGCCTGCAGACCCGCGGCCCAGGTCAGCCGTGCTCGGTCTAGTCTGGGTTGAATCGGGAAGTGGCAGAACTAGCAATGAAAGCGCAGATTCCTGATTGGTACACCTTCTCCACTCTCCTGTCCCTTCCAGAGAAACTGGTGGCGGTGAACAAAAAAAGGAAAGGGTATACTTCGTCATTGATACTTCATATTGTATAGATTGTTTTCCTGTTCAATATCACTTAAACTTGTTTTCTCTTAATCAGGGAACACTATTTTAACTTAACCACGTATATAATATTTTTGGCCATCCAACTATGTTAAAATTAACCACATTACATAAAAGTGGAAATATGAGCTTTTTTAGTGAAAAAAGAATGAGAACTGCATTTTACTCTGCTAAATTTTTGGAGCCCACCTTGAAAAGGAATGTCTTTAATATTTCTTAATGTTTAACATGTCCCACCTTTCTTAAATAACCCAAGGGTTTCTAAACTTTAATGGTGGCTTTATCTCCCTGTCTTTTCCACAGATGAAATAGATAACTAAGTTTTTAACATTGTGCACTGATTATCTTGATTTAGTATTCGCCTGTGCATTTCCAAAATAACCTCACATTTGAAGAGATTAATAATTCCTGTTTTTGCCAGATAAGTACTCATTTTATTCCACAATATATTATTGGCAGGCATAAACAAATATGTACTTCATAGAAGTACATTTAAATATAATTGCCGTATATTTTTCCATTCTCTGCTGATTTATTTATGTGTGCTGTTACAGTTTCTCATATTTTGTAGCATTTTCAGATATCAAAAACTTTGTAAATAGATACTAAAATATTAAATTGAGTGTTGTTGCTATTTTAGATAAATAAGTCAGAGGTCCCAAGAGGTACATTTCCTCTGGAATATAATTATACCTAATTGATAGAATAAGTTACAAAGAAGCGTGAGCTATCAAAGACTAACCTGAGAAGTTATTTTAGGGAGAACAATGTGTACTCTCATTTTCTCAGGTACTGGGATTATTTTGAATAAAAGGTTCTCATCTAGCATTACTGAAAAGAAATAGAAGGGTGTATGAACTTCATAACTCTCAGATTTGAAGAATTGGGGGGAATGAGGGGATTATTAATATAAGAGGTAGGAAAGTACTTCCCTTAGGGAGTAAAAAATGTAAGTATTTATGTATGCTACCTACATGTTACTTAAGATTCTTTGGAAATAATGTAGAGAAAAGATTTTATGGCCAAATCAGGGTGTGAAGATTTTTTTTTTTTCATACTAAGGACTTTTGATTTCCTTCCCCAGCCCAAGAAAGTAAAAGTTTTCTTCCTCAGTGAAAACTCAAAGAGTGGTCAGTGCTTCATCCTGCCCCAACTAACCCTTTCAGAGTAGCTCTGCACTCTTGCTTGTGACACACTCCACTGCAATTCTAAGGTCTGAGTTTTCTATTCCCTTAGTGTCTCCATCATTTCACAAGCTTCACTACAGAAAACCTCTATTTTGCCTTTTTTTCTAGTACCTCCTTTGTCTCCTCAAAAAAATCTGGGGATCCAGTTGCACATATGTTAAGCTGCTTGGTGCACTGTTTATTTATTTTTAACTGGATAGTTTCCATGATATATCTTCAAGTTCACTATTCTTTCCTTTGGCAGTGTTAAACCATTCCACAGTGCGATTTTTTTCACGCCAGAACTGTATTTTCATTTCTGGAAGTTTGATTTTTTTTTTTTAATAACTTCCATTTCTTATCTCATCATGTTCATGCTTTGCTCTACCTTCTTGGAATTATGGAATATATAATAAAATAGCTGTTACGGTCCTTACATACTAATTGTATCATTTGTATCATTTTCAGGTATGTTTCTATCAACTGATTTTTTTCTCCTATTTATAGGTCATATTTTTTTTGCTTGTTTCCATAGCTTATGCGTTTTTTTAATTATCTTTATTGTTGAAAGCATTATAGATGTCTGCTGTTTTCCCCCCATTGACCACTCCTCCACCCCATTGCCAACCACCCAGGCCTTCACTGCACTATTGTCTATTTTTCAGATACAAGTATTGCTACCCCTGCTTTTTTTTTTTTTTTTTTTTTTTTAGTTTCCATTTGCATGGAAAACTTTTTTTTATCCCTTCACTTCCATCCTGTGAGTCTTTTGTTCTGAGGTGGGTCTCTTTTTACCACATATATATGAGCCATGTTTTATTATCCATACAGCTACCCTATGTCTTTTGATTGGAGCATTTAATCCATTTACATCTAAGATTGTTTATAGGTACTTATTGTCATTTTTATTCTTTTTTTTTTTTTAATCCTCACCCAAGGACATTCTTTTTGCATTTATCTTCAGATAGAGTGGGAGGGAGAGAGGGAGGAAGAGAGAGAGAGGAACATCAATGTAAGAGAGACATATCGACTGGTTGTCACCCACACAACCCCAACTGGGCCAGGGACAAACTGCATCTGAGGTATGTGCCCTTAACAGGAACTGAACCTAGGTCTCTCTGGTATGTGGGCTGATGCTCTAACCACTGAGCAAAACCAGCTAGGGTGCCATTTTTATTCTTTATAGCTATGTTTCTTTTTTTTCTTATTATTACAGCAGTCCTTCTAAAATTTCTTGTAATGCTGGTTCCATGACATTAAACTCCTTTAGCCTCTTTTTGGGGGGAAGCTCTTTTTTTCACCTTCTATTTTGAATGATAGCCTTGCTGGAATAGAGTAGTCTTGGTTTCAGATCCTTCCTTTGCATTACCTTGAATACTTCATGCCTGTAGCGCTTCTGTTGAGAAATCAGCTGACAGCATATGGGAGCTCCTTTGCAGGTAACAAATTGCTTTCTCTTGCTGCCTTTTAAGATTCTCTCTTTGTCTTTAGTTTTTGGCATTTTAATTATGATGTGTTTTGGTGAGGGTCTCTTTGGGTTCTTCTTGCCTGGGACTCTGTGCTTCCTGAACTTCTGTGACTTTTTCCTTCACCAGGTTAGAGAAGTTTTCTGCCATTATTTCTTCAAACAGGTTCTCTATTCTGTGCTCACTTTTGTCTCCTTCTGGTACTCCTATGATGCAGATATTGCTATGTGTCATGTTGTCCTAGAGCTCCCTTAAACTATCCTCCTATTTTTTCATTGGTTTTTCTTTTTGATTCTCTGGTTGATTTTTTCTACTGTTTTCTTATTCACGGATATAATCCTC
This sequence comes from Molossus molossus, assembly GCF_014108415.1. Classification (NCBI taxonomy): domain Eukaryota; kingdom Metazoa; phylum Chordata; class Mammalia; order Chiroptera; family Molossidae; genus Molossus; species Molossus molossus. The sequence continues at coordinate 33,415,393 of NW_023425356.1, forward strand.
AGCTTCCTCTAATCTGCTTTTTATTTCTTCCAGTGTATTCTTCATTTCTGCTGTGTCGTTCTTCGTTTCTTCTGGTTGTTTTTCATAGTTTCTGTGTATTTTTTCATGCTATAGAGCATCTTTATAATCATTACCCTGAACTCTATCTGATAAATTGCTGATCTCCATTTCATTTAGCTCTTCTTCTGGAGAATTACGTTGTTCTTTCATTTGGGGCTTGTTTCTTTGTCTCTCCATTTTGGCTGCCTGCTTGGGTTTTTGTTGTTTTGTTTTTGTTTTTGTTTTCTGTGTATTAGGTGGATCTGCTATGACTTCCTGTCTTGATAGGGCAGCCTTATGTAGTAGGTGACCTGTGGGACACAGTGGCACAGTCTCCCTTATCACCAGACCTAGGTGCTGTAATAATGTCCCTTGTGTGGGCCCTCTTATAATTGATTCTTTGCTACTGGCCCATTCCTGCATAGGCTCGACTCTCAAACTGGCTGAGAATTAGGCTCAACCCCCAATACAGTATGCAGGCTGCTGTGCAGGTGCTTATCACCCAAAGTGGAATTTATCACAGCAGGGTTTGGAGCCTGCCAATATTTCCCTGCAGATATACTGTTTGTAAAGCTTATTGGATTCTGCTCTGTTGTTGTCTGAAGCTTGCCACTAGGTTTATTGGTTTTGGGTCCCTTCAGTGGGTCTCTGGTGCAGGCCAATGTCTGACGCTGTTTGTGACTGGCCATGAGTGCCCTCTTTGGAGCTATCAGTGATCCACATCTAGTGGCTACCTTTTCTGGGGCTGGGTGTGTGAGGAAAGGACCAAGCAGCACACCAAGGTTTACTTTTACTAGCCCCAGGCAGAGGAGCAAGTCAAGCAAAAATTGAAAGCACCCAGAGATCTGCCTCTGCCAGCAGGCTGACTGTTAGTCTCAGACACTTAATGAGCCTCATGCTGTAGTCCTCAGCAGGGCATAAACTCTACAGGGTGGGGTGAGAGGGTTTCCAACTGGTGGGACAGTTGCTTCCCTCCAGGCTAACGCTGGATTGATGGGAATGCTCTGCCTGAGAAAGATGGCTTCTGCAGCATGGGGAATGGCTCAGCACAGGGATCTTGGCGGCTGTCCTCTTAGGTATCTCACCAGAACCACCAACCCCAGAGTCTCTTCATGCAGCCCTAGTCCACTTTGCCCTTCCTCTGCTGGAGCCCAACGTGAGTGGCTGGATATGAAATTTAGTGCATTGGTCCTTTAAGAGGGTGCCTGTGTTTCTAGCCATCTCTCCCTGCTAGACAAAACCCCTGGTGCTTTTCACAGCCAGATGTTAAGTGGATACCCTTCCCAGTTCTGTCCTTCTGGGCTAGCGATCCCAGCTTTGGATTTAGAACCCAGACTTCTCAAGGGGAACCCCCCCTCACAGCTGAGATATCCTTCCAGAACCTCAGCTGCTGCCTGTGGGAGCCCAGCCAGCCATCTCGTACCTCCACACTTTCTCCCAGGTTTGATGTGGGCTCCTCTTTATGTCCTTGGTTATAAGGGTTCTCTCCAGCTAGTCTTCAGTTAGTTATTCAGGGTGATTTTTCTATATTTTAATTGTAATTCCATTTTGGTCCTAGGAGAAGGTCAATGTAGCTTCCACTTAATCTGTTGCTATCTTGTAATCCTCCTATAACTCAAAAGTTTTTATTGGCTACCAGACATTGCAGATTATACATTCTTGGGTACTGGAGGTTTTTGTTTTTCTTTAAATATATTTAGGCTGTGTTCTGAGATGCAGTAAGTTTATTTGGAAACTTTTGATCATTGATTGATTGTTAATCCTCACCTAAGGCTATTTTTTCCATTGATTTTTTTAGAGAGAGTGGAAGGGAGGACGTGGGGGGGGGGGGCATCAATATGAGAGACACACATTGATTGGTTGCTTCTTGTATGCACCCCAACCAGGGCCAGGGGTCAAACCTGTGGCCTTTCAATGCATGGGCTGATGCTCACAAGACTGGCCAGGGCACACTTTGATCCTTTAGAGCTGCCCTATTGAAAATAGTAACCATTAGCCTGGCCAGTGTGGCTCAGTGGTTGAGCATCTACCCATGCACCAGGAGGTCGCTGGTTCAATTCCCGGTCAAGGCACATGCCCAGGTTAGGGGCCAAATCCCCAGTGGGGGGCATGCAGAAGATGGTCAATCGATGTTTTCTCTCATTGATATTTCTCTCCCTCCCTCTCCCTCTCTCTCTAAAATAAATAAAGAAAAAAAAATAGTAACCATTAGCTACAAATGTCTAATTGAATTTATGTTAATAAATAAAATATAAATTTTAGTTCTTCATTGGTACTATGTACATTTCAAATGTACACATGTGGCTACTGGCTACTATTTTCGACAATCATTGCAGAAAACTCTACTGGATAGTGCTGCTTTAGAAGCTTGCTTTTAAGCTGTTAGGTCCAAAAGAGTCTTTATCTAGAGCAGCGGTTCTCAACCTGTGGGTCGCAACCCCTTTGACGGTCGAATGACCCTTTCACAGGGGTTGCCTAAGACCATCAGAAAACACATATTTCCAATGGTCTTAGGAACCGAGACACTGCTCCTCTATCCGTCTCCAGGTGGGTCTGCCCACATGCAGATACACCCACATACAATATAAGGAACTGTATTAAAGAGTCGTGGCATTAGGAAGGTTGAGAACCACTGATCTAGAGCTAATTTGGCCCCATTACCAAGCCAATATCTTTGTGAGGACTCTATTCAGTGCTCCATGTATGAGTGGTGGTGGGAACTCTCTTCTTGGCACTGTGTCTGCCTTCTCCTTTCTGCTGATTCTTCCCTAGGCATCATAGTTTCCTTATTCATATGTACTGATCAGTACTCAGCCAAAAGATTGTGGGGAATCCTCTGCAAATCTCTGAAGCTTTTTCTCACTGCTCATCTCCTGTGTCCATATTCTAGCCATCATGGCCTCTACAAACTCTGAACTCTATCTTATCAACTCCTTGAAATAACTGACTCAATTTGGGTTCCACCTTCTTGTGCTGAAGCCTGAAAATTTCAGGCAGTGAGCACTCCCAGGTCTCACCGTTCATTTCCTTTCTGTTCAGAATTACTTTCCTGCACTGCCTATTGTCCAATATCTCAAAACTAGAGTTTCATATGTTTTGTCTGTTTTTTGGTTATGGTTTTTGTTTTTTGGGGTGTTTTAGCATGTTTAGGGCATAAGGATAAATCTGGTCCCTGTTTCTGTATCAAGTGCTACTGAGAATATGGAGAAAAGAGAACCCTAGTACACTGCTGGTGCAGCCACTATGAAACCAGAGTGGAGTTTCCTCAAAAAATAAAAAATGGAACTGCCATTTGACCCAGTGATCCCACTTCTAGGAATATACCCTAAGAAGCCTGAAACACCAATCAAAAAGAATATATGTACCCCTATGTTCAGAGCAGCACTATTTACAATAGCTAAGATCTGGAAACAGCCCAAGTGTCCATCAGTAGATGAGTGGATAAAAAAGTTGTGTTACATTTACACAATGGAATACTATGCAGCTATAAAAAAGAAGGATCTCTTACCCTTTGGGACACCATGGAGGGACCTAGAGAGTATTATGCTGGCTTACATTTTAAAAGGCTCTTTCAGATAAAGTCTGAAGAACATACAGTGGGGAGGTATAGACAAGGGTGGAATTAGAAACAGGATTCACTGAAGGATTGGATGTGGAATATAAAATAGGAGTTAAAAATTACCAGAAAAATGAACAGTTTCCTGTCACCCTGCATTCATTCTCCTTTATATGCAGTGTCATCCACCTTTCTAACATCTGCCATTCTGATGGTAGTAAACTTGCATGTCTCTGATTCCTAGTAAATTTAAACATGCCTTTATGTTCTTGATCGATTTGAGACTCCCCAATCTATGTGTGAATTATGTCTTTCTATCTTTTGCCCATTTTTCTGTTGGGTTTCCCTTCTCCTTGTTGATTTGTAGGTATTCTTTTTAGACTCTAGCTATAAATCCCTTGTCAGCTTTGGACAGCACATTTTCTCCCAATCTCTTTTCCATTTTCTAAAGTTTATTTATGGTTTCTTTATTGAAAAGAAATTCTTAACTGTGAGTAGTCACATCCATTTTCTCCTTATTGTTTAAGCTTTTTATTTCTTGTTTAATTAATTTCCCACCCCAAGGTGACAAATATGTTGTTACATTTTTTAAATTGTGATTATGGTTATACCATTCACATTTAGGTCTTTACTGCATTTGGAGTCCACTTTTGTATATAACATAGGATCCTGTTTTATTTTCATCCACATGGGGAGCCAGTGTGCTATCATACTAAACTGAGTCTGCTCTATCCCCTGTGCCATATGTGCCAGCTTTATCGTATGTAAAGTTCCTGCACATACCTAGGTATAAGTTGGTGCTGTCATGTTCTGTTGGTCATTTATTTGTTCCTGTGCCTGCACTAATCAGTTTTCATAACCTTTATTTTGTAACATATCTGAATATTTGGTAAGGCGCGCGCGCGCGCGCGCGTGTGTGTGTGTGTGTGTGTGTCCAAATGTATGTAGCTCTCTATGAAACCTTATTCTTCCTTACGCATTCATGATTTCTTCTTGAATGGCATTTCAAATGTCAGGCCTAAGAGGCCCCAAATACACTTGTTATCCCTTCACGTACTCAAGATCCCAGACAAGTTAGGCATATACCCTATTGCATTTGGTTCCTGCCCCACCCCTCTATTAGACTGAATTTCATGTGCTAGTTGATAATTATATACAATACCATTATTTTACCTTTGTTGATTTCAAATGCAATATATTGTTTTATATAGTTGTTAGTATTTTCTTTTCAATTTTTTTCAACTTTGTATTTTGAGAAAGTTTTAAACATCCAGAAATTGAACAAGAATAAACACAATATTTTTATCCTTTCACACCTAGATTCAACAATTAACATGTTGCATATTTTACTTTCTCTCTGTATCTATCTATTGCTAGATAATTTGAAAGCAACTTGTAAATATGATCCTTTACCCCTATTCCAACATGTTATCTCCTAAGAACAAGGACATTCACTTATATAGCCACTATATAATTATCACATTGATGGTTTATTATTCTTATTATAATATTCAAAAATTTCTCTTGTCCAAGAAATAGCCTTTTTAATACATTTCCTCCCCCCACCTCCAAATTCAGGATCATTCACTGTATTTGGAAGTCAGTCTCTTTAGTCTTCTTTAATCTGGAACAATTCTTCAGCTTCTTTGCCTTTCATACATTGTTATTTTTTAGTACAGGCTATTTGTTTTACATATGTCTCCCAATTTGCATTTATTTGATGATTTCCGAATGGTTAGGTTCAAGTTATGCATTTTTGACAGGAGTGTTTCCTTTTTAAATAAAGAGGAGAAACCAAAAAATATAATAAACTCAACTTTATTAATTTGAAAGTAGTATTTGGATATTTATTTGATGAGGGAAAAAAGGTCATCTTCAAGTTCCAAATCTAACAAACAAGTATACTTACATTTTAAAATATGATCAGAGAGATCTTTTTAAAATTTCACTAAATTGTATTTGATTCTTAGAAAGCCATTTTTTTTACTATTTTTCTAATTGTTATATAAACAACATTTGAGTAACTACGTTTAGGATACTACAGAAGGCCTAGGGTTCTGTTCTGTTACAGATTAAACATGCTGTTCAATCACAAATATTGATAAACCAGGTTTAAGATGGTATCTTTAGAAATCTGCCAATAATTAGGGCTTGATGGGGATAGAACTGTGAACTCATAAAAGATAGCAAAGTGCATAAATATTAAAGAAAGAATACATGCTAAAAAGCAGTTAAGTGCTTTCATTCACAGCTGTGGAGTCTGTTCTGCTCGCAGTGCTGCTAGAGGATCTTCAGTAGATTACTGTTCTCCAACAAGCACTGGGCTTTCATGCCTTCACTGTCTTCCTCGTGACAGGCAGCCGTTCCCTTCTGTCATCCTGGTCAACTCTGCTTTTCAAATTCCTGCCCATCATTCAAAGCCCAACCCTGACCTAGGCCCCCTCTCTTCAGAACCTTTCCAAGCCCTCCCACCATGCTGCATGCTCATCTGTCTTAACAGATTGGGCATCTGTAATAAAAAGTACCGAATCTTAATTGGACATCTCTCTTTTTTTGTATTGCGGTAAAATATACGTAACGTAAAAATTTACCATTTTAACCACTGTTAACTATACAGTTTGGTGTATTAATTATATTCATAATGTTCTGTTGTCTCCACCATCCGTCTCCAGAACTTTTCATCTTGTAAAACTGAAACTCCATGGCAACCACCATTCTACTTTCTGCCTCTAGGATACTGACTAGTCTAAGTACCTCACATAAGTAGGATCATACAGTATCTGTGACTGACTTATTACACTTATTGTAAAGTCCTCAAGGTTCAGCAGGTTGTACCATATTACAGAGGGTCCTCCTTTTTAATGCTAACTAATATTCTAGGGTATGAATATACCAAACCACATTTTGCTTATCCATTCATCCATTGATGGACACTTGTTTCCTTTTAGCTGTTGTGCACAATGCTATCATGAATATAGGTGCACAAATAATCTCTTCAAGACCCTGCTTTCAGTTCTTTTGGGTCTGTACCCAGAAGGTGGTTTGCTGGGTCACATGCCAAACTTTTCCACAAGAGCTATACCATTGTACATCCCTACCAACAGTGCATAAGAGTTCTGGTTTCTCCACATCCTCACCAACAATTGTAATTTTCTGTCTTTTGTAGGGGGGTTTTGACATTAACCATCTTATTGGGTATGAGGCAGTATCTCATTGTAGTTGTGATTTCCATTTCCCTGTTAGTGATGGTGAGCATCTTTTCATGTTCTTTTTTTTTTTTTTAATCTTCACCTGAGGACATTTTTGCATTTATTTTCAGATAGAGAGGGAGGGAGAGAGGAAGAAAGCGAGAAAGAGAGAGAAACAGTGAGGTGAGAGAGACACATCGACTGGTTGCCACCCACACGACCCCAGACGAACTGCAACCTAGATACATGCCCTTAGCGGGAACCAAACCGGGGACTCTCTGGTTTGCGGGCCAGTGCTCTAAAAACTGGCCAGGGCTCTCTTCATGTTCTTATTGGCCATTCATAATCTTTGGATTAACTTCCTTGGTTAATTTCTGAGTATTTTATTATAATACGTATGCTACTTTAAATGAAATTGTTTTCTTAATTTCCTTTGCAGGTTGTTCATTGTTACTATATAGAAATGCAGCTAATTTTTGCATGTTGACTTTGTATCCAACTACTTTGCTGAATTCATTTATTTGAGTTTTCTACCTGGAAGATCGTAGTATCTGTGAAGAGAGATCATTTTATTTCATCCTTTCCACTTTGTATGCCTTTTATTTCTTTTTTGCTAGAACTTCCAGTACTATGTTGAATAGAAGTGGCAAAAGTGGGCACCCTTGCCTTATTCCTGATTTTAGAGGAAACGCTCTCTCCATTGAGTCTGATATTCACTATGGGTTTTTCATACACGGCTTTTATTTTGTTTCCTTCCTTTCCTAGTTTCTTGAGTGTTTTCATCAAGAAAGGGTGTTGCATTTTGTAAATGCTTTCCCCACATAAAATGAGATAATCTGTAATATCTCATTTTTCCTTTATTCTGTAATGTGGTGTATATCAATCAATTTTCATATGTTGAATCATCCTTTTATTCTAGGAATAAATCCCACTTGGTCACAATGTATAATCCTTTTAATGTACCACAGAATTCGGTTTGCTTGTATTTTGTTGATGATTTTTGCATCAATGTCCAAGAGTGAAATTGGTCTGTAGTTTCCTTGTGGTGTGTTTGCCTGGCTTTGGTATCTGAATAATGCTGGCCTCCTAGAATGAGTTAGAAAGTGTTCCCTCCTCTTCAATTTTTTGGAAATAATTTGAGAAAGATCGGTATGAGTTCTTCTTTAAATATTACAATAGCATAAATAGAATTTGGGAGTGAAGTCATTGAGTCCCAGGCTTTTCTTTGTTTAGAGTTTTTTCTTTCATGATTCATTTTCTTCAGTCATCATTTAGATATTCAGTTTCTTCATATTTAGTCTTGGTAGGTTTTATGTTTCTAGGAATTTATCCATTTCAGCTAGGATATACAATTTGGTGGCATACAGTTATTCATAGTACTCTCTTATACTGCTTATTTATGTAGAATCAGTAGTAATGTCCCCGACTTTCATTTCTGATTTTATAATTTGAAAAAACATTTGGTTTCATTGGTTTTTCCTCTGTTGCTTTTCTAGTGTCTATTTTATCTCTGCTCTAATTTTTATTATGTCCTTCCTTCTGCTAACTATGGATTTAGTTTTTCTTTTTCTAGTTCCTTAAGATGCAGTTAGGTTGTTGATTTGAAGTCTTTCTTGTTTTCTGTGGTTTTTTTTTAATGCGTTTACAGCTATATATTTCTCCATTAGCACTGATTTTGCAGCATCCCGTAAGTTTTGATATGTTGTGGTTTTGATTACATTCATCTCTAAGTATTTTCTAATTTCTCTTGTGATTTATTTGATCCATTTGTTAAGAGTGTATTGTTTAAGTTCCATAGACGTGTGAATTTTCCCGTTATTTTCCTGATAATTGATTTCTAACTGCAACCCACTGTGATCAGAGAAGATACTTTGTATAATATCGATCTTTTACAAATCTATTGAGAGTCCATTTGTAGCTAACACATGGACTGTTCTGGAAAATGTCCCATGTATAGTTGAGAACACGTATGCTGCTGTTGACTGGAATGTTCTATATATGTTGGTAAATCTAGTTGTTTTAATTTTGTGTTCAAGTCTTCTATTTTCTTATCTTCTGTCTGGTTATTCTATCTATTATGAGAGTTGAGTTTTGAAGTTTCCAACTATTATTTATATACATATATGCACAACCAATAGACAAAGACATTAGTTTGGGGAAAGCAGCGGGGAGGAGGGAGTGGGGAGGAGGGGGTCATTGGGGAAACAAGGGGAGACATCTATAATACTTTCAACAACAACAAAAAAATTTAAAAAGAAGTTTCTAACTATTAGTGCAGAACTATTTCTCCCTTCAGTTCTGTCAGGTTTTGCTTCATATATTTTGATGATGTGTTATTAATTGGTAAATATTTATAATTGTTTGGCCATCTTTATTTTTGGAGAAGATCTAACAGTGTTTGGACTTCAGTAATTATTTCTTTAATCTATTAATAATTCATTTAAAATTCTGATAGCAAGAATGATAGAAAGGGCTAAGTAGAAAAGTTCTATTATTGTCTGAAAGGTGATGAAACATAAAATCTTATAAATTCCTCTTTTAAAAGACTTTCAAAGAATCTGTAGAACCTGTGACCTGTCCCAGAGAAAATCTAAACATTGAGAGGTAGAAGTGTTTTACTTTGTATTTTGGCATCACCAGCATGACATTCTACTGACATGAACGTTGCCATAAAGTTAGTTGAAATTCCTGCTGTATTCACTTGTTTTCTTTTCTTTTTTCCCCCTCAAGCAATCAAGTTGAAGAAACGTTTCCACTACTACATTTATTCAGCTGTTTTTCCAATGGGATTTTCTCTTAGTAAATCTGCTACTCAGGTATCTGCTATATGTATGGATTCAAAAGTGGATGATCACTTAATGCGAGGGACTGAGACAAGCAAGTTGGAACCAGTGACTCGGTTATTTCAAAGCACCAAGAAAATAAGGTTAGAAGACACCAACCAAGAAAACTTTACAAGAAGTAAAGAGACTGGCACAGGATCTCTTTCAGAGAAAGCCTTGGGTTCAGTGGTTTATGTTAAAGAAAGTGATGGAATAGAAATGACAGATGTGGAATGAAGTTATTTGTACATATTATCACAGAAACCAAAAATTGCTTTTGACTAAGAAGTCACATTGAATGAGAAGTTAACCTCCTTAAGAAAACTTAACAAAATGAAGGAAGATGATTGCTTTTTTTCACTGTTTATGAATCACCTTACACAGTATTTTTTATGACACATACTCAAAATGCTTTAGGAAGAAAAAAACTTTCCAAAATTCAAAGCAGATTTCTCTTGTATTACATTCTATCCTTGTCAAAATCAGAGTTTCTAAGTAACAGTATTTAAATGGCCCCGAAACATATCAATTATAAAGTATTTAACAAGTGATCAAAAAACAGTGCCCAAACAATTTGACATCTGTATGTCACACTATTTCTGGTGTTCCAATTTTGTATGTTAGATTTCCAGTTTGGGGTTTTGCTTGAGGGGACTTTATCTTCCTGTATTTTTTGCATTTCTGTTCTGTAAATATTCACTGCAGATAAACTATGCAAAAGATCAGTAAATTGCATACTTTGAAAAGCATTTAGCATTTTATATCATCCTTTAAAAACTGGTACTTTTTCCTCCACATTGAATTAATTTCAGAGTTACAGAATAGTTATTTCAAAGTGTAATAGTTTATCTTACAAATGCTACCATTTTATACCGATAGTTAATATAAGAAAACTGCCTTAAAAAGTCTTGCTTTATATGTATCATTTTGCCATTCTTAATGACATATGTAGTAGTTTGAAACAGCAGTATTGTCTCAAGTAATGTTAGATGAAATTAAAACCATTTTGTGTCTGGACATATAGTGAGCTGTAACTATATTATGTATGTTTTGAGCATTTTCCTATATTTTAATATTTAATGACTCCCTAATGCCCAATTGAGTAATCCCCTTCATAGTCACAAAAACAAAAAGGAAAAGGCATCTTCTTTTAGGGGAAGCAATATTTTATAAATCAAACAGTACTAAATAAATGTAATATATTTGTAGGGAATACTGAGCCAAGAGTTTTTTTAAATGTTATTGAATGGGAGAGCCAATAAGACAATGCTTTTTGTCATTTACAGAACATAGTTCTTTGGGAGAGATAACGTACACAAACCATTCATTCACTCACCTAGGCTGGCACTGTACTTGGTGCTGGGGATATAGTGGTGAGTAAAATAGCTATTGCCCTTAAATGCTTACTGTCTGGTTACCAGGGAAGATGAAACATCAGATAGTAATTATATAAGATACAAACTGTGGTGGTCCATGAAAAAAAAGTAAAATGTTCAGAGAGACAAGAGGAGCTATCACACATAAACTTGATTCTTAATAATGGGAACTAGAAAGGCTTCTCTGAAGATATGACATTTATAGCTTTTGCAGTGATGTAGGTGTTCAATTGAGATGATGGTGATGATTGAGGTGTTAAGAAGGGGATAGAGTCCAGGTGAAGTTTGGCAGAAAGCAGTGATAGTTTGAAAGTAGGAAGTGAGGAAAAAGAAAGGGTTTCTAGCAAAAAAAGCTATATGCATGGAGGTTCCTAGGGGGAAAGGGTGTGCTTAGGGGCACGGTTTTTGGACATACTAGGTTTCCAAGGCAAGTAGACAATTGTATGTATGGAACTAAAAATATAAATTTTGAATATATAAATGCTTAAGGTGAATGGCTAGTTTGAGATCAAGTGCTGAGAAACTCCAACATTTAGGAGCTAGTGAGCACAGGGGGAGCTGGCAAAGGGGATTGAGAGTTGGCAGTGAGATCGGTGGAAAACCAAGACGGGGTAATGTCAAGGTTGCCCATAGGAGTCTTTAAAGTGGAGGTAGTCAACTGAAAGGTTAGATGAGGACTGAAAGGTCCACTGGATCTAAAAACATGTCACCAGTGACCTTGGCAGAACCACTTTTAAAAAACACAGGGACTTGGCTCGGGTATTTACAGACTGGTTTTTCACATCCACATTATGTCCAACAGCACATTAGATACTTGTGTTGGATGTTGGATTTGGGATGATCTTTCATTGTGTGATGCCCCATGCCCTGCAGGATGTCAGATGTTGTAGCACATCCCAGTCATCGAGACAACTAAAATGCGAACATTAATTAACCTCAGTGGTTACTGAGGCTAAGACAGCAGAAAATTAGGATCCCCAAATCCCATCAAAGCCATAAACTAGGCAGCATACCTGGGAAGGGAAATTCCCAAAGACTTCCTGAAAGGGATGGAATGGAACAAATTTAATCAGAACAATAGCCTCACACAGGTGTTTATTGTTTTCGTTTTTTTTGGGGGGGGGGGGTGGATTCTACAAGTGGAATCCATAAGTGAGCACTTTTTGCAGTTCTGTTGTTTCTGATAAAGTAAATTTTCCACATAAAAATAATGTAGCACAGCAGAAATAAGGATGGTAGGAGACTTTAAATTCAACATATCCATAAAATAAGTGTCTAGACCTACGGTCTCTGCATTATTGTTGTATCTAATGGTGTTGTCACTGATGCTAATAATAATAGCTATAATTTACTGAACTGGTATGTGACTGTCTTAGCTGAGATTGCCTAGAAGCTGCCTGAGACAGGGATTCAGGTGCAAATGATTTGGGGGGAAAGCCTGTACAGGGGTGAGGAAAGCAAGATAGGGAAGCAGAAGTCAACTAAGGATGAGGATTCAGATCCACAGGGTGCTCTGGAGGGTTGAGACAGCAAAGTTATCCCACTGACCCATTTTGAGGCAAGGGGACTATTGTACCCTCATACCAGTTAGGCGTTGGTTGCCCACCACCAAGCCAAAGGGGGCAGGAAAGTATCATGAATCACTCAGGTGTCTCTGGGCAGGACAGCTCCTACACTCACAGCAGCTGAAAAATGGATGCATGGATTAAGAGTAAAGGGAGCCTGGGTGGGGGCACTAACAGTCTTTATTACAATGCCAGACACCCAACATATATTATTTTCCTTTTATTTGGAAACAATTTCAAATTTAAAGAACAGTTGCAAGTATAGTATTAAGACTGTTCTGTCTCCCCACCTCTAACCATTTGAGAGTAATTTATTTTTATTTTTAATTGAGATATAATTGACATATGACATTGTGTTTATGACATATACATGACATGATTTTATGTAAGTACACATTGCAAAATGATTACAGTAAGTTTAGTTAACATTCTTCACAACACATCGTTACCAATTCTTATGAGAACTTTTAAGATCTACTCTCTTAGCAACTTTCAAATATACACTACAGTATTGTTAACGATAGTCACTATGCTGTCTGTGCGTTACATCCCCACGACATAACTATCTTATAACTGGAAATCTATACTTTCAGCCACCCCTCAAAAAGCACTTCTGATGGAATAATGGCTAAAGAAGCCTCCATGCTGGAGTAGGTTGAAAAATGAATGGGAAGTGAGGAAGTGGACACTGGATGTGTAGCAACTCCTTGAATAAGCCAGGCTCTGAAAGGAAGGAGACAGGATAAAAGGTGGAAAGAGAACTGAGGTTACTGGAGAACTGTAAAGATAAGACGGAATTCATGTCTTAGTGTCAGTAAAAGAAGATTCCACCAGAAAAAATAACCAAAGGAGAGAGTTTCAGAGCAGGGAGGAGGGACTAGGATTCTTGAAAACCACCTCAGTAGGAAATTAGGGGGGAAAACACTGTACCATCTCAAATTTCAGAGAATGGGAATTTAGAAAGATGTAATATAAGCAGAGGGCCAATAGTACTGTGTGGCTATTTTTAATAACTAGGAAAATTCGTACTGGGACTAACTCTCTACATAATCCATTCCCATCTGTATAATACAAGGAAGACTAACTCGGAGTGACTTCAATCAAAAGGGTAATAAATAAATGAGGGGCCACTGTGTCCTTATTGTAGCTTTATATGGAGCCCTGGTCATTTACCATGTCAGCATCACCAAACTGAATCCTGGATGATGCTTTCTGCAAGACACAAATCTTGTTGGTTTCTATTCTAATGGAAGGAGAGACTGATTTCTGTGGAAAACTGAAAGAGGACCACACATTCTTTGGGCTCTCATCCAGAGGTGGGTTTACTCCATCCCTGAACTCTGGACTCGCTTTGCTATTGCTTTGGCCATCAGGGTGTGGCCCAAGAGCTACTTCCACGGCCAGGCCTGAACTGAGGTCCCCCCGCAGCTAGTCAGCACCAAGGGGGTGCAGAGGCCATCCTGGGCCTCCCGGCGCAGCCAACCCTTGCTGACTGCCACCACAAGCGTGATCCCAGGTGAAACCAGCGGAGGAATCACCCCACTTGCCCATAAACACAGTCAATTGTTGTTTTAAGCCACAATGTTGAGGCAGTTGTGCAGCATTAATTAACTGAAACTCTGGCTTGCTGGGTAATTTTCCACCCGGCAGAGCCATATGGCTTTTCTCGCCAACTGCCTCGAGGGCCACCCTCGGTGTCAGGTCCATTTGCCTCCCTGTGTTTGTTTTGGGACCCACTCCTTCCTACCTGTTACCATCTCTGTATGAGGCATACAAGTGTTTATTCCTTTAAATGCAACGTCTTCAAATCTGATTTTAGTTTTCTCACCTCCCGGATAAAGTGGGAGTACCTGCCTTTTGGACTGTGAAGGGGATTTCCGTGAAGGACCCGGCGCAATGCCTTGAACGCTTCGTAAAAGGCCTCACTTGGCCCTCGGTGCTGGCGCTGACCTGAGTGCCCTGGGCTTCTGGCGGCCTTCCCGGACTCGTCGGCGAAGTGCGCCGCCAGCCGGACACGCCGCCCCTGCTACCTTCCCCCGTGACCGATAGCTCTGGCGGTCACGCAGGACGCGTCCACCTGAACTGGGGCGCCACACTAGGTCGCGCACCGCGTCCCTCACTCCAGTCTGGTTACATGGGACTCGGCCACTCCCAGGACACCTAAGGACTCCGCGGGCTCTCCAGCCCCGCCCCGCAGCGCCCCGCGCTACTTCCGGGGCGGTGCCAGGGGCGGGGCGGAGGAGGTCCGCTGCGCGCGCAGCTTGCAGGGCCAGGAGCGCTCCCGTCCTCACCGAGCGCGAGCGCGCGCCGCCATGGGCGCGTTCAGAAGCAGGAGGTGGGTACATGCCAGCCTCGCGGCGCCGGGCGTAGTGGGCTGTGGGAACTTGGGACCTTCAGGCCGGGCTCTGCGCCCGGGTGCTGAAGGCGCTGCAGTTTGCGCCCAGCCCTTGGGAGTAGTCAGCTCTATGGCTGGAAGAGGTTTCTCCACAATACCAGAGGGTGCAAACGAAAACGTGTTGGGCGCCGCGTGTGCAGGCCCACAGGGAGCCGAAAAGGCGAAATAAAACCTGCACACGCTGGTCATGAGACTCTGGGTGAGTGGTGCGCTGTCACAGATGGCAAAATTACTCGGAAAGGTTTTTTTTGAAGGAGGTGGGCCAGCCTAGGTGGGTAAGTGTGTCAACGTGAGAAACAGTCAAACCTATGAAGACTTTTTGAGAGTTTATTTGAGCCAAAACTGTTGACAGGAAGCAAAATCTCAAGGGATTGAGATAATGCTCCAGAGAATGGCAGTGTTGCACCTTATTTTATGCATTACAATCAAAAGAGAAGACACAAGGAGTTACATGAAGTCCATTGGTGATAGATTAGGGAGGTGGGAGGAAAGCAAAGCGGGGACACCTGGGATTGGATAAAAAGTAAAATGATAGACACATACATGTTTTACATAGGTGGGTATAGGATAATTGACAGTCAACAGTGAACTCAGTAACAGTGAGGGGATTGGTGGTCTCAGCAGAGTGGTGCCTTTGCTTTGAGGGGTCCAGAAAAAGGAAAATTACTTTGATGTTCCAAAGATATGTTATCATAGGTGCAAAAAGACAATACAAAGTAAAGATTGACCTTTGTCAGGGAAGATGCTGGCCTAGGACATGACTACCTGCCATAAACTGCTTTTAGTTAAAAGGTTTTAACCCTCATTTTATCTGTCTTCAGCATTTGGCATTGTTAACTATCTTGTTTCCTTGACGCTTCTATAATACCGTATTTTGAAATTTCTGCCTTTTCTTTTCAGTTTCCTTTGGAAGCTCTCCCTCCTACATCTGTATATTCCTTAAATGCTTCAGCTCTTCAAGGCTCTAAGGCTTTCATGGCTTCTCGCTGAGCCCTCTCTGGACAGTCTAGTCCCTTTCCACGGCCTCAGTTACCATCTATTCAGCTTGGTGCCATTGGCTGCTGGATAACCATAGACTGTCAAGTTTCACACCGTCAAAATGAACCAATTAATCTTTACTCCACGCCTCCTTTTATGAAATCTGCCCTAGGAAACGTCACCTTTTTCCATCCATTTGCCAGGCCAGAAATCAGGGCATAATATTAATAAAAAAATTAATATATTGTGTACTTTCTATGTGCCAGGCACTCATAAGCACTTAACACATGTTAGTTCATTTAATCCTGATATGAGTCTCATCCTTCCCCAGATATGGCTAAGGTATCTTGAGGCATAGCAGAAGTCAAGAAGTCAGCCCTAGATCACTCAGCTGGTAAGAGACAGTTGGCATTTGAATACTGTCACTCTAGCTGGAACTTGTAATCATTTCACCACGAAGGACAAGACCCTTGATTTACAAGACCCTTGACTTCTGTCTCTCACCCTCATTCAACCAATCACCAAGTATTATAGATTCTTCATGCTTAAATCTCTAGGTGATGTCTCTGAAGTATATATCTGATCTTTCTGCTTCCTTAAAACTCGTTAGCACTTCTGCCATGGCCCTCAGGGTGAAGTTAAGCATTTAACATGGATTTAAAATCTCCATAATCTGATGTCTACTTCTGCCTCCTAACTTGCAGCTCCCCATCCTTGCACTCTGAAGTACCAGCAGTCTTGTACATCTTAAGTGTAAGCAAACGGAACCAAATTTTTTGAATATGACTTTTTTTCCTCCAAGCTATTATACTTTGTTGTAATACTTTCCCTGACCCCTTTTATATCTCAGCATCAATGTCACTTCCACTAATCTGAGGAATAGATGGCCCTCTAATGTACTTACTTTATCACAGCATTCATGACATTATTTTAATTGTTGCCTTAATTGCTTTTTAGTATCTCCCCCTAGATGTGTGAGTTCCTTGAAAAAAAGGAGTCTATGACCTTAAATGCCTCTCACATTCATCCCCTTCTTTATGTCTGCTACCCTAGTTCAGGCCCTCATTATCTCTAGCTTGGACCTCTGCATTAGTCTGTTAAGTGGTCTCCCTGCCCCTGGTCTAGCTTTTCTTTAATCCATGCTCAACATGGCTGGCAGTAGTTGTTTCGTTTAATGCCTGCTTAAAACACTTCAATAGAGCCTAGCTGCTTTAAAAAAAAGTCCAGATGTTTGAGAGTTACATGAATTTGACTCCTCTATTACTTTACTACCTTGGCCCAGTAGGCACTCCATGGATACTGGTTGAGTGAATGAGGGAATGTATCAAAGTCAGCCAAACAGAACCAAAAACAAAGGGTTTAGCCAAAAAAGAGAGTCTGGCCAGAGACTTCCTAGAGCAGCATAGCCATAGACATCAGTGGAACTAGAAGATTAGTGGTATAACTCTGTTCCTGGGGAGTCCCCAAAACATGCTTTACTATTAGATGACTCCTTGTCTTTGCATCTGCCTGGAATGTGCTCCTCCTATCCACTTGGTAAACACCACCAGATTTCAAGACAGTTCAAGTATCCCAATTCTCCTGATCTTTCTGGACAGAGTATAAATTGGGTCTTTTCCATAGCATAATTTATCAAAATATATCAAGAGTGATGAAAGTGTGAAACTCTTTAACCCAAAAATTGTGTTTCAAGGATATTACTTAACTACAAAAGAATTTGGCCTAGTTATGGATTTTACCAATCCATTCTATCCCCGTTCTTGAACCTAAAGGAAAATTATGACCATCCTAAGAAACAGAATTGGGACGGAATGCTTTCTTTACCACCATAACTAGTCAAAATAGTTCATTGGTGGAGCTAGTATTTTCAACCTTTGCCACCTACTATTTCATTAGTACTGCTAAAAAAAAAATGTGCTAAGTGTCCAAACATAATAAATTTGTTCGTAGACTTTCCATACAGTCTGCTACTCAGATTGTCTCTCCCCTTGACCTCAGGTTGGGTCCATCCTAAAATAACATTGATATGAATAAGTTAGGTTGCCAGTAAATCATATATTTCAATGTCAAATAGGCATTATTTTTAAAGTGTTAAAAGGGCATAATTAAAGCTTTCAACAGAGATGTTCACGAATACAATGTTGATAACACACACACACACAAAACTAGAAACAACCTATAATTACAGAGTAAACTGGGTCACATCTGCCAGTGAAGTATTACAGTGTGAAAGCTGATGTAAAAACAGATTTAACGTTGAATGAAATAATGGTATGGTTCCACTTCTGTGGGGGAAAAGTGTGTTTACATATGCACAGAGAAAAATGGGTACACCAAATTGTTCATTGTGATCATCTCCAGGAGCTAGTAGGGAGTCTTTTCATTTGCTCTTTTTTGCTTATCTGTCTAGTCTCACTTTTCTTAATGGACATGTATTACCTGTGAATTCAAAATAACTGGTTTGACTTTGAGATATATATTTTCAGATTTATTATTTGAAAAATCTGTTCCCTTACACCATTTCAACTGAAATTACTGAGGTTTGCCTTCAGTTATTTCCTTTTAGTACTCTGTTGTAGAGTTGTTGTAGACAAATGATAAAGCTAAAAGGCAAGGAAAGCAATTTTCCTGGATAGAGAATTAGATGAGTTGGGATTAAATAACTAAGAATTGATAACTAAAAAACTAATTTTTCTTTTCTCAATCAATTAATTTGTCTTTCATTTTTAAAAGCATGCTGGTCCCATTTTCAAAGAAGAATTGCTTCCAGTTACTTTATAACTTCAAGGTCCCAGCAACTGGCTTTAAAAACACAGTAACAAGTGGGCTCATTTTACAGTCAGTTTCCAATGATGTTTACCAAAATCTGGCTGTAGAAGACTGGATCCATGACCATATGAACCTAGAGGGCAAGCCGGTTCTGTTCTTGTGGAGAAATTCTCCCTCTGTTGTAATTGGTAGGCATCAGAATCCTTGGCAGGAATGTAACCTGAATCTGATGAGAGAAAAAGGTGTAAAACTGGCTCGGAGAAGAAGTGGAGGAGGCACAGTTTACCATGATATGGGTAATATCAATTTGACTTTTTTTACAACCAAAAAGAAGTATGATAGGATGGAAAATCTAAAATTAGTTGTGAGAGCTCTGAATGCTGTCCAACCCCAGCTGGATGTGCAGCCTACCAAAAGATTCGACCTTTTACTTGATGGACAGTTTAAAATCTCAGGAACAGCTTCTAAGATTGGCCGGACTACTGCTTATCACCATTGCACTTTGTTATGTAGTACTGATGGGACCCTCTTGTCATCTTTGCTCAGGAGCCCTTACCAGGGGATCAAGAGCAATGCCACTGCTAGTATACCTTCCTCAGTAAAAAGTCTGCTGGAAAAAGACCCCACTCTGACCTGTGAAATACTGACAAATGCTATAGCTGCAGAGTATGCTGCTTGTCATCAGATTGATAATCACATCAACCTGATAAACCCAACAGATGAGATCCAGTTCCCTGGAATAAATAGCAAAGCCAAAGAACTACAAACCTGGGAATGGATCTACGGCAAAACTCCGAAGTTCAGTGTAAAAACGTCCTTTAATGTGCCACATGAACAGTCACACTTGGAAATCAAAGTATTCATAGATGTAAAGAACGGGAGAATTGAAATCTGTAACGTTGAAGCACCTGATCATTGGTTGCCACTGGAAATATGTAACAAATTAAGTTCAAGTTTTATTGGCAGGAAGTTTTGCCCAATTGAAACTACTACTCCAACAAATATATTACATAGACTATGTCCAGAAGATAATGAACTACACAGTAAATGGAACATTCTCTGTGAAAAAATTAAGGGAATAATGTGATTGCAAGTAAATTTAATATTGACAGGTTCAGTGAGAAAATAAAAACTTTCAATGTACATTGTATGTCTCTTAAAGTTAAAAGGGCCACCCTGGCTGGTTTGGCTCAGCGGTTAGAGCATCAGTCCCTGGACCAGAGTCTCATTTCAATTCTGGTCAAGGGCACGTACCTTGATTGCGGTTCATCCTGGCTCTGGTTGGGGTTGTGTGAGAGGCAACCAGTTGATGTGTCTCTCTCACATCAATGTATCTCTCTCTCTCTTTCTTCCTCCCTCCCTCCCTCCCTCCCACTCTATCTGAGGATAAATGGAAAAATATCCTTGGGTGAGGATTAAAAAAAAATAAAATTAAGAGGGCCTAGTCTCTCTCTGTTACTTCTCCCCATTTGTGTCTACCACCCATCCTTATTTGTATTTTATCCTGACCTCTGTAATACTCTTGTCTTTCCTCACTGATTTTAATACCTGGCATGCATATAGATTCCCATTCCAGCCTCTGTTACCATCTTGGGAATGTTGACCACATCAGACACTCTGACTTTAGTTCTTTTTCTTATCTCTGGGGAATACAACCTCGGCTTCTTGTCACCTCTGATACTTGAAACTCTAAAATTACCCTTTTTAGTTATATCTTCATAGTCTTCCATCCTCTCCCACTAAATCAAGTCTATTGTACTCTTTCAAAAAATTTTTTTCATTGATTTTAGAAAGTGAGGAAGGGAGAGGGAGAGAGAAACATCAATGAGAGAGAACATCAATTGGCCACCTCCTACATGCCCCTCACAGGGGATGGGGCCCACAACCTGGGCATGTGCACTGACAGGTACTGAACCAAGCCAGACCCCAGCAGCAGTTTAGGGAACCATATTCATTAGGGTGCTCTCCCTTGATGAATCAAGCTCCCTCCCTTTCTCCTTTCCCTCCACCTTGTTTTCAGTAAACCTCTTCTTTTGAATGTTTCACCTCCTCTTGATTTCTATCTTGGGGTGGGGGTGGCAAAAACCCCTTCACCTGTGACACACTATAATAAAGTTCAGCAAAATTAGTTTGAGTATTTTCAGGTTCAGCATCATCAGCACCTGAACTCGAAAACATCAAACATCAGGAACTTTTCTGGAAGCCCTTCTTATTCTTTTCTACCAACTCAATCACGTACCTGCTGGCTCACAAGAGCAAAACGTAAACCTGGTGTCCAAAGCCACCCAGGACTGCTTTGCTCAGCCTTAGTCCCATGGTTTCCTTCCATCTGACCTTGATATTCCGCACTATTTATTCTTGAATTTAATCTTAAATCATTTCCTGATGGGATGTCTATAAGTGCACTCTCCAACACCAGTACTTCTATTTCTGTCTGTGGACTCTGGCTTAGCTTATTCTTTAAGCTTCTGGACTGCCCATTGTTTCTACCTGTATCCACTCTCCCAGTCTAACTCCATGCCTAGCCTTTGTCCCCAACCAGTCAATTGGGTGGATGAGCTTACCCAATAGTTGATTATAAACTGCAAGGCTTTATAAATGTGCCAGCCAAGGTTGACTGAACTGCAAAATGCATCTGGATAACTAAATAGGTGGATTTGCATTTATGGAGTTAGGTAATGTGAGATAACTAAATATTGGCGAATGTTGCCCTGGCCAGTTTGGCTCTGCGGTTAGAGCGTCGGCCTGCGGTCCGGAGAGACCCGGGTTCGGTTCCCGCTAAGGGCACGTACTTCGGTTGCAGTTTGTCCCCGGCCCTGGTTGGTCGTGCGGGTGGCAGCCACTTGATGTGTCCCTTCACGTCGATGTTTCTCTCTCTCCCTCCCTCCTACTCTATCTGTACAAAAAATGGAAAAATATCCTCGGGTGAGGATAAAAAAAAAAAAAAAAATATTGGCGAATGTCTGCCAAAGACATTTGTAGCAAAATTAACATTGTATTTTTTCCCTGGATATTAGACCCATAGCCCATCTGTCTGTACTCTTATCCATAATTTTTCCTCCTGGACTGTAAATTTCCAGGGGCAAAATTAACAATTAACATCCAATCCATCTTTTTTTTTTTTTTTTTAAATCCTCACCTGAGGACATTTTTCCATTTTTTGTTCAGGTAGAGTGGGAGGGAGAGAGAGGAAGAGAGAGAGAGAGAGAGAGAGACGTCGATGTGAAAGGGACGCATCGACTGGCTGCCACCCGCACAACTATCCAGGGCTGGGGACAAACTACAACTGAGACACGCGCCCTTAGCAGGAACCGAACCCAGGTCTCTCAGGACCACAGGTCAATGCTCTAATCGCTGAGCCAAACTGGCCAGGGCCGATCCATCTTTATAATAGGTGCTCATTATTTGTTGATGTATTCTCCAACAGCCAACGAAGAGAAAAGCTGGTAAAATGTTTACATTAACTATGACTTAAAGTACTATAAATCTAAGTAATGTATTTACAAATATATTTAAGATTGGTCACACAACTGAACAATGGATACATAAATTAGTAGAAATGTACAATTTTATTATTAAATTCATACATTACAGGAATGATCTGTCCAAAGTAAAAAAAATCCAATATACACTTAAAATAGAAATATACAATATAAATTAAGCTACTACACATCATATTTTCTTTGTGTGCTTGTTATGAAAAATGTCCACTGTTGTTTCATGACATGGTCTTAAATCGAAATCACAATATCCAAGGGAGAAACGACTCTAAGAAGAGAAGAAAAGAATCTTTTATCAAAAAGGAACAAGCCATGTTGTTAAAATGAACAAAAAGAGTGCGACCCACTTATAAGGCTATATCCTACCTGTGGTTTCTTAAAATAATCCAGTCCCCTTCCAATCTTAATTATCCATCCATTGTTGAACCTATTGGAGTAAGTATATACTATTACAATCCAGACAGTTATGTCAGAAAATTAGTAAAGCTGTAGGGTATGAAGTATCAGCAAATCTCTCTGTAACAGAAAACCATTTTCTCCAGTACCATGAGTTGAACCAAGTCTGGGGTAACCCATGGGCTGTGTCTACAATGAACAAAACATTCACAGAAACCATGGGTTGATTAGATTGACTGATTAACAATTACATTAAAACTTACTCTTGAGACCTGGCCAGGTGGTTCAGTTGGTTGGAGCATCATCCCATACACCAAAAGGTTGTGGGTTAGATTCCCAGTAAGGGCACATATGTAGGTTTTGGGTTAGATTCCCCAGTCAGGTCATGTACAGGAGGCAAACAATCGATGTTTCTTTCTCTTTTTTTCCTCCCTCCCTCCCTTACTCTCTAAAATCAATAAACACGAAGATAATAAAAACTTACTCTTGAATTTATTATACCTTGCTGATGATAAAACTTTCCTGTTCTGCCAATACGTGGTTTCAAAGTATACGCAGGCAGACTGGTGGTGTTTCAGGTAGCAATGGGGGACGTAAGCAGGATGAGCTCTGGGTCCTGACCTCTGTCTGCGTCAACCACAGCAGCTGTATTTTCATCTGTTTTGCATTAGGTTGTGCTTTAGTTTTTACTAAAACTGGATGTGCCATCGCTATAGACCTATAAAAGGCACTGTGCTAAACAGAGGGGACACACCACTAAAAAACTGCACCTTCTGTTTCCTTATAAGCACAGCATGCTGTCATGCCTACCAGAATATTTTAGAAACCATAAGAATTAAAGTCACATTAAATAAATATCAGTATCACTAGAAAAGGAAATAAATTCTCCCAATATCATAACAAAATATGTATAGTTGAACAGACAAAAAAGGACTTCCTCTTCTCTCATCATGTAGAACATGTATATATTATTTCATGAGGAAATATGAAACAGGGGAAAATAAGCCAGATTTTTTTTTTCTTCAAAAGTAAAAAGATATTATAACTAAGCTTATTTTAAAACTTCAATATTTAAATAGAATATTTGTATGCAATTATATAAAACTTAAGAGAAATAAAAAGTATTTTTCAACTGCATAAAAGTTAAAAGTATTACTATACAGTAACCTAATTTCTCGGTCATGTATGGCAGAAGAGTATTCTAATTCCAACAGCACTCCATGATTCCTGAGTGACTCTTTTATTTCTCGTAGGCCACTAATTTGCTGTTCTTTCCCATTGCCCTGGTAATAGAAAAAGAATAGAAATTTTTGCATGTTACATGTTTTAAATTATCCCTAAGCTATGCAATGTGTATCATAGGTGAATTAAAATGGAGAGTCTATACTAGTTCCAATGTCTATTAATCTCAAAGAAGCAACCAAAAAATATGAAGTATTTTATGAGCAATTGTTTTTATCAAAATAATTGTTTTTTCTAATGCGGACGTAACACAACTCTGTCCTATCTCCTAAAATGTATTTTAATAATTCTGTTGAATTATTCAGATAGGACTGGCTTGTTCTCAATTTAATCCTAGAAATCTGAATTATTTAGAAGCATCCCTATATAAGTCAAAATCAAGAGAGAGACTCCCACTATTATGCTATGATCCCCCAGAATGCCAATGCAATCAATCAAGAAAGAGATACATGTAATAACTGGTAGAAAAAAAAGAGAAAAAATCGTCAATAGTATAGACAGCATGATTGTCTCTTAGAACTTCCAAGACTAAATTGACAAAGTATTTGAATAAGAAAGTTTAACAAGGTGGCCAAACAAAAGGTACAAGACATTTTCTCAAGGTGTTTTATGCCCACTGTTAGATAATAAGTTCACCCCAAGGAAATAGCTCTAGCTGAAACATTTGTCCTTGCTTGAACTGAATCTTGTAACTGAACAAAATGAAGTTAAGAAAGAGTGAATGCCTTCAGATACCTACTTCATCCAAGGAGGTGAGAAGATGGATCGTTTTTACTTTACATGGTCTCTTAATAAGCATCTCACAAAACCGAAGCAAGTTATACAGCTGAAAGACATTAAGATGGGTTACTACTAACTCATACATTTTAAGTAACATTTCATCACGTTAGTACATTTCACTTACCTGATGAGTATGTCTAATATAAGGATCTTCTATCCAAACTTCTGTAACTGTCTCATTAAGGTATTCTTGAAAAAGTGATTCATAACTGAATCCTGTTGCATTCGCCTCTATTTTAATTTGCTTGTGATATTTTCCGTCTACAAAACACAAGCTTTACTAAAAAAAAAAAACTAGTGACAACTCATTTTTTTATATTTGTTATATTTATATATAGTGAGTAATCAGGATCGGATACAAATTATTTTTTTAACTCCTCCACTCAGTAAACTTTTTTTAAAAAAATATTTTTATTGATTTTTGAGAGAGAGAAGAAGGGAGGAGAAAGAGAAACATCGATGTGAGAGTGGAAATTCGATTGGCTGCAATTCGACTGGCTGCCTCCTGCATGCCCCCTATTGGAGATCGAGCCAGCAACCTGGGCATGTGCTCTGACCAGGAATCAAATCAGCAACCTTTTGGTGCATGGGATGACGCCCAACCAACTGAGCCACACCAGCCAGAGCAGTAAACATTTCTGAATGCCTGCTGTATACCAGGCACAGGATGCTACACATACAGAGGTAAAGAAGGCAAAACATTCCATGAGTGACTTCCACCTTTTCATAGGCCAGGCAAGTGGGAGAGTCAAGAGATTTCTTGGAACGGATTCTGAGCTGATTCCTAAGAACCAGGCATTTTATTCAAGAGAGGACTGTATGTATAAAGACATCTAATATTCTTGTCAACAGGAGAACTGTAAGCTGTAATTCAGTGGCTATCTTGTCCTTCTCTTCAGATTTAAGTCTTTTATGTCCTGCAATTTAATAGCGAAAGTGAATATTAAATATATAAGTACAGTATCATATGGAGTTTAGAAGTCTTTCTTAGATTTGGTAGGGGCATGTTTTAAGCAGAAATTGACAGTACTTCTCAATAATCCAAGTCAAAGACTTAGGGTGTCAGGGGATCGGTAGGATAGCTCCAATGTGTTTGTTCACTGAAACTTAATGATGATTGAATAAGTTATCAAAGATCTTTAAGATTTTTTAAAAATATGATCCCTAATGGGTAGTTCCTAATCTATATAATAGCTGCACTTTGAAACTGTTTAAAAACCAGTAGTTTGGATTCTGTTCCTAATATTTCCACAGATACAATGTTAGCAACTCTGCATCCATTCTGAAGCCAGGCAAGCCACAAAGGTTAATTCAACCCAATGAATTCAAACCACGATGCTGATGTTACTATATTCATCAGTGTTTTAGAGGAAATTTTCATTGTAGATTTCAATTTAGAATCTACACAATTTTATTCCCAGTCAACAGAGGAGCTCAGTGGGGCACCTATACTCAGTGGGGTACGGGCTTGTACAGAACAGTTGGAAGAGGTGGGGAGAGGGCTGTAGTTAGAAGTAAGGAAGAGCAACTGGAGCTGGAGGCCACTTTTTGAGGCACTAGTCCCTTTGGCTGCAGAAAGCAGCAAAAGTGGTACTTCAGGCAACTGTGGCAATGGCCACTTATGTTTATGTTTGTAAACTGGATGCTCGTGAGGCAAGGCTAATAAATAGGGAACAATACCACTGCATTTCTAATCATTAGCAATATTTCTGAAATGTTTTGCTTCGCAACAAAACCCCACAGAAGTCCCAGGAGTTTCCTTAAATATTTTAGTATTTTGGTCATTTTATAAAGAGAAATATAAATTCAATACAGGACTCGCATTCAGTATTCCTTTGTAGTGTTAACTTAAACTGGTTCCACACATGAGTTTCACGTGGATCTGTGAATTCCTTCAGACAGCAGGCAAAGGTCTGCAGTATTTATAATTTTCATCAGATTCTCAAGAGGATGTATGACTACCACCTCACTCCCCACTCCCCAAAAAGGTTAAGTAAGAATAGCTTCTGTACAGGGGAGCAGAAACGCAGAGGAAGCCTGTCAGCTGCAGGGATAATGATCCAGACCACACAGAGCTCCAAAGGCAGAGCCAGACACACAGGGTGAAAAGGGCTTTGTCAATGGTGCATAAATCCATTCTCTGAAACAGCCGCTTTACCTTCTTTTTCTTGATCTAAGTATTTCTTGATGTTTTCTGCTCTATCCATGTAGTCTGAAATTTTTTTTCTGAGATGACATTTCTTTCTATCATCTTTGGTGCCTACAAAATTTAAAAAAAAAAAACATATTCCTAAGTTTCAAACCAGTTTTGTTTGTTTTTTGAAGTATAGACATTATTTCCAACTTCCAGAGTCCTCCACACATTTCCTGTCCCTTCAAATGGGTTGCCTCGGTCCTAAAAACACAAATTTGACTTGATCACTGGGGCTTTAAGCATCTAAAGCAGCATTATTTAGGAGTGGGGATTCTGAGACTCTGACACTGTGTTTCACTGCTGGATACACTAAATCTGGTGAGGCAACAAAGGTGGCTTATTATAGGTCAAACCTGAGTCAGCACTATTTTGCCCTAATCACCCACAAGTTTGAAGTCCCAGCATAATAAAAAAAGAGCTAACGATATTTATCTTTCTTCCACAAAACTAGCTACTCTTCCAGACTTCTCCATTATAGTTTATGCTCAATCATTTTCCTAGCCACCCTAAAATGTAAGGTAATTTTGAATATATAGTATCAATAAAATCTTACCCCAAAGTCCCATCCCCCAAACCCAAGCAGTTACCAAATCATTTCTGGTTCCTTCCTTCCTTTTGATATTGCTTATCTTTTCCATAACAATTTCATTTTTAAACTCTGTTTTCAAAACATTTTATTTTGATTTGATCTTATATTTATGGAAAGTTGAGCAAATGGTACACTCCCTTTGCCCAGATTCCCCTAATATTAATATATCACCTAACCATAGTACAATGATCAAAGATAGGAAATTAACATTGATACAACACTATTAACTCGCCTATAAATCTATTTCCCCAATTTTTCCACTAAAGAAAGTTTGTTTTCTGGTCCAAGATCTCACATAGCATTTAGTTGTTGTCTCTTCCTTTTTGTCTTTCAGTTTGTTTCTTAGTCTCTCTCTGGTCAGTTATTTTGTAGAATGTCTCTCATTTTGGGCTGTTGATGTTTTCTCATGATTAGAATAAGGTTATGATTTTTGGCAAGGACACCACAGAAATGTTGTGCCCTTCTCAGTGGGTCCATGATGTCGATGTGTCTTATTCTAGTGAAGTTAACTCTGATCACTTGGTTATGGGGTGGCGTTCACAAATCTCTGCACTGTAAAATCACTATTTTCTCCTTTGTAATTAATAAGTATCTTGAGGAAAGATATCCTGTTTCTCATCACTCTTTGACCCATTAATTTTAGCATCTATCAATGGTCCTGGACAGCAATAGATATTACTACCACAGTGTTTGCCAACTGGTGATTTTCTATTGCCATCACTCCTGTTTATTAATTGTAATTTCATTGTAAGAAAGAACTATTCCTTCTCCCCATCTATTTACTTATCCAATTATTCATTTATATCAATATGGACTCATGAGTATTATTGTATTCTATGGGTTGTAATCTATCATTATTTTCTTGCTCAAATTTTATCAGCTTTGGCTTTAAGAGTTCTTTAAAGTTGGCTCCTGTGTTCTTCCAACATGTCCCATCTTTTTTTGAGCACTTCCTTACTTCCTGGTACAAAATGTTTTAAATTCATCTTGTATCTTCCCTGCCCCAGCCCTGGAAGCAACCATTTTTCTAAGGAGCCCTGGTTCCTTTTTGGAGAATGGTATCAAGAAATCAACTTCTTAGTGCTACGTGTGCTCATTGCTACTAGGGAAGTCCTATCACTACTTCTAGACCCTTTCCATCACCACAGCTGGAAAGAACATGTGGGTTTACTAATACACACATACAGGCATTCCCCACAGATACTTTGGCTTCAGTTCCAGACCACTGCAATACATTGATTATCTCAATAAAGTGAGTCATATAACTTTTTGGTCATGTGCCAATGCCAATAATTCAATATCCACACTGTCTCCTCCTTTTCCTAAAATTGGTCTCACCTCCCTGATTCATTCAGGCCTTTATCACTTCTCACCCTGATCCCTACAGGAGCTCTTTAATTGGTCTGCTTGACTTCAATCTCTTCAGGTTAATGTGTCTCCTACACTTTTGCCATATTCAATGATTAATCGATAAATAATTATTGAGAATTTACTTCATGCCAGGCATTGTTCTAAGCACTGGGGGTACAGCAGTTAATAAAACAGACACAATTCTCCCCTATCGTTCAGGTGGGAGGAAAGATAATTATTAAAATAAATTGGTAAGACGCATTTGTCAGATTGTGATAAGTACTACTACAGAAAATAAAGAAAGGAGGAAGGGTGAGGGAGTCCTGGGGTGGGGTTGTAATGTTACCCTGGAGGCCAGGGAAGGCCTCACAAAGAACATCTGTGTAGACTAAAAGAGGAGAGGGAGCGGGCCATGCAAATATTTGGGAGAAGAATATATTCCTAAGAGAGACAAGCCCTGAGATGCAAATTTAATGACTGCTTTATAAAAACATTAAATGGTTTCTCCTTGTCTATGAAATGAATTAAAATCTCTAGCAGACAAGGCCATCCACAGTGTGCTCCAAGACCCAATCTACCTTTCATCTTTACTTCTCACTCTTCCTCTACAGACATACACTGAACCAAAGTGAACCACTTATTTGGTTAAACAGCACAGACAGACTATGAACACTATTAGCTGAACTTCTGATTTCTGAAATTCGAGTTATTCCTCTAAAGGTCCTATATCAAAAGCCACGTCCACCTTTCACTCCCAAACGACCTTTAACTGCACTTGTCTATAGCTCTCCTGGCACTTATTCCCTGAATGAGAGTTCTCCTCCATCTGCACCTTAACCTGTAAGATCACGTCACTGCTTCTGTAACCTCTACAGGATCCAGGGAGCACACAGGAGCACACTCCTGTGATTCTCCTGCTTCAGATTCCCACAGCGCCAGGACTTGAGCGGTGCTGCACTTGACCAACACTGTACACCATCTCTCTTTTGGGAGTCAGTACACCAGAGTCTTTAAAGCCCTGGCTTCCAAATGTGACTCTACCAACTGTAGCAGAACTGGAAAGCAAACTTGACTTTTTATGTTATAAAATGAAGATAACATCACCTCCTACTACATAGGGCAACTATGAGGATGAAATGAGATCATGCTTTTAATGTGTTCTGCACAGTGCCTGGCATTCAGCGCTCATAAATGATAATACTCTTATGGCTATCTTCCTTCTCATCATCATTATACTGCCCTGCTCAAGGTAGTTTTACAGTTCAGAGAAGCACCGAACATTGAAGAGCGCCCCCTGCTGTCTCAAAACACTTACATTATAAATACTGCAAACAGGAGTGGAGATAGGTCAGACTGGGAGGTCCAGGGAGAGGGAAATAGGAGCAGGTCCTAATAAATGTAAAACAATTACTGGGTGTCTACCATGTACCAGAGATTATGCTGGAGTTAGGGTTATTTGGGTACTTCACAATTCTGAATAATTATGTAACAAAGTCCCGCTGACCCATCTGCTATCTAGCATTTCTCACACCGAATCTAATTCTTAAGTAATTAAGAATCTAACAGTAAATCTAATTCTTAAGAAAAAACTTTTTTCCTTCTACAGTAGTAATTTTATTTTTGTGTACGTTTCATGAAACTGTTAAACAGAAAAGTCAGCTTAATAGTAAGGTTATAAGCTAGGTGCTTACTACCCAGCACCTAGAATTAAAAATTGTTAGTGTTTTGCCACATTTGCTTCAACGTTTCTTCCCGAAATACTTCAGTCTGCATCTCTAAAACTCAAGAACAGTTTTAAAAACATAAAAATTAAAAACAGTTTTTGAAGAAACCCTACTGCCTAACAAAGCTAATAATGTTCATGTTACCAAATCCATACTCTGAGTTTCCCAGTTGACGTAAAATTTTCTACAGTTTGTTCAAACATAAGTCCTATAAAGATTTATATATTCTATTTGGTTATTGAAAGGGTTAGCAATGTTTTAAAGGATAAAGGTAAAAGCTTGCAAAGGGCAGAAACTGTGACAATTATGTTGCTTGCATGACCTTTGCTCACCTTTCTGTTGAGTACAGATAAGGATTATCTGCAAGACAGTGAATCACCCAGCAGATGCAGAAGAGATACCAGATCGGTCCAACTACAAAGTGGACAATGGGCCAAGTAGAGTATGTCAGCAGGAACTGCCCTAGCTAAAAGTGGAGTATATAACCTACACCCCAACTGTTACTGGATGCTGAGCCCTTTTCAGCTCAGCCTGCGGTTGTGCAACCAGGTGAATACAATAAAGCCATTTTGCTCTACATTGGCCTTGTGGATGTGACCTCCCGCAGGCTCAGACCTTTTAGTTTCGTCTCTTAAAAATCTATAGTAATACACCCTTTTCTTGATGGCATCAATCTATTAAACATAAACAAGAAATCAGTCCACTTGCCCTATGCAATGTGCTACCTTCTGTATTTGCCCCTTCACGGTGCACAAGACTCATTGACTCTTCCACTGCGCCCGGGACACGGCAGGGTGCTGCTCCTTTTCCGGTAACCCTCCCTCCCGGGCTCATCGCTCACCTCTCAGAACCTGCAAGAGCAGATCAATCCCTTCCTGGTAACACACTAGAGCCTGCTGATACCGGGACTCGGAATCCAGCTCCACCGCTCGCTTTAACACGGTGCTTGCAGCTATGCTCTCGGAATCCAGCCCCAGGCCCGATTTTGCCATAATGCTGGAAACTTCTCTCCGCCTCCAACGCAGCCAGAGTGGGACCGGATCGCCGCGCTTCCGGGGAGTGGTCACGTGACACCGACGCGCCCTTGAGTGGGAGGGACTCGGCCGGAACTTTTAAAGCGCAGTACTATTTTGCTCGCAGCTGTGACGGCAGAGATTGAGTGTAGCACTTCCTGGTCTCGCCTCTGTTCAGCTTCCTGTCGGCGGGCAAGTTCAGGTTTAACAGCGTTTAGCAACTGCTGGTGAGTGGGGGATGCGTGGCCGAAAGTATTGCAGTTTTGCCTGGAAGACATATCTGGGAACCCCAAGTAGATGTGGATAGATTTCCCCGGAGTTTGCGGGTCACTGTGACCCAGGTGGGCCTGCGTCCGGGTCCGGGTCCTTTGGCTTCCGAAGAGCCATCGGCCACCTGATCCTGTGTCCCAGTTAGAGGGGTTCAGGGATGCGGTGCTTGTGGAGTCCGGATGCTGCAAGCTCGGGGGTCGAGCCGCCGAGGCCGGACAGCCAGGGAAAAGGCGTTCAAGTTTGGGTTAGCATTTTCTATGCTTCTGCTTTATTCATGACGCCGACGCCCCAATTGGGCATCAGTGCAGTTCAATTTGCTGTTAATGAAGATACAAAGTTGCCAGATTTTGAAATTGCTGCATGTTAGAAGGCGAACCTTCCGAAGTTAGCAGTTAAAATAGGTGCTATTTTACTGAAAGCTGTGATTTTTGCAACCATATTTTGGTCACCACCGACCCAAAGTTGCTTGTGCTGCGTATTTTTGCCTAAAGGCACTTAAGAGGTCTGCCTAGCTTCTGATAGCCTTCCACAAAGTTTCTGTGTACACAGTCACAAATTTTTTTATGAAAATGGGATTATACTTATCACATGATGCATATATTTTCCTATTTTTGCATTAGTGCAAGAGAAAAATTATTACTTGAGGTGGTGAACACGCAATACAGTGTACAGATGATGTGTTGTGGAATTATGGACTTGAAACCGGTATAATTTTGTTAATTAGTGTCACTCCAATAAATTCAATAAAAAGAAAAAAATTATAAAATAGAAACGCTTTTGATTAAAAAAAGAAAAGTTACTGTACAGTAGAAGATAGTATAATTGTTTCAAGGTCCAAGAGTTAATGTGCCTGATTATTAAGAACAACCTTTATTAAAACTTACAACTTTTGACTGTCACACTTTCTGAAGTCTGTAACTTAAACTTCATTCATTGAGCAGAAATTGATTGCCTGCTACTTCAGGTAGTTGCTTGGGATATATCTGAATAGACAGAACAGACCAAAAACAAAACAGTGTTTAAAAGTCTTTGCCCTTGTGGAACTAACATGCTATTGGGTAGAGATAGACAATAAACCACAAACCTAAGAGATTATGTTAGAAGATACGTGCAATGGAAAGAAAATCAAATAGAGGAACAGGGTTTGGGAGTGCTGAAAATTGAGGTGTGGGTCAAAATGTTAAATAATGAAATCAGAGTAGACCTTATTGAGAAGATGAAATCTGAGCCAAAAATGGAAGGAACTAAGGGAATTAACCATGTGAATTTCAGGAGTAGGAACAGCCAGTACAAGTTCCAGAACCAGCAAGGGGACCACTATGTTTAGTGATGGAGCAAGAGAATGATTGGCCTTGAAATCTTAAGAAGTGGAGGTTAAGGACTGGCTGTCACTCTGATTGAAATGGGCAGGCATTGGAGGTTTTTCATTTTTAAGAAATAATTTTAGAATAGTTTTAGATTTTAAAAACTTATGAAGATAGTACAGAGATCCTATATACCCCACATCCAGTCTCTCTTTTTAACCTCTTACATTAATATAATTGATGAACCAATATTGAAATTATTAACTTAAATTTCATACTTCTTTCAGCTTTTCTTAGTTTTTACCTGATGTTTTTTTACTCTTCCAGAATCCCATCCAAGATTCTACATAACTATATTTAGTTAGCATGGCTCTTTAGGCTCCTCTTGACTAGGACAGTTTCTCAAACTTTCCTGTTTATGATAACCTTGACAATTTTGAGGCAGTTGGGTGTTTTGTACAATGTCCCTCAGTTGGAGTTTGATGTTTTTCTCTTAGGAGTGGTGTTATGGCCCTGGTCGGTTTAGCTCAGCAGTTAGAGCGTCAGCCTGTGGACCAACGAGTCGCAGGTTCAATTCCAGTCAAGGGCACGTACCTTGGTTGCGATTCTTCCCGGCCCTCTTTGGTGTCGTGCGGGAAGCGGCCACTTGATGTGTCCCTTTCATGTCGATGTTTTTTTTCTCTCTCTCCCTCCCTCTTTTTCTCTCTCTTCCTCCCACTCTATCCTAACAAAAAAAAACAAAAAAAGGAAAAATGTCCACGGGTGAGAATACAAAAAAAAAAACGAGAGTGGTGTTACGGGGTTTTAGGAAGAAGACCACAGAGATTAAGTGCCATTCTCATTCTATCATATCAAGCGTAAATGCTGTCAGCCTGACTTTTATCACAGTTGATGTTAATCTTTCTGGCTGACATAATGTTTGTAAGTTAGTATTCCTTTCCCCCTTTCTGGACTGTCCTCTGGGAGCAGGTCATTGAGCACCGCCCTCACTTCAGGGGTGAGTGGTTTTGCTCAACCTCTTTGAGGGGGGGGGGGGATATCTACATAAACTATTTGGAATTCTTCTGTAAGGGAGATTTGTTTCTTCTCATTAATTCACTTAATTTTATCAGTGGGAACTCATGGTTATTTTATGGTTTGGATTATAAGCCAGTACTTCATTACTTATTTTGTTGCTCATGTTATTCCAACTTTCCCCACTGGGAGCTCTTTCATTTGGCTCCTATGTCCCTTTGACATCTCATCATTTTGATTTTTCTTGTGTTCCTTTCTAGCACTACAAGATGTCCCAGACTCGCCTTTATATATCTCCTGCTGCAGCCCTGTACTCAGCTATTTCTCCAAGGAGCCCTGGTTCCTTTTATTAGAGAATTCTATGAGAAACTAAGATCCGGGCACTGAGTACATTCAGTTTTACTGGGATGCCATCGCTTTTAGGTCCTCTGAGATAACAGAACTAACCCACGTTTCATCCATGTCTGTAATTGTGTCTGTGTCCATTGATATCTATATTGAGCTGCACATGAGTTGCATCTCTAATGCTGTCATTGGACCATATGGATCATTCTAGCTTTCCCTTCTAATGTGTAACCTCTTCCAACAGTGACAAATCTGGCTCTTTACAAGGTTTTGAGCAGAGAAGTTGACATGTTCTGATTTAGTGTTTAATGCAATGATTGCTACTATGGAGAAAAACCTTAGGGAGGTTGGAAGCAGGAAGGCCAATTAGAAGGCTTTTGTTGAATTCTGAGTGACAAATTCTAAGTGATAAGAGAAAGATTTAACTAAGTGTGAAGCTAAATGAGTTGGGTTAGTATATATTTAACTTGGGAGACAGAAGTATGGTAGAGAAAATAATTTACCCTTATCTATTTGATTGGAGGGCCAGAGGTCTAAGCATCTCTTCTAAGGAAGCCTCAATATGAGTGTATAAACAACCAGCCAAGCAAACAGTGGTTGATCCGAACTAGAAACTGTTATGCTGTATTGTAATGTCAGAGGTCTGAAGTCATGCATCTTATCTTTCTGCTTTCAGTATATGTCTGTATAGTAGGCTATAATTGTTATGCGTCTAAATAAACATGATGTTTAAATTTAGGTCATAGAAGCAATGTGTGTCTGTTAAGAACAGTTTAAAAAAGACAAATAAGCAAAAAAGAGAGTTTTGCTTTACTTTTATGATGATTTAGTGAAAATGCACTGGACTAGGTATTAAAGGGACTGAGTTCCACACCATATATTCCCTGGATAGCTGGGTGCCCTTGGGTGAGTGATTGAACATTCTGGGATTCATTTTCCTCCTACATAATGTAAGAGCGTTGTCAGTTCTAAAGATGGGATTTGGGATTTCTTCAGTCCCTTCAGCTCTTTATTGTTTTTGTTGTTGTTGTTGTTTCTTTTTTTTTTATTCCTCACCTGAGGATATTTTTCTACTTATCATTGGATAGAGTGGGAGGGAGGGAAAGAGAGAGAGACAGATAGAAACATCGATGTGATAGAGACATATCGATTGGTTGCCTCCCACAGGACCCTGACCAGGGCCAGGGGACCAAACCGAAACCAGCGTACCTACGTGCCCTTGACCGAAATCGAACCCAAACTCATTGGTCCTCCACTAAGCAACTGAGCCAAACCGGCCAGTTATCTTTTTTTTTTTTTAATTCTGAAGTATTGAAAGGATTGGCAGTGAATCCTTTCTCTTTTGCAGACTGAGAGAAATAGGGCTAGAACTTGTAGGAACAAGTTTAATGTTTTGTTGTTCTGTAACAAAGCACTTTTTATCTGCCCTCATTGTTGACGATGTTTTAAATGATAGTAGCCCCCATTGACCCATTTTGGTTGAATCCACAGAGGTTCTGTCTAACTCATTTGATGAAACTGAGATGTGGTTAAAGTATATTTACTATCTATGGTTTTACTGAACTCCGAATGAAACATTTACTATAACTTAATGCTTGCCTTTATTGTATTAAAATAACTAAGATTTTACTCTTAAAGTTCAATCAATTTATCATTAACTTGTTTTGTTTTTTAAACAGAGGAGGGATCTGTTCATTTCCCCACATATTTGACCCACAGATCTGTGTTTCACAGTTCACAGCCTCTGGAGAGGACAGTCACCTCATCATGGCCGGGCTTCTGCGCTCAGTAGTTCTGAGGCCCCCAGGCAGACTAAACGTAAGTTTTTCTTTCCAAGAGTTACGTTTTGTTTTGTTTTTCTATTTCTTTAAAATTATTCTTTCTCGTTTCTAATCAACAAAACAGCAAGTTAAACCTAATTGTTTTATTTTTATATATCAATTTTTTAAATGTTGAGGGTTAATTGTGTTTATGATTTATCTGCTGTGTTACCCCTAAACATTTAGAATCACAAAAGATCTTTTCCTGGAAAATATGCTGCTAAAAAATGGCCAGTATTGATTCTCTTGGGCTTAATTAAAAAGAAATAGAAAAGCAGAAAGAAGAAAAACAATCTCCCAGAGACCATCAATGTTTGTATTGTCATGTATTTCCTTCAATCTTTTAGAAACTGCCTTGGTACAGCCTCACCTCTTCTCGGGGCCAGAGTCTAGATACAGACCTCCTGCTGGCTATAGCTAATACTAATGTCAGTGTTTTACATACTTTGCCTTAGATTAATCCCATGTGGTCAGTACTCTTTCCCTTTTATGCTGAGTAACTGACCCTCTGAGAGTAAGTGTCTCATTTCTCACAAGTGGTAGGCACACAGGCACAGAAGCCCAGTGTTGGCGGTGTGTCAAAACCTGTGTTTTCCCTTTGCCTTCCCATCCCCTCCTGCTGCATTGCAAGCTGTTTATGCCCTCTCTGCAGTACCGGGAGGGCGTGATGGGAACGATTATTGCCCATCCACAAAGCAGTTTCCTGGATGAAAAGTTTTTCTTTTCGAGAGTTATCTTTTTTTTTTCTATTTTTTAAAAATTCTGAAGTATTGAAAGGATTGGCAGTGAATCCTTTCTCTTTTGCAGACTGAGAGAAATAGGGCTAGAACTTGTAGGAACAGAACAGGAGCTGGGAACTAGGAGAGATGAGATTGTTGGGAATAGAAAGAAAACCGGAAACTCGTTTTGACTTTCCTTTGACATTGTACTGTTGAATGTGAAACACTGTGCATTGTCTAGAGCAGGGGTTGGCAAACAACAGCCTGCAGGCCAAATTCAGCTCACCACCTGTTTTCTAAACACAGTGTTACTTGAACACAGCCATGCCTGTTTGTTTATATACTATCCAGGTTAGTTTGCCCTCCAGTGGCAGAGTTGAGACTTGGCAATGGAAACTGTATAGCTCCAAGCTGGAAATGTTTGCTATCTGGTTCTTTACAGAAAAATATTGCCAACCCCTGGTCTGGAAGTCCATAATTATGTGCTTTTTGTTTCATAATAAGTTAGTGGTAAGATTCATGTAGAGGGCTGAGAAAAACATTTAAAAATTACAGGTTAGGTTAAAAAGAGACTTTTGTCACCTAAGAATTGGTGGGTATGGATTTCTGCACTAGACAGAGTTCTAAGAAACCGATGTTTTATATCATATTTTAGACTATGACCAAAGGCGTGGAGTCTCTCGTTTGCACAGATTGGATTCGTCATAAATTCACCAAGTCAAGAATTCCAGATAAAGTAAGAACAAGGTCCCCCCCCCTTTTTAATGTTACTATTTTTTTCAATGTTAATTTTAAAAGGTTCCTATTTTTGTGATGTTGAAAACTTTTATGTTAAATCATTTGTGAATGTAGGTCATAGAGCAGAGTTTACAACTTATATAAATGATTATTAAAAATAAACATGTGCCACTTGCCTTCCATGTAGTGGGTTTTAAACATCTCAGAATCTATTTATTACTGTGTCTGGTTTTCCCCTTAATGTTTTGCATTTTCATATCACCATTGTCTAGAAAAAAACAGCCTTCTTCCTCCTGCTCCTAAGCTCTGTTTCTGTGGCTCTTCTCTTTCTTTATCTATGTTGACTATTGCCACTTTGGGTCTTTGAGTTTTCTCTGCTAGGTTTATGTGTACATATCATTTTTATCAGAAAACACTGGCTAAGCCATTGGTGTTTTGCCTTTTTTTTTTTTAATGAATAGACTTTATTTCCTAGAGCAGTTCTAGGTTTATAGAGAAAGTTCAACGAGTTTCTTCATAGTCCCTTCCCCCACGTACACACTTACCCTATTAATGTCTTGCCTTGGTGGACATGTATTAGATTGGTGAACCAACATTGGCACATTATTATTAAACTTATAATAACTTACATCAGGGTTCACTCTGTGTGTTGCACACTCCTTGGGTTTTGACAAATACATAATGTGCTGTATCCACTGTTACAGTATCATACAGAATAGTTTCACAGCCCTGAAAATTCTCTGTGCTTCACCTCGTCATTCCTTCCCCTCCTCCCCCAACCCCTGGCAACCACTGATCACTTTGCTGTCGGTAGTTTTGCCTTTTCCAGAATGTCATATAATTGGCATAGCACAGTGGGTGACCCTTTCAGACTGGCTCCGTTCACTTAGCAATGAGAAAGTGCCTTGCTATCCTGCCATGACTTGATAGCTCTTTTTAAAAATTTTTTATTGTTGAAAGTATTACAGATGTGTCCCCTTTTTCTCCCCCAAGTTCATTTCCTTTTTTTTTCCCCAATTAATTGTATATTTAATCCAAAGAATGATAAATCATGAGTTAACTAGAAAATCTCTGGTTAGAACTCAGAAAAACATGAATTTGCAAAGATCAAGTTGTTCTCCATTAAAGTGTCTGGGGAGTCAGAAATCAGAAAAGGTTCTGGAAATCATGAAAGCCACATTTTTATAACCTGAGTGTTGTGACTGTGCCACTCATTTTCTTTTACCAATAATATGCCATTATCTGGATGTACCACAGTCTGTTTATCTATCACCTGCTGAAGGACATCTACGTTGCTTCCAATTTGGGGCAGTAGTAAATAAAGCTGCTATAAATATTTGTGTGAAGGTTTTTGTGTAGATACAAGTATTCAACATTTTGGAGGTAAATGAATGTAATTGTAGGATGTATGGTTAAGGCTCTGTTTAGTTTTTTAAAGCCCTGGGTTTTTTTGTTTTGTTTTTTCCTCAGTTTTTTGTATTGTGGTAAAATACGTATAACATAAAATTTTCTGTCTCAACCAACTTTACATGTACAGTTCAGTGGTATTAAACACATCCGCCTCGCTGTGCTATCATCACCATTATCCATCTCCGGAACTCTGCATCTTGCAAAACTGAAACTCTGTGCCCATTGAACAGTAACTCCCCAGCCCCGTCCCCCAGCCCCTGGCGCCCACCATTCTCCACTGATATTTTAAAGACGTAAAATAGTATTTCCTTTGATTATTTTGATACCTTTACTGTGTTTGATGTTCTGTTTTCAGAAACCTCTTTACTTTTCAAGTCATGGTCTTGCTGCTGCTATCCTTTCCACACCTGTGTGCATCTTTCTATGTTCCTTAGTCTGTAAGCTTCTGGAAGAAAAGGATCAATTCAAGTGTTAGCATTTGTTTAAAATGTGCAAGGCACTGATTTTGATCACCAGCTGTAGTAAATGTGAAAACTTAAACTACATAGAAATCATTCCGAGGTGTGTGTCTCCAGCCCATGTTCCCAACTTCTTCCCGTATCCTCGGATGGTTTCTAGACCTTGCTGCTTGGAGAGCGCAGAGGTGCTTCAAGTTAAACATGTCCAAAATCAGCTCATTGTCGTACTTTCCCTCCAGTCAATCAGACAGGAAGAGGGGGCGCGTCCTGTGTTAGTTACGTCAGTTAACGCTGCCGTCTTCTACCTGGTTTCCCAGGCTGGAGGCCTCCACGTCCGTCTCAACCCCGCCTTCCTCCCCCACCTTCTGTCTCACTGCCCAGCGTCCAGATCAGTCCTTTTCTGTCACAGCAACTGTGGTTCAGGCTCTTCCACCACGGCTGGGAGTGTTTCCTAACTGGGTGTCCTCGTACAGTCTCCCACTACCCGTTCATTTTATTCTCTTGAAAGTGTTTTCTTTCTGAATCTCTCTTGGAATTAAGGTCATGTTACTTCAAACCCTCAATAGTTCTGTATCCCATCTGGAAATTTCTAAAGGCTCAGCATAGCTGAGCATAGTTTAATTTCATCCCCTGCATTGCTTTTCATGATCTGTTCTACGTCAGCCACACGGAACCCTTGGCTCTCCCAAGTATTTCATACTCTTCACACTCCTCCTGTCTTCTCTCCTTTTCTTTGGCACACCTCCCCATCCTCTGCTGCCATTGTTTGTCCCACCCTACGTTTCTTCAAAATCCCTGGGAAAATACAAACCAGCAAAAAGAACTAAAAAATACCTTTAATCCTACCCTCCTAGAGATAGCTCCTGTGTAAGCACCTTCCACATCCTTTTCTGATGTATGTTTTTAAACATAGGAGTTTTTTCATATATAGGGGTGGGCAAAAGTAGATCTACAGTTGTGAGTACACGAAATAGTTTATTGTATTATTTGTTTATTAATTACTATATTATTTCTTCTTATTATTAACCTATTTTTGCCCACCCCTATATAATGCTTCTCTAGATACTTTCTTCATTTAGCAATATAATGTGAACCTTTCAGTGGATAAGTTTCTACAATATTACTTTTAATGATTGAATGATAACCTCTTGATTCAAGTGCCATCTTTTGTGGTCTTTCTTCAGTCTGATTTCCCAGAGGTATGACTCTTGATCTAATGTGTTTGCGACCTTTATACATATGTAAGCATATATATATATAAATTCTTAGAATCAGTATTTATAGAATATATCATATATACACATTTATGTATTTAGTACAGATGAAACAAATACAAGATCCTACTTTCCACACAGAGTGGAGTGGAAAGGTTTTGGTTTTTTGTTCTTTGTCATGTTTTGTTTTGTTTTTCATTTTTATTTATTGATTTGAGAGAGAGAAAGATAAGCATCAATTTGTTGTTCCACTTACTTATGCATTCATTTGTTGACCAGGATCAAACTCGCAACCTTGACATGTTGGGAGGGTGCTCTAACCAACTGAGCATCCCAGCCAGGGCCTATAATATTCATGTTTTATTGTCACTTTAGACTTATGTGTTTGTTCTTCCATTTGAACAGGGGTAAGGGGTGCAGCCCATTGCCCAGTTCATATAGTGCATAATACATTCTCCTGGCATCCAGACTTGGTTCTTTTAAACCAAGCTCTGGCCAGTCTTATTAAAGACAAATTTTGCACAATTTACTTTTCATCAGTCTGTTCTGGTGTGCTTCTAATGATGTCAGAATCACCCGGATCATGCTAGCCAATGTGTATACTCTGTAGTAGTTTCTACACGGCTGTGCCCAATTCAGTGTTATTGCCTCTGTAGTGATGGGCCTCTGTAGTGATGGACACCAGTCTTGGTCAACATGACATAATACTCTGTTCCAGGTTTTCTCAAGGCTGGACAGTTGTTGGTGAGGATGACCAGTTTTGTTTTGCCTTGTCTGATCATCTTCAGAGTCTGCTTGGACCCCAGCACATACTTTCCACTTTTTATAACCTGTTGGAGCCTAGAGCTGATCGACTCCAGTAACTTTTTTGTCTTCTTCACGGCCACCATCGCCTGCCTTAGGTGTGGGCAGCCCACAACCAAGAGCCACCAAAATGGCCAGGGAGTGTAAAAACAAGGAGTTCCCACAATGTCCATCCGAACCGTTTGGTGTCACCTGGTTGCTCCTGCCCTGTCCTTCAAAACGCAAACAAACAAAAAATCCTTGCCTGTGCGATACTGTCTTAGAGTAGGAAATTCTTAGGTTCTATCTAACTAATCAGACTGGTAGGAATGTTCAATTTGAGATTGAGAATTATAGAAAGATTAGGGATGAGATCATTATGTAGTTATTTTGAGGTTTTCTTAGGGGGGAAAAAAGGAGGTACATATAAACTGTATAAGCTAAAAATTTACCATATATGATTAATTCTTCTTTTCTAGGTGTTTCAGCCTTCACCTGAAGATCATGAAAAATATGGTGGGGATCCACAGCACCCTCATAAACTGCATCTCGTTACCAGAATAAAAAGTACAAAAAGACGTCCATATTGGGAAAAAGATGTAATAAAGATGCTTGGATTACAAAAAGTATGCAACTATTTTAGTCATCTTTAGTGCT
Source organism: Molossus molossus (assembly GCF_014108415.1). Taxonomy (NCBI): domain Eukaryota; kingdom Metazoa; phylum Chordata; class Mammalia; order Chiroptera; family Molossidae; genus Molossus; species Molossus molossus. Next base: position 33,457,601 of record NW_023425356.1, read on the forward strand.
TTTTAAACTTCAAGGTCTATACGCAATATTTTGTTTAAATGTATTCTTTAGTGGAATGTATTTGAAAGTTTGACTTAGACAGAATTTGTTATTAATTGTACGGAAACATGGGGCCATCTGTGATTTTGAAATTGATCTCCAACACTATTTCCCTCTGTTTGTAGGCGCATACACCTCAAGTCCACAAGAACATCCCTTCGGTGAACGCGAAACTGAAAGTGGTTAAGCATTTGATAAGAATCAAGCCCCTGAGGTTGCCGCAAGGCCTTCCGGCAGAGGAGGACATGGCCCACACCTGCCTCAAGAGCACTGGGGAGTTAGTCGTGCGGTGGAATCTCAGCCCTGTGGACCAGGAAGCAACCAAGTCTTAATGCCAGAGCCGTTTCAGATTTAAAAATGCAACTTATTTTCACTTAAGAATGGTTAGAAAGTGTTCTTGTTAAATATATTTTAAATGCTAGTCATTTTTACTGACTAAACATGGTGCGATTCTTACTGTAGGCTTGGAGGTTTTGGTGCTACTGTTTGGTCTAGTTCTCCCCTCCTTTGCCCTGATAATTTCACTGTGCTATGCGTAAGAATGGCATTGTTTGCCCTGGCCGGTTTGGCTCAGTGATACTGCGTCAGCCCACGGGTCAGTGAGTCGTGGGTTCGATTCCAGCCAAGGGCACATACCTCGGTTGCGGTTCGTCCCTGGCCCTGATCGGGTCATGTGGGAGGCAGCCAGTCGATGCGCCCCTCTCACTGCGATGTTTCTCTTTCCCTCTCTCTCCCACTCTATCTGAAGATAAATAGAAAAATATCCTCGGGTGAGGATTAAAAAAGAATGGCATTGTTTGAATATCTAGGTTCAGATGTCACCTTAGCAATCATTAATTTAAAAAATTTTTTTTGTTTCTTTGTTTAACTGAATTCAACAAATTCTATGAGCAGCCCTTTGAGCACTGTGTTACGTGTTGGCGAAACCCAGAGCTGCCCTTCAGGATCTTACAGCCTGTTCGGCCACAGGCCAGAGTTTCAGCCAAAGGCCTTGAGCCTTGGGTACTGCTAGACCGGCTGCTTTGTGTTTTAGTGTCTATAAATCCGTGTGTGGACTTGGCTTCATTTTATACTTACATGTAATACCAGAAACAGTATTTTCTGATTATGGATCTAATCTGGCCTAACGTTTACTAGTGTTCTTTGAGTTCTTAGGAAACCTCTACCAACAGTTGAGGTTGCTTTCTAAAAGAAGGGAGAACTCTTTTAGGGAGAATTGTTCCATTTCCTTTTTTCTATTTCAGATACCTGGAGGGGTGGGGAGAAGTAAGAATGTGAGCAGAGCTGCACTACTGGGAAATTCTGTTCATGGTAACGAATCTCCAAATTCTGGTTACCCTCCATTTCTCCTTCCTTTCTTGTACAATGTGGCTCAGACAGCAAGAACATGGGCATGTTTATTGTTTGAGGTCCCAGGGCGCATCCTGTCATAGGTCCTTATGTTTGGGGCCTCAGAGCGAAGTGCCACCTGGAAGGAAGCCAGCAGAGATCCTTCATTAGTAAACTTAAAGCATCTGCAGTTTCAGATAAACAGTTATTGAATATCCAGTGCGTGTAAGGTGTGGAGGGGACACTACAAAGCGCTCGCTCGAACTGGAGAGAGCCGCGTGCCAAACAAAGGTGTCCTTGCTGCGCTTGGCTGAGGACAGCTGTGTACATAACAGCTGGCCCCTGTTCATTTATTTTATTTTACTGTGGAAACATTAATGTTTAAAACATGGAAAAGAACATAGGTTAATTTTTACCCAAAGAGTTTAATAACGTTTGGGTAAGTATTTTCAACCTCAGCACTCCACAACTAGAGGAAAGGATCAAAAGGAATATTTAGGAATGAAATTGTCTAGAAGAGGAAAAGTCTATAGGGAGGATATGGACATAGGCTAGCACATTCGTTTTCTATTGCTGTGTAACAAATTACCACACACTTAGCTGCTTAAGACATCACATGTTTATTATCTGACCCTGTCTGTGAGTTGGAAGTCTGGGTTTAGCTGAACAAGTTCATTTTTGCAAGTAAATCTATTCTTTTGCATTTTTAGTTTGGCGTGGCTGGCGGGAGGGGTGCTGCTTCACACAGGCTCAGCAGGACCTCAGCGCCCCAGGAGGCCAGCCTTGGTTTTGTGGGTTCTGTGCCCCTAACCGGGTGTGTCAGGCAGGATCGGCCTGTGCTTGCCCATAACCCACCAATCCTTCCTGTTCAGATGGTAGATGTGGAAACAGTGTCACAAATCCACGCCCCTGCGATACAATCAGGGTATAGCATCCTGCTCAAATGCTCTTCCCTTGAACATTCTGATGATGAAGGAGATTCGTCCAGTAGTCACGGGGAGGGAACGGGTATGGGTAACAGGCCTCCACAGGGAATTGCCCCAGGAGTCCCCCCAAACTTCTCACCTTCCATGACACGGGGAACAGTTTAGTGTTTAATCAAAATCATGGTTAGAACGTGGGAACTTACACCTGCACATCTGTACAGTCCCTTTTATGCCCTTATTCCCAGTGACCCTAATGTGTGTCGTGACTTGTCAGCAGGCTGTGCCTGGAGGTGGACAGAATCAAAGAAAAGGAAAGAGAGGTGGGAAGGTCTCCACCTTCTCCAGGGGCTCAGAAAAACAGAATTTTCTGGGAGAGAGACCAGAACTTTGCCAGATTCCACTGTATTTGACGCTTTTATAGAGTGTGATATATGTAACCAGCTCACGAAAACCTTCACCTCTGAGGTTTGCTCACCTCTGCTCCCCCTCCGCGAGACCCTGACACCAGACACCATGCACCGGGTCACTTTGGTGAGTGAAACCATCCCTGCCCATGGGGATAGGAAATGCCAGACTCCATGACCTCAAAAGAAAAATAATATCCACCCTCGCAGATGTGTCTTGGAAGTTAGCCCACCTCTAACTACACACAGGTCTCCCTTGAGAACATTTTAACATTATTTCTTAATAGCAATTTATTTGACTTGATCACCCTTACCCCTCCAGGTGTCAAACGACTAGAGACATATGAACTGTCACCACCTTGGGGCACCTCTCTGATGATACTAGAGTGTGAGCTGGAACATGACGAGTTGCAGGGACAGGCAGGAGGCAGGCCCCTCACCCAGGACGGTGGCAGGAGTGAGGGTCCGAGTGCTTTTCATTAATAGACCCTCCATCCTGCCGCAGATATGGAAGGTATATGGGGGACTTGAGCATCCACGGATTTTGGTATTGGCAGGGGGTCCTCCAACCAATGCCCTGAAACCAGACACCCAGGGACAACTTAAGTTTTGGGGGAGTCAAAAATCATACACAAATTTTCAATTTTGAGGCAGGTCGGCACTCCGAACGTCTGCATCATTCAAGGGTCAAGTTTACTATCCTGGCAATAACTTATAAAACAGCTCTCATTTCTTGAGGTTCTGCTTTGGGCTGGACACTGTTCACCATTATATAAGTAGTTACACTATTATCCCTGCTTTACAGATGAAGAAACTGAGCCCTGGACAGTTTGCTCAGTGGTTAGAGCGTCAGCCCGCGGACAAATGAGTCGCAGGTTCAATTCTGGTCAAGAGCATGTACCTCGGTTGCGGTCTATCCCTGACCCTGGTCGGGTCGTACAGGAGACAACCAGTCAATGTGGCTCTATCACATTGATGTTTCTCTCTGTCTCTCCCTCCTTCCCACTCTGTCTAATGATAAATAGAAAAATATTCTCGGGTGAGGAATAACAAAATAAAATAAATGAAGACACACAGAAGGTGAGTTATTTGCTATAAGGACACTAATAATAAGTGGCAGATATAAAACCCAGGTGTGACACAGACCCCATTTCTGCAAGGCCTGTCTAAACAGGTGCCAAACTGGACTCACACTGTGACCCGGCTTGGTAGGCCGAGCAAATGTTAATCTCTGGTGCTCAGAGAAGTCATACAACGAGGACATGGAGAATGTGACCCAAAAGCTTACTCTTTTCTCCTGTCCAGTTCTCGTTCTCTTTCATGCCTGCCCCTCATGTGGCATGGGCTCCAGGACACTTCTGTCCTGCAGAGGACCACACTGAGGACTGTGCCTTTCTGAACTGGGATGTGTCTTAAGCACAAGGAGGGAGGTTTAAAGATAAGCATTTTGCAAGATGGCAAATGGGTGGCAAACAGAGCATCTCCTCTTTGAAGGCTAGCCATCAGCTACTTTGGCCAGTGGCTGGGGACAGTCTGAAGGACAGGTTCAGAACGCTGGAGAAGCAGTACCCACCAAAGTTGCTCCGTGTGCACTTAGGACACTCCGGGTGTGTCACTGACTTTCAGCTCTGATTCCAGTGGCTAGGCTCCTGTCCAGATCCCAACGGGACTATTTCATGGTACCGAATGATGAATCCCACCTGCATTGCAACAATGCATCATGTCTTGAACCACAACATGCTCTTGGCTCTGTTGGATTTCTAAGCACTTTTAGTCCCTTTCCTTAATAAGAATACAACAAACCAAAGTTTAAATAAAGCAGTAACTCGCCTTTATCTTTCTTCTGTTTAATCACACCCAACATGTTAAATATTTCAAAAGGAGCCCACATGAACAATTTTAAACAAGGACGCATGACGGTCACGTGGACTTATCCCTACAGCAGGATGACGATGAGGCCTGACTGTCCTGAAGACAGTGTTCTGTGCCGCAGAGCCGAGCGGCTCCGTCCCTGTAAATCTCCACTGTTCCCCTTGAGAGGGATCTGCACTGACCTCGGGGCACTGACATCCATCAGGCTCCTGCGTAGTAGTTGAGCTTGTCTTAATCACCCAGGGCCTGGGCTCCAAGGTCAGCCCCGGAGCCTTCCAGCTGCTGCAGGAGTGTCCTTTGCTGCAGGGGCCAGAGGAGCTGGAGCGAGGGGCAGAGACCTCAGGTTCCCTTCTCTTGTTTCCTCTCCCAGGGGCTCCAGGAGCCTGTGGGGTCTCCAGACTCAGCTTCTGACCCCTGGATGTGAACACCTTGCTGACAGCCTCCTCCACTGTTATAAACAAACACGCTAAATTGTGAGCCTGTCCAGGAAGGACAAGGTTTTATTGGCTTTTATATCCCTAGTACTTAGCATAGTGCCTGAAGCCCAATATATGTTTGCTGAAGGAACCACTTCAAATACTACTTGGCCATGACCCCATTAACAGATCACACACTCTCTTTCCTGAACACCTGCCACAGATCCAGTTGTAGGAGTCAGTCTAATTGGTGTCATTCCAGTGTTTAACAGTATTCTCTTAACATTTCTTATAGTTTGTATCAGATACAGATCGTTTATGGAATTAGGCCTATTCATTTACTCAGTAACAACAATGATTAGATGTTACAAGCACTGTGCTAGGAACAGAGAATTCAAAGGTGAACATGAAACACCTGTATTAAGCAAAAAGAAAGATCTCACATAAGCAACTTGACTGTACCCCTCAAGGAACTAGAAAAAGAATAAATTGAGCCTAATGGTAGCCAAATGAAGGACATAATAAAGATTAGAGCAGAAATAAATGAAATAGAAACCAGGAAAATAATAGAAAATATCAATGAAGATATTTTCCCATTGGTTTTCAGATAGAGTGAGAGAGAGGAAGGGAGGGAGAGAGAGAAACATCGATGTGTCTCTCTCAGATCAACTGGTTGGGGTCGGGGGTTGAACTGCAACTGAGGCACATACCCTTGACCAGAATCGAACCAGTGACTCTCTGGTCTTCGGGCCAGTGGTCAGGCTAACTACTGAGCCAAACTGGCCAGGACTTGAGTTCTTTACGTTAGGTTTGGGATCTGTTCCTGGGAGATGATGATAAATATCCTGTTCCTTATGGCCTCTTTAAAACAAAATGCAGACAAGGAAGCTGCTAGTGAGGGGCCAGGCCTCCCTGAGCTGTGGGTGCCCAAGAAGGAGAAAGCTGGACATTTGAGGCACCCCTGCAGCAGGCCACCGCCCCTGGGAAGCCATTGCTGGTCACCCTGCTCTGCAGCCCTCCCTGGGCTCTGTGGCTCAGGCAGGCTCATGGTGCAGGAAGGATTTATCAAGCTCCTACTGTGTGCTGGAAACTGCTGAGCTCTGATGATTCAGCCATGCACAGAGCGCCCCATGTGTCCTGAGGTGGAGCTGCCGTTCTAGACAAGGGACATCAGCCAGCAGGGTGTGTCTCATCACCTTTGGAAGGCAGGTAATACTTGACAGAGGCACCCTCACGTCACTGACACCATGGCCCCTTGCCCCCTGCCCTGCCCATCCTACTGCCCAGTGGGGGCATGGGCGGTCACTAACTCCCTAGGCCCTGGGTGCTGCTTGTGGGACAAGGACTCGTCCCCCATCCTGGCCTCCCAAACACACTGTGCTGTGTTTCTGCACCAGGCGGCTGCTACACAGACCTCGGGGTTTCCCCTCATTTAGAGTGAGTGGTACCTGAGCCCGCAGTGATGGAATGCAAGGTGATGCTGTGCTCCACATCCCCCAAATAGCAAGCACCCCACACATGACATGGCCACAGCCAGGGCCTAGGTGGCCTTTGTTGTGTCCCCCAAAAGTGAGGCCACCAACAAAGACATTTTTCCTGCTCACATGGGTGGCTGGGTGAGTCACTGCCACCCGGGGCTTTAGCAGTGGTGGTGGGGCTCAGCTTTAGTCTTGGGTTCATTTCTCCAATGTGGGTACGCACGTAGCACCTCCCCTTCCCCTAACGGAGAAGGTCAATGACAAAAGGGCAGCAGTGACTTCATGGGGTGCCCACTTTCCCAGATAAGAGGCGTAACAGGCAGTGCAGGCTCCTGTGCCTCCCCCTCAGGCCCCAAGACTGTGGCCCTCTCCCCCACTGACCCATCCTAGGCCAGTCGAGGGGAGGTGCTTGTTACCGGGACATCAGGCTGGGCCCAGCTGGAGACTCATTCTGGGAAGAGAGCAGTGATGCTGGACAAATGGATTCAAAGTCATACCCACCTCACAGAGAGGCCCCCTCCCCACTCACCCAGGGACCAGGCCCTTTCACCCCAGCGTGAGGACCCTCAGGTGCAAACACAGCGTTCTCAGTCCCTCCTCCCTGGTGGCAGAGCCTTGTCCTCTTCTGACAAAGTCGAAGATGCCCCAGGACCCACCCCAATATCCACCCCAGATAAGGGTCTTGGTCTTGAAAAGAGTTTGGGGGGAGGGTGTCTCAAGGTCAAATTTACCTTTTCAAAGGTTGCTCTAGGCAGGAGAGAGAGAGAGGATGAGGAGGAGAGCAGAGGTGGTTGGGGACCGGAAAAGCTGGGCTTCCTGGGTGCGGGGCCAAGAGTCACAGTGATCTGGGTTTCTCCTGTGATGCACATTGGAGTCAGGATAAGAGGTGGCTGTGGTCAGCGGTGAAGATTCCATTTTTCATGCACACAAAGGAAGTGCCAGAGGGCCTGGGATCAGCAATGTGCACTATCGAATGTACACCAGGTCTGGGGTTCAGCCCCGGAAGGTCAAGCACACTTCCATTGCCTGGAGTCCAGACTACATGAAGGCGAGTCGCCAATGGGTTTGCCAGGGACCTGGGCAGCAGAGGCCAAAAGCAACCAGGTGTTCGTTCACTCAGAGGAGGTAAAATCTCATGTCCCCACAAACACCTGCACATGGATGTTTACAGCAGCTTTATTCATAATCACCAGAACTTGGAAGCAACCAAGATGTCCTTCAGTAGGTGATGGATAAACTGTCGCCCATCCAGATAATGGAATATCAAGCCACGAAAAGATATGGAGAAATTTGAAATGTATGTGACTAAGTGATAGATGCCAATCTGAAAAAGTTAGATGCTATATGATTTCAACAACATGACATTCCAGCAAAGGCAAAAATATGGAGAGAGTAAAAGGTCCATGTTTGCACAGCCAGTGTGATTCAGCAGATTGAGCATTGTCCCAGGCACCATGAGGTCAGCAGTTTGATTCCCAGCTTGATCCCCAGTAGGGGGCGTGCAGGGTGCAGCCAATCTATGTTTCTCCGTCATCAATGTTTTTATCTCTTCCTCTCCTTTCCTCTCTAAAAATCAATTTAAATATATATATATGATTCATGTTTGCCAGGGGTTGGGGGGTGGGCATGAACATGTAGACCACAGGAGATGTTTAGGACAGTGAAACTACTCTGCATGATACTATAATTGTGAATATATTTGTACAAACCCACAGAATGTACAATGCCAAGAATGAGCCATAATGTTTACTATGGACTTTAGTTAAAAATAATGTATCAATATTGGCTCATCAAGTGTAACAAACTGTAACCACACTAACAGGTGATGTTAGTGATGGAGAAATTAGTGGAGAATGGTTTTAGGAACTCTGTACTTTCTGCTCAATTTTTATGTAAATCCAAAACTGGTTCAAAATATTTTAATTTAATTACTGGACTTTAAAAAGTCCATTAATTTTTTTTAGCCCTGACTGATTTGGCTCAGTGGTTGGAGTGTTGGCCCTCAGACCAAAGAGTCCTGGATTACAGGTTAGATCCACAGCCCTGGTTGAGGTCCTGCAGGAGGCAACCAATTGATGTATCTCTTTCACGTTGATGTTTCTCTCTCTCTCTCTCTCTGTCTCTCTCTCTCTCTCTTTCAGTCTCTCTCTCTCTCTCTCCCCTCTCTCCCCTCTCTCCCTCCCTTCCACTCTATCTAAAAATCAATGGAGGAGGAGGAGGAAGGGAAGAGGAAGGGGAAAGGGAAGGGGGGGGAGAGGAGGAGGAGGAAGAGGAGGAGAAGGAGAAGAAATAATAGAGAAAGAGAGAAAAGGGGCCCATGTCCGTCCTAGCACAGCACTGTTCTGGCACAGCCAGGCTGGGCTCACTTCCTAGCCCCACCTAGGACGTTCCAAGTGGGTGTGGAAGACTGACCCAAAAGGTTTCCTCATGGCAGTTCACTCAAACAGTGGTCTAACCCTCAAAATAGGGGTGTGCCATGGGGGTTTCAGGCAGGGTCAAATCCTACACTGATTCCTCATATAGAAAAAAAACCTTTCCCGCAATGAGCTCTATTGCTATAAAAAGAGCTGGTGCTATATGACAACTAGTGGCCAACATCATCACTAACTACACACCCTAAGTCTGTAGGTGGGCATCTGGGTCACCATCTGCTGTCAGTGGGGTGTCCTCCATATCCCCATTGATTGCTGGTGGAAGTGGGCTTCCTGTGATGTCATGAGAAAAGGAATTTTCTGAACCTCGCATGGGAAAATGAGTGATATTTACTTGCATGGAATTCAACCTCTGAGTTTCCAAAGTCCCATCTCCCTCGATCCTGCCAAGGAAGAAGTCCAGCTGTGTCTTCCGCAGAGCTAGGATTGAAGCCATTGCCCAGAGTTTCCACTCCATATTTGCACAGTCCAGTCGCATCGAGCTAGGTTAGCTTGTGTTTCCGCTGCAGTCCATTGCATGTGGGGTCCACATGGCCCATGGCTTCCAGGGCTACATGGCAATGGAGGGAACATAGGCAAGTGCAGGGAGGCAGGAGCCAAGCCAGAGGAACAAGAGAGAGAGAAGTCCTTTGCGGATTTTAACCTTCTAAGATTTTGTTTGCCGTGGCTCCACCTTCTCTAGCCAAGTGTCTTTGTTTCAAGTTAGTCTGACAGGCAAATATCTTCTCTGGTCACCCAAACTTTACTGAGACTGCGTCCATCTTCCTCTTTGTTGGACCCCTTTCCCCAGTGATTTGCAGGGAATGGTGGTTCCTTGGGGAATGTAAAGTTGCAGCTTCCTGGTGAGGCTGCCCAGCTGGTCATACTCATAATGTCTAGCCTTTCCTTTGCTCCTTTTCTATTATTGATATTAAAAACTAATTACCACAGTACACAACCACCCTGTGAAGTAAGCATTGGTGCCCTCATGATTACATGGGGAGAGACTAAAGCTCAGACTCAGGGTTTGTCCAAGATGCAGAAGCTCACAAACCTGCATCCTCTGTTCAAACCTGGCTTTTAAAATAGCACCCTACTTCCAAACTTGTTTTATGAGGCCAGCATAATTCTAATTTCAAAACCAGAAAAAGACGCTACAAAGAAAGAAACTACAGGCCAATATCCCTGATGAACATAGATGTCAAAATCCTGAACAAAATAATAGCAAATCGAATCCAGCAATACATCAAAAAAATTATTTACCATGACCAAGTGGGATTCATCCCAGGGATACAAGGCTGGTACAATATTCCCAAATCAATAAATGTGATATACCACATAAACAAACTAAAAGATAAAAATCATATGATCATATAGATGCTGGAAAACTGACAAAATCCAGCACCCATTTCTGATAAAAACACTCAGCAAACTGGAAATACAGTGATCATATCTCGACATAATAAAGGCCATATATGAAAGACCTACAGCTAACATCATACTCAATGGGCAAAAATTAAAAGCATTTCCCTTATGAACAGGAACAAGACAGGGATGCCCACTTTCGCCACTCTTATTTAACATAGTACTGGAAGTCTTAGCCACAGCAATCAGACAAGAAGAAAAAATAAAAGGGATCCAAATTGGAAAGGAGGAAATAAAACTGTCATTATTTGCAGATGACATGATACTATACGTAGAAAACCCCAAAGACTCCATCAAAAATTTACTAGACTTAATAAATGAATTTGGCATAGTCGCAGGATGCAAAATTAACGTCAAGAAATCGATGGCATTCTTATACACCAAGGATGAACTCACAGAAAGAGAAACTAAAAAAACAATCCCATTTACCATTGTTGCAAAAAAATTAAGATACCTAGGAATAAACTTAACCCAAGAAGTAAAGGACCCCTTCACAGAAAACTACAGGTCATTGAAAAAAGAAATAGAGGAAGATATAAAAAAGTGGCAGCACATACCTTGTTCATGGATTGGAAGAATTAACATTATTAAAATGTCCATACTACCCAAAGCAATCTATAGATTCAATGCAATCCCCATCAAAATACCAACAACATACTTCACAGAACTAGAACAAATACTTCAAAAGTTTATATAGAACCAAAAAAGACCTCAAATAGCCACAGCAATCTTGAAAAAGAAGAACAAAGTAGGAGGAATCACATTACCAGATTCTAGGTTATACTACAAAGCCACTGTAACCAAAACAGCCTGGTACTGGCACAAGAACAGGCATATAGACCAGTGGAACAGAACAGAGAACCCAGAAATGGACCCAAGGCAATACGCTCAATTAATATTTGACAAAGGTGGCAAGAGCATACAGTGGAGTAAAGACAGCCTCTTTAATAAATGGTGTTGAGAAAATTGGACAGCTACATGTAAAAAAATGAAACTAGACCATCAACTTACACCATACACAAGAATAAATTCAAAATGGATAAAATACTTAAATGTGACTCATAAATCCATAAAAATCCTAGAAGAAACTGTAGGCAACAAAATTTCAGACATCATACGCAGCAGAATTTTCACTGATACATCACCTAAGGCAACAGAAACAAAGGAGAAAATGAACACATGGAACTACATCAAACTCAAAAGCTTCTGCACAGCAAAAGATATAATCATCAAAATGGAAAGGCAACACACTGTATGGGAGAGCATCATTGCCAATGATATATCAGATAAGGGGTTAATTCCCAATATATATAGAGTGCTCATACAACTCAACAAAAGGAAGACAAAGAACCCAGTTAAAAAATGGGCAGAGGAATTAAATAGACACCTCTCCAAACAGGACATACAAAAGGCTAAGAGACATATGAAGAAATGCTCAACATCACTAATCATCAGAGAGATGCAAATTAAAGCAACAATGAGGTATCACCTCACACCTGTCAGAATGGCCGCCATCAGCAAATCATCAAACAACAAGTGTTGGCGAGGGTGTGGAGAAAAGGGGACTCTAGTACACTGCTGGTGGGAATGCAGACTGGTGCAGCCACTACGGAAAACAATATGGTGTTACCTCAAAAAATTAAAAATTGAACTGCCATTTAACCCAGTGATCCCACTTCTAGGAATATACCCTAAGAAGCCTAAAATACCAATCAGAAAGAATATATGTACCCCCATGTTTGTAGCAGCACTATTTGCAATAGCTAAGATCTGGAAACAGCCCAAGTGACCATCAGTAGACGAATGGATAAAAAAGCAGTGGTACATATACACAATGGAGTACTATGCAGCTGTAAGAAAGGAAGGTCTCTTATCCTTTGAGACGACATGGAGCAACCTGGAAAGTATCATCCTAAGCGAAACAAGCCAAACAGAGAAAGACAAGTATCATATGATCTCACTTATTTGTGGAATATAATGAACATAACAGTCTGAGGAATGAAGTATTCCCAGAGACTTGGAAGTGGAGTATAGACTGACAATCCCTAGAAGAGGAGGTGGTGGGGGAGAGATAAACCACAGAACTTACATGCATGTATGCATGAACAATGAACATGGATAACAAAGCTGGGAACGGGAGGGGGAGGGGGAATCAGTAGGGGGAAACGGAGAAACATCTGTAACAACAATCAATTAATTAATTAAATTTAAAAGAATTAAATAAAAATAAATAAATAAAATAAAATAGCACCTAGCACATTCACAGGCAGGAGGCCCAAGCCTGCATGCAAACAGTAAGCTTCCTCAGCTCATCTTGAAACCGGACAACGAATGGGTCCGGGTAGCCTGTCTACTTGAGTCAATGAAGGAGAGACGAGGTTGAGTGTATATGAGCGTTTATTCCAATATAGCTGGCAGTATGGGGAGCAGTGGATCATCCTGCAAAATCTACTCTGCCCCGTCACTTGTCAGCTGTTTTATTGGGTAGAGAAACAATCAGTATGTGAGAAAGGGCAGTTAGTTAGGCAAAAGGAAACAAATGGGTAAAATGGTTACAGGCAAGGGGGAAGGAATGCGTGTATGTGTGTGGGGGGGGGGGGCGCGGGGGGGATTGTAAAAGTTTTTGGGCAAAGTGGAAGGAATGTGGGCCCGAGGCTGCAGGGGCTGGTCTCCAGTGAGTCACAATCACGGGTCCAGTGTTCCGCTACTCAGGTTGTTCATCTTTCCATGATGTCAGGTGGCCCCCTGTCCTCAGATTCGAATGGGCGGCATTCCTGAGGTCGGCTTCCTGGGCAGAACCCTCCCAGCCAGGTCGGAGCGGGCTGTTCTTTAGTCAGAACAATGAACTGTGATCAACATCGTAAAGGATGATTACTATTGCTTGTAACTATGGCTGGTATGCTACGGTGATTAGTTATCTATTCTATTATTCTCTCCCACTCCTTTCCATTTCTTCCGGATGCCCTCAGCCCAGAACTGGGGTGACTCAGCTCCACTGGGGCTGGCAATTCCTCCAGCTCTGCTTCCGTTCTGGCCTCGAATTTTAACAATAGCTGATGAGTACAGGCTTTGGGAACATCCTGGTTATTTTCTGAATTACGCATCACAATAGCCCCAAAGCCAGGCCTTGTGCACAGTGAGCCCTCCACCTGTGGGTATGGCACTGACGTCGACAGATTAATGTGCACTGTGTCAGGTAAGGTTTAGGGTTGTCCGAACTGAACTGAAACCCAGGCGGAAGTACCCTGTGACTAAATCTAAGCTTCCTGCCAAAGTCTAAGCACATGTGAATCATGCTGAAAAGAATCCAGTCAGTCCCCCAAACTGAGACTTCACTGAAAAGGAAGCAATTTTGCATGTGAGAGGCACCTATCAAACTGACATTTTAATTTGCAAGTGTGGAATGTGCCAGGGCACAGGGGTGAGGGTGTGCAAAATTGCTCTCCGCTGAAGCTGGGCCACAGCATTTCCCCCAGGCCAGAACAGGACTTTGTAGTCCTTTATTCCAGCCCATTGCAGGCTCCGCTCATCTGGCCAGACAAGCATTTGTGATAACTCTTCGAAAATAAAAGCCTTGCTACTTGCAGTCTCTATGCGTTTCCTGTGAGGCTGCAAGGGAGGGAGGGAGGGGGAAGACCTGGAGATAAGAAGACCATTTGCTTATGCTTCCTTGGAGATAAAATGCATCTATTTAGAGACCCTGTCCAGGTCTTCCCTCCCATTCATTACCCCCACCCCAGATCCCTGCACAGACCAGTGCAGGGTGTGAGACCCTGCAGGGAATGGAGTAATATTACTGTAGCACAAAAATTACAGTGTGGAACCCTGAATACCGCAGTATGATGCATCTTGGGAGATAACTCTCACTTCCTGCCTGACAATACAGAGGGTGTGTGTATATATGTGTGTACACCATGGGTAGGATTTTAAAGTATTTAAAGAGTGCTTCCTGGATCAGCAAAGAAGTTCTGCTTCTCAACATAGGGGTGCATGCTCAGTCCTAAAAACTGCAATTTAACTTCTGGTTGAGACAGATCATTAACTGATACATAGATGATAGTGTGCTGACATGTTTATAACCCCATAATTGGTGATTGGTAAATGATTGTGCTAACTTGTTTCTAGCTCCATAATTGGTGATTGGGGAAGTCACTGTGTGTCCTCTAGCTGAACCTGTTTTGTAAAGAATGTAATCAACAGAATAGAGATCAAAATAACCTCAGTAAATTGGATCTCCCTGGACCAAGAAATGTCTAAGCTATAACTAAGAAAGGTCAGGAAATGTCTAAGATATGTCCAAGAAAGGTCAGGTTCCCAGATTAGCCAGGTTAGCCAACTGCCTAACTGCATATTTTTGCTTTTGTACGTGTTTGTTTGCTCTGCCCCAGTGCGTACCGGAATGAGGTTTTAAGCTTTAAAAGGTGTGTGTGTAAGGAGGTCGGACTGATCTCCAAAGACGCTGTCACAGGGGTGTTCGAAATCAGATGCCGGCCAGCTAATAAATGGCTCTTATTTGGACTTCAATTCTCTAGTGGTTTTTCTTTGACTCTGTTACGCTACAACAATAGATACACGGATAATAGATGACAGATAAAGGAATGGATAGAGAGAGGATAGATATGTTGTAGAGCAATGAAAACTAGAAAAATTCTGGGACATATGGAATAGGGAAATTGAGGCAGGAAAGTTAAAGCCAAAAAGCTTTGCAGGCCGCTTGTAATGGGGCCTGATCTTGAAAACAAAGAGTTAAAACTTCTTCTCGAGCCTAGTGGCTGATGTGGCTGGTGTGGCTCAGTGGTTGAGCGTTGACTCATGCACCAAGAGGCCGCTGGTTCGATCCCCGGTCAGGGCACATGCCCAGGTTGTGGGCCAGATCCCCAGTGGTGGGAACGCAGGAGGTGGTTGATTGATGTCATCGGCATTTCTATCTCTTTCTCCCTCTCCCTTCCTCTCTCTCTAAACTCAATAAAGAAAAAATATTTTAAAAAACAAACCTCCTTCTCACAGAAGAATACAGGGGAGGAGGGGAAGGAAAGGGAAGAAGAGGAGGAGGAATCAGAGACCACTGAGTGCAAATCTTCCTGAAGTTGTTACAACAGCAGGGAAAAGGGGAAAAGCCAGGTACTTAAAGAAAAAAAGCCAGGTACTTCCCATAAATTGTGGGAGTCATAACAAAGAAAAGGGGAGACTTTTAGAGTTCATCTGTACCAGGATATCTAGCAGAGGAATTTTTAAAAACTTATAGACAGGAGGGCATGTGAGGCAGAAGCCCCCCACCCCCACCCCACTTGCTCTTCAGAGGAGCTGAGAGCCTGTCTGTGCTTCGTAAGTCAGATGTACAGGTTTGCGTGTTGTGTTTCATCAATAAATGTACACGCTCTAACGTTTTAGTAAATTCGATTGCTTTAATGTTTTAATAAATACACTTCACAATGCAATCAGGTCCTCTCCTATAAACTCATTTATAGGAGAAGGCAAGGACCGAGGTTGGGGACAGCATCTCCCTCTGACTCGGGGGCTGTGCAGTAACCCCTCTGGTGTCTGTGAGAGGCGCCTGTCACAGACATGCTAGCTAGATGGATGGATATGTTACTGGAGAATCCAATTCTTCTGTCACTAGTGGGAGTGGAGTCTTGAGGCGCAGCTGAAATAATCATTTTCAGAAGCCCCCACAGGAGAATGAGATGTGGTAGAAGCTTTAATTTGCAGGAAATTATATTTCTCCATTTCCAATGTCCCATTTCCCTTAAGCCAGTCCTGGAAGACGAGTAGCCGGGGCCCCAGGTGGGTTACCTTGGCCCACCTGGCTGACCTGAGATGGTCACCAAGTTACCT
Source organism: Molossus molossus (assembly GCF_014108415.1). Lineage (NCBI taxonomy): Eukaryota > Metazoa > Chordata > Mammalia > Chiroptera > Molossidae > Molossus > Molossus molossus. The sequence continues at coordinate 33,473,736 of NW_023425356.1, forward strand.
CTATGATCTGTTTCACCATTGTGACCTGTCTTACCTCTGTGACCTGCTGCCACATGACACCTCACAGGACTGGGGTGGGGGTCTCTCAGGGTGACTCTCCAGCAGGCTCAGGGGAGGGCTTCCCAGGATCTTGTCACATTTAAACTCAGACTTGGCTGTTGAGAGAGCTGGCAGCATGGAAAACTGGAGAAGCTGCCACCAAAGGGACAGCAACTGCCCCAGGGCAGGGAGAGCCAGACTGACGGGTGCAGGGAAGGATTATCTCTTTTTTTGCTGTTAATTCTCACCTGAGGATATTTTTCCATTGATTTTTAGGCAGAGTGGAAGGGGGGAGGGAGGGAGAGAGAGAAAGAGAGAAACATCGATGTGAGAGAAACACATTGAGTGGTTGCCTCCCACACGACCCTGACTGGGGCTGGGGATCGAACCTGCAACCCAGGTACATGTCCTTGACTGGGAATCGAACCCACGACCCTTTGATCCCCAGGCTGATGCTCTAACCTCTGAGACAAACTGGCCAGGGCAAGGACAATCTTTTTATTTTTATTTAAATATTTTTTCTTTATTGATTTTAGAGAGAGAGGAAGGGAGAGGGAGAGAGATAGAAACATCAGTGAGAGAGAACATCAACTGGCCATCTCCTGCATGCCCCCACCCCCCTGGGGATTGGGTCCACACTTGGGCATGTGCCCTGACCGGGAATCGAACTGGCGACCTCTTGGTGCATGGATCGACGCTCAACCACTGAGCCACTCCAGCCATGCAAGGGCAATCTTTTTTAAGATCACTTTGTGATTTGACATTTGAAATGATATTTGAGATGTGTCTTGAGAGCACAGGCCCTTTAGATAGATGAACAGGGTGAGGTGAGCTTCAGGCACAGAGTGGCATGCAGCCTGGAGGCAGGAGAGATGAAGACCGGAGCCTGGAGCACATGCCACTCAGAGACTGTGAGTAAGAGGACAGGGCAGGGAAACGAGACTTTCCATGAAGGGGACAGGGCAGAGGGGAAAAGGGACCATCTATGGATGGGGCAGGGCAGGGCAGGGGGCTCAGGGCACCCTGAAAGGAAGCAGGGCAAGAGAGACAGGGTATCCTCCATGGAGAAGGCAGGACCAGGGGGAACAGGAGACCCTCCATAAAGGGAGAAGAGCAAGGAGAAGGGGCCCCTCCATGACGGGGACAAGGCAGAGAGGACCAAGGGAATAAGGGGCAGGCCTGGGCGTGTTATCGGTGAAAGTGGAGTTCTTGCAATATCCTGAGAAAAGGAATTTTCTGAGACTCACACAGGAGGATGAGATATTGGAGAAAGCTTTATTTCTGTGGAATCAAATCCCTGAGTTTCCAAGCTCCCCTCTCCCACTGTCCCACCAAGGAAGAAGTCCCATTTTGTCTTCAGCAGGACAAAGAGCAAAGCCAGTGTCCAGTTTCCATTCCACGTCTGCACAGTCCAATCCAGCATCATGCTAGCATAGGCTGTGTTCCTTGCTGCAGTCCATCAGCCCGTTGCATGTGGGGTCCGCAGGGCCACATGGCTGTGGAGAAAACAGACAAACGCAAGGAAGCAGAAACAAGAGAGCCCCATTAGCCGAGAGAGAGAGAGAGAGAGAGAGAGAGAGAGAGAGAGAGGAGAGAGAGAGGGAGAGAGAGAGAACTTTTTTTTTTCCTTAGGGGATTATATATTCCCAATTTTTTGCAGCTTTCAGTGTCCCTACCTACTCTGGCCAATGATTTCTGTTTCTAGGTTTGACTGACAGGCAAGTACCTTCCTATGTCACCTCAACTCCCTTGCACATGTACCCATCTTCCCCTTTGTCCAGTCCCTCCCCCCAGTGATCTGCAGGGAGTGGGCCAGTGGTTCCCTGGGGAGTGCAAAGTGGCAGTGTTCTGGTGAAACTATCCAAGTGGCTGTGCTTATACTGCCTGGCCTCCCCTTTGCTCCTTTTCTATTATTAATAACTAGCTAATTGCAACAGTATTGGGGGACAGGGCAATCTCCTGGGGGGGACCCTGGGAGAAGCAGGGCAAGGAGGACAAAGAACCCTTGATGGAGGGGACAGGGCAGAAGGGACAGGGGTTCCTCCAAGAGAGGGGGTAGGGTATGGGGGACAAAAGACTCTAGGAAGGGGCTGAACAGAAGGGACAGGGGACCCTCCACTGAGGGGGCAGGGCAGGGGGGACAGGGGACCCTCCATTGAGGAAATAGGGCAGGGGGGACAGGGGACCCTCCATGGAATTAACAGGGCAGGTACTGGGGACCTTCTATGAAGGGGGCAGGAGAGGGGGACAGACACCTTCCATGGAAGGGGGCAGGGCAAGAAACACAAAAGATTCTCCATGGAGGTGACAGAACAGGGAGACAAGGGCCTCTCCATGGAGAGGACAGAACAGGGAGGACAGGGGACTATGTGTGGTTACTACCAACCTCTGAGTTCACAAATCCCACCATGCTTGCCTCCCTGAGCTTATCGGATTTAGTGTGCAGGCCCTCTTTTGTCCACACTGCTTTGCCCCCTCCGTGGAGTATCCCCTGATTCTTCTGCCCTGCTCCCTCAATGGAGGGTCCCGGGACCCATTGAGGGTCCCCTATACCTCTGCCCTGCCTCCTCCATGGAGGGTCCCCTGTTTCCCTTCCCAGCCCTCTCCCAGGGTCCCCTATCTCCCCTTCTTTGCTCTCTCCGTAGAAGGTCCCCTGTCCCCCTGCACTGCCCCTCCATGGAGGGCTCCCTGTTCCCCTTGCCCTTCCTTCGCCATGGAGTGTCCTGTCTCCCTTGCCCGTTCTCTTCATATATGGTCCCCTTTCTCCATTGCCCTATGCCCTCTGTGGAGGGTCTTCTGTTTCCCTGCCTGTCCCCTCGCTCACAGGACTCAGAGGTGTGTGTCTGGTCTTCTGTCGTCATCTGTCCTGCCTGCAGGCCACATGTTCACTCTCTGTCCCTGAAGCACATCTCACCCTCTTTCTCTGCCTAAACCCTACCTGTGCTCTCAAGACACATCTCGGACCACAAGGAAAGATAGAATACTGCCAATTGTGACAGCAGGGATGGGCCTTGAGAACAGTATGCCAAGCAAAATAAGTCAGAACAAGCTAACCATGATTCCACTCATGTGGGATATAAAACTGAAAGTCATAGACACAGACAACCGTATGGTGGTTACCAGAGGGAAGGGGGGGTGGGGGGTGAGTAAAGGGTTAAAAGGGCCAAATAAATACATGGTGGCAGAAGATGATTTTAGCCCTGGCCGGTTTGGCTCAGCAGTTGGAGTGTTGGCCTGCGGACCAGAAAGTCCCGGGTTCAGTTCCCACTAGGGGCACGTACAAAAAAAAAAAAAAGAAGATAATTTTATTTTGGGTGGTGGACACACAAGGCAATATACAGATCATGTATCATAGAAATCTAGTCTTGAAACTTTTATAATCTTATTACCCAATGTCACCCCCAATAAATTCAATTTAAAAAGGTATCTCAAATATCACTTTAAATCTCAAATCACAGAATGACCTCTTAAAAATGTAAGTCAGATCATATTCTCATGTCGAAAAGCCTTCGTGGCTCCAGCAGTAGTCAGCTGTGCAGACAGAAGTGTTCCGTGATGGTTACACCGCCGGGAGAGGGACGTCCTGTCTTCCTCCTCCCGTTGCTTCGGTCGCAGTTTGGTGGCATCTGGCACTGGTGCAGGGCAGTGTGCTCAGCGTCCACTTTGACTGCTTCTATTCTCGATCCTGTTGGCCATGCCAATGGGGGAAATTGGCTGATGTCAGAATTTGATTCAAAAGACTGTAGACATTATACGTTCTCATACTGAAAAATGCAGCTTTTATGCAGTAAGGCTAGACCTAAGATTGAGTCTCTGCCGCCATTCTTCCTGCCTCCCCTACGCTTACTGAGAAATATCTGACTTACAAAAAGACTCAGAAGCTTCACCAATCCGGTTTGGGGAGCAGGAAAAATGAGTTAGATTTTGGTGGTGATAATGTATTGCCCAAGTTTGGTTCCCTTGACTCCAGTATTAATGAGAGGATGATCGAGCTCATTTTAGTTAAATGAAGTGGACGATGATGACTGGATATAATGTTTCCTGGTACAGGTCAAGAGACACAGGGCAGATGGTTGCAAGGTTCATCATATCTAAAAACAGAAATGCCTGTTAGCCCACGCCACCTCACCAAACGAGTCTCTGCTTTACATTTAGGGGAGTTAACGTGACCACCTTCATCCCACCCCTGCGAACTCCAAGTTGGCTTAGCTCGTAGAGAAGAAAGTTCTTATTGCAGAAATAAAAGGCCTCTGGTCCTGTTCTTTTCTCAGGGTGTCTACCACCTCCACATATCCACCATGGTTCTTATAATCTAATGCATAAGGAATCTTTTGCAATTGGACAGGAAGTGTCTTACAGCTGTGAGGCTGGTTACACTCTTCTTGGAGCTAACCCTATACAGTGCACATCTTTGGGGACCTGGAGTCATACTGCCCTCAAATGTGAAGGTGCCTGAAGCTCTGCTCCATCTTAAGGAAACTCAGCTGTTTCCTGACTCTTCATGTGCCAGCCTTGTCTCTCTTTCCTAGTGAAATCATGTGACGCCATTCCAAACCACCTTCTCAACGGCCATGGGGTGGCCCCTCCGGGTCTCCAGCTTGGGGCAGAGGTTTCCTTTGTTTGTGATGAGGGGTGAGTGTGAGGTGACAGGGCCTGAGCTGAGACCTATGACTCATAGCTACACATTGCACAATGTAATCTGTAAAGACAATTCGTGCCTTTTCCTCTCTCTGGCCCTTACCCTATTTTTCTTTACCTTTTATGACTAAAAATTGTTATTAATTAAATCCCATTGGTTTTCTTCAAATGTATGTGTTGTGCACGGCCAGCCAAAACTGAGAATTATCCATTTATCAACTTAAAAAGCAAAGTTTGGGGTCACAAGTTAAGGCTCCTCTTATGGCGATGAATAGATGATGGAGGTTTAGTAAGAGGGGGCTCTTTGGGCTGAGCTTAGGGAATAAGACCTTTCATATTTTCTTCACTTTCATTTGAGTTTCTATTTCCTTCTAAATTGTCAAGAGAATCTTGATGTTTGGGCACCAAAAAGAAAAGAGAATTTCGAGTCTGTGTGTCTCAGAAGGAATAAGAATACTCTGGAATAATAGGTTTCCTGTCTGTGAACGTGAGTAGAAGCAAAAATAAGTATGAATGTTGCCTCTTGATTTTGGTGTGTTCTCATGCATTTATCAAGTATAACATCTTATCTGTATGTGTACTTTGAACATGTATTTACCAGTCTTTCTGTATGTTCTAGAATGCAGACCAAAACTAAATTTATTCAGTTGACTACATATTGTTTTGAGTATTCTATTCATATTAAGATAAAGGCTCTGGAAAGTTACCCCTACTGAAACTGAGTAGCACTGCTCTGCTAAAATGGTTTGGTCCGTTGGTGTTCTTATCCCAGTTCCTCTACTGATGAGCAACTCTTGGAGCTAACTGGGAATCAGCCAGCAGCTCTGGAGGTTGGAACTTTTCCTTTTGTTTTGAGACTCACTCAGGAAAGCTGTGCTTATACCAAAGCAGCTATAAATAATTAACAATAGGACAAGTATATAAAGGATATGAGGTCATTATTCTGAACTCTTGATCACTTCCTGTGGCTCTTTCAAAGGGGTGGGACATCAAAGGATGAAAAGTGACTGTAGTGAGGCTGCAGTCCTTTAGTAGAGGGACAGAATGTACTTTCACCACTTGTAGCCCCAGTTGTGTGTTTGAAACAGGCATCAAATAATTTGTAAGTTTCAGGTGTTGTACTTTTCCCTTTCAGGTACTTTTATTTCTGAGTCTCATTACAACCTTATGAAGTAGCTTGATTTATATGATAGACTAGGAAACTGAGGCTTAGAGAGGGTAAGACTTGCCTAAGGTCACACAGCTATTGAATGACAGTGGGGATTCGAAACCAGGTCTACTGAGCCCACATTTCATTAATCCACAGTGCCTCCCAACATGTGATTAGCATGTCATTAACATAATACTTTCAGGTGCTATTTGCCTTTTGTTTTATTAAAATCACTAGACTCAGAACCATTTAATAAATTTTGTTTCCTTGTCATTGTGTGGTCCAGATGGTGCTTACAAGTCCTAAATTGATTTGTTGGCTGAGGATCAAGAGAAAGGTAAGAATTTAGGAGTTTGAAGGTCTATTAGCAAAAATACATCCAGTGGATTTAAAAGTCATCTGTAAATCATTGTTAATACAGTCTGGCAGAAAGGAGGCCTCTGTAAACACTTCCTGAAGTGATGCACTATTTTCCCGAGTCATCTTCTCAGATAACATTTCAAGTCAAATGACTTTAAAAGTAAAATGGGACACCTGTAATAGTGTCAGCAATAAAAATAAAGTTAAAAATAAAAAGAAATAAATAACAAGAAATGCAGCAGCAGAAAAAAGTAAGGATTACTATAAGTTCTTCATTTATCTTTATTTAATTAGGTTTCTGTTATTGCTGAAATATAAATCTGAATTTCAATCATACATTTACAGGGATTGGTATGTTTGACAAACATTTTATCATCAAAATTAACTTTTTATTTCTTAGTAAAGAACAATATCCATCAATTCTAAATTAATTAATGAGTTTCCCAGCCAGCGTGGCTCAGTGGATTAAGCATCATCCCATGAACTGAGAGGTCTCAGTTTGATGCCGGTCAGGGCACATGCCTGGGTTGCCAGCTTGATCCCCAGTAGGGGACATGTGGGAGGCAGCTGATAGATGTTTTTCTCATCTATGTTTTTCTCTCTCTAAAAAAAAATGAATAAAAACATAAAAATTAATTAATACATTAATAAGCAGAAATATGATTCTGTGTATTTGTAGATAGGTATATGACCTTGGAAGTAAGGAAGCTATAAAGATAGTCACTATATCAGGTGACTATAGAAAATAATTAAGCCATTATGAAGACTTAGGTAGACCTGTATGTATTGACATGGAAAGATATCATGAGTAGAGTATTAAACTAATAAAGAAAGGCATAGAATAAGATGTGAGTACACATATACTCACCCAATATGTATGAATATATGTATTACATATAGGATCCCATAAAACTATATACTAATATCTAGCAGAACAACCTCCTAATAATATGCTACTTTTGGAGCAGAGACTAAGCTTAAGGGTAGGATGAGAGTATTGTGAAAATGGACTTTATTTTGGTACATAAAATTTTTTACAAAATAAATTATGAAGTGTAACTAAGCATGGAAAATAATGAGCCATTTGTGGTATAACATAGATATGATTAAACCACACTCATTTGATCTTTAAAAGATTGAGTTGAAAAGTGATATTGAGCAGTTACCACAGATCATGTGTCATTTATTTGGATCCATGTACTATGTCAAAATCTAGATTGTGAAGGATGTATCATCTGATGGCCGCTTTTTTTAATGTGTGTGTGTAAAGATTTCCCCCGGAATGTCCACAAGTAACCCTTTATCTCAAATGGACATCACACAGGAAAGAATGTTGGCCATTTGTCCCTGGATTGTCTGTGACTTACAGTTGTAAACCTGGTCACTTGCCTGTTAGAGAAAAGACCATTTGATGTTTGTCTTCAGGAGACTGGAGTGCTATCATTTTAAAATGTGAAGGCACCCTACACTTACAATCCATTTTCAGAAATTAGGCTATTCTGTTATTTGCCATGCTTTGTGCATCTTCGGCTTGTTTCCTTAAAGGCACACACAGTGTGAACCTCCAGGACCATTTCTCAATGGGCAGATAAAGGGGCCTCCAATCTTTGGGTTGACATACTGTAACTTTTCCTGTCATGAAGAGTGAGTGTCTGAAAGACCTATGAGATTTAACGCATTGGGCTTCTCTATGCATGGTGCGACCTGTGAAGTCTCCTCTGTGAGGATCTATGGAGAGCCTGGGATGAGGTTGTGAGAGATAATGCTAATAAGAGTTGATGCACACAAATTAAATGAATTTGTCTTGGACTTTAAGTAGAGGTTATTGATTGATGTAACCAATTTCCCGGCAGTTCTGAATGACCACCCTCTGTCTGCAGGTATCAATTACAAGGCCAACTTTCTAGTCAGTGTATAATTGCCGGACAGAGAGCTTTATGGACCAAGATGCCAGCATGTGATCGTACATTCTGCATCTGTGGTTTGCAATTACTGTAGTTCCTTTTCCAGGGCTCAACAGGACACTGAATTCTTTTAACTAAAAACTTTTGTCTCAGTCATTACTATACAGAACCTTACAGAGCAGATATCTCTTAGGCATCTTCAATGGTTATAACAAAAGCAACCTTCAGTTACCTCTTTATTCTCTGTTTATTCAAGTAAAACAGGGTTCCTAGATATTGATTTTGCTAAAAGCTAAGTAGGCTTGTAAGCCAGGCCACGCACATAAAGGAGACAGTATATTCAGTAAAAGAAATCCAAGGATCATTGGATATATTCTGGAATAAATCATACTTGTTGAATTTTATTGCTGGAGCTGCCTTGATGGACTCATTAGTGATTCAAATATCCTAGGTCCCTGGACCCAGGAGATGAGAGTGGTATCAAGTTGGAGGCTCTTTGTTTGCAGTACAGCTGCAGTCTTGTCATTTCTCTAGAAATTCTTTGCCCACCACCTTCTGCTATTCTCAATGGAAGACATACAGGCAACACTTCAGTGAACGTTCCATATGGAAGCACAGTCCCTTACACTTGTGACCCGGGCCCAGAGAAAGGAGTGGACTTCATCCTGATTAGGGAGAACACTACCCATTGTACCACTGATAGTCAGAAGACTGGGACCTAGAGTAGCCCTACGCACAATGAGAACTTTCTTTTTTATTTTTTATTGATTTTAGAGAGAGAGGAAGGGAGAGGGAGAGATAGAAACATTGTTGTGAGCAATAACATCGATTGGCCACCTCCTGCATGCCTCCCACTGGGGATTTGGTCCACAACCTGGGCAGGTGCCCTGACTGGGAATTGAACCAGTGACCACGGAGCCACACTGGCCTGGCTGAACTTTCTATTTCTGGGATTTGGTGTCCACCTCTCCACATCCTTTGAGGCCAAATTTTGTCTGGGTAGAAGGACCAATATTTGTATAATGACACTGTGGTATTTGCTTGCTTGTTTGGCTTCACCTTGAACGGTAGCAAGGGAATACGATGCAATGCCCAAGGCACATGGGAGACATCTGCACCAGTTTGTGAAAAGGGTGAGTGTTCCAATACTAAGCAAAGTTTCTACTGATTCATCTTTTCAAAAAATTAGAGGAAGGGGTTTTGGACTTAAGCGGATTCTTTTCAATCTAGTGCCTTGAATTTTACTAAATATGTATAGTGTTTATAAATTATGTAGAATGCTTTTTTACACTACCCCCACTGTTTATTCATTTTGTGGAAGTACTCTTGGGGAAAGTAACATTAGTGGTATAAATTGCCCATTTCTTCAGGGGAAAAATTGTTTGTCCTAATACTGATGTCTTCTTTTTGCTTTTTTTGCTTTTTTTAATGTATTAGGGTAACATTGGTTAACAAAATTATACCAGTTTTAGGTGCACAGTTCTACAACACATCATCTGTATACTGTATTGTGTGTTCACCACCCCATGTCAAGTTCCTGGCAATCACCACCACACTGTTGTCTGTGTGCATGAGTTTTCTCTCTTTTTTTGCTCAATCCCTCCCCACTCCCTAATGAAGTTCCCCCATCCCCGACAGCTGTCAGCTTGCTCTCTATCAATGAGTCTGTCTCTAGCTTAGTTCATTTTGTTCATTAGATTCCACATATGAGTGAAATAATATGGTATTTGTCTTTCTCTGACTAGCTTATTTCACTGAACATAATGCTCTCCAAGACCACGATGCTGTTTCAAAGGTAAGCTTTCCTTCTTTTTCATGGCCCAGTAGTAGTCCACTGTGGAAATGCACTACAGTTCTTTTAATCCACTCATCTACTGGTGGACACTTGAGCTGCTTCCATATCTTAGTTATTGGAAATAACACTGCAATTTATTGAATAGACTCTTTACCCCATTGTATGTTTTTTATTATTTTGTCAAGTATTAATAGACTACAAAAGAATGGGTTTATTTCTGGGCTCTTTATTTTGTGCCATTGATCTATAGGTCTGTTTTTGTGCCAGTACCATGCTCTTTTGATAACTAGGGCGTTGTAGTATAGTTTGACATCAAGTAGAATGATTCCTCCAACTTTGTTTTTCATTCTCAAGATTTCTCTTGCTATCCTGGGTCTTTTATGGTTCCATATACATTTTCAGAATATTTGTTCTAGGTCTGTAAAATGTGCCATTGGTATCTTGATAGGAATTGCATTGAATCTATAGATTGCTTTGAAAAGTATGGACATTTTAACGATGTTAATTCTTCCAATCCATGAACACAATATATGCTTCCACTTCTTTGTATCTTCTTCAACTGAATGCAAATTGGTACAGCCATGGTAAAAAGCAATATGGAGTTACCTCAAACTAGTATTGATTTCTTAAAAGGGAAGTCAGCAAAGCCCTGGACCCCATGGATATATTAGAATCTCCCCTTGAAAACATACAAGGTGATTTGTTAAGAAAGGAAGAGACAAGACAGGAGATAAAGCACCCAGTGGGAACTGATCAAAATCTGCAGTAGCCTGAGTGCAAGCAAGAAAAAATACTGAGAAAAACTGTTTAAAAATTACCCTAAACTGGGCTGCAAGGTACCTTCTGTACTGTACCACCTCTGCCTTCTGGGAACTTATTTTAGTAAAAACGAACACCTGACACATACATAACATACACATTATGGTGTAAAAATACATACCATGAACAAGATACAGAAACACTACTGGGGCAGAGGGGGAAGAAATGTTTGCTTGCTGCTGGTGAGTCATAGGAAAAGCATAGAGAAGAACAGGGAAAGCCACGCGTGCGGTGATCCAAAGTAAAGCTATTACAGAAATATTTGTTAAATGATATACAAATGAATGAGATCGAGACTCTTGCTTCAGTTTCTCCCTCGCCTTTATTCATATTGAGCAATATAAAATAGAATTATTTGCTCCATATCATGGTATCTGAAAATGACCCCTCAATAGAATGATATCTTTTAATAGGCTTGATGCTTTATTGGTTATAGCACTTATATTTGCTATATATAATGTTATCACTCTCCTTATTTAAACTTTGATTTGTACCAGTGGTATTCATGCTGCCTCCTACACAGAAATTATCTATTTCAGTGTGCCCCCCTGCTTGGAATTCAACTGAACATGGGATGGAAAGAAACACTTTGAATATCAGCAAGTCAGTGTGTACGATCTCAGTATCTGCGAGATGATTTCATAAGCGATTTCTTCCTGTTTGCACTCATTCGCCAGCAGAACAAAGAAAGCTTCCCTGATGATAAAGATGGGAGCCCAGTTTCACTGCCACACGCTCTTCAAGGACTTTCTGAAGCCTCACCTGTGACGTGCCTGCAGCCAGGCTATGGCTGTAAACAACCACATAGCTCTAAAGTGTCACCTTGTTAAGGTAGGTCCTAAAATGAACTGTCCTATATGCAGTCTCTCTCTCTCTCTCTCTCTCTCTCTCTCTCTGTTGGTCAGCATTCTTTCTGTTACCACATACTTTTGGTTATAGTGTGGTTTTAATTATTTAGTCAGAGTATGAAACATTTCCTGTGGTTATTATAGGATATTTATAGAAAAATTTGATTCTATTTTAATACCACTGGTTTAGTTCTCAGATACAGTTAAACATTTCACTTTTATTTTCACTTGGTTTGAGCTTTTCTCACGCTGTAGACTTTGTGTTTCCATAATCACTCAGTAATTCCAACTCAAAGAAGTTTTTTCTTTTAAATATGGGAATGAAGTTTCAATTCCAAATTTTTTGTGTACAAGTTAATCTTCAGATATACCCTTGGTGGTTTTGTCAGAAGATACGGTTGCTTGTAAAATGTTATTTAATAATATGTACATCATTATGTTATTCAAATAAACTTTATCTTTAAAAAATACTTTCCTCATATGATTTTTTATGGAGTCACTGAGCTGTTGAATAACGGCGCTAGGGTTTTTAGAGTTCCTGATTTAACATTTATGAGTTTGGAATCTTACCTATTAGTCACTTCAACCCACAAACGCAATTCCCTCATCCCCAAGACTTTCTCTTATAGTCATCTGGCCAACACCTGTTCCCAGCCCACTTTTCCTTTCTCTCTGCCTCCAAGTTTATATCCACTCATCTTTTCCCTCATTTCCACCAACCACTGTTCACAAACAACGCTGCTCTCTCCCACCCCTGCTCCTTCCAGGGCAGCGCTCCATCAGTTTTACCCTCTCTCGTCACTGGCTCCTTTCTACCTGCAAACCTGCTCAAGCTAGTACCCGTGTATCCGCAAGTGACGAAACTCCATCGCACACTGGTTTGGATCCAAAAGGGATTTTATTACATCACATGACAAAAAAGATCATGGGTGCCTCTGGCTTCAGTTAAAACAAGAACTAAATATTCAAATCATATCTTTTGGGAATCTGTTCCATCCCCTGGTTCTGCTTTTCCCTACTGGCCTCATTCTGTGGTCAACACTCTTCGAAAACCGGAGAAGTATTTGCTGACAATGCCAAGCACACACCTCGTTAGCTTAGCATTCCAGCACAAAGAGCTTCTCCTGTCCAATAATTCCTTCAAAAGTCCCTTTGTTAGCTCGGGTTTGTCCAGAAAAGGGCACATGCCCCCATGGAGCCACTTACTAAGGCCCGGGCAGGGAAATAGCAGTGACAGAGTCCGAGCTGCCTGCCCTTGGATGGAGCTGGGGTAAGATTGGTCTACCTCAGTGGTTCTCAAGTGCGGCAATTGAGGAGGTGACCTTCTGTATCTGCTGTGAATTGCTCTGTCAGTGTGTTCACTTGTCCTCAGTTTCACAACGGTCCATTTGAAATGAGTCATCTTGAAAGTAAAACTGGTCATCATGGATATGAGTTTTTCATTGGCCACATTCAGTTTCTTGGGTACAGGGGCAAAATAATGAAGAATTTACTCTAACAGAGATTGTTGTTGTCTGATGCAGTGATTTTCAACTAGTGTACCACATAAGGCACACTGGTGTGCTGCAATAATTTTTTTAAACATGTAATACCTGACTATTGAGTCAGGAGCATTGACCTCTTTTCCCTTAGATTGTCAAATAAAAATATGACAACTCTCAACACAACAAAAGCTGTCCAGTGTGAATGAATCAAAGTTATAACTATTCTTTTGTCAGATCTACAAAAATACACTTTTTGGTGTCCTGCCGAATTTTAGTGATTAGTTTTTATGCACCATGGAATGAACAACATTGAAATTCACTGGTCTAATGAAGATAATAAAGTGACAGAAGGACAAGGGAGGTGAGGTTGTATGCGAGATAGTGATTATAATGATGGACCATGGAGTTTAACCAGTTAAGGCTGAAAGTGAGGACACTAAGGAGATCTGAGACTGAAAGATGGTGGTGAAATCAATATGTTGTAGGTACTGAGAAATATAAAAATGGTTGGGGTCAGGGCAAAGTAGAAGGACAGGATTAGTGGTTGGACAGTGGGACGGTCAAAACTCTGGGGAGTTGTAGCTTAATGAGGACAAGATCTAAGGTACTTCCATGGGCATAAGTGGCAGAGTGGAGTGAAGGACAAGATCATTGGCAGAGAAGATCAAGTCATTGAAAAGCCAGGTATTTGACAATAAAATTACTATGAATATCGAATCACTGAGGACTATGAATGCAGTAAGAGTGGAATAGGTTGCTAGGAGCTAAAACCTTCAAGGAATGAAAGGAGAAAGCAGATACGAGGAAATTAGTGCAAAAGAAGTGTTAATGAGTGCTGTATTCTGATAGCACGTGATATAAGGCTCTGAAATTGACTCTTCTATTCCCTTTTCATCAGCCTACTAGATCTAGCTTCTTCTTCCATTGCTCTGTTGAAAACAAATTGAAAGGATGATAACATATCCTTAAGAAAATAGTATTGGGTATACTAAGAAGGAGGTGCAACAAGTGATATGATCAAAGTAGGTATTTCTTGCAGGAGAGTCTTGGGAAAGAGACTTGAAGACTAATGGAAAACAAGAAACACATCTGGCATTTAGAACGCTGTCCTTTCACAGCTGGTGAGGGTTGAGGTTGAAACTTGACTCAAAGTGTCTAATGAAGTAAGACCATGTCCTGGAATCTTTATGTGAGCTAAGGCTATGAATGCGGAGTTATACAGGTTTGCTGGACTGTGGGGTCTGCATTTGTGAAGTTGCACTAAGTAGAGACTAGATTTTCACCTCGAGTGTCTTTACTCCATCATGAGTTATAGCTAGGCATGAAGGAGTTATTTGCTCCAATATCTTCTCAACTCTCTGCCCACGCCCTCTCTACAGCACTTAATATTTGGAATGTCTTCACTCTCCACACAACTCATTCCAACTCTTGTGTTAGAAACAACCGACTCTTGTTCCTACTAATATTTTTATTCTTTTTAAATTTATTAACTAACATTTGTTAAAAATATAACATATAAAGTTCAGGCATACATTATAATACAACATCTTTATACTCAATTGTGTGTTAATCGCCCAAAGTCTCATTTCCTTCCCTTACCGTATATCTGACCCCCTTTACTCTCTTAGCCCTCTCTTCATTCCTCTTCCCCACCAGTAACCACCATTTGTTGTCTGTATCGATGAGTTTGTGTTTTTGTTGTTCTTTTGTTGCTTTCTGTTGTATAAACCACATATGAGGGGAATCAGACAGTTCTTGTCCTTTTTCTGTCTGCATTATTTCACTTAGGATTCTACTATGGGTCAAGATCTACCCATGTTGTCACAAACATCAGTACTTTATCTTTTTGTAAGGGCTGAGTAGTATTCCACTGTATACATGTGCCACATCTTCTTTGTTCAATTGTCAAAGGACACTTAGGTTGTTTCCATGTCTTAGCTATTCTAAATAATGCTGCAGTGAACATAGGGGTAAATATATTTTTATGAATAAGTATTTTCAAATGTTTCGGGTAAGTACTCAGTAGAGGGTCATGTGGTAGTTCTATCCTTACTTTTTTTGAAGAACCTCCACACTGTTTTCCATAGCAGCTACACTAAATTACTTTCCCACCAGCAGTCTACAACCGTTCGTTTTTCTCCACATCCTCTCCAGCACTTATTATTTATTGTTATATTGATAATAGCCATTCTAGCAGATGTAAAGGGGGTATCTCATTGTGGTTTTGATTTGCATTTCCCTTATAATCAGTGATATTGAACATTTTTCATACGTCTGTTTGCCATCTGTATGTTTTCCTTGGAAACATGTCTTCCTAAGTCCTCTGCCCATTGTTTAATCAGATTGTTTTATTATTGTTGTTGTTGACTGTATATATTTTGGTATTGGCCCCTTATTAGAGGTATCATTTGCAAATACCTTGTCCCATTTAATTGGTTCCTTTTTTGCTTTGTTGACATTTGTTTTGATGTGCCAAAGTTTTTCAATTTGAAGCAGTCCCAGTCATTTATTTTTGCTTTTACTTCCTTTGCCTTTGGGGTCAAGTTCACAAAACCCCTCTAAGACCAAAGTCCATACACTTAATGCCTATTATTTTCTATGCATTTTATTGTTTCAGGTTATACATTTAAGTCTCTAATCCATTTAGAGTTTATTTTTGTATATGGTATAAGATAGTAGTATAGTTTCCTTTTTTTGCATATGGCTGTCAAATTTTCCCAACACCATTTATTGAAGAGACTTTCCTTTCTTCATTTTATATTCTTGCCTGTTTTGTCAAAGATGAGTTGTCCATATATGTGTGGGTACATTTCTGGGTTTTTTATTCTATTTCATTGTTCTATGTGTCTGTTTTTCTGCTAATATCATACTGTTTTGATAGTTTAAAGTCCAGAAGTATGATACCTCTGGCTTTATTTATTTTTTCTCAGGATTGCTTTAGCTATTAGGTGATCTTTAGTGGTTCTATAACAATATAATTATTGCTTTAGGTAATACAGACATTTTAACAATGTTGACTCTTACAATCTATGAACATAAAATATCTTTCCATTTCTTGGCGTCTTCTTCAATTTCTTTCAAAAAACATCTTGTAGTTTTCAGTGTACAGGTCATTCACCTCCTTTGTAATTTTATTCCGAAGTATTTTATTTTTTTGGTTTTGATTGTAAATGGGATTTTAAAAGTTTATTTCTCTTTCTGATATTTCATTGTTATTATATAGAAACATAACAATTTTTGTATATTGATTTTCTGTCAACTTTATTGGTTTATTGTGTCTAAGAGTTTTTTGGTGGACTGTTTAGGGTTTTCTATAGAGAGAATTATGTCATCTGAAAATAGTAACAGTTTACTTCTTCATTCTTAATTTGGATGCTTTTTATTTCTTTTCCTTGTCTAAGTGCTATGGCTAGGCCTCCAGGACCAGGTTAAATAACAGTGGTAAGAGTGGACATCCTACCTTTTTCCTGACTTTAGAGGAAAGCTATCAGTTTCTGTACTACTGAGTATAATGTTAGCTGAGGCTTTGCCATATTGGTCTTTATTATGTTGAGGTACTTTCCTTCTATACCCATCTTTAAAAATTTTCACCCAAGGATATATTTCCACAGATTTTTTTAGATAGAGTAGAAGGGAGGAAAGAAGAGAGAGAGAGAGAGAGAGAGAGAGAGAGAGAGAGCGAGAGAGAAACATCAATGTGAGAGACACACATCGATTGGTTGCCTCCCACACTACCCTGATTGGGTCCAGGGATCAAACCTGCAATTGAAGTACATGCCCTTGACCAGGAATTGAACCCATGACTCTTTGGTCTGTGGGGTGATGCTCTAACCACTAAACCACACCAGCCAGGGTCCCATTTTATTAAGTGTTTTTTCATTTACCATAAATGGATGTCGTATCTTAAGGATATTATATCTTATCAAATGCTTTTTATGTATTTAGTGATATGATTATATGATTTTTTATCCTTTATTTTGTTTATGTAGTGTATATCACCTTGATTGATTTGTGGATATTGAATTATCCTTGCATCCCTGGAGTGAACCCTACTTGTTCATGCTGTAGGATCCTTTAAATGTACTATTGTATCTCATTTGCAGTATTTTATTTAGAATTTTTCATCAATGTACATCAGAGATATTGGCCTATAATTTTTTTTTAGTGCGTGTGTGTCATCTTTGCCAGGTTTGATATCAAAGTAATGTTGGCTTCATAAAAGGAGTTTAGAACTATTCCCTTTTCTTCAATTTTTTAGAAGAGGCTGAGAAGAACTGGTGTTAGATCTTCGCAGTGAATCCATCTGTCCTTGGACTTTCGTTTGTTTTCTGTTTTATTAAATCCTCACCGGAGGATACTTTTTCCATTTATCTTCAGAGAGAGTGAGAGGGAGAAATAAAGAAAGAGAGAGACACACATCGTTTGGCTGCTGGACTTTTGTTTGTTTTCTGTTTTATTAAATCCTCACCGGAGGATACTTTTTCCATTTATCTTCAGAGAGAGTGAGAGGGAGAAATGAAGAAAGAGAGAGACACACATCGTTTGACTGCCTCCCGTGTGACCCCAACCAGGGCCAGGGACTAAACCGCTCCTGAGGTAAGTGCCCTTGACCAGAATCAAATGAACCTGCATCTCTTTGGTCTGTGGCCAACGCTCCAATCGCTGGGCCAAAACAGCCAGGGCGATGCGATGCTTCCAGGGTGATGCTTTTTTTTTGCATTATTATTATTATTATTATTATTATTATCTTTAGATAGAGCAGGAGGGAGAGAGAGAAACATCCATGTGAGAGAGACACATTAAGTGGTTGCCACCCACAGGACCCCAACTGGGCCAAGGACATACTGCAACCTAGGTACCTGCCCTTAGTGGAACCGAACCCAGGGCTCTCTGGTCCATGGACTGACGCTCTAACCGCTGAGCCAAACTGGCCAGGGCAATTCTTTGTATTTCTGAGTGTCCATTGTAACTACCAAGAAGGGTATATACTGATTTGGAGTCTGCTTTTTCCACTTACAAATGTAGCAGTTTCTCACACTGATATTTTTTTTTACACTACTTGCTGCATAGAATTCCATCCCTTAAGGTTACCTACCATCGAAATTCCTTAATACTTTGCTCGACACTTAGGGTTTATAATTTTTCCAAAATTCTACATTTTTGCTCATAGCTTTTATAATTGCTATGGGATAAACTCTAAGTGGAACTGGTAGTTTGAAAGCTATGTCCATTTTAAATCTTTTCAAGTATGGAATAGTTATGTGAAAAACTGCAATTTTGAGGGTTCTGGTCCCGTCAATATGTTTACTCACATTGGTTGATGTTTTTATTCTTTGTCAACTAATATGAAGAAAATGTCAATTCCTTTTATTTGCTCTGTAATGACCTTCATGTTACTCTTTTTTCCCCCCTTTATTAATTTGAGAGAGAGAGAGAAACATCAATGAGAGAGAACATCGATTGGCCGCCTTCTGCACGTCCCCCACTGGGGAGTTGGCCCACAGTCTGGGCATGTACCCTGACTGGGAATCAAACCAGCGAGCTCTTGGTGCATGGGTCAACACTCAACCACTGAGCCACACTGGCCAGACTCATGTTACTCTTTTTAAAAAACTAATCATACAGGTTACTCACTCTACAAAAAAAAAAAAAGAAAAGAAAAGAAAGAAAATCTTGCTCATGCTTAATTTTTTAGCATTGTTTGAGAGATTGTTTAACCAGAAAAGTTCACCCTATCTACTTCACTTAACCAATTCCTAACCGTCCTAATGCTAATGACATCCAGGGCTCCCAAGAATTTGCCATCCTTGTCGCTACCTTTTTCAAGCGACAATGTGTATTTCGTCTTCAATAAAACATTTGGTTCTAAACAGCAAGGGCCCCAAAGGTTGAGGCCGAGTATGCTTAATGCCACAGAGTTTAATAATTTACCTTCCCAGGGGTCCTCTCAAGGGAGTAGAGGCAGAGTCATTTACATTGGGGTTAGGGGTGCGGTGGCTAAACCATCTTGGTGATTTTTAAATCTAGCAGGCTTTGGTGGTATTCAATAGCAGACATGCAACCACAGAAATCTGTTATTGTCCCTAATTATGCCTGATTAATGCCAAATTTGAGCAAGGGCCCTGGCACTACTGACACTCTGGAGGCCCCAGGACAAAAGTGGAACCCGAGTGGTGCTGGGCATCAGGCGACCCACTGTCTAGGCTCTGGGTTTCTGTTTTCAGGTCGATGTGCTTTATTCTTATATCTGGCGTTCCAGTTCCAGAAAAGACACGATGATTACTCTGCCAGCTCCTTTCCTTTCAGAGCCGCCAACAGACCCAGGTGGGTTAGAACCCATCAAGGGACAAGCCACATTCCCTCCAGCGCCCCGCCTTTCTACTCTGGGGTTGGCCCCACCCAGCCTTGCACCCCGCGGGTCACGCCCACCTGAGGTTACTTAACTCTGTGAGTCTAGCGATTGTTGCGTCTGGTGTCCGCACTCAAAACGGTAAATAAATGCTCACTGTCACCCAGGTTTCCCTCTGATCTCCCAGAAAATGACGGCGTCTTGCGAGCCGCGCAGGGCACCTCCCCGCCGCCCCGAGAGCCCCTTTTCTTCTTGGTGCTTCGTGGGGATAATTTTGGTGGCCCTAGTGCTCCGTTTACCCACATCCTTAGGTAGGAGCCCGGAGAGGGTGTGCGCTCCGGAGGCGGACTGAAGCGGGTCGGGGAGCAGGCAGACCCGAGCCGAGGGTGGGTGGAATCTCTTGGGGGGTCGGGTTGGAGGCGCGGGGTCCGGTCGAGCCGGAGGTGCGGAGTTGGGGTAGAAGGCTTAGGCGCAGATCCTCAGGGTTGTGCTGTGGCGGATCCAGGACGGTGGGTCCTGTAGAGCCCCAGCGGTGAAGGTTGCTGGGGGGGGGGGGGGGGGGGAAGGGGGGGAGGCTGAGCCTTGCGGGGTGCTGGGCACCGGGTGCTGCCGGGTTTTGCCCGGGGTGAAGGTCTGTGTCCAGCAAAAGCTTGCAGGTGTTTGTGGACTGAGTCAAGCAGGATGGGAAGCCTTCGCGTGCGCTGAAGGTGAGGGCTTGCTCTCGAGCGCCCAGGTGCGTGGGGGTGTGGCTGGGGCCCGTGCTGTGCCCGTGGGGACTGTTTGCGCTGTTTCCTAGGTGTGGCGATGCCTAGGTAAGTGGAGAGTTTGTACCCGGCTGTGTTGGGCTGGGGGAGCCGAGGCCGGTGTTTCCAGATGTGCGCTTTGTGGAAGTGTCCAGGCCAGCGGTGCAGGGCGTGGGGCAAGGAAGCCCACTGCTTGCTTCGTATGGGGGCTGGGGAGCGCGTGTTGTGCGCAGAGTCCTTGAGCGAGAGCTAAGCCTGGGTCCTGGGATTTCCACGGATTGGGAAGGGCGCACAGAGCTTTTTGTGCATAAAGGTAACAGGCTCATTGCTGCCCCAAAATCTTATTGGTAGTGGTTTGCAGGCTGTTGCTTTAAAACAACAAACATGAAGTCACCTTCCTGTCTCTATCCCATGTAGAAAATATCCAATCATTTCTGTTACCAAATGTCTTTGGGGCAACGTTTTGTTTTTCATTAGATTGGGTCCTGTTTAGGGAAGATCCTAAGCGACCTAAAAAGCATTGATTTTGCTCACATACACAGTCTCAGAGAGAGCAGGCAGACAGCTTGGGGAGGGGGGAGCGGTAGAGGGATTGAGCAAAAAGGAAAACAAAGAGGGGACTAATGGACATCACAACAGGTGGTTGGGGGGGGGGTTGGGGGAAAGAGGGCATAGAGGGGATAAACCACTATGAAAAAAATTAAAATAAATAAACAACATTGGTAGCTAAACCTAGTGAGAAATGAGAATCGTAAAGAAATGAACAGTAAGTTATGGTAATATGGTTTTCTCTACAGCTCATAAACTAAAAGCTGAAGGCAATCCTCTAAGCTTGATCTCTGTGGTTGTGGTGGTTGTTGTTGTTGTTGTTGTTGTTGTTGTTGTTGTTTTAGAGAGAGAGAGGAAGGGAGAGAAGGGAGAGAGAGAATCATATTTGTGAAAGGGGAATCAAACCCCGACCTCTCAGTGCATGGGAGGACGGATGCTCGCTCCACTGAGCCACACTAGCCAGGCAGGACTCTTTCCTGTATATGCTTTCAAGATAGTTACTGAAGTTGAAGGCATAAAACAAAGGGTACTTGCATAATTTAATCACAGACATGCTGTTATGTGATTTCTTTCTTGATGGTTCCAGGAAATTCTAGAATGAGGTTATGCATTTGTATCTGAACAGAATTATATAGAATTTCTAGCTCATATTTGTTTTCCTATTGTAAGTGGGAATGTCTAGTTCAGTGTATTCAGTAAATGTTAATAAAACTCACCTGTAGCCCTGGCTGGTTTGGCTGAGCGATTAGAGCTTTGGCCTGAGGTCCGGAGAGACTGGGGTTCTGTTCCCGCTAGGGGCACGTACCTCAGTTGCAGTTTTTCCCCAGCCCTGGTTGGGTCGTGTGGGTGGCAACCACTCCATGTGTCCCTTTCACATTAATGTCTCTCTCTCTCTCCCTCCCTCCCTCCCACTATATCTGAACAAAAAATGGAAAAATGTCCTTGGGTGAGGATTAAAAAAACAAAAAACAAAACTCACCTCTATATTAATCCTCTTTTAAACAATGCTGTTCATTGCTAGGGCTTTGGGGTTGCTTTTTGCTTTTGTTTGTCTTGGGCAGTTTGAGGAACATTCAGATAGCAAGGTCAGCACAGCAGAAATCTTGAAAACACTTTGTGAGAAGGTATATCCTAGGGCATGATGGAAATGAAATGTTGGACTGTATATAGAATTTTAGAATTTAGAATATGATAAAAAAGAAAAGTAAAATCAAACTTCTTTCGGATTCTCCTGACTGGTCTCACAATCTGCAGTGAGACCAATTCAGGGAGTAAGAGAGGAAAGGTTCCTCACAGAACAAAATAAATCTACTTTCTCCTTAGGTCCTTAACCGTACAGGAGAGGCCTCCGCATTCTTTTGGCCTGATATGTCTCCATCATATTATTTTACACAATAGTTCTAACACATGCTAGGCTTTCCAGCCCACAGATAATTAAAAGAAGAGGAATTACTGAAATTAAAATGGCACTAGGAAGAAAAATGACTTCTTAGTAGAGAAGTGAGTTTTGAAATGAGTTTAGAAAATAATAGGGAATGATGCCTAACTATATACATATATCTTTAAGACCTAAAATACTGATTTTTGTCCCTTAAATTTACTGTTGAATAAAAATTTAGCTCATTCCCCAACAAACCAAAAGCTAATAGAAAGCTAATAGAATGTTCATGGAAGCAAGTGCAACACATCATCCACCACCACCACTTAGGTTAAAGCAAGGAACAGACTTGGCCAGTTTGGCTCAGCAGTTAGAGCGCTGGCCCGCGGACCAATGAGTCGTGGGTTCGATTCCAGTCAAGGGCACTACCTCAGTTGCGGTTCATCCCGGGTGGGTCATGTGACCCAGAGGCAACTAGTTGGTGTGGCTCTATCACATCTACGGTTCTTTCTCTCTCTCTCCCCCTCCCACTCTATTTAATAAGTAGAAAAATATCCTTGGATAAGGAATAAAAAAAAAAAAAAAGCAGGGAACAATTTATTTAAAATCTTACTAAGGACCTTTCCATTTATTCTGTACTATCTACCTTGCTGCCAGGCCACAGTCCCGGCTAGTCGAGGAGATTAAATATTTTATTTTTATGTTCTTATTTTCTTATTTTTAGGTAACTGTGGTAAACCACCGGAGTACAAGTCTATGCAGTTAAATGGCACCCCTAAAACTTCATATTTACCTGGGGAGAAAATATTTTTTGAGTGTAAACCAGGATACTATTACTCAAATGATTATCCCCTCAGTACCTTTTGTGACCAAAGTAACATATGGTTTCTTATCGATGAAGCTTGTCACAGTAAGTAAACAAAACCTTTTTATTGTATGTGTGCTTGCTCTAGTGTTTTGGGTTGTTTATTTGTTGTTGTTTTTACATATTTTTTGGTTCATTTTCTACTATGACAGTGATGAGTTTCTCATGTAAAACTAGGTTTTAGATAGCAACATTTTTAGGTTTCTACAAATCTCCCGGGAATTTCTTTGAAAGCAGTTAGTTGCCTGAGTAAATGTGAATTTTACGTTTTCTCTTGTAACAGTTAACGCAAGAAAATAATATTGCATAACTTGAAAAGATCTGTGTGGAATTTTGATTTTTTGAAATACCTGTTTTGAAATCTGTATAAAAATGAATTTGAAAATTTTCTCTTAGGAAAAAAATGTCCAACTCCAATTGTCCCAAATGGCGAAACATTTGACCCACAAAAGGGCTTTGAATTTGCTAAAGAAGCTCACTTTTATTGTAATTACGGGTAAGTTGCTGCTTAGAGAAAAGAAGGTAAAGGTTACTGATTCCACATTGTTTTCCTTCTCTTCTTCAGCATTCGCATAATGATGATGTCAACTTGCTTTCTGTGTGACAAGGTTTACTTGGGCTTTTTATGGAGACTGAAAACATATGTGCTCAATAGGCAGACATTTAGATGGAAGGAAAGCCAAATTACATAACCCTTGCTATAAGTAACAATAAGCTTAATGTAAGCATCACAAATGTAGTAACTATGGTGACTTTGTCCTTGACAACAAAGTGCACACTATTTTAAAAAAGGAAACAATTCTCAGAGTTGAAGGAGGGCTCACAGAAATGTTGTGTTGTTTCAGTTCTCTTCTTCCATACATATTTGCTGTCTGGTGTTCTGTCCTTTATTGTGAGTGGGGTATTGAGATCTCTAACTCTTATTGTAGAAATGCTGTCACGTAGAAATGTGCATCTCCTTTCGATCTGTTTGCTTCATATATTTTGATGAATCAGCAAGGTGTCAAAATATTTATAACTCATATCTGCTTATTATATATATGTACCTTTTAAAAATAATATTTAAAGTCCTTTGTTTCTTGTAACCTTGTTTGATTTTAAGCCTCTTTTATTTGATATTAGTATAGTCACCCCTGCTCTTTAGGGGACACTGTTTGAATGGAATATCTGGATCTCGAGTGAGTTTCTTATAGACAACGCACAGTAGGGTCATGTGTTTCTGTCCATTCTGCCAACCTCTTTGTTTTGATTAGAGCATTAGTCATTTAAATGTAAACTAATTAGTGACAAGGTGGGACTGCTGCATTTGTGGTATTTGTTTTTTATATGCCTGATAGCTTTTGGAGTTCATTCCTGCATTACTGTCTTCCTTTTTCGTTAGTCATCTTTTTGTAATGAAATGTTTAAATTCCTTTCTCATTTCCTTTTGTATATTCTTTTGCTGTTTTCTTTGTGGCTATCATGGGGATTACATTTAAAACACTGAAGTTATATCAATCTAAATTAGAATTTATACCAGTTTAACACACAAAAACTTAACTCCTTTATAGCTTCACACCCATCCCATTTGGTTGTTACTGTCACAAAGTCACATCTTTATATATTGTGTGCCCCAAAGTATAAATTAATAGCTCTTTTAAGTGCATTATTTCTTAGCTTACATAGAAAACAAGATTTAGAGTTTAAAAAGTTACAATAACAGTTTTTGCACTAATAATTTTTTTCTTTAAATGTATTATCTTTTAAATTGTGAAGAAAACAAAATTACAGTTACAAACCATTGTAAAATAATTCAAGTTTTTATAATTGTCCATATATTTACCTTTAGTGAGATGTTTATTTCTCCATATGTGTCAAAGTCACTTTCTAGTGTCCTTTTATTTGACCTTGGAGGACTCCCTTGAGAATTTCTTGCAGGGAAGTCCTAGTGGCCACAAATTCCCTCAGCTTTTGTTTACCTGGGACTGTTTTATTTCCCCTTTAACTTTTGAGGACAGTTTTGTCAGAGAGAGTATTTTTGGTTTAAAGTTTTTTGTTTTTTTTCTCTTTTAGCACTTTTAGTATATCAGCCCACTGTTTTCTGGGTTTGAAAATTTCTGATGATCTGCTGATTATCTTATTGAGGACCCCTTGTATGTAATAATTTAGTCTCTCTTCCTAGTTTCAAGATTCTCTCTTTCTTTTTGGTTTTTGAACCATTGATTACAGTAGTGGTCCTTATGTATCCATGGGGGTATTGTTTCCAGCATCCCCCATCTCCCTGTGAATACCAATCCAAGTCCCTTATATAAAAGGGTATAGTATTTGCATATAACCTACAGACATCCTCCT
The DNA here is from genome assembly GCF_014108415.1 of Molossus molossus. NCBI lineage: Eukaryota > Metazoa > Chordata > Mammalia > Chiroptera > Molossidae > Molossus > Molossus molossus. The sequence continues at coordinate 33,498,988 of NW_023425356.1, forward strand.
GTATACTTTAAACCACCTCTAAATTACTTATAATACCTAATACAATGTAAATGCTATATAAATAGTTGTGACACTGTATTGTTTATGGAATAATGACAAGAAAAAAATCTGTACTTTTTTTTAAAGAATATTTTCAATTCTTGGTTGGTTAAATTTATAGATGTGAAACATGCAGGTTTGGAAAGTCAACAGTATTGTGTCTTAGTGTGGGTCACTTTGAAATCATTTTACCTGGAGGTCATTGAACTCTTGAATATTTATATTCATGTCTATTATCAAATTTGTGAGAACTCCTTTTGAGATTCTTACAATGTACATGTTAGGCCACTTGATGGTATTCCACAGGTTCCTTAAGCTCTATTCAACTCTATTCACTCTTTTTTTTTTCTGTTCTTCAGACAGAATAATTTTTGTTGTCCTAAATTGATGTTCACTGATTCATTCTTCTGCCTACTCAAATCTGCCTTTAATACCTCTAGTGAAATTTTTCATAGCAGTTGTACTTTTGAGCTCCAGAATTTCTTTTCTATCTTCTTATTAATATTTCAATTTTGTTCACACATCAATTTCTTGACTTTCTCCACTAGTTCATTTAGTTCTTTGAATATCTTTAAGAGTTATTTTGAAGTCTTTATCTAGTAAATCTGCCATCATGACATTATCAGGGACAGTTTTTGTTGATTATTTTTTTCAATGTACCATACATTCCTAGTTCTTTGTATGCTTTGTGATTTTTTTTTTTTTTGAATATTGCATACTTAAATCTAATAATGTGGTAACTCTAGAAATCAGCTTCTTCACCTGCCTTGGACTTTGCTGTTTTTTTGTTATTGTTTTTGTATTTGTGATTGTTGTTGGGTGTCTCTGTGCTGAGGATCAGCCTGAGATGTAAACTGGAGGTCTTCTCAGGTTGTTTCTGAGCTTTTCCCTGAGCACATGCACTCAATTATGGAGAAAATGAGTTGAGCCTTCATGGGAAAGACAACTGAAACTTTGAACAAGCAGTTTCATTGACTATTTTTTAATTTGATCAAGTAAAGATAATGCAACTTTCATTTAATAGTTATATAAGGAGAGACTGCTAAAGCATTTGGAGGGGTAACAAACATTTCAGACACAGATTTTTCTCATAGAAATTGTAGCCTTTCTGAGAAACACAATATAAACAGAGAAATGTCAAGGCAAAATAGGAAAGGAGAAGTACCAATTCATGATTAGTACAAGGAGAATCCAGAAGGAGAGAGTGCTGTGAATTTAAATAATTGGAGAAGATTTCATCAAGTAGTGTGCCTAAGCTATTCCTAGAAACGTAATCTGATTTAAAGAATACATGCATACCTCAATGTATTGTGCTTTGCTTTATTGCACTTCACATGTATTGCATTTTCATCAACATCCAGGCATAACCCCCCACCAACAAAAAAAGTTACAACTCAGCTGAAGGCTCAAATGATGATTAGCATTTTTTGATTTAGGTATATACATTGTTTCTTTTAAAAAAAATTTTTTTTAATTGATTATAGAGAGAGAGGAAGGGAGCGGGAGAGAGATAGAGACATAGATGAGAGAGAACATTGATTGGCCACCTCCTGTGTGCCCCACACTGGGGATCAAGCCTAAAACCTGGGCATTGCCCTGACTGGAAATCAAACCAGCGACTTTTTGGTGCATGGGATTGATGCTCAACCACTGAGCCACACCAGCCAAGCTATACATTGTTTCTTTAGACACAATGGGATTGCACACTTAATAGACTACAGTATATAAATATAACTGGTCAACCAAAAAATTTGTATGACTCAATTTCTTGTGATATTCACTTTATTGTGGTAGTCTGGAACTGAACCTGTGATATTTCTGAAGTCTGCCAGTATTAATAAGAGCTGAATAAAACTTACCTAGTAGTGCTCACTTTGTGCCAGATACTAACTCATCTAATACTGAAAACAAAAACAAAAAACCATAAGATATATACTGTTATCTCCTTTTTATAGATGAAGAAAGTGAAAAAGAGAAACATTGAGGGACTTATCCAAACTCACGTTCAAGTCAGTGGTGGAGCTGGGACTTGAATCCAGTCAGACAAACTCTAGGTCCTGATGTCTGTACTCAGTTGTTGTATGACTGAGCAGAATGGAAGGAACAAAGTCATAGAAATTAATGTGTATCTGATTGCCAGAGATAGCAAAGAGGCCAGACTGACAGGCATGACAGATTTATTTAGATATCTTTGCTCTTGGCCGATATGTATTCAGATGCAGAAACTATTTAATTAAATTCCAGATTTGGTTAGCACATTGATTATATTGTGCCATTTAAGAAAATTCCCCCTCAAATTACTGTAGTACAGAAGACAATATATGAAATTTTCCTCTTTATTATGTACATCTTGTTAACTGGTAAAGAAAATAATAACCTTTTTTTTTTTTTTTCATTTAGTTATTACTTAAAAGGTGAACAAATTCTAACTTGTATACTTTCTGGAGACACAGTGAATTGGGACCATGATATCCCCACATGTGAAAGTAAGTAAATTTTTACTTTAGAATTCTAAGTATTTTTGGCCTTGGGATCCACTTATGCTGTTTTGTTTTGTTTTGTTTTTTGTTTTTTAAATCAAAGTATAGTTGACATAAAATAGTATGTTAGTTTCAGGTGTACAACATAGTGATTCAACATTTATGTGCCTTACAATGTAATCACTACAATAAGTCTGGTAACCATTTGTCACCATACAAATTTATCACATTGCTATTGAATATATTCTCTGTGATGTACATTACATCCTGGTGAGTTATTTATTTTAAAACTGGAAGTCTGTACCTCTTATTCCCCTTTTCCTTCTTTACCCATCCTCCCAGCCCCCTTTACTCTGCCACCATCAGTTTGTTCTCTGTATCTATGAGTTCATTTCTGTTTTGCTTGGTTTGTTTTCTTATTTTAAGATTCCACATATAAGTGAAATCCTATAGTATTCGCTTTCTCTATCTGACTTATTTCACTTAGCATAATACGCTATAGGTCAATCAATATTGTTGCAAATGACAAGATTTCATTCTTCTTTATGGCTTAATAATATTCCATTGTATATGATTGTATATTTGTATGTTATAGCAATGTATACATACATATATAGATATATATATTATCTTTTTAATCTATTCATCTATTGATAGAAACCTAGGTTGTTTCTATACCTTGGCTATTATAAATAATGCTGCAATGAACCTAGGATTGTACGTATATTTTTAAACTAGTGTTTTTGTGCAGACTGGTGCAGCCACTATGGAAAACAATTTGGTGCTTTCTCAAAAAATTAAAAATGGAATTGCCAATGGACCCAGTGATTTCACTTCTAGGAATATATCATAAGAAGCCTGATGCATCAATCAGAAAGAATATATGCACCCCTATGTTCTTGGCAGCGCTGTTTATAATGCAACATCTGGAAACAGCCCATGTGCCCATCAGTCGATGAGTGGATAAAAAGGTTGTGGTCTACTTACACAATGGAATACTATGCAGCTATAAGAAAGATCTCTTACCCTTTGAGATGACCTGAAGGGACCTGGAGAGTATTACACTAAGCAAAATAAGCCAGTCAAAGAAAGACAAGTACTACATGATCTCACTTATTTGTGGAACACAATGAACAAAATAAGCTGTCGACCAAAAGAGATCCAGAATCATGGAAGTAGGGAACAGACTGATAAATCTCAGAGGGATGGCGCGGGGTGGGGGGAGGGGGGGGGAGGAGCGGGAAGAGATAAACCAAAGAACTTATATGCATATATGCACAACCAATTGACGTGGACACTAGGCTGGGAAAGGCAGGAGGGGGGTGGGAGCAGGAAAGAGGGAGTCAATGGGGACAAAAGGGAGACATCTGTAATACTTTTAACAATAAAAATAAATAAACTAGTGTTTTTGTTTCCTTCTGAAAAATACCCACAAGTGGAATTGTGGGATTGTATGATACTTCTATTTTTAATATTTTGAGGGAACTCCCAACTGTTTCCCATAGTGGCTGCACCAATTTACAGCCTCACTAACAGTGCAAGAGGGCTCCCTTTTCTCCACGTTCCTGCCGACACTGTTGTTTATCCTTTATGTTTTTAATTAACAAAGATTCCAAGAGCTTTGCTTTATGTGGGTTATGTTTACTGATATTCATTTATATTGAGATGAAAACCAAGGAGTTTCTAAAATAATTATTTATTAATTTATTTTTAACACAGTAAACTCAATGCATGTTAAAATATGCAATGTATTTTTTATAAAATAATTTTAAAATTTCCAAAACAGTCCTGGCCGGTTTGGCTTGGCAGTAGAGTGTCGCCCGCAGACCAATAAGTCCTGGGTTTGATTCCAGCCAAGGGCATGTACCTCAGTTGCGGTTTATCCCCAGTCTTGGTCGGGGTCATTTGGGAGGCAACAAGTCAATGTGCCCTCTCACATCAATGTTTCTCTCTCTCTCCCTTTCTCTTCCTCTCTCTCTACCTATAGATAAATGGAAAAATATCCTAGAGTGAGGGTGAAAATAAATAAATAAATAAATAAATAAACGAACGATTTCCAAAACACTTAGTGAGAATGGTAGCACTGTTTTACATTTTTATAATTTTGTTCAAAATCTAGACTAAAGAAGACACCTAGATTCAGTCTGTTGTGAAATAACACGATTTGTAGCTTCTGGAAATTTTCACTGTACACTCATAAAAATGAAAGTGAAAAAAGACAATATTTTAGTCTACTTGTGAACCAATGATTTAATAAGTGGTTATATTTATAAATTATAAAGCATTTTAAAACTAGCAGCGAATTTTATCTTTAATCACAAGCATTTTTCTCCTAAATTTTCAACAACTGTTATAATGACTAGAACAAAAGTTAGCATAGCCTTATAGATAGATATAGGTATTTCATGTAGGTATTTATTAAAAAAAAAATTTATTTTTACATGGTTTGACTTTGGGGTAATAACATTTTCTCATATAAACATTATAAATGGATATTGGATTCATAACTAGACCATAGAAATCATATGTTGATGAATTTATTGAAGAAAGTTCATAGGATTTTACGAAATGTTTTCTTAATCTTTCAACTTTTCTTCTTCTTTTCTTCTATTTTTAAGAGATTTTGTGTAAATCTCCTGGAAAAATAAATAATGGAAAACACACAAATAACTGGAGGGATGTATTTGAATTTAATGAATTAGTAACTTACAGTTGTGATCATTCAAAAGGAGCAGAAGAGTATTCACTTGTTGGAGAGAGCAAGCTTATCTGTTCTGGGCCTGGCAAATGGAGTAGTGACCCTCCTCAATGTAAAGGTAATTATATTTCCATTATTTCCTTCTTCGTTTGTAAATACTGTGGGAACACTTTGTAGGTAGTTTTACCCATAAGTAAACAGACAGTCATATTGCTACCTCCTCCTGTTAAATTGACTTGCAGTTTAAATTGATACATATCAAGTTGAATAAAAAATAGTTCTACTGCTTGGCTGGTGTGGCTCAGGGATTGAGCATTGACCCATGCACTTAGAGGTTGCCAGTTTGATTCCCAGCCAGGACACTGGACTGGGTTGCCGGCTCGATCCCTAGTGTGCAGGAGGCAGCCAGTCAATGTTGATATTTCTCTCTCATCAAGGTTTCTATCTCTCTCCCCCTCCCTTCCTCTCTCTCTAAAATCAATAAAAATATATTTTAAAAAATAGCTCTAGAATTCCTCTCCCACATGTCCTTGGCATTCTAGTTTATCTAAGGTGAACTACTATGTATATGTGTAAGTTCGGATTTTTTTTTTTTTGCTTGGAAGAACCAAAATCTGAACACACAACTGGCTTAAAAATAAGGAAGTTTTTTTTTTTTTTTAATATTAAAATATCTGAGAGATAAAGCAATAGATAACGGTGGAATAAATGGTAAAAGACTGACTCTCATACTGAAAACAATGATAAATTCTACACACACACACATATTAAAAACAACATTTAAGGCACTAGAGAGTAACCAAAAGCTGGGAGACATTAAACAGGATTTTACTCTTGGAAGAAAGGGACCACTGAATAACAACAAAATATTTACCCTTTTCCCCAAATTCTTCCAAACTCATTACTGGATTGTGAAATCAATCTAGAAAGTCATGACCAGCATGGAAATACCAGAGTACACTAGTATGAAAGTCTAAGTATTAATTTTCAACTTTATCTCAGCCCTGCGTATTCATGTAATGGCTTACAGCCTGTATTTTGTTTTTTTATCTCTGGGTTGCACTCTAAAATTTTGGAAAACATGGCCCTAACTCCATTGGCCTTTCTATTTTTTGAACATCCCAGTTCATACATGTTGTTGCTGCTTGAGAACATTGTCTTGGCATATCTTTTCATGGCTAGCTTCTTCTCAACTTGTAGATTTCAGCTCAACTGTGTCTTTTTCACAGGAGTCTTTCCTGCATTTCTAAAAAGATGGAGTATTATAATCAGTCAGCATGGAACTTTTTAAAATCTCTAGAGCTAAAGAGTATCAAAAGTTGCATTTGAACTTACCCAGAATTTGTATCTAATAGACTTTTCTCGAAATGTGCAGTAGAAAAAAATGTATGGAACCAATAAACTATAATGACTGTTTGTTCTCGGTGGAAAGGGATTCAGATTTCTCTAAATCTGTTTACTTGGAATAAAGATGCATTTAAAAAGTTTTAAAAAATTAACACCTTTTCTTTCATTCCGCTTTGCACTATCTTTTTTTTTTTTTTTTTTCCTGGTACTATGTTAAAGCAACTTTCTATTAATTCTAGAATTTTTCTACTTCTTAGTGGTCCAGTGTGAACAGCCAGTAATCCAACATGGAAGACCACTATCAGAAATGAAAAAAATTTTTTCCTACCTAGATGAGGTTTTATTTGAATGCCTGAAGGGATTCTACCTTAGTGGCAGCAACCCAGTGTTCTGTGGTGGAAACAGTACTTGGGAGCCTGCGGTGCCAACATGTATTAAAGGTACATACTGGATCATTTTCCTTCTTGGTTTTTAAGGTTTCACATTAAATGTCAATGATACAGAATAATTGAAAAGAAGCAATTTTAGTAATCAACTATCTTGTATTCATATTTATGACAGATGTCTGACATAAAGCTCATATAGAATTTTGCTGTCATGCTCTTGTATGTGTTCACTCACAGCCTTTTAGCACGTTATGTACATCTCAACGGTATATAAATTTCTCTTGTTCAGTATTTTTATGTAAAAAAAATTGGTGAGCAACCATTTTTCAGGATAAAGGGAATCATGGGAATTTTTACCTAAATAAGTAAAGCATGAAAATAATAGTTTACATAAATGAAAAGAAAGTGAAAATTTCCAAGTGATCGATCCTACATTGTTTTTCAATGTCAAAACCTCTTATTTCAAGTCATTCAAATTTAGTAATGTCCTACTTATATTTTACAAAATCCTATAAATTAATGTTATTTCTACTCATTCATCACTTTTGGTAAGAAAAAGAGGAAGAACATATTTATAGCTGTTTTAGTTGTTATTCTTCATGATTCTAAAATTATTTGCCATAGTCCACAAACATAAACAGGTATGTAAGCTTGGGTAAGTTACTTACACTTCAAATGTATTTACTTAAATGTAAAATGATTTAATGCCTTTCTCACTGGTGATAATGAAGCTTAAATTGGTTGCACTTAAACCACTTAGCACCATGCCTGGCATATAGTAACCTCTCAAAGGAAGCTCATATATGACTTACAGCATCACTCCAGTTGGTATTACTGAAGAGGAAGGTTTGTGGTGTTTGTTCTCTAATACGCACGTTTTTAGTGTCACCAACTTTGCTATTTTCATTCATTTTAAAAGTGACCTGCTGACACAGTTGATGGTATCTTCCTGGTCCAGGACTGTTTCATTTCCCACACTGCACGTTTCATTCTTTCTGTGCAGTACCATTTCCCTGGGGAATTTCTGCTGTCTCTAGAACAAGACTGGCATTTTTACTGCCCCCACCCCCAACCCTCTCCACTTCATACAGTTCTTCTCTTTACTGGGCATTTCTCTTCGGCAACAGAAACTAAATTTTATCCCAACTTAAAGGCAGGAAAAGGTGTTTTTATAGAAATGAAATGGAGGACTTTTTGCATGGACCACTCATCAACTGCTCTGCTTAACACTTGAGAGATGATTTTGATATGGTGGAAGGAATTGTTTTCCTGTGCTGCTGTCTCTGGCTTCTCTTTGTTTTCAGCAGAAATAAGAGAGGAGGAGGAGTGGGAAGAGCATTAGCCTGGGTTCATCTCACTCAGGACCCTGGTTTGGTTCTGCTTACTCACAGAACATCATTTCTGAGGGCTGTAATTTCTTGTTGTTCGATGAGGGTGTTGAACTCAAATCTCAATCATTGGCTTTTAATTTGTGTATATATTTTCTTTCTTTTTTAAATTTTTATTTTTGTTACAGATGTTTCTCTTTTTTCCCTGGCACTGACACCCCCTCCCACTTCCACCCGCCCCCACCCCCAGCATTATTGTCTATGTCCTTGTTTACACACACATGCATAAAAGTTCTGTGGTTTATCTTTTTCCTTCCCCCCACATCCACCTCTCCTGAGGTTTGTCAATCTGCACCCCACTTCCATGTCTCTGGGTCTATTTTGTTCCTCAGCTCGTTTTGTTCTTTATATTCCACAAATAAGTGAGATCATGTGATATTTGTCTTTCTCTGATTGGCTTGTTTTGCTTAGGATAATACTCTCCAGGTCCCTCCATGTAGTCTCAAAAGATAAGAGATCTTTCTTTCTTACAGCTGCATAGTACTCCATTGTGTATATCTACCACTGCTTTTTTATCCACTCATCTATTGATGGACACCTGAGCTATTTCCAGATCTTAGCAATTGTAAATAGTGCTGCTATAAACAAAGGGGTACAAATATTCTTTCTGATTTGTTTCAGGCTTCTTAGGATATATTCCTAGAACTGGGATCACTGGATCAAATGGCAATTCAATGTTTTTTCTTTATCTTCACCCGAGGACATTTTTCCATTTTTTGTTCAGATAGAGTGGGAGAAAGAGAGAGACAGAGAGAAACATCAATGTGAAAGGGACACATCGAGTGGCTGCCACCCACACGACCAACCAGGGCCAGTACTGCAACCGAGGTACATGCCGATAGCGGGAACCAAACCTGGGTCTCTCTGGACCACAGGCGGATGCTCTATCAGCTAAGCCAAACTGGCCAGGGCTGGCAATTCAATTTTTAACTGTTTGAGGTAACACCATAGTGTTTTCCATAGTGGCTGTACCAGTCTACATTCCCACGAGCAGTGTACTAGAGTCCCCTTTTCTCCACACCCTTGCCAGCACTTGTTGTTTGATGATTTGTTGATGACAGCCATTCGGACAGGTGTGAGGTGATACCTCATTGTTGTTTTAATTTGCATCTCTCTGATGATTATTAGTGTGTTGAGCATTTTTTCATTTGTCTCTTGGCCATTTGTATGTCCTATTTGGAGAGGTGTCTATTTAGGCTCTCTGCCCATTTTTTAATTGGGTTCTTTGTCTTCCTTTTGTTGAGTTGTATGAGTACTCTGTATATTTTGGAAATTAGCCCCTTATCCGATGTATCATTGGCAATTATGCTCTCCCATATAATGGGTTTTCTTTCCACTTTCATGGTTGTTTCTTATGTTGTGCAAAAGCTTTTTAGTTTGATGTAGTCCCACGTGTTCATTTTTTCCTTTGTTTCTATTGCCTTAGGCATTGTATCAGTAAAAATTCTGTTGTGTGTGATGTCTGAAATTTTGTTGCCTGCATTTTCTTCTAGAATTTTTATGCATTCATTGGTCACATTTAAATCTTTTATCCATTTTGAGTTTATTTTTGTGTGTGGTATAAGTTGGTGATCTAGCTTCCTTTTTTTTTTTTTTTTTTTTGCATGTAGCTGTCCAATTTTCTTTGTGTATATCTTCTGTTGTCCTAATACTTTAAAGGATTGAGGGGAGTTATGCATGGAAACTGGCAAGTAGAACACCTTTTTATAATTCCTGTATACCTGGTACCCGACAGCCTCCTTGAATATGTGAGTTGACTGCTGTGAGATTTGCGGGGTGGGGAGAAGAGATGGTTTTCTGGTGGATTGATATATAGGGTTGCATGTGACGTTCATACTCTTTGGCCCATCCATGTTTACTCACATGGTCCTAGTGGGTATATGCACTGTGGGACACTGTGTTTATTGAGATGCTCTTTTGAAAGAGTGGACCATGAGGATTCATAAAGGATTTAAAGAACACTGATACTGTTTAATGTTTCAAAGAAGAGAGAAATGGTTGTGAGAAAAAGCTTATAAATAGAAAAATTTATATTTTTCTCTTTTAAAAATAAAAATTCCTCATGGTATTATTAATCAATTTTTATCATTAGAGAAGAACTATACAAAAAGGACTGATAGCAACATATAATGGTGACAATGTAGATCTGATTATGCTATAAAAAAAACTGTTCATGAAATATTCAGCAGAAGAGAAAAGGATACAAATTACTTGGTATGATACTACCTGGATGGTACATTTTAAATACATATATTTATTTTGAACACATCATATTTATGATTTATTATTCTAGGGTTTCCAGTATAAAATATAAAATTGTAGTGACTGAAACAAGCCAGTCAGAGAAAGACAAATATCACATGATCTCATTTATTTGTGGAATATAATGAACAAATCAAACTGATGAACAAAATGAACCCAGAGACATAGAAGGACGGTACAGACTGACAAACCTCAGAAGAGGGGGGTATGGGGGAGGGAAGAGATAAACCACAGAACTTATACGCATGTATGCATGGACATAGACAACAATGCTGGGGACGGGGGTGGGGGGAACGAGGGGAGGATGTCAATGGGGGGAAAGGGGAAACATCTGTAACAAATAAATTAATAAAAAAAATTTAAATAAAATAAAATAAAATAAAAATTGTAGTGACTATCCTTCCATATACATATATATTCAAGTACCTCTGTAATATATATACTTAGGTCATATACCTAGAAATAGAAATGAAAAGTTTGGAAAGTATGAGTATTTTTAATTTTGAGGAATAATTAATCTTTCTAAAAAATAAAATAAAATTAAATCTATAATTGTTATCGATAAAATTGATGAATGGAATAATTCTCTTTTCCAGATTTCAAGCCCCCACCTCCAATCAAGTCTTCAGTTTCAAAGTTTCCAGGTTCAGTAGCTCTTTATTCTCCTCTATTGCTAAGCACTTTGTAAGCTTATTGGTGAAAAGTCATGTATTGTTTTAATTTCTACTTGGATGTTAATTATTAATGAGGGTGAACCTTTTTGTCCACATATATTTATTCATGGCCTTTGTTCAGTTTTCTGTTAGGTTTCTAAAATGTTATTTTTCTTGATTGTAAAGACCTTTTCATATATAGTGAACAATTTTTAGTGTTTTTTTTTAACTTAATTTTACTAGTTCATTTTCTTTTAAGAATTTTATACTATATTGTTGGCTATAGATTCTTTTTTATAACTTTTATTCTTGGGTAGTATACAAATGTATTTTTGTAAATTTCAAATATTATTAAAGTATACAGAGCTAAAAATCAGTCCTTCATCTCTTTCTCTGGTCCACTGTCTTGAGTTAATCACTGTTAATAATTTAAGTGTCTCCCTGGCCGGTTTGGCTCAGCGGTTAGAGCGTCGGCCTGCGGTCCTGAGAGACCCGGGTTTGGTTCCCGCTAAGGGCGCGTACCTCGGTTGCAGTTTGTCTCCAGCCCTGGTCGGTTGTGCGGGTGGCAGCCACTCGATGTGTCCCTTTCACATCGATGTTTCTCTCTCTCTCTCTGTTCCTCTCTTTCCCCCCCCCCCCCACTCTACCTGAACAAAAAATGGAAAAATGTCCTCGGGTGAGGATAAAAAAATAAAAGATAATAATTTAAGTGTCTTTTTACCCATTTCTGGTGTACTTACACATATTTTGGCTTTTTTTTTTCCTTCATTTTTTTAAACCATAGATAGAATCATGCCGTTTATATTTCTCTAAACTGCTCACGTTTTACACTTACTATCTTAGATTGGGGTTGTAGTTAGATTTATTCTCATCCTTTTTAATGACAACTTCAACATATACCATATTTTACTTACCTGTTCTCCTATCAGTGGTCAGTTATATGTGCAGAAGTTTTACATTAAGAGATTGTTGAATATATCAATCTTTTCCCTAATGGCTATGAGTGTTGTGTCTTTATTATAAAAGCTTTAAGTTTCCAAATTATATACATTTCAACCATGTGTTCCAATTTGCGTTCTTTACATTTAAATTGTTGGTAAATCTCAAATTCACTGTGGAATATGGAATCAGATTGGGTTCTTCTCCACTTGACCCAACCCCATTCAGTGGCTAAGTAGCACCATGTATGGAATAAATTGTCTTCTCTCCAACTGTTTTATTGTGTATTAAATTCATAGGAGGTCTAGCCTCCTTTCTGTGCCCTTAACTCTATCTGATCCTGTGCCAGCATCACATTGTTTTTTTAATGTAGTACTATAAGATGTTTTAATATCTGGTAGAATACGTGCTGTTCAGAAGTATGCAGGCTACTCTTATGTTGATTTTTTCAGATCAACTTTTATTTAATTTTTTTTTTTTTACCATTTCCACCATTCTAATTGTACAATTCCATGATATTAAATGCATTTCATTGTTGTGTAACTATCACTACTATCTTTTTCCAAATTTTTCATCTTCCCAAACTGAAACTTGATACCCATTATACAGTAACTCCCTGTTCATAACCCTCCTCCCTGCCCCCTAACCTCTATTCTAAGTTCTCTATCTATCAATTTGACATGCTAGGTACTTCATAAAAATGGAATTTTACACTTGTGTTTTCTGTATGGCTTATTTCACATAGATACTCTTTTCAAGGTTTATCCATCTGAGAGTAGCATGTATCTGAACTTCCTTTTATGGCTGAAAATATGCCATTGTTTATATTTACCATATTTTGTTTATCCGTTCATCTGTTAATAATAGACTCTTGGATTGTTTTCACCTTTTGGCTATTCTGAATATATTTTCTGAATATTGGCATTCAAGTATCTGTTTGAGTCCCTGTTTTTAATTTTGAAGGTATTTGCCTAGGAGTAGAATTGCTGGGTTTTATGGTAATTCTGTGTTTGACTTTATGGAACAACCATACTGTCTTCCACAGCAGCTGCACCATTTTACATTCCCGCCAGCAATGCACAAAGTTCTACTTTCTCTGCCGTTTTGCCAACGCATGTTATATTCTGTGGCTTTCCTGTTTGTTCATTTTTTGTTTTTTCATAATAGTTATCCTAATACCTGGTAGGTAAAATATGTGAAGTAGTATTTCCTTGTGCTTTTTATATGCATTTCCGCGTTGATTAGTGATGTGCAGAGCATCTTTTCATGCGCTTATTTGCTATTTGTGTATGTTCTTTGGAGAAATGTCATTCAAGTCCTTTGCTCATTTTTTATTTGGTTTGAGATTTTTATTATTGATATTTAGGAGTTCATTATGTATTTTGGATGTTAATCTCTTATCAAGTGTATGATTTGCAGATGTTCCCTTGCATTCTGTGGGTTGACTTTCCACTCTCTTGATAGTGTTCTTTGACACTCAAAAATTTTTCAATTTGATTAAATCTAATTTATTTATTTTTCCTCTGTTGCCTGTGCTTTTGGTGTTACACCCAAGAAATCACTGCCACATTCAATATCATGAAGCTTGTCCTCTGTTTTCTTCTATGAGTTTAATAGTTTTAGCTCTTATACTTAGTTTTCATTCCTTTTGAGTTAATTTTTGTATGTGGTGTATGGTTATGGTCAAACTTCATTCTTTTGCTGTGGATTTCCAGTTTTCTAAGAACCATTTGTTGAAAAGACTACCCTTTCCCCACGGAATGGTCTTAGGCCATGGAATAGAGATTCTATTCCAACAGTCTGGATTTCTTTATGTCAGTGCCATTCTGTTTTGATTAGTGTAGCTTCGTAATCAGTTTTGAAATAAGGAAGCCTGAGTCCTCTCAACTTCACTCTTCTTTTTCAAGATTGCCTTGACTATTCCGAGTGCCTTAAGATTCCATATAAATTTTAGAGTGGTGATTTAATTCCTGCAAAAATCATCCTATGGGCTTTGATAGAGGTTGCTGTATTTACAGCTTAACAATATTAGGTCTTCTGATCCACGAACCAGGATATTGTTTTATTTATTTATGTCTTCTTAAATTGTTTCCACAATATTTTGTTGTTTTGTTGTATGTGCTTTTTACTTCTTTGGTTATACCAATGTATTTTGTTCTTTTTTGATGCTATAAATAGAATTGTTTCCTTCATTGCCTTTTTGGATTGTTTATTTTAGTGTATATAAATGCAACTCATTTTTGCATGTTGATTTTATGGCCTACAATTTTGCCAAATTAATGTATTAGTTCTATCTAGTTTGTGTGTGTGTGTGTGTGTGTGTGTGTGTGTGTGTAATTTTTAGTTTTTTCCATAAAAGATCTTGTCGTCTGTGAAGAGAGATGATTTTATTTTTTTATGTCAATTTTGATGCTTTTAATTTATTTTTTACCTAATTACTATGACCCAATTGCCAATATTATGTTAAATAGAAGTGGAAAATGTGGACATTCTATCTTGTACCGGATCTTAAGGGGACAACTTTCAGCATTTCATCATTGCCTAAGTTGTTAGCTTGGTTTTTAATAAATAAATGGACTTTATTATATCAAAGAGTGTTTCTATTCCAGATCAATTCTATTCCAAAAAAGTTCTAAATCATTTTTAATCCCTCCTCTTTTTATTTTTATTATTTATTTAAAAAATATTTTTCTTTATTGATATGAGAGAGAGGAAGGGAGAGGGAAAGAGAGATGGAAACATTGATGAGAGAGAACATCAATCAACTACTTCCTGCATGCCCCACATTGGGGATTTGTCCCGCAACCTGGGCATGTGCCCTGAGTAGAAATTGAACTGGAGACCTCTTGGTACATGGGTCCATGCTCAATCACTGAGCCACACTGGCCGGGTAGTACCTCCTCTTTTTAAAATTTTAGGTAGAATCATTTAATTCCAGGCTAATTTTAAGAATACATTAATGACCCAGATGATGTGGCTCAGTGGTTGAGCATTGACCCATGCATTGAAGTTGCCTCTTTGATTCTTGGTCAGGGCACATGCCCAGGTTGTTGACCAAATCCCCAGTGGGGGACATGCAGGAGGTGGCCAATTGATGTTTCTATCTCTCTCTCCCTCTTCTTCTCTCTCTAAAATCAATAAAGGGAAAAAAAAGAGAATACAGTAATGATAAAGTTGCCTGCTATCACAGAGTAGTGTCACAGGAAATGTCAGTGCACTGGAAGAAAAATATTGTTGACATTCAATATAAATTTTGAATACTTTATGACTCTATCTTTAATTAAAAACACTAGTAGAAATTAAAAGGAAACTATAAGCAATTTTATACAAATGCAAAAAATCAAAATCAATAATAGTCTTTCCTTTTTTTTTTCCTTATTTCCATTTTTTTCTAGGCTATTCCAATCTTTATGAACCATCAGTTGAAGAGATTATGGAAATAGGTATTAGTTTAGTTATTAATAATTATTTATTATGACACCTTAGAGTTCTACATTAATATGTTATGCTCCAATTATTTGTAGTTAGGGAAAAGACATGATGTCACAAATTATTCATAATAATTGACATTTATAGTTACTTTAGTATTGCAGATCTATAACAAATGTAAATGATACTGGGTGTAGACACTTGTAAGCAATTTTCTCTAATCTTGGGAATTCTAATTGTCCTATTAACCTTTACCAAATAACCTGGTGTGGTAAGTACAGCACAAAATAATGGCAAATGAGGTTCCTGTTAAGATCTGGAAACAGCCCAAGTGTCCATTAGTATCTGAGTGGATAAAAATGCTGTGGTACATTTACACAGTGGAATATTATGTTGCTGTGAAAAAGAAGGATCTCTTACCCTTTGAGACAGCATGGAGGGACCTGGAGAGTATTGTAGTAAGCAAAATAAGCCAGTCAGAGAAAGACAAGTATCACACAATCTCACTTATATGTGGAATCTAATGAACAAAATAAACTGATGAACAAAATGGGTCCAGAGAATGGAAGCAGGGAACAGACTGGCAAACCTCAGAGGGAAGGGAAAAGGGCAAGGGGGGTGTGAAGAGATAAACCAAAGAACTGATATGCATCAATGCACAACCAATGAACACAGACAATAGTAGTGAAGATAGGGATGGGGGGAGTGGAGAAGAGAGGATCAATGACGGGGGGGGGGAAGGGGAGACATCTGTAATACTTTCAACAATAAAGGTACATTAAAAAGAAAAATTGGCCCTGGCCAGTTTGGCTCAGCGGTTGAGCATCGGCCTGTGGACCAGAGAGTCCTGGGTTCAGTTCCTGCCAGGGGCACGTACCACAAAAAAAAAAAAAAAAAAGAAAGAAAAATTGAAAAGACAAAAGTGTTTAAATAGAGAGAGAGTTTCACAAAGCACATCCTATAGCCGGAATCCATTTGAAGTGTCCTGTGATCAAAATGACTTGGAAGTACTAGCAGTCACGCTAAAACTAGATTGATACTTTTTGCTGTAGTTGTTAGATGATCTGATCCAAAGTAAGATGCAGCTGCTATCTGGGACCCATGACATGCTCAATATCTTTAAAACTACTTTCATTTTTTTCTCAGAACCAGGAACTATTGCTCTAATTATTCTTACTATATGTAAGTATCTCAAACTTGAAAACCACTTAACTCAAAATATTACTGTGAAGAGGTGCATTATATTCTAATAAATTTTTAGTTTCTGTAGTTTTTTTAGCTTGAAACTAAGTAAATCAGTGTAGAAAAAAAACTGACCTTTCATATGATATAATACCTTTTGTTAGTAATTGTATATTCATTTTATTCTAAATGATCACAAAACCCTAAATAATACTTTTGTTTTCAAGATCATTAGTCACATGACTTGTCATCCAAAATATGCTTTGGATAATTTTATAAACTAAACAAAAACTCTTCTCTGACTTACTGTGGACTATTTAAGTGATTCTAGGGAATTGCATTTAGACAATGAAGAGTCCAAAGCAATATAAATATATCTGTGCTTAAATAAAATGCATTTTTGACCACTGAAATGTAACTGACAGTAGTTTCTTCTGCTAGAACATGAACCTTAGAAATTATTTTTCAAGTTACCTGTCATTTGTTTTCTCGTTTCCTATAGTTTTCGGCATTGCAGTAATTTGCACCTGTGTGTACAAATGTCTCCGCAGAAGGAAGAAAGGGTAAATTAAACACATTCCTTATAATTTACTGGTCCTTCCCACTCTTGATGTAGTTTTGTGTCGCTTTAGTTTTGTAGTCTGTGTTGCATGGGGTCTATTTCTAAAATGTACTACATTGTGTGCCATCCAAATTACATTTCTTTACTAAAATTATTTTCAGCTGCTTTTTAAAAATATTATTTATTTATTACTTTTTTTATTAATTTATTTGTGTTACAGATGTTTTACCTTTTCCCCCCATTGCAACCCTCCTCCCAATCCATACCCTGTCCCCAGCATTGTTGTCTATGTCCATTGATTATGTATACATGCATATAAGTTCTTTGGTTTATCTCTCCCCCCGCCATGCCCTCTTCTGAGGTTTGTCAGTCTGCACCCTACTTCTATGTCTCTGGGTCTATTTTGTTCATTAGTTTGTTTGGTTCATTATATTTCACAAATAAATGAGATCGTGTGATATTTGTCTTTCTCTGATTGGCTTGTTTCACTTACGATAATACCCTCCAGGTCCTTCCATGTCATCTCAAAGGATAAGGGATCTTTCTTTCTCACAGCTGCATAGTATCCCACTGTATAAATGTACCACAGCTTTTTTATCCACTCATCTATTGATGGACACTTAGGCTGTTTCCAGACCTTAGCAATTATAAATAGTGCTGCTATGAACATGGGGGTACATATATTCTTTCTGATTGGTGTTTCAGACTTCTTAGGGTATATTCCTAGAAGTGGGATCACTAGATCAAATGGCAATTCAATTTTTAATTTTTTGAGTTAACACCATAGTGTTTTCCATAGTGGCTGCACCAGTCTGCATTCCCACCAGCAGTGTACTAGAGTCCCCTTTTCTCACACCCTCGCCAACACTTGTTTGATATATGTTGATGGCAGCACAGGTGTGAAGTGATACCTCATTGTGTTTTAATTTGCATCTCTCTGATGATTAGTGTGTTGAGCATTTTTTCATATGTCTCTTGGCCATTTGTATGTCCTATTTGGAGAGGTGTCTATTTAGGTTCTCTGACCATTTTTTAATTAGGTTCTTTGTCTTCCTTTTGTTGGGTTGTATGAGTACTCTGTATATTTTGGAAATTAGCCCCTTATCTGATGTATCGTTGGCAATTATGCTCTCCCATATAGTGGGTTCCTTTTTCACTTTGATGGTTGTTTCTTTTGCTGTGTAGAAGCTTTTTTAGTTTGATAGAGTCCCATGTGTTCATTTTTTTCCTTTATTTCTATTGCCTTAGGTATTGTATCAATGAAAATTCCGCTGTGTGTGATGTCTGAGATTTTGTTGCCTACATTTTCTTCTAGAATTTTTTATGGATTCACAGGTCACATTTAATTCTTTTATCCATTTTGAGTTTATTTTTGTGTGTGGTATAAGTTGGTGATCTAGCTTCCTTTTTTTGCATGTAGCTGTCCAATTTTCTTTGTGTATATCTTTTGTTGTCCTAATACTTTAAAGGATTGAGGGGAGTTATGCATGTAACCTGGCAAGTAGAACACCTTTTTATAATTCCTGTATACCTGGTACCCGACAGCCTCCTTGAATATGTGAGTTGACTGCTGTGAGATTTGCGGGGTGGGGAGAAGAGATGGTTTTCTGGTGGATTGATATATAGGGTTGCATGTGACGTTCATACTCTTTGGTCCATCCATGTTTACTCACATGGTCCCAGTGGGTATATGCACTGTGGGACACTGTGTTTATTGAGATGCTCTTTTGAAAGAGTTGACCATGAGGATTCATAAAGGATTTAAAGAACACTGATACAGTTTAATGTTTCAAAGAAGAGAGAAATGGTTGTGAGAAAAAGTTTATGAATAGAAAAAAATGACAAGGATCTCTTTTAAAAATCAAAATTCCTCATGGTATTATTAATCCATTTTTATCATTAGAAAAGAACTATACGAAAAGGACTGATAGCAACATATAATGGTGACAAAGTAGATTGGATTGTGCTATGAAAAAACTGTTCATGAAATATTCAGCAGAAAAGAAAAGGATAGAAATTATTTGATATGATACTACCTGGATGGTATATTTTAAATACATATATTTACTTTGAACTCATTATTTTTATGATTTATTATTAATTAACTTCTAGAGTTTCCAGTATAAAATATACAATTATAGTGAGTGAAACAAGCCAATCAGAGAAATACAAATATCACATGATCTCACTTATTTGTGGAATATAATGAACAAAACAAACTGATGAACAAAATAGACCCAGAGACATAGAAGTTAGGTACAGACTGACAAACCTCAGAAGGGGGGTCAAGGGGGAGGGAAGAGATAAACCACAGAACTTACATGCATGTATGCGTAACCATGGACATAGACAACAATGCTGGGGAACAGGCGTGAGGGGGGAAGGGTCAGGAGGAGGGTGTCAATGGGGATAAAAGGAGAAACATCTGCCAGAAAAATAAATTTTAAAAATTTTTTAAATAAAATAAAAATTGTAGTGACTATTGTTACATATACATATATATCCTTATGTACCTGTGTAAATATATACTTAGGTCATATACCCAGAAGTAGAATTGCAAAGTTTGGAAAGTATGAGTATTTTTAATTTTGAGGAATAAGTAATCTTTCTAAAAAATAAAATAACATTAAATCTATAATTGTTATTGATAAGACTGAATAATGGAATCAAATTTATTTTTTCCAGATTGCAAGCCTGCTCCACCAATCAAGTCTCCAGTTTCATGGTTTCTAGGTTCAGTAGCTCGCGTTATCCTCCTTCTATTGTTAAGAACTTTGTAAGCTTATGGGTGAAAAGTCATGTCTTGTTTTAATTTCCACTTTGTTAATTATTAATGAGGATGAACCTTTTTGTCTACATATATTTTATTTATGGCTAGTAGCACCATCTATGGAATGAATTGTCTTCTCCAACTGTTTTATTGTGCATTAAATTCATAGGTGTTCTAGCCTCTTTTGTGTTCCCTTAACTCTATCTGATCCTGTGCCAGCATCACATTGTTTTTTCAGTGCAGCACGATAAGATGATTTAATATCTGACAGAACACTTCCTGTTCAGAAGGGTGCAGGCTACTCTCATGTTGATTTTTTGCAGATTATTTTTTTTTTACCATTTCCACCATTCTAATTGTACAATTCCAAGGCATTAAATCCATTTCATGTTGTGCAACCATAACTACTATCTTTCTCCAAACTTTTCATCTTCCAAACTGAAACTTGATACCCATTATACAGTCACTCTCCATTTATAACCCTCCTCCCTGCCCCCGGAACCTCCATTCTCATTTCTATCTCTATCAACTTGACATGCTAGGTACCTCATAAAAGTGGAATTTTACACTTGTGTTTTCTATATGGCTTATTTCACATAGATACTCTTTTCAAGGTTTATCCATCTGAGAGTAGCATGTATCTGAACTTCCTTTTATGGCTGAAAATATTCCATTGTTTACATTTACCATATTTTGTTTATCCGTTCATCTGTTAATAGACTCTTGGATTGTTTTCACCTTTTGGCTATTCTGAATATATTTTTCTGAATATTGGCATTCAAGTATCTGTTTGAGTCCCTGTTTTTAATTTTGAAGGTATTTGCCAAGGAGTAGAATTGCTGGGTTTTATGGTAATTCTGTGTTTGACTTTATGGAACAACCGTACTGTCTTCCACAGCAGCTGCACCATTTTACATTCCCGCCAGCAATGCACAAAGTTCTACTTTCTCTGCCGTTTTGCCAACGCATGTTATATTCTGTGCTTGTTTTCTTTTTATAATGGCCATCCTAATACCTGGTAGGTAAAATATGTGAAGTAGTATTTCCTTGTGCTTTTTATATGCATTTCCGCCTTGATTAGTGATGTGCAGAGCATCTTTTCATGCACTTATTCACTATTTGTGCATCTTCTTTGAAGAAATGTCATTCAAGTCCTTTGCTCATTTTTTATTTGGTTTGGGATTTTTGTTATTGATATTTAAGAGGTCATTACATATTTTAGATGTTAATCTCTTATCAAGTGTATGATTTGCAGATGTTCCCTTGCATTCTGTGGGTTGCCTTTTCACTCTCTTGATAGTGATCTTCGATGAACAAAAGTTTTTCATTTTGATGAAGTCTAATTTATCTATTTTTCCTCTGTTGCCTGTGCTTTTGGTGTCACACCCAAGAAATCACTGCCACATTCAACATCATGAAGCTTGTCCTCTGTTTTCTTCTATGAGTTTAATAGTTTTAGCTCTTATACTTAGTTTTTATTCCTTTTGAGTTAATTTTTGTATGTTGTGTATGGTTATGGTCAAACTTCATTCTTTTGCTTGTGGATTTCCAGTTTTCTAAGAACCATTTGTTGAAAAGACTACCCTTTCCCCACGGAATGGTCTTAGAAACACACGTGGGCAATCATTTCAACATATATGCTAGGCCATGGAATAGAGATTCTATTCCAACAGTCTGGATTTCTTTATGTCAGTGCCATTCTGTTTTGATTAGTGTAGCTTCGTAATCAATTTTGAAATAAAGAAGCCTGAGTCCTCTCAACTTCACTCTTCTTTTCCAAGATTGCCTTGACTATTCCGAGTGCCTTAAGATTCCATATAAATTTTAGAATGGTGTTTTAATTCCTGCAAAAATCATCTTATGGGCTTTGATAGGGGTTGCTCTATTTACATCTTAACAATATTAGGTCTTCTGATCCATGAACCAGGATATCTTTTTATTTATTTATATCTTTTTAATTGTTTTTCACAATATTTTGTTGTTTTGTTGTATGTGCTTTTTACTTCCTTGGTTATACCAATGTATTTTGTTCTTTTTTGATGTTATAAATAGAATTATTTCTTTAATTGCCTTTTTGGATTGTTTATTTCAGTGTATATAAATGCAACTTATTTTTGCATGTTGATGTTATAGCCTACAATTTTGTCAAATCAATGTATTAATTCTATCTAGTTGGGGTGTGTGTGTGTGTGTGTGTAATTTTTAGAGTTTTTTTCATAAAAGATCTTGTCATCTCTGAAGAGAGATGATTTTATTTTTTTATGTCAATTTTGATGCTTTTTATTTTATTTTTTACCTAATTACTCTGACCCAAATTTCCAATATTATGTTGAATAGAAGTGGAAAATGTGGACATTCTATCTTGTACTGGATCTTAAGAGGATAATTTTCAGCATTTCATCATTGCCTATATTGTTAGCTTGTTTTCTTTCTTTCTTTTTTTTTTTTAATAAATGGACTTTATTATATCAAAGAGTATTTCTATTCCAGATCAATTCTATTCCAGAAAAATTCTAAATCATTTTAATCCCTCTTCTTTTATTTTTATTTAAACAATATTTTTCTTTATTGATATGAGAGAGAGAAAGGGAGAGGGAGAGAGATGGAAACATTGATGACAGGGAACATTGATTGGATGCCTCCTACATGCCCCCAACTGGGGATTTGGCCCCCAACCTGGGCATGTGCCCTGACCAGGAATCAAACTGGCTACCTCTTGGTGCATTGGCCAGGCAGTCCCTCCTCCTCTTTTTAAAATTTTAGATAGAATCATTTAATTCAAGGTTAGTTTTGAGAATACAGTAGTGGCCCAGCTGGTGTGGCTCTGTGGTTGAGCATCGACCCATGCACCAAGGTTGACTATTCGATTCCTGGTCATGACACATGCCTAGGTTGTTGCCAAATCACTAGTGGGGGACATGTAGGAGGTGGCCAATCGATGTTACTATCTCTCTCTTCTTCTCCTTTCCTCTCTCTCTAAAATAAAGAAAGAAAAAAAAGAGAGAGAGAGAATACAGAAATGATAAATTTGCTTCCTGTATCACAGAGTATTATCACAGGAAATGTCAGTGCCCAGGAAGAAAATGTTGTTGACATTCAATATAAATTTTGAATACTTTGTGACTTTATCTTTAATTAAATACACTAGCATAATTTATAAGGAAATTATAAGCGATTTTATACAAATGCAAAAAATCAAAATCAATGACAGTCTTTCCTTCTTTTTTTTTATTTATTTCCATTTTTTTCTAGGATATCTCCATCTTCATGAATTACCATCGGTTGAAGAGACTGTGGAAATAGGTATTAGTTTAGTTATTAATAATTCTTTATTATAACACCTTAGAGTTCTACATGAGTATATTATGCTCCAATTATTTGTAGTTAGGGAAAACACAAGATGTCACAAATTACTTGTAATAATTGACATTTATAGTTACTTTAGTATTGCAGATCTGTAACTAATGTAAATGATACTGGGTGTAGGCACTTGTAAGTAATTGTCTCTAATCTTGTGAACTCTAATTGTCCTATTAACCTTTACCAAATAACCTGGTGTGGTAAGTACAGCACAAAATAATGGCAAATGAGGTTCCTGTTAAGATCTGGAAAGAGCCCAAGTGTCCATTAGTATCTGAGTGGATAAAAATGCTGTGGTACATTTACACAGTGGAATATTATGTTGCTTTGAAAAAGAAAGATCTCTTACCCTCTGAGACAGCATGGAGGGACCTGGAGAGTATTGTAGTAAGCAAAATAAGCCAGTCAGAGAAAGACAAGTATCACACAATCTCACTTATATGTGGAACCTAATGAACAAAATAAACTGATGAACAAAATGGGTCCAGAGAATGGAAGCAGGGAACAGACTGGCAAACCTCAGAGGGAAGGGGAAAGGGCAAGGGGGGTGTGAAGAGATAAACCAAAGAACTGATATGCATCAATGCACAACCAATGAACACAGACAATAGTAGTGAAGATAGGGATGGGGGGAGTGGGGAAGAGAGGATCAATGACAGGGGGAGGGGTAAGGGGAGACATCTGTAATACTTTCAACAATAAAGGTACATTAAAAAGAAAAACTGAAAAGACAAAAGTGTTTAAAAAGAGAGAGAGAGAGAGTTTCACAAGGCACATCCTATAGCTGGAATCCATTTGAAGTGTCCTGTGATCAAAATGACTTGGAAGTACTAGCAGTCACGCTAAAACTAGATTGATACTTTTTGCTGTAGTTGTTAGATGATCTGATCTAAAGTAAGATGCAGCTGCTATCTGGGACCCATACATGCTCAATATCTTTAAAACTACTTTCATTTTTTTTCTCAGATCCAGGAACTATTGCTCTAATTATTCTTACTATATGTAAGTATCTCAAACTTGAAAACTGCTTAACTCAAAATATTACTGTGAAGAGGTGCATTATATTCTAATGATTTTTTTTTAGTTTCTGTAGTTTTTATAGCTTTAAACTAAGTAAACTAAACCAGTATAGAAAAAAACCTGACCTTTCATGATATAATACCTTTTGTTGATAATTGTATATTTATTTTACTGTATATGTCCACTAAACCCTAAATAATATTTTTATCTTTCAAGATGATTAGTCATATGACTTGTCATCCAAAATATGCTTTGGATAATTTTATAAACTAGACAAAAACTCTTCTCTGACTTACTGTGGACTATTTAAGTGATTCTAGGGAATTGCATTTAGACAATGAAGAGTCCAAAGCAATATAAATGTACATGTGCTTAAATAAAATGCATTTCTGACCACTGAAATGTAACTACTGTTTCTTCTGCTATAATATAAATCTTGGAAATTATTTTTCAGAGTTACTTGTCATTTGTTTTCTGGTTTCTTATAGTTTTCGGCTTTGCAGTAATTTGCACCTGTGTGTACAAATGTTCACAGAAGGAAGAAGGGGTAAATTAAACATGTTTCTTCTCATTTATTGGTCCTTCTCACTCTTGATATAGTTTTGTGTTGCTTTCATTTTGTAGTCTTTATTGAATGGAGTATTTTTCTGAAATGTACTACATAGTGTGCCATCTGAATTACATTTCTTTACTAAAATTATTTTCAGCTGCTTTTAATATCATTGCAACAGGAGGAATCTGTGCAGAGTTTCTTCAGCTATTATCACACAAAATAATTTTTGTGAAGTTTTAGGTTTGAGTTCTGTAGCAAATCATGGACCACATGATGGGGCCTTCCCAACTCTAGGTATACCCTATTTTTTAAAGTGAGACAGTGGCTAGGATTAAATGTAAAATAGCTCACTGTGGAGACTTTAGGATATATTCACTGGAATTTTTTGGATGGAAGCTTCCATTTGTCTGTATAACTTAGAAGTTGTTAGAAGCTATGTTGGTATCCTATTCAAATAATCAATTTGATTTCATTTAGAGTTTTTTTGTTGTTGTTGTTGTTGTTTTTTATCCCCACCCGAGGACATTTTTCCATTTTTTGTACAGATAGAGTGGGAGGGAGAGAGAGGAAGGGAGAGAGAGAGAGAAACATCGACGTGAAGGGACACATCGAGTGGCTGCCACCCGCACGACCAACCAGGGCCGGGGACAAACTGCAACCGAAGTACGTGCCCTTATCGGGAACTGAACCCGGGTCTCTCCGGACCGCAGGCCGACGCTCTAACAGCTGAGCCAAACTGGCCAGGGCCATTTAGAGTTTTTATGTATTCATAGAAGTTAAACTGGAAAATTGGAAGCAGCACTATTTGATTTCCCTCTCATATTCTCTTAATTGACTAGGCTGTGGCAAACTGATGTGGTGACAGTTACAGAGGGAGTAATATTTACAAGGCACGTCATTAACTTTATTTGCCTTTTTATTTATAAAAATTGGAAAGCACCCTGTCCAGGTGGCTTGGCTGGTTGGAGTGTAGTCCAAAAAGGATGAGGATTGAATTCCTGGTCAGGGCAGGTTTGATCCCCAGTCGAGGTATGAACAGGAGGCAACATGATAAATGTTCCCCCCCCCCCATTCCTCTCTCTCTAAAAATCAATAAAAACATATCTTCTGGTAAGGATTTTTTTAAAAGGATGGCCTGAAAATAGAAAAATTGTACAAATACATATCTTCTAAGGAGAATAGGAATTTTAAACATTCAATTTAAATGAAATAATTAACAATTTAATGACTTAGAATAAGTCCTTAAGTATAAACCAAGATTATGCTTTGAAATTTCTGATTTTTACTAACTTTTTTGTAACTTTGACATCAAACATAATAATTTTAAGACTTTTTATATTTATGGTTTTATGATATTTAAGTAAATTTTAAAAACCAAAATGAAAGCCAACAGTTTTTTATTTGGGATCAAAGAATTGCAATTCACGCAGCACAAATTCAGGCAGAAACCCATTTAGTGTCCCAATGATTGGGTGAAGGTGAAGGAGTTTTATGAGAAAAGAAGGAGAAAGAATTCCTATGGGCCTGAAAGAGTAAGGTACTCTTAAGCAAGCATGATTAGTTACTGTTTCTATCTTCAAATAGAAAGTCCATAATGATCAGCCCTTGTGGTCAGGATCTGAAATCCTACTGGCTTTACAAACATTTGTTTATAAGACAGTGTTGCTTTGTCTTAAGTCCAAAAGTTGTTCTGCCCAGTTCAAACATTCCAGAGGTCAAGGAGCACGTCAGGCAAGGCCGGTCCTCTAGAACAGCTGCTCGGCTCCACTTTAAAATGGCTCCACGTATGTCAGCTTTTATGATGATATCTTTTCTTTTTATTTTATTTTTTTTTATCCTCACCCGAGGACATTTTTCCATTTTTTTGTTCAGGTAGAGCGGGAGGGAGAGAGAGGAAGAGAGAGAGAGAGAAACATTGACGTGAAACGGACACATCGAGTGGCTGCCACCCCCACGACCAACCAGGGCCGGGGACAAACTGCAACCGAGGTACGTGCCCTTAGCGGGAACCAAACCCGGGTCTCTCAGGACCGCAGGTCGACGCTCTAACCGCTGAGCCAAACCGGCCAGGGCAATATCTTTTCTTTTTATATTAATCATCTGGCTTGGGCTATGTAATAAAAGTACATTTTTCACTCAAGTGGCTATATTTTTTAAATGCCAAGGATGCTTTAATCTTACTTATAAATTTATGGAAAATATCATATGCATATTTATATTTCAATCTGTAATATATTTTATTTTTCTTTATTGATCTTAGAGAAAGAAGAAGGGAGAGGGAGAGGGAGGGAGGGAGAGAGAGAGAGAGAGAGAGAGAGAGAGAGAGAATGAGAATCAATGAGAGAGAACATTGATTGGCCACCTCCTGCATGGCCCCCACTGGGGATTTGGCCCACAACCTGGGCATGTGCCCTGATCGAGAATGGAACTCGTGACCTCTTGGTACAAGGGTTGATGCTCAACTACTGAGTCACACCAACCAGGCTATAGTATATTTCAAATTACATATACACAACAGTGTGAATAGGAAATACTGTCAGTTGGTTGTTTTTACAAGTCCAAAAGGTGTAGTGTGGACAAAAATGGGTTCTATGGAATGTAACCTCACAGGGTGATCTGGTCATAAATTCCTAACTGGGCAGGTCATGGTAAGTAGTCACACCCACACATAACATTTTTAGTAAAAGTTTTATCTTTGCCTTAAGCAAGCCTTGTTCACTGTTTTAGGTTAACACACATTTGAAATAACCACCCTCAAGAGAGCACATAATCATGTTAACCATCCTGTAATTGATCTCTACCTAGCTTTCTCCCATCCTCATGTAATCTTCCTTACATTCCCTCAATTTCAAATGCATAAAAGAAACTGCAAAACTATCATTCTCTGAAGTATGTGAGATCCTGCTTCCAGGCCATCATCATCAGTTTGGCTGAAATAAACTTAGAAAATGTTTCTACATGTTTGGATGTTTCTTGTGTCAAAAGTAGAAATAAGTTCTCAAGAAGGCAAAAGAAAATTGCTTTCTGCTACTTGCATTCCTTCTTTGTTTACAAGATCACTGCACCAAAATATTTAAAGTTTCCTTAAGAAGTATAATAAAACTCTCTAGCTATCATTTAGTAGGTTTTGTAAGCTGAACACCCCATTCAAGATGGTGACATAGGAGAATCCTGAACTAATCTCCTCTCACAACACACCAAATCTACAGCTACACACAGAACAGTTCCTTCTGAAGAGATCCAAACGCTAGCTGACCAACTTCTACACATTCGATGGAGAAAAAGCCACTCAAAATGGGTAGGAGACCTGAGACACAGTATCTCTGAACTTCTCCCTGAGTACCCCATCTCTGAAGTTCTGTACCTAACAGATGCCCCCCACCCCAACATCTAGCTTTGAAAGCATCGGGGCTTATGTCCCTGAGATGCACAAGTCTATATGAACTGAGATATAGTTCTTAAAGGGCTCAGCCACCTGGCTGTGATTAACCACCCCCCCTCCCCCCAGGGCACAGTGAAGAGGTAGCCAACTGAAACACAAGCCTTTCTGAAAGAGATAATTTATTTATTTTAAAAGCTTCAACCTAACTTCAAAATGGTAAAATAGGTAAACTATACCACCTCCTGCCATGATCACAGCAACATTACAATTAAATTATAGAACCACCATCCTTGAGAACCACCTGTAAACTAGCCGAACAGAATTCCTGTAAAGGATATAATCACCCTCAAAAAAGTACATAGTACTGGCCAGTGTGGCTCGGTTGGTCATTGTCCTGTGCACCAAAAGGTTGCCAGTTCAATCCTGGTCAGGGCACATGCCCAGGATGCAGGCTCAATGCCAGGTAGGGGGCATGCAAAAAGGCAGCCAGCCAATCATTGCTTCTCTCTGACATCAGTGTTTTCCGCTTTTTTTCTCCCTTCTTCTCTCTTAAACAAACAAAAAAAAATCAATAGAAAAATTTTTTTTAAAAGGGATATAAAGAAGAAGGCATGTCAAGACTGGTAGAAGGGGCAGACACTGAACTGGCAGATCCCCCACACACACTGTAGCAATTGACAATTGGGAGGGATATTTTAGCCCTAGAGGTTTGCCCTAAGGATCAAGGAGTCTCAACCCCACACCAGGTGCTTCAGTCTGGGGCATCAGTACCAGGAGGAGGAGTCCCCATAACATCTGGCTGTGCAGAGTGGCGAGGATTATTATGTCCTAGTGAGACAGAAGGCTGGGGAAGACCTGGGCACTGCAGGTCTTAAAGGGACCATAAATAGATGCACTTGCTCATTAACTCACTGTGCCAGAATCCCAGTACAAGTGCATCAGCTCAAAAGTGCCAGGAAAAAATGGGAAGGAACTAAATTGACTAGCTTAAGGGTGGGGACAGAGGACAGGCAGAGGTCAGAGCAGCACTCTCCAGGAAAGAAGTACTGACAGATGCCATTGTTCCTTTGTTGAACTCTCCTCCTAAATAGCCAGTTGCAGGCAGGCTCCAAATCTGAGCCCTCCATTAATCTCGGGATCACTGTTCACCATGCCCTGGTGATTCCCTAAGGCCCTGTACCACCCAACACACACACTAACTCAAGCCCCTCCCAGATTCGGAGCAAAAAACAATTATAGGCCAATATTCCTGATGAACATAGATGCAAATTTTCTCCACAAAATATTAGCAAGCTGGATTTAGCAAGAAATAAGATCATACATTATAATCAAGTGGGACTTATTCCTGTGATGCAAAGTTTGTTCAATATCTGCAAATCAGTTAACGTGATAACCACATATGAATAGATGCAGAAAAAGTATTGACAAAATCTTGTATCCGTTTGTGATAAAAATTTTCAGCAAGGTGGGGACAGAACATAACTCAGGATAGTAAAGACCATATATGAGAAACCCACAGTTAACATCATACTCAATGGTGAAAAGCTGAAAACATTTTCTTTAAAATCAGAGACAAGGATGTCCATTTTCACTACTTTTATTCAACATAGTATTGGCAGTCATAGCCATAGCAATAAAAATAAATAAATAAATAAAAGGCATCCATATTGGACAGAAGTAAAACTTTCATTATTTGCAGATAACATGATATTATATAGAGAGAACCCTAAAGATTCCACCGAAAAACTATTAAAGCTGATAAATGCATTCAACAATGTAGCAGATTACAAAATTAATATTCAGACATTGGTTGCATTTTTATACACCATTAGTGAACTATTGAGAAGAGAAATGAAGGCGGCCCCAGGGCGGGCTGGGCGGCGTAACAAAGGCTGGGGAAGAAGAGCTGCAGCTTCCTGGGTTCGGTCACCTCCCGGCACCGCCAGGCCCTTCCAGCTTCCACACGGCCGGGACTCATTTCCCATCTACTTTCATGAGGAACCACACAGGTCCTCATCCAAGAACACGCTCAGCAGGACTTCCAGTCAAGAGGGCAGCGTAGGAAAATGTGCTATCACATCCTCCCACAAGCACATCAAAGTTACAACTAAACGACATGATAACCATCATTCAAAACCGCCTGACATCGAGCTGAATGGCAGTCCTACAACTACGGAATTAAAGCAGCCACATGGAGACTGGTAGGAGAGGCGGACGGGCTGGTCCCACAGCCACGTGTGGCGGATAAAAATCAGGAGGACACTTCGGCTGGGAAGGTTCTCCCTGAGGACTGAGGGGTCCCCGTCCCACACCAGGTGCCCCACTCAGGGTTCCAGTGCCAGGAAGAGAATCCCCATAACTTCTGGCTGGAAAAACCAGCAGGAACTGAAGCTCAGGGAGGCTGATGCCGCTGGAGCCCCAGGCAGCTCCTTAAATGGCCCGAGCACCAACTTATCGGACTCTCTCCCTCTAAGCTTGGAGAGGAGGCAGCTCGAGGGGCACCAGAGACATACAGGGAAGAACTGAGCTGTTTGGCACTGGAGCGAGGGCTGGAGAGGGGGCCTTCTCCGGAACAAACGTGCTGTCAGAGGCCTTTGTTTCTTTGGTGAGCCCTTCCCTGGGGCGGCAGACAGTCGCCATATCTGGGACTCCAGTAACCTGGCTCATACTGGTAGCCCCACCCTGGTGATTCCCTGAGGCCCTGCCCCACCCAACTTTCAGACCCACCGAAGCTGTTGCCAGTTGTTTAACCATAGGATTGGCCTGGCTTGGATCCTGCTTCAGGTTTTCCTAAATTCTTTCAAACTAGTAGCATCTGGTCTTAGCTAGCCCCATACCTCTCCTTAAGTAATACAAAGAAACAAACACAGGGAGGCAGCCAAAATGAGGAGACAAAGAAACAGGTCCCAAATGAAAGAACAGAACCAACCCCCAAGAAAAGAGCGAAATGGAGATAAGCAACCTAACAGATGCTGAGTCCAAAATACTGCTAATAAGGATGCTCAATGAACTTAGTGAGCACCTCAGTGAACTTAGTGAGGGCCTCAAGAGCATAAAAAAGGACCAGTCAGAAATGAAGGAAGCACTAACTGAAATAAAGAATAATTTACCCAGATTTAATAGTAGAGTAGGTAAAGCCAAGAAGCAAACCATCGATTTGGTATATAAGGAAGCAATAAATACCCAATCAGTACAGCAAAAACAAAAAGAATCCAAAAGAAATGAGGATAGTGTAAGGAGCCTCTGGGACAACTTCAAACGTGCCAACATTCACATCTTTGGGGTGCCAGAAGGAGAAGAGGGAGAACAAGAAATCAAAAACCTATTTGAAACAATAATGGCAGAAATCTTTCCTAACTTGGTGAAGGAAACAGACATACAAGTCCAGGAAGCACAGAGAGTCCCAAACAAGATGAACCCCAAGAGGCCCACACCAAGACACATCATCATCAAAATGCAAAAGGTTCAAGACAAAGAAAGAATCTTAAAAGCAGCAAGAGAAAAGCAGTTACCTACCTACAAGGGAGTTCCCATAAGACTGTCAGCTGATTTCTCAAAAGAAACTTTGCAGGCCAGAAGGGAGTGGCAAGAAATATTCAGAGTGATGAAAAGCAAGAACCTACAACCAAGATTACTCTATCCTGCAAAGCTGTCATTTAGAATCGATGGCCATATAAAGAGTTTCCCAGACAAGAAAAAGTTAAAGGAGTTCATCAGCACCAAACCATTATTATATGAAGAAAAAGATAAAATATATGAACAAACAAAATGGCAATGAATACATATCTATTGACAATGGAATTAACAAACAAAATGAACAGGCAGAACAGAAAGATTCTCATAGATACAGAGAATATTTTGTTGGTTGCCAGATGGAAGGGGGTTTGGGAGAATGGGTGAAAAAGGTGAAGGGATTAAGAAGAACAAATTGGTTGCTAGACTGACAAACCTCAAAGAAAAAGGGGATGGGGGGGGAGAAATAAACCAAAGAACTTATATGCATAACCAATGGACACAGACAACAGTGTGGGAAAAGGCGGGAAGAGGGAGGGAGTGGGGAGAAGGGGGTCAGTGGGGGGGGGGGAATGAGGAACATCTGTAATACATTCAACAATAAAGATTAAAAAAATACCTTAATGCAATCTGAAAAAATAAAATTAAATTAAAACAAAAAGAAAAAAGAGAAATGAAGAAAACAGTCCCATTTACAATTGCATCAAAGAATAAAATACCCGGGAATAAATTTAACCAAGGAGGTAAAAGATCTCTACTCAGTAAACTTCAAGATATTGAAGACAATGAAGAAGACACAAATAAATGAAATGAAGAAAGAATTAATATTGTTAAAATGTCCATACTACCCAAAGCAATCTACAGAATCAATACAATAACTACCAAAATACCAGTGGTACTTTTCACAGAACTAGAAGAAGTCGTTATAGGCAGCTCTAGCCCTGTGAGAAAACAACCAGAGTTTGACCTCCACTGGGAATTTGAAAAGTAACAGTCTTCAGCTGTAAATAAGGAGAAACTGAAGTGTCCTTTTTAAGAATATATGTACTACACCTGGCTAACTCTCTGTCACAAATGTACTAATTAGTGCTCGTTTAGCCCTAATTATAAAAGGGCTGAAAGTCTGCTACGGGGTGCTGCAGTTTTCCTTTGTGAAGGCTGGCTGCAGTCCCTGTGCAGGTAATAAAGCTCCTAATACTGTATTCAAAATTACTTGGTGTCTTAGTGAGGTTGATTATCCTGGGTTACAACACAAGTAACCATAAAATTTATATGGAACCACAAAATACCCCAAATGGCCAAAGCAATGTTGAAAAAGAAAGACAAAGGTATTGTCCGACTGATATTAAACTATATGACAAGGTTATAGTAACCCAAACAGCATGGTGCTGGCATAAACACAGACATATAGCTCAATGAAATAGAACAGAGAACCCAGAAATATACCCCATGTGGTCAATTAATTTATGACAAAAGAGGCAAGAATATTAAAGACTGTCTCTTTGACAAATGATGTTGGTAAAACTCATCATTTTTGCATGATAGATACATGCAAAAGAATAAAATACTTTCTAACACCATATACAGGAATAAACTCAAATGGCTTAAGACTTACATGTAAAACTCAAAACCATAAAACTCCCAAAGGAAAACAGGTAGTAAACTCTGACATTTCTCTCAGCAATTTTCTTCTGCTATATCTCCTCAGGCAAAGGAAACAAAAATAAACAAATAGGACTACATCAAACTAAAAAATATTTGTACAACAAAGGAAAATATCAACAAAATGAAAAGACAACCTATAGAATAAAAGAAAATATTCACTAATGATACACCTTGTAAAGGGTTAATATCTAAAATATTTTTTAATCCTCACCTGAACTTTTTTTGCATTTATCCTCAGATAGAGTGAGAGGGAGAAAGGGAGGAAGAGAGAAACATCGATGTGAGAGAGACACACTGACTGGCCACCACCCACACGACCCCAACCTGGGCCGGGAACAAACTGAAACCGAGGCTGCGCCCCGCAGCGGGAACCAAACCCGGGTCTCTCTGGACCGAGGGCCGACACTCTAACCGCTGAGCCATACCGGCAGGGCGTAATCTAAAATTTATAAAGAACTATAACTCCCCAAGCCAGTATGGCTCAGTGGTTGAGTGTTGACCCATGCACCAAGAGGTCACCAGTTTGATTCCTTCCTAGTCAGGGCACATGCCCAGGTTGTGGGCCAAATCCGTGGGGGGAGGGGAGGGGTGGAGCATGCAGAAGGCGTCCAATGTTATCATTGATGTTTCTCTCTCTCCCTCTCCCTTCCTCTCTCAAAAATCATTAAAGAAAAAAATTTTAATTAAAAAAAAAAAGCTCATATAACTTAACACCAAAAACATCAAACAATCCAATTTAAAAAATGGGCAGAGGACCTGGATAGGCAGTCCTTCAAAGAGGACATATAGATAGCCAATAGACAGATGAAAAGATGTTCAACATCACCAATGATCAGAGAAAGGCAAGTTAAAACCACAAAGGCAAGTTAAAATCACCTCATACCTATCAGAATGGCTATCATCAATACACCAACAAACAAGTGCTGGCAAGGATGTGGAGAAAAGGGAACCCCTGGGCACTGTTGGTAGAACTGTAAATTGGTACAGCCACTATGGAAAATTGTATGAAGGGTCCTCAAAAAATTAAAAATAGGACTATTATATGACTCACTAATTCCATTTCTGGATGTTTATCTGAAGAAATCCCAAACACTAATTTGAAAGATATATTCACCCTTATGTTCACTGCAGTGTTATTTACAATAGCCAAGATGTGGAAGCACACTGTGTCCATCAACAAACAAATGCATAAAGAGGTGTATACGTGTGTGTGTGTTACTGTTCCATAAAAAGAATGAAATCTTACCATTTGCATCAACATGGATGGACCTAGAGGGTATTATGCTAAGTGAAGTAAGTCAGACAAAGTCTGACTTGAATGTCACATGAACTCTGAAATGCGCTCAGCTGCAGATGTGTTTGAGCACCTTCTTTGCAGCTCCCACGCATTCGAGGATTTCCCAACCCACTCTAGCATCAGCCAGGAGCTGCTCTGAGGTCCAGGCGGCTGTGGTGAGGCTTGTTAAAGCTCCTGAGGCCTGGCTGAGAGGAGCCTGGCACTGAGATCAGTCTATTACCAGAAAAGTCACCTGTTAGGTACACATCACACTGACCATCCCTGATTTCAGAGTCAGGCTGCCTTTCCTACATTATTAAGGTGCAAATACATTATTTGTGGCGAGCTGTATGTTTCTGTGTATAGATTTATTTCTGTGCTTATTTTTTAGCTTCTGAGTCCCTCATCCCCAGCTGTCGACTTCTACCCAACACGGTGCTGTTGGTCCTAACCTGAGATTTCAGGCAACATGGCTTTCTAAACTTGGCATACCCTGAAATCACAGGTTCCCAGTCCTTATGCTTTCTCTGCATAGGTCTCCTTTTAACTTTATATTTGACCAGATCATAGCTTCTCCTTTGTTTATATCTTATCTCTTCTCAGACCCCCATCCCATTCCACTGAATTTCTCAAGCATTGACTGAACACCCACTGAGGTCAGACACTAGGGAAGCACTTCAGAGTTTGTTTGCAAAGAAGCATAAAACAAAGTCTCTATTCTCAGAGAACTTCCAATCTAGTCATAAAAAAAAAAGACAAACACAGAAATAACCATGAAAAATGTGTTATGGCCTCCTAACATGGAGATGACGTCGGATGGGAGGGAGCAGCACACTGGTTTGGGTGGGAGTAGGTGATATTTGAGGTGGGTCTCACCGGGTGTGTAGGAGTTTAACACGTGGGCTTGGTGAAAGGCATCTGTGGGAGCAGGAAGTGTAGAGCAAAGGCCGTAAGGTACAAGCAGGGGTGTATGTCTGATTTCTCACACCTGCTCCATCAGGTCAGGTTTTGTCGGCTGCAAGTGACAGAAAAACAATGAAAAGCTGTTTATTACTAAGGGCATTTATTATCTCCCGTATCAAGGAATTGGTCCCAGGGTTGGGCCATTTAGCAGCTCAATACCAGGCCTCTGTCAGCACCTCTGCCGTTCCCGTGGCCTCCCCTCTCATGGTCTAAGGACAGCCTCAGAAACTCTAAGCATCCCATCCTCACACAAAGTTCCAAGGCAGAAAGGGACATGTTTCAGGGATTCTTTTCACAAGTGAGGAACCTGTCCCCAGAAGCCGCAGCACACGTCCCTCTATCCGCCAGGACAGCACCCCGTGTTCATGCCTTGGTGGATCACTGGCATTGGGGACTGGAACTGACTTAAACAAGTCAACATCCACCTCCAGGACCTGGGGAAGAGTTTGTGACGCACTGGGCTGCCAGGTACCAGCACAAGGGGACATCTGAAGTCACAAAGAAGAGGGAGTTTCTGCCCTCACCTGTTTGCTCTCTCACATCTTTGTAAGCCTTTGCACAGACAATTCCTTCTACCTGGGGTGCCATATGGACACTTCAACCTGCCCACCAGGAGCCCCCACACTGCTGTCCACTCCCCTAACCACACTGAATGATAGCACGTATTCTATCGTTGGCCAGCGCCACTGGATTCTAAGCATGTGGAGAGCATTTTTTGAATCTTGCTGTGTCTAGTGAGGTGCCTGGCCTATATTAGGTGTTCAGCATATGTTTGTTGAACTGAATAAATGCTGGGTGAATACATGGATGGGTGAGTGGGGGAAATGAGACTAGATGATGGAGGTGGAGGGAGGTACCATTTGAGGCAGGTTGCTTAGAGTTTATAGGTAGTTTTATACCTCTTCTCTCTTGCATCTCTGTGTACCCATTGACCAAACCCCACAGCAGATGATGGGGTAACTGGTACCAGGCAGTTCAAACACCACCTTCAATAAGCTGATGTAACAGAGACAGGTGAGCAATTTCTAGGCTGTAACTTGAGAGAATGTGAGTAAGCCAGGCCAGGAAGGGAAAGGGAGGGAAGGAGAAGTCCTCTCTGTAGAAATTGATGAAATATTCTTGGCTATTTAGTAGAATCTCAGATGCACTCTATTCACTGACACCTTGACAATTCAGTTTTTGATTCCAGGTAACAAGTCGTAACAAATTGATCACAGCCACAGACCCAGTGAAGTTAAGTATCTTTGTGTAGAATAAAGCTTCTTTCTCTTGATAAACCCTAAGCAAGAATGTGCAGCCAATAAAGCCACTTGGAGATTTTATTAAATTCCCATCTTAACTAGACAGACTGCAGGCAGTGGGGGTATAACTATTACCCCCCCCCCTCCAATAGAACCCAAGCAGGAGGGATCCCAGGTTCGGGGGAAGGAGCATCAGTACCTCACCCTCAGCTGTGTGGTGTGCTCTCCTTATTCCCATGTTCAATCAAAATTCCCCCCTCACTAATTCTGAGCAAAGCAAACACATAAGTAGGTCATATGAACAGTTTCACTTTTGTCCTCTTGTGTGTCAACCACCTTCAGCATTCAGGGAGTTGAGGAATGTTACATAAAAGGAAATGTGAAAACGGAGGTTGTGTCTTCAGCATTAGATTTGTGTTGTGGTTAAAAACTCATCCTCTCCAGCCATAAAGAACTGAGTTCAAATTCTGACTCTGACACTTATGAACTTTCAATATTGAGCCAGTTATATCCTACACCTCCCTGATTCTGCATGTGTTTCTCTGTAATAAGAAGCTAACATTAGCACTTCCCTCACGGGGCTATTGTGATGCATAAAAGCCATCATGTGTGGAGACAAATGGAAGGTGACTGTTTCAGTGATAGCATGCAATAAATATTGTCTTTTATTTTTTTTTATTCTCATAATTAAAAAGAAAGTGTACTTCTTTGAAAACAAGTGGGGTAAAAAACAAACAAACAAATAAAAGACTTCTTGGAGAAAATGGGTGATTTTATTTCATCCAGAACTGTATGACTTCAGTCCTCAAGAAAGGTCCTCCCAGAAAGAGGGACAAAACAAAGCCACCACCAGAGAGTGAGGCTGATTGTTTTGAAAAGATCATACGATTGGAAAAGAAAACCTAATCTGCTCCATGAAATTGAGCTACAGATAGATAATAAGTCTCATCGTGGGACAGTGGTCAGAATACTGACGGTTGAAAAATAATTCATCATAGCTCAAAAATATACATTCAGGTGCTTTGTCAGTATCCATCTCGTCTCTCTGTGTCACCGTGGCAGCGGATCTGCTTCGTTCACTTACTGATAGCAGAAAGAGGAAAAGTTTTTGTCATCTCCAAGCTGAGCGCTCAGGGGGCCAGCACAGCCCTCCCTGGAAGATGGCACAGGCACGCGGGTCCCAGCCTCACGCATCCTCAGCGGAATCCAGGACTGCAGGCAAACTCCCTGATTCCTCCTGGCCCCTGGGATGAGCAGCAGAGTGAGGGAGGAGGGCTCTCCTGGTTCCGAGGGAGGGCTGGAGCGGCTCCCCAAAGCTTCCTTCTTCCCTGGAATAACAGGGACCCCTGTGAGCCTGGCCATCGGAGAGCTGGCAGCCCAGTCCAAATGGCAGAGTGGAGGCACAGCTCCACGGAAGTCCAGGGCCCACCCAGGTGAACGGGGTCAAACCTATGCACGTGCCTCTTCCGTGCACACCTGCCCCGGGAACAACCCTGATCCTACGTAACTGCGCTCGCAGCAGGACCCACTAGAACACGCACAGACTCTGGGCTCCTGGAGGCAGGAGCGGGATCCTAGCTGGTCTGGTCCCCACGTGACCTAGCGCGGCGCCAGGCTCCTAAAAATTCTCAGTGCGCGCGCAACGAGCTAACGGAACAGAACTGAAGGGCGGGGCCAGGGAAGAAAGGGGGCAGGGTATATGTCCTCTGAATCTTTTGTAATTGTTGAAAAGTATTACAGATGTCCCCCTTTTCCCCCCATTGACCCCCTGCTCCCCGCCTGCTTTCCCCAACCTAACGTCTGTGTCCATTGGTTGTGCATATCCCTCTGAATCTTTTTGAGGTGGACACATCACTACTGACACCTCCAATAAAACAACTCAGTCCTTGATGTATACCATCATCACCTGAGCAGCTTTTGAAAGTGGTAACTGTGAATGCGGCATGAACCATTTCCCGCACACCTTGGCGGGAATTGGTAAGTTGCCAGAGAACCGTCAGCTGCGCGCGGGCTCCAGCGGAGACTGAGCTGCCCGGAGAAGCCCGGCGAGGCCACGCCCCGTTCCCCCCAGGGAAACGCACAGCCCCGGCGCCAAGGCCCCGCCCTACTCAGACGTCACAGCGAAGACCACGCCCAGCAGCGATACCACCCTGGACACCGTTAGAATCTGCGGATTGTTAACGCAATTTGAGTCAGGGGATTGTTGTGTCAGGTACCCGAACTCAAAACGGAAAGTACTCACTGTCCCTCAGGCTTCCCACTGATGTCCCGAAAAAATGACGGTGTCTTACGAGCTTCTCAGGGTCCCTTCCCGCCGCCTCGAGAGTCCCCTTTCTTGGTGCATTTTTGGGATCCTTTTGGGGGCCCTAGAGCTCCTGCTACCCATCAGTTCCGGTAGGGAACAGGAATGGGTGTTAGCTCTGGAGGTGAACCAGAGCGGGTTGGGGAACTGGCCCGCCGGAATGGAGAGGGAATTTTGCCTGGTGGGTTGGGTTGGAGGCGCGGGGCTTGGCGGACCGGGGTGGTGAGGAGACGGGGTAGATGGCCTAGCCACAGATCCTCAGGGTTGTGTTGTGGAGGATCCAGGACAGTAGGGTCCGGTAGGGCCCGTGGTTAGGGTTGTTTGGTGACTAAGCACTGAGCCTTTTGGAGTGCTGGGCGCACTCAGTGTTTGCCAGGGCCCAGCTGTGTCCCTAGCAAAAGCTTTCAGGTATTTGGGGACTGAACCAATCAGAATGGTAAGAGATTAACCATAGAACATATATGCATAGCTCATGGACACAGACAATAGTTTGGGGAAGGTCTGGGGTGGGGCAGGGAGTGGGTGGAAAGGGTAAAGATGGGGAAAATTGGTGACATCTGCAATAATGTCAACGATAAAAAAATTAACCGATTAGAATATTGACAGAGGACAAGAAAAGACATATCTCCAAGAAGACATACTTATGGACAACAGACATGAAAATATGCTCAATATCATTCATCAACAGGAAAATGGAAACCAAACCACATTGAGATACCACATCAACTGCAGTCAGGATGGCTATGTTCGAAATGTCAACAAATAACGTGTTGGCGAGGATGTGGAGAAGGTAGAACCCTTGTGCACGGTTAGTGGGACTGCAAATTGGTGCAGCCACTATAGAGAACTATATGGATATTCCTTAAAACACTAAACATAGATCCACAGTACAACCCAACAACTCCAATTCTGGGTATTTAACTAGTACAAAAAAATATGTGCACACATATGTAGCATTACTTGTAATAGCCAGGATATGAAAGCAAACTAGGTGCCCATCAGTAGATGAATGGATAAAGAATTTTTGATAGCCCTGGGCCGATTTGGCTCAGCCATTAGAGCGTCCGCCCGCGGACCAAAGAAAGAGTCCCGGGTTGGATTCCGGTCAAGGGCACTGTCTGGGTTGCTGTTCTGTCCAGGTCCTGGTTGGGGTCCAGTGGGAGGCAACCAATTGATGTGTCTCCCTCACATCGATGTTTCTCTCTCTCTCTCTCTCTCTCTCTCTCTCTCTCTCTCTCTCTCTCTCTCTCCCCACCTCCCACTTTTTCTGAAGATACATGGAAAATATCCTCAGGTGAGGATTTTAAAAAGTTTTTTTAAAAAAAGAATTTGTGATATATGTACATAGAATATTACACTGCAATAAAAAAGAATGAAATATTGCTACTTGCAACAACATAGATGGACTTAGAGGGTATTATGCTAAGTTAAATAAGTTAAAATGAGAAAGGCAAATACTATATGATTTCACTTATATGTGGAGTCTAAAAAGGAAAAACAAAAAAAGGAACAAACAAAATAAAAACAGACTCATAGAAACAGTGACTAAAGGGATGGTTGCCAGAGAGGAGGTGAATGGGGGGATGCATGGCAAAGGTGCAGGGGAATATAGTCAATATTTTTGTGATAAGTTTTCAGTGACAGATGATACTACAATTAGTAAGATGATCTCATAGTAAGGTATAAAATTTTCAAATCATTATATTGTATATCTGAAATTAATATACTCAGTATAATATTATATATCAACAATACTGAAATTAATAATAAAAAAAAGAATAGGAAAAACCTAAGTAGAGTGATTACCAGTAAGGTGAAACAGTAATCAAAAACTTCCCCTTGAACAAAAATCTAGGCCCAGATGGCTTCACTGGTTAATTCTGCCAAGCATTTAAAGAAGATTTAACACCAATCTTTCTCAAATTCTTACAAAAAATTGAAGAGGAGGGAATACTTCCAAATTCATTTCATGAGGCCAACTTTCTTCCGATAACAAAACCAGGCAAGGACAACACATACAAAAAAAGAAATAATGTATAGGCCAGTATCCCCGATGAACATCAATTCAAAAATCCTAAACAAAATACTAGTGAAAAGAATACAAGTATACATTAGAAGGATCACATATCATGATCAAGTGAGGTTCATTTCGGGGATGGAAGAATGGTTCAACATTCACAAATTAATCAATGTGATGTACCACGTTAACAAAATAAAATATAAAGTCCACATGATCCTTTCAAGATGCAGAAAAAGCATTTGACAAGATACATCTATCACTAAGACAATAAAATGGGTAGAGAAGCAAAGTATCTCAACATAAGAAAGTCAA
Organism: Molossus molossus; assembly: GCF_014108415.1. Classification (NCBI taxonomy): domain Eukaryota; kingdom Metazoa; phylum Chordata; class Mammalia; order Chiroptera; family Molossidae; genus Molossus; species Molossus molossus. Next base: position 33,540,730 of record NW_023425356.1, read on the forward strand.
GATATGAGAAACAGTCAGTTAATGTCATGCTCAATGGTGAAAAACTGAAAGCTTTTCCTCTAAAATTAGGAACAAGGCAAGGATGCCGATTCTCACTACTGTTATTTAACATAGTACTAGAAGTCATAGCCAGAGAAAATAAGGAAGACAACTAACTAAAAGGCATCCATATTGGCATTGAAGAAGTGAAGCTGCCACTATTTGCATATGACCAAGTTCTGTACATTGTAAACCCTAAAGACTTCACCAAAAGACTATTAGAAAAAAATGAACAAATACAGTAAGTTGTAGGATACAATATCAACGTACAAAAAATCCATTGTGTTTTTATATATTAACAAAAAAATTTGAGAAAGAGAAATAAAACATTCCTATTTACAATTGCAACAAACAATAAAATACCTCGAATAAACTTGACAGAGGATGTGAAGGACCTTTATACTGAAAACTACATTGTCAAAAGAAATCAAAGAAGACAAAGAAATGGAGAGATATTTCAGGTTCATGGATTAGAAGATTTAACATTAAAATGGCCATAACCTAAAGCAGTATACAAATTTAATATAATCCCCATCAAAATCCCAATTGCATTTTTTTCAACAACAACAAAAAATAGAACAAAAAATTATCAGATTTTATGGAACTACAAAAGACACCTGAATAGCCAAAGCAATCCTGAGAAAAAAGAACAAAGTTAAAGGTATTGTAATAGGGAATAAAAACTTTATACTTTTCTGACTAACCATGAAATGGAATTAGAATAAAATGTACTAACAAGCTGTTAAAAGAAATTCACAAATTGACAGTTCCTTATGAGCATATTGGCAGGCATCAGCAGTTCAGTTCCTGCTTGTATAAGAAACAGCCTTGATCACGAATTCAGCTGATGCAAGTTGCCCAACTGCAGGAATTTGGCTGGCACTGACCAGTTCCAGTATGCTAACATTAAAGATCCATATCCAGCCCTGGCTGGTGTCGCTCAGTTGGTTGGGCATCATCCCAGACACCAAAGGGTTGCCTGTTTGATTCCTGGTCAGGGCACATGCACGGGTTTCAGGCTTAATCCCCAGTTAGGGACATGTGGGAGGCAGCCACTAGATGTTTCATTCTCGCATAGACGTTTCTCTCTCTCTCCCTCTCCCTTCCCGTCTCTCTAAAAATCAATCAAATTATTTTTTTAAAGATCCGTATTGGGACCGACAAGGACACTGCCTGCATGTCCACAGCCCCTCCTCCCGATCTCTTTGTTCTGCTTTTTCTCTCTTTTCCTATAAAACCCCCTGCCTGCACTGAGATGCTAAGCTGGACTTTGTGACGAGTTCCCCATCTTCTCAGGTGACTAGCCCTTGAATAAAACTCATTTCTTTTTACCAGCATCTGTCTCATGAGTTTGATTTTCATGGCAGCAGGCAGTTGAACCTTGGTTCTGGTTTCAGTATCACACTCCCTGACTTCAAACTATGCTACAAAGCTAAAATAATCAAAACAGTATGGCATTGGCAGGAAAACAGACACACAGACTAATGGAACAGAACTGAGAGCACACAATGATCCCACACATATGTGTACAACTAATTTTTGACAAAGGAGCAAAAAACAGACAATGGCAAAAGAAAAGTCTCTTCAATAAATGATACCGGAAAAACTGGAAAGTCACATGCAAAAGAACGAAACGACGTCTATGTGATACCATACACAAAAATTAACTCAAAGACTTGAAAATAAGACCTGAAACAATAAAATACATAGAAGAAAACATAACTATTAAACTTATGGGCCTTGGTCTCAGAAGTGTTTCTGTGAACTTGACCCCAAAGGCACAAGAAGGAAGAAAGGAAATAAATAAATAAATGAATAAATAAATAAATAGGACTACATCAAATTCAAAAGCTTCTGCACAGCAAAGAAAACTGCCAATAAAACAAAAAAACAACCAAGTGAATGGGAAGAAACATTTGCAAAAAATACCTCTGATAAGAGGCTAATTTCCAAAATATATAAAGAACTCATACAGCTCAACAACAACAAAATATGATTAGACAATGGGCAGAAGTCTTCTTAGGAGAGAGGTGAGTGTGAAATGAATTCAGAAAAAAAAAAAAATGGGAAGGATGCATACCTATAAATATATTTTAAAACTAAAAATATTGCTGCTGTCTCTTCAATTTACTGTTGAAAGAATATTCAGCTTATTCCCAAAGAAATCAAAACCTAAAATGGAGTGTTATTTAAAGCAAGCCCAGCACATGGTCCAGTGAAAATGTGGCACAATCACTTAAACTCTTGCCACGGACCTTGCCATCTGCTCTGCACTACCTGCCTGCGGAGGCCATAATCCATGGCTGGTGAAAAAAGAGAAAACACTATATTTTTCATGTTCTTATTCTCTTATGTCCAGATGCCTGTGGTGCCCCACCGAGATTTAACTCTATGAAAGTCAAGGGTAATCCTGCAACCTCTTATAATACTGGGGACAAAGTAGAATATGAATGTCGCATAGGATTCAGGATTATTGTTCCTCCTCTTCCCACCTCGACTGTTTGTCAGGCTGATAACACGTGGACACCACCTCTCCAGGAGGCTTGTACAGGTAAGCACACACACTTTTTATTTTTATTGCTCTAAAGATTTTCACACATTTTAGACAGTCTATTCCACAACTGCAATGATGGTTTTCTCACGTGAATGTAGATTTTAGAGAGCAATGTATGTTTTCAGGCTTTGAAAATCTCCAGGAAACTTTTTATTTGGCTATTGATTCTCTGGGGCAATGCGAATCTTAAGTTCAGCCATTAGCGACAACATGGGTGGACCTTGAGAATATTATGCTAAGAGAAATAAATCGGTCAGAAAAAGTTAAGAACTATATGATTTCACTCATATGTGAGATATAAGACTGAAACTCATAGACATAGATAACAGTTTGGTGGTAACCAGAGGGAAGGGGGTGGGGTGGAGGAGTAGTAAAGGGTAAAGGGGGACCAAATATATGGACAGAAGATGATTTGACTTTGGGTGGTGGGCACACAATGCAATATACTGATCATGTATCACAGAAGTGTACATTTGAAACTTTTATAAACATACTAACCAATGTCATACCAATGTATTTAATAAATATAAATAAGAAAGAAGATATTTTCATGAATTTAATAGAGCAATGTAAAATTTTGATTTTGATTCAAATGTGTTTTGACATTGGTATAAAACAACAAATTGAAATTTTTCTTTTAGCAAAATCATGTCCACAGCTACCAGAACCTATAAATGGCCATAAGATCTATGCAAACGGAACTTTTGTGTTTGGCTCACAGGTTCACTTTTTTTGTGATGAGGGGTAAGTAAGTTGCTCCATAGAGGAATAAGGTAAATGTTACTAGTTCCACTTTTGGTTTGGTTCTCTTTTTAAGCATTCCCATAATGTTGATTTCATCTTGCTTTCTGTGTAACAAGTTGTACTTATAGCCAATCAACTCTTGGGCTTTTTATGAAAACTGAATAGAAAGAAATTTAAAGTGAAGGGAAGCAAAACTGTACAATACTATAAGTAATAATAAGCCCATCGTAGTTGTTAAAAATGTAGTAAATGTGGTGATATGGTCCTAAATTAAATTGTAGTAGGCCAGAGCGTGGGAAGGAGAGACAGGGAGTTAATCATTTAACAAAGCAAAAGGTAAAAACCAATGAAATATGTGTTGAAACTTGGAATCAACTTCCAGGGCTATTTTAGAACAGTGTTTTTTTAATTTTTTTTATTGATGTTTAGAGAGAGATGAAGGGAGAGGGAGAGAGAGATAGAAACATCCACGAGAGAGAACAATTGGCTGCCTCCTGCATGCCCCCCACTGGGGATTTGGCCCACAACCTGAGCACGTGCCCTAACCAGGAATCGAACCAGCGACCTCTTGCATGGGTCAACGCTCAACCACTGAGCCACTCCAGCCGGATCAGAATAGTGTTAATAGAAGAGCTAGTATATCTAATTCAAAACGGGAAGTTGACCACCAGATTTCACCTCATCTTCTTATACAGGAACTTTTCAGACTGTTGTCAACAAACAATTGAAAAGCAGCCAACACTTCTCCCAGCAGACTATGTATCTATCCCAGAACTAGCCCCACTTATTCTTCTTCTGCCTCCCTTATCTATAGCCAATATAAATTCCTTCAAAGTAACTTACATCTTTCTCCTCAAAACTACAAAGAACCCCATTAAAAACAGGATGGCAGAAATGCATGCCTTCTCCATCTATCCCTGCTACTGTTGGTTCAGCCTGCGGGCCCCAGGCCCTGGGTCTTTTTGTTTTTGTTTTTGGCCAGCATGTGGCTCAATAAACCTGTTCCTTCAGAAAAGCTTCTGGCTGTGGAGGCTTTTGTTTCACAACTTTATCTCCTTGTGGTCAGAGAGGATATTTTGTGTGATACCTATCTTTTTAAAACCTATTGATTAGTTCATGTTAATTCGTGGCTCAGTGTATGGTCTATCCTGGAAGATGTCCATGTGTGCTTGAGGAGAATGTATATTCTGTTCTATGGTGCTCTCAGTCTGTGAGGACTTCTAGTGTTGTTGAAGTCCTCTATTTCCTTACTTAGTTTTGTCTAGCTGTGCTATCTGTTATTGTGAGAGGGATACTGAAGTCTCTGACTATTATTTGAGAAATGCCTGTTACATAGACACGCGTATTCCTCTCTATAGTTACGTCCACTTTTGCTTCATATATATATTGAAGGTCTGTCATTTGGTGCATAAATGTTTATAATTATTATATCTTCTTGCAGTATGTAAAACTTGTTAAAATATAATGTGCTGCTTGTGTCTTATAACCCTTTTTTGATTCAAAGTGTATTTGTCCTGAATTAGTACAGCCACCCCAACCCTCTTTTGGTTGTAATTTGCATGGAATATCTTTTTCCATTCTTTCACTTTCAACTTGTTCATCTCTTTGGATTTCAGGTGAGTCTCTTGTAGACAGCATATAGTTGGACTTTTTGTTTTTATCCATTCTGCTCATTTCTGTCTTTTGATTGTAGAATTTAATCCATTTACATTTAAACTAATTACGGCAAGGAGGGAGCTATTTGTTTTCTTAAAGCTTTTTTTTTGCCCCTCTTTTCACACATTCCTGTTTTCTTTTGTTAGTTGATTTTTATAATGAAATGTTGGAATTCCTTTCTCATTTCTTTTTGTGTATATTCTACAGTGATTTTGTCCATGGTTCCCATGGGGATTACATTTAACATCCTATAGTTATAACACTACAATTTGAATTTATACCAACTCAAGTTCAATAACCAATAGTTGTTCTTTGGACTCAGGGTTTTGTTTTTGTTTGTTTGTTTGTTTTTATGGTTTATTTTTAGAGTTTCTACCTCCTAATTTATATTTCCATTTTATTCACATTTCCATTTTGTTCCATTGTTTTCTTCACTTTTTATATTTCTTTAATTCTTTGAGCATCTTTAAGAAAGTATTTTTTCCCCTCAAATTTTATTGAGGCTCCAGGGCCATCGATCTCCGGCAGGGGGCCCCTTGGCATGCAAGGGCGTAGGCTGTGGAGAGGACTCTTTTCAGCTTCTTCTTGCTCACAAGTTGTTGGTATGGCTGCACTTCTTGTCATCACTGACAGCAGAGAGGTGTAGGCAAGCACGATACTTGTAGCACATCACCTCGTGGCCAGTGTATTCCTGGGGAGCTTGTGGAGGAACAGATCACTGATGCCACCCCATAGGTGAGGTTCCAAGTGCAGAGTGGACTATTTCTGGATATTGTAGTCTGACAGAGTGTGGCGCTCCTCCAGATGTTTGCACATAACCATCAGATGCTGTTGGTCAGGAGGGAGGCACTCTTTGTCTTGGATTTTGGCTTTGACATTCTTAGTAGTACCACTGGGCTCAACCTTGAGAGTGATGGTCTTGTCCATGAGGGTACTCACAAATACCTTCATCTCTGCAACTGCCACTCAGCTGCCTGATGAAGAAAAAGTGGACTATGGAACTGGGAAACTACAGATTTGGCACCAAGAGGGTCTACAAAAACATGCAAAAAAAAAAAGATGTTTTTGTCTTGTATCCTCTTAGGTCCTTTTCGGGAAGAATTTTTGTCTAATTTTTCCTTTGAATGGGCCATACTTGCCTTTTTTTTCTTTGTATGCTTTGTAATTTTTTGTTGAACTGGACATTTGTATCTAATAATGAGATAATTCTAAATATCAAATGCTTACCATTTCTTAGGGTTTGTTGTTTTATGTTATCGTTTTTGTTTTTTAATTGTGGAAGGACCAGGCTGAGGACCAGCCTGGTATGTAAACTGAGCCTTTTTCTGGGCATGCGCATTCATTCTTGTGGTCCCCCTTTAATGCAGTTGTTTTTAAAGGTCACAGTTTTTAATGTTTGCCTCCTGAAAGGGAAAAAGTGAAAAATGAAGGAGGGAACGATTGTTGTTGGATCTGTAAATGCCCTGGCAGGATGGGTCTTGCAACTCTGGGGAAAGTGAGACAACAATGGCCGTTCTCCTCTCCGTCTGCTTCTCTGTGATGAGAAACAGCAATTATAAGAGCACAGATCCCCAAGGACATGGTCTTTTGTGCACACCCCGGGCCCCTCAGAGTGCTCATAAGCTGCTCCAAGAACACGTGCACAGCGGCCTGCTGTGGAAATGGGGTGGATAACGGCCACTGTGCTGAGAGCTGAAATTGACCAATATTAGTGCAATTTACCTTTCCAAGTCTTTCCTGGAAGTTGCAAGTCTACAACACACTCCAAGTTTCCAAAACAGGTACATCAGGCAGATTCTAGCAGTGAAATTGTTGGGGAGACATGTTTTTGATGCTTTCTACCCTGCCATCATCCCAGAATTCTCTCCTAATATATTATAATATAAAATCAATGAATGAGCTTTGGAGGGAAAGTCAGATGGAAGCACATATAAGCAGTTTTACTGACTGTATTTTAATTTTATCAAGTGGGAATATCCAGTCCATAGTTATATAGAGAGAGCCTACTCGGCACCTTGTAGAGTATGAAAAGGTTAAGACACAGACCAACGATTTTCCACTGGTTTGTGCAAGAATTTTTAAAATATGCAATACCAGACTAGTCAGGGGCAAATTAGATTGTCAAATTAAAAAGTGACAACAGCCAACACAACAATAGCCATCCAGTATGAATGAATCAAAATTATACCTTTTTTTTTTATCAGATGGGCAAAAAATATATTTTTTCGTGTGCTTCAGAATTTTAGTAATTAGTTTATGTGTGCCATGAGATGAAACTGGTTGAAAATCGCTGACATAGATTGTTCTCAAAGAAGTTTTAGCCTTTTTGAGAAGCCAATACATACAGAGAGGTATCTGAGAAAAATAGTAAGTAAGAAGTACCACAGAAATCGACTTAGTCATGATCACTATAAAGAAAATACAGAGAAGAAGAGAGTTGTGTGAATTTAAATCATCAGAGATTTCATGGAGTAGGGGGTCTTCCTGAGCTATACCTAGGACGATACTCTAATCTGAAGAATATTCATGCACCAGACTCTTGCCTGGCACTCACAGTGTTCCACATGCTAATTCGCCTACTACTCAAAACAATCCCACAGTGTATATACTTTTTCCGTAGATGTGGGATTTAAGAAAAAGAAACATTAAGGGACTTGCCCAAGCTCAAAAACAAGTCAGTCTTGTTGCTGGGACTCAAATCCAATCAGATAAGCTCTATTCAGTTGTTGTCCCCATTGAGCAGAATGGCATGAGCAAGGACATAGGAGTGAATGTGTGATGTGACTGCTGGAGGTAGCAATCACTTGGCTGTCAGGTATGACAGATTTATTTAGACATTTTGCTCTAGGCCAATGTGTAGTTATATGAAGAATCTCTTTCTTTCATTAAATTGCAGATTTAGTCAACACATTCAATACATATCACTTAAGAAATTCTCCCTGAAGCTACTGTAGTGCAGAAAAACAACCATATAACAAATTCTTCATTATTATGGGTTCTTGTGAACTGATAAAGAAAACAATCATCATTTCTTTTCTCATTTAGTTATTACTTACTTGGAACAAAAATTTTATATTGTGAACTTGATGGAAAAAATGTGGCCTGGAATGACAATCCCCCACGGTGTGAAAGTAAGTATATTCTCCCTGTGTGAAAGTAAGTGTATTTTTCCAGTAGAATGTAAAGCATAGTTCTCAAATTTTTTAGTCTGGGGACCCCTTCATGCTTTACAATTAACAAAGACCCCACAGAGTTGATGCTATTGATATTCTCTATATTGGTATTAGAACAGAGAAGTTTTAAAAATAATTATATATTAATTTATTTTAAAGAACAATACACGTTAACACATGCAACTTTTTTTTCCCTTTCATAAAATCAGAAATTTCCAAAACAGTGAGAAGAGTGTCACTGCTTTACATTTTCCTAATCTCTTTAGTATCTGTCTTAAGGAAGACCTCCAGATTTATTCTGCTGCATTATCAAACAATCCGAAACCACTGGAAAATTTCACTGTACACTCTTAAGGATGATAGTGAAAAAAAAAACCACAATAAAATCTTGGTATACCGGTGAACCATTGATTTAGGAGTGGACATGGCATTTCTCAACTAGCACTGAGTTTTCCTAAATCATAAGAATATTTTTCTCTTTATATTTTCAGCATCTCTTTTGATTAGAAAAACACTTAGCATGGCCTTACAGATAAATACAAGTTTTCATATAGGTATCTTATATGGGTATTTAAGAAAATGGGTTTTATTCTAAAATTATTTTTCTCTATTAATAGTTTGAATTGGGATAATACATTTTTTCATAGAAACTTTGTTTCAAATGAATACGGGATTTACAACTAGATTGTAGAAATCATATGTTAATAAATGTATTGAAGGCAGTTAATAGGACATTACTAATGTTGTCTTAATCTTATACTTTTTCTTTTGTCTTTCCTGTCATTTTTCTCTCTTTAAGAGGTGTTGTGTCAACCACCTAAACAAATACCAAATGGAATGTACACCAATAGCCACAAGGATGTATTTGAATATAATGAAGTTGTGACTTATAGTTGTAATCCTTCAAATGGATCAGATCAATATTCACTTGTTGGAGAGAGCAGGCTTGTTTGTTCTGGGCCTAACAAATGGAGTGGTGATCCTCCTGAATGTAAAGGTAATAATATTGTAATTTATTTTCCTCTCATTTGTAAATAGTGTGGAAACTTTTACCAACTTTCAAATACTTTGGCCAACAAGTAAAAAGAAAGAAAGAAAGAAAAAAGAAAGAAAGAGCCAGCCATATGTGTTTGTTCCCTCTGTTAAATTGGTTTCTAAATTAATTTAATGTGTGTCAAATCAAATAAAAAATAATTCTACTTGTAGAGTTTCCCACTCTTTACTCCACATGTTCTTAGCATTCCTGTTTATACATTGTTAATTACTATGTATATACATGAATTATTATGATGATGATGATGATGATTTTTGGCTTAAAAGCATTAAAAATACACACTGGCTTTAAGAAAGTTGTATCTTATATAATACAATAAGTATGACAGTTCTGACTAGAGAAGACGGTAGAATAAGTTGTAAAAGATTAACCCTCTCACTAATAAGGTTGATAAATAGACATATAAGCATATCCTGTTTAATTGTACTTTGCTTTATTGAGCTCCACACATATTGCAGGTTTTTTTGTTTTTTTTTGCAAATTGATAGCAATACCATCACCTGCAAAACAATTGTAACTTGCTTTACTTCAATATTCACTTATTGCGTAGTCTGAAACAAACCCACAGTATCTCAGAGGTTTACTTATACTTAAAAAAAAACAATGTTTAAGGCATTTGAACATGACCAAAAGCAGAGAGACGCCAGAAGTTATTTGACTCTTGAATAAAAGGAACCACTGAAAAATAGCAAAATATTTTCTCTTTCCAAGTGCATATGGAACAATCTTTAGTACCGTATTCTAGGCAATATGTTTAATTTTTTTTAATTTTAAAAATTGAAATTATTTATAGTACAGTATCTTTACAATGGAATGAATATAGAAATCAAAACAAAGATATTTGTAAAATCCCCAAATATTTAAAAATTATGAAGACACTTCTAACTAACCCATGAATAAAAGAAGGAGTCACAAGGGAAATTAGAGAGTGTTTGAATTGAGTAAAAATGAAAACACAATATATTGAAATATCAAAATTTGTGGAATAGAGCTAAAGCATTGCTTAGAAGGACACTCACAGCATGAAATACATATATTAGAACAGGAGAAAAGTTGAGATCAATACTCTAAGCTTTCACTTTAAGGAACTAAAAAGGAAGAGCAAATTGAATACAGAACATAGACACAAAAAGAAATAACAAAGATAGAAAAAAGATACAGTCTTTTTTTTTTTTTTTTTTTTAACATTCTGCCTTCCATACCGTGCCTCTTTCTTCACAGGGGAAATTACTATTTTACACTAGTTTTTCTTTCCCATGTTAAAATAGCTTTCCATTAATTCTGGAATTTCTTTGCTTTTCAGTAATCAAATGTGCATATCCAGTAATAAAAAATGGGAAACTGGTGTCAGGAATTGCGAAAAAATTTTACTACAAATCGTTGATTACGGTTGGCTGCCTGGCCGGATTTCACCTTAAAGGCAGCAACACTGCTGTATGTGGACTTAACGGTACTTGGGAGCCTAAGTTACCAGAATGTATTGCAGGTACAAAGGGTGTCTTTTTTTCTTTTTTGTTTAGATTTTATTTCTTTGACATTAATTATCAGTGATAAGGAATAATTGAAAAGAAGCAGTTTTTGTAATTAACTCTATCTCATATTCATTTCCATGACAGATGTGTGACATAAAATTTTGTTTTTATAGGTTCTTAGCACATTATGTACATCACACAGGTGTTTAAATTTCTGTGTTTGTGTGTTGGCATTTCTTATGTGTAAAAATGTATAGCAGTTATTTTTTTTAGAGTAATCGAAGCATGGGAATTTTTACCTAAAAAAGTCAAGATCTAAAGGCATAATTAATACAAATGAAAAAAAAAGTAATAATTACCAAGTGGTTGATCCCGTCTTCGTTTTTGTTTTGTTTTTTTCAGTCAACACCTCTCAGTACTAAACCAACAATTTCTAGTGTCTCGGATTTAGTAACGTTCTGCTTATATTTTTCAAAAGCCTTTAAATGCTGGTGATTTCCTTTAAGTCCGTTAAATATCTGGTGATTTACACACATTCATCATTTTTAATAATAAAAGGAGGAAGAACATATTTAAAGCCATTCTAGTTGTTTTACTTAGTGATTCTCAAACTATTGGCCACAGTCTGCAGATTTCAGAACAAACTTGAACATGTTATGTAAACCTTAAATGTGTTTACTATATAAAATGATTGAACACCTTCCTCACTGATTGATAGTCAAGTTAACATGAGATGTGTTTAAAGCACTTAGCACAATGCCTGGCATATAGGAAGCTCTTAAAGAAAGTTCATTTAGGACTTACAGCATCAATCTGATTACTGTTAGTGAAAAGGAAGGTCCATGGCTTCTTTTTTAAATACATATATTTTCCATGTCATCACCTTTGCTATTTTATTGTTTTACCTTATTTTTTATTTATTTTTTTATCCTCACCCAATGACATTTTTCGATATTTTGTTCAGATAGAGTGGGAGGGAGGGAGAGAGAGAGAGAGAGAGAGAGAGAGAGAGAGAGAGAGAGAGAGAGAGAAACATCGACGTGAAAGGGACACATCGAGTGGGTGCCATCCACACGACCCAACCAGGGCTGAGGACAAACTGCAACTGAGGTAGTGCCCTTAGCGGGAACAGAACCTGGGCCTCTCCAGACCACAGGCCAATGCTTTAACTGCTGAACCAAACCGGCCAGGGCTATTTTTTATTTTTTTATCCTTACTGGAAGATATTTTTCTATTTTCTCTTCAGGTAGAGAGAGAGGGAGGAAAAGGGAGTGAGAGAGAAACATCAAAGTGAGAGGGTCACATCAACTGGTTGCCTCCCATACGACCCCGACCAGGGCCGGGGACAAATCGCAACTGAGGTACGTGCCCTTGGCTAGAATTGAACCTGGGACTCATTCGTCCACAGGTTGATGCTGTACCGCTGAGCCAAACTGGCCAGGGCGCTATTCTATCGTTTTAAAAACGATCTGTTGACACCTGTACAAGGGTATCTTCATGATCCAGGATGATGTTTTATTTCCTGGGCTGCAACCAGTTTCATATTTTTTATGTAGTACCATTTAAACTGGGAAATTTCTGCTGTCTCTAGAACAAGACCTCCACCTCTTCCTGTCTCATATAATTATCCCCGCCCCAAACCTGGGCATTTTTATTTGGCAATGGATGGCAAATTTCATAGCAACTGAAAGGCAGAACAATTTATTGAAATTAAATTGAGGAATTCTTGTGTGGACTGCTGGTCAACAGCTCTGCTTAAGAATCGGGAGATTATTTTGATATGGGAGAAGAAATTGCCTTCCTGACTGCTCTTTGTGTCCAGCAGAAACAAGAGACAACACCAATACAGTAGTCACCACTTATCTAAGGTTTCACTTTCTGTGGTTTCAGTTACCCACAACGATGGTCTGAAAATATTAAATGGACATTCCAGGAATAAGTAATTCATAAATTTTAAGTTAGTTGCCATTCCGAGTAGCATGATGAAATCTCACACTGTCCCACCATTTCCCACCCAGGAAGTGAATCATCCCTTGGTTCAATGCGTTTACCTCATTTCTTCACATCATATTTTCTCACATCATCACTAGAAGAAGGAATAATGTAATGCAATAAAATATTTTGTTGTTAGTCTCTTAGCTTGCCTAATTTATAAATATTAAGCATTATTATAGATATATGTATGTACATGAAAAACAATATATGTAGGGTTCGGTACCATCCAGGTTTCCAGGCATTGATGGGGATCTTGGAGTGTTTCCCATATAGACGAGGTGGGGACTACTGTAGTGGGAAGAGCTTTAGCCTGGCAGAGACCTCACACAAAGTCCTAATTTGGTTCTACTTATTCCAATAGCACCATTTCTGTGGTCCTACTTTCCTGTTAAACATGAGGATGTTGAACTCAAACAAATTTCAATTACAGGATTCTAATTTGTTTGTATACTTCCTGCTGTCCTAATATTTTAAAGGATTGTGTGTAATATGCATGTTAATATAGTAATTATAATTCTACCTTTTTATAATTCTTCTATACCTGGAAACTGGTAGCTTCCTTGAGTAACTTAATTGAATGTTACAAGGTTTGGGGGAGAAAGAGAAGGTTTCTTGGTGGACGGATACATTTTTTTTTTAATCCTCACCTGAGGATATTTTTCTATGTATCTTCAGATAGTGTGGGAGGAAGAGAGAAGGAGAAAAAGGGAGAGGGAGAGAAATAGCAACATGAAAGAGACACATTGACTGGTTGCCTTTCGCACTACCCTGACCTGGGCCGGGAATGAACCGCAACCGAGGTATGTGCCCTTGGCCAAAATCAAACACAAGACTCATTGGTCTGCGGGCCAGCACTCTACCACTGAGTCAAACCAGCAGGGTTGAACTGATACATTAAGATTGCAGCCCTGGCCAGTTTGGCTCAGTGGTTAGAGCATCGGCCTGCGGTCCAGAGAGACCTGGGTTCGGTTCCTGCTAAGGGCGCGTACCTCAGTTGCAGTTTGTCCCCGGCCCTGGTTGGTTGTGCGGGTGGCAGCCACTCGATGTGTCCCTTTCAGTCGACATCTCTCTCTCTCTCTCTCTTTCTCTCTCTCTCTCTCTTCCTCCCACTCAATCTGAACAAAAAATGAAAAAATGTCCTCAGGTGAGGATAAAAAAAAAGATTGCATGTGAGTTCGGCCATTGTGGCTCAGTGGTTGAGCATCGACCCATGCACCAAGAGGTCTCTGGTTCCATTCCTGGTCAGGATACATGCCCAGGTTGTGGGCCCAATCCACAGTCGGGGGCATGCAGGAGGCAGCCAGTCGATGTTCTCTCTCATCGATGTTTCTATCTCTCTCTCCCTCTTTTTTCCTCTCTCTCTAAAATCAATAAAGGAAAAAAAATTAAAAAAAAAAAGATTGCGTGTGACATATATACTCACTGGCACATCCATGTTTACTCACCTGGTCCTAGTGGGTATATGCACTATGGGATACTACGCTTGTTGATACGCTCTTTTAAAACAGTTGACTATAAGTATTTCATAAAGGATTTAAAAAACACTGATGCCATTTAGTGTTTCAAAGAAGGGATGATTGTGAGGAAATGTTTATAAAGAAGATAAACTACAGGGATCTTTTCTTAAATATCAAATATCAAAATTCCTAATGGGACTGTCAATCATTTTTTATTATCAGTTAGAGAAAGCTATACAAAAAAGATCAGTAGAAACATATAATGATTATAAGGTAGATATACTTGTGACATACTAAGCGAAAAGTAAAAGGATAAGAATTATGTAGTATGATACTATTTAGATGGTAATTTTAAAAAGATATATGTGTTGATTTTGAATATATGATTTTTTATTAGTTAATTTCTAGGATGCCCATTCTTAAATACAAAGTGAGCCCTGAATGATTTGGCTCAGCAGTTAGAGCATCGGCCTTCAGACCAAAGGGTCATGGGTTCAATTCCCAGTCAAGGGCACGTACTTGGGTTACAGGTTCGATCCCCATCCCCAGTTGAGGTTATGAGGCAGGCAGCCAATCAATGTGTCTCTCTCACATCAATGTTTCTCCTCTCTCCCCCTCTCTTCCTTCCACTCTATCTAAAATTTAATGGAAAAATATTCTCAAGTGAGGATTAACAATAAAGAAAGAAGAAAGAAAGAAAGAAAGAAAGAAAGAAAGAAAGAAAGAAAGAAAGAAAGAAAGAAAGAAAGAGAAAGAAAGAAAGAGAGAAAGAGAGAAAGAAAGAAAGAAAGAAAGAAGAAAGACAAAGCTATAATGAACATTCTTATGCAAAATCCATATGTATGTGTATAGATATATATATTTAGGTAACTTCCCAGAAGTAAAATTGCAAAGGTAGAAAAGTATGTGTATTTTTTTATTTAGAGAAATGATAAATTATTTTAAAAAGATAAAAAATCAAATTAAATCGCTAGTTTTGTGTAGGTGAAGCTAGTGGATGTAATAAAATTTATTTTATCCAGATGTCCCCACTACTGTTCGAACCACACCATCAACTTCACGTCAACCAGGTTCAGTATCTTTATCCTACTTACATTACTAAGAACTTCATATGGTGATGGATAAAAAATAGTTATGTGTTAATTAGTATTTCTTTAATTATAAACAAAGTTGTACCTTTTTTGGGGGGCAAACTTATTTATTTATGTTCTTTGCTCAGTTTTCTATTAGGTTTCTAAAAATAATTTTTTACTTGTCAGAACTCATTGTAAATTAAAACCCTTTTAACATGAAGTGAACATTTTTTTCTAGGTTTTTTTTCTTTGCCTAGTTTTACTAATGAGTTTTCTTTTAAGATTTTACATGGTTGGATATAAATTGCGTTTTATAACTTTAAATTATATAAGTAGTATAAAAATATAAATTTGTAAAATTTCATATACTGCAAAAGTATATAGAGTAAAAGATTAATCTTCTTGTATACAAAGTAATAAAAGACAATGGTCTGAATTCAAGACTACTCTATCCAGCAAGGCTATCATTCAAAACTGAAGGAGAAATAAAGAGCTTCATAAACCAAAAAAAGCTAAAGGAATTTACCACCACCAACCTAGCACTGCAAGAAATGCTAAAGAAACTGTTGTAAGAAGATGATGAAACAGAGAAAGAGAGGGGAGAGCACAGGCATAAAATTAAAAATGGCAACTAATAAGTATCTATCAATAATAACTTTAAATGTAAATGGCTTAAATGGTTCAATCATAAGACATAAGATAGCTGATTGGATAAGAAAACACAACCTACATATATGCTGTCTACAAGAGACCCACCTCACAACAAAAGACTCAGCAGAATGAAAGTGAAGGGATGGAAAAAAATTTTCGAGCAAAAGGAAATTTAAAAAAAGCAGGTATAGCAATACTCATATCTGATAAGATAGACTTCAAAGCAAGGACCATAAAAAGGGACAAAGATCACTACATAATATTAAAGGGATCAATCCAACAAGAGGATATAACACTGGTAAACATATATACACCAAACACAGGAGCACCAAAATATATTTTAAAACTTATGGAGGAATTCAAGGGAGAAATCAATAGCAACACAATCATAGTGGATGACTTTAACACCCCACGGACACCACTGGATAGATCTTCTCTACAAAAAATTAACAAGGTCACAGAGTCCTTAAATGACGAAGTAGACCAGTTGGACTTAGTTGATATTTACAGAACATTTCACCCCAAAGATGCAGAATATACATTCTTCTCAAGTGCACACAAGACATTCTCAAAGATAGACCACATGTTAGGACACAAAGTAAGTCTCTACAAATTCAAGAAGATTAAAATCATATCAAGCATCTTCTCAGATCACAATGGCATGAAACTAGAACTCAATTACAACAAAAACACACAAAATATTCAAACACTTGGAGGCTAAATAGCATGTTATTAACTGATAAATGGGTTACCAAGGAGAGCAAAGAAGACATTAAAAACTCCCTGGAAACCAATGAAAATGAACACACAACAACACAAAATCTATGGGACGCAGTGAAAGCAGTCCTGAGAGGGAAGTTTATAGCACTGCAGGCCTACCTCAAGAAACAAGAAAAATTCCTAACTGACTTTCTAACCCTACAACTTAAAGACCTAGAAAGTAAACAGAAAGAAAAACCCAGAGCAAGCAGAAGGAAAGAAATAGTAAAGGTCAGAGCAGAAATCAATGACATAGAAACTAAAACAACAATGCAAAAGATCAATGAAATAAAGAGCTGGTTCTTTGAAAAGATAAACAAGATTGATGGACCCTTAGCCAGACTCACCAAGAAACAAAAAGAGAGGACCCAAATAAACAAAATCAGAAATGAAAAGAAGTAACAACTGACACCACAGAAATACAAAGGATCATTAAAACATACTATGAACAATTATACACCAACTAGTTGAAAAACCTAGGCAAAATGGACAAATTTCTAGAAACACACAGTCTCCCAAAACCGAACCAGGAAGAGATAGAAAACTTGAATAGACCAATAACAATTAAGGAAATTAAAGATGTAATCTAGAAACTCCCAGCAAACAAAAGCCGAGGGAGGCCTGCATGACTTTACGGGGGAATTTTACCAAACATTCAAAGAAGATCTAACACCCATTCTTCTCAAACTATTCCAAAAAATCTAAGAAGACTTCCAAACTTATTTCATGAGGCCAGTATAATTCTAATTCCAAAACTGAATAAAGACACTACAGAGAAAGAAAACTACAGGCCAATATCCTTGATGAACACAGATGCTAAAATCCTTAACAAAATATTAGCAAATCGAATCCAGCAATACATCAAAAAAATTATTCATCATGATCAACAGGGATTCATCCCAGGGATGCAAGGATGCTACAATATTCGCAAACAATACATATGATGCACCACATAAACAAAATGAAAGGTAAAAACCATATGATCTTATCAATAGATGCTGAAAAAATATTCAACAAAATCCAGCACCCACATCTGATAAAAATGCTCAGCAATGTGGGAATAGAAGGATCATATCTTGAAATGATAAAGGCCATATATGAAAAACCTACAGCCAACATCATAATCAATGGGCAAAAACTAAAAGCATTTTCCTTAACATCAGAAACAAGACAGGAATGACAACTTTTGCCACTCCTATTTAACATAATACTGGAAGTCTTAGCCACAGCAATTAGACATAAAGAAAAAATAAAAGGGATCCAAACTGGAAAGGAGGAACTGAAACTGTCATTATTTGCAGATGACATGATATTGTACATAGAAAACCCTAAAGACTCCATCAAAAATCTACTAGATTTAGCCCTGGCCGGTTTGGCTCAGCGGTTAGAGCGTCGGCCTGCGGTCCTGAGAGACCCGGGTTCGGTTCCCGCTAAGGGCATGTACCTCGGTTGCAGTTTGTCCCCGGCCCTGGTCGGTTGTGAGGGTGGCAGCCACTCGATGTGTCCCTTTCACATCGATGTTTCTCTCTCTCTCTCTCTGTTCCTCTCTCTCCCTCCCACTCTACCTGAACAAAAAGTGGAAAAATGTCCTCTGGTGAGGATAAAAAAAAAAAAAAAAAAATCTACTAGATTTAGACTCCATCAAAAATTTACTAGACTTAATAAATGAATTTGGCAAAGTAGCAGGATACAAAATTAACATCAAGAAATCGATGACATTCTTTTTTTTTTTTTTTTTTTTTTTTAATCCTCACCCGAGGACATTTTTCCATTTTTTGTACAGATAGAGTGGGAGGGAGAGAGAGGAAGAGAGAGAGAGAGAGAAACATCGATGTGAAAGGGACACATCGAGTGGCTGCCACCCGCACGACCAACCAGGGCCGGGGACAAACCGCAACGAAGTACGTGCCCTTAGCGGGAACCGAACCCGGGTCTCTCCGGACCGCAGGCTGACGCTCTAACCGCTGAGCCAAACCGGCCAGGGCTCGATGACATTCTTATACACCAATGATGAACTCAAAGACAGAGAAATTAAGAAAACAATCCCATTTACCATTGCAGTGAAAAAATTCAGATACCTAGGAATTAACTTAACCAAAGAAATAAAGGACTTATTCGCAGAAAACTATAGGTCATTGAAAAAAGAAATAGAGGAAGATATTAAAAAGTGGAAGCACATACCTTGTTCATGGATTGGAATAATTAACATCATTAAAATGTCCATACTAACCAAAGCAATCTATAGATTCAATGCAATCCCCACCAAAATACCAACGACATACTTCACAGAACTAGAACAAATACTTCAAAAGTTCATATGGAACCAAAAAAGACCCCGAAGAGCCACAGCAGTCTTGAAAAAGAAGAACAGAGTAGGAAGGATCACAATACCAGACATCATGTTATACTACAAAGCTACTGTAATCAAAACAGCCTGGTACTGGCACAAGAACAGGCATATAGATCAATGGAATAGGACAGAGAACCCAGAAATTAACCCAAGCAATATGCTCAATTAATATTTGACAAAGGTGGCAAGAGCATACAGTGGAGTCAAGACAGTCTCTTCAATAAATGGTGTTGGGAAAATTGGACAGCTACATTAAAAAAAATGAAGCTAGACCACCAACTTACACCATACACAAGAATAAGCTCAAAATGGATAAAAGACTTAAATGTGACTCGTGCATCCATAAAAATCCTAGAAGAAACTGTAGGCAACAAAATTTCAGACATCACATGCAGCAGAATTTTCACTGATACAACACCCAAGGCAAGAGAAACAAAGGAAAAAATGAACACATGGGACCACATCAAACTAAAAAGCTTTTGCACAGCAAAAGAACCATCAAAATAGAAAGGGAACCCACTGTATGGAGAGCATAATTGCCAACAATACATCAGATAAGGGGTTAATTTTTAAAATATATAAAGTACTCATACAACTCAACAAAACGAAGACAAAGAACCCAACTACAAAGTGGGCAGAGGACCTAAACCAACACCTCTCCAAACAGGACATACAAATGGCCAAGAGACATGAAAAAAATGTTCAACATCACTAATTATCAGAGAGATGCAAATTAAAAGGACTATGAGGTATCACCTCACACCTATCAGAATGGCTGCCATCAACAAATCTCAAATAACAAGTTCTGGCCAGGGTGTGGAGAAAAGGGAACTCTAGTACACTGCTGGTGGGAATGCAGACTGGTGCAGCCACTATGGAAGACAATATGGTGTTACCTCAAAAAGTTAAAAATTGAACTGCCCTTTGACCCAGTAATTCCACTTCTAGGAATATATCCTAAGAAGCCTGTAACAATCAGAAGGAATATATGCACCCCTATGTTCACAGCAGCACTATTTACAATAGCTAAGATCTGGAAACAGCCTAAGTGTCCATCAGTAAACAAGTGGATAAAAAAGCAGTGGTACATATACACAATGGAATACTATGCAGCTCTAAGAAAGAAAGATCTCTTATCCTTTGAGACATGGAGGGACCTGGAGAGTTTTACCCTAAGTGAAACAAGCCAATCAGAGAAAGACAAATACCACATGATCTCACTTATTTGTGGAATATAATGAACAAAACAAGCTGATGAACAAAACAGACTCAGAGACATAGTAGTAGGGTACAGACTGACAAACCTCAGAATGGGAATCGTAGGGGAGGGGAGGAAAGAGGTAAACCACAAACCTTATATGCATGTATGCATAATCAAGGACATAGACAACAATGCTGGGGACGGATCAACGGGGAAAAAGGAGAAATATCTGTAACAAAAATAAATTAATAAAAAAAAAAGATTAGTCTTCTGTTTCTCTACTTCATTTCCTGAGTTAATCACTTAATAGTTTAGTTGTCTTTTTATCTGTTTCTGTACAGTAATATCCTTATATGCATAGATACATTAAGATTGCATGTGAAGTTTATACTCACTGGCACATCATGTTTACTCACATGGTCCTAGTGGGTATATGCACTATGGGATACTACGCTTGTTGATACGCTCTTTTAAAACAGTTGACTATAAGTATTTCATAAAGGATTTATAAAACACTGATACTGTTTAGTGTTTCAAAGAAGAGAGGATTTTAAGGAAATGCTTATAAAGAAGATAAACTACAGGGATCTTTTCTTAAATACCAAAAATCAAAATTCCTCTTGGGACTGTCAATCACTTTTTATCATCAGTTAGAGAAAGCTATACAAAAAAGGTCAGTAGCAACATATAATGATAATAAAGTAGATATAATTGTCTGGGAGATACTAAGCAAAAATAAAAAAGATAAGAGTTATGTACTAAGATACTATTTGGATGGTAAATTTTTAAAGATACGTATATTGATTATGAATACATTATTTTATGATTTAAAAAATTTTTTTCATTATTATTTTTAGAGAGACAGGAAGGGAGCAGAAGAGAGAGATAGAAACATCAATGAAAGAGAACATTAATTGGTCCCTCCTGCATGCCCCTCACTGGGGATTGGGCCCACAACCTGGGCCTGGGCCTTGACCGGGAATCGAACTGGCAACCTCTTGGTGCATAGGTCGATGATCAACCACAGAGCCACATCGGCTGGGCTTATGATTTTTTATTAGTTAATTTCTAGGATGTCCATTTTAAATACAAAGCTAGCCCTGGCAGGTTTGGCTCAGCAGTTAGAGAATCAGCCCTTGGACCAAAGGGTCATAGGTTCAATTCCCAGTCAAGAGCAAATACTTGGGTTGCAGGTTCCATCCCCATCCCCAGACCCTGTCATGTGGCAGGTAACCAATCGATGTGTCTCTCTCACATCAATGTTTCTCCTCTCTCCCCCCTCTCCCTTCCATTCTATCTAAAAATTAATAGAAAAATATCCTCAGGTGAGGATTAACAATAAATAAATAAAGGAGATAAAGCTATAATGAATATTATTATGCAAAATCCACATGTACTTGTATAGAAATATATTTAGTTAACTTCCCACAAGTAAAATTGCAAAGATAGGAGAGTATTTTTCATTTAGAGAAATGATGAACCTTTTTAAAAAGATAAAAAATTAAATTAAATCGCTAACTTTGCATAGATAAAGCTGGTGAATGTAATCAAATTTATTTTCCAGCCATCACCACTACTGTCAAATCTTCAAAACCAGGTTCAGTACCTCTATTCTACTTACATTATTAAGAACTTCATAAGCTGATGGGTAAAAAATAGTTATGTGTTAATTTGCATTTCTTTAATTATAAATGAAACTGAACTTTTTTGGTCCCATATTTATTTATGTTCTTTGCTCATTTTTCTATTAGGTTCTAAAAAAATTTGTTGATTTGTCAGAACTCATTATAAATGAAAACCCTTTTAACATGAAGTGAACATTTTTTTCTACTTTTTTTTTCTTTGCCTTATTTTTACTAATGAGCTTTCTTTTAAGATTTTATATGGTTGGATATAGATTGCTTCTTGTAACTTTAAATAATATAAGTAGTATACAAATATAAATTTGTAAAATTTCATATATTGCAAAAGTATACAGAGTAAAAGATGTCTTCTTCTGTTTCTCTACTTCATTTCCTGAGTTAATCACTTAATAGTTTAGTTGTCTTTTTATCTGTTTCTGTACAGTAATATCCTTATATGCATAGATACATTAAGATTGCGTGTGAAGTTTATACTCACTGGCACATCATGTTTACTCACATGGTCCTAGTGGGTATATGCATTATGGGATACTACGCTTGTTGATACGCTCTTTTAAAACAGTTGACTATAAGTATTTCATAAAGGATTTATAAAACACTGATACTGTTTAGTGTTTCAAAGAAGAGAGGATTTTAAGGAAATGCTTATAAAGAAGATAAACTACAGGGATCTTTTCTTAAATACCAAAAATCAAAATTCCTCTTGGGACTGTCAATCACTTTTTATCATCAGTTAGAGAAAGCTATACAAAAAAGGTCAGTAGCAACATATAATGATAATAAAGTAGATATAATTGTCTGGGAGATACTAAGCAAAAATAAAAAAGATAAGAGTTATGTACTAAGATACTATTTGGATGGTAAATTTTTAAAGATACGTATATTGATTATGAATACATTATTTTATGATTTAAAAAATTTTTTTCATTATTATTTTTAGAGAGACAGGAAGGGAGCAGAAGAGAGAGATAGAAACATCAATGAAAGAGAACATTAATTGGTCCCTCCTGCATGCCCCTCACTGGGGATTGGGCCCACAACCTGGGCCTGGGCCTTGACCGGGAATCGAACTGGCGACCTCTTGGTGCATAGGTCGATGATCAACCACAGAGCCACATCGGCTGGGCTTATGATTTTTTATTAGTTAATTTCTAGGATGTCCATTTTAAATACAAAGCTAGCCCTGGCAGGTTTGGCTCAGCAGTTAGAGAATCAGCCCTTGGACCAAAGGGTCATAGGTTCAATTCCCAGTCAAGAGCAAATACTTGGGTTGCAGGTTCCATCCCCATCCCCAGACCCTGTCATGTGGCAGGTAACCAATCGATGTGTCTCTCTCACATCAATGTTTCTCCTCTCTCCCCCCTCTCCCTTCCATTCTATCTAAAAATTAATAGAAAAATATCCTCAGGTGAGGATTAACAATAAATAAATAAAGGAGATAAAGCTATAATGAATATTATTATGCAAAATCCACATGTACTTGTATAGAAATATATTTAGTTAACTTCCCACAAGTAAAATTGCAAAGATAGGAGAGTATTTTTCATTTAGAGAAATGATGAACCTTTTTAAAAAGATAAAAAATTAAATTAAATCGCTAACTTTGCATAGATAAAGCTGGTGAATGTAATCAAATTTATTTTCCAGCCATCACCACTACTGTCAAATCTTCAAAACCAGGTTCAGTACCTCTATTCTACTTACATTATTAAGAACTTCATAAGCTGATGGGTAAAAATAGTTATGTGTTAATTTGCATTTCTTTAATTATAAATGAAACTGAACTTTTTTGGTCCCATATTTATTTATGTTCTTTGCTCATTTTTCTATTAGGTTCTAAAAAAATTTGTTGATTTGTCAGAACTCATTATAAATGAAAACCCTTTTAACATGAAGTGAACATTTTTTTCTACTTTTTTTTTCTTTGCCTTATTTTTACTAATGAGCTTTCTTTTAAGATTTTATATGGTTGGATATAGATTGCTTCTTGTAACTTTAAATAATATAAGTAGTATACAAATATAAATTTGTAAAATTTCATATATTGCAAAAGTATACAGAGTAAAAGATGTCTTCTTCTGTTTCTCTACTTCATTTCCTGAGTTAATCACTTAATAGTTTAGTTGTCTTTTTATCTGTTTCTGTACAGTAATATCCTTATATGCATAGATACATTAAGATTGCGTGTGAAGTTTATACTCACTGGCACATCATGTTTACTCACATGGTCCTAGTGGGTATATGCATTATGGGATACTACGCTTGTTGATACGCTCTTTTAAAACAGTTGACTATAAGTATTTCATAAAGGATTTATAAAACACTGATACTGTTTAGTGTTTCAAAGAAGAGAGGATTTTAAGGAAATGCTTATAAAGAAGATAAACTACAGGGATCTTTTCTTAAATACCAAAAATCAAAATTCCTCTTGGGACTGTCAATCACTTTTTATCATCAGTTAGAGAAAGCTATACAAAAAAGGTCAGTAGCAACATATAATGATAATAAAGTAGATATAATTGTCTGGGAGATACTAAGCAAAAATAAAAAAGATAAGAGTTATGTACTAAGATACTATTTGGATGGTAAAATTTTAAAGATACGTATATTGATTATGAATACATTATTTTATGATTTAAAAAATTTTTTTTCATTATTATTTTTAGAGAGACAGGAAGGGAGCAGAAGAGAGAGATAGAAACATCAATGAAAGAGAACATTAATTGGTCCCTCCTGCATGCCCCTCACTGGGGATTGGGCCCACAACCTGGGCCTGGGCCTTGACCGGGAATCGAACTGGCGACCTCTTGGTGCATAGGTCGATGATCAACCACAGAGCCACACCGGCTGGGCTTATGATTTTTTATTAGTTAATTTCTAGGATGTCCATTTTAAATACAAAGCTAGCCCTGGCAGGTTTGGCTCAGCAGTTAGAGAATCAGCCCTTGGACCAAAGGGTCATAGGTTCAATTCCCAGTCAAGAGCAAATACTTGGGTTGCAGGTTCCATCCCCATCCCCAGACCCTGTCATGTGGCAGGTAACCAATCGATGTGTCTCTCTCACATCAATGTTTCTCCTCTCTCCCCCCTCTCCCTTCCATTCTATCTAAAAATTAATAGAAAAATATCCTCAGGTGAGGATTAACAATAAATAAATAAAGGAGATAAAGCTATAATGAATATTATTATGCAAAATCCACATGTACTTGTATAGAAATATATTTAGTTAACTTCCCACAAGTAAAATTGCAAAGATAGGAGAGTATTTTTCATTTAGAGAAATGATGAACCTTTTTAAAAAGATAAAAAATTAAATTAAATCACTAACTTTGCATAGATAAAGCTGGTGAATGTAATCAAATTTATTTTCCAGCCATCACCACTACTGTCAAGTCTTCAAATCAACCAGGTTCAGTACCTCTATTCTACTTACATTATTAAGAACTTCATAAGCTGATGGGTAAAAAATAGTTATGTGTTAATTTGCATTTCTTTAATTATAAATGAAACTGAACTTTTTTGGTCCCATATTTATTTATGTTCTTTGCTCATTTTTCTATTAGGTTCTAAAAAAATTTGTTGATTTGTCAGAACTCATTATAAATGAAAACCCTTTTAACATAAAGTGAACATTTTTTTCTAGTTTTTTTTCTTTGCCTTATTTTTACTAATGAGCTTTCTTTTAAGATTTTATATGGTTGGATATAGATTGCTTCTTGTAACTTTAAATAATATAAGTAGTATACAAATATAAATTTGTAAAATTTCATATATTGCAAAAGTATACAGAGTAAAAGATGTCTTCTTCTGTTTCTCTACTTCATTTCCTGAGTTAATCACTTAATAGTTTAGTTGTCTTTTTATCTGTTTCTGCACATTAATATCCTTATATGCATAGATATACATATTTTAGAGGGTTTTTGTTGTTAACCAGAGTTGCAATCATGCTGTTTATATTTTTTAAACTCTCATATTTTACATTTTCTATCTTAAATTGAGGTTCTATTAATATTTATTCCCATGGATTGGCTGCCTCCCATATGCACCCCAACCGGGTCTGACCTGGAATCAAACCCTCAACCTTTTGGTGTATGGGACAATGCTCCAACCAACTGAGCCGCTGGGTCAGAGCAATATTTTACTCTTTTTTGATGCTGTTGCAAATAGAATTGTTTTCTTAATTTCCTTTTGGATTTGCTCATCGTTAGGGTATAGAAATGCAACTGATTTTTACTTGTTGATTTTATAGCGTGAAACTTTGCCAAATTTATTTGTTAGTTTCAACAGGTAAGTGTGTGTGCATGTGTATAATCTTTACAGTTTTCTACTTAAAATCATATCAACTGGAACATAGGTAATTTTATTTCTTCCTTCCCAATTTTGATGCTTTTTTCTTACATAATTGCACTGATTATAACTTTTAATATTATGTTAAATAGAAATGGAAAACATGGTCATCCTGTCTTGTTCCTGATCTTAAGGGGAAAACTTTCTGTCTTTCACCACTACATTTGATGTTAGCTGTGGGTATTTCATAAATGGGCCTTATTAGTTTGAAATCTCTCTGTATTGCAGAATAACCTCTAAGTCATTTATTAAGCCCTACTGTATCTTTTTTTTTTTTTATTCTCACCCAAGGACATTTTTCGATATTTTGTTCAGATAGAGTGGGGTGGGGGGAGAGAAACATCGACATGAAAGGGACACATCGAGTGGCTGCCACCCACACAACCCAACCAGAGCAGGGAACAAACTGCAACCAAGGTACGTGCCCTTAGCGGGAACTGAACCCGGGTCTCTCCGGACCATAGGGCCACGCTCCAACAGCTGAGCCAAACCGGCCAGGGCAAGCCCTGCTGTATCTTTAATTTTAAGTAGAATCACATAGAATCCATAGGCTAATGACGATACACTAGTGATAAATTTGCATTCTGTACCACAGAATATTGTCTCAGGAAATGCTACGGGAAAGGAAGAAGAATGCTGATGACCGTGAATATAAATTTATAATTCATGATACTACTTAAAAATTTTTTTTTCTTTATTGATGTTAGAGAGAGAGAGAGAAAGGAAGAGGGAGAGAGAGATAGAAACATCAATGAGACAGAACATCCATTGGCCGCCTCCTGCATGACCCCCCACTGGGGATCCAGCTGACAACTTGGGCATGTGCCCTGACCAGGAATCAAACCATGACCTCTCAATCCATGGGATGAGACTCTTTCCACTGAGCCGGGCAGCTTTACTATTTTTTTTACTTCATTTTAAAATCATTTTCATTGTTTTTCTTTTTTCTAGAAGTTTCCTTTCCCAGTGATGACTCACCAACTAAAGAAGATGGTTTAGGTATGATTTTGGTTATTAACAACCCTGCATTATAAGACCTTAGAGTTCTGAGTGCATATTTTAATTATCTGCAGTTAGAGAAGAAACCACCTGTCATGTGATCATTGACATTTGTAGTTATTTTAATAGTGCAGATTCCGTGGCAAATGTAAGCAGTAGCATGTGTAGACATATGTAGATAATTCAGTTCTTAAGCAGTCCCTCAAATTAGAATTCCCAGTAGGGTGAAGTAACTTTCTCAATTGCTGTGTTTATTTGTAGGTTAAAATACATAAAACCTAACTTGCTTTACATGTAATAGTGTTATTTTGTAATGATAATTTGTAAATAAATTTTCTTTCTATTTATACCTTGTCTATACAAGCCTTAAAGTACTATAAGTTGGGTTAGTTTTATTCCTAAAACAGGCTGTTGTATCACATTTATTTAGGTTCACAGAATTCACACAATATATGTTAAAGCAAATGACAAAGTATAATTATGACAGTTAAATGAAATTAAGGGTTTTTGAGGAATAAATGAAAGAATATGTTTTTTTTTTTTTTACATTTGACTATAAGGTTAATCTTTATATAAAATGCACCTGAGGCTTGTTATGTTTTCCCTCTGAACACTATGATCAAACAATCATTGTGGCAGTAAACCCAAAACCATCTTAAGATCTTAAACACTGGATAATTTTTTTTATAAAATAAAAAGAACAGAGGTAAACATGACATTGTATGCTTTGACCTATAAAATTTAATAAAGATAATGGGAATTTGGAAGCACAGGCACTACTGAACAACATTTCTAAATTGTAAGATTTTGTAGTATTAGATTTCTGGATAGTGAAAAATGCATGTGTAAGTTTCTATGCATAATTTATCCATGTGCCATGTTGTCTCATTTGCATTCTTAGAATGCTCTTGGTAATTAAGATTGTGTCTTAATTTGGGGTTAGGGGTCCATGAAGAAGAATTGATAAGACAAAGTATTGTTTATGAAGACAGCAAAAAAAGTCTATATAATCAATTACTAGAACTTCATTGATGACTTGTTCCACAGATCACTTTTGGGGAACAATATCAATGAAATTTCAAATAAAATAATAAGAATGATAGACAGAATACGGAACTAAACCAACTATAATGGGATAATATGTTCTTAAAGTGAATGTCCTCTAATCTAGTAAATTCTAATTTTTGTAATAATTTTTTCCTAAATTTTATATTAATTCCAATTTTTATAGCACAAAACAATGACAAGTGATGTTTCTATTAAGACTTGCACAAATTAGACCCTAAGACTGGAATCAGAGTAGAAGTGTTCTCTCATCAAAATGAATTGAATGCACTAGCAAACACACTAAACTAGATTGATAAACTTGTTCTTTGCTATAGTAGTTTACAGATAATCTGGTCAAAGATAAAATGTATCAGCTATCTGGAGACCCACATGTGCTCAATTATCTTCAAACTGGTTTTATTTTTTCCCAGATGGAAAACTCTTCGCTGTGATTGTTCTCATTGTACGTAAGTGTCCCAGTCATGGACACCATTTAAATCAAAACATTAATCTGAAGAAGAGCGCTTCTTAATGTTTTTGTTTGTTTGTTTGTTTCTATAGTTTTTCTAGCTTGAAATGAAGTAAACCAGTTTAGAAATACCTGACCTTTTATATAATAGTCTATCTTGTGTTAGTGATTGCATATTCTTTTGTATTCTTATATGTCCACTTAATAACAAATCCTAAATATCCCAAATATGCTTTGAGTAGTATTCTAAATTAAGCAAGAACTCTTTTCTGGCTTACTGTGGACTCTTTAAGTGATTCTAGGCAATTGCATTTAGACAATGAAGAGTCCAGATAGAATATGATATGAATCTATATGTGCTTAAATGAAATAATATTTCTGCCCACTGAAATGTAATGTAACCAACATTCATTCCTTCTGCTAGATTTTGAAACTTGGTATTATTTTTTAGAATTACATGTCATTTATTTTCTTGTGTTTGTTTTTTTTTTGTAGTACTTGGCGTTGCAGTAGTTGGCACCTGTGTGTACAAATGTCTTCTTATCAGAAGGAGAGAATAAATTAAACATGTTTTTAGAACGTATTGGTGCTTCTCACTCTTGACGTACTTTTGTGCAGCTTTTGTCTGCACTGTATTGCATGCTGCCTTGTTAATGTGTTTGTGTGAGTGTGCAGTCAGAATTGCATTTTCTTACTGAAAATATTTTCACCTACTTAAAAAAATTTTTTTGTTGTTCTTTATTGATTTTAGAGAGAGAGGAAGGAGAAGGAGAGAGAAATCAAAACAATGAGAGAGAACATTGATTGGCTGCCTCCAGCATGCCCCCCCACTGGGGATTGGGCCCACAACCTGGGCGTGTGCCCTAACTGGGAATCAAACCAGCGACCTCTTGGTGCATGGATGGATGCTCAACCACTGAGTGGCACTGGCTGGACTATTTTCACCTACTTTTACTATCATTGTAACAAGACTAATCTGTGCAGAGTTGTTTTTGCTATTATGACTGTAAGAACAATTTCTGTAGGGTTTGAGGTTTAAAGTCTGCAGAAAATCATGGGTCATTAGAGTGTCTTCCCTACCCTAAATATATCCTATTTCCTACAGTGGATTGGTAGACAGAACTAAACTTAAAATAGTTCCCTGTGGAGACTTTGACAGTTCTATTCACTGTAATTTTTAGGATGAAAGCTTCCATTTGTCCGTAAAACTTAGAAAACTGTAAGAAGCTATGTAAGTGTCTTATTCAAATACTCAATTTGATTTCTTTTCATTTAGAGTTGTTATTTATACATGTTAAACTGGAGAATTAAAAGCGATATTTGACTTTCCTCTTATGTTCTCTTAATTTACTAGATTGCAGTAAAACCCAAGGCTTAAACCAGAAGTTGCTGAGAGGGGTAAATCACCAAGGCACTTCATTAACCTTATCTGCCTTTTTATCTATAAAAATAGAAAAGGGGGATTTAAAAAATTTTTTTAATGTACAAACATATATCTTTTAAGGGGAATAGGATTTGCAAACATCAGATTTAAATTGTAATGAAATAGCACTGGGCGGTTTGATTCAGTGTCAGTCCGTGGACCAATGAGTCTGGGGTTCCATTCCTGTCAAGGGCACGTACCTCCGTTGCAGTTCGTCCCAGACCCTGGCCAGGTCATGCGGGAGGCAACTAGCTGATGTGTCTCTCTTGCGTCAATGTCTCTCTCTCTCTGTCCCTCTCTCTCTCTCCTTCTCTTCCTCCCTCCTACTCTATCATAAGTAAATAGAAAAATATCCTCAGGTAAGGATTTAAAAAAAAAGTGTAATGAAATAATTTATAATGCAATGAAAGATTTATAATAGATCCTGGAATATAGACCAAGATTAAAATATTTGATTTTCAATGATTTGTTACTTCCTGTCATTTTGGAGATAGTTTTGAAATCAAACTAATATTTTTAAAGACTTTTTGCATTTGTAGTTTTATAATATGTTTTTCTTTTATATTAATTATTGAGTTTAGGCTGTGTAATAACAGTATATACTTTACTCACAAAGAGCTCAAACGTTGTTTTATATTATTGGTTATCTTTTTTAAATATCCACAGTATGTTCATTTGAATCTTAAACGTCATATTGTAAAACTCATAATATGCATATTTGATTTCTGTATTTGTGGTATATTTTTTAAATTACATACACAAAGCAGTCTGAATAGGAAATGTTCTCGGAATATTTTTACAATTCCAAAAGGTTCACATGGAAGTAACTTCTAAAGAAAGTAAAACAAAATAGCTTTGTATTCCTCACTTGCTTTGTTTAAAACATCACTGCATCAAAATACTTAAACATTCTTAAACAAGTGTGAATCAGACACTTTAGTTACCAGTTAATGGGTCTTTTAAAGCTGAAGAATTATCTGAGCACTGTAGCTCCAGATTTAAGGTTCTGTACCATAACCGACCTCAGATTCCATTTCTGATGAGCTCCAAGAGCTGCAGCTGCTGCGGGGCCTGAACTATACTTTGAGTAAACAGGGTGAAGACTATTGTTGATGTGCCTATATTCTTGAAGTCTGAATAAACACCTTCAAGTTTATAAGCCAATTTTACTCCTGTTTTAAATAATTGGATTTTTATTGACTCCTCAT
Organism: Molossus molossus; assembly: GCF_014108415.1. Lineage (NCBI taxonomy): Eukaryota > Metazoa > Chordata > Mammalia > Chiroptera > Molossidae > Molossus > Molossus molossus. The sequence continues at coordinate 33,572,044 of NW_023425356.1, forward strand.
CTTATTTTTTCTAATTTACTTTTGATGTTTAGATTTATCGAATTAAATTCATTAGTAAGCTTATCTATATAATTGTTTTTCAAGATTTTTTTATTTTTAATATTTTTATTAATTTATTTTTGTTACAGATGTTTCTCCTTTTCCCCCCATTGACACCCTCCTCCCGATCCCGCCCCCCAGCAACCCCTCCCCATCGCCCCCAGCATTGTTGTCTATGTCCATGCATATAAGTTTTGTGGTTTCTCTCTTCCCTCGCCCCGACCCTTTTCTGAGGTTTGACTCCTCATCTTTCTTTTTTTTTATCCTCACCCGAGGACATTATTTTTTCCATTTTTTGTTCAGATAGAGTGGGAGGGAGGGGAAGAGAGAGAGAGAGAGACATCGACATGAGAGGGGCACATCAAATGGCTGCCTCCCACATGGCCCTGGTTGGGTCAGGGCCAGGGACAAACTGCAGCCTAGGTACATGCCCTTAGCAGGAACTGAACCTGACTCTCTCTGGACCACAGGTCAATGCTCCAATCGCTGAACCAAACAGGCCAGGGCTGACTCCTCATCTTATGTATATGCTCTAGAAAGGATGGGGGATAATCTTAGCTTTACCTATTTTCCTTTAGGAAAATTGAATATTTTTATTATATTCTTTGCACTGTTTAATATCCATTTCCTTAGATATTAATTGATGAGACTCTAAAATGTATGCAGATACTTCTCTATTTCTAGGGGTAACCCTGAAAGCAGGGTACTAGGCACAGATAATCAAACATTGATGTTAAAACTTGGTACTAAATGGATTGATGTAAACTTGTACTTATGATGATTTGGAATACAGTTACCCTTCTACAGCCTCCATACTAAAGTAGAAAAATAGCGTAAGTACTCATTTTTAAGATAATTAATCATATTCAAATTACTTGATGAAAAATGGCCATGAGGTGGGTGGGGGATATATATCCCACCACTTATAATGTGGGGAGCTACTTACTGTGTTTACAATCAAGAGTTTGGGAGCAGAATCTACAAAGGTCAATGGGAAAGGCAATTTCTCAAAAAAAGCAAAGCGGCGTCTTTATTCCCAGGGGCAAAGGGGAGGACAAACATTTCTATTAGAAGGGCAGTCTGAGCCTCCCTGTCCTCTCTATCTTCTTGTTTTCTTAGGATTCCTTACGGCTAAAACAACCAGTTTTCAGACTGTTGTGAGCTTCAGGGTGTCTGAAATGCTCACATTTAATGTAATGAATGCTGAAGTTAATATAAAATAACTAATTAGAAAATCTGTTTCAGATCTTTGTTGTCTTCAAATAGCTTTATTGTTTTATCAAATAAATGTTTCTTTAATTTTATATTATTGCTTTCATATTGGATTTCTATTTTAAAATGTATCTGAAGAAAAAGATTCTACTACTGCAGAAAATAAAATGAATTGACTTTGAAACACAGAAAAACAAAGCGTTGTTGGAGAATTCAGCCACAGGCCTGACCATGACCTCACTCCCCACAATAGTCCCTAGGAAGTCTCTGCCACAGCACAGTCCTGTGACAGTGGAGGTTCCCCGTGATGGCCTCCCCCCAGAGAGAAAGATTTGTATGCAAATCTAACCTATAGCTCCTGCACTGGGAGGTGTCCCTGAAGTTTTGCTGTGACAAATATAATGTAAAGAACTAGCTGGGCACCTACAGCCTTAGTCTATCTGCTATGGTCAGGGACCACGGCTGCATTTTCCAATTTAATAGTTACTAATATAGTTTATAATTCCAATTTAATAATTCATGATTCTACTGAGGACTTCAAAAGTGGCTAATCCAATATTCGATGTGCTGTAAATGTAAAATACACACCGTATTTCAAAGAGTTAGTATGAAAAATGTAAAATACATGTATATTGGGTTAGGTAAAATACATTGAAATTCCTTTTCCCATTTTTTTTTACTTTTTAAAGTGGCTTCTAGAAAATTTAAATTACCTATGTGACTCCTTATATTTCTGGGACAGCACTGGACCAGAATGACAGATTGTAGAAAGATGCCTGTCATTACAATCAAAGGGCAATGCCAATTTTTGTTTTTTAGAAGGACCACTGCCAGAACACGTGATTTCCTTGACCACAGAATTGAATGAGGCTTTACTGAACTTGAATATTGTTGAAATTGGCATCTTTTGGGAAGATTTAGCTTAAAGCCAGATTTTAAATTGTCATTAGGAAAGCACATGTATCTCTCCAGTCTTTCCCATTGGAACTAAATTAAAATGAGAAAACATTTACTAAGTGCTTTATATGTAACAGTTCTATTTCTTGGTTTGGAGGGTATAAAAAAATATAATACAGGAATAGAAGAAGAAGACTAGTTAACAGCTGAAATTACTTTAAAATAATTATTTATTTCTACTTCAAGGATGCAATAGTTGTTGTGTTTTTTTTAATTGTCCATTTTCTAAACAGGCTCCTGGAATTTAATTTCTGTACTTAATCATGTTTATCTCTGGTGCTCTCTCTTTACCTTGCCTGTAGGGACACAGAGGTTACTGCTGCATACAGCAGGTAGCAGAATAAATCAACCACTCCAGCACACAGACACACTAAATGGTTTCCACAACCCAGTGTATCAGTTTATCATTTGATCTGTTGCAATGTTAAGATCCATAGTGAATTTGTATTGCTAAAATGGAAAAAGGTATGCAGGTTACTCACAAAATTAAAAATAGAACTACTATGTGATCTAACAATTCCACTTCTGGGGATATATCCAGAGGAAATTAAATCACTGTGTGGAGGAAAAGGTATCTGCACCCCTCTGGTTAGTGCAGCATTATTTACAATAACCAACACATGGTACAACCTGTCTCCATCAACATATGTCTAGATAAAGTAAGTGTTATTTATACATGTCCTTCCATTTGCAACAACATTGCTGGACCTTGAGGGTATTATGTTAAGTGAAATAAATCATACAGAGAAAGACAAATACTGTTGACCTCACATATAAGAATCTAAAAAAAAACCCAAACTTACAGAAAAAATGATCATATCTGTAGTTGCCAGAGCCAGGAGTTGGGGAAATTGGATGAAGGTGGTCAAAAGTTATAAATTAAGCAAATATTGGAATGCGATGTACAGCACGGTGACTATAACTAGTAATGCTGTATTGTATATTCGCAAGTTGCTAAGAGAATAGATCTTAAAAAATTCTGATCACAGGGAAGAAAAATATTTTTTGTAACTGTGAGATGGTGAATGTTAATTAAATTTATTGTGGTAGTTCTTTCACAATCTACACTTTATCAAATCAATATGCTGTATGTCTTAAATATATACAATGATATATGGCAATTATATCTCAATAAAAATTGAAAGAAAAAAGAATTACAAAGATGATCTTTAGTTTGATGAATGCAACTGTGAAGACACAATACTAACATTTCAATGTTGCTTGAAGGTCATCGCCATCTTGTGATGTGTCTTTGAAATGGGTATACATTTAGGTATGAACATCTTATCTGTTTTTCTTTAAATAACATTTACATTTATAGGACAAATAAACACTATCACTGGAAATATTAAGGTGGATAAGTGATTTTTTTTAATCTCCAAATTTAGAGAAATGTAGTACAAAATGAAATTACATTTTATTTTTTATTTATTTTATTTTATTTTTTTTATCCTCACCCGAGGACATTTTCACATTTTGTTGTTCAGGTAGAGTGGGAGGGAGAGAGGGAACAGAGAGAGAGAGAGAAACATCAATGTGAAAGGAACACATCGAGTGGCTGCCACCGGCACGACCGACCAGGGCCAGGGACAAACTGCAACCGAGGTACATGCCCTTAGCGGGAACCGAACCCGGGTGTCTCAGGACCACAGGCCGACGCTCTAACAGCTGAGCCAAACCGGCCAGGGCTATTTTTTATTTTTTTATGTTTTTAATCCTTACCCGAGGACATTTTTCCATTTTTTGTTCAGATAGAGTGGGAGGGGGTGGGGAGAGAGAGAGAGAAACATCAACGCGAAAGGGACACATCGAGTGGCTGCCACCTGTACGAACAACCAGGGCCGGGGACAAACTGCAACCGAGGCACACACCCCTAGCGGGAATCGAACCCATCGAACCCGGGTCTCTCGGGACCACAGGCCAACGCTCTAACCGCTGAGCCAAACCAGCCAGGGCAATTACATTTTATTTGTACAGAAAGTGATTTTGAAATCTTTTTTGTTCAAAGATTAATGCCAGCTCTTAAGGTTTATTCTTTCAACAACTCTAAAATGTGTTTTATATACCGCGTGTTGTAAAAAGTCTTTCTACATATGTGTCCAGCACTTCAGCCATCTAACTAAAATCGAGAGCACTGAAAATTGGGAATTTCAAAAAATTGTACTTCCTTTACTAAAAAATATTATTGAAAAATAATCTTATAGTAAATAGGGTAAAATTCTACTTTAAAAAAAAATATTTATAACTTTTTGATGGTTTAAAGAAGCCATAAAGTTAATGTCTGGCATTTGTTATCCACCTTTTCCAACATCAACTAACCAGTCTTAGAAGTAATAAAAAATTAGAATCAGTTGCATACTTATGTAAAAAGTTAGAGAGTGCTAACACTCAATAGCAGGAATGCGAGCTAGGTACAAAGTAAGGACTGTGGCCTTGTAGTTTTCTGAGGGAGAATGCCATTCTTTAAGAGACCTAGAGTCCACTCTGCATTCTGGCCAAGGGGGTTTTCTCTCCCTACTTGAATAAAGAGCCAGCTCACTTAAACAAGTCACCTAACAGGCAGTTCTGCAGGGAGTAAATTCATCAAATGTCCCCAAGTTATATCAGAATTAGTCTTTGTGTGAGTCCCACCACACCTGCTAAAAGGCAGAGTAAAAGTTAAGCCTATGTTTCAGAAAAAGAAATTAACTTTGTGTGTTGGTGGTTGGTCCTATGAAGGAAAGGAAAATCCCTCAGCTCAGGTAGCACTTTTGCTCAGGTGGAACAAGTCCCTCCCTCTTCTGAGTCCTCACACCTGGCAGGTCTCTTTCAAATGAGCTGGTGGGCAAAGAGGAGAGGCAGCCACTCTAATTTATTCTTAAAGGATTTTTTTTTTTTTTTACATTTTTATTTTTAGTAGCACAAATTGGGCTGAAGAACCGGTGCCCTGAGAAGGACTTGTTTGGAAAACCCGAATGGGCCAGAGTAAATACTATTTTACTCTATACAGTGTTGCATCCTTTTGTAATCTCTGGTGAGGGGCAATAGGAGAATGAATTTGAGCAAGAATAAACTGGAATTCTGAATTAAATATAGAGTTGAAGTTATAATGCATGTATTTGCACATACTTATTTTCAAGGATGTAGCATTAGCTTAGAAGCAAGGACGGCTGTGCTATTTATTTTCTTAAAGCCCAATTGAGGTAGTTTTCAACCAAAGTTTGCTATGCTAACCAACATATATGGATTTTTATAGTAGGTTCTGCTTCAAATGTATATTTTTATTTAAATACATTTATATGTGAGATTGATATATATGTGTAAGTATCAACTAGGTTCCACTGTCACATAATTGTCAGTTAAACATATGGGCAGACCAGTTTTCTATGGAAAACTTTAAATGACAGGGAAAGAAGTCTATTCGAATGAAAACTTCCCCCAAACTGGAAGAAATGTGAAGATCCATAGAGGCCTATTTTGAAAATCGGATCTTCAAAACTGGTAAAAATAAAATGTGGAATTGGAGAAGCTTCCCTTGTGACGGTGTGTTTATTTCCGGTGTGCTTTATCTCAGTTCAGACTCTGTTTCTGACGGTGGCCCAGCTCCTAGAGCCAGTCATCACCGCTGGCCCGCGGGCCTCAGAGCCCCGCTTCTCCACTCCCAGCGGCGCAGGGCTCGCCTGCTCACGGGGGTTCAGTAAGCCTGCACGCTGGTGTCACTCAAAAACACGGGTGCCCCAAAATGCTATTAAGTAGATAATCCTCTAACAAGAATTGAGTTTCGTGTTCTATTGTTTTCAAATTTTGCCTAAAGATAAGATTTGCAAACTGTGTTCTAATCAGATTTCTCATCTCCAAAGTGCAGCATCTTTGGTTGTATTTCCCCGAGGCCACAAGGCAGACGAGGAGGAGGCAGAGGAGAATCTGTATCTTTCACGATCCCTACTGCTGCCGGCTCCATAGCGGTGCATCAGCTCATTCTGCTGCTGAACTTAATTACGAGCAAGATGGGGCGATCAGGGAGCGGGGGATGGGGAGTGGTGGGGTTCCGAGGCACTGTCTCCACGTGGAAGTGGAAGGTCACTGACGCATAGCGGGAGGCAGGCGCACTGCCGGTTCTGCAAGGGGCCGGCGGCTGGGCAGCTTGCTCGGCTCTCCTACCCTGCTGGCGCCTTTGCTGGGGCCCAGAGCAGGGCTGCGCGGGTGGGGACCGCTGGAGAGGAACCTCCCCATACTGCTGTGATGATTTCCAAGTGATTTTGACACCTACACTAGTATATTCAGCCCGCGAATGAGAAAACAACTCTTCAGCCATAAGTAACCTTTATTGGGAAATGCAGTGTAGTCTCTCTAAGGCAAGTGCTTTGTAGCTGCTTGATGGATTCTAAGGTTGGAGGGTGTTTCAAAGTGGTCAATTTTCTGGAATAGTCCGAAATAGATATGCTGTTCAGTATGCTACACTCCAGTCTGATCTTAAAAACAAAGGTAAAAACTCCGCTTAGTCCCAAATTCTGCTGCTCTCCCCTGGGGAAATCATATGGAACTCCACCGGAGCCTATCAATGGCATGGTGCATATAAACAGAGAAAGCCAGTTTGAATCAACAGATAATTATTCTTGTAATGAAGGGTGAGTTGGGAGCACGCTCTCTGGAATATGGGTTCCAGAACAGCAGTGTCCATCTCTGTCCCAGTCTTTGATAAGCAAACTAGACGACGGCCCCCTGAACTTCAAAAAGTAAGCAATCGGAATTCTGGATAGATGGTAACTTGAACCCAGGCATGTGACCAAAGGAAACATGCAGACATCCTTACCTGAGATCAGTCAGCACCACAGTTGAGTTGGAGGACCCTGAAGTGTATGGAGGGTAAACCTGATGTAACAGCAGCTCTGGGAAATGTAAGCCCTAAAATGCACACAGAGAGGGGACACTAATGGAGTTCTTTGTCTCAACTTGGAGCAATTAAAGAATGTGTACTAATTTTTAGTCACTATAATAAATTGAGAGAAATAAAAGATATCTAGTTCCTGCAAAACTGGCCTTGGTGACCGGCACCATCCTAGTATTCCTGAGGGATTGTACCTGTGATCCAGCAAATCTGAACTAGGATAAATCAACATGCACCCCTACTCACTTTGTCTGAGCCTGGAGATTTAAAAACCTTTCTATACAATCTCTTCAATCCCTTCTCACCTTCTATTGTGAATAAGCCTAGAGCTCTTTCTTTGATGAAGAAAATAAAACATCATGAATATAAGGGAAGATACAGCAGTTGAAAATAGAAGAGACCAATCTGAGAAATCAAAGAAAATATTCCTCTACAAATCCGTGTACTCCAATACACCAGGGAATAAACTCCAAAACAGGATATTAGAAATCTGATGTGTTTGTTATAACATGGAACCTATGAAACAATAAGAGGCATTTGTAAGATTTAATGAATCTTATAGCAATAAAGTTTATACATGAATAAACACACAGGAGTCTAAAAAAGTAACAATAATCAGGAAATTGAATCTTAAAAAAAAAAAAAAAAAAAGCCAGGATTAAATACTCCAGATTAACCAAGGATAAAACTGGAAATGATATACACACATGCACTCACACATCTAGATGTAAGAAAAGCGAAAGCAGAAAGAAGTGAAGCATTAATTAGCATATAATGGAAGATATGTTCCCAGTTCTAAAGAAAAAGACTAGCTTGTTCAAATTTTAAAGGCTTATTTTAAAAAATGCTCTTACCCTACATGGAGAAAATTTATGACATATGAATATTAAAAAAATACAGCAATTGCCTGGCTGATGTAGCTCTGGTTGAGTGTTGACCCATGCACCAAGAGGTTGTGGGATGATTACCAGTCAGGGCACATGCCTGGGTTGTCGGCCCAATCCCCAGTGGGGGGCATGCAGGAGGCAGCCAATTGATGTTCTCTCTCATTGATGTCTCTATCTTCCTTCCTCTCTCTCTAAAATCAATAAAGAAAAATTATTTAAAAAAATACAGCAATTATCCAGAGATAAACAGAGAAAAAAAATTTATAATGGCATCAAAAGTCTCCTCCACACAATAAATACCAGAAATTAGTGTTTTGAGTAAAAATATTGTACAGTAAAATCTCTGTACTCGGCCAAACTATCATTTATCTACAAAGCACAGAAGAATAGTCTGACATGAGCAAGAACCCAAACATATACCAATTAAATATGTTTTCTGAAAAAAAAAAAATTCTACAAGCAGTAAATTTTTAAAGAAGAAATCAAAGAAATATTAAGAGAAGCAAAACTAGTTAAATAGAGTCACCAACATTGTTCTTAATATAGATCTGAAACTAAGTATAATGAAAGGACTAACTCTTGAAAGAGAACTCATGGAATATGAAAAGAAGAATAATAAACAATATAAAATAATAGATTTTATCAGGTCAACGAGGAAGTTGGGGATGAAGGAAAGAAAAAAAACTAAGCTTAACTTAAATAGTGGATAAGTAGATAATACATGTTCTTGACAAAATAAACAAAGAGAAAATGCCATTCCATACTAGTATAACATTGAAATATCTAACTTCAAAATTACAAGGACAATCAAAAGAGCAAAATTACTTGGTTCGTATAATGAAAGAGAAGTTAGAGAAGGAAGAGCAAGGAAGCGTTCTCTCTCCCTGGAAACAGCCTCAGCAGAGTAAGAATGGAGTCAGTCTCTTGCTGTGCAGAAGCTTTTTAGTTTGATGTCATCCCATTTGTTATTTATTCCTTTGTTTCAGGAGATGTATTGATGAAAAGTCTGCTACATGTGATGTCTGAGATTTTGCTGCCTATGTTTTCTTCTAGGATTTTTATGGTTTCACAACTTACATTTAATCTCTTATTCATTTTTAGTTTATTCTTGTGTATGGTGCAAGTTGGTGGTCTAGTTTCATCTTTTTGCATGTGCCTGTCAAATTTTCTCAACACCATTTATTGAAGAGACTGTCTTTACTTCACTGTATGCTCTTGCCTCCTTTGTTAAGTATTAACTGACCATAATGGCATGGTTCAATTTTGGGGGTCTCTATTCTGTTCCATTGATCTATATGCTTGTTCTTGTGCCAGTACCAGGCTGTTTTGAGTGTAGTTTGATATCTAAAAAGGAACCTACTGTATTGGATAACATATTTGCCAGTGATACATTAGATAAGTTGGTAACTTCTAAAACATATAAAGAACTCATACAACTCAACAACAGGAAGACAATCCAATTTAAAAATGGTCAAAGGACATGAATAGACATTTCTCCAAAGAGGACATACAAAGGGCCAGTAGACATATTTAAAAGGCTCAATGTCATTAATTATCAGAGAGATGCAATTTAAAACTACAATGAGGTTGAAAAGCAAGGACCTACAGCCAAAATTATACTATCCGGCAAAGCCATCATTTAGAATCAGTGGACATATACAGAGTTTTCTAGACAAGAAAAAGCTAAAGGAGTTCATCACCATCAAATCAGTATTATAGGAAATGTTGAAGCATCTTCTTGAAGAAGAACAACAAAAATATATGCATATGTGTGTTTGAATAAACTTGGAAAAAGTGGTTACCTGAGAGGGGCTGAAAAGGACCAAAACTGGTTGGTGTTCTAAGTGAATACATATATTCTAAAATTATGCTGTTAAATAACTGAAAACAAGTAAGTCTATAGTCAAAGAGTGGGTGTTAACCTGGACAAATAAAACATAGATTATTTTGAGCAAAACATGGTAAACTTTTCTGTCAAGAAACAGATATTAATGAACATAGGGGTACATTTATTTTTACAAATAAGTGTTTTCAAATTTTTCTGGTAGATATTTAGAAGACAGATTGCTGGGTCATATGGTGATTCTATTCTTGATTTTTAAGAAACCGCCATACTGCTTTCCACAGTGGCTGCACCAATTTACATTCCCACCAGCAGTGTACAAGGGTTCCCTTTTCTCCACATCCTCTCCAACACTTGTTATTTCTTGTCTTATTTCTAGACTTCAAGTGGTGAGCACACAGTAGAGTATACAAAAATCATTTTATAAAGTTGTACGCCTGAAATTTATATAATGTTATTGACCAATGTTCCCTCATTTTAAAAAAAGAGACATATAGTAAATACAGGGGTTAGAAAAAGTAGGTTTACAGTTGTTTTATGGGAAAAGACATGCAGATGATAATTATTACAATAGCTTTAGTAACTCAAAGGAATGTCACAATGGCACAGTGCACTTAGGTGCAATCTCGTACCTGCTCAAATTGCCAGCCTTCATTTTTAAAAAAATTATTTTTTCCTTTATTGATTTTACAGAGAGAGGAAGTGAAGGAGAAAGAGAAAGATAGAAACATTGATCAAAGAGAACATTGATTGACTGTCTCCTGCATGCCCCCCACTGGGGATCGAGCCCACAACCTGGGCATGTGTACTGACTAGGAATTGAACTGGCAACCTCTCAGTGCATGGGTCAACAATCAACCACTGAGCCACACTGGCCAGACCAGCCTTCATTAATAATAATGCAAGAATAAACTGTGTTTCACATATAAGTATAAACCTACTTTTGCCCACCCCTGTATTTTCAGCTTTGTGAGCCACACAATCTGTGTTGTAACTACTCAACTGGTCAGTTGTAAGGGGAAAGTAGCCCTACACAACAGATAAATGAATGTGTGACTGTGTTCCAATAAAATTTTACTTACAAATATAGGCTGCAGGATTTATTGGGTCTGAGGACTTAGTTTGCCAACCCCTGTTTAGAAGAATGTTTCAAAGTCAGAGAAGTTTAAAAAGAAATAAAAAGATAAATTGGTAAAATAATAATAGTTGGAAATTTCATATTGGGCAAGTAAAGATACAAAAAATAAGATGTTGAGGAATAAGGATGTTGTGGTACAGGTGTGTTGAACTTTGTACCTTACAGAGAATGTACTTTCTCTCTAGGAACTATTTATAAAAGTTGATAATTATATCTCTCCACAGAGTGTAGGTCAATATATATGAACATAGGAGAAATCCAAACAGCTATAACCTCTCATTATAATACACTAACACTAGAAATGAATGACCAAAGGACACATTGAAAATATAAATAAAGAATAAAAATTTTCTTTAAAAGATGATTTAATGATGTGGAGATGTTAGTTATCTCTGAATTAGTATGCGAATTTAATGCATTTCAATCAGAGGTCCTACGGCATTCTTTTTTAAATTTAACAAGATAATTGGAAATGTCATGAGACTGACCAACAGAATTCTCTGAAGTAGTAACAAGAAGGGTGTTTGATACCAGAATATATTACAAAACAGAAGTGCAGGTAAAATTTATTTACAAGAATAAAATAATTGACATGATGCTGGAATAGAGATATAGATCCATAGAGTAAAACACAGAGCCCAAGAAATAGCACAAATTTGGGGAAGATTTTGGCAGCAGTAAACATGACATTTCAAGGCATAGAAAACTGGAATTATTTAATAATGAGGCAACTATCTGAAAAAGGAAATTAGATCCCTGCCTCATGTCATTCACCAAAGTCCATATGGATTAAAGATTAAATGTGAAAAATGAAACCATAATAGAACTAGGTAAATAAGTAGACAAATGCAGTTGTGATCTGAGACCTCTATAAACATATATTAAGGAGGGGTATCTACTATAGACAAGATTGACAAAACTGAATAAAAAGACCTTTGTACATATAAAAATAATTTAAAGATAAGCAACAGATGGGAAAAACATAAAAACTGCTCTTATATATCAAAAAACTAAACACCCAAGTTAAAAACAAAAACAAAAAACGGTAAAGAGTTACTATCAAATAATTTACAAAAACAATAAAAATAGTAAAAAAATATATATGGGAAAATTTAGCTTCACTTGTAATATGAGACATATACTTAAAAATAAAAGTCGAATGCCATCTTTGCCTATTAGATTGGCAAACTGACAACACCTAGTAGTAATCGAGGCTCAGAGAAAGGTCTGCCATGGCTTATACTAGTAGGTCACAGTGACAGTTTGGAGGGGCAACGTGGAAATATATAGCAAAACACTTGAAACTATGCTTAGCCTTTTGCCCAAATAAATACAAATCTTTCCTCTGGAGAGTTATCGAAATATGAATCATCAAGCTCTCTTCGAAATCTTTGAAGTCAATGAAGTGTCTGTCTCGTTTTTTTCATGTATACAAGAATGTTCTTCCTAGTTTTTTTTTCTTTTTTCTTTCTAACAATGAAGATGAGACACGACTTCAATTTCCAACAATAGGAAACAGATAGATGATGTTCCATCCAAGTAATAACCAAGAAACAGCCACTAAAAATGATGTGGGGAGGAGGGGGTCAATGGGGTAAAAAAGGAGAAACATCTGTAACAAAAATAAAATTTAAAAATTTAAAAAAATGATGTAGGGAACCACGAGGAAATTGTTCACAATATAGTTCATAATTATCAAAGAAGGTGATGCTAAGCTAAACATGTCAGACAGAAAAAGGCAAGGACCATATGATTTCACTCTTATGTGGAATACAAAACAAAGCAACAAATAAACAAAAACTCATAGACACAGACAACAGTGTGGTGGTTACCAGAGAAAAAGGGGAGTGGAGGGGAGAGTGAAGGGTAGAGGGGGTCGATTGTATGAGGACAGATGAGATTTGACTTTGGATGTTGGGCACATAATGCAATTTACAGATAATACATCATAGAATTATACACTTGAAAAACTGTATGATTTTATTAACCAATATCACCCCAATAAATTGAATTAAAAAATAAAAATGAAACCTGAATTTAAAATGAAAAAAAAAAAAGTTATAACACAAGTGCATATAAGTTTAAACATTTCATTTAAACTATAGGTGAAGGTTTGAAGAGGTTAAAATTTTATCCATCCTCTTAGGAAAGAAACTGCTTTGGTTTGAGAAACTACATGGGAAAGTGGAGATTAAAGACAGGTAAGAGAATTCCGTTACTGATAAGTGTAAGATATTTATTATTCCAGGGAGGAAGGCTTCGGGAAAGAGGAGCTGAAAAGATAGCCAGAGATGCTTTTCCAAACGTGACCCCCTCCAAATATCTATTAAGAGAATAAAGTCATAAAACACTTGCATGTGAGTGGAATTTTCACTAAAATCCCCAGAGGGTTTGGGCTTTGTAGCTGAATTGTATGTAGAACCCTGAGCCATAGACTCAGAGAAACAGGAGAAAGTAAGCCCTAAGAAATCTGAGAACTCACGGCCAGGGGTAGGGGTGGTGAGGGCAGATGGGAATCTGGACTCAAGAGATGTAGAATTTGTGCTCCACTTTACCCAGCTCTCTCTTCTAAAGGTAAGTGAAACCTGTTGACATCTGGGTTACACGTATATTTTTAGACAAAAGACTAGATGGATTCATAGCAAAATATTAACTATGGTAAGTGGTAGAATTATGGATGGTGGTATTTTTGATCTTTGGGCAATTTATGACTTCTAAATACGTCTACAATAAATATGTTAACTTTCATAATCCCATATAAAATTCAATATAGATTTCTTAAATAAAAACAGGCTTGCTGCAGAATCATATTGGTGAGTTACTTTTATTTTATTTTATTTTTTTTGTGGTACGTCCCCCTAACAGGAACCCAGGACTCTCTATTCCGCAGGCCAACGCTCAACCGCTGAGCCAAACCAGCCAGGGCGGTGAGTTACTTTTAATAACTAACAGCCTATTGACTGTCTCTATAGATTCTCTCTACTGCAAAACAGTTCAAAGTACATGGATAGAAATGGCACCACATCCTAGCCCTTAGTCCTCCCAGCCCTGACTTTACTTATCGGGCTCTCCAATACCTCTGCATGCTTTTCCACAGTGAGAATATTGATTATAGGGAAAGGAATCTCATGACTTCTTGGACTAAAGTTTGACTTCATGGCTAACCAGATCTCTAATGCCCAGGGTAGCTAACAATTAGGTTCTAATAAAAGAACTTCATAGAGGTGAAAATCAGGTCAGGAAAATTTACAACATAATGACTACTGCAGAATATTAGTGTTTTATGATAACTTCAAAGCATTCACTGTTTTTACAGCCATACATAGGCTGGAACCTACTTCACGTTGTTATTCCAATGCCCTAGCTTAGTCATAGTGAGCAGGTCAAGAGCAACCTTTATAAGGTCAAAGGTCAGAGGACACCCATGATCCTGTGCTCTTAAGGTAACTTTTAAATGGATGATGGAGACAGGCAGGAGGAAACATATCAATCACTACCTATATGTAAAAGTGACCCAAGTATAAAATGTGTCTACAAGTATATTCACTGTCTTTGTTATACACACATGGTTCCCACCATCTTTGTCACCGTTTTGGGATGAGATGAATTCTCAGTTAGGATCTGATTAAGCTATAAAAGACAGAGAAAAAAGAAACAAAACAACAGGAACTTAAACAAGACGGCTTATTTCTCTCTCGGGTTAAGAACCATGGGCTGTGTAGGCCTCATCTGGTGGCTCCAAACCTGGGTTTTTCCATTTGAGTCTCCATCTCATCTCCTGGTCCAAACTCCAGCTGGGAAAGGAAGAATGGAAGAATGTAACACCCATTCCTTCACAGACACTTTTCAGATACCCCACTTACATCCCTCTAGCAAGAAAGTAGTCAGATGGCCACACCGGCTGTAGGGGAAGCTGAGAAATGAACCCTTTATTGATGGTCGTCATTGGCCAGTTAAAAATACAGGATTCTGTTTACTAATGAGGAAGAGGGCAGTGGATACTGGAAATACCAATAGTTTCTGCTACAGATGGTCAACTGCCCTGATTACGTGTCTTAATAAATCAACAGGCAAAGCTCTTCGTTGGTCCAGGAATTGCCTCACTGTTACATAACATTGCATTAGATACCTTACTTTTCACTTAATCTACTTTAGCCCTGCTGTACAATAGAACACTTGACTAGCTTAGCAAGTAACCTTTGTGACATTTCTGCAGTAACAGTGCAGAAACACAATAAATAATAATAAAATATTCCAAATTTTTTGGTCTACCTCAAATGACTTCACGGCACAGTGGGTGAATACCCGTGCCTTTCACATTTAAAGTATAAAAATGATTAACTATTTTCTATGAATCTTCAGGGTGAAGTCATCATTCTTTCCTTCAATCAACACACACTTTTTGAACACACCATACATGTTTGAATGTCTCTAAGCCAGGGCTAGAGCAAGTACATAGTTCATTCAGACCTCTTTCCTGCTAATCATAAAACATTTCATTTTCTTGATGAAAGTACACATGGATAAGATAACTCTGTGAGGTTCCCTAGAGACAAGTACACAAATGTTTCATGATGAGTGGAATTATTGGGTTGAGTTGTAAGGGGCTAGGAAGGAAGATAGATAAAAGAGGTAAGAATTTGAGCTTCTCCTTAGAAACAAAGGACTAATTGGCACGTGTTAGTAGTTTCTTCTTTAAGTCTCCTGTGTTTTAATCTATCCTGTAATTTGTAACCTTCTCTTGCTATTATTTTCTCAAAATAATAATAATTCAGGCAAGGGCTGTTTCAGGAAATTTAAAATCAATCAGTAGTGGGATTTGTAACAATGTATGAATAATGACTTTTAATCTAATCGTGTATCTTTACATCAGTAATATCTTTGACATGGAGATTATAATGACCACAGGTAGTATTATTAGTTGTTTATGTGAATCTAGTACTCACAGTGGTAGGCACTGTCTGTGGAAGGTAACAAAAATACAGTGTTTTCCAAGGAATCGTTGACATTTACAAAGTCTACCACCCAATACTCATCAGCAGATTTCAGAATAATAAGCTGGGCATTTCAGGGAGGCAAAGACTCCTCCCCAAGCATCATTTTTCTCCCAGAGCTCAGCACGCTTCAGAGAGCCTCTTTCTGGCCGTTACAAATGTAGTGGCAAGAAGAACGATGACAGGTCTCTGCAGATGTTCTCTGCTTTGCTCACCTGGGTGGAGAGCTGTTTTTCCTTGTGAGTCACTAATGAGAATAAGTGGGATGTCACAGGCTGTCTGTGAGATGGGGTTTGGGACTAGGGCACAGGCAGCGTCCAGCTCTGTGATCAGTGGCTTCTGTAGGTGACACTGGGCTATGTCTGTAGGGCCACTAAGTTACCATCTCGGATTGCTTTGCCCATCACAGGATACCATGATTCTTTAGAATAACTTGGCTTCTGAGTTCCTGTCAGCTACTGAATTCTGGTCCCTAATGAACAGAGACATTTAGCTGGACCTGAACCTAAAAACCAAAACAGTATTTAGACTGAAGTGAGAAAGCTGAGTGCCAGTGACAAGATGAAGGAAGAGATGGGAATAGCTCACCCATTGGCTACCCTTTTTCTTCCTTAGGCCCTAGGAGTCAGATAGTGTGCCCCCCTGGTACACATATCACAGGCTGCCGGTGCAGAGGAACTGAAGCTTTGCACTGGGTATTAAAATAATTAGTTTAGCCCTAGCTGGGTTGCCCAGTTGGTTGGAGTGCTGTCCTATACATCAAAAGTTGCGGGTTCTGCCCCTGGTCTGGGCACATACCTAGGTTGCCAGTTCCATCCCTAGTCAGGGTGTGTTTGGGAGGCAAAAGATTGATATTTCTCCCCCCCCCTCCCCATCACTTCTTCTTTCTCTAACATCAATGGGAACATATCCTTTAGTGGGGATTAAAAAAAACAAAAACTTTTTTTAAAATAATTTTTTTGTTGTTGATCCTCACCTGAGGATATTCGTCCATTGATTTTTAGATAGAGTGGAAGGGAGGGAGGGAGAGAGAGAGAAACATTGATGTGAGAGAGACATATTGATTGGTTGCCTCCCACACGACTCCAACCCAGCAGGGACGGAACCTGCAACCCAGGTACATGCCTTTGACCGGGAGTCAAACCTGCGACCCTTTGGTCCTTGGGCCCACGCACTAACTGCTGAGCCAAACCATCCAGGGCTAAAAAAATTTTTTAAATAAATTTTTTATAAAGACCATTTACTTTTTTTTTCTTTAATCCTCACCCAAAGACATGTTTTATTGATTTTAGAAAGACAGAACAGGTGGGTAGGAGCAGAGAGAACGAGAAACAAGGAGAGAGCATCGTCACTGTGAAAACATAGATCGGTTGCCTGAAACCTATGTATGTGCCCTGACCAGGAATCAAACCCGCAACCTTTTCAGTGTATGGAACATGCTCCAACCCACTGAGCCACACAGGCCCAGGCAACACTATTTACTTTTTAAATTTTCAAAAACTGTGCAAATAAAGAAACATTTTGATTGAGAAGAGAACATATGAAGTTTGTGTATTAGTTTATTTAATTAGAACAAAATACAGGTCAAAGTCCATGAGATCAATGTTATAAGCTTGATGAACATATTCTATAGCCCTGAAAAACTGTTTATACTTTAACTGAGCAGTTATCTATAGCACAGTCTAAGCAAATGTACTCTCCTACAAACAAGCTTTACAGAAATTGAAGTTTTGATATTTCACAGAGGATACCCTTATAAACTTTTTAAAAGCAGAATATCACAGCAGAGTAATGTAGTCAGGAGCTCAATTTCATGATAAAAATAATGATTAGAGATTTCAATCGAAGTTAAGTTTTTATCCTTCCTAACTAATGTTCTCTACGTGTTTGGCTTGACATGGCAATACACTTTGCCTTTCTTTATTATGAAAAGAAAATGCTTGCCCTGGCCGGTTTGGTTCAGCAGTTAGAGCGTCGGCCTGCGGTCCTGAGAGACCCGGGTTCGGTTCCCGCTAAGGGCGCATACCTCAGTTGCAGTTTGTCCCGGCCCTGGTTGGTCGTGCGGGTGGCAGCCACTCGATGTGTCCCTTTCACGTCGATGTTTCTCTCTCTCTCTCTCTCTCTTCCTCTCTCCCCCTCCCACTCTACCTGAACAAAAAAATGGAAAAATGTCCTCGGGTGAGGATAAAAAAAAAAAAGAAAAAAAAGAAAAGAAAATGCACATAACCTGATGATTCACATTAGCAAATGTCCTCTTTCAATAACCTTTTCTCCTTAAGTTTCTCAGTACCACTAGAACTTATGAGTTCATTTCTTTAAGTGTTAGGCTTTTAAAAAATTAAGGCTGGATTCAAGTAGCTGGGGCTTCTAATTTTCATTTTCTGCAGCAGTCCAGAGTTAAAATTACTCAGGGCAAATGACTCCTTCTTCTTGAAGATAGTCAAGGTGACCTCCCATCTCCTCCCTTCCAGTTACTTCATTTCTCACCTCTATGGCCTATTCCTCCTTAATGAACTGGGGGGTCCAATTCCCAAGTCTGACTGTTGATTTATTTCACCCACATAAGTTAAGATCATTTCCTCCTATTACTCATCCTCAGGCATAAAAACAAAACAAAACTGAATAACTGTTTCATAAAAATTATTTATTTACACGTGATTATCTTGCCTAATCTAAACTACTTCAGATCATAGCCATTTCTTCATGTGTTTTGTCTCTTCAAACCCATCTCCTGTGTCTCCACATTCTTCAAGTGCAAAGCCCATGGCTTAGTCATTCCCTCTGAGCACTCGGGATGTGGCGAGGAAATAATCTGAATGGTCAGGGAACAAAGTTCCCAAACATTGAAGCAACCCCCAATAAAACCATTATATATGTGTAATCCAAGAAGATTTCAAAAATATTTCTAAACTCTTATTTTTGACTTGTTTCACTTGAACTAAATGCCCCTTATTTTTGTGTTAGAAATAGGCATAACTACCATTAGCAGGAGGAGGTACTAAGCTTCAATAATCAGAATGCAGAAGTCCTTTCTCCTAGAAGTAACTGGGCTGATTAATCATCTTGTCACAGGCCATGTAGACGTGAAGCTGATAAGCGAAGGAGGCGCGGTTGCACTGGGAAGACGGATTAGTTTTATCTGGAGCTCAAGCTTCCCTCCCAGGAAGGGAAGGGCATTGAGGTCCTATGAGTAAAGAAGAAGGAATCCATATGAGAGACACAGAGGACGGAGGAGGACCTTAGTACTTGTCTAGCCAGAAGAGCAGTTCATCTCAGAGCCTAAGATAACCTGACAGGGATGGGACAGTGTAGAACGAGATGGCCTGCTCTGGGAGACAGAGTCAACCCAGGCCTGGAGGGGAAGCGTGCAGGTGAAGTCTACCTCCCACATAGGAGACGATCCAGAAACTACCCAGGCTTCATTGAGTGGTCACTTCTTAAGTGGTGTTTCGCACACTCATTTCATGTAGTAAAAATTTCCTGAGAACCTCTCTGGGTGGGGAAAGTCCTAAGGCTTGTTCTGTATCAGTGAAGACAGACAAAAGTCCCTGCCTTTTATGGACTTTGCACTCTAGTGGAGGGGGGGAGACTGTAAACAAGACACATCATTATTTATAATATTTCTCAACCTTCCTAATGCCGTGACCCTTTAATACAGTTCCCCATGTTGTGGTGACCCCCAACCATAAGATTATTTTTGTTGCTACTTCATAACTGTAATTTTGCTACTGTTATGTCTTAGGTGACCCCTGTGAAAGTCCCCAAAGGGATCATGACCCACAAGTTGAGAACCATTGATTTATATTGAAAGGGATAAAGGTGATGAACGAATAGATCAGAGTAAGAGAGATCAGGAACATGGGTGTTGGGGAGATGGCATCTCAAATTGATGGTTCGAGTCAGCCTCATGGAGGAGTGTTTTAAAGTTAAATGATGCCCTGGCCGGTTTGGCTCAGCATTAGAGCGTCGGCCTGCGGTCCAGAGAGACCTGGGTTCGGTTCCCGCTAAGGGCACGTACCTCAGTTGCAGTTTGTCCCAGCCCTGGTTGGGTCGTGTGGGTGGCAGCCACTCGATGTGTCCCTTTCATGTCGATGTTTCTCTCTCTCTCTTCTTCTCTCTCCCTCCCATTCTATCTAAACAAAAAATATCCTGGGGTGAGGATAAAAATAATAAATAAATAAAATAAAGTGAAATCATAACTGTGTATGCGTGTTCTTCCTGCTTTTGTCTCATTTGAATTTCTTAGTAAATCTTCAAACCGCTTGTGTTTATTTTTTAAGAGATTAGTTTGATATGCTTTGTTTAAAGAAGGAAGTGAGAGTGAAGTGGTCAGGAAGCGGTGTCAACAGGGGAAATACCCTGTGAGTGGGCTGAGTGAATACGAGTGAATGGCTGAGGTGGTACAGAGAGTTCCCAGCAGGTGAGTGGCATCTTCCAGGAGCCGTGTTGTGATCCATATAGTTGCCACTCTTCTCCCTCAGGGAATTCTGTCACAACTCTCTACCAAGGTAAACAGTACATTTTCAGCTTGTCCTTAACAAATCTCAGGGTTCCAGGAGGCTCCTTGTTTTAATGTGCTAACACTGAACTTAGTGAGCACATCTGTTTTAGACTCATAGCACATTACTGATGACTTCATATGTCTCCTCAATTCTCAGCCTTCCCAGGTTCAAAACGTCTATTACCCTGTGTATTTCTCCCTTGCCCCAGCATGGAGCTTTCCCACATTCTATTAACTTATGTCCTGTCTTCTCGGTCCCCACTACCCTCCTCACCATCCCCCTCCCCTGAATGTGAGCTCATTGAGAGCAGGGACCAGGTACAGGCGCTCAAAATTTTAATTTAATGATTTTTGACCTCCAATTGCACCGTAGTCAAGATAAAAAATAAAAATAGCAACAAGTTAATATATTTGTTTACAAAATGCTTTACTATTTATTGTCTCTTCGGTCCTCAAAGCAACTCTGAGAGGTAGGTAGGCCCGATAATGTTGTTATCCAAAGCACAGAAGACTGAGGTTCAGAGAAATTCAGTGACTATTTCAAAATTGTACCAGTAGGAAGTTAAGTTAGGGTTTTAGTCCCAATGATCTAACTCAAAATCCTGAAACCATTCAGCTATTCCACTGATAATTTTATTTGCCCATTTTTGATTCTGAATCTGTATCATTGAAATTCAGTATTCAGAACTGTGTATAGTACAAAACTGAAGTATTTCCTTTTTTTTATATCCCCCCACCTCTATTTTGTTAAATTTGTTTTAGCTACTCAGATATCTAGAGTCAATACCCTTCTGTAGAACAGTATTCAATCTCTCCTTTTTTATACTCTTTTGAGTCATTAGCCTATAATATTTTTGTAAGGGCCTCTGTCCATATTAAGGTTTAGCGAAAATTTCCCTGTCTGTTCACACAGACTTGCAAGTTCTTTCTGCAATTTAACATCACTGGCTTGACATTTTACTAATAAAAAAAAAATAAATGCTGTTATCTGCACATTTGATGTCTCCCTGTGTATTTACTCTACCAGATATTTGTGACAAATGTTCAGACAAGTCATGCACTGGTATCTGAGGAATAGCACCGTTAGAAGGTTCCATTCAGAACCTATTTGCCCTTGCCTCTTGCTTCTGCCTGTAATCCATTTGTACAAAACAGCCTCCTTGTTCATACACAGATAAAGCTTGAAAGTCTTCGTTGGTATGAGGCTTGGAGTGACAAATCCGTTAAGGCCACTCTGAAGAACCTCCTCGAATTACGGTACGTATGTTCACATTAACCACCATTAAGAACTGGATAGCCATTCACTCAACGTATACTCACTAAGGTATTCTCTCACACATCCAAGATGACCTTCAGGCCCTTACTCATCTGACCATTTAGTCACTGTTCCTTGGGAGCCCATCCCACAGAGCTGTACAGCTCTAGACTCCTTCATCCATGGATCTCAAGTTTGTCCTTCCTCATCCTGTGAAAACTCTGGCTCCTGACTCACAGTCTCCTGACATACTCTTCTTTCTCAAGTGGTGCCCTCATCTATTTTCCATGAGAGGGTAAAGACCAGGTAATGAGGAAGTAGTGGAAAGTGGCACTGTTTTTCAAAGGCTTCCTATATTTTTGTGCATTTATGCTATGAACTTTTGAAAAGTAGCCAGCTTTTCTTTTCCTTGTGAAACCCAAGCACTTTCCACTTGGGTGTTCCTTCAAAGCCTCCAGCTTCCCTTAAATGTGGGGGATCTCTGAAGAATCCAGCGCAGGCTTTCACTTTACCCCTCCCCCTGCTTCCCCACTGTCTCTGAATTCTGTCCCTCACCTGACTCCCATGACAGCTCTCTCCTTTCTGCCCCCCACTTGGGTTTGTTACCATGTCTTAATCCCTTCATTCCACCGATTCAAGTAGCCCTACCCCAAGCTGTTGTGCAGTAAATGTTCAGCTTATTTGCTAAAGGTTTGGGGTGAAAAGGGGAATTACACTACAATCCCAAGTGGCACACAACAGAACTGAACATTAAAAATCACTGAACCAAAAAGTAATTGGTTTTGTAAATGAAGTTTTTACTGCAACAGAGCCATACCCCTTCATTTCCCGGTATCTATGGCGGCTTTCACACTACAAGAGCAGAGGAGAATAGAAGCCACAGAGATTTGGAGACTGCATGCCACCCACAACCAAAAACTTCCATTTTCCTAATCCTACGGGGCAATTCATTTGGCCCTCTCTTTACTCTGGCTATGCCTGGAAGTCCTAACATTTCCTATCTGTAAGATCCTCAGGGCATCTCCTGAAGCTGAGCACCAAAAGCCCTGGAAAGGGGTTAGGCCACTCCTGTAGGAAGCAGAATTTAAAAACACTACATTTTTAAAGTAAATGTCCTTTCTTTCTGTCCTACCTCTTTCCATATTAATGTGCACTAATCTAACTAAGCCTGGTATGTTGTATGTACACTCACGTCAGAAGCCCGAAACTGAACAGACCGTGCAAGTGGCCATAGGAAAAGATAAAAGGGTGGGAGAAGCATTTATAGATAACTAAGATACAGGCAATTCAATTTTTTCTAAACAAACCAACCTAAAAGAAATGAATTTGCAAAGCCTTATGTTTATTACTTGGTTTGTATTCACTTTGCTTTTGTCCAATAGCTTGTTTTTCATGACTGTTTATGGAAGCAAATAAAATGCATATTGACTTTTTAAAAATACATAATTGGTAGTTAACTTTTTGTTTTCCTCTATTATTAGGATACTCTGATGGAAAAGTTGTGCAAAACTGATTCATAGCCAGCCATGCTGTCACCAAATATAAACAGACTAAATAACCAGACTGTGAGGGCAATGTTCGTTCTTATAAAATTTTATTTAAAAATTCCAGAACATTGCTTAAAATATCATCTGAATTTGCCTTATTCCTGCGGGGTTACCTGCCTAAAACATATCGCTACCTTTCTTCCAGTCTAAGTTGCATGAACCTGGCTCAGGCTTCACTGACCCAAGAAGCTCTCCAAACAACTCCAGTCCAAAGAGATGTCCCTCTTTGGCTCTCACTGCGCTCCCTGTCTATTCCAATTTTTAAATAAACTATTTTCTTTTAAAGTAATATATGGTTATTATTGAAAATGTGGAAAATACATAAAAAACATAAAGAATATAAAAATTACCTGTAATAGCCTCCACCCACTGGTTAATATTTTTTAAGCTTCTCTGTATTTTACATTTACAGGATTACACCTTGAGATTATGTTGACTATATAATATATACATATATTTTTAATCCTCACCCAAGGACATTTTTGCGTTTATCCTCAGATAGAGTGGGAGGGAGGGAGGAAGAGAGAGAAACATCGATGTGAGAGAGACCCATCGACTGGTTGCCACCCACACAACCCCAACCAGGGCCGGGAACAAACTGCAGCTGAGGTAGATACCCTTAGCAGGAACCGAACATAGGACTCTCTGGTTTGTGGGCTGACGCTCTAACCGTTGAACAAACCGGCCAGAGCGACTATATAATATTAAATGGTTTTTTTTTTCACTAAATGACAACCATTTCCCCCATCATTAAAAACTGTATGTAAACATACTTTATTATTATTATTTTGTAATTCTCACCAGAGGATAGTTTTTCCATTTATCTTCAGATAGAGTGGGAGGGAGAGAGAGAGAGAGAAAGAAACATCGATATGAGAGACACATTGATCAGTCCTCCTGCATGACCCTGACCAGGGCCAGGGACCAGAACCGAGGTACATGCCCTTGACTGGAATCCAACCCGTGACTCTTTGGTCCATGGGCCGACCCTCTAACCACTAAGCCAAACCGGCCAGGGCTCATAGTATTTGACATTTCATTTTTTTTGCATTCATCTACTTGCTCATTCATTCATTCTTCAATAATAAGTCACTTATAAAATGCCATAAATTATGCTTATGTGTTTTCTTTCCCATGCTAAATTAACTTGTGAGTAAAGACTACTTTTTAAATTTCCCAAATTTTCTGAATATAGACTTAATCAAATGAGAAGTACTTGAGAAATATTTGAGAATACATTTATCAACATTTCCTTTATCTTCAACTTTTTGGACACATTCTTTTACATCAAGGTGAATCTCAAATTCTGTACATTGACTGTTGGCCACCTTTTATTAAAAAGTTAGGAATTCCTTAATGAACTTATGTCAAATTTTCATTTTAAGATTGGAATTCTGACCACAGGTGTTCTACAGGAGAAGGTTAATCATTTGTGGCAACATCTCGTAGACAAGGAGTGAGTTAGAGTCTGTACCAAGTTGAAAACCTGTGTGCCCAGGCCAGGTACAGGAGTAGGGGGTGGTGATACTGGTAAAGAGGCAGACTCCAAAGACAGTCACTTGCTGAAGGACACAAGAATGCGCAATGATGATGTAAGTGACATACGATGTTGGGAAAAGTTACGAGCTAGAAAGAGGGATCAGGTGGCAATAAGCACTGCGGGTATCAGGTGAACTGATGGGCCTCAGCAGGGGTCTGTCCCTTGGTGGAAGGACAGTGCTCCTGGCCTTAACAAAGAGGAGAAGCTTCAGCATGGCCAAGTAAGCACTTGGATACCTTAGACTATACAGTACATTCTTTCAATCTTAATGGTGATAAGGGCAGGAGGCCGTGCTATCTGAAGCTGACCCTCCTCCAAACTATCAGATCCTGTTTACTTGCCCCTGCCACAACCGTGGTTCGGAAAGAGACGGAAGGAAAGAGTCTGTGTGTTACAATGGACCTGTAGGCTTTCTGGAATAAAGCTCTTTATTTTATTGTTCAATTCTTGAGAACACTTCCGACAAAAGAAGCAATGAAAGGTCATTTAATCATTAATCTATCTACTCAGTATCTCCGTTTATGCCATACTGGCTTGTACGCTACGTAATTACCACACAGAGGGCAGAAAACGTTTCTTCTGAACTTGTAATTCCTATGTAGTGTTAGCACTGTGATTATCAGCATATACATTCTGGGTAGTTCATCTGTCGACCATGCTGCTATCTAAATAAAAATTCCTGGCCCTGGTCCGTTTTTCTCAGTGGTTAGAGCGTCGGCCGGCGGACCAGAGAGACCTGGGTTGGGTTCCCGCTAAGGGCACACGCCTCGGTTGCAGTTTGTCCCCGGCCTTGGTTGGGGTCGTGTGGGTGGCAACCAGTTGATGTGTCTCTCTCACATCGATGTTTCCCTCTCTCTCATCCTTCCTCTCTCCCTTCAGCTCTATCTGAAGATAAATGCAAAAATATCCTCTAGTGAGGATAAAATGAATAAATAAATAAAATAAAATATCTGAATACATGAAAGCTAATAACCAAACTGGAATTAGATACCCCACTGTGCTTAGCCATAAATGTAAATAAATAAATAAATAAATAAATAAATAAATAAATAAATATAATTAAAATTCCTGTTACTTCATTGTTTCCTTCACAAAGTACTGTGAAGCCGGAGAACGCCTTGAATTAAAATGCTCATTGGAAAGGAGCCGATTCATTTCCACAGAGTAAGAGTTGAGACTCAAACTCTTTGACGTGACTTCACAGAAGCATTCCTGCACTGGAACGTGCTGAAGCTGTCCCACTGCCTTAGGGATCTCCCTCCTCTTAGCTTGGATACTGTCACTCCATCTGATGCCTTTGTGCTGAGAGCACACACTGGGGAGTGGGGGGGAGGCTGCCCTTAGGACATACAAATAGTCTCATTTAAAAGAAGAAAGTGTTGCCTAGGATTTGTTTACAGGTTTATCATTTTTCTTATTTTCAAATGTTTATAATATAGAATGGGCTCATAGGAGAATTCAGAAAATGAAGGAGTAAGATATGAAATACAAATAAGTCTCATATAATTATACTACCCAGTGATAACCACTACTCACACACACACACACTTTTTATATCCTCACTTGAGAATAGTTTCCATTGATCTGAGAGAGAGACAGAGACAAAGATAAAGACAGAGATAGAGACAAAGCAAGACAGAGAGAAACATCGATCAGTTGCCTTGAGTATGTGCCCTGACCAGAGATCGGACCTACAACCTTTTGGTGTATGTGATGATACTCAACCAACTGACCACCAGGCCAGATACTACTGCTAATATTTTAATTCACATTTTACTAATCTTTCTTATATGTTTGTTTTATTTTTCAATTACAGTTTATATCCAATATTACTCTATATTAATTTGAGATGTACAATAGAGCGGGTAGATAATTATGTACTTTACAGAGTGATATTCCCCAATGTTTCAAGTACCCACCTGGCCCCATACGTAGTCATTACAATCCTATGAACTGTATTCCCTGTGCTATACTGTACATCTCTGCGATTATTCTGTAATTAGTGATTTGTATTTTGTTTTAAATTTTTTTTTCCTTTATTGATTTTAGAGAGAAAGGAAGAGAGAGAGAGAGAGACAGAAACATCGATAAGAGAGAACTGGGGATTTGGCACACAACCTGGACATGTGCTCTGACTGGGACTGGAACTGGTGACCTCCATGTGCATGGGTTGATGCTCAATCACTGAGCCACAGCAGCTGGGCTTATTTGTACTTCTTAATCCCTTCTCCATTTTTCATCTAGGCCCCCAATTCCCCTCCACTCTGTCAACTGTTAATCTGTTCTCTTCATCCATAAGTCTGTTTCTGTTTAGTTTATTTATTTTATTTTGTATACACACATATCTTTTTTTTTTATCCTCACCCGAGGACATTCCTTCACTTTTTTATTCAGACAGAGCCAGAGGGAGAGAAAGGAGAGAGAGAGAAACATCGACGTGAAAGGGCCACATCGAGTGGCTGCCACCCGCACAACCCAACCAGGGCCGGGGACCAACTGCACCAACTGCAATCGAACCCGGGCCTCTGTGGACCGCAGGCCGATGCTCTAACCGCTGAGCCAAACCAGCCAGGGCGCACACACATATCTTTTTAAAATACTTTTTTTTTTTTATAATACAGAATCCACTCATTTTAGACAGATTGGGGTAACATATATTCTATATTTGTTTTCACTTTCTCAAAGAAATAATATAATTTTTGTTTATTAAAAAATAATTAAATAATTATAGGGAAAATGGGTCAAGATTATTTCAGAAAAATATCTGAAAAAAAATTAAGCTGTGGATATTTCCTAAACTCTATTTCAAAAGTTCCTGGTACTCTGTTACATATAAAAATTATAGTAAAATTTAAAGAAAAGCATAATTTTTAGTATAAAAGAACTACCTTACTTTTGAATGAATTCAGAATATGCAAAATTAACTAAGAAAACATAAATTTTAAGAATTTATCAAATCAATAAACACGGATTGACACATTCCATACGTAGCCCCAGAGTTTCTAAAAATATCCACATCCTTATAAATCAAAAATTCATTTGGTATGATATTATGCTGTTGACTTCTAGAAAATAACAGAATCTTTCTGGATACTTACAAATAGATTTATATATGTCTATTGATAACTCTGTGTAATTCTGTTTCTAATAGTTGCTTATAAGTATATTATGTCACATTTACCTTGAGAAATATAAAGAGCGAGCTGGATGCCAAGTTGAATTTAAATTTAAAATAAGGGAAAAGTAGAAAATAAAAAACAATGTAAGTAAAGTCAGTTGACAAACTGGGGAAAAAAATGCAACTTAAATCACAAACAAAGGTTTAAAAATTCAAGGACCAATCATCCCTCATTTTCCCCCAAATGGTCAAAGGACAGAGAGCCAAGTCAAACCCCCCAAAAAGTAAGTAACCCATGAATATATGAAAACATGCTCAATGGTTTTTCTTAGTTGGAACTTTAGGAAATTCTATTACTTCTTGGGTTACTGAAGAACAAACTTTTAAAGGACTAGATACTAACTGCTTAATAACTGGCCTTTTTTAGAACTGAAATTCCCCATCACAAGAAAATATCGTTTGTTTTTTCCCCCCAGAATTAAATCAGTGAAAAATGTGATTGACAAACATCTGATGCCTGTGACTTTTTTATTGCAAGAACTTCATTAGGTTTTATTTCTATCACATCAATTACCTATGGGAAATACTATATATATAATAACTATGCATAAAATGCCATATTGCCTAACTTAGCTTGTGATATTGAGATATTCTGTTAACTTACATTTTTCATCTGAACAGCCGGCCAATTGCTGTCAAAAGCTATTTCTAGAGTTAGTATTCTAACTTTGTTTTGTTTGCCTGGGAAGCTTTCCTGGCCAGTGTGGCTCAGTGATTGAGCATTGACCCATAAACTAAGAGGTCCTTGGTTCGAATCCCGGTCAGTGCACATGCCCAGGTTGTGGGACCAATTCCCAATGGGGGTGCATGTGGGAGGCGGGCAATTGATGTTCTCTCTCATCTCTATTTCTATCTCTCTCTCCCTCTCCCTTCCTCTCTCTCTAAAATCAATAAAGAAAAAAGAAAAAGACCGTGAAGCTTAAATAAAATATTCTATCTGCACCTTTATAATGAGAAAGAAATGAAAGGTTTTATCTTTGCAATCTATTTATGGAATATGCTTTGTAATATATTTACTTGTTCAAGCCATCAAAAGCCAACAGTAAACAAAATAAAAATACATTCCTTCTGGGAAATGCCCTCCTTTCGATATCTGACTGGTTTCAGAACAACTGCTTTGGGAGTGGCATACCGTAGTAATGCTCTTGCTGGTAATAGCTACTGGCTAACAGGACTTACCAAGTGCATCTAATAGAGGTGGTATAGCTCCCAGGTCAGCATTAAAAAAAAAAAAAAAAAAAAAAAGATGGTTTATCCTCTACCTGGTCATTCACTTTCAGGTTTTCACGAACATCTAATGTGCAATTCACCAGGACAGTGGAAAGCTGTTTCTGAGAGCATTCACAGGTCCATTCATGCGGCTACCCCTACCTCTGAAAAGCATCATGTAAACACTAATTTAGGACGTAAAGAATCCTCTAACATTGTTTTATTTTAAGAAGCTGGCCTCTGTTTAATCCACACACACTTACCTCCATTCATAAAGCCTTAAAGGAGACCTACCACTCAGCTCAAAACCTGGTCTACAAATATGCATCTTTTCCATGCTCTCATTTTCTCTTGGCAGTTTAACATCCTTAGGGAAAACTGGAGTGTTTACCCCCCTTCTTCACTCAAAGCCTTGACTCTCTTGAGTTTTATTCCTGTTAGAACCTTAGAAAGTTCACTGTCAATACTCTCCTGTGAACTCTGGCATTAAAGTGATCTCAAGGCTAAGGGGACAGACAGTAGCTCAAGGGTTACCTTATTTGCCTGATTTCTGTGCAGGCAATTGTAGTTCCTTCCTTTTTTTTTTTTTATCCTCACCCAAGGACATTTTTCGATATTTTGTTCAGATAGAGTGGGAGGGAGAGAGAGAGAGAGAGAGAGAAACATCGACGTGAAAGGGACACATCGAGTGGTCGCCACCCACACGACCCAACCAGGGCCGGGGACAAACTGCAACCGAGGTACGCGCCCCCAGCGGGAACCGAACCCGGGCCTCTCCGGACCGCAGGCCGCCACTCTAACCGCCGAGCCAAACCGGCCAGGCCTAGTTCCTTCCTTTTATAGACAAATCCAGCTTTGTTCTTAGTGTCTAATTATTATTACAATTAAAATCTGTCAGACCTTTCCCAGCGTTTGGTAAATCCATGCTCACAGAGAATGGGCAGAAATATGTTAAATCACTTGACAGCAACACCTATTTATTGCATTTAATAATTAATACATGTTTATTATGTAGCTACTACAGGCCTAGAACTAGCTGAGCACGGAAGAAAACTCTATCCCTTCTTCATGGAGCTTGTCCAGAAAAATAGGGAACAAGGTTTAGAACATATCAAATGATCCTCAGCTGAGTTACCTCTAAATAAGTTAAAGAGATAAACAAGAATACTATCGATTATATTACGACTGGTTTGATGATTCCCAGGTATAGAAATTTCACTAATAGGAAGAAAGTTCGAGTAAATCCCCAATTAATGAATCTAATCTAGTACCTATAACTAGGAAACCAAACACTAGCCATATTTTTTCCCTGTTAAATTTTCTCATTAAAAAAAAAAAACAAAACCAAAAAAACTGACTTCCAAGCCAAGGAATAGATGGGAAAGTTTTTTCTTCCCAGCTTCACTGAGGTATAATTGACATACGACATGGAGTACAGATGGTTGTAGAGAATAGATTCTCTGTTTTCACAAATAAGTGCCAACACTGAACTACAGAACATTTCTGTTGTATCACTTTTACTACTGCAATAATTAAGACAAATGATAATCCCCTCTCATTGAGTTTCCTTTGTTTCTTTATACCTCCTTCAAGTTAGTGTCATCATGGTGTGTCTTCATTTAATAATCCAAGATTCTAAGGTCTTTATTTCATACATCACCTCCACTCTTACTGTCTTTCATGCTCAACTAAGAATCCAAACATTATGTTGGTCTGAGGGGAAGAGGAAATCCCATAATTCGTTAAACCCTTTAAAGTCAAACCCTTTCAGATGCAGGATTGTTTAAATATATATAAAGTTGTGTAGTTCCAGAGCATGCATTTGAGGTTTGTGCTGAAAGCTTCCATTTCCTCACCATTCTCTCATTTCTTAAGCCTCTGTGATAGTTTCTATCACCATTCTATGAACAAAGATGTTGATATATAAGTTGGGTTATTAAAATTTTTCCTTACCAGATTCCAAATGTAACCTGGGTCGATATAGAAAACTGAAAAGCACCAAAAATGAAATATGCACGATCCTATCAACTATTAGTTGTTTTTGGTGTATTTCCAACTAATCTCTCTCTATGTGTATCAATAAAGTACTTTGGTTTTATTAAAGGAATACCAAAAGGCACATAGTGATTTGGAGTCTGCTTTTTCCACTTAGAATAGAGGATAGTTTCTCACATTGATATTTTTTTACACTGCTTACTGCATAGAATTCCATCCCCTAAGCCACCTAGCAAAATTTTCCTATACTTTCGATTGACACTTAGGAGCTTATATTTTTCCCTCCAAATTATACATCTTTGTTCATAGGTCTGATGATCTCTGTGGGATGAACTCTAAATGGAACTTTTGCTTTAAAAGTTATGTCCATTTAAAAACTTCAAAACACACAAAAATTATTTTAAAAACTAAACTTTTGTGGGTGCTGGTTCCCCCAATGTTTACTCAGTGTTGGATGTTTTTATCTTTTGCAATTAATACGAAGAAAATGTCAACTTTTTTTGTTTGTTCTTTTAATACTGGTCATGCTACCATTTTTTTGTTTTATTATTCATACAGGTTTACTCACAATCCTACAAATAAATCTTGCTCATTCTTATACTTCTGGCATAGAGAGGCTGTTTCATCAGAAACGTTCTTCCTCTTACTAATTCCTACATATCCCAACAATAACAGCATTCATCACGTCCAAGAATTTGGCATTAATACACCCTTGTCCTTACCTTTTTCATTTACGTATATTTCCTCTTCAATAAAACATTTAGTTGTTCAAGGGCAAGGGCCCCATATGCTTAAGGCCAGGAATTAATCTACCTTTCCAGGGGTCCCCTCAAGGGAGTAGGGGCAAAGTCATTTACATTGGGGTTGGGAGTGCAGTGGGCAAACCATCTTGGTGATTTTGAAATCTAGCAGGCTTCGAGAGGATTCAGTAGCAGCCCTTCAGCCACGGAAATCTCAAGTATTGTCCCTAATTATGTCTAATGAATGCCAAATTTGAGCAAGGGCCCTGGCACTACTGACAGTCTGGAGGCCTCAGGACAAAAGTGGAGCCCTGAAGGCTGCTGGCCCATAGACGACCCGCTGTCTCGCTCTGGGTTTCTATTTTCAGGTCGTTGCGCTATATTCTTCTATCCAGAGTTTCGGAAAAGACGTAACGGAGACTGTCAACTCTTGCTCCCTTTCCACCCTTCCTGAGTGGAGTGATAATTGCCGGTTTAGGGGCGTCGCAATAAACCACCATTTCCGGCAAACTGCAGCGGTGCTTTCCGAACTGTTTCGGAACAGTTACTGTCAGTAGGCGCTGGCAGGGGCCTGAGCTGCCTGGGGACCCGGGTTCGGTCAGGCCACGCCCCGCTCCTGCAGGGCAAAGCGCTGCCCGGGCGCCGAGGCCCCGCCTGGGCGCCGAGGCCCCGCCTTGCAGCCTGCCGATTGGCCCCTCCCGCCCTACTGAACGTCACTTCCGTTTCGGGCGTGGCCCAGGCCCTGCCCCGCTGGGGTTCCGCACTGGGCGTTTCCTGAGTCTGAGGGTTGCTGCGGCGGGTAGCCGCACTCGAAAAGGTATATACTCGCTGGCCTTCGGGATGCTCGCTGTCTTCCGGAAGATGACGGCTTCTTGCGTGACTCGAACGATACCTCCCCGCCGCCGCGAGAGTCCCTTTTCTTCTTGGAGCTTCGTTGGGATCCTTTTGGTGGCCCCAATGCTCCTGTTACCCTCAACCACCGGTAGGGGCCTGGAGAGGTTGTGCGCTCTGGGAGCGAACTGGAGCGGGTCGGGGAGCTGGCCGACCGGAGCCGAGGTCGGGGAGAGGTTTGCTGGGTGGGTCGGGTAGGAGGCACGGGGCTTGGTTAGACCTTCGCCGGATTGTGCTGTGCGCGGGTCCAGGGGAGCGGGGACCCCGAAGTGCTTAGTGGTCGACACTGAGCCTTCCAGGGCGCTGGCGCGGCCGGTGTGTGCTCGGAACCAAGCAAAAACTTGCAGGTGTTTCGGGACTGAGCCAAGCAGGCTGGGAGGGGCCGACCCTGTGCTCAAGGTGAGAGCTTGGTCTTGAGTGCCCCAGTGCGTGGGGATGTTGCTAGGGCAGGTGCTGTGCCCATGGGGAGTGTTTACGCTGTTTCCTGGAAGGGGTGGTGCCTTGGTGAGTGGGGTGTTTGTGCCCCCCTGGGTCTGCCCAGGAAAGCCTGGCCCAAGTGACCTCGGGTGTGTGCTATACGGAAGTGGCCAGGGCAACTGTGCAGCGGGTGGGGCAAGGAACTTGCAGTGTTTCCTCTGTGTCGAGGCGGGCAGCGCGCGTTGAGCTCTTGAGTGAAAAGTGTGCTTTTGGAAGGGCGCGGCAGTGCTTTTGAAGTTCAAGTTAACAGGCTCCTTGTTACCCAAATTCGTATTAGCATTGATTTGCAGACTGTTGTGCCCTTTCCAGCCTCCCACCATTACCCACAGTGGTCTTTTTGCTCCTATGGAGTATACGAAGTATCCTATTCAATTAACCAAATGTCTTTTGGCATTGTTTTTTTTCATTAGGTTGAGTCATATTTGAGGGGATATCCAGAGTAACCTAAAAAACTTTGGTAGGTAAACCTTGTGAGAAATTTAGTGTACTAAGAAATGGACAATAAATAATGTTAATATGGTTTTCCCCGACAGATCATAAATTAAGCTGAAGGGCGATTCATTAAATTTGTTTAGTTTTTCGTGGAATGGAATAATTACTTTATATGCTAAAAAAGACATGCTTATTGTATAAAATATACACAAAGGACAACCATTTTATATTTTAGTGTATTTCCAACTGTCTTTATTATGCATGTGTGTTTCTATACCCAAGTTACTTTTTGGCTCCTATTACATAGTTTGTATGCTGCATTCTGTCCTTAGCAAAATTCATTCAATAAATATTTGTCTTATATGTGCCAGGTCTGTGCTGGTTCTGGGGATACACTGGTGAGCAAAAACCATTTCTAGTTTCATGCTCCTTCTTTCACTAGTTGTCTGTTTGCACCTGCACATGCACACGCGTGAACATAAACATGGGCTGTGATTTGCTCACTGTTAGATCCCCAGTACTAGGCACACAATAGGCAATCAATAAATATTTGCTAAAATTTATTGAGACTGACAGACAGTAACAAACCAGAATACTAGCCTTTTTAAAATATATATATTTTTATTGATTTTAAAAAGAGAGGAAGGAAGAAGGAGAGAGAAACAGAGAGAGAACTATCAATTGGTTGCCTCCTGTATGCACCCTGACCAGGGATCGAATCCACAACCTGGGTATGTGCCCTGACTGGGAATAGAACCTGTGACCTTTCAGTGCATGGGATGATAATCAACTGAGCCACACTGAGCAGGGGCATTATGCTAGTCTTATAACCCAAGAGAGGTGCTCTGGAAGGAAGGAGCATGATTCTCTGAGAGCATTTAACAAAGGCTTGTGGAAGGGAAGACTTCTCTGCTCATGAAACAAGCCAAACTCTGCCACTTTGGGGCTTCTGCATTTGCTGTCCCTCAGTCTAGGAAAATTGTCCTTCTGCCTCTTGCATAATTGGCTCCTCCTTATCCTTCAAACTCAGTTGTGATGTCACCCCCTGGGAAGGACCTTCTGTGACCTCTTTATCTCAGGTTGATGTGTACACACACACACACACACACACACACACAGAGTTTAAGTTACCCTTCCAAAACTATGTTTTTTTTGTTTTCTCCCTGCTAGAATATAGAGGTCTTGTGTGTCTTGTCACACTTGTGTTTACAAATGCTCCATTTTTTTCCCCAATATCAACACTCTTGGATAAATATTAATTAGCAAGAAGTTAAATATAATATTTAGCTGGGTCTTAAAAGCTCAGGAAAAAAGGTTCCTCCTGCCTTGAGGAGGAAGATTCTGTTGTCTGTTTTCCTTAAGCAAATAGTCAGCCAGATACTTCTCTAGCAAAATTGGTTTATTTGGGAACACCAAGAATTGCTTTTTGGAACATGAGGTCTAAAAGTAAATCAAGAACAAGTCCAGAGAAAGAAAGAAAGGGGAACTGAATGTTTGACGTACAATGACTTCTTATTGGCCAAGTTATGGCAGTTTCTCACTGGCTGAGCTGTCAATGGGCAAGGAGGAATCTTTTCCTTCCTCTTGTTGAGGCAGCAAAATAGTATCACATCCTGTGGGAGGTGCACGGTAAGGTCTCTAACAGTTGGGATCATCAGTGTGTGTTTTTTATTTATTTTATTTTATTTTTTGATACGTGCCCCTAGCGGGAACCAAACCTGGGACTCTGGTCCGCAGGTTGATGCTCCAGTAGCTTAGCCAAACCGGCCAGGGCAGTGTGTGTTTTTTGATATGGGTGTGAGAACTTTCTCTTCTAGCTTCCTGATGCCATTTTAAATGAGGTTTCTATTTCTTAATTTTCAAATGCCCCCCCCTCCTTAATGAAGATTTTTCTATGAAATCATTGCTGATCAAGAGTCAGGTTGTTTTGGATTCAGTGACCTTTTGTACCTTGATGCCAGGAAGGACCTTTCCTGAGTGTCACGTTCCCTGTCGGAGGAAAATGTACAGATTGTAAACCTACTGTG
Organism: Molossus molossus; assembly: GCF_014108415.1. Classification (NCBI taxonomy): domain Eukaryota; kingdom Metazoa; phylum Chordata; class Mammalia; order Chiroptera; family Molossidae; genus Molossus; species Molossus molossus. The sequence goes on from NW_023425356.1 coordinate 33,607,773, forward strand.
ATCACATTTGAGTAACGAGGGGTGGGGGGAGATCTCTCAGGAATTACCCATCTCAAATTTGTATTTTAGAGTAGTGAATCTGCAAAGCTATCCTCAGAACTGAAAGAATTAAACAGCTTTGGGGAGACACATTGCAGGAATAGAACATGGAGCAGTTAAACAGTATTGTTATCTTAAAAGAAACTGGAACAAAATGTCTTATCAATAATACAGCCTGTAGGTTGCAAATCAGAGACTATGAATTGGATAATAATCCATGATCAGTTAATAGTCTAGATGAAAGAGAGACTTCCGTGAATTTTAAACCTTTTAACTGGCCTGGTTTGAACATGTTGTGGAAGCAGTCTCACCAGGTGTACCCTGCATCAATTTTGGGAAACTTTTACCCTCAGTCACCAGATGGTGTGCAGGTTCAGTCAGGATTAGATGCTTTTTGTGGATGTGTCGTGTAAATCCAGGAGTCTATTGCCTAGAGTTTGGCAGCAGAAGGGTTGGTTAGCAGGACCTGATAGGGGCCTTTGCGGTGAGGTTGCAAAGCCTTTCTGCAAGTGTCTTTTCCAATACATGAAGTGTCTAGGATGCACAGTGTGTTGCTTAAGGTCTTCATCTCTCTGGAGTGCACTGTGAAAAGATTGCTTTATCAGACCATGGTTAATTTTGATAGAAGAACTTAGGCCTTTACAATATTGAAGCATATTTTCTTTTATCTTTGTGAATCAAAAGAGGCAGGGGCCAGTTGCATTGGGTTTTTAGTGACTATCTCAAAGGGTGAGAGTTTGAGTTCCAAAGGAGGTGGATCAGAGATTTAGAAGTACCAACCAGCAGTGCTTTTGGCTAAGGTATTTAGAAGGTTTCTGCAAATTTTGTCAGTTGAGTCTTTAAAAAAAAATTTCTTTTTCTTTATTGATTTTTAGAGAGAAAGGAAGGGGGAGAGAGAGAGAGAAACATCAATTGGCCGTCTCCTTCACGTCCCCTACTGGGGATTGGGCCCACAACCTGAGCATGTGCCCTGACTGGGAATAGAACCAGTGACACTCAACCACTGAGCCAAACTGGCCAGGCTGCAACTGAGTCTTGATGCTGTTAGTGCATTTGACTAAACCTGATGATCCAGTGTGGTCAGTGCCATGAAAGTGGTGTCAAACTGGCCATATAGCACAATTCTGTCAAAGCACCTGACTGGTAAAATGGGTTCCTCATTTCCTGGGGGTTTGGAGGGGTTCTCTAGGTTGGGGCAATCTTTTCGTAGGGACTTTAGCCACAGGAGAGGCTGTAGCCTGTCTGTTGGGAAAGCTTCAGTCTAGTGAGAAAACATACAGACCATTACTAAAATAAATTTATATCCATGAGATGGGACAGCTGTATGAAATCCACTTGTTGGGCTGCGACTGGTCCATTCGGCAATTTAAAATGTCCGGGAGCAGTTGGAGCAGGCTTTCCTGGCTTATACTTCGGACAAATGGTGGCCTTATTAATAGTTCCCCAGCAGTATTGATTTATAAACATTATCATTTTGTCAGTGGACCAATGGTTTAATGCATGTGCAGTCGTTAGGAGTGGGGGTTTTAGAGCCTCTGGTTGGACTGGGTGTTATTTGGCTCAAACCAGAGCTGCTGCTTTTTGTCAAACCAACAATTGTCGAATTTCCAATTTTGTTTTCCTTTCCTGAGGCCAATTGTTGGACTTCTCTAGCCATTTTTTCTAAGTTATCATTTGAGGGAATATCCCTTTGACCACACCAGAGTTTTGGCTGCTGTTGGTTCCTTTTAAGAACTGCATTTCTTGTGGAAGTGTCAGCAAGATGATATCCCTGCAGCTTCCAGAGAGACAAGTTTAGAATGCCCTGGGATTTTTAAAAGATATATGTTTTTATTGATTTTTTAGAGCGAGAGGAAGGGAGAGAGAGAGAAATATCGATATGAGAAACATCTATTGGCTGCCTCTTGCCCACCTCCTTCTGGGGATCGAGCCGGCAACCCAGGCACGTGTCCTGACTGGAAATCAAACTAGGACCTGTCATTCCAGGGGACGATGCTCAATCCACTGACCCACACCGGCCAGGCTGCCCTGGGATCTTAATAATAGCTAAAGCAGCAGGTAAAAGTAGAGCATCTGATAATTTCTGAGCATACGGTCATTTTTTATTTTATTTCAGCTGGAAGTAAGAAAGCCATCTTGCTTCCACAACATTCCAAATCATGACCTGCTTACTCTGCAGTTATCTCGACTATCAGTAGAAATGTCAGTAGTTCTGCCCTGAACTAGGACACAGGCCCCTAGAGCTTGTTGGGCTGTAGTAGCCAAAGGCAAAGATCCCACTTCAGTCACATCAAAGGGTGTTGAAATTGCATATCCAGCACAATATTTGCCACGTAAATAAGAACCATTATTGAAGCATGAGAAGTCAGCCTTACTCAAAGGAGTGTCCTCCAGATCTAATGTAAGGCTTCATCTCTTTCTGGGTAAAGCCTTGTTTTGTCCGAGAGGACTCGGCTGGCACTTTGCCTGCCTCCTGAAATCAGGCCGTTCCACTGCAAGTGTGGTGGCCTTCAGACCGACCCCTTCTGGCACCAGGCTGCGTCTGAAACTGTGCTGGCCTGCAGTCCACCTTTGATACTGTTAAAATACCATTTCCAATAATAGCAGTAATGGAAAATGGGTTCATATTAAACGAAGCATAAATATTTTGACAGGAAAGAAATTTAAAACTTTAATAAAGGGTAATGGAAAAACTTGGCATACAGGCAAAACCTGAAGGAAAAATTATGACTTGCAGATATCTCTGGAACAAGTTGGCTGAACGAACAGTAAAGAATTTAATTTTGATCTAAGAGTGTATAGAACTGGTAACTGCTCATTCAGCTCTGACTCTATGCAGTGATGAATGACACGAGGCCCTCAAGAAGGTGTTAGTCTTGTGGGGAGTAAAATAATAAATAATTACAATAGGAAAAGTTCTATGCAAGGTATACTGTGGTATCATGATGGCATTATCCCAATACTCTGAGTGGGAGATGTCAGGAGCCTCAAGGAAGGAGGGTATCTAAGACGAAACTGAAGGGTGAGTGCGTGGGAAGAATGACAGGGTCTCCTCGGTCAAAACTGAAGGAAAATGATGCATGGAGGCATCTACAGTGCTGACATGATTTAAGCAATGTAATGGGCACCACAAGGGATCAAACGTGGCTTGACAATAGTGTGCAAGAGAAAACAGGATTCAGATAGTGACAGATTTTCAAAGTCTGTTAGTCATGCTGAGGAGACATTATCTTGAGGATCCGTTGAAAAGTATCTGACTTGGAAGGTCCTTGGTCACTGTATCATGTGTGTCCATATTTTTCTGGTAGCAATATGAAGAATGAATGGAATGAATAGTGCCAAGGTAGGTGAAGAGACCTATCCAGAAACTGGAAGAATGACAGTGGCTGTAGGAGTAAAGGATAGAACTAGAGGGTTGAACAGACATTTAGTTATGGAAACGATACAACTAGTTCGCCGGGTATGTGTGAGTATGAAGAAACAGGAGAGCGCGTTCATTATGTTATTTGAGACAGCATGCCACTTTCCAAGTGAGCTATGTGGGGTGGCAATTAAATATACAAACTTGGCACCCCAGCCCAAGATGTACAACGGAGAGGGGTTTGGGAAGCAGCTTTTTAGAGGTAATGAAGTCATGGGAGTATATCTACCCATCTTGGGGGTCTGCAGAACGAAATAACAAGAGTCCCTAGCAAGTGCCATTAGGAACATCACATGCAGTCAGGCAGAGGAGGAAGAGCAGTTAGAGAACAGGCTGAAAACCAGTGCGGCTGTGCTGTCCTGCAAACCACAGAGAGAGTTTTTAGGTAGAAAAGAGCAAAGGCAGAGTGATCAGTAGCTCCAGATGTTATATACAGGGTAACTAAAATTACTGTGGAAGAATGTGTTAGGATTCATTGAAAAGCAAGGTCATTTAATGACTTTGAAAGTAATTTAGTGATTTTTGTAGGCCTAGAAACGAGGAAGTGAGAGATAAAATAGACAGTTGTAGGTGTCATTGTCTGCATTTTGGGAAGCAAAGAAAGTTTTAAAATAGGTTATGGAGATAGTGGGATAAGGAGCAGGATTATCAGGTTTCTTTGGGGTTCCAGTTTGGGCACAGACCATGATTTCTGAAGGCACCGATCTGGGCCGGGATGTATATACTCTTGGCAGAAAAGGATTTTAATTCTTGCCAGCAGGTAGAGTGCTTACCCAATTTTGACAGATGTAGACAAGGTGAACAGCTCTCTTGACTCAGCAGAAAGCTATTTCATTTTCCTGAAACTCATATGGAATATTGGGAAATTTTCTGAATGCAGTTCATCATATTACTTAATGTTATCTATTGTTAAAATATAGCATTGCAGCCAAGTAATAATTATATTTAAACTAGCTAGGAAAACAACTAAGTCAAGGTGCTATTTTTCTGGGTCTGGAAATGTTTAGTTTGAACATTCCCATAGGAAAAAAATAAGAAGAAATTTGCTTATTAAACAGTATGGTATTGAACTCGTTTATTACAGTGTATATGGCTTGTAATCAACTGGTTACCAAACCACAATTTATACCCTGCACATTGGTGGGAGCATATCTTTCATGATGCATGTTAGTGGGAAGAAATACTTCAGATTAGTTGAATGAATTAAACTGTCTTCTTGACTTTTCCTTTTTCATACAGACACTCCATGTGAGTCATATTAGGAATCCTTTCTTCTTTATGGGCTTTCAGGATAGTCACCAAGGTTGAATGCATCTAACAAAGGATACTTGCATAATTTAATCACAGGCATGCCGTTGCGTGATTTCTTTCTTTGTGGGTCCAGGAAATTCTAGAATGATGTTGTACTTTTGTATCTGAACAGAATTATATAGACTGTCTCGCCCATGTTTGTTTTCCTATTGAAAGTGACAGTATCTAGCTCAGGGTATTAAATAAATGTAATTTCATTAATAAAACTTACCTCTATACTAACCCTTTTTTGAAACAGTGCTTTTTAAGAACATGTTTTTATTGATTTTAGAGAGAGAGAAAGGTAGATGAGAGAGCCATCAATCAGCTGCCCCCTATTGGGGATCGAGCCCAAAACCTGGACATGTGCCTTGACTGGGAATCAAACCAGTGACCTCTTGGTGCATGGGCTGATGCTCAACTAACTGAGCCACACTGGCCAGGGCTTAAACACTGCTTTCACTTACTAGAGATTTTGGTTTCCTTTTTGCCTTTGTTTTGAGCAGTTGATTGAGGAACATTCAGATACCAAGGGCAGCATAATGGAAATGTTGAAAACATTTGTCAGTATGTAGATTTCAGGAGATGATGGAAATGAAATGTTGGACTGTTGTGTGTGTATGTGTATGTGTGTGTGTGTGTGTGTATATATATAGTTTTAGAATTTAGAATATAATATGAAAGGAGAGTAAAATTTCACTTGTTTAGAGTTCTCTTTACTGGTCCCTCTTTTTTTTTAATCCTCACTTGAGGATATTTTTACATTTATCTTCAGACAGTAGGAGGGAGGGAGAGAGACAGAGAGAGAGAGAGAGACATCAATGTGAGAAAGGCACATTGACTGGTTGCTACCCGCATGACCCCAACTGGGGCCAGGAACTAACTGCAACTGAGGTATGTGTCCTTGGCTGGAATCGAACCGGGGACTCCTTGGTCCACAGGCCGAGGCTCCAACTGCTGAGCCAAACCGGTCAGGGCTTTACTGGTCTCTTAATCTGAAGTAAGACCAAGATTCAGGGAGCAAAAGAGGAAAGGTTCCTCAGGGAGCAAAACAGATCTACTTTCTCCTTAGGTCCCTAACTTTATAGGAGAGGCCTCTGCATTCTTTTAGCCCATTAGGACTTTACTTAATGTGTCTCCATCACATTTTTTTTACATAATAGTTCTAACACATTTGTTAGGCTTTCAAGCCCACAGATAATGTAAAGGAAGGCAAATTACACTATTCAAGGGAGTGAACACTGCCCCCTTCCAAAGAAATCAGAAGTAAAAAATTCTAAAAGCATAGCAATATAGTAGCTTTACTACAGGGATATATTGGATACACAGCCCAAAGAGCTATCTCTGGGAGCTTCTGAGTTCATGAATGATCCTTTGATCAGTTAAAGAAGATAAATTACTCTTGACGTTTGAACCACATTGGTTTGAACTACCCGCATTCACTTATCCCCGAATTTTTTTTCTCTAGATACCTAGTGTCTGCTGGTGTCTGGGTTTCACGATTGTGGAAACAGCCAATAGTATTTTCCATCTGCGGCTGGGAATCCCGACAATGCTGAGAGCATACTGTATGCATTGTTCTCAATCACTATATAAGCGACTTGAGCATTCAAGGGTTCTTACATGGGGTATCCTGGAACCCATTCCCGAGTGATACAGAGGAAATACTCTACTTAAGTTTGGGGGAATCCAAAAGTCATATGCAGATTTTCAACTGCGTGGGGGCCCCCACCATTGCTTAAGGGTCAGTTGCATATTTAAAGTAATGTCAAGAAAGCAGTTTTTTTTTTTTATGTAAGGGTATTCAAAGTAATAAAATTTGATTTTTAATAGCATCTATTCACTTATAAAATGCTCATTTCACAGATAGGAAATGAAGTTTTACATTGTGAAATAGTTTAGTCCATATTTATTTTGATCTATGAAATCCACAATGGCTAAATAATAATTACTTCTAACCATAGCATTTCTTGAGCATCCACTGGGTACAAAGTGTAGGAGGAAAAGAAGGCATATGACTGGTCCTTCACCTCTAGGAACTTGCCTCCTGAGAGGAGACTGAGCCTGAAGTGACAAGTCGTCATCAGTTTGTATTTCAAACTGTGGAAGAGTAATCTGATCAAGGGCTATAAAGTCTTAAGGGAGAGGTGAGTATGAAATGAACTCAGAATAAATGGGAAGGATGCATGCCTATAAATATATTTTTAAAACCAAAATTATGACTGTTGAATGAATATTCACCTTATTCTCCAAGATTTTAAAGCTAATAGAGTGTTATTTAAAGCAAGCACGGCACATGGTCCAGTGAAAACGTGGCACAATCACTTAAACTCTTGACATGGACCTTTCCATCTGCTCTGCACTACCTGCCTGCGGAGGCCATAATCCGTGGCTGGTGAAAAAGAGAAAATACTATATTTTCATGTTCTTATTCTCTTATGTCCAGATGCCTGTGATGCCCCACCGAGATTCAACACTATGAAAATCAAGGGTAATCCTCCAACCTCTTATAATCCTGGGGACAAAGTAGAATATGAATGTCGCCTAGGATTCAGGATTATTGTTCCTCCTCTTCCCACCTCGACTGTTTGTCAGGCTGATAACACGTGGACACCAACTCTCCAGGAGGCTTGTACAAGTAAGTAAACATACTTTCTATTTTTATTGCTCTAAAGATTTTCTCACATTTTAGACAGTCTATTCCACAACTGCAATGATGGTTTTCTCACGTGAATGTAGATTTTAGAGAGCAATGTATGTTTTCAGGCTTTGAAAATCTCCAGGAAATTTTTTATTTGGCTATTGATTCTCTGGGGCAATGTGAATCTTAAGTTCGGCCTTTTAATAGTTAAAGAAAGAAAATAGTATTCCCATGAATTCAGTAGAGCAATGTAGAATTTTGGTGTTGATTCAAATCTGTTTTGAAAATTGTATAAAAACGAATTTCAAACTTTTCTTTCAGGAAAATCATGTCCACAACCACCAGATCCCATAAATGGACAAAAAGAGGGATCTTTTGAGTATGGTTCAGAGCTTCGCTTTTCTTGTAATGAGGGGTAAGTAGAGGAAATAGGTAAATGTTACTAGTTCTGTTTTTGTTTTGCTTCCCTTCTAAGTATTCCCATAATGTTGACTTTATTTTGCTTTGTGTGCGACAAGTTGTATTTATAGTCAGTCAACTCTTGGACTTTTTATAGAGACTGAAAAGATGTGTAATGAATAGCAAGAAATTTCAGTAGAAGTAAAGCAGAATTGTATAATGCTGCATATAATAATAAGCCTATGTTAGCATGAAAAATATAGTCATCATGGTAGTTTTATCCTTGACAACAAAGTGCACCCTATTTTAAATGGCCAACTTTCAAAGTTGATGGAGGGCTTATAGAAATGGGAGGTAGAATTGTCAACCAAAAATAATCTTATATTGAGATAACTCTGTCATGTGTTAACCAGATGAAAATTGACCTGATTAGGCTGGACCGTAACGTTGATCAAGATCTCTTAGTGGAAAGCCTTATTTTTGAGACTGCTTCAAAGGAGTGAAGGTCTCAAAAAGAGTTACTGAGCACTTAATAGTAGCCTTTGTTCTATAGGGTTCTATTAATAGTATATATTCGGGATATTGGAAATTTATGGAAAATGTGCATTATAGCATGAGTAAATGTAATACAATATAAAATGTAACTGATTTTTTTGTATTAACTTTGTGTCCTGGTAATTTACTGAATTCATTCATTCTAATGGGGTGTGTGTGTTTGTAATTTTTAGAATTTACAAATTCTATATGGATAAGGTTGCACTATCTGTAAACACAGATAATTTTACTTCTTCCTAACCAACTTTGATGCCTTTTGTTTGTTGTTTTTCCTTGTCTAATTGCTCTGGCCAGAACGTCCAGTAGTATGTTGATAGGAGTAGTAAAAGCAGGCATCCTTACGTTGTTCCTTATCTTAGAGGAAAATCTTTCGCTTGTTACCATTAAATATGGTGTTTGCAATGGGTTTTTCATGTATGCTGTTTATTATCTTGAGGTAGTTTCTTTCTTTATAGATTATGTTTCACATGAAAGAGTGTTACATTTTGTCAAGTGTTTTTACTGCATCATGTGTTTTTCCTCCTTTATGCTATTGACGTAGCATAGTACGTTAATTAATTTTTACAGGTTGAGCCATCCTGGCATCCCAAGAATCAATCCCACTTGGTCATAGTGAATAATATTTTTAATATGCTACTCAATTCTGTTTGCTAGTCTTCCACTGAGTTGTACATGTAGGTTCATAAGGTATATATGTCTAGTTTTTCTGTGGTGTCTTTGGTAGCTTTGGTATCACAACAATGCTGGTTTCATAGCCTGAGTTCAGAAGACTTCCATCATCTTCATTTTTAAAAAAATTTTGAGAAGAGTTGGATTTAGTATTTTTTTTTTTTTTAAATTGGTAGAATTCAGCATGAAACCAATTAGGTCCAGGAGTTTATATCTGTGTGACTTAGTCTTTAGTCTGTGTGATAGGTTTTGTTGACATAAAATTGTTCATAGTACTCTAACAATATTTTGTTTTCTGTATAATTGGTATTGTCCCCAGTTTCCTTTCTGATTTTAGTAATGTGGGGTCTTCTCTTTTTTTACTAGTCTTTCTAGCCAAAGGTTTATCAAGTCAAAGAACTGACTTTATTTCATTTATTTTCTCTATTGTTTTCCTCTTTTCTTGTTTATCTCTGCTCTAATCTTTATTACTTTCTTCCTAATGATAGTTTTGGGTTTAGTTCTTCTATTTCTAGTTGTGAAGTTAGGTTGTTAATTTCTGATCTCTCTCTCTCTCTTTTTTTTTATCTTTACCCAAGGACATTTTTTACATTTATCTTCAGATAGAGCAGGAGGGAGAGAGCGGGGAATAGAGAGAGAAACATTGTGTGAAAGAGAGACATCGACTGGTTTCTACCCACACGACCCCAGCCAGGGCGGGGACAAACTGCAACCAAGGTACATGCCCTTAGCAGGAACCGAACCCGGGACTCTGGTCCACGGGCCGACGCTCTAACCGCTGAGTCAAACTGACCAGGGCTGATCTCATTTTAAAAAAAATATGTTTTTATTGATTTTAGAGAGAAAAGGAGAGGGAGAGCAAACAATATCAATGTGAGAGAAAGAAATACTGATTGGTTGTCTCTGAGGATCAAACCAGCAACCTGGGTATGTGCCCTGACCAGGAATCGAACCAGCAACCTTTCAGTGCACAGGGCGAATCTCAACCAACTGAGCTACACCGGCAAGGGCTCAGATCTCATTTTTTGTTATAAACTTTTATAGCTGTAAATTCCCCCTTTGGCACTGTTTTCACTATGTCTCATAAGTTTGGGGATGTTGTTTTTTCATTTTCATTCATCTGAAAGTTATTTATAATTTCTCTTGTGATTTCTTTGATCCAGTGGTTGTTTAAAAGTGTGTTGTTTTCAGCCTTGTGATATTGATTTCTAACTTCATCCCGTGTGGTCAGAAGATACTTTGATATCTATTTTTTAATATTTAATAGATATTTAATATTAACTGTGGCCAAGTGTAAGTATGTTTTTAATTATGTATTTATTATGTAATTAATTTATTAATAAAATTAATCTGTGTTATCAATTTGTAACCTAAAATATGGTCTGTCCTGGAAAATGTCTCATTTGAACCTGAGACTGTGTTCTGTTGTTGGATAGAGTGCTCTATTTGCATCTGTGTTAGATCTGTTTTGTTAGTTGTCTTATTGATCCTCTATTTCTTTTTATTATTGATTTGAGAGAGACAGACAGACAGAGACAGAGACATTGAGTGAGAGAGAAACTTCAAACGGTTACCTCCCGTATACACCCTGACCAGGGATTGAACCCACAACCTGGGTATGTGCCCTAAGCAGTAATTGAACCTGCCACCTTTAGGTGTATGGTACTATGCTCCAACCAGCTGAGCCACACCAGCCAGGGCAAAGTCCTCTGTTTTCTTATTTATCTTCTGATGGGTGGTCTGTTCATTATTGTGAGTGGGGTATTAAGGTCTCCAACTATTTTTGGAGAAAGGCCTATTACGTAGAAATGTATATTTCTCTCTTCAATTCTGTTAGTTTTTACATCATGTATTTTCAAGGGCTGTCATTAGGTGCATAAATGCTTTAATCATTACATCTTCTTGTAGTATTGAACCCTCATTAAAATATAATGTCCTTCTTTGTTCTTGTAACTTTTTTGCTGTTAATCCTCACCTGAGGATATTTTTCCATTGATTTTTAGGTTAAGTGGAAGGCAGGGAGGGAGGGAGGAAGAGACAGAGAGAAAGAGAAAGGGAAAGAATCATGGATGTGAGAGAGACAAATCTATTGGTTGCCTCCCACATGACCCCCGATGGAACCTGCAGCTCTGGTATGTGCCCTTGACGGGAATCAAACCCATGACTCTTCGGTCTGGCACCATTGAGCCAAACTGGCCAGGGCTAAACTTTTTTGATTTAAAGTCTATTTTGTATGCATTAATGTGGCACCTCTGCTCTCATATTTACTAAGTGCATGGAACATATTTTTCCACTTTTTTACTTTCATCTTATTTGTGTTTTTGTGTCTCAAGTGAGTCTCTTGTAGATAGCATATAGTTGGATCCATTGTTTCTATCCATTCTGCCAGTATCTGTCTTTGGATTGAAGAGTATAATTGTTTTAAATTTAAAAGAATTGCTGACAGGAAAGACGGTTTTCTATGATTATGCTACAGTTTTCTACATGCCTTAGAGCTTTTTTTGGTCCCTTCTTTCCTGTTCAGTTGATTTTTATAGTGAAATGCTAAAATTTCTTTCTCATTCACTTTAGTGTCCATTCTATACAGTTTTTGTTTGTGGTTACCATGCAGATTATATTTTAAATCCTACAGTTACAGTTTTCTGATTTGAATTTATACCAACTTAATTTCATTAAATTATAAAACTGCACCTTTACAACTCTATCCCCACTCCTTTTGGTTGTTAATGTAATAGTAGCCTCTACACTAATAATTGTAATACTAGCCGCCATAGTAATGAATTTATTTTCTTTTGAAAGATTTGGCTCTTAAACCACATAGAAAACAAAAATTATAGGTACAGACCATTGTTACAATAATCCTGGTTTTAATTATTGCCCATATATTTACCTGTAGTGAAATGCTTCTTTATCCATATGCCTTCAGGTTACTTTCTTTAATTTCACCTGTTAGGACTCCCTTGAGTATTTTTTGCAGGCAAGGTCTGATGGTAACAACTCCCTCAATTTTTGTTTCTGGAAAAGTCTTAGTATCTCCCTCACATTTGAGTACATTTTTGCTGGATTGAAGATTTTTGATGGATATATATATTTTTTTTAATCACTTTGAGTGTATCCGTTCGCTGTCCTCTGGCCTTCAAGATTCTGATGAGAAATCGGCTGGTAGTATTATTTGGAATTCCTTGTACTGATGATTCACTCCTCTTTTACAGCTTTTAAAATTAGATCACTGGGTTTTGAAAGTTTGCTCATTATGTTTCTTAGTGTGGTTCTCTTGAGTTCATCTCACTTGGAGTTTATTGAGATTTTTGAATGTATCTATGTCTTGCATCAAATTTGGGAAACTTTCAGCCATTATTTCTTCAATATTTTCTTTGCCTCCTTCACTCTATCTTCTCTTTCTGAGAGTCCCACAATGAATATGTTGGTCTGCTTATTGGTTTCCTACAGGTCCCATAGATCCCTTAGGTTCTTTTCACTGTTCTTCAGACTCAATAATTTCCATTGTCCTTTCAAGTTCACCAATTCTTTTGTCTGCCTGCTAAAAACTGCCTTTAATTTCTGTAGTGAAGTTATTATACTTTTCATTTTTCATATAATTTTCATTTAAGTTATTATACTTTTCAATTCCAAAATTGCCTTTTTTTTTTCTTCAGGTTTTCCATCTCCTAATCAAGATTCACATTGTGTTCATTATTTTCTTGATTTTTCTACATTTCTTCCATTAGTTCTTTTTTTTTTTTTTTTTCCCATTTTTGATTTTAGAGAGAGGAAGTGAGAAGGAGAGAGAGATAGAAACATTGATGAGAGAGAGAGAGAGAGAACATCGACTAGCCACCTCCTGCATGCCCTCCACAGGGGATCCGTCCCGCAACCTGGGCATGTGTCCTGACCAGGAATCGAACTGGCGACCTGGGGCATGGGTCGACGCTCAACTGCTGAGCCACACCAGCCAGACAATTCCATTAGTTCTTTGAGCATCTGGAAAATAGTTACTTTAAAATCTTTGTGTATTAGATCTGGAATGAGGTCTTTTTTCAGGGATAATTTCTGTTAATTTATTTTTTTCTTTGAAGGCACCATACTTTTCTGTTTCTTTGTGTGCTTTATGATTTTTTTTCTTGAACTGGACACTTGAATCTAATAATGAGGTAACTCTGGAGATCAAATTCTCCTTCCCAGGGCTTATTATTTTCCTTAGTTCTTTTTAGTGTTTTGATTGTTGTAGGGTCTGAGGATCACCCTGATATATATCCTAAAAGACTTCTCAGGTCTTTTCTGAGCCTTTGTTCCAGATTTGATGTCTGGCTTTTCAAAGGGAAAGAGCAAAAATTGAAGGGAGGAGCAAAGAACACTGGCTCTTTAACTTTCCAGAGGTCACTTCAGTAGGTAATGAATAGGCTTGCAAAAGTGGAGACATGTGACAATAATGACTGCCCGCTTCTTTGTCTGCTGTTCTGATCAGAAGCAGTCGTCAGTAGTAAGAGCACAGATCCCTGGTATTTGTGAGAAGAGGGTTGTTTCCCCTGGTCCCTGCAGGCTGCTGCAGGAGCCGTGTGCATCTGCCTGCTGTGGGAGCGAGATGGGCAGCTGCCACCGTGCTAAGAGCTGAGAGCGACAGACACTAATGCAGTTTCCTTGTCCAAGTCCTCCCTTAGCAGTTACAAGCCTCAAGGGACTCCAGAGTTCCAGAATAGTCACATCATCCAAATTCCAGCATTGTAATTGTTGTTTAGGTGGGAAGCCAGATTCTTGGTGCTTCCTACCCTCCCATCATCCCTGAATCCTCTCCTCATGTATTATAATATAGAACCAATGAGTGAGTCTTGGGCAGAGTCAGCTGGAAGCAGCTATAGGCAGTTTCGGTGACTATGTTTTTACTTGATCAAATAAAAATATCTAGTTTAAAGTTAGAACCTGGAAGGCACTTTGAGGAGTACCAAAAGGTTAAGACATACACTCTTTTTAAAGAAGTTTTTGCCTTATTGAGAAGTACAGTATACACAGACAGATGTCAAAGCAAAAGAGTAAATGAGAAGTACCAAAGAAATAGATGTTATTCATGGTCATTACGATGATAATCCAGAGCAGGAGAGAATAATGTGAATTTGAATCATTAGAGATGAAATCAAGTAGGGGTCTTCCTGAGCTACTTCTAAGAAGATACTCTGATCTGAAGAATTTTTTTAAAAATTGATTTTAAAGGGAGGACGGGAGAGAAAGATCGATGTGAGAGAAACAGCAATCCATTGTCTCTCATACATGCCCAGACTGGGGATCAAACCCACAAGCTGGATATGTGCCTTGACTGGGAATCAAACCTGCCACCTTTCCATAGGAGGATGCTCTAACCAACTGAGCCACCCAGCCAGGGCCTGAAGAATATTCATAAGACTTAAAGCTTATGCAGCACTCGCCATATTCCACATGCTAATTCATCTACTACTCACAACAACCTCACGAGGTATATACTGTTAGCCCCTTTTCATCGATGAGGAAACTGAGAAAGAAAAGGGGACTTGCCCAACTGAAATAACAAGTCAGTTGTGGAGCTGGGACGCAAAGCCAGGCAGGGAAGCTCTTGAGCCTGCTCTCTCTACTCGGTCATGATCCTGCCTGGGCAGAATGCATGAACTAGGGCACAGAAGTGAATGTTGATGTGCCTGCTGGAGAGAGCAGAGAGGCCAGACTGACAAGCATAGATGTAGATAATTTGCTCTAGGTCAGTGTGTGATCAAATGCAGAAACTCTTTATTTCATTACAGATTTTGTTTGTACTTTCATTATAAGTCATTTAAGAAATTTCTCCCTTAAACTACTGTAGTGCAGAAAAACAACCATATAAAAGTTTTCCTTATTACCATGTGCATCATGTTAGCTGGTAAAAACAAACAAACAAACAAAAAACAAAACAAAAAACATGCCCTGGCTGATTTGGCTCAGCGGTTGGACCGTTGGCCTGCGGACCAGAGAGTCCTGGGTTTGGTTTCCACTAGGGGCACATACAAGAAAAAAATAATAATAATCATCTTTTTTCTTTCTTATTTAGTTATTACTTACTTGGAAGCCCAGTTCTACGTTGTGAAATTTCTTCTGGGAATACCGTGGCTTGGAATGATGAGCCCCCACGTTGTGAAAGTAAGTATACTCTG
This sequence comes from Molossus molossus, assembly GCF_014108415.1. Classification (NCBI taxonomy): domain Eukaryota; kingdom Metazoa; phylum Chordata; class Mammalia; order Chiroptera; family Molossidae; genus Molossus; species Molossus molossus. Next base: position 33,622,939 of record NW_023425356.1, read on the forward strand.
TCTTTAAAATTTAAATTTAGAGCAGTAGTTCTCAAACTTTTGGCCTTGGCTTGACTTTATACTTCTAAATGTAAAAAGATCCCACATAGCTTCTCTTCAGGTGAAATGTGGCTATTGCTATTCATTATATTGGAATTCAAATGGAAACGTTTTAAAAGTAGTTATTTACTAATTCATTACTAGGAACAGTAAGCATAATACATATTAATATATGCAACATATTTTTTATGAAAAAACAAAAATTTCCAAATAGTGAGAATCATGGCATTGTTTTACATGTTTGCAAATCTCATCAATATGTGTCTTAAAGGAAGACCTCAGGATTTGGGTTGTCCGGTTAGCACACCATTTGTACCTTTGGCAAATTTCACTATACACTCTTAAGGATGAAAAAGATAGTACACTTCATAGAAACTTTGTTTCAAGTGGATATTGGATTTGCAACTAGACTGTAGAAATCATATTAATGAATTTATTGAAGGCAGTTCATAGGATATTACTAATGCTATCTTAATCTTGTGCTTTTTTTTTTTGCCTTTCCTGTCCTCCTTTTTTCTTTTTCTAAGAGATTTTGTGTCAACCACCTAAACAAATAGCAAATGGAACATACTCCAATAGCCACAAGGATACCTTTGAATATAGTGAAGTAGTCACTTATAGTTGTAATCCTTCAAGTGGACCAGATAAATATTCACTTATTGGAGAGAGCAAACTGATTTGTATCGGGCAAAACAAATGGAGTAGTGACCCTCCTGAGTGTAAAGGTAATAATATTTTTATTTATTTCTTCTTTTGTAAATAGTATGGAAATGCTTTGTAAATACTTCACTAACAAGTAAACAAAATAGCCACATTTGCTCACTCACACTGTTAAATTGATTTCTGATTTAATTTGAAAACGGTAAAATTGAATCAAAACTAATTTTAGTTGTAGAGTTCCCCACCCCTCACCACAGTTTTCAGTTTTCTTGGCATTAGAATTTATACATTGTGAATTATGGTGTAGATGCAGGAGTTGGGTTTTTTTGTTTTTTGTTTTTTTTGGTTTTTGTTTTTGTTTTTGCTTCAGAGTATCAAAAAACTCACATTGGTTTAAACATAACAAAGATTTATTTTGTTTTGCAAAAAATCTATGAGTGCCAGCTAGAAAATAATAGTGGAGTAGTCATAAAAGACTAACCTCCTCACCAATAAGATTGATAAACTCTGAACGAAATGTACAGGCGTACCTTACTTAATTGCACTCTGCTTTATTGCATTTCACAGATGTTTTTTTTTTTTTAATTGAAGGCAAGACCCTCACCAACAGAGAGATTATGCCTTGCTTTATTACAATACTCGTTTTAATGCTGTGGTTTGATACCAAACCTGCTGTATCTTTGTCATGTGCCTGTACTTTAAACATAATGTTTAAGGCATTAGAGAGTGACTTCAAACAGGGAGGCACTGGAGGCTATTTGACTCTTGCAAGAAAGGAACCACTGAATAATACCAAAATAATTACTCTTGTCATGTGCAAATGGAACATTCTCTAATTGCATATTCTAGGCATTAAGATAATTTTTAACAAATTTCAAAATATTAAAATCATTTACTGTACATTATCTGATCACAGTGGAATGAATGTAGAAGTCAAAAATAATTGTAAAATCGCAAAATATATGAAAATTATGCAAGACACTTTCGGCTAACCCATGGTGCAGAGAAGACTTCACAAGCAAAATGAGAAGTGTTGTGAATTGCATGAAAATGAAAATACAACATATTAAAATTTGTGGGGTACAGCCAAAGCATTGCTTAGTAAGATACTAATAGCATGAAATACTTATTAGAAAAGGGGAAACATCTCAAATCAGTAATTTAAACTTCTACCTAATGAACCTAAAAAAGGAAGAGCAAATTGTACTCCAAACAAGGAAACAAAAGGAAAGAATAAAGATAGAAATGTAAAAGAGAAAAAAGTAGAGAGAATTAATGAAACCAACACATAATTTTTAAAGAAGATCAATAAAATGTTTTAACATATAACCATTCTGACAAGAAAACTAGAAAATACAAGTTACCAATATTAAGAATGGAAAAGAAGACATCACTGAAAATATCCTACAGATATTTAAAGGCTAATAAGAGAATAACACAAACAACTTTATACCTATAAATTTGACATCTTAAGTCTCCTCAAAAAGAGAACTGTTCCCCCTGGAGAAAGTAGCAAACATTGTGGGAGTAAATAATAGTTACAGATATTTCTCCTTTTTCCCCAACTGATTCCCCCCTCCCCACCCTCCCCGCCCTGTCCCCAGCTTTGTTGTCCATGTTCATTGTTCATGCATACATGCATATAAGTTCTGTGGTTTATTCAAATGGACAGAATATTTGAGTAGAACTCTTCCACCAAAGAAGTTATATGGATGGCAAAAAGTACATTAAAAGTTACTCAATAGCATTAGTAATCACAGAAATATAATTTTAAGCCACAATGATATACAACTAAACACCTATTAGAATGGCTAAGAATAAAATTTAAAAATTAACAATACCATTACTCATAAAGATATGGCGTAATTAGAACTGTCATACATTGCAAGTTAAGAATGCAAAGTGGTATGTCTATCTAAGAAAACATTTGGTGATTTCTTATAAAGCTAAATATGCACTTACCATGCAACTCAGCTATCCAAGTGAATTAAAACATGTTCAATAGAACCCTATATGAGAATATTCATAACAGCCTTATTCTTAATCATCCCATATTGGAAGCAGCCACTTATTTTTCATTTGGTGAATGGCTGAACAACCATGGTACATCCATATAATGGAATAATACTCTGCAATAAAAAGGAATGAGTGTCTAATCTTGCAAAGGCAGGAATGAATCTGAGATGCATTACACTAAGTGAAGTAAGCCATACTCAGAGGCTGAGATCCCATTTGACATTCTGGAAAAGAAACATTATAGGGATAGAAAACAGATCAGTGGTTGGCTGGTTGGGGAAGGTGGTTGGGGGATGGGGAGGGTTGATTACAAAATGGCATGAGGAAATGTTGGAGGTAATCGAACTCTTCTTTGAATTTATTGTGGTGATAATTACATAGTGTTTTCATTGATCAAACCTCATTCAGCTGTACACTTAAAAGGGTGAGTTTTACTGTATGTAGATTATATCCAGTAACTCTAACTTACAGAAATTATTACTGTGATTAACAGCAGTTTAGCACAACAGAGAATAGATCAGTGAAGACAGTGGAAACAAAATGATTTAAAAGAAATATTTTTAAAAAGAGAGAGAAAGATAGGCTTACAGCCTGGGGAATAGCAAGCAGTCAAAGATGCATGTTAATGGAGTTTCAGAAAGAGGAGAAACAATAGTATAGACAGTTAATTGAATAAATATTGGCCAAAAGTTATCCACATTTGATCCAAAGCAACTACCCCACAAGTCCAGGAAATTCAGTGACCCTAGCAGGATAAATACATTTTAAAAACTTCCAGAGAAACCCCGCTAAAGTAAACATACCATGGTAAAACTTCTGAAAACAAAAAAGAAAAAGCCAATGAGAGGAGGAAAAAAACAAATATATTACATTTGCCCCACTGCTCTAAGTAAGAATGACAGCTGGTTTCTCTTAAGGAAATGTGGAGACTAGAAGACAATAGCATCTACTAAAGTGCTGAAAGGAAAATAAAACAAGAAACCTAGAGGTCTCTGTCAAGGAGAAGTATTTTATTTAAAATTTAAAAAAAATTTCAGTTAGCCCGGCCAGTGTGGCTCAGTGGTTGAGTGAAGACCCATGCACCAAGAGGTCCCTGGTTCGATTTCTGGTTAGGGTACATGCCCAGGTTGTGGGCCAAATCTCCAGTGGGGGGCATGCAGGAGGTAGCCAGTTAATGTTCTCTCTCATCGATGTTTCTGTCTCTCTTCTCCCTCTCCTCTTCCTTCCTCCTTCTCTAAAATCAATAAAAAAATTTTTAAAAATTTTAATTACAGTTGACACTCAATATTAATTAGTTTCAGGTGTACCACATCATGCTTAGACATTTATATAACTTACAAAGTGATCACTGCTGTTAAGTCTTATAGCCACCCACCTGGCACCATCCGTAGTTATTACAGTATTACTGACTATATTCCTTATGCTGTACCTGACACTCCTGTGACTATTTCGTAACTGCCAATTTGCACTTCTTAATCCCTTCACCTTTTAAGGAGAAATCTTTTAAAACTGAAGGTGAAATAAATAAAAACATTTTAAGATAAACTAAAGCTAAGAGAATTGTCACTACCCTACCCGCCCTCTAAGAATTGCTACAGGAAGTTCTTCAGGCTGAAGGGGAAAGGTACCTGATGGCAGTTCAGATCCACATGCCAGGAGGAAAAGCACTGTCCTGGTTTAATCTCATAAAATGTTCTCTTTTACTTACTGCCAGCCAATGCTCCCCCACCCCCCATCCCAATTCTGCCAAACCCATTACTGGATTCTGAAATCAATTTAGAATGTTATGACCAACATTTTACTTCTTGAGAAGTAGAGTAGAAATACCAGAGTACACTAGTATGAAGTCTACATATTAACTTTTAACTTTATCTCAGGCTTGTGGGATTATATACTGGTTTACAGTGGAAAATGTGGTTTTCGATTCCTGGGTTGGAGTCCAGAATGTATGGAAAACACAGCCGTGACTCCATTTGTCTTTCTATTTCTTGAGCATCCCAGTTCTTGTATGTTGTTAGTACTTAGAACTTTCTCTTTGCATTTTTGCATAGCTAGGTTATTTCCAACTTTTAAATTTGAGCTGAAGTATTTTAATTCACAAGAGTCTCTTCTGCCTTTCTACTAAAGTAGGGTACTGTAATCAGTGTCAGCATGAAATTTTAAATCCCTGGAGCTAAAAAGTATCAACAGGTTGTATCTGAACTTACTAGGAAATTGTATCTGGTAGTCAGACCTTTCTCAAAACATGTCAGTAATGGGAGAAAAAATGTAGGAAAGCCTATAAACAAACTCTAGTGGCAGTCTGTTGTTCTAGGTAGAAAAGATTGGATTTTGTGAAATCTATTTACCTACAATTAAGACGCACAAATAAAGTCTTTTAAAGAGTTAACATCCTGCCTTCTATCCCTTGTCTCTCTGTTTCCAGGGAAATTACTATTTTGTACTAGTTTTTCTCTCCTAGGCTAAAGCAGCTTTCCATTAATTCTGAAATTTCTTCACTTTTCAGTGGTCAGATGTCCATATCTAACACTGACGAATGGAGTACTGGTGTCAGGATTTGCAAACAAATATTACTACAAAGCAGAGGTTGAACTTGCTTGCAATCAGGGCTTTTCCCTTGAAGGCAGCCGCACAATTGTCTGTGGAGCTAATGGAACTTGGGAGCCTGCGATTCCAAAATGTGTTCCAGGTACAAAGCATGTCTTTTATGTTCTTCTTTATTTAGATTTTAATTCTTTGACATTAAGTATAAATGATACAACAGTTTTAGTATTTGACTATGTCTTGATATATAAAATTCACAAAGAATTCTTTGGTTATTTTGTATATTTTTTATAGAGTTAGTACATTATGTATATCACACAGGTGTATAAATTTTTCTTCAACTTTTTTATGTATAAAACTGGATAGCAGCCATTTTTAAAATTGAAGCATAGGTATTTTCATCTAAACAAGTCAAGAATGAAAAAAACAGTAATTTGTAAGTGGTTCATCCAATTGACATTATTTTGTTTTCCAGTGTTGGCTCCTCCCAGTACCAAACCTCCGATTTTGAGTACTTCAGGTTTAAGTAACATTCTACTTATACTTTTCAAAACTTATTTTGAAATATTGATGTTTGCCAGTGATAGCTCCCAAGTATCTGATGTGCTCTACATTATTTTGTTTTCCAGCATCTACTTCTTTCAGCACAAAACCTCCAACTTCCAGTGTCCCAGGTTTAGTAACTTTCTGCTTATATTTTTCAAAATCTTATACATTCCTAGTGATTTTTTTTTGGAAATCATTTGAATTCCTGGATATTTTTTCAAAATCCTTTAAATACCTGATGATTTACCCTCATTCATCATTGTTAGTGATTCTAAACTTATTTGCCATAGTCCTCAGATATAAACAGCTCTGTTAACTTGGCAAGTTATGTACACTTTAAATGTGTTTATTTTTATGTAAAATTGTTTAATACCTTCCTACTGGATGGTGAGAAACTTTAAGTGGTATGCATTAAAGCTTTTACCGCAGTGCCTGGCATATAAGAAGTTCTTAAAGGAAGCTGTGTGACTTACAGCATCACTCTGATTACATTAGTGAACAAGAAGGCCCTTGGCTTCTGTTTTTTAATGTATTTGTTTTCTGTCATCAACTTTGCTGTTTTATTAATATTGAAAGTGATCTGGTGACATCTTTACAGAGTATCTTCCTGATCCAGGACTAAGTTTCATTTCCTGGACAGCAAACAGTTTTTTTCTTTTTATATAGTACAATTTGAAGTGGTAAATTTCTGCTGACTCCCACCCCTACCTCATACAATTATTCTTTTTGTCTTTGCTGGTTTTTTTTTTTTTTTTAAATCCTCACCTGAGGATATGTTTATTGATTTGAGAGAGAGAGGAAGAGAGAGAGAGACAGATACGTCAATTCCCATACATGCCCCAACCGTGGATTGAACCTGGCACCTTTTGGTTGATGGGACAATGCTCCAGCCAGCTGAACCATGGGAATGAAATTTTATAGCAACTGAAAGGCAAAGAAAGACTATATTTATTGAAATGAAATGGAGGGTGTTTTGCATGAACTACCATCAACTGCTCTGCTTAAGATATGAGAGATTATTTTAATATGGTGGAAGGAATTGTCTTTTGATTTCAGCAGAAACAAGAGACAAGCAGAATAGTAGGAAGATCATTATCCTGGGCTCATCTCACTCAGGGCCCTAGTTTTGCTTACTCATGTGACATCATTTCTGCTGGCTTTACTTTCCTGTTGAGGGTGAACTGAAATCTCTAATCATTGGCTTCGATGTTTCTCTCACATTGATGTTTCTCTCTCCCTCCCCCTTTCTCTCTCTCTAAAAATCAATAAAAACATATTTAAAACAATAAAGATGCATGTTTATTCTGAACCCCTTTATTATTATTTATTATTAATTAACTTCTGTCATTTTCATTATAAAGTACAAAGCTATAGTGAACATTGTTAGATAGATTCTTATATATTTTTGTAAATATATACTTAGGTTAAATACACAACAGTAGAAATGCAAAGTTTAGAAAGTATGTGTATTTTTTATTTTAGTTACTAATTAACCGTTTTAAAAAATTAAAAATTAAAATTAAATCCATAATATCATATTGATAAGGCTGGTGAATGGAATCAAATTTATTTTTCCAGGTGTCAAGCCTATTCATCCAACAGAATCTGCAGTTCCAAATAGTCCAGGTTCAAAAACTCATTATTCTACCTACATTAAGAAGTTTATAGCCCTGACCAGTTTGCCTCAGTGGTTAAAGCGTTGGCCTATGGATCAGAGAGACCCGGGTTTGGTTCCCGCTAAGGGCATATACCTCAGTTGCAGTTTGTCCCCGGCCCTGGTTGGAGTCGTGTGGGTGGTAACCACTCAATGTGTCTCTCTCTCGTCGATGTTTCTCTCTCTCTCGTCGATGTTTCTTTCTCTCTCTTACCCCTTCTCTCCCTCCCGCTCTATCTATCTGAAAATGAATGTGAAAACGTCCTCAGGTAAGTATTAAAAAAAAAATGTTTATAATGTGATGGATGGAAAATGATGTCATGTATTAGCTTGCATTTCTTAAATTATTAGATAAGATAAGCTTTTTGATCTACATTGTTTATTCATGTCCTTTGTTCATTTGTCTGTTAGGTTTCTAGATTTGTGTTGATTTATCAGAATTCATTATAAATTAAACCCCTTTTAACTTAAAAGGAACATTTTTTCCATTTTGTTTTTGCCTCATTTTTACTAGTCAGTTTCCTTTTAAGATTTTTATCCTCGCCCGAGGACATTTTTCCATTTTTTGTGGGAGGGAGAGAGAGAGAGAGAGAGAAACATCAACGTGAAAGGGACACATCGAATGGTTGCCGCCCGCACAACCCAACCAGGGCCGGGGACAAACTGCAACCATGGTACATGCCCTTAGCGGGAACTGAACCCGGGTCTCTCTGGATCGCGGGCTGCCGCTCCAACCACTGAGCCAAACCAGCCAGGGCCCTTTTGAGATTTTTACGCTATTGGATATAGATTGCTTTTTATAACTTTTAATTTTAGAAGTAGTATATGAATATAAATTTCTAAAATTTAAAACATTAGAGAGTAAAAGATAGTCTCCTTCTCTTTCTCTAGTCCATTGTATCTGTTTCTATTGATCAATATCCTGTATGTGTAGATTTACATATTTTATACATATTTTGGCTTATTTTCTTTTATCTTAAAAATGGCATGATGCTGTTCCTGTTTTTCTAAAACTCTTACATTTTTGCCCTGGCCGGTTTGGCTCAGCGGTTAGAGTGTCACCCCGCAGACCAATGAGTCATGGGTTCGATTCTGGTCAAGGGCACATATCTCGGTTTCGGTTCGTCCCTGGCCCTGGTCAGGGTCATGCAGGAGGCAGCCAGTTGAAGTGTCTCTCTCACATTGATGTCTGTCTGTCTGTCTGTCTGTCTGTCTCTCCCCTTCCTGCCCTGCCCCTCCCTCCCTCTCTCCCTACCACTCTATATGAACAAAAATGGAAAAACATCCTCGGGTGAGGATAAAAAAATAAATAAAAATAAAACTCTCATATTTTGTATTTGCTGTCTTAGATTGGGGTTTGTATTTAGATTTATTCCCATCCTTTTTATGATGACTTTTATATATGCCATATTTTACTCTATCAGAGGTAATTTATATGTGCAGAAGCTTTCTTTACATTAATAGGTGGTTAGATATAGCGATCATTTCCTTAATGGTCTTCCCCATGTTGAAATTATATAAACATTTCAACCAGGTGTTCTGATTGCATTCTTTGCATTTAAATTGTTGGTACAGCTGAAATACTTATGATATATGGAATTAAATAGAGTTCCTTTCCACTCCACCCATCCCCAATTATTCAATAAGTTGTCTTCGCTTCTCATTTTGACATGCCAGTTTTTATCATAAATTTTACATTCCCACTGGTGATACACAGAAGTTCCAGTTTGTCAACTCTTGACCAACACTTGTTATTTTCTGTTTGTTTTTTTTTTAAATTTTTTTACACTAGCCATCCTAATGTATATGAAGTAGTATCTCATTGTCATTTTTGTTAGCATTTCCTAATAATTAGTGATCATACTTTTATGTACTTATTGATGTTTTGTATAGCTTCTCTGGGGAAATGTCTATTCAAGTTATTTGCTCATTTTTTAAATTTGTTTTTTGTTGTTATTGAATTTTAGTAGTTCATTATGTATTTTGGATATTAATCCCTTGTCAGCTATATGATTTACAGATGTTTCCTCCCATTCTTAGATTGCCTTATTACTCCATTGATAGTGTATTTTGATAAATGAAAGTTTTTAATTTTGATGAAGTCCAATAAATCTATTTTTTTCTTTTGATGGCTGTTTTTGGTGACACATTGCCAGATCCAACATCATGAAGTTTGTCCTCTATGTTTTCTTCTAAGAGTTTTATTGTTTGAACTCTTATGCTTAGTTCTTTGATGCATTTTGAATTAATTTTTATGTATGGTAAAAGGCAGGAAACCAACTTCATTCTTTTGCATGTAGATATCCACTTTTCCAAGAACCACTTGTTGAAAAGACTTCTTTTCCCATTAGATATTTTTAGCATCCTTGTGGACATTTGACCATATATGTGAGGGTTTATTTCTGGACTTGTATTCATTTGGTCTCTGTGTCTGTCTTTATGCCAGTACCACTATGGTTTGGTTATTGTAGCTCTTTAGTAGTTTAGTAAATCAGGAACTTTGAGTCCTCTCAACTATGCTGTTTTTTGTTTGTTTTTTAGGATTGTCTTGGCTATTTTTAGATCCTTGAATTTCATGAATTTTAAGTTGGAGTTTTCTATTTCTGAAAAATACATATTCAAGATGGTGATGGAGTTGCCTGTAACCTGTAGATTACTTTTTGTAATGTTAACACAGGATATCTTTCTATTTATTCTTCTGTTTCTTTCAGCATAAGTTTGTAGTTTCCAGTGTAGGAGTCTTTCACTTCCGTGGTTAAGTTTCTTCCTAAGTATTTTATTTTTTATGCTATTGTAAATGGAATTGTTTTCATAATTTCCTTTTGGGATTGTTCATTTTCATTGTATAAAAATGCAACTGATTTGGGGGTGTAGGTTATGTACCCTGCAACTTTGCTGAATTTATTTCTTAGTTCTAAGAGGTTTGTGTTTGTATGTGTAGTCTTCAGAGTTTTCTATGTAAAAGATCATGTCATCTGCAATGGAGATCATTCCTTTCCAACTTGGATGCTCTTCTTTTTTCTTCCTTATTGCTCTGACTAAAACTTCCAGTATTATGTTCAATAGAAGCCTACTTCTAATGCAGGCATTCTGTCTAGTTCTGATCTTATGGGAAAAACTTTCAGTGGTTTACCATTGAGAATATTATCAGCTATGGGTTTTTCATAAATGGCCTTTATTATGTGGAAGTTTCTTCTACTGCAGATCAGCTTCTAAATCTTTGTTTTTATCCTCACCCGAGGACATTTTTCCATAATTTGTTCAGATAGAGTGGGAGGGAGAGAGAGAGAAAAAAACATCGACGTGAAAGGGACACATCGAGTGGTTGCCACCTGCATGACCCAGCCAGGGCTGGGAACACACTGCAACTGAGGTACATGCCCTTACGGGAACTGAACCCAGGTCTGGACCGCAGGCCGGCGCTCTAACCGCTGAGCCAAACCGGCCAGGGCAACTTCTAAATCTTTTTTAGCCTTCCTTTGTTTTTAAATTTTATGTAGAATCACATTGATCCATGGGCTTATTTTGACATTAGTCTAATGATAAATTAGACCAATAAATTGCTGTTCCACAGAATATTATCATAGGAAGTGTTACTGAACAGGAAAAAAATATATATGACATTGAATATAAATTTATAATATTCTGTGATACTACTTTTAAATAGAAACATTAATATAATTTATAAGCTAAAAATTCTAAAATCTGATTTAGAGGTCTTTAATCTTTGTCTTCTTTCTTTTTCACTTATTTTTATTTTTTTCTTTCTTCTAGGGCATCCCACTCCCACTGGTGAACCACCGTCTACAGCATTAGGTACTATTTTGGTTATCAATGCTCTGCTTTATGAGACCTTAAAGTTCTACATGGAAATACTATATTTCAATTATCTGTCACAAATGTGGGATAATTAACATTTGTCTATTTTAATGGTGCAGATACCATACAAATGTAAGCAGTAGTATGTATAGACACATATAGATAATACAGTTTTTAAGAGGTGCCCCAAATTAGGATTCCTTGTGAGGTGAGGTAACTTTCTTAAATGCTGTGTTTATATGTAGGTTAAAATGTATAGAATAGAACTTGCTTTCCATGTGATAGTGTCATTTTGTGATGGCAACTGGTAGGTAAGTTTTCTTTCTATCCATACTTTGTACGCACAAGCCTTAAAGTTATTTAACACAAGCCTTAAGTTGGGTTCTTTTTTTTTTTAAATCCTCACCTGAGGATATTTTTCTATTTTTTTTTTTTTTTCTCAGACAGAGTGGGAGGGAGGGAAGGGGGTGGGGAGAGAAACATTTATGTGAGAGAGACACATCGATTGGTTGCCCCCAACATGACCCAGACCAGGGCCAGGGACTGAACCGCAACAGAGGTCTGTGCCCTTGACCGGAATCTGGTCTGTGGGCCGACGCTCTAACCCCTGAGCCAAACCGGCCAGAGTGGGTTCATTTTTTTTCAGAACAGGCTGGTGTTATCATACTTCACGTAGGCTCACATAGTTCACACAATATATGTTCAAGAAAATGATAAAGTATAGTTGTGTTATTTAAATGAAATATAAAGATTTCTTAGTGAGTAAATGAAGAGAAATGCGTATTGCTTCACATTAGACTAGTAAGGTTAATCTTTTTATGAAATGCACATTAGGCCTGTTATGTTTTTCCCTCTGAACACTGTGGTCAAACTCATTGTGGCAGTAAATCCAAAGCCATCTTAAGTCATTAAACACGATAATTTTTAATGAAATGAAAAGAGCAGAGGTAAACATGACATTATATGCTTTGACTTACAGAAATTTAATTAAAATATAATGAAATTAAGATTTTGTATTCTTTATTGCTCTCTTGATAGTCAAAAATACATGTTTAAGTTTCTAAACATAATTTTTTTTTTACCCTCACCTAAGGAAATTTTTTCCATTTTTTTTTTGTTGTTGTTCAGATAGAGTGGGAGGGAGAGAGAGGAAGAGAGAGAGAAAGAAACATCAACGCAAAAGGGACACATCGAGTGGCTGCCACTCGCATGACAAACCAGGGCCAGGGACAAACTGTAACCGAAGTACATGCCCCTAGTGGGAACCGAACCCGGGTCTCTCTGGACCGCAGGCCAACGCTCTAACCACTGAGCCAAACCGGCCAAGGCTCTAAGCATAATTTGTATCCATGTGCCCTTCTGTTTGTTTTGCATTCTTAGAATCTCCTTGGGGTGTCTTGCTTTGGGGGTGGGCATGCACGAGGAAGGATTAATGATAACGTATGGTCTGTTAAGGTTCTGCATATTACATTTGTGTAATAGATTGATAAAACTTCATGTGACTTATTCCACAGACCTACTGTTGGTGAAAAAATATAAATTTTGTAATAAGGTCATAAAAAATGATAGACTGAATACTGAACTAAATCAACTATAATGGGATAATACATTTTTAAAACAATTTCCCACTAATCTAGTTGAATTGTAATTGTTTTGATAACAACATTCACTAATAATCTAGTGTGGTAGCTACAGCACAAAATGATGTTTGACCCTAAGCCTGGAGTTAAATTAGAAGGGCTCTGTGATCCAAATGAGCTGGATGCACTAGCAGTCACACAAAACTAGGTTGATAAACTTTTTCTTTGGTGTAGTTTATAGATGAGCTGATCATAATAAAAATGTTAATTGCCATCTGGAGACTCACATGTGCTCAGTTATCTTCAAACTGGTTCTATTTTTTCTCAGGTGCCGGAATGATCATCCTGATTGTTATCTGTGTTTTAGGTAAGTGACCCAACTTGGATGCCACCTAAATTGAAATATTAATGTGAAGAAGAGCATTCTTTGCCCTGGCCGGTTTGGCTCAGCGGTTGGAGCATTGGCCTGCGGACCAGAGAGTCCTGGGTTCTGTTCCCGCTAGGGGCATGTACCAAAAAAAAAGAAGAGCATTCTTTAACGGTTTTGCAGTTTCCACAGTTTTTATAGCTTGAAATTAAGGAAACCAGTCTAGAAGCACTTCACTGTTATAAGATATACTACCTTATATTGGTGATTACATATTCATTTTTATTCTATATGTCCACTTAGTACCAAATCCTAATTAATACATGGTTTTTTTTTTTTTAAAGATGATTAGTCATATGAGCTTACATTCCAAATATGCTTTGGGTAATTTTCTAAACTAAAGAAAGACTCTTCTTTGACTTACTGTGGACTGTTTAAGTGATTCCGGAATTGCATTTAGACAGTGAAGAGTCCAGATGGAATATACACGTATATGTGCTTAAATAAAATAGCATTTCTGACCACTGAAATGTAACCAACATTGATTTCTTCTGCTAGATTTTGAATCTTCGTGATTGGTTTTCAGTTACATTTCATTTGTTTTTGGTTTATTGTAGGTGGTTGCAGCTTAGTAATTTTCATCATTTTCGTGTTCCTTAAGAAGAAGAAGAAAGGGTAAATTAAATTAAAACATGTTTTTTGAACGTACTGGTGCTTCTCACACTTGATGTACTTTTGTGCAGCTTTTGTTTGCACTGTATTGCATGCATTTGTTAAATGTGCCTATAGGACTGTGCCATCGGAATCACATGTCTTTACTAAAAACATTACAGCTACTTTTTACTATCATTCTAACAAGAGAAATCTGTGCAGTGTTGCTTCAGCTGTTAGGTTTATAAGAAAAATTTCTGTGGGATTTGGGGTTTAAGTTCTGCAACAAATCATGGACCATGATGGGGCCTTCCCTACCCAAGGTGTATACCCTATGTTCTAAATTGAGCTGGTGGCCAGGATTAAATTTAAAAATCATTCACTGTGGGAATTTTGACAGATATATTCATTGGGGCTTTTTGATGAAAATTTCCATTTAGCTTTATTACTTAAGTAGTTGTAAGAAGCCATGCAGATGTCTTCAGTCAAATACCCAATTTGATTTTTTTTCATTTAGAGTTGTTATTTATACAAATTAAACTGGGGGATTAAAAGCAACACTATTTGATTTCCCTCTTATGTTCTTTTAATTTACTAGGTTGCAGGAAAACTGATGGGGTTAAACTTGCTGAGAGGGGTAAGATTTATAAGGCACCTCATTAACTTTATCTGTCTTTTTATTTATAAAAATGAAAGATAAACTTAGTAAATAAAAAATATACAAATTATTCAAAGATCATAGAGTTTTTAAACATTAAACTTCAATTCTAATGACATAATTTATAATTTAATGAAAGAAAATAATTCCTGGAGCATAGACCAAGATTAGGTGCTTTGAAATTTTTGATTTTTAGTTATTTGTTTTTCCCCAATTACTTTGGAAATAGTTTGAAATCAAATCAGTAATTTATTTTAATGCTCACCAAGGATATGTTTATTGCTTTTGAGAGAGAGAGAGAGAGAGATGTCGATTTGTTGCCTCTTGTACATATCCCAACTGGGAATTGAACTCACAACTTATGTGTGTGCCCTGACCCAAAGCCTTTTGATGTGTGGAACAATGCCACAACCAACTGAGCCACCTGACCAGGGCTGAGATCGATAATTTTAAGACTTTTGGTATTCATGGTTTTATGATATATTTTTTATATTAATCATTGGGGGGGGCTATAGAATAAAAGTCCATTCTACACTCATAAGGAGCTTAAACTTCTTTTATATTATTGATTTTTTGAAAAATACCCACAATGCCTTTATTTGAATCTTCAATCTTATATTTGTAGAACATATGCTTTGCATATGCAATTTCTCTTTCAGTAGTCTTTTTTAATTACATATACACATCAGTCTGAGTTAGGAAATAATGTTAGTAGAATATTTTTACAGTTCCAAAAGGTTCATGTAGAAATAACTTTTAAAGAAAGCAAAACAATATAGCGTTGTATCCCTCATTTTTCTTCTTTATTTATAACATCACTGAATCAAAATACTTGAAGGTTCTTAAGTTTGAATCAAACACTCCAGCTATCAACTAATGGCCTTCTGAAGCTGAAGTTATTTTAGCACTGTAGCCCCAGATTAAAGGTTTCTGTACCATAACTGACCTGAGATTCCATTTCCGATGAGCTCCAAGTGCTGTTGCTGCTGGGCCTGAACTACAGGTTAAGTAACCAGGGTGAAGACTATTACTGATGTATACCTAAAATTTGAGGAAATACAATGAAGTTTATGAGCAAATGTTTCTCTTGAGATTTTTTTTTTAATGTTTTTATTTTTTAGAGAGAGAGGGAGAGAGCAATAGAACCATCGATGCCTCCTGCACGTCCCCTACTGGGGATCGAGCCCTCAATCCACTGGGCCACCCTGGCAGGGCTACGATCACTAGATTTTTAAAGACTTGTAAGAAGTATGTGGGATAATGCTTCCCTGTAGCTTGCTTTCAGTGAAATAAAATAGCCCAGAAATTCTCAGTTACCTGGTCAGTTAATCTATGACAAAGGAGGCAAAGATATACAATGGAGTAAAGAAAGTCTCTTCAATAAGTGGTGTTGGAAAACGGGAGATATGTGCAAAAAAGTGAAATTAGACTGCTTTCTTACACCATGTACAAAAATAAGCCCAAAGTGGATTAAAGACTTAAATATAAGATCTGATCCCATAAAACTCCTAGAAGAAAACATAAGTAGTCAATTCTTTGACTTTGGCTTTAACAACATCTGTTTGGATGTGTCTCAGGAAAGGGAAACAAAAGCAAAAATAAACAAATGGGACTACATCAAACTAAAAAAGTTTTTGCACCGTAAGGAAAATATTCAAGAAAACAGCCAGCCTGCTGAATGGGAGAAAATATTCACTATTGATTTCCAAGAAGGTTAATATCCAAAATACATAAGGAGCTCATACAACTTAACACCAAAAAAAGCCCCCAGACAATCCACTTAAAAAATAGGCAGGGAATTCGAATAGACATTTCTCAAAAGAGGACATACAGATGACCAACAGACATGAAAAGATGCCCAGCATCACTAATCATCAGGGAAATACAAATTAGAACCACAACGAGATATCACCTCATATCTGTTAGAATGGCTATCAAATCAGTGCTGGCGAGGATTAGATGCCGGCACTGCCGGTAGGATTGTACATGGGCACAACCACTGGAAAACAGGGTGGACGGTCCTCAAAAAATTAAAAACGGAGTTGCCATATGAGCCAGCAATTCCACTTCTGGGTATTGTCCAGAGAAAACAAAGTGACTAATTTGAAAAGATATATGCAACCTCATGTTCATTGCAGTATTAGCCAAGATATAGAAGCAACCTAAGTGTCCATTGATAGATGACTGAAAGAGGATATGGTAATATATATACAATGGAATATTATTCAGCAATACGAAAAAATAGAATGAAATCTTGCCATTTGAACAACGTAGATGGGCCTAGAGGGTGTTATGCTAAGTGAAATATGTCAGACAAAGTCAAAATACCATGTGGTTTCATTTATATGCAGAATCCAAAAAACAAAAGAAATGAATAAAGAAAACAAAACAGACACAAACCCCTCCATATGGGAAAAGCTGAGGGTTGCCAAAGGGGTGGGAGTTGGGGTGATGGGCGAATTGAAATTGAAATGAAGAAATGAAACATGAAAATGAAAAGAATGAGACATAGTATAGCAAAGCAAAAAAAACCTGTCCATGTACATGTAAGAGTGGATTATACCTCAGACTCCTCTGGAGGAAGGACCGCTAGAACATGCAAGGCAGCGTGGTAGAGGGTACGTGAAGGCAGGAGTGCACGTCACTGGCCCTGATGTCATTTCCTAAAAAGCATATGATTGGGAGTCTGGAAGGGATAATGTCACCAAAAATTATTACATGAAAGGAAATCACTGTCAAAATAAAACCGTCCCTCATCCATTCACTAAATAAAGTGGACAAACAAAACCAAGAACAAAAAAAAAATCAAAGTAGAAAATAAGTAGTGCCCTGGCCACTTTGGCTCTGCGGTTAGAGAGTCTGCCTGCGGATCAATGAGTCGCGGGTTTGATTCTGGCCAAGGCCATGTACTTTGATTTTTGGTTGGTCCCTGGCCCTGGCCAGAGCCCTGTGGGAGGCAACCAGTTGATGTGGCTCTCTCATGTAGATGTTTCTCTCTCCCTCTCCCTCCCATTCTATCTAAGATAAATAGAAAAATATCCTCAGGTGAGATTTAAAATAAATAAGTAGTAATTTTTTTTTAATCTTTTATCCTCACCCAAGGACATTTTTCCACCTATCTTTAGACAGATTAGGAGGGAGGGGGAGAGAGAGAGAGAGAAACATCGATGCGAGAGAGATGCATCAACTGTTTGCCACCTGCATGACCCTGACCAGGTCTGGGGATGAACTGAAACCAGGTAGGCGCCCTTAGCCGGAACCAAACCTGGGCCTCATTGGTCCGCGGGCCGACGCTCTAACCGCTGAGCCAAACCAGTCAGGGCAAGTGGTAATTTTTAAGATCATTAAACATCGTTTAAATTGTGATGAAAACGGCCACAAAATTCAAGTGTCCTTGTACATTTCTCTGCTTCTTAGCTTTCAGCTAAGCATACTAACAGGGTCCCAGATCGGTCTGAAATGGGCCCCACCTACAAGCGCCTGCCTTTTCCCTTCCAGTCTCCTTCCTTAGCTAATCTGCACACTTTCTGGGCTTGGAGTCGCGTCCCTCGCCCGTCCTCTGCTGCTGCTGCGGTTGCTTTGCTTGTCATGCCTGTGCGTCCGGAAACCAGATGCCTTCTGTTTGCATTAATGTTCTCACTTACAGTGAAGACTTTTCACAGGTGCATAAGTGAGAGTTTGCTAAGTTCATTAGCATTTCTTTGCATACTTTATGTATTTTAATATTGTGACTAAATTGTTTTTCTTTTTTTCATGAACGATATTTATTTGTTATAACATAAACCTATTTTTAGTGGTAGGTTAATAGTGACTGATGCAATAACTTTGTTATTTTTAAGCCGTCATCTTAAGTGAACGTTCACAAAGTTTTTTGGACCTACTGTATATGGTGGCCAGGTCGGGTGGTGGGCAGTATAGGGACATGAGAAGACAAACAAAAAACAACAGAAGGATCAAATGAATATTTTTCTAGTTAGTTATCAAATTCTTGAGCATTCAACAAAATCTTCATATATTTTCAACAGAAAACTAGTAAGAAATAAAGATTTTGTCATTAGTGGAGAGAGCACACTTAGATTTAGACTCATCCCAGGAAAATGGGAGATTTTACACAGGTTTTCCCCTCCGTGCAGACGTCAGGACGCATCTGCAAATGTGCTACTTGCCGTAAAACGGATTTCTAAGACGGTTTTATGTGCATTTCATGTAGATGCTCTGTGTGGAAGTTTCCTCAAAATCTAAGGTGCCAGAGACCAGGGCCATTGCTTCCCCCGAACTGGTTATTCTGTGAGTTGGCATTATTCACTTGAGGCTAAATGCTTCACAGATAAACAGATTACACGGGAATTCAGAATCTGTCCATCTGCCTGCTGGATGATCCCTAAGATTTTAAAGTAGCTTCTCGCACGGCATTTCCTCTTTCCAGCTCCTAAGAAAGAATCAGAAAGTCCCAAGCGGTGAACCCGGTCGACAGCTTTGCTTCCATTCTCCCCCATCGCTGAATCGATCCACTCATGTTACCACTCGTGCTTTTGGTTTGTTGTCACTATGTTATTCAGCCCTTTTCCCTTCCTCTGTTCAGCACCTACCTAACTGGTGAGAGCCACAAAGAAGTAAAATTTATTTCTCTCTGAGAAGAAGAGATGAGAGAGAGGTTTGCTTTTATCATTAAAAGGTATCTGCTTCCTGTGTGTTTCTTTTCAGATGTCCTTTCTTTTGAAAAATGTTCAGTGAATATGTAGATGTCAGTAACTTCAGCTAAGATATGTTGACAGTAAATGTTAATGAGGACACTTAGATTCCAATTTTGCTGAATTATCAATTTTTTTTTATGTCATTCCAGTTTTAATGTAAAATAATGCGGATTGACAGGCTTTGGGTTTGAGGTGGGCTCAGAAGAGTCATGTTCCCTGTCCTTTTATCGGACTGGCTGCTTCCTCTACCCTCTAGCGGCTGCAAGTCCAGAAACGAGGGCGTTGCTTGAGCCCATGGGAAGTAATCGTAGAATCTGTTCGTGTTCAGTGCAGGGAGGGCAATTTTCCTTTTACAGAAATCAGAATGCATTTTACTTAATTCTGCAAATGTGTTCAATTTTAACATATAAATACTGACTCCCTGAAGGCATTTGTTTTTCCCTTGACCAGAATATTTTTAAGATATGAAAGAGAATTTAATAAAAAAGGCAGATTTTGAAAACTTCTGAATTGCATTGCCTCAAACCCTTTGACCCCCCTCCACCTTCTGCTGAATGAAGTGACCTGGAAGTCCCCCCCATTCCAGTCAGAATGTGTGTCCACATAGTGGGGACGAGAGGGAGATATGTCCCCCAATACCTGTAATGTGAGGTGCTATCCTAGGTTACAGTCGAGTTTGGGAGCAGACTCTACAAAGCCCAGTGGGAGGGACAACTTGGTGAAAGCAAAGTGGTGTCTTTGATCCCGGGGCAAAGCAGAAGACAGAACATCCCACCCAGAAGGGCAGTCTGGGCCCCCAGCCCTCTGTCTTCTCAATTTCTTAGGGTTCCTTTGAGCCGAAGCCAACCAGGAAGGCAGTTTTAGACTGCTTGAGCCTCGCCTGTCTGTAAGCGGTTGACGCTAGTTCAATGAATGCTGTAGCTAATACAGAATAACTCATTAGCAATTGGGTTTCGGATATTTATCGTCTTCCAGCAGCTTCATTGTTATATCAAGTAAATGGTTTTAGAAACTTGTTAATCCTTTCTTTTTATCTTTTTCACATATTGGAATTATATTTATTAAAAAATTTTTTTTCTTTATCGATTTTTGAGAGAGAGGAAAGGAGAGGGAGAGCGAGATGGAAACATCGATGAGAAAGAACATCAGTTGGCCGCCTCCTGCATGCCCCACACTGGGGATTTAGCCCACAACCTGGGCATGTGCCCTGACTGGGAATTGAACCAGCGACCTCTTGATATATAAATTGATGCTCAACCACTGAGCCACACCGGCCGGGCCATATTGGAATTATATTTCAAATTCTACTTAAAAGAATTATACAGAAATTCTTGGCAGAAAATGAATTGACTTCAACAAATAGAAAAATAAATTTGTGTTGGAGAATTCAGCCACAGGCCTGACTATGACCTCACTCCCCACAATAGTCCCTAGGAAGTCTCTGCCACAGCACAGTCCTGTGACAGTGGAGGTTCCTCCTGATGGCCTCCCCCCAGAGAGAAAGATTTGTATGCAAATCTAACCTGTAGCTCCTGCACTGGGCGGTGTCCCTGAAGTGTTTGCTGTGACAAGTACACTGTAGAGAACTGGCTGGGCACCTACAGCCTTAGTCTGCTGTGGTCAGGGACTGAGGCAGGGACCACGGCTGCATCTTCTAGTTCCGAGTCACGGCCATGTGTGCTGCTGGGGATGCAGATGTGGCTAGTCCAGTGCACGACATGCTGGAAGTACGACGTCCACACCAGAGTTCAGAGCTAGTACAGAACATGTACAGGCCTGGCAGATGTTAATAGTTCGCTGTATTGAGTCAAGTAACATATGTTAAAATTAATTTTCCTGTTTATTATACTTTTTTAATGTGGCTTTTAGAGAACTTAAAATACATGACTCATATTTTTTGTATAGTGTCGGACTAGAATGATGGATTTTAGGAAGCTGTCTATTGCTACAGTAATAGTGTGATATGAACTTCGGTTATTTCAGAGAATCTCTTACTGGCACCCATGATTTCCTTGACAATATGGGTAAAAGGCATTATGGAACATGAACACTGTTGGAATCATCACCTTTTACAAAGTGTCATCTGAGAGGGAGATTTAAAACCAATAGTGGGAGAACACGTTTCTCTCCAGCCTTTCCCATTGGCCCTAAATATAAATGATGAAATATGTACCAAGCATTTTATATGCAACGGCTCTATTTCTTGTTTGCCTAGAATAAATAATATATCACAGGGATAGAAAAAGGATTTCTAGAGTGAGGAGAGTTGAACATTTGAAATTATTTTAACAGATTTCTCTATTTCATAGACCAGGGACTCTTACTACAGTTTATTTTAATTGTCCATTTTCTGGGTAGGCTCCTGAATTTAACTTCTGTTCTCAGTTAGGTTTTTCTCTGATGCTACCTCTTTATCTTGCTTTTAGGAAATCAGAAGTTTCTGCTTCATACAGCACTTGCCAGAACATATTACAGACTCCGGCAGAGCCAACCCTATGAATGGTTCCAAAAACTGGTGTAAACTTTTTGCTCTGATAAACGTTGAGATCCACAGTAAATTCATATGGCTACTGTGCAAAACAGTATGTTAGTTCCTCAAAAATTAAAAATAGAGTTACCTATGACCCAGCAGTTCCACTTAAGGATATATATTTGAATGAAGTGAAGTTACTATGAGGAAGAGATGTCTGCCCCTCCTGGTTCGCTGCAGCATTATTTACAACAGCCAAGACATGGAAACCTTCTAAATGTCCATCGAGGGATCAGTGGATAAAGAAAATGTATACGCGTACAGTGAAATACTATTATCATTGAAAAGGAGATCTCGACATTTGCAACAACATGGATTCAGGGCATTTTGCTAAGTGACAAATACCTTGTGATCTTGTATGTATAATATATAAAAAACTCAACAGAAAATAAGTCAGATTTGTGGGTGCCAGAGGGGGATAGTGGGGGTGGTGGGGTGTAGGAATTGGATGAAGGTGGTCAGAATGTACAAACTTAACACTTATAAGTACGTATCGAGATGTAATGTACAGCATGGTGACTAATTACTAATATTGTACTGCATATTGGCAAGTTCCTAAAAGAATAGATCTTGAAAATTCTGATCACAAGGAAAAAACTTTTTTTGTAACTATGTGAGTTGATGAATGTTAAATTATTATGCTCATCATTTCATAATATACATATCAAATCATTATGCTTAAACTTACATCATGATACATATCAAGTATATCTCAATAAAACTAGAAGGGGAAGTAAACATCTCCACGGGTATTCTCTGGTTTCTCTCACCGTCATGTATGCCACTGTGAGACATAATGCTAGCACTCCAGTGTCACCCAACTGTAATCATTATCCTTTGATCCCTCTTTGAAATAGGTATGAATTTGGGTATGAGCATCTTGCTTCTCAACACAGTGTCCTTGGTAAGATTAAGGTGAGGAAATGATGTTTTCATAAAATCTCAAAATTTAGAGAAATACAGTTCAGAATGAGATATTTCATTTGTAAAGAATGTGATTTGACATCTTCCCCCCCCCCCCAAAGTTAATGCTAACTGCTAAGGTTCATGCTTCAACAACTCTATTATATGTATTATAATTTATTGTAAAAAGTCTACAAATATGTGTATACTACTTCAGCCCTTAAAGATTAAAAACAAAATCAGTGAAAACTGGGAATTTGAGTAAGTTTGACTTCCTTAACTAAAAATATTATTGGAAAATACTCTTCAAGTAAATAGAGTAAAATTCTATTTAAAAAAAAAAATACTGCCCAGGCTGGTTTGGCTCAGCGGTTAGAGCATCGGCCTGCGGTCCAGAGAGACCCGGGTTCAGTTTCCACTAAGGGCACGTACCTTGGTATGCTGTTTGTCCCCGGTCCTGGTTGGTTATGTGGTTGGCAGCCACTCGATGTGTCCCTTTCACATTGATGTTTCGCTCTCTCTCTCTCTCTCCCTCCCACGCTACCTGAACAAAAAATGGAAAAATGTCCTCGGGTGAGGATAAAAAAAAATTAAATAAATAAAAATAAAAATACTTGTAACTTTTTGATGGTTTAGAGAAGCCATAAAGGTTAACGGCTGGCATTTGTTATTCACCTTTTCTAACATCAACAGAACAGTCCAAGAATTAATGAACATTTAGAATCAGTTGCATACTTCTGTAAAAAATCAGAAGGCTGTAACACTCTTAACAAGAATGGCAGCTAGGTCCGAAGTGGACATTGTGGCCTAGTTTTCTTAGGGAGAATTCCACCTAGAATCCACGATTCTGGCCTAGGGGGTTTTCTCTCCCTACTTGAATAAAGAGCCAGCTCAACTTAAGTCACCTAACAGTAGGCAGTTCAGTAGGGAGTAAATTCGTCAGCTGACCCCAAATTGTGTCAGAATTAGTCTTTGTGTGTGTCTCACTGCACCTGCTGAAAGGCAGAGTAAATGTTAAGCCCCGCGTTTCAGAAAAGGAAACTTAAGTAATGTCGTGTGCTTGTTGGTCCTATGAAGGAAACCGCCCCAGCTCAGGTACCACTTGATGCTCAGGTGGAGCAGGCCCCTCCCTCCTGAGTCCTCACACCTGGCAGGGTCTCTTAAATGAGCCAGTGGGCAAAGAGGAGGGGCTGCCACTCTAGTTTATTTTTAAAGGATTTTATTTTTTTTACATTTTTCTTTTTAGTAGCACAAATTGGTCCAAAGAAATACTACCCCGAGACAGACATGATTGGGGAATCAGAATGGACCACTGTAAATTCTATAAAGAACTCCTTTTGTAACCTCTGATGAGTGGCATTTTTCAACCAAAGATTGTTATACTTACACAAATACATTTTTATAATAGTTTCTGCTTCAAATTTACTTTCTTCAATTTAGTGTAAATGAGAGATTGATATGTATGAATAAATATTACGTTGTCAAATAATTTCTCTGTTTCTGAAATATATGAAGAAACTGGCTTTCTGTTGAGAAGGTTTAAATAACAGAGAAGGAAGCATATTTGAATTAAAAGTTTCTTAAAACTGGAAAAATGTATTTGCATTGAAATGGGAAGCCCCATGTATCAACGTCCTTATTGTTCAGTTTTTGAAAACTAACTACAAATCTGGTAAAATAAAATGTGAGATGAATGAACTTTACTTTGTGTCAGTGTGTTTCTTTCCAATGTTTTATTTCAAATCAGAGTATGTTTCTAGTCGGGTCCCCTGTTCTGTAACCTTCCCACTCCCAGTCATCACTCCTGCCTGCCCCTCCCATGGCAGAGCCTGAGACACCTGGGCTGCCCCGCTCCCAGCCCAGCGCGTGCCTCTCCTGCTCACAGGTGTTCAGTGACCCCGCATCACCTCCCGCATGAAGTCCCAGTTCCTCTGCATGGTGCTTGAAGACTTTCTATAATTAAATTCCAGATTTGCTTCCCAAGGCACCTCTTTCTGCTGCATTTCTTCAAGAAAGCTACTCTCAGTCAAGCCAAACCACCTGCCCTGTGCTCTACACCTAATTCACGGGTACATGAAACGCTATGGCCCTGTCGATCCTGGGCATCTTCCAAAGCCAGTGAGTGCATGGTGCCCATTCCGCGAAGCTTTCCTGATTTCTGCCCAGGTATATTACCTGGCTTGAGTTAACCACATCTAAGTATAGACACGTGTCTGCTAGAACACATATCTTCCAAATCAGTTGAATGCATGGGTTATGACTAAGCAATTAAAAGCCCAAGTCTAACAATGAAATTATAAATTTTCATTTGTGTAACTATTAGGATTTTTTTATTTAAGCAAAAAAGTATTACTTGGCATTAAATCAGATTGCTAAATCTCTGAGATTAGGCCTCAGTGTGTCTCCACTATGGCTGCACATTGCAATCATGGGGTGGGGGAGATGTCACCGAGTTTTCCAACATAATCTATCAGCAGTGTGGCCTGGGCAGAGAGGTTTTTAATTTTTTATTTATTTTTAATATGTTTTATTGATTTTTAGAGGGAGAGATAGAAACATCAATGAGAGAGAAACATCGATTGGCCGCCTCCTGCATACCCCTCACTGGGGATAGAGCCCGAAACCAGGTTGTGTGCCCTGACCAGGAATCGAACTGGTGACCTCTTGATCCATGGGTCAACGCTCAGCCACTGAGCCACACCGGCTGGGCTAGAGGGCTTTTCTCAAAGCTCCCCAAATGCTTCTAATATGCAGCTAAGGGTGAGAACCTCGGCATTAGTGACTCAGTTGTATGGTCCATTTCTACATAGAAACTTACAAAGACCCGAGGCAAAGGTTTATATTCACTTATGAAATTTTATTTTTTATTAAATCAGCCTAGTAAAGAAATCATGCCCTGGCCGGTTTGGCTCAGCGGTTGGAGCTTCGGCCTGCGGTACAGAGAGACCCGGGTTCGGTTCCCGCTAAGGGCACGTGCCTCAGTTGCAGTTTGTCCCCGGCCCTGGTTGGTCATGCGGGTGGCGGCCACTTGATGTGTCCCTTTCACGTCGATGTTTCTCTCTCTGTCTCTTCCTCTCCCTCCCACTCTATCTGAAGAAAAAATGGAAAAGTGTCCTCGGGTGAGGATAAAAAAAAAAGAAATCAGAAAATGCCTAAGACTTGAATTAAGGTCTTGGTGCCTGGCTAACCAAACAAAATTATCTGTGGTTTAAAAATACAGGAAGCAATCTTTCTAATACCAACACTGGATGAAAATGAGGTTAACTATAAATAAAGCATTTTATCAAATTTCATTTGGCTTTAACTTGAGGTTGTTTTTGGTAAATCCTCACCTGAGGATATTTTTCCATTTATTTTCAGACAGAGTGGGGGGGGGTTGGGGAGAGAGAAAGAAACATCGACATGAGAGGGACACATCAACTGGCTGCCCCTACACGACCCAACCAGGGCCAGGGACCAACCAAAACCAAGGTACGTGCCCTTGACCAGAACTGAACCCATGACTATTCGGTCTGCCAGCCAACGCCCTAACCCCTGAGCCAAACTGGTCAGGGCTGAGGTTATTTTTTAAAAACTTGTGTATTCATATAAAATATACAGGAAGAACATTCAAGATGGCTAACAAGTGTTCTGGGGGAACTGTGAAGAGAACTGTATCAGGAGGAATTTGCATTTGCACTGTTAAAGCAGATTTTAGGTTTAAGGGAAGTGGCAACTCTGGTGTTCTAAAATTTAGTAATGCCTGACAGCTAATATTGTAACTCAGAATGAACTTTTTTACATATTTTAAGAATTTGCATATTTTTACTCAAAAGCAGGATTTAACCTAGTGTACTGACTTCCTGAAATCATGCAAAATTGAGTTACTGTGCTCGTTTTTTCCCCCTAAGCTACATTGCTTTCGTCAGTTCCAGGCTCATCCAGGAAAGCTGACCCCAAAATGAAGCCGTCAGTCTCTGTGAATCACAGCACTGCTGCCCCCGTGTGGAGGCATGTGATAACTCCTTCCTTAACCCTTCAAACTCCTGATTCAGAGGGTTCCGTCGTTAATTACCATAGCCCTTTGTCATTTTCCTTTGGATCTCGTATTGACTAGCTCTTTTCTGGTTTCCTTTTATAAAATTAACATTTTTAAAATGTCTAAACGCTGTCCCTTGTTGTTTAATATGATGGAAGTACAACATTAGGGTTTGTGGACCGTAAACTGTTTTTTCCTTCCCTCTCGTTCACATACCAGCCTAACGTGACTAAACTACCGTAAGCATAGACCACGCTGAGAAAGTTTTCCAGCCTGATTCCTGACTTGCTAACCCAAGAACACCTGCGTAGGGGTAGGAACACTGATATTAGCAGGTGGAGCCACTTACGGTTATGTTACTTTTATGTAGCTTTTAAAAAAGTGAATTATTGTATGTTGCAGTGGCAAGCCTTGTACCAAATATCAGAAACAACAGCTCTGCTATCCTAGGACTTATGGCTTGTTGTTTCCTTGAGAATTTTGGAGACTACTGTCATTTAGATGAGCACTTACTTATGGTGTTCGAGGTAAATGATTGGTCATTGATCACCTACCATCATCTGAAAAGGCTCTAGGAAAATACTCCTTCAATTTGCTTTCGACAGGGGACTCAATTATGAGTCTTTGGCTAGGATCCCGTAGAACCCTGCTTCTTGAATTTTAGTATAGGCGAATCACAAGGTGATCTTGTTAAAACGAAGATTCTGATTCAACAGGCCCTGGGGGTGGGGTGGGGGGGCTGTGTCTGCATTTCTGAGTTCCACCTGCTGTATGTGGTAGGCTATATAATGGCAGTGTTACCTGTATGGCAACGATCTTTGGAGAAGAGATCTTAGATGGGGAAATTTTCTTGGATTATCCAGGCGGGGCCCTAAATGTAATCACAATCTCTTTATAAGAGGAAGGCAGGGGAGATTTACTCTAGCAAAAGGCAATGTGGCCACTCAAGCAAAATGCTGCTGGCTTGGGTGGAGGCTGGAGGCTGGAGGGTGGAGGGCGGAGGAAGGAGCCGCAAAGCAAAGGATGCAGCTCTAGGAGCTGGAAAGGTCAAGGAAACGGATTCTCTCCTCGTCCCCTGGCAGGAGCGTGGCCCTGCCCATACCTTGATTTCAACCCAGTGAAGCAGATTTCAGACTTATGACCCCCCAGAACTAAAAGAATAAACGTGTGTTGTTTTGAGACACTTTGTGAATGTCTGTGTCCCTCCAAAATTCCTGGACTAAATCTTAACCCCTAAGGTGATGGAATTAGAAGGTGGGGCCACTGGGAAGTTATTAGGCCATGAGGGCTGAGGCTTCACAAATGGGATGAATGTCCCTAGAAAGGAAACCCGAGGAAGTCCCACCACCCTCTGCCCTGTGAACTTACAGCTGGAAGGCTCTGTCCGTGAACCAGGAAGCTGGCTCTCACCAGACCCCCGACACTGCCACGCCCTTGGACTTCCCAGATCTTGTAGAACCGAGAGGACTACCTTTCTGTTATTGGCTGTCTGGGCTGTAGGAGTTTTCAGAGGCCCAGGTTGTTGTGATTTGTTACCACGACCACAGGAAACAAAACTCCAATGCTAAGGGTCCTCAGAACACAGAGTAGCAAAGCCTGTTAGAAGCAGGGCCGCAGAGGGTTCTCAGCCCGGCTACACATCAGAATCACCTGGATGAGTTTAAAACACACGACAAAAAGCAACGTCCAGGTCCCCTTCCGGGAAGAGTTAGGCCACAACCTGTAAGGGTGGAGGCCAAGAATCACTCCTGTCAAGGCTCCTGGGGTGTATCTGATCAGAAGGTAGGGTGCAGTTGTCACATTAGAATAAATCCCTAATATAACTGTGTTCAAGGAAGACTCTTAAGCTCCCCCCAAATATGGACACACTAGTTTGCCTGGTACCCCCTCCACGAAGCTATCCGCCAGCTTCTCAGTGAGGCCCGAGACAACCTCCCGTGAAGAATTACCAGGTCCAGGACTTCGTTTCACCGAAACCGTGTTCAGATCTGCTGTCTCAGGCTTCAGAACTCAGCCTTTATTTCCACAGCTGGAACCCACGGCCAGCGCAGCCTGTACGAGCCCTGCGTGTGCTTCCTGCCCTGTGTCCTGCCACAGCGAACCCGTGGTCCAGCTGGCTACGCGGGGCCCACAGCACAGCATGGCTCGAAAACCAGGCGCAAGGTGTGCAAGACAGACATGCTGCTCGCTTCCGACGTTAGGACGTGGTCATCAGGGCCTGCGATCAGAATCCATGTGGTTTGATCCCCCCTCACCCCAAATACTTAGGCTGGAGCTTGGGACTCAGTACACGGGGCAAAAAATGTTCAATTTGTGCCCTGGCCAGTTTGGCTCAGTGGTTAGAGCGTCGGCCTGCGGTCCGGAGAGACCCGGGTTCGGTTCCCGCTAAGGGCACGTACTTAGGTTGCAGTTTGTCCCCGGCCCTGGTTGGTCGTGCAGGTGGTGGCCATTCGATGTGTCCCTTCACGTCGATGTTTCTCTCTCTCTCTCCCTTCCTCTCTCTCCCTCCCACTCTATCTGTACAAAAAATGGAAAAATATCCTCAGGTGAGGATAAAAAAAAAAAAAAATGTTCAATTTGTTACAACCGACCCAAAGCTCTTCGACCCGGAGGCACTAAGGTAGCCGACCTCGGCAGGGAAGTGAATACAACGGTGTCGGGTCTTAACTCTTCCCACCACCAGCTCCTGGGGATCAGAGCGTGGGATCTTCCGTCAACAGCCTCAGTAGCCCGGGAGCTGCAGTCGGGGTGAATCACATTCACAGGGGAGTCTCCCCAGGAGATGCGTCACCCCCCCACCAGGCTGGGCAGCCATCTGGGAGCAGCAGCTTCCCGGGTGGGTGACTTACCACCACTCACTGGGAACCACTGGCGTGAAGGGAAAGCACTGCAGGTCCTTCACAGGGGGCCAGGCATGTTCCGTGCCAAAGGCTCAATCTAGCAAGGACCAGCCCTGCGACCCGAAGACCCCGCAGGCTTCACCCCCACTGTCAAACCCGGCTAATTTCTGAATGCCTTCACGAACTCCTTCCCGTCCTCCGGGGTTGACAGAAACTGAGAACCAAGAGAAGAACTCCGGCATCACTTTTTTTTAAAAAATAATTTTTTTCTCCTTCATAGATTTTAGAGAGGGAGAGGGAGAAATAGAAACATCGATGGGAGAGGACATCGATTGGCTGCTTCTTGCATGTCCCCCACTGGAAATTTGGCCCACAACCTGGACATGTGCCCTGACCAGGAATTGAACCGGCGACCTCTTGGTGACCGGGTTGATGCTCACTGAGCCACACCGGCCGGACCGCCTGCATCGCTTATAATGTAAGCGAAACCATCAGGCTGCTCCCGTGCTGGGAATCAAGGCTGTGCCCCACTGGGGTCCAGGCTGGCTTCCCCATCCGTAGCAGCCTCCCTAACCCGGGTGATCAACATTTCTGTCATCTTTTCTCTCATGTTATTTCTTGCCTCCTGGAATTCCATTTTTGTCTTAAGGGGCTTCATTGCTGTCTGTCTGCTGTACCCTACTTTGTAATGTAGGTGAGACTGGCCCAGGAAATTAACGTTTCAGGTCCCCACTTCTCATCATCACAGAAGTGCGAGTGGAAAACAATGAAAAACAAAGACATGATACACCGATACAGGAAAATATTTATTAAGTTCGGACGCGTGAATCGTCTCTTCTTAACAGAAAGGTAAGTCAACAAGCAGCCAATTTATAGAATCCACCACATGTCAGTGAAAGGTAACTGAGGACCTGACAAAATTACAGTGATCTGTTTTTTAAAAGTCTAACTCATCTCCTACCTCTGCAATAAAGGATAAGTGCAGTTAAAGAAGTTAGCAGGAAAAAGTGTGGCCTTCCTTCTCCACTCTGCCCATCCATCCTCCGGGAAAGCACAGGCTGCGGCTGAGCAGACTTGGCACGAGGCTTCGAGGCTGCTGCTTTTCCCCCTACATCATAACCGATTTCAAATGGTGCTAGACAAAAACAGACTCTGAACACCAGGAGAAATCGGTCAGCCTGTGTAAGAGATGGGTCCGGTGATGCTCCTGGGGTCCTGCACCTTGCAGGTCTGATACCAGCTGCATGGCACGTGCAGCTGAATGTTCCAGGACCTGGGAGCAGGCGGACAGCGCCGATGGGGACGCCACTGTTCTCTGGGTGCACAGCCCTCGCCCCTTCCCTGTTCCAAGTACTCAATCCAGCAGTGCCTGTCACCGCGCTCAAAGGCCCTGCCAACAGGTGAGTATCACCACCTCCGCCCCTGCTCAAACCCCTGTCTTCAAACACAACCCCCTTCCCACACAGTTACCCCCAAACCCAACCGATATACTCAAGGGTGTGCTCTGCTTTTCAAGTTTGCTTCTGTCTTGTCGCGGCTCAGGTGGCAGGAGGAGGGGCCATTCCCCCGAGCAGCAGCTCCTCCTCCGCTGGCCCTTGGCTGTGCTGCAATTCTTACTCCTAAAACACTGATTTCAAATGGTGCTAGATACAAAGATGGAAAAATCTAAGCCACCATGTGAAACCAGCTTCCAGAAGAAGAGGATCTCACTGAAGAAAAAAGGGAGATGCGCCCAGAAGCCCCGGCCTCGGTCCCCAGGAGATGTCTTCTGGCAGTTCCGCTCGTGGTGGCACGTAAGATCACCGTCCACCGGACTGGCAGAGGGGACTGCTCCTCAGGCCGCTCAAGGAGCACACGAGTCAGGCCGACGCTTCACAGAGACGCAGCAGGACAAAATCCACGGACTCTGCATTAACGGGTTTGATTCCACTAGTCCCTACACACCGTCACACACAGGATGAGATAAAATAGCCAACGCTGTTATTAACACACATTTCTACCTCCATGCCGCCCTGCACTGGTGAGCTAGACGCAGTGTGCAAAAGGCTTTCTGATACTGTCTCACCTCATCAGGAAACCACCCGTGTCTGCCTGGGAGGCTCTGGCTGCTACACAAGGTGACTTTCACCTGGGCCATGGCAACCCTTCCATGTGCCCTCCTCAGGAAGAACACGGGCTGCACCTTCCCAAACGTAAGCGTCACAACAGTGGCACTCTTACCCTCTGGTGTGACACAGAAAACGGGTGTCCTAAAACTGTATTAAATAGATAACCCTCTAACACAGGTTTCGTGCTGTGCTGTTTTCAAAACTTGCCTGAAAATAAGATTTGCAAACTGTGTTTCAGTTAGATTTCCCATCTCCTCAGTGCACCATCTCCTTTGGCTGCACTTCCCTGAGACCACAACCAAGAGGAGGAGGAGGCAGGTCGAAGCGGCGTCCCTCAGGTTCCCCACCAATCCTGTAGGCCTCTACAGAGAGGCTCATCTTTTTTATGGCTCCTGAAATAATGGGGTGTCCTGCTCAGGGAAGAGGAGGAGGTAACGTTTGAACCCGAGCTGTACTTTTTAACCCTCACAACCATCATCTGAAGCAGGTGCTATTCCCGTTTTTTGCAGAAGCAACGTCTCCTTAACGTGGTTCAATCATATGTCCACAGTCCCAGGACTAATAAACGATTCGATCCCAGATCTAACCCTAAAGTCTGTTCCCGCCCCTCTGCTGCCGGCTCCATAGCGGTGCCTCATCTCCTTCCGCTGCTGAACTTAACTGCGAGCAAGATGGGGCGATCAGGGAGCGGGGGATGGGGAGTGGGGGGGTTCCCAGGCACTGTCTCCACGTGGAAGTGGAAGGTCACTGACGCACAGCGCGTCAGCCCGGGAGGCAGGCGCACCCCGTTCTGCAAGGGGCCGGCGGCTGGGCAGCTTGCTTGGCTCTCCTACCCTGCTGGCGCCTTTGCTGGGGCCCAGAGCAGGGCTGCGCGGTGGGGAGGAGCCTCCCCATACTGCTGTGAAGGCTCCGGAGTGACTGACACCAGCACCAGGCGCCGCAGCCCGCGGGGCTCTGCAAGGCCTCACGCAGCTGGGGAGCTGGGGGGCTCTGCCCGGCTCTGAGTGAGGACACTTGCAGTCAACAGCGGTTAACTGTTGGGCTTTTAAGGGCAGGAGTGAGTGTTCAATGACAGTCATCACCACGGGGTCAGAATCTTATAAAATGAAGAGATCTACGTTGGGCAATTCTCAGCTTTTGTGCTTTTCACTTCTGCCCAACTCCTCTTCCTTAGCAACTTCCGGTTGCCATCTCCAGAGAACCCTTTCCTGAGATGTCACAAAGTCACCCTTCAGTGAACCGGACAGCACCCTCCCTCTGCAGACACCGTCCCTTCTTTCTGGAACATTCTCCAGCCGCTCTCCCGCTGCTACCACCTGTCAACGCCCCCCTCCCCCAAAGCCCCTCCCCCACAAATCCAGGTGGTGCTCCTTCAGATCTCATTCTCAGGGGAGGTCCCCCCGCCCCACCTCAGCCCAGCTTTCAGCTAAGTCACCACCTCCCAGCATCTACTTCTGACCCTTCAGAACACACTTGTGTCATCTGATCATCGGGGTGATTAATTAATGTCTCTCCGGCTACCCAGGAGACGCCAGCCAGGAGTTCAGAGGGGGCTGCACCCAGCACCGAGGACCTAGGGGACACCAGCCAGAGTGTGGGCTCCAACTTCTCAGTCCCACAATCCTCTCAGTTCTCTGGAAGAAGAGATAAAAAAAGAAGTCATTAACAATGCATCACTGTGAACACTCTGAAAGAGGAAGAGGGGAGAGAGAGTAATCTTAGTACCCGAACCTTCTGCCCTTCCAATCCTGCTGGATCAAACGGTGTGTTCAGGTCTCAACTTTCCCCCCGGAACCAGCCTCTCTCCCGAGCCTGCTGAGCAGTGACTCACCGGAAATGAGCGGCTGGTTTTGTGCCCAAGTGGGATGTCGTGGAGGTTTGCTGAGGGCTGCAGGGGGCCTGCTCGCCCGGCACCCGCTGAGCACCGGGGTCTGTGAGAAGGTGGCCCAGGAACGCTCCACCTGCTGAGGGCTCTGCTGTCACCTGCAGGTGGCAGGGCCCTCCCACCTTGGCCTAATGGCCCCAAACACACTGGTCAGGGGACAGGGAAGGAAAGCGCCCACCCAGAGGAGCGGGCTTGTCACTCGGGAGGTGCCACGGTGCAGAAAGGGAGCCACTGCAGCCCAGGGCACTTCTGCACCCACATTCTGTGTGCAGGGCTGTCCACCCCACCGCGCCCGGAACACTCCTCGGCCTGGCAGAGACCTGAGCGTGGAGGAAAGGTCACCACCAGTGAATCAGAACCCAGTGGCTGTACTTCCTGCTCGGCCCCGACTGCGACAGGTCCCTGGCCTGGGCCCCAGAGGGTTCCTCTGACCGCTGGCGCAGATGGGTCGCCGCGTGTTCCCATGCTCTGAAGGCTCGGCGGGAACCTTGGGCCAGAGAAGCGGCGACAGCGTGCGGCCGAAGCCGAGCGACCCGCAGAGGCCACGCTTTGTCTGAAGGCACGCAAACTCAGGCGCGTTACGAAACAACTGTTCAGGCCAGACGGAAACATCTGAGGGCCCAGCACGACTCATGGCCGTGGGTTCAGGACAGTCCGGAGAGCTCCTACTTCGGCCCCAAGAGCTCCTACTTCATTCTGTGAGGGGGGCTGTGTCTTTCAAAGTCCTAAAAATCCTATGCCCAGCATGGCGCCCCCAAAATAACATGGGCGGAAAATGGGAAGGGGAGGCATCCTCGTATATGAAATCCATAACCAAATCCACGGAACAAACAGAGATTCACCCCCAGGGACCTAATGCTGCTGATCTGTTCTGTGCAGCCACGATGTGTTCAAACCCTGAACGCTGAGAAGGTTCTTGGAGGCAGCAGCTTCTCCCTCCCAACAGGGCTGGGTGCTGAGTCACAGCTACTTACATGACTGACGCAAGTTCCAGCCAGCGCGGGGGAGGGGTGCCGGAGGCAGAGCCCAGCTCAGGCTTCTTCCTGCCACTGGGAATGCTGGTTTCGGGGCTCCTGGCGTGAGGAAGAGTTGAGTCATCTTGGTGAGAGAGGGGCCTGGGGAAGGCCCTTCAGAAAAAGGGGAACGGTCTGCCCTCCAGACAGCCCCAGACCATTGTATGTATGAACTGGGAGGCCCGGCCCAGCTTCCTGTCACTCCCTGTGCTAGCCCGGGCCCTGTGTCCTGGGCATTTCATCTCGAGCTGTCGGGTGAGGCCTCTGCCAACTAGCTGTGGTTAATGAATCAGAGGAAAGGGCAATAAAATGAAGAGCATGGGTCTGGGGGCCTGGGGTGAGGCGGCCATGGAGATGGTTCTCTCTTTCGGGCAGCCTGTCCCCCGGAGGAGGGCTCGGCACCCAGGGACCCCCACACTTCCCAGGCCTCAGATCCAAGGAAGGAAGAACGTGCTCCAGACCCCTGGCGCCTCTGAGATGCCACTGAGGAGGCAGAGTAGGGCCCTGTGTCAGCAATTCCGTCCGCCCCGCCCCCCCAGGCCAGATATGGAACCAGGCTCCCAGGCAGCAGCTTTCCACAAAGGTGGGCTCTCTGTCCCTCCCTTGACACCCCCAGCAAGAACCTGGGTCTGGAAATCTCCCACTCAGTACAGGGCTGGAGGGGAAGATGCTCCATGGCTACCTTGCCTTGGGGTGCAGCGGGGTGTGGGCAGCAGCAGGAGGCAGTGGGGAGCACAGGGAAGGAGGGGGCAGGGGTGAGGGCCAGAGCAGGCTGTCTCCATGTCCCCAGAGAAAGGCTCAGCTGGGGCCCAGGAGGACGGCGCAGCTCCGAGCCAGTGCCTTCACGGGGCAAGGGAGCAGCCTGCCCCCCGGCACACAAACAGCGCCCACCCCAGGTGCCAGCTCCAAACCAACGCGGGTCCAAAGGAAAATCACCAGATAACCTCTGGGACCCAGTAAAGATGGACTAAGAAGCGAGACTTCAGTCTCAGGTAAAATCTAACTGGAGGTCAAGGGAGCGAGGCCCCAGGGCCCAGCTTCCCCACCCCCGGCAGAGGAGCTGCAGACAGTGTCCCGTGGGCGCCCCACTCACAGGACCTCAGGCCTGCCCGGGGAGAAGCGGTCCTGTCTCCTAGAGGCCCTCCCTCCGCAAGCCCAGCCCGGCAGCACCGCCGCCCTGCTCCTGAAGGGACAGCAGCCTCTCCACACATCGGGCATCCTCCCCGGACCAGCTCCCAGGAGCAAGGCTCTGGCCAGCCAGCCGGCCGGCGGCACCAGGAAGCCCCGGGCATACCCACTAACCTCTGAGTGGCGGCTCTACCCAGTACCTGGGCACACACCTGGCTGAGCACATGGACAGGGGCACACCCTGGGACATGGTTCCACTTCCCTAGTTGGAGGGAGGGAGGCTGGGCAGACAGAGGGTAGGTCCAGAGTCCAAAGCCAACTCGGAGCACCTTCCGCTCCTGCTTCCCCTGAAGCTGGCCAGGCTGGTAGCTGTGCCCACATTGCTAGGCCAGCGTCATTCTGTTATCACGGCCTCTGTCTGCCAGTCTCAGAACCTGGAACAGTGAGTGGTGGGAGGAGGCAGGAGAAGGGGAGGGAGGGGAGGGAGCAACGGGAGGAGAGGGTGGGAGGGGTGGAGGGAGGGGTGGGGGTGGAGGAGGAAGTTTCACAGTCTAGTGCATTCCCATCAGATCAGAGAACCGGGGAACACATACAACTTCCCCTTTTCAAGAGCTCCTCTGACCCCACTTTTGTTTCGGTTCCTTCCTCTGGACTGAGGATGGCATGGCTGGTGGGCTAGGCAGGGGCAGCGCCCAGGTACCCAGCCAACTGGGCTCCTGCCCGGCTCCATCGAGGCCTGGCAGCCTCCCTCGCTGTTACCCAGCATGCCCTTCTCCTTGTCAGGGAGGCCTCGCCCTCTTGTTTTCCAAGTTTTATAACAGTATTGTTTGTTGTCCAGCAGATTAAATTCTTTTGGAGACTGGGGGGGGGGGGGCGGTTTGAGGGAGAGCGAGGAGAAAAAAGAGAGAGGGAGAAAAAATACAAGTAACCTCCATTAGGGTGAAAAAGTAAATGAGTTCCTTCCTGAACAGAGTTCACCTGTGTCGAGAGGCCGATGGCCAGAAGCCTATGTTCCCTTCCTCTCTGGCCCTGTCCCCTCCTCACCGAACGGGGGCACATGTGGTCTCAGACTTTCAAGGCTGTTACTCAGAGTTCAAGCTGAAAAGAAGAAACAGCTAAAGTGTTTGGGGGGTTCATGCTTGAGCACCCCCTACCCCAAAGAGGTGGCCTGCCGTGGGCTGAGCTGGTCCTTGCAAAGAACCCCTGGATTCTCGTCTCCTCGGGTTGGGGTGACCAGGTGGGCACGGGGAGGGCCTATCAGCATCCACCCCACCACAGAGATGGTTCATCTCTGCAGTGAGCTTGTGGTCTGTTCATATTCAAAAATAAAATAATACACTGAATTATGTCAGAGACACGAAAAGATCTGTAATCACCCCCCCACACACACACCAAATAATAACATAAATGCATGGAAAATACTCCTGCTTACTTAAGGAATGAGTGAGAGTGAAACAGGAAAGAAAGAAGACAGAAAGTCAGTATAAAATAAGCACAATCTTACAGACAGGAGGGCCCACTGGAATGTCCCCAACCTGTGAGGCCCTTCGAAGCTCCCCCTGCAGGTGTAATGACAAAAGGACCTATGGTTCTCCCTATCTAACACGACCCCCATTCAGCCACCATCTGGCTGAGTTCAGACTTCGGGTTCCCTCTGAATAGTAAGCCCGCTGGAACACACACCTGTGCCTTCAGCACAGCGGTAATGCCAGCCAGGTCCCCGAGCTGGGGCCCTGCCCGAGATCCTCCTCTTCTACCTCCCACCTTTCCCCAGCAAACCCTGTCGGCCCGCCTCCTGCCCCAGCCCCACATCCTCAGGGCCTCACGAAGGTCCCAAGGGCTGCAGGGCCTCAGGGTGGTGGAGGTGGTCTTACACAGACGGCTGAGAGCAGC
Organism: Molossus molossus; assembly: GCF_014108415.1. Taxonomy (NCBI): domain Eukaryota; kingdom Metazoa; phylum Chordata; class Mammalia; order Chiroptera; family Molossidae; genus Molossus; species Molossus molossus. Next base: position 33,660,485 of record NW_023425356.1, read on the forward strand.
CCAGGGCTCTCTCCTGACAGGGAGGACAGGAACAGGCCTTTGTCCTTTTGTCACTTGCAGAAGTCCCAGCCCCACAGGGCCAGTTCCAGAGGGGAACCAGTGAAGCTCCGGCCAGATGCTCACTCGCCCTCGAAGACCCGAGGGTGCCGTCCCTGCGCTCACTCTGGATCCCAACACCCACACCGCATGGTCCCAGGCAGCCTCACAGTCCCAGAGACCCGGGGCTGGGAAGACATCCAGTCTCCCCCTCAGACCGAGAGGCCCCATTGTTCCTTGGGAGCCCTCAGCAAAGGGGGTGCCACCGTTCTCCCTGTCGCCTAGCCGAATCCTCCTCCCGGTGCAGGTCAGCCATCCTTCCCCTCCTCCAGGGGAACAGAAAGAACTGGGATCAAGGGGACAAACCGCCACATGTGACTTTCTAGAAGGTTCTATCCACCAGAGCAAACCCCTGGTGGATTCCCCATCACAGGGCTTCTCTCCAGGCTGAGGCTGGACTCAGGGGCCACAGCTGGACAGACACACGCACGTTGCCCCGTCCAATCCTAAGCCTTCTTCCAGGAACACCTGCAGATCAAGCCTGAACCACCATGGCTGAATAAGGTGAATAAAGACAAACGCTTCTCTTCCCCTCATACAAGCTCTGGGTCCGTCCAACTGAAGACCACTCACAGGGCCGCGGCCAGGACATGCCGCCCCTGCCCCGCCTCGGCCCCTGCATAGAGTGGGGTGTCGTGCTCTCTATTCAGGGAGCACGGACGCCCGAGCGTTCTCTGACCTGCCTTCCTCCCCACGGGTAGGTCTGCCTCTTCAGGTCAGCGGTGAAGCGAACACTCACGGCCGAAGCCAGCGTGTCTGGTGTCTCCCCTCTCATTGCACGACTCTTCCAGCAGGCACCGTGCGGTAACCAGCCAACAGGGAACACTCAGCGCGTGTGGGTGCCGCGCAGAGCTCTGGGCCACCGCACAAGCCTGCGGAAAACGTCTCAGAGGTCCCACGACACGGCCTCCTTGCTAAGAGACCGCGAGGTCGGAACAGGCCTGCACGCGCAACCACCAAGTGCCACACAGCTGTGTCAGATGGCGCGGGGAATGGCTGGCTTCCCAGCAGAGAAGGGCCAGCTGGTTTTCACACGGGCTCCGAGGAGCTGAGAGAATCAGACAGGAGAGCCCAGCTATTCTGAGAAGGGACCTACAGCCTCCAGAGATCAAGTTAACTGCCGAGACCACTCCCCGCCCCTGCCCCTGTCCCACTGGTCAGTGGGAAGAACACAACTAGAACCCAAGGAAATGGCAACTGGAGTCAAGGGACCTGGGTGGGGGGTCCACATTAAGCAGGTACCAGCAATTAGACCTTGGCAGGGCTCTCTGGCTCAGTTTCATCAACTCCAGGGATTACGCCACCTACCCTCGCAGGGGTGTGTGGGGACCAAATGAGCTGGAAAATGTGGAAGGAGCTGTGAGCATCACATGGTGCGTGTGAGACCCTGGCTGCTATCAGCTCCTCTTCTGCCGGAGTCCCAGCCCCGATCCCTGTTCACTCCATCATTCTGGGGAGAGGGTAGTGGGCTCAGAGTGATGAAGCCCAGAGCAGTGTCGAGTAAACAGGGAGTATCTTGGAGAAATGTAGCTATTTTTAAAGCTCTGCATTCTGGCCCGGCTCATGAGGCTCAGTGGTTTAGTGTCAAGTCATGTACCAAGAGGTCGCTGATTCGATTCCCGGGCAGGGCACATGCCCAGGTTGTGGGCCCGATCCCCAGTCGGGGGCATGCAGGAGGTGGCCAATCGATGTTTCTATCTCCCTCTCTCTCTAAAATCAATAAAGAAAAAAAAAAAGCTCTGCATTCTGGTGAGTGGGCTGCACAGTGTGCCGTCAGCCCCGGGCTCCTGCCCACGCAGCCTGAGGAACAGTGGACACTGGGGACAGGGGCTACCCTGCAGAAGCTAGGCCAGGGTCCCAGCCCTCCTGGCCCCAGGCGGGCCTTGCACAACAGCCTGGAGGACCTGGCTTTCCTGCATGCGTGTTATTTTCGTTACCTTTTAACTAGTGACCCAAGATTAAAACGCCAAAATGGAGCTGGTGGCTCTGAGATATTTTTGTTTTTGTTTTCTTCTTCTCTCTTTTTAAATAGAAGGGCTTAAACAACCACACGAGAACAGAGGCTAAATATAAAGGAACGTTCCCGACAGCAAGAGGCACAGACCCTGAAGAGACGTCTCAGGGAAGGTACAGCACAGGACGCCCAGGACCTGCAGTCCCGGGTTCTCTCCAGGACTCGGTGCCAGAAAGGACAGTATACTTTTCCTAGAGCGCAGCCCCCACTGCTGGCCTGGCTCTAGGCACGCCTCTTGTCACCTGGAGAACCCTCAAAAATCACCTTCACATAACCTCCAGCCCCTTCCCACTTACTTCTGGGCCAGGGGGTCCTTTGAAAATTGCCTCCATCCACCTGCCCTAATGAACAGCAACAGTGTGTCTTCTGGAAGCAGGATTGCAGCGGATCACGGGTCTTCAAGCTCCCTCCCCTCTTCTGTAACTCAGGCCTCATTTTCCTCGCCCCGACCTTCCGGCTAAGAATCACCTCCGCGAACACCCAGGGAGCTCCCGTGTCCGAGTTGCCAGGAACCTCCAAAAAGATTCTTTTTCAACCTTCTCATTTTCCAGGTAATGAAAGTGAGTCCCAAAGAGGCCAAGTAGGTGAGTTTTCACCCAGGGAGCCCAGGCCTGCTGAGGCCCACCTTCCCTGAGCCCGACCACCAGGACCCCTGCTGCACCCTGCAACACCAGACCCCGGCAGCAGGTGGCAGTCTTGGTGGTTGAGGGAGGCAGGTATGACCGTGGGGCGAGGAGGGAAGCAGCACTCACGTGGCCTGACTCATGTGGGCTGGCGACTGATCCACTTCTCCATAAACAAGTCCTGCCGTGGAGCTGCACGCACTGGAAATATCCCTCCCACGTCTCTGGCCACAACCTGCCTCAGTCTCTCAAGACACAACGTGTGTCCAAGCATCTACAACACAAGGCGACTTCTCGTCCCTGACCCCCCACCTGCCCCTGCCCTATCGCGACAATCTCGGGATCACGTGTGCTGGCAGGAGAGGCTGGGCACTGAGTGCTGCCTCCTCCGGGCACATACTTTACCAGTGACTCGACAGAGCCTTAATCTGAGTGTTCCTCTGTGCTGTGTGGACAAGAAGGGCATGGTGACCAGGCTGAGGTAGGACACCAGCTGGCACCTGCTGAGGGTAGGAGACGAAGGCCAAGAGCAGTCAGGGCCAGTGGAAAAAAACCCAGTCTGCTGGGGACCAAAGGCCTGACGCCTACGGCCACCTCGGTCCAGAGCCACTGCAAGCTCCTCCGAGCTACGCGGACCTTGGATGATATTTCTAGGTGTTAGAAAAGAGAGGGGTTGGCATCTCTGTCGAGTCTGACTCCGGAGGCCCGATCACTGCGGCTTCCCCGTGTGGCCGAGGTCCTCCAGGCTCCTGAATTCCCTCCCTGACCAACATCTGGAACCCCCTTCTTATGCATGGGTGTCCTCCTTTTCCACAATGCCTGCTTCCTATGTCTTCTCATTCTGTTTGTTGCTGTCTATGGCCTCTCCCACCCTGGAACGTGGCTGAGCTCTGTCCCCCAGCACCTAAAGCAGTCCCTGGCACAAGGCGGGGGCTGGGCCCAGATCTGTGGAAGGAACGTGTTTGCAGGCGCTGCCCCGCCTGTCCACGGATACCCCAGAGAACCTTCCTGTGCCCTGCCGCCCCCAGGGGGCGTGGCATAGCCGACCCGGGGACTGTGAAGTCCCCTGGGGCATCCTGCCTTTCGCTCTGTTTCACATTGGTTCTCCTGGCTGCCTCGCCTCCGAGGGTCTTAGCTCAGAGCAAACAGTGGTGTTGGAAGTGCCTGGGTTTAAATCGCAATGACCCCGCTGACCAAGTATGTGACCTTGGTTAAGTCATTTGATAATCACAGCTTCTTCCACCCTCAAAGGGAAGTCACACCTCCTTCGCATGGCTGGTCCGACGGTGAAATCAGGTGAGCAGAGGGGGCTCATAACGAAGGTTCGTTTCCCTTTCCCTGGTCTCAACCAGGAGCCCTGGCGCCCATCTCGGGCTTCAGGCCTCATGATGGATCCCGATCTGGGCTCCACGCACGCACACCCACTCTGGGCCACGCAGGCAGCCACAGCCGACACCGGATACACCCTCCTGCACCCTCCTGGCCTCAATCTTGTGGTCAGGCAATGCACAGCCGTCTCCCCACATCTTTCTCCATCCTCTTCCCCCACTCCCCCCCTGCCCGGCCCAGCACGACGGTATCAGGTTCTGCACAGCCTCGGGGCCTGGAGGTGCCCCCTGGCCCTCTCAGCCCACAAGCAGCTCCCGTGCAAGGAGCCAGCGAGAAACCAAGCCCCGTCTCTGCTTTGCTCACAGACACAGGTCCCAGGAAAGAGAAGAGAGAGGAGGGCCTCGCGTGCACTGCCGGCTTGTGGAAGGGCAGCGTGTCTTACATATCTCACAGGCAGGCACCGTGCCCAAAGAAGTGACCGGCACAAGGTACAGATCCTCTCTAAGGCCGTGGCTGCTGCCGCAGGGGCACTGGTGCCCGGGGACGGAGCCAAGACATGCATTAAACAATTCACAGCCCTGACCAGACCAGAATTCAATGGAATCGACAAGGTGCTGACCAATCAGGTCCCCGGGCAGGGCCCCGCCCCCCACGCCTGCCGGCCAAGCCACACCACCACAGGTCTAGCGCCACCAGCTCTGTTAACCTCTGCTGGACCCAGATGGAAAGGCCCCACCCTGCCTCCTGGCTTCCAGACCACAAGGATCCAAAGGTCAAGAAAGAAGTGCCAGATATGCCCAGCTGCCCCCCTGCTCGGGAGGTGTCAACTGTTCAGCCAGCCTGACTTGCGACACATAACGCCCTGTGTCGTATCAGTAGAAGCCAGGCTGGTGAGCGGGGAGGAACGAACCAGGTGAGGAACACAAATAGGAATGTCAACAGGGAAGCTCCAGTCCCAATTCCGCAACCATCAGAAGTGACAGGAACAACTGTGTCACAAGGAGCAAAAACAACGGCCCCTCAGCTTCCCGTCCAGGTCGTCCCAGTCTGGACAAAGGCAGGGCTATGAATGAGCGGCGGTCACCCAGAGCCAGGCCCAGGGATGCACCGCACAGGCGAGCGCGGAGGCTCTGGCGCACGGCCAGCAGCTCCATCTGGCTCCGGCCCCACAGCCAGCGCTGGCCATGCTCGGCCGGCGCATCTTGAGGGACTTGGCCTGCTCCTCTTCATCTCCCCAGCTGCACCAAAGTTGATCCCTCCTCTTTATTCATGTTCCAGAGCCAACACCCCTCGCCATCCCTTGCTACATTAGTGCTGCGGGGGGGAGGGGGGGGCGCTGAGACATGTCAAATTCCTTGAAGGAAGAGACACGGACTCGTCCAAACAGCCCTGGATTCCTCAGTCGGCGAGGATCTCAGGCTGCTCAGAGCCAATTCCCAGATTCATCTCAGATGGGAAGAGGCCTGAAACCCCGTGTGGCAGAACTGGCTCGACTTCTCCGGAGAGCGTTGGGAAGGCAGCGGGGTGCGGAAGAGACAGAAGCAGAGCGGTGGGATCCCACAGGTGCCTCCTGACATTAGCCAAGAGCATCATAAAATGACATAGCACCCCTCCTTTTATCTTTAAACCCCAGACAAATCTGTTCTCGGCTCATTCCAACCAGCCCTATCGGCCCAGGACGGTGCAGGAATCCACCTGTCGGAGAGGTTTCTCGGTGACATGGCAAGAGCCTCGAGTCTGCTTTCCGAATCGTCTCCGTAATGCGACAGACCTCCCCAGTTTTGCAGGCCGCCGTCATTTTTAATCACCGTTGCTATTATCATCAAGTGAGGCAGAGAAAAATCATTTCTACATCAACTGCCTACAGATGCTTTGCAATGGCTTATTGGTCCAGGAATTTTTGTTTTTTAAGGCGAAGGCAATAATAGCCTAGAGGAAGAAAGTGATTCACTACAAAAAAAATAGGGAAAGAGCCCCAACGTCTACTGCCCAGACCACAGTCTGAAGCCTAAACTACAGCCCTAGACGAGGGCCAGCAAGGCTAAAGGTGTCTGAAGGAAGAGAGGACATCCCCTGAGATGACACAGGGAAGAGGACACCCCAGGCCCAGGCAGGTTCCCCAGACCTGACGGGTTAAACCCAGAATCTCAGGCCAGATGTTAGGGGCCAAGGACAGTGCCCAGTCAGTGACCTGGAGGCCCATCTGCTCTGCCAACTACCACTCCCAGCACCCTCCCCAGCTCTCTCCCAACATCCTCGCGGCCCGGTCACTTCGGCTGGCCACCCTTCCTCAGTATCTGCTGGTTACTAACCCCATTCACAGAAAAACCAGCAGGAAGAGAATAAAGGAAGAGCAATTGTGTGGGAGACTGTGAGTTGAGGCATTTACGGATTCCTCAGTGAATGAGGAAAATGGTCTCCATGGGAAAAGAAGGGGTTTGGGGAAAACGAGAAAGGGGCAGCCCACACCTGACTTACCTGGGAGGCAGGGCAGGGATTACACGGTATTTTCCATGCTGCATCTGGTTTCCATGAAGCAGCCTGGTGATGAGTCACTGACAAGACCGGTCATCTGTCACATCAATCAGCACTCGGTCACAGACCCGCGGAGTGCTGGCTGAGCAGTGCCTATGAGGGAGAAGGCAGATATCCAGCCCACTCTGCATAGACCACCCAGCATGACATGCTCAGTCACGAGCCAGCTCTCCTGAGGACAGCTGGCACCTCTGCCTAGTAAAGGCACATTTTCAGAAACGCCAAAGGGGGCTGAGGGCAGGGAGCCCACAAAGCTCCCGGATGGATACTGGAGCTCAGTCTGCCCTCATACATCCTAAAGAAAATAAAGAAAGGAGGAGGATGGGGAGAAGGAAGGCAGGGAAGACAAGAGGTCCAAAAGAAGGAAAAGGGAGGTCAGAAGACATCCTTAGGCAAAGCAAGGCAAACAGGAAACCCGGAAGACAGAGCGGAGGCTGGACTGTGCCACGGGGCACACTGTGCCTTCAGCCACGGGTCGCACTGTGCCTTCAGCCACATGGTGCGCCCAGTCCCTCCTGTTCCCCATCCAGAGCCCAAATCCATCGAGGTTGTCAGCCCCTCCCACATCAGTGCCCTCATCCATATGACCTTTGTGTCTATCAGCATCTGATCTGGGGGAAAGAAAGCTTGGCAGCCCTGAATTAGACACAGGCGTGTGTGAGCACGTGCACACACACGTGCACGCACACACACACACACACACACCCCTCCCAGAATGAAAGGCCCCTCAGAGATGTCTCACTCTCTAGGTTCTGATTCTCTGATAGAAGTACTCCTCTCCCACGGGGGAGGGCAGACACGTCCGATAAGAATTGCTTAGCAGAATGCTATATATAGTCTAGGTTCCAACCGGCCTAGAGATTTGGAGCTAGAACTTGGCAGAGAACCATGCTAGATGCTGGCAAGGCCCAGCCTCCCTCAGCCAGCCAACTGAGCCTCACCTCCCTGTTGGGGGCAGTGAGGGCACACAGGGTCCTGCCATTTGCCCATTAACACTCTGCACTGAGCGACACGGGCTTTTGGCTCTATTTTAGGGAAAAGCAACTTCTCCTGAATGTGAGGGGGCTGAACACCAAGTTCTAGCATCTCTACAGCTCTCTGGCAGCATGAGAAAAACAATCTAGTCCTCTCTTCTGGAGGACCAAGGGTGGGGGTGTGCAGGGACAGAATGGAGAAGGCACAGCAGCCGGCTGGGGTCAATAAACATCTATCCACTTCCGATGTTTGAAGGAACAAAAGAATACAGACAAATACTTACTGCACAGAGCCAGGCTGCCAGGCACCTCTCTCTCCCTTTTTTTTGGTTCCCAATAAATGCAAAGGGGCATACATTATCTCACAGTATGACGGCTGTCTTCTGCATACCAGCACCCTCCTCAGCTGGGCGGAGTCTCCAAGGGGTTGTCACTTACTCAGGGAGTTAAACTCCTCTGAGTTCTCTGTGGGAAAGAAGCAAAAGGAAGATACGTGGGCTCAGTTCACAGGGCCAACTGCAAGCAATTCATTGTGCAGGCTACCATCAGGGTCCCCGCTGGGTTATGCCGTGGCCCCGGGAGCAGGCCCTCAGCTGCTGCTCACCGTCCAGAAGCATGACGGAAGCATGACACTGCTCAGCCCATCGCCCTGGGGAAGACCAGTACCCGTGGGCACGGGGTGCTGTCATGGAGAGCCTGTCCATCAGCTCGTTCAGAAAACAACCCCAAGGGGCGACAGAGCTGTCTGAAGTGCAGAACTGGGGCTCTCATCATACACACAGCGTTTGGACAAAGAAATAGGAGACTCAAAGGATCCAACACCCACATATATATAATGTTTTTTAGGTCAAGTTGCTCTGTATTCAGGCTCAAAGAGACATGACACACAGGAGCTGGTGCAGCCTGCATGCTCTGGGTGGGGACGGCTGGCTCCATCCCTTGCCCTGGCCAACTGTCCGCTGTGACCTCGGTCAGGTCTCCCTGCTCCCTCAGGCTCCCAAGGGCCCAAAGCCACTCCTACCAGAGATCCCCAGTGAGTCAGGCCAGGAGGTCTCTGTGGAAAGGAGGAGGTGCTCAGCCACAAATGTTAGTAGCATCATCTATGGGAATGCGTGAGACTGAAAAATGGAACACAGGGAAAGGAGGCAGGGAGCTCCCGGGCCAGGCTGACCCTCATCCCCACCCACAAGTTGTTTGCGCCTCTGCCCTGGGACACTGGAGGGAGAAGAGAGAAAGTAAAGCCAGATGCTGGGGATCATGGTTTGGCCACAATTCAGTGGCAGTGGCGCTCCATGTTCTCTCCTGCTCCCAAGAAGGCACGGTTGGGCGGGGCCTGGCAGGTGGGCAGGGCCTGGGGGAATGTCACATGCATTTGGCGCAATGCTGCAGATTCAAGAAACGCCTAGAACCTGAGCCGCCATGATACACACGCATCGGCAGGAACTCAAGGTCCACCATTTCGCCTACGAAGGACGTGAGAGCCCTGGCCGGTTTGGCTCAGTGGTTAGAGCGTCAGCCTGCGGACCAGAGAGTCCCGGGTTCAGTTCCCGTTAGGGGCACGTACCAAAAAAAAAAAAAAGAAGGACATGAGGACGATGAAGGGGAGAAGACAAGCTTTGATTTGGGACTACAGGAAGGCGGAGGCTGAAGCAGGCTGCCCAAGAACCGGGTTCCAGCTTAAGGCCGGAGATGTGTACCCACCATCATTACACAGTGCCAGCCGAGGAGAGCACTTGCCCATGGGGTCCCGGCGCGCCCCTGCTAGGCCCTCCCCTACCCTAAGGAGAAACCTGCCTCTGTCCAAGGCAATGAGCCCCAGTGAGGAATCCCCAAGGGCCCTGGTAAGATGTCTCTCGTTTGGGACTAGAGAGAAGCTCAAGAAGCAACCCTGTTTGCCAAGTTCATCTAAAAATACAAACAGCTGCATTTTCTTTTCAGATTCTAAAATTCCAGGGTCCACAGAATTCGAATCACCTGGTGTCTCCCCACCCCACCCCTATATTCAACAGTGGGCTTCTGGTTGCCAAGCCCTTGCTGAAAATGACCCTAGCCTGGGGGTCAGCTCAGAGCCCCAACAAGCTGTTTCTGCTTTCATGTTGACAGAATGTCCTGGCCACTCAGCTGAGCGCTCCATCTTCCTGCTCCCAACACACTGAGTCATCATCCAGAGAGGAAAAAAACAACAAAGCAGCCGTCACCAGGGTCCCCACTGCCGTCGGCTGACGACTCGCGGGGCTGTCGTCACTCTCCGCTCTGCAGCCCCAGAACTGGTGACGAGGGGCTGCAGGGGGCCCCGCTCCCCTCCACCGATGCACAGTGTCAGGAAGCAGGCTGCCACTGCTGTGAGGAGAGAAGGGAAACCAACCTGGCATTAAAAGGCTCCCAGGAAGGCACCCGGTTAACCCTCAGCCTGCCACCACCAGGCCTCCCGGCCCCCTCTGTTCCCATGGCGTCTTTCTGATGCAGGAGTTAGAGGGTATTGACTGTAGGTGGGGCAAAGACACCACCTGGCAGGTTTCAGGTGCGTGCTGCCCGGTGACCTCCTCCCCTGCCCCTGCTTCTGATGCCAGTGAAGGCACACAAGCTCCCCTTCCCCCCATTTCTCCTCGAGCCCGGTCAACTGCTGTGTTCCCTCCTGAAAAACAACTGGGCAGGGGGAAGGGAGACACACTTTCTGTTGGGAACCTATTTGCGTGGAAAAATAGTAGGCATTTCTGTGTCGTCACAGTGGCTCCATTTCACTGACTGAGGACATTAAGACTTAGAAAGATGAAATGATTTGTCTCCCACCGCCCAGCGAAGACACGGCAGCGTCGGATGCAAGCCTGCGTCTGTCCAAGTGCAGGGTCCTGCTCCCTGCCTCCCACGGTCTCCACTCTGCACTGGGTTACGGACCTTATTTCTGCTCGGAAGATACCATAACCCACCCGACCTCCACCTCCTCTTCCAAGAGGAAAGCCACCAGGATAACTGAAGTCTGTCAATCCGTCCATTCTAGCCACACAAGAAGTTAGCATCAGGAGTGAAACTGGCCACCAAGGGACAGTAAAAGTTAAGGAGGCAGCAGCGAGGGTGGTATGGGACAGCTAAGTGTCCCAGACCTTGAGTGCAAAAACATCGGCCACCCAAACTCCCACAGTGCATCAGGAATTACAAAATTCCTTAAATAGACACGTTTTGGGGCTCTACCTCGTTAAGAGGCATTTTGCAGACACGGAGGCTTGAGAGAGAAAAAAACGCAAAGGCTTTGAGAGACCAGGGTTCTGACCATGATCAGAATACTTACCAGACACGGAACTCTCCTCGCTGGGCTGTGGTAACAAATAAATAAAATCGCCACTTGGCAGAGCGTGACGTGGCACCTGGCGGACAGAGAGCACCCACTGGGCATGTGTGAGCTCACAATCTAATAGGCAGCATAAGACTCATCCACAAAAGGCAATAACAACGGAAGGAGCATAAAGGAGGGATGAAGCCCACGGGGGTTCGGCCGAAGGGGACGGGGTGGTTCTGCGGACCCCTGCTTGGGAAGTGAAGTCAGCAGGAGAGGTCCAGGGAGGGCACTGCTGCGGGTGGGTGGCCTTGGGAAATGCCACTCGTGGAAACAGAGGTGGGCAAGGCAGGAAAAGGAAGCCACCTGGTTCTGTTAGAATACATGGTCCACCCAGGGAAACTCGGAGGAGCAAGACTGCCCCGGAACTCAGGCTAGTGGCAGACAGGCCTCGGCAGCAAGCGAGGGGAAGGGCTCTTCCTCTGGAAATGGTGAGAAACCATTTTAAATCCTGGGCAGGGCAGACAAGATGGCCGGAGGACGAGGGGCAGAGGACGGGCAGAGGGAGCCACAGGCCTGGCCATAGCTGGAACCTCGGCACTGGCAGGGGGCGTGAGCGCCAACTGGGAGGAAACACCACACCATGGCAGGGCCATCAGGACAGACAGACAGACCCTGGACCCCACCCCCAGCCCCGTGGGGAGACTGCAGGAAGCAGACCTTTTGGGGGAACACCAACCACAGATCCGACACGTCTGAGATGAGCTGCCACGTCTCTGCCTCCACTCTCCCCTCAAAATTCAGCTTTTCACCAACTGCTGTAAGACTCAGCCCAGGGCAGGAGACCCAGGCCTTGGGTTGGCAGTGCCCATGCTCTGGCAAAGCCGGGCCCCACGGGGTGAAACCCTCAGCCAGGACTGGGTCCGAGGGTGGGACTGGGCAGTCCTGCCCGTGGGGCCACCCTCACTGCCGCAGTCACTCGGTGCCGCCTGGCCCCCCCTCCGGCGGAGCCCCCGCCCCCCGCCCACTCTGCGGAACCGGCACAGCAGGACCAGAAAAACCAACGCTACCTTGTCAGAGACCAGCAGAAACACCTCCAAAATGGCAGCCTTGTGACCAAAGGGGTCCAAAAACATTATCAACCCACCTAGGGAAAGGAGAGCTAGTGACAAGGGCCGTCCACTGGGCCCCCAAACCCTTCCTCACTCTCCCAACGGCCACATCTTTCCCTTCAGAAACTTCCCCTCAAAAGCCAGAAAGCACAAGAGGGAAATAAGGGCATCGCCCATCCCCCCCGAGAGGTCCTGGGGGCCATAGGTGACACCGGGCATTCGGAAGGACGTTCTACGTTCACACCCCAACATGGGACACAGCAGTCCCTCCTCCTGCCTTCCAACCTAGCTCCTGCCCCAACCAGAGGACAGCCAGCCCTCCGGAGACTGAGGCCGTTCGTGGCTCCGCTGTAAGACCCTCCCCGGCTCCGAGGGCCCGCGAGCCAGGAGGCAGGGTGGCAGGAGGGCCGAGTGGGCGCAGCCGTGCCCTCCGTTATGTAATAAGGGCGGTGCTGTCCTAGGCCGGAGACCCAGGGCGCATTGCGCTCCCAGATGCGCAGTCATGGGCGGGGGCCACTGCGCATGGCGGCGGGGGCTCGGAAGCCCCTCCCCACCAAGGTGAGACCTGCACCCAGGACGAGATGGGGAGCCGGAACCCTGATTTCTCCACGTCCCCTGCCCCCCAACCAGAGAAACAGCCTGCTGTCCTAGTTTTGCTCTCACTCTCGTCACTCCCCGAATGACAAGCCTTTCTAACCTCCAAACCTCTCAAGGCCCAGTGGCTCGCCCTGAAACCCCACCAAATACGCAGTTTCTGAGCAATGTCCGAGGGTCGGTCCCGTCCTCACCTTTCCAGGCACCAGGGAGCAGCAGCTTCCAGAAGGCAGGTCCTTCCCATCCTGGGCTCAGCTCTGGACAGCCCCAGATGTCAATGCAAATCTCTGGTCCCCCGGGAGCAGCCCAGAGGCAGCAGGAAGCCCGGGGTGGTGGCGACGGCAGCAGCTCTGCCCTACCTTGCCCATGCGTTTCCAGGGCAGCCAAGAATTATTTTGCCGCAACACTGAGGTGTGGCTGATTCCAAAATTCCCTTTTCTGACACCAAACTAAAGGACAAATATTTTCTTCCAGTGTGGCCAACCCTCTACGCACCTATCTCCCCAACCCTTCCCCCTCCAAAAAGTTTGGGGTGCCCTAAGCTCCTCTTCCTTTGAGTGCACGAAATAAAAAAGGCACAGGAAGAGGTTTCCCACTGGTCAGTCAAAAGCAGGCACACAGGAGCATACGCACACCCCTAAACAGATTTTAGAAAGCTGCTGGGCTTCTCCCCCCTCCCCTTTAAGCAAGTGAAATGCAAATTCAGATTTGATACCTTGCCCTCAGCCAATCAAAAAAAGGTTTTCACCTGCCATGGGCCAACCCACCAATCAGAGGAAGTGTCTGGAGTGAGAGCCCTCCCCTGGCCAATGGAAGGCCAGCTCAGTCACTTAGTTAATGATGCAGCAGTACAAGGAAGGCCATCACATGTGAACTGGAAGGGTGCCAACATGGAGACACAGAGAGCGCAAGGTAAACAACTTTCCAACGCCAAAAGGATGACATTTAATCTCTAAATGCTAGCTTCCCTTCTCAGCTCATCCTTAAGCCCTCTCAGCCGGCCCTACAGACCCCGGGAGCCTCACTACCTGTCCCCCTAGAGCTCTTAACAAGATGCAACAGTGACTGCGTCACCATTCCCCACTTTCCCCAACTACGCAGTGACAAACCTACCAGCTTTACCCCACTTCTCCCAGCCCACACCCCAGCCTGCCCACCTGCTCCTCACCAGCCCCAGCCAGGTTCCCAGGGCTGAACACTTGAGAAGGCAGCCCCTGGGAAACTCTGCCCTGGCCTGCCTCTCCACCTCTCCTCACTCCCCCAGCCTTCCACCTGAGACCTGCACGGACAAACAGATGCTGACACTTCACCCGGAAAACCAGTCTGTATGTCTGTCCAATAGAAGGAAAAGAGGGTAAAGACGGGGAGGTCAGGTGGGACACTGGGGACAGCTTGCTCCTCTCTCCTCTCCCCTGGCCAGGAGTGAGCAGCTGCCACTCAGGGAAAAGAAGCTGAAGTGGAAAAAAAGCCCTCCCTCGAAGAAAAAAAATAGCAAAAAGTGAGAAAGAGGGTGAGAAAGACAGAGCGCCCACATACGCAGAGACATCGCCCCCGATCCCAGCAAATACGTACGTGGGGAAAGAAAGGGGTTACGCCATCAAGTCCTGAAGCCCATCGGACCACCCACCGTCGCCTGCGCAGACCCAAATCTCCATCCAGCTGTAAGGTGCCGCAGTCCCGAAGGTTCCAGAAATTGGTCCCGTAAAGTCTTCTACCATCACCCCACAACCTCTTGCTCCCACCCCTGCCCCCACCACCACCCCACGTCCTCCCCACGGGAACCACCCGTGACACCTTGCGTGTCATCTCCTTAGCCTAGGCTACCCAGACGCCTCCAGCCCCCGACAGATTTCTGAACGCTTGGCAAGTGAGCTGGCAGAACCTGGTGCCCGGTGTTGCTATGACTTGTTTCTTGATTTCTCTCTCTCTGCAGCACGGCTGTTGCTAGCAGACCTATCGACGGAGCGCTCTCTCTCTCTCCCTCTCCCTCTCTCTCTCTCTCTGAGCTCTGTGACGCAGATCTAAATTCTCCAGTCTGCTCCTTGTGTTGCAAGAGCAGAACTGCAGCTTTCCCCTGGAGAGCCCGAGGGCAGTGCCAAGGCTGGTCAAACAAGGCAAAAAAAAGTTGGGCCTCCACTCCGCTCCCTGGCCACACTTCTCAGTCCCATTTTACCCCACACCTCACTGCTCTGGGGCATAGAGGGCCTGGTCCCTGCCGGCTCACACCTTCCCTGAGGGATTCCCAGCCACAGGACTAGCTTAACTCTTTGAGTGACAGCGCCCACAAGGCAGACAGGGCTGTCCCACACTAAATGTTGCGTCATCTTTTCTTGAGCCCTGTGAGCTTCTCCCAGCCGTAAGAAAAAAATGGTCCTCACCCAGAGACCACCGTCCTGTTAACTCTTTCTGCCACAGACAAGTCCAGATTTACAGCCGTAGCTGTAAAATTTTTGTTGTTTTCTGGTTTTTTGGCCACCAACCAGGACCTTTTTCTCCCTGGAATTTCCTAAAGACAAAAAGTGTAATTAAAACATTGCCTGCTTATCCCATGAGTGAGATCCTTCTATTGGGGCAGGAATTAAAGAAACCAAATTGAACTGCAACCTGAAGAATCCAGAGTAAAACTGTCTGGATTTCCATTCTTCCAGAGCTCAGAGTTTTAGGGACGAGGTGGGTACGTCCAGTCGCTTCTCAAAAGGCACTTATGCCACGCTCAGTCCCGGAGATCCAGGTTGCTGAGTCATTTGTTCCCAAGAAGATCCTCTGACAACATGAAAAGCAACTAAACAGCGCGGCAGCCACGCGTGGACCTGGAGTGGCCAACGACTGGGTTCTTCCCTCGGGTGGGCAGCCCACAGCCTCTGCGGTGGTAATCACGGGCATTCGCACACCTGGAAAGTCTCTCACAAGGGGGGGAAGGGTGCCCCCCATGCTCTGGAGAGGGCCTGAGACTGTTTTTGGATACTGACAGCTCTCCACTACAGCAAAGCACATAGCTGCGAATGTTTTCCTGCCCCAGGCCCAGGAATGTGTCCAGACAGCTCCGACGCTATCACTGAACCCCGTATACCCAGACCAACGCAGGGAGCCTTGGGTCCCACACTGCTATATCCAAAGAGTGAAGATCCAAAACGGTTTCTGACAACCAGTTGTACCGTATGAGCCTAGACCTGACTGGAAGTCAGAGAGAGGCTCCGGCCCTGGAGGAGTTGACTCAGAAAGTAGATCACCCCGAGAACCCTGCAACTCCCAGGAAGACGGCTTGAGAAAGAGCGGCCGGGCAGCCACCTTACTCCGTCCAGCCTTCTTCAAGCAACTACTCTGGGCCACGATTTCACCCCACAGAAAGACCACTTGGAAGGCAACCATGGCGCTCCACGGTTTTCAAAGAAGCCCAGAGCATCTGTGCCAGGCTCCCAGCAGGGGGAAAAGTGCCTCACATTCACACCTTCTGGGCTCCAGGGCTGAGCATGCCAACAAAGAAGTTACCTACGGGTCTGATGACCAAAGGAATGCGGCCTTGATAGCACTAGAGCAAGTCCCCCGGAATGGTCCTCTGCCTACTTAAATACCATTTGCCGTAGTTTTCTTTTCCATGGAAGAAAAACATGCCTAAGTTCATGTCAGGACATTCCTGATTTATCCAAGAGCCCAGGATCAAATAAACAAAGGGCTTTGAGCTCTGCCAGGGAGCCTCCTGCTTCAGGACAGAGAACGAGAGGGAAACGGGGCCCGGCGCGGAGCTGGCCCATCACCCGGGGAACCTGGTGCGTGACGTGGCTGCTCACTGCCATGGCGATGGAGATGTCACGGGTGGGTGGAAGTGAGAAAGAAGAGGCAAACGAGTCACGAGAGACGGAGCAAGGGCAAGTTCGGGCCGAGGAGGGCCGTTCGCGGCCACGGACGTGCCAGGTAGAGAGTGTGGTCAGTCACTGAGCTGGAGGAGATGCAAAGGAAGGTCCCCACCGCGGGCGCCGCCGGATCCCACTCTGACTTGCAAAGCATTAGGACAGCACTCTGTTTGGGAAGGTTTTACTGTTTGATTTCACTTTTCATCTGAGTCTTTTCCTCCTCCTGCAACCCCGTCACTGTTCTTACAATTTTACTAGGATTGAAACAGTCGTCGTGGGTGCCGCTGCCCAATTCGAGCTCTTTCTTCTATCAACCGGATTCTGCGTGGCACCAAGAACAGAAAAACCCAAATGGGATGACCAGGAAGCAGAAACAAATTTGGTTCCAAAAACAGGGGAGGATGTTTACTTAGCAAGCATGCTCAAGCCTACCAGGAAGTGATTTTACAGGGTGCTGTGTGTGGTGTTTGACTTCGGGGGTAAAGATAACTTCTGAGTGAGGAGAAGGTGCTGGCTCCTTCCGTCCACGCTCTGGGGCCTGTGGAGGCTGGGCCAGGGCAGACCTGACAAGGCAGGGCTTCCCCTCCCACCCAGCAGGCGCTGGCTCTCCTGGGCTTCTCTGCAGCCGACAGGCCTCGGAAACTAGAATCACTCTCCAAACACCGCGAGCTCTCCACGGCCTCTGACGGATCTGGGTCAAGACTTAGCAATGCCAAAGATGAAGAATTTTTTCTTTAAAGGGAATGAGCTGAACTTTTACCCAGCCCTTGTCCAGGGTTTGGAATGCAAGCATCCTGTGATTGCCACACACCCCAGCTCACAGGCATCAGCCAGGAAAGCAGGCGCAGTGCGGCCTCTGTGTCCCCTCGTTTGGTCATTAGGACCGACTCTACAGCGACGGGATCTTTAATCGGGAAAGACACTTCCTCTTGAGACAGGGGCTGTGCAGGGGACTGATCCCAAACTCCACACAAGTATCTAGGGCTAAGTGGGTGTTCTAGAGGGATTGGGCAGCGACCTGGTCTCAGGGAACTGACAGGCCAGGTCCACAGTGACATGGTGTTTCTGTTCACTGCCTGGGAGGGGCAGACGACAGGCACTCGGGGAATCATTTTCCAAGTTCCTGCTAGGTGCTACGCCCCATGCAGCATGCAGTATGAGACAGGCCATCATCTTAAGACATGCCCGTTCTAGCGGAGGACCCTATAAGCATCCCCAGATTTGCACTGTTGATATTTCAAAAATCTGTTCTAAAGCTGGAATTCATTTTCCCATTGAAATACACTAAAAATATTATCTGGGTTCCCAGGGTAGCCCACAAAAGTCTATTTCAGCCACGTCAGAAAGCTGCAAGCTCAAATGCCGATGGGCTGGCAGGCACGTGATAAAGGCAACGCAGCTGGTGGCAGGAGTGGGGGGTGCCAAGTGGAAGGGGCGTCCCCGCCCTGCCCCAGCCCTGCCTGCTGTGGCCAGTGGGGAATGGAGACCCCCAGAGCCCAGATCATTCCATTTTTCAGGAGAAGGAGGCAATCCAGATTTATTGTATTAAATTCTTGATTTCTGAATACTGTCCAAAAATTTTAAAAGCCAAAACATACCTGCCCACCTTCCAGTTTGTTTTCTCTGTGGTAATGGGTCTAAAACACGATACCTTTGCAACAAAAAAATAAGAGTAGGCACTGCCAGGGTGAGAGTTTAAATAAAATACAGAAGCAAAGAAGAATAGAAGAGAATTGAAAATTCTGCCTCAGAGAGGCTGCTTCTGACATGACAATGAGGGGACCCTCGGACCTTTGACTCAGTGCTTGTCACTCTGTGTTGAGGGTTGTGGGTGGAGGGGTGCCCCGGAATCATTTTTCAATCTACATGATACCCTTAAAGGGATAGTATGTGTGCCAAGCCTGACCTAGCAGGAGGACAAGAGAGTCTCCCAGCTGAGAGGTGCGGCTCTGGACATCCCGGGCATCCTCCAGGGGTCTGTTCAGGGCTTTGTTGATAAAAACGGGGGATTATCACAATGCAGCTGCCCATCCACGGCACAGGGCCCTCCACGAACAACACTGTGACTCAGCTGTGGTGTGGCCTCGCCGCTACTTGACCCAGTCATTCCTCTCCTCCTTTGGGAGGTCGCACAACCGGAACATAACTAAAGAACTGTCTCCCTAGGTCATAGCTACCAGCCCTCAGGTCTTCGCCCTGCCTCTAGGGCCCACAGAACCACCCACTCCCCCAAAGGCTTTCAAATATTTCAGGATAACTTTTACAACCGCAAGTTTTTAGGCTAAACAAGGAGGTACAAAAAGGGAAATGAAAAAGGAGGTGGGGGGCGGGGGAAAGCCGGGGAGAAAAATTCTTAAAATAGCTGATCAAAAATTAACAAGCCCCAGGAAAAGAGGAAGAGACATATATATATATTATGTATTCATGAGAAAGAGGCACCTGGGGCTGAATACGCAGCTGAGTGAGGTAGGACCTGTGAAAGGAGGGGCCTGGGGTCCGCACACAGGAAGAGAACAAGGACCGGGGACTAGACAGTTCCCAAGGCCAGCCACCAGGCTGTGCCAATGATCCAGGGTCAACTGCTTAAAACCCGGAATTGGGAGAAGAACACGGCATATAACCCACAATTTATAAGTATGGGGCATCCTTTCGACTATTTTAGGGGACGGGGTTCTTTTTCTTATTTTATGGATCTTTATATATTCTGGGTACAAATCCAGTTATGGGGACAGCTGCATCTTCTTCTCCACTCCATTTCTTTTCTCTCTTTTAGTGATGTTCCATGATGGATCAGAAGTTCCATATTTTAAGAACATTTTTTTCCTTTATTGATTTTTAGAGAGAGAAGAAGGGAGAGGGAGAGAGAAATAGAAACATCTATGAGAGAGAACATCGCTTGGCCACCTTCTGCACGCCCCCAGCTGGGGATGGGGCTCACAACCTGGGCATATGCCCTGATCGGGAATCGAACCAGTGACCTCTTGGTGCAGGGGATGATGCTCAACCACTGAGCTACATTTTGATGTCAACCAACATATCCATCTTTCCCTTTATAGCTATTGCTGTTGGTGTCTTCTTTAAAAAATGTATGGCCCCTCAAGGTTATGAGGATATTCTGTGTTATCTTGTAGATGAAGTTTTCTTTTATCTTAACCTACACATTTAAGATTGATGATTTCTCTGGAATTTATTTGTGTGTGTGACGTGAGGTGGTGGTGAAGAATCATTTCTTTTCGTGTAGATATCCACTATCCCAGCAGCACTGTTTATTAAAATGACTGTCCGTTCCCTACTGCTCAGCCGTGGCCCCTCTGTCATAAATCAGGTGTCCAGATTTGTATGGGCCTGTTTCTGGGCTCCCTATTCTGTTCCTTTGGTCAGAAACAAGATAGACAAATAGGTCTATCATGGAGCACTAATCTTAAATCAGGTGATTTATCATGAGGATTTATCTACAAGTAAAGTTTCAGAAAATATAAATCGAAGAGCCAGTTTTGCAAAATGAGTTCAATGTAGACAGAAATAGTCTGAGAGGAGGGCTCCAGCGAAGGCCTCTCAGAAAGAACAGAATGAGCAGGAAGAAACAAAGAAAAAGCAACTCTAGCTCAGGAATGGGTAGCAAGAAGAAAGGGGCAGAGGTAAAAATGAGTCTTATTTTTTTGTAGATAACACAGTGATCAAGAGGCTAGGCTCATACTTCATCCAAATCCTGAATTTGCACTGTCTAGCTGTGTGACCTTGGACAAGTTAATAGCCTTTCTGAGCCTCAGTTTCCTAATCTGCAAAATGGGGAAAATCTTCCTCATTGAGCTGTGCAGATTAATTGATTATGCCACCTCGCACACAGCCTAGCACTGGAAGTTTCAAAAATGCTGGTGCTATCTATCCTCATCAGAGTGAGTGACACCATGGTGACCAGGTAGTCCACTGAAGCAATGTTGCTGCTCAACAAACATTAAGTGAGTACATGCTACTGCACAAAGGTAACATACACGGTGGTTTCTCAGACTCTAAAATGAGACAGGTTGGAATCTAAATTCTGGCACAGCCTCTTTCCTAGTTATACAGACTCGGATAACTGACTTGATCTCAGTTTCCAGTTTCAGCTTCCTCCATACTTCCTAGGAGTTTTCTTGGTGAACCTGTTATGAGACAGAAGAATTTAGCACAATGCCCCATACAAAGTAAATGCTTAACTCTCACTCTGATGATGACAATGATGGACAATGATGATTTTGTGCTTGGTACCATACCAGGCACAGGGAGAAAAGGCCTACCATCCCCTTGGAAAACTTATAGCACTGGTCTTGGTGGTCTTCCAACTGAGTACTAACCAGGGCCAACATGCCTAGCTTCATATTGGCAAGACTAAGCCGATAAGACCAAGTGTGTTCAGGGCGTAAGCCCCAGACTACAGAGGAGCTTGGACAAACAAGGTTAGAGACCCCAAGTGAAAGCCAAATCACCGGGTCAGTTAAACATTTGGTAAGAAAGAAGAAACACAAACACAGAATCTGAACACGTATATAACCAGAACAAGTCTGAAAATGTACTGGGTCAAGGGGGTCAGACACGTTACTCACAGACTAAAAGTCTGATGGTATTCACGGGGAGAAGGTTCCTAAAGACAGTGCCATCCACAGCTTCAGTCCACGCTGATGACCATGACACGGTCGGCCTTCGAGACTGCAGTTCATCAGTCTCCTGGAACAACTACCCCAGAGCCACTGAGCTTTGGCCATCCAGTCCCCAACCCAAGGGACCCCAGCATTTATACCCAGGTTGTTGAACTGAAGTGAAACAAGGCCCAGAGGTGACAACAAACACTCCAAGGACACAATACAGCACCACATGCCAAGTGAAAATCCGAGAGACCAGGGCTGGGGACAGCCTGTGCTGGAGGGTCGGTCCTGGCAGAGGTGAGATGCAGGTGCAGACACAAAATGCCACCTCTGACAGGGAGCTGGAGCCAGGCAGCAGACAGTAAGTGGCCTGGCAGACGCTGGCCCTGAGTACACGGGGTTCCCATGACTGCGGGGGAAGGAGGGGATCGAAGGCCAAGTGAAGTCTTGAATTCTCAGCACAAGTGAAAGTGAACCCCAGCACCCATAAAGATGCCACATGGATAACATGTCCAAGGGCGGTACAGTGAGGGGCACACTTTTGGGGCAGTCAGGTCAGGCCTGGAATGGGATGTTTGTAAGCAGATGCTTCCTCCTGGGCAGACTGAGTCAGTCGGTCACAGAGGCCAAAATTCCAGGCTCCAAAGTGTCCTGCCCAAGCTAGCTCCCCTCAGCTACTGGGAGAGTGAAAGAGGCCAAATGATCTATCTTGTCCCAGGTCACTGGTCATTAAATCTAAGTGCCCAGAGAAGTTTGCCTCGAGCAAAGCCCAGGCTGCCCTGGGACTGCACCTGCAATGACTGTGGGCTGGGACTGAGTCAACACGGTCACTCCACTGGCCAGAGCCCTGGAACAGCAGCTTCTAGCGCTGCCCACGGTGCAGGGGGACAAAGTCTTCTTGGAACCCAGGGAGTAAGCCAGTGTGCCTCTTGGCTGGCTGCTCCTGAAATCCTGGCCTTGTCAACGGGTGGAAATAATTTCCAGAGAGATGGAGTGTGGCTGGGCCATGTGAGTCGGACTGAGAGCTCTCCGCCATCCCTGCACAGTGAAAGCTGTGGTCTGTGCCAACGGCCAGCCGTGGCCGGGAGGGGGCAAGGAGGGGTCCGGCCATTCACCCTGCAGGCACAGGCTGGAACCCTCACATGTACTGCTGCTCCGGGGGTTCTTGTTCTCGATCAAGGAGTGAAGCTTTGGGTAGGGGGAGATGTCTCTAGGGTACCGAGAACCTGGGCAATGGATGACTCATGGGCTACACTGACCTCTGCATGACCACATGAGCTTATACCACGTGACTCAAAAATGGAGTTTCTTTCCTGCTCCAGAACAGACTATTGCTTTGCTTAGCTGAGTCAGATCTAGACAGCAAGAGTCTCTGCAAGCAGGACAGGGGGTTCCCCAAACAATTCTGACGAGCTTTAATTTCCATACTGCCCTGTCCCCTGTACAGGGGCAGGCCGTGCTCACACCCACAGCCAAAGAGGGAAGACGCGGACACCAGCGCCATCGGGCACACTAGGGCCAGGTCTGGGCTTCCAGCAAAGGGCCAGTCCTTCAGGAGCAGGGACAAGGCCTCCGGGATGAGACTTTATCTGGAGGGTGGGAGAAGGGCTGGCAGCTGTCTGAAAGACCATATTTAATGTCATATCTTGGGGCAATATTTGCGGTGCATTTTATATTATTTTCATCAGATGAAACCTTAACGAAAGTCAGGGTCCACAACATCTTTGATGATGCGAATACATCCAAGCTGGAGAGCGGGGAGGGGTTGCTGACTATTCGATTTACAGAGGGCAGGTGTCAGGAAAACTCTGTAAGGTTCAGCTCTCTGAAGCCCTTTGGGGCCAGCGGGCAGCCGTTGTTCTCAAGTTAGGGTCTGACATAGGCCTCTGGGGTCAATGTTCTTTCCCCAAAACCGGAGCGGCAGTAACAGCTCTGCCTTAAAAAATGGAAGATTACACTGGGACGTTGTTTAGGTCCGTGCTCAATGCCATGTTAATAGTTCGGGGTGAGAGGAGCACCCCACCACTCTCCAATACCCTCCCTCTGAAAACCGCCAGGTCTTCAGGGCTCAAGGTGAGCACGGAAACAGCCGGCGAATCCTCTGAGAATGGGCATTTTTTTTACTCCACAACACTGCGTCTGGGGACTACCATGTGTCAGTGCTCTTCCTGGAACCCCGTCCTTGGCCAGCAGCAGGGGCTGTCCCCGTCACCAGCGGCTGCTGACCTGGGAATCCACTCGGAGGACAGGTGGCTCCTTAATCCCAGCCCGGCCCCCCAAACAGAGCAGCTCCAGTCCAGCCACCTGTCCAGGTCGTGGCACCTGCACCTCTCGGTGCGCCCTGACAGGCAGAGCCGGGGTGGGGTACCTGCAGCCTGAGTGTGCAGGTGGCGAGAAGCTTCTGCGAGGGCTGGCATGGAAAGAGCCCCGAGCCACCGGAGGACTGGAGGACACAGAGCAGGAGTTGAGATGCTC
Source organism: Molossus molossus (assembly GCF_014108415.1). Lineage (NCBI taxonomy): Eukaryota > Metazoa > Chordata > Mammalia > Chiroptera > Molossidae > Molossus > Molossus molossus. The sequence goes on from NW_023425356.1 coordinate 33,683,981, forward strand.
AGATCAGCCGGGGAGTCCCCGCCACTTCCCCAGAGAGGCCTTTTCGTCACAGTCAACAGAACACCCGTGCCGGCAGAGCCTCCCACTGACCTCGAGGCCCGGCAAAAGCACCCACAGTGAAGTGACCCGAAAGCAGTAAACACCGTTCCTGCCCCAAACCCAGCAGAGCCGCCCAACCACATCCAGATGGAACAGGATGACCTGCCAGAGGGAGCCTCTGGACTTCCTGCAGAGGTCACCTGGCCCATCTCTCCCAGTACAAGATCGGCCTTGGCTGCAAGGCCAAGATGCGGGACCTGGGGCGGCTTACCTCGTCTCTCAGCCTAAATCTTCTCGTCTATGCAGTAGGGAAAATAAGCTATTTGCACCCCTGGTGTTGTTGTAAGGATGAAGTGAGTCCATGCAAGTGAAGAAAGTACTTGGTAACACTGCCCGGCACAGAAGTGTTCAGTAAGTGGAAGCCAATCCTCGTGTTTTCATTCCTAGCTTCCCTGCGTGGCGGCCACTCAGCTTGCCTGTAAGCACTACGGCCCGACCGAAGGGGCCCACTACCTCACGGGGTCACCCATCCTCCCTCCCTCACATCCCCCAGGCTCGGTGGTGGGAAAACCACCCAGGTCCGTCCATCAACACCAGCCTCCCGTCGCTGGTGCCCTCTGGCCCCAAGGCTACCCTCTGGAGTGCCACAGAAGAAGACTGACACCCACCTCCAGGGACAGTTCTTTAAATACACAAAACTGCCCATCAAATCCCTCCGCCCAAATTCTCCCTGCTCTTGGGTAAATATTCCCAGGTTTTTAACCATTCTCCACAAACCAGCAGCTCTCCTCTGAGCTTGTTCTGGCGTTTATATTGTCCCTCTTAACTGGGACCGAGAACTGGACCAACCCTCCACCGGTGGCCTGAGCCAGCCAGGGCACAGAGACCTTGACCTCCAGCAGCACCTTCCTCCCTCGGGGATGCCCCTCTCGCTTCGTCCACCTGTGTGGCTGCCCCCCCCCCTCCATCCCCGCCCCCACTCCCCACCCACACACTCTCTTTAAAACTTGCTACGGTGTCTTCATGAGGACTTTCTCAGTCATGATCTCAGGAAGACATCCATAACCCTTTGCTGAGAAAAATATTAAGCCAGGTGCTTTCCCACGTTACCTCCACAAATCAGCTCATTTCCCTGAGTTGGGACCCAGACCTTGTTCTCTGACCCCAGAGTCACCTGCTCCTTTCCTGAGTGTTCACTGGGAGGGGAGGGGGGTCCTTTCCACCTGGCCGAGCTCCTGCAAGGAGAATGTGCTTTGCCACTGCTGACTCTGGATGAGTATCTGAGACCCATGGTCTTTACTAGATGAGGCAATAGTCTACCTTTATTCTCCATTCCTCCCAAGTTGGGTCGATGACAACCCTGCAGGCCGCACGTTTGTCACAGTGATCGTCCTCCCTTCTCCAAATGCCAACACACGTGTAACTCCATGTTATGCCTTCAGGACTGATCATACACTGTCATGTCTCATCACATGTGTTCACCTGGTATCTCCAAGTCAAGTCTGAACTTTGCAAAGACAAGACCCAGGCAAGCTTTAGAATTCTCTTTCATCCTTCCCAAGCCAAGCTCCCAGCAGCACTCAATCAATACTTATTGATTGGCTGATCAGGCTAGATTAGGCCTCCCTGTCAACACGACCACCCCAAGTGCCCAAGAGAGACACAGCGGAAACAGGCTCACCTGGTCTGAGTCCCTTCCTTGCAGGCACCGGTTGTCGGAGGTTCCTGTTCCTCTCTCCTTCCTTTGATCTAGACCAGTCAAGCATGAATTTACTCCTCTTACTCCAGTGTTTGGAAAGGGTCCCCAAGCAAATGTCAAAGGGACACCTGCTCTGCGCTTTCACAGACACCAGGATCCCCTCACCCTCTGGCCGGAAGATGCAAAGGGCTGCTTGCTCTGGTGTGAAAACGGCGCACTGTCAACTCTGAACCTTGGGGAGTGGTTGTGCGGATTCCTCTCGCACAAGGAATGTGGCCCGTGTGCAGCAGAGAATGGAGGAGACAGAAGTCAACTGTCCTCATCTCATAGATGGGAAGGCACTGTCAAACCCACTCTCGTCCAGAGAATTAAAGACCAGGCACGCTAGCAGCTCCTCGTGGCTCCTGAGTAGATCTGGGCTCAGCCAAGAGTGGAATGCCTTCCTCACCTGATACAGCAGACCAAGGGGCGAAGGGGGCAAAGGGGTGCCATCCACAGCCCTCAGGAGGCAGGTGGGAGGGCGGAGACTTTCCCGCCTTCAGGTGCCTCCTGGCCTGGGCTGGAATTCTTGCTGTTGTTATGAACATGCACCAACCAAGAAAAGACCTTACGCCTCGGTCCAGGCACCTGACACGATGGGCTCCCGACAGCAGCTCAGGGGCCTCACAGAGAAAGCCTCAAGTCGCCGGGAGGCTGTTCTAGGTCCAGGCTCTCATTGATGAAGACGCTCTTACCAAGTACCTGATTCTCCTACATACTTCCCACACCTAAGACAACGCCAGGCACACAGGGTTTGTTGATACGGCTACTGAATCCAGGACAGGAGGAGAAAAGGAATCAAAATTAAATATAATATATGGTTCATAACCAAAGGAGTTCCTAAAATAGCTTCCAGAGCTAACATGATTTGGGAACAGTTATAAAACAGCCTAACTGCAAGGAAGCGGCGTGTGGACCTGGACCACGCCTCACAGCCCCTCTGCTCCCACCACGGCGCCCCCATTGCCAGCAATCGGCTGCCGGCTGCGTGGAGAGACGGACACAGGAATGGAGACACCGCGCAACTTCTTTGGGGCCTCCTTCTAAGCATCCAAAATATCAACGTTCACTTCTCGTTTTGGGAATCATAAAACTCCCAGATCCCGACGGACCACCCCCCGCTGTGAGGATGTACCCAGAGTCACTGTATCACCTCTGTGCAGGAAAGACATGGATGTGTCCCGGCAAGCTGCTCCCAACGTGACCCTCCCATCCCGCTCCTGGCTCCCCTGGCTCCTTTTACTCTCTCACACACAGAACCAAGTACCAAGTTAAAAAGTGGCAGAGCTGATGGTGAGTCAACTTTGCTCCATGGCCAAAATGTGGGCGCCAAGCTGTACCATGGAGGTCATCCCTCCTCCTGCTGATTTGCAAGCTGCCCAGGCCCAAGCTGGACTCTGGCCAGTTGACCCCTAGGACCTGGCCATCTCCTTGGGGCCTGTAGGAGGACTTCAGACAGAGGCTACCTTCCTCTCCCATAGCCCTGACCCCTGCTGATCTCCAGCTTTAGAAGATGAGGAACAGTAGAAACAGCCTTCACTTGGCTTAAAGCCCTAACAGGGGTTTGTCTGGCTTCGTCCCAAGCTCCCTTGTGGCCCCAGCCCCAATCCCACCAGACACGGATGTTCCCCTCATCCCTCTTCTCCGACTGTCTTCAGATGTGGCTAAGCTCCCAAACTAGAATGCCCCACGCCTTTTCTTCGTTGTTGTTAATCTTCACCCGAGGTTATTTTTCCATTGATTTTTAGAGAGAGTAGAAGGGAGAGGGGAAGGGGGAGAGAAAGAGAGAGAGAAAGAGAAACATCAATGTGAGAGACACATCGATTGGTTGCCTCTTGCACATGCCCCGGTCAGGGCTGGGGACCGAACCTACAACCCAGGTATGTGCCCTTGACCAGGAATCGAACCAGAGACACTTTGGTGTGCAGGCTGATGCTCTAACCGCTGAGCATCACTGACCAGGGAAATACCCTTTGCCTTTTATCTGCCCAAATAGCATCTTTATCATCATGAACATGGACCTCAACATCTAGTGAGTGCTAAACACTGACCAGGCCTGGTGCTCAGCCCCCTGCATGGACCACAGCTCACACCGTCTTCATGATGGGGCTATGAAGAGGCTACGAAGCCTGGGCTATCTCCACCTGCACTCTACAGGTAAGGAGCTGAGCAGCTCGTGAAACAATACACAGCCAGTATCGAGACCCTTAACCACTGAGAGAGGCAAACTAGAAACACCATCCTCTTAGGAGACTTCCCACCAACTCCTGTCCCCATGTCACACTTGACAACCCCAGGTATAAAGATGGGACTAACCACGTTTCCTTGGGGAGAAAAGGGCAATTACACATGTGCCTTTGTTGTAAATAAGTATTTTTTTAAAATATTTTTTATTGAATTTTTTTTTTTTTTAGATAAAAAGAGGAAGGGAGAGGGAGAGAGAGGGAGAAACATCAATGTGAGAGCAGAGCATCAATTGGCTGCCTCCTGCACGCCCCCTTCTGGGGGCTGAGCCTGCAACCCGGGCATGTGCTCTGACCAGGAATTGAATGGGTGACCTTTTGGTGCATCGGATGACACCCAACCAACTAAGCCACACCGGCCAGGGTTGTAAATAAGTATTTTTAAAATAAGTTTTTATCATTGACTCATTTAAATGATGTGTCATGCCCGGCCGGTGTGGCTCACTGGTTGAGCATCGACCCATGCACCAAGAGGTCGCCGGTTCAATTCCCGGTCAGGACACATGACCAGGATGTGGGCCTGATCTCCAGCGAGGGGCGTGCAGGCGGCAGCAGATTGATCTTGTGCTCGCACGTCGATGTTTCTCCCTCTCTCTCCTTCTCCCTTCCTCTCCCTCTAAAATTAATAGAAAAAAAATTTTAAAATAAGTAAATGATGTGTCATGTACATATAACTTCTGATAACGTACAAAGTAGTTCTATGACAAGTTAGCCTATTTCCTCCTCCCTCGAATGATTCCTATTTTACAGAGGAGCAAATGGGAAAAGTGAGGGGTGCTGGCCAAGGCGCCCAGCCAGTAAGCCGCAGAGCAACAGTGACCCCGGGACCTCCGAGCGCTGACCCCAGAGCACGGGCCTGACGGCTGGTCGGGACGGGGACTCAGGAACACCCACGTGTCCTGGCTGTGGGACTCAGGCAGCATCATTAACCTCCCCTTGTCCGGCCTGTTCACCCATAAGCCAGAGCTAACAACCACTGTGACATGTGGGGACCCTGAGGACTGAAGGAGAGGACGTGTGCGGAGTGCTCAGCCCACTGGGAACACAGAAACACTCCTTACGGGCAGTTATTTCCATTGACCCCACTGCCCAGGCAGGAACCAGTGTCTGCTGGACTCCACGTGCCCGTGTGGAGCGCACAGGAAAGCAGCACCTCGTATGCGGCCACCGCGGCCCCCAAACAGCTGTGGCCCAGAGGCACAGGGCGCGGACAGCGGGGGCAAGCACAGTGCCACAGGCAGGACCGAACTGTGACGCGGCTTCCCAGGGGCCGGGACGCCTTCTCCCGCCAGGGAGGCTGCGCTGGGCTCCCACCCACTGTGGCTCTGAAGCAGCAGCAGCTGCCCCATGGCCACGTTCAGGGACCCACAGGGAGGCAGCCGAAGGCCCGAGCTGCAGGCGTGGCCACCAACAAAATGGCCGGGCGCGGCCTGTGCCAGCCTCAGCCTGCGGCACTGTGCCCTCCGGGGCGGGCACCGCCTTTCCTCCTTCGGCCTCACACCTCCCTCCCCCCGGGGCTGCCGGCCGCTGCTCCCAGGGCTGGGGACATGCCTGTCCTTGGTGAGAAGAGCAAATAAAAGCTCATGGCCTACTTCCAGCAACGTTACTGTTTCTCACTTTAAGATTAAAATAATAACACACAGACATCCAGAGGCTGGAGAGCGAGGGGGAATTAAGTGGCATCGAAGCTGTGGCCCAAGGACTCGCGCAGCACGGGCTGCGGTAACCTGGCAACCTGAGAGAGGTGTGTCAGTGAGCAGGATGCAGACAGACAGTGACAGGGCTGGAACAGGCAGGGCTAGCGGCGAAGGTGGCCCGGCTGGCCCGGCTGGCCCGGCTCCTCGGGCGCTGAGGAGGGGGAGCAGATAGCACGCTGCCTGCCCACACAGCTCCTGACTCCCAGCGTGTCCCCAACGCCACCTAACTGGTCACCCTGGGAGCTCCAGTCCAGTCTAGATTCCGGGAGAGGTATCTTCCTGGAAATCCCGTCCTTTCCCTGCTCGGAAGCCTCCGCTGGCCCCCCAGCACCTCTCCGAAGCTCCCCAACACCTGGTCCCCATCTAGCCCTCCAACCTCACGTTCCCCTGGTCTCCCATACTGCACCCCCTAATCCTGTCCGACTGCCCCTTCCGCACACGTCCCTCCCATAGGCCCCCATGTGTGGCAGTCTTCCCCTCACCCTGGCCCACTGTTCTAACACGTTTGCCTACCAAGGACCAGGCACAGAGCTGGGCGTCGAGACCACAGGAAGACGTAAGACAGGGAGCTGCCGGCGGCAGGGCCGGTCAAACAAGCCCATCGGTGTGACTCTCATGGGCAGGTAATCCAGGATTAGCAGAGGCAGAGCACTTACCATGAGCCACACTCGAATCCTTCACAGACTCATTTAATCCTTCCAGAAACCCCATGAGGTAAGTGCCTTACCCACCAGTCCCATTTCATGGATGAGGGAACTGAGGTGTGGAGAAGATCAAGTCCACTGAGAGAGGGACAAACTGACGTGGACATTGGGCACCCCGGGCAGAGAAGTGGGGTGGGCTTTGAGGCCCAGGCAGAGAGAAGCCACCCGTCATGGGTGGAGCCAAATGCAGGGACGTCCACAGCCACAGCAGCCCCGCCACTTCCCAAGAGACACCCTAGACGTGCGTACTTCCCTCATGGAGAAGAGGTGCGTGGAGGGGCGGGTACAACATCGCCCCCATTCTAGGAAGAAGAAAGCAGGAAGGGGCTGTGTGTGAGCAACAGCCAACTCACAGTGAGGCCGTGGAAAACCCAACCGACAGCACACGCACTCAGCATCCACATCTACCCCCGCCACTCGGTGGGGAATCTCAGCCCAGGTCCCCGCGGGCCGCGTCCTGCCTCTGGCACAAGCTGGGGAGGGGGATCTCTGGGGTGTGTCGAATGGCCTCTTCTTTCTGTTCCTCATGGCCAGAACTGCATGTGTCCCTGCCAGCCAGCTGCCTCGTGCCTGTGCCAGGCAAGCCTCCACCACACGCCGGGAGGGCTGGAGCGGGAAGCTGGCCCGACTCCATTCCCAGGTGGGCACAGGACAGGGCACTGGGGCGTCGGCCTCTCCACCCAGCGCTGTTCCTCCTGCTCACAGGGGCTGTGGGGGTAGAGGGGCATGCAGCCTCAGGGTCAAGCACAGCAATGTGGCAGGGATGGGACTTGCTGACCCTTCAGTCCAACCTGGTGACTTCTCCTCCTTCTCCGCTTCTCTCACAGAAGTGCCGTCCAGGGAGTCCCGGGCCCCCTGCAGGCCACCAGGGCGCCTCCACCCTGCTGCAGCCCCACCCAGGTTGTGGTTCTGCCTCTCCCCAAGCAGAAGGGACCTCCCTCCTTCTCCTCCTTCAGCAATCCTTCAGTTTCTTCCTGAAACCGGCTGGAAGGTAAACTCCATGAGGACAGGAACTTCTGTCTGCTTTTAAACTGCTGAAGCCCCGGCGCCTAGAACAGTGCCTGGAATTCAGGAGGCACCCAATAAACACTTGTAGAAGGCACGCATTATCATCTCCACCTTATAGGTAGGAAAATACGTGCATTTCCCAAAGCTACACACCTGGTATATGGCAGAACTAAGGGTCCCAGCCAGCACTGCCCAGGTACAAACCACGCCTGTCATGCAATCATCTGACGCTGGTATTTACTGAGTACCCGACATGGAAGGTGCTTGGGAGGACACAGAAGATGGTCCTCACACTGAAAACTGTACTGGGGCCTATTATGTACCAGGTGCTGGGGGGACACAAGACATGGCCTTTTTTATAAATACAAGCTGTATTTATTATTATAATAAATACAACCTGCATGTAAGTGCAGATGGCAATATGTGCAGATTGAACACCTGTGAATGTCGTGCACATATGCAAAGGTCTTATCCACCACAGGACAGTACGGGAGGACTCAGTGATTGAAAGAGCTAACAGGTGCGACAGAAACTGGAGGACACAAGGTTCACTGGAGGCAAAGAGGCTCCTCGAAGGAGACAAGCTGAGGGGCTTTGGAGAATCCAAGACCTGAGATGAAAATGGAAGCAGCTAAGGCAGCCCAGGGGGCAGGAATGACGGCAGAAAAGCATGAAAGCGGAAGGGTCCCGGCTCGGGGAACAATTCACAGAGACGTCTCCCTGACCTGAGGTTTTCCTTCCTTGTTTATTGTTTGAAAATTTACACCTCAACGTTTAACTGTTTCATATTCTGCACCTATCAGCAGTTTTATCTGAAAACAAAAGGTTTCGCTGCAGTACAAATGTCTACATATGTTTCTGAAAACCGCTGCTCTAAGTCAATCTCATTTTCCTGCAGATGGGAAGTGGGAATTGCTCCTGGCCCCAGAGCTGGCTCGTGGCGGAACTGGGGCCACAGCCCAGGTCTCTGAGCTGCCCGTGAGCTGTCCGGGACACTATCAGATCTCTCGGCGTAATTCAGGGAGCAGAGGAGGTGGGCCACTGTGGAGACTCGGCGCCACGCTGGCCGGGCCTCTGTCCTGACGTGTCAGTCGGGGCTCGCAGGGACTGACGATAAGTACATGACCGGGGACACGTGGGCCTCCGCAGCGTTGGTCTCTCCTCCTGCTGGAGAAGCTGCAGGGCCCTTTCTGCTGAAAGTCATGAGTTGTTTGTTGGTTTTCTTCCTGCTTGGCTTGTTTTGACATGAGGAAGAGGCTAATCCTCCTGGCAAGCGTGGGTCATACAGAAGGGCAGCCGTCCCCTCCCTGAAGCAGCCAGCTCCAGCAGGGAGAAACCGGATCCAGGGCGCTGACTGGTCAGCAGCTGACCTCTCTGCTGGCCCCTGGTGGCTCCTCCACGTCCCACTGGGGCCGCCTATCCTGAAAAATACAGGCTCTGGGCTCAGTTTCCACTTCCACCGGTTACTAGCTGAGCGACCTCCGGGAAGACACGATCTCTCTCTCTGACTCGGTTTCCTCATCTGCCAAACAAAACGACCCCACGGAGTTACTGTGAGGCTTAAATGAGTTAATGTGTGCAAAACGGTTAGCAGAGCACCTAGACCACAGTGCACATGGTGAGTTTGGCTATCACTGTTCTTTTTTGGTTGGGACATAAGGCTCCCTGAAACCTGGTCTCCGAGCTATCAGGCCAGACCAGACTGGATGCTAAGGTAACTGTTGGGGGGCTGGAGTAAACAGTGGTACCCGAGATAATGCAGGCACAAGCCTGTAGAGACCCAAACCCTCCTCCTGCATCTTGGCTTCCCTTGCAGCAGCTCAGAGAGCTGGAGGCAGGTCAGTGATGCTGCCACCAGGAAAGCCCGGTGCTCAGAAGCAGGTAAGGCCTCTCCTGCCTCACGCTCTCTGCCACGGTCCCTGCCCCGGGGGGCAGCCTCTGACTGGTTCCCTGTACAGAGGAGTCATGTTCCACACGCTTGGATCCTTCGTCGCCATCCTGTGGGCATGCTCCAGGCATTTTCCTTGAGATAAATAATTTCAGACATTTATTCCTTGAGATAAATCCAGTTCCAGGATTTGGGGGATTTAGCTGGATATTACCTTTAAAGAGCCGATGCTGAATATTTTCCCTGAGGTCTGGGCTCAGCCCGGTGGGTGTCCACAAGAACTGGCCAGCCTGCTTCCCCAGCGGGGGTCTGTCTGCGAGCACACGCTTCCGCCTGGCCCCAGGAAAGAGCGGCGGCAGCTGCCAGGCGAGCTGGTGGCAGCCCCGGCACCCATGTCCTCAGCCTTCTGCCCGACATCTCTCCAGGGGCTGCAGACAGTCTCCAAGACTCAGGTAAGGATAGGGACTGTTCAGGCTCAACTCTTACGCTTTAGATCTCAAACTTTTAATCTTCATGTCCCAGCCTCTAGCTCCTGGCAGGAGCTCAGCGAATGCCGGTTACACCGAAGGGAGGTTGCGATTCTCTAGAATCACAACTCAGAAACAGCCAGTCCTGTGACAGCCAGGGTGTCTGTCACATGCGGCCAGGTCCTATGACTACCTGTGTCCGTGATAAATGCTCTACTATGCTAACAGCACAAGGGTCTTTCTGGGGGAGTCTCTGGTGTCCAGGAATTATAAATACGACTACTGCCCTGGCCGGTTTGGCTCAGCGGTTAGAGCGTCGGCCTGCGGACCAGGGAGTCCCGGGTTTGGTTCCTGCTAAGGGCACGTACCTCGGTTGCAGTTTGTCCCTGGCCCCGCTTGGGGCCATGCAGGTGGCAACCAGTCAGTGTGTCTCTCTCACATCGATGTTTTTCTCTCTCTCTCTTCTTCCCTCTCTCCCTCCCGCTCTATCTGAAGATAAATGCAAAAATATCCTCGGGTGAGGATAAAAAAAATAAATATGACTACTGAGTTACGTTAGATGTTGCTTAGATGTAGATTACTCGAGTGTCCCGACAGCCATCTCTTAACCAACTTCAGGGAGGACATAATAGAAGTGCCCACCATATTACTTCCCCACCCGTCGCACCTCTGATCCGGTGTCCTCGCTGTCCCCATGCACACCTGCGTTCTTTCCACCAAGCCCATTTCTCACTGTTTCCTCTGCCTGGGTGCCCCTCTCTCGCCTCTCTATTAGCACAGAGCCCAGCCCGATTTCAAGGCCACACTCAAGTTCAAGGCTTCCATAAATCCTCAGAGTGATCTCTGCTTCCCGGTCTTTCTCTGCGGCTGCGGTAGCTGTTGCCACTCCTGGTGACTCCCCTAGTACCTAGCAATTCACAGCCAGCTGTTTCGGGCGTGTTGCCCCTGATCCCATGGTCTGGCCCATACTGCCACCACCCCTCTAGAGAAACGTCTTTCCAAGGTCAATGATGACATTACACAGAACCAAGCTCAAGTCTTGACTTCATCACCGTTTAGAGCCAGTGCTGGTGCGCCTTCCTCAGACCTCCCCTCACTGACACAGATGCTGCCCCGCTCCTCCTCCTCCTTAAATCCTGTCCTGTGTGTTAGTCCAGGGCACCACCCGAGACCACCTCTCCTGTATTTTTTGTGACTGCTCCCACCTGTGCTAAGCCTAAGCCCCTGCTCCTATGACTCGGCCCCTGTGTCCTGGGACATCATGACACCACTACCTTCATCCCTCACCTCACCTCTAGTCCTCAGTCATCTTTTTTTTTTTTTTTTTTATCCTCACCCGAGGACATTTTTCCATTTTTTGTTCAGGAAGAGTGGGAGGGAGAGAGAGGAACAGAGAGAGAGAGAAACATCGATGTGAAAGGAACACATCGAGTGGCTGCCACCCGCACGACCAACCAGGGCCGGGGACAAACTGCAACCGAGGTACGTGCCCTTAGCGGGAACCGAACCCGGGTCTCTCCAGACCGCAGGCTGACGCTCTAACTGCTGAGCCAAACCGGTCAGGGTCTCAGTCATCTTGAACACCTGCTGGAGAGCCCCCTGGGTATCCCACTGACACCTCATGTTCAACATAACTAAAATTCATTCAACAATTATTTGTTGAGTGCTGACAAAGCCAGGATCTGTTCTAGTCATTGGTCAGCAAACCATATAAAATTCTTGCTCCACGTGTCCATCGATGGGTGCATGGATCAATAAAACGGGGTACAGCCACATAATGGAGCATCATTCAACCTTTACATGGAAGGGAATTCTGACACATCCCACAACATGGTTAAGCCTAAAGGCGTGCTAAGTGAAACAGCCAGTCAGAAAAAAGGCAAATACTATATGATTCTACCTTTACGAGGTACCTAGTCAAATTCATAAAGACAGAAAGTAGAATGGTGGTCACCAGGGGCTGGGGGGAGGAGGAATGGGGAGTTACTGCTTAATAGGTACAGAGCCTAAGATGTGCAGGATAACGAGACTTCTGAAGATGGATGGTGGTGACGGTTGTACAACAACAGGGATACACTTAATACCGCTGACCTGGACACACTAAGAATGGTTAAGATAGTAAACTCTATGTTACATGTATCTAACCACAATGAAAAGTCCCTGGCCTCTTCACTTTTCTGTATATCGGATTGCTTCAATTGCAGTGAGAAAGACACCGTCCTCAAGGAGCTTACATGCCAGAGGCCAGGCTGAGACGGCCACCCCAGCAGCTCCTTCCCAAGTGTCCAGCACGCGCACTGCCATGCTCCAGGCTTGCACTGTGGACACCTGATCCCTCTCCGCCCCCCAGACCCACGTCTGCTCCATCCTTCCCCATTAAGGCTTTCACCTCAGCCCTTCCTTCTCCCCAGCACAATGTCTACCACCTCTTCACTTCTGATGGGAAATCGCGAGGGAGTGGGGGAAACCCGGAGATGCCCGGTTCAAAGGCCGACTTCACATTGGCTCTGGATAACCTCACACACAAGCGTCAGTGTCCTCGCCCGCTGGGTGAAGGCTCTGACCGGACGCTCCCGAAGGCCCCTCTGGCTCTAGCACGGCTGGGTCTCTGGTCCGCCCGACCCTGCCCGGCCTGCGGCCTGGTGTCCACCTCGTAGGTCCTCAGCAGCCTGAAAGAAAGGCCTCTTTCAGGAGGGGAACCCGGCCAGGGCACGGCTCCCTCCACGTGCTCCTTGGCTGTCTTTCCTGCCAGCCTGAACTTCTACTGTTTGCAAACTGGTGACTCTGGATTACCTGACCTTGGATTCTGCCAGCCCTGCACTGCTGCGGGGACCTCTTCTGACCTGACTGCCCGTAACTGGCACAGCCTCGTCTGTTGACGGTGGACCCTGCTCTGCCACCACCGACTGGGCTGCCTGGTGGCCGTACAACGAGGGCGCTTCTGGCTGGACTCTGGATTCTCCCTGGGCCGTCACCACGGCCCCACTGACGTGCTGGTCCTGGCCCCGGTTCCTGCTGCGTCCTCCGAGGTCACCCCTGTTGCAAGCTGGGTTTGTCATCTGCCCGTGATTGAGTCATTCACTCCACAAAGGTCCACTATGATGTCTATTCCATGACGGGCACTGTCCAGGCAAGAGATCCATCAGGATGGAACACAACCGCTTCTCATATCAACGTCCCACTGCCAAGACACGTTTCCCTACTCAACGAAGACGTCACCCGAGTCAAACTCGTCCGTTCACCAGGTATTTACTGAGCGCTTATTATGTGCCAGGCGCCATTCCAGGCATTGCGGGAAAATATCTGTTTTAGGAAGTGTAACCTTCTACACAGCACAGAGGTCACAGAGCCTGAGACGTGCAGCAAGAATCTCAGTTACACAACCGTCAGTTGTTACAAAACCTCTCTGAGCCTCGGTTTCTTCACTTGAAAGTGGGGATAATAACAGTAACTAAATGATAAGACTGAGGAATAAACAAGACAGTCCGTCTAAAATGCTTAGAACAGCACGTGGCACACAGCAAACACTTGGATAATAATACTTTTTATTTTTATGTGACCTAAATATGCCAAGAACTTCAAGAGTCCCTGTCCCACCCTACTTAACCAATATCCCAGGAGAGCCTTTGTCGATGAAGCCCAACGTCAACATCGCTCATAAAGAATAAAGATTCCCGTGCCAAGTACTACAGATAATCCCAATGCTTTCACACTGGTTACCCTTGGGGATATCATTAAAGAGATGGATACCAAAAGGTTTTGAGAGGATAAAATATCCGCAATACATATATTCAACAACATTTAAGGACCTTCCTACAAACCAATAAGATGGGCAAACCGACAGGAAAATGAGCAAAAGACCCGAACAGGCACTTCACAAAAGAGGTTACCCAAATAGCCAATATCATGACAATGCAAATTCAGACCACAGTGCACTACTGCGTCATAACCCCCAGAATGAGGATAACGAGAGGGAAAGATAATATCAAATACCGGCAAGGACATGGAGTAACCAGAACTTTCCTGCTTTGCTAGTGGGAGTATAAAGGTACAACTGTGACCCAGGAGTTCCTCTCCTCCATACACCCAACAACAACAACAACAAAAAGCTATATACATACACACACACATATAGTATCCACTTATACATATGTGTGCATGTACAAATATTCATTCACTAAAAGACATATTCAAACATATTCATAGTAGCACTATTTGTAATAGCCAAAATGTGTGTACAGCTCAAACATCCATCAACCATATAGTGGATACTAAATGGTGGTCTATTAATAAAATGGAATACTACGTAGCCACAAGAATGGGAAGCTATAATGACACCCATCATGGATGAATGACACAAAAGAGTGAAAGAAGTCAGATACAAAGAGAGAACACTGTGTGATCCATATTACATAAAACTGAGAAGCAGGCAAAACTAATCTGTAATTTTAGCAGTCGAAGTAGTGGTTACCCTTGGAAGGGCGGTTAGTATCTAGAAAGAAGCACAGGGCGATTTTAGGCAGGAGGGGGTCTGGTCATGTTCTGTTTCTTTGCTTGACCTGGAAGCTGGTTACAGACCGTGGGCACACTTCGTGCTAGCCACTTAGGATTTGTTCGCTTTATTTATTTTTGTATATGTTATATGTCAAGTAAAAATATACGGAAATGAACTAGCTAATGAGAAAGATTTTTTTTAAAGCTAGGAAAAATGGACTTTTATCCAAATGGGTTGTTGCCCCCAACACTAACAGATTTTAGTGCCTCCATGAAACCTAAAAGATACATACACATTTCTGATCACTTTCCTATGGCCTCTCCATAAATGGCAGAGATATCACTGTCTAAAACTCCAAAACCATATAAAATAAACACAGTTTCAACACTCCAAATCCATTGATCAAGCTTTATGTTCCAAGAGGCCGAGTTTGAAAATGCATTTGGGTTTTATAGATCCATGTTGCAATATGGAGGAATTTTAAGAAACAGGATATTTCAATGAGAAATAAGCGGGCGGGCGGTGAAGGGAGTAAACACCAAGGAGCTGGAGGAGAGAACACAGCTCCAAACCAGCAGCCAGGCGCCCAGTAGCTGCCAGGGCCCTGACGTGACTGGGCCTGGAAGCCAGGAAGTCCCGCGGGAGCCAGCAGCTCAGAGCCCAAGTCAGGATCTGTGAGCACGATAGTCGCTAAGTTATAAGGAGGCTCAGAGACCACGGCCCGAGAACCCAGAACGTCGGTCGGTAACTACAAGCTACTGAGAGGTTAGGAGAGGCGTGCTCTGACTTCCTGACCCAGTGCAGGAAATAGTGGCTGGGTGTGGGCAGCCTTGGGTACACAAGGAAGTGACTTCAGCTGATCATGGAGTAAGAGGATGTGACCCTGGGTGTGCTCAGACGTGCAGGAGGGATGAGCAAGCTGGTTCTTTCTCTGTTGGGTGTGACTTTCTAAATATATACACATTCATCTGCACAATACAATCCATTCACATGTTCACCATGGCTGAATGGGACTTGGGAGGCTTTGGTTTCAACGGCCCGAGTAGCCAGCTAGGACAGCCGTAAGCTGGAACCTGGCTCCTGAGCCCACAGTCACCTTCGTCCCCTACGTGAGAACCAAGGAAGCAGTGGCCTGAATTCCAGAAACATCAGAATTTGCCAATATAATCCACACACGTGCACCCCCTTCCCGTGATTTCCACCAACAAAGGGAGACAGCAAACTCAAAATTCTAAATAAAAAAAAAAAAAAAATAGGTAACCCCGACATCACTTGTACTTATTTATTCTTCGGCTGCTCCAAAAATATACTGCTGTCACTCAAACACAGGGCAAGTGAGTGACCGTGTCAGCGGCAGGGACTGAGGATGTCCGAGGCCCCGGGAGAGTACCTCTCCCAGGTGGCCTGGTCTTACCTTGGCTTCTGCCCTGCCAAGCTCCTCCGCGCCAAGGTCACCGCCTCTTCTTCCCCCACGCCACCAAGTTCTGCTCCCACCTCCTCTGTGACATCACAACTAAAGAGTCCAGGTAGTGAGGTCAAATAGGAAGACCCTCGAAGCTTGTCCTGAAATGTAAAAAGCACATGTATTCTAGAATCCACGTGCAGTGACTCTCCCCCACCGCCCAGAGTGAGCGAAGACCCATGCTTTGGAAGGTGACCGTTTCCCTGTCCTGGCCCCAAGGCCGCCTGGCCGACCACGGAGGGTGGTGCTGGCACATGAGATGCGCTGGGCTGCTGAGGCATCTGGCAAGGGGTTGGACGTTTTGTCAGGGAAGCAACATCATGTTCTCCAGGGCAATGAGGACGTGTTTCCTGCGTGTCAGTGAACGTCGCAAGTGGAACTCAGTTCTGCAAGGCCGAGCAAACGCTTCAGCGACAGGGAGAATGAAGGACACGGCCACGGGCCAGACGCTTATCATTGCCACCTTTGCTTGGAATGGCTTTCCCGTTGCCCTTAAACTTCATCTCCAATGTATCAGCGTCTAAATATGCCAACCCCCATGCATACTCAGGTGCCCCGGGGACACAGCCGCACCAAGCCACCTGCATGACCAAACTGGGATTCTACGGGAAACTGTGCCATATGAGGTTAGGGAAAAAACTCCTAAATATGATTTTAAAAGACACTGTAAATGCTGAGGATAGGGGAAGCAGGGGGACGAAAGGACAAAGCAGTGGCCAGACAGCTCTTAAGTCATTTCCAGCAGAAGCAGGGATCTGAGGAAATGACCTCTCGTGACCATTGCTATAAGGCTGTCCCCCTGTGCAAGGGTTTCTCAACCTCAGTACTACTGACATTCTGAACTGGATAGTTCTGTGTTGTGGGGCTGCCCTGCCCATCATATATCTAGCAGCCCTGGCTTCTCCCCACTAGACAATAACATTCCTTCTGCTCCCTCATGTAACAACCAAAAATGTCTCCGGACATTGCCGGATGTCCCCTGGGGGCAAAATTGCCCCTGGCAGAGAACCACTTTCTTATACTAACAAATCACATCTCGCACAGGCAAGACCCCAGCTGGCCAAAGTGCAGTCTTCCACTCTGGAAAGAGCTGAGAACATGTAGCCTGGTGGTTATCTCACCAGGCATTAAAGCAACTGAGCTCCCCGAACACACCCCCACCATCAGGTCTGAGAAGTGGGAGGAAGAGGTTCCAGAGGGGGAATTGTTCTGTCTCCAACTCCACAAAACCCATCTCCTGCCAGAGATGGTCCCTTTCAGAAGACAGAGAAACCCCCAGCCCTCCAAAGCCAGTCTCACAGCCCCAGTACAGCCCCTCCACACCCTAACTCATGCTGAGTGTTGGGTACACAAACACCATGCACTTGGCTGCATTTCTGGGAGGAGAGAAGCGACATCTCAGTCCCTTAAAACCTTGTTCAACTAATGATCCTAGCTCTTCCCTCTCCCCCACTCAACAGCCTTGACTGCAGGTCCCCTAGGATACCAGACATCCTAAGAAAAATCTCCCAAAGCTCAGATCTCGCTCTGCAGGGCCTTGGAAGTCAAGGCTGGCACACTGGTCGAGAAGCATGGAAGAATTTGCAGGCCAAGGTGAAGGAACTGGAGATACTTCCAGACACCTGAAGGAGGGACAGATGGAAGACCACACCCAAGGGGCAGTGGGGCGGAGCCGAGTCTGGAAGGGGCAGAGCCGGCGTGATCCCCAGAGACAGGCTGACCAGCTTCCGGGCTGCAGAAAGGGAAAGATCCCGAGTGACCACAGACCTGCCCAGGCAGAGAGGCGCTGGCTGCACTGCTGACTATAAATCTCGTTCACTTGGGGCTGGGCTTGGCTCACAGCAGGCCGGCCCCCCACCAGCTACAGTTTTGCTAAATTTAGTGCTGTTCCCAAGTCACCGAAATGACACTGCTCTTCGTGTCCATTTCAGGTTCACCCGGGGACAGGCGGAGAGGAGCGGGACTTGTCCAGAAGAGATCTGCCCTCCTGTGACCTCTCCCTTCCCCACTGAAGTCTGGGGCCCAGGGGAGCAGAGACGTGAGAAACCACAGTCAGAGGTCTCCAGGCTCGGAGAGCAGGCTCTGCCCCACGGCGGCACTCGGAGAGAAAGGGGGCGCAGATTCCAGGGGCATGTCCTCCCTCTGCCCACTCCTTCCACCCAGGTCTCACTCAGGGCGTCGCGGGTGCTGTGGGGGTGCGCCCGCTCCCTCAGATGAGAGGCTGGTGATACGGAGACACATCCTCAGGAGGCCCCTCTGCCTTGGAGATAAAAGTGTCTTTGACCAAACAGTCACAGGCACTGACATTCCGAGGCCAAGATGGTGGTTTCTGAACCCGAAACCACCCAGGACGCTTCAGAAACGACGGCTGTGTTTGCAATAGCCATGGATGATGTCAGGTGGGTACTGGCAATATTGAGAACAACACTTTGTAAAATATATGATTGTCTGACCACAATACTGTGCACCTGAAACCGATACAAAATAATACTGAAGGTAACCTGTAATGGAAAATTACACACACACACACACACACACGACTGATGCCCAAGTCCCAACTCCCCAGAAACTGGGATGGGATTGGTCTGGGGTGTAATGCATTTGGCTCAGGCTTTGGAAATTTTAAAAGCTCCTCTGGTATTCCAATGTTGAGACAAGTTAGGGAGGCAGTGGGTTAAGACCGTGGCTTTCTGCCTTCAGGCTGCCGGAGGTGGGGGTGAGGCAGGTGGAGGACTCCTGGCCCAAACAGGCCCTTGCTGTGTGACCTTGGGCAAGTTATTTAACCTCCTCTGCCTCAGTTGTAGCCACTGTTGAATGCACACGATATGTAACACCTGCCTCAGAGCGAAGCCTTAACCAGACACTAAAGCATACAGAACTGTGAGAGTAATAAGGGCTTAATAAAAGTGAGGAATCATTATCACTGTTACAACAATGAGGAGGAGGAGAAAAGAGAGGGTACCCGAGGGCTGTCTCTGTGTCGTTCAAGGACTAAGAGTCCCTCGGACTGAAACTGTGACCATTCCAGGAAGTGGGAGGGGGAAGAGGCTCCATGGCCACCTGTACTCGGGAGGAAGACCAGCCAACTCTCCCTTCCTCTGTTGACAGTTTCTCCCACCTTCATGTCCACCCCTCTCCCCACGCTTCTAGAGCCCACCACTCAGGGCCCAGCTCTGAGAAACCCGGGGCCCTCTCCCCTCTCAGGTCTCCAACAATACTTCCCCCATGCCAGCAATTTTGGAACGTTATTAATTTGCTACCCTGAACAGCTACCATCCAAAGAAATATCGGCCTATGGGGTGAATGAAGGCTTTGCTATATACTAAGCTGGTCTCCTCAAAGACACAATGAGCAGTTTGGGAGGGGCCCTAATTCTCATGCTTCTCATTGTCCCTATGGCATCAGCACCATCCTGGACACACAGTCCTTGATTAATAAGATTATTTGTGGAATGAAAACAAATGTTGAGCCAGCAGAGCTAGCTACACGTCAGTGAGGAGCCAGGCTCGGTGCCAAGGAGAAGCAGGACCAGCATGAAGACAATGGGATTCTGGACACCCCTCCGCATTGTGACAAGGACAGACCACCACCTCTTTCCATCCCAAGGGACAGACCCCTCCCATCCACTCCCAGGGCCCATGTGTAAGTGCTGCCGGCAGAAGAAATGTTGGGCAAACAACTCTGCTCCCTGGGAACCTGCTCTGCCCAGGCCTCGACGAGGACGGCCACGTGTCTAGTCACATCTGCCATGGAGCCACCGACCCCCTTGGTTCCCTAAATCCCATCGAAGCAGCCAGGCAAAGCCGTGGTGCCCACATGGATGTCCAGGGCAGCTGGGCACCAACAGGCTGTAAGCCTCTTACAGATTAAAGGTCCTAATTTAAACCTCCCTTTGAGGTAGGACAAGTAGGTCAGCGCTCGCAGGCTGGTCGGCGCAGTCGGTGGAAGGAGAGGCGGCTAGGATCCGAGAAAGACTCCTCTCCTTTGGGGGGAAGACGAGCCAGAGGATGACAGAATGAAGTGGGATCACTGATGGGGAGACAAGAAAGCTCATTCCAATCTACCAGGAATCTCCCCCAGATGTATGAACTCTGACCTCCTATGAACAACCCTGAGAAACAGAAAAGGACAAGATAGTCAGTCGCGATGGCCTGCCTCTCCCTCTCCTGACCTGGGGATGGGATCAGCTAACAAGGACAGGACGCGCGAGTGAAGAGGCGAGGGGCTGGATGCTGCACTCCAGGAGGCACACCAGGTGACACAGAGGGGAAGGCGACCTCTGCTCCCAGCCCTGGGGAGGTTCTCCAGTCCTCCCCCCACGGAGCTCCTGCTGCAGGAAATCCCAGGCACAGCGGACAGGGAGGGGGTGGGTGAGCAGCTGCGCGTGAGCCTCCGCCACGCTGGGGGAGACGGGCTCTGCTGCTCTTTAAAACAGCCTTGTCACCACGGGTCATCACGGAAATGGCCTCTGGGGAAGTGGCTGGAACCTGCTGTCTACGCCAAGGGCAAAGAAATCCCTCCAGGAGAGTTTGTCAAACTTTTGGGAACCTGACCCACAGTAAGAAATAAAGTTTACCAGGTGACTCGGTGCACACATCCAGGAGCACTGGTGTACATGGAGATGTATATATAAATGAAGCAAAGTTTCCTAAAATCATACTCATTTCTGCTACATACCATGCAATCTAGTATTTGCTATTATTATTTTTTAATGTTGGCCTCAACCCACTAAATTGATTTCACCACCCATAAGATGTCTGGACGTGCAGTCCGAACCCCAGGCTGGAGAAAACTCTTTTTCCTTGAAAGAACTCTTAAAACTCCCTCACAGATGAACCTCCCCACAAAGCAAAACCCTACTACGCGCCCAAGTTGGGAGCCACAGCAAAGGAGGAAGAGCAGGTGTCACTGCAGCAAGCAAGGCCTGCCACCAGGAGTCCCACGTCTGCCCCCTGCTGTGCTCCAGGTGCAGGAGCTCAGGGGCTCTGCCCCTCCACCTCCACTGGGGCCTTCCGGGGCTGGCGAGCATGCTGCCCAGCCGGGCGCAGGCAGGATCTTCAGTCCACCTGTGCAGTGGGATAAAGCATTGCCTCCCCGCCCCTCAACCTCATCCCTCCACGAAATGGACTTACCTATGACACACAAAGGGAGAAATGTCAACACTGCGCTGCCCACACTGGTTTTCTTCAAATCGCCGAACGGCCTATCTGTGTATCAGATACTGTACACTACAAACTCCTACAGGACAGGACAGGAAGTCTGGTTTCTTCATTTATTTTTTTAACTGAAGGTACACAGAACCCCTTTATAGAAATTTTTATGAGAACAGGAACAAAAACAATCCAATTTTAAACTATCTTCAACCCCGTCATTGTGCTTTTCCAAGCAGCCCATGAAATCAGGCCACCTCCTCCTCCAGGCAGCCCTCCCTCTTACCCCAGGACAGCCGAGGAGTTCTCTGAACCCTAGACCATGATGATATGAGACTCGTAACGACTTTTTTCCACAGTCACTGTTCCCAGAAATGAAACACACTGCTTCTCTACCTGTGTGATCACAGCTTGGCTGAGTACCTGAGCTGGAAATTGTCACAGAAAAAAGTCAGCATTCCATATTCTGAATTAGTTAAGTTTTAAAGTTTCCTTGCAATTCCTAGTGAGACCTGGCATGAAAAGAGGTTAAGCGCCACCCAAATCATTCTTAACAAGTTGGTCAAGACCCTCCCGAGACCACCCCTACCTTTGCAATACCCAGCCCCCTTCTACCATATACACCCCTCAGAGAATGTGGATGACCTTCTACCCACAAGCCATTTCGTCCTCCATCTCTGGGCCATTGCACTGCACTTTTGAGGGAAGAAGTCCTACTCTTTCAACACCCACCTATTAACAAGTACATATTGACTGACACCTGATAGAGGCTGTGGTAGCCTCTGGGGATTCAGCCACGAACAAGACGAACGGAGATCTTCCTCATGTTCCAAGGGACACCCTCCAATTCCCAACCGCCCCTTCTGGCTAATATACTACTTTCTTACAATCCCTTCATGTCCCTTTTTATGCTTTGCCTTTTAGCATGTGTGTCTGTCTCCCTCACTAACCATAGCTCCCTGAGGACAGAGACCATGTCTTGTTCACGTTGGCATATCCTGTCCTTTCCTATCCCCATCCCCACTCCACCCAGACAGACAGAGCTTCTCACATAAGAAGCCCTGTATAGCCCTGGCCAGTTTGGCTCAGCGGTTAGAGCGTCGGCCTGCGGTCCGGAGAGACCCGGGTTCGGTTCCCGCTAAGGGCACGTACCTCGGTTGCAGTTTGTCCCCGGCCCTGGTTGGTCGTGCGGGTGGCAGCCACTCGATGTGTCCCTTCACGTCGATGTTTCTCTCTCTCTCTCCCTTCCTCTCTCTCCCTCCCACTCCATCTGTACAAAAAATGGAAAAATATCCTCGGGTGAGGATAAAAAAAAAAAAAAAAAAAAAAAAAAGAAGCCCTGTATACATGTGCATCAAGGAACAGATGCTAATGGGTTAGCTTAGTACTCTAGACGGCAAAGACTGGCCCACTGGGGACAAGCCTTGCTCATCCAGCAGGGTCCAGGGGACATGGGAGATGGTGTCTATGTGGCAGAAAATGCTCAGGACCCCTTTCCCAGCCACAGCCTGTGGTTCTTGTCCCAGCTGCTCCTCCTTTAAATTGTGCTTCTGGTCACAGCAGCTGGAAAATAACTCCGGGGGTACACATCCAGCTGGCACAGCCCCTGGACTGTCAAGGTGGATGAAAAGTATATTTGCACAAGCATTTTCAGCATATTGATGAGCTGACAGAAGACATGCTACAATGTTTCAAAGACGTATCACCTCTCTTTTTAAAGAACACAACTGACTACTCTCTCTGTTTTCAGCTCAGGTACTGCCTGGGCCACCTCTCCCAGTAATCTCTTCCAGCACGCTCCAGAGCAGCGCTGAGCACCATCATCCACCACCTAAGTCACAACGAGGCAGTGACTCAAGTCGCCGCCGCCTTTGCTGTCAGGTCCAGAATGAGGCATCGGACTTGCATGCTGTCTTCCCTCATGTCACCAAGGCTTTCAACTCTGCGAAAGGAACGGCTCCAGAAGCCACCACAGAAATCCAGCTACTGCACTTTGTTGTCTAACAATTGTCATCGTAGGGTACCGACGTCAGAAAATGGATCTATTTCCCGACACTACGCAGTCAACAAATGTTGGTGAAAGGTTGGTTAGGAAGGCAAGATTGATATGGAAGAATCCATCAGAGCAACTACCCTCGATGTAGCATATACAAGATCCAGAAGGATGAAGAAGAATTTGAATGTCTACTTATATTTACTTTTATTTAAAATTAAGACATTAAGCTTTACTATTATTTAATGTATGAATTGACATAGGTATACGCCTTCGATCTGTGTCGGGGGGGGGGTCTCCGTCATTTAAGGTACAGGAGGCATCTTGTGTCTGAGTAGGAGACCCAGAACACACAGACGGACAGGGGCACCCCCCCATTGTCAGTGTACTCGAGTGCAGTTTACCCGCAGCCAGTTAAGCAAATTTAAGGATATCATCTTTATTTGATCACATTCATGGATTATCTCATGGCAAAGTACCCGAGATACTCAACTCAAAGGTTGGTTTTTGTGTTTTGCTTTTAACCAGAAAACAAGGTTCCAAAATTTTCTGACCTCTTCTGTAATGAGTGCTTGTTCGTAGAATGCTATTTAACGAACATTCTAAACAAATAAATAAATATTTAATCTGTCCTTTTAAGGTAAAGGTGACGTTTAAAAAATGGGTAAGAGGCTGATCTCCGAAGACTGTCACGGGGGTGTTCGGAATCAGACACCGGCCAGCTAATAAACAGCTCTTATTTGAACTTCAAAAAAAAAAAAAAAAAATGGGTAAGAAAGCCTTTACTTTTTGAAAGAGACAGGTCACCGAAATAGGCATTTGGAAATCATTGCTACCATTATGTGACGAAGGTTCCAAATTCAATGTAAGGCTGTCATCTGTAAAAGCATGAATCTATGCACACACTTAAAACAGAATATCCAAACTTAAAAAAAAGTCTCAATGAAATGAATAGAATGCAGTGTTTCAGGGGTCACAAGTCCATTTATATTATAAATTGAACCCATAATAATCTCTTCATAAAGAAGGTCTCTTTCAAAATGCCCTGACCTCCTGGCCGGTGTGGCTCAGTTGGTTGGGCATTGTCCCGTGCACTGAAAGGTTGCCGGTTCGATTCCCGGTCCGGGCATATGCCCAGGTTTTGGGCATGATAGCGGTATCATCCTCCTTTTTCTCCCTCTCAAAATGCCCTGACTTGAACCAGACCTTCAAATGGCTATATTGCAAATTATGACACCAAGATATTGTGAAAAAATGAAGTATATTCGATTGCATGGTTCTTACTAAAAATGAATAATTCTTAACAATTCATTCCATCTACCTCTCTCTCATATGTGCCAGGCACTGTTCCATGCTCTGGAAATACAGCAGGGAATAAACGTGACAAAAATCTCTGCTTTCAAGGAGCTCAGGGGAGGGGGGACTATACAAAGTAACAGAAATACATAGTATGTTAAATGGTGACAGGTGCCATGGAGAAAGAACCCTGTAGGGAAGGGATGCAGGAAATGCTGCTAGCAAAGGTGTGCGTGGGGGCGGCACTGAGAAGGTACTACCTCAGCACAGACAAAAAGGAAGTGAGAGGCAGCTCTGGGCTATCTGGGGGAAAGCAGTCCAAACGGAGGGAACAGGAGGTGTAAAGGCCCTAGAACAGGAAATGCCTAGTTTATTTGAGGAACAGCAAGGAGGCTAGTCTGGCTGCAGCACAGAGGGAAAAAAAAGAGAGAATATCAGGAGATAAAGACCCAGAAGTGAAGCGGGGCAGGCCACGCAGGCTGCATTTCCGAGATGGCAGCCCCCAGTCACACGAGGCTGCCGAGCACAGGAAATGTGCCTGGTCCACGTGGAGCTGTGCTGTGTTAATAAGGCAAAAGCCATGTGATATATACATCAGAAATGAAAATCTAGGGATGGGCAGAAGTAGGGAAGAACTCTGTGCCAAAGTGTGCTCTGCGTATAGCAAGGGGGCTACAAGAATGTGTCAATAATGAAGGCTGGCATTTTGAGCATTTACGAGATTGTACCCAAGTGCACTGTGCCACTGGGACATTCCTTTGACGCAACAAAGCTATTGTCATCATAACCTGCATGTCTTTGTCCAGATGAACAACATAAACCTCTGTTTGCCCACCCCTCTATATGTTGCATATTTTTTGACATACTGGGTTAAATCAATTAGGATGTTTCTTTTTTTCTTTCTGAATGTGGCTACCAGAAAATGTTCACTTACGTATGCGGCGCTCCTGTGTAACTCGCGTTCTGGTTCTGTTAGACAGTGTTTATACGCTGCAGGGCCTTGCGGACCACTCTAGGGATCACGGCTGTCACCGAGAGGAAGGGCAGGGCGGGGCATGGTGTGGCATGTCGCAGGGCTGCTGTGAGGACTCTCACCTGTCAGGAGCAGAGGAGGAGCGGATGAAAAGTGAAGGTGGCTCGGGCCAGGGTGACAGCAGCAAGAAGTTCTGACGGGTCGTATTCCAGACCTACTGCAGGCAGAGTAACCGAGATGCGCTGCTGGGTTGGATGGACATTAGAAACAGAGAGAAGTCGCGATCACGGGTACTTTGGATGATGGCATTCCCATAACCAAGATGGGAGACTGAAGGAAGAAAGTATCTGTATGGGAAAACCAAGAGTTCCGTTTGGAGCATGTTAAGTGTGAAATGTCTATTAACGTCCAAGTTGAAATCGTAAGCAGGCAGATGGAGACTCAGGTTAGGGCTGCAGTTCACGGGGGAGAGGCTGGGCTTGAGACAAATATCGGAGGGTCATCCGCATGTAGGTTTCTTTTCTAAGTTCTTATTCTGGAAAATCTCAAATATAAATAAAATGAGAGGCGGCATAATAAAGCTCCAGGTACCCATCGCCTAGCTTCAACCATTATCAACTCGTGGTCAAGTGATGCCTTGGAAGCAAATTCTAGACATCTTTTCATCTAAGATGGTATCTAAAGCCATGAGTCAGGAGAGGATCGCAAAGAGGAAGAGGAGAGGAAGAGGAGGAACCCTGGGGCCGTCTAATGCTTGGAGGTCAGGGAGATGACACACTGAGAAGGAGCAGCCAGTGAGACCGGCGGAAAACCAGAAACACGCGTCCTGGAGCCACGTGAAGAGCTTCAAAGGAAAGGGTATGACCAGCGGGGTCAAATGCTGCTGAAGCTACGACGATGAAGACCACCAGGTGACCACCAGGTGCGGGAACGTGGAGGCCACCCCCTAGCCCTGCCAGGAGCACTCTCCTCTGGAGTGGTGGGGACAAGCCTGGCTACAGGGATTCAAGAGAGGAAGCGAAGAGAGCAGGGAATGAAAACGCTTTAAGGGACAGAAATGGGCAGTAGCTGGAGTCGAAGAAAGTTTTGAGCCGTAGTGATGGACAGAAATAGAAAAATCAGAAACGATGCAGTAAAGAGGGGTAAACTGGTGATGTAAGAGGGCAAGGGACGTCCTGGAGCAAGTCCTGAATACGGACGAGGGATGCAGTGCAAAGAATCGGGGTTGCCCTCAGACCGGACCTCAGTGTCCACCTGGGAGAAGGCAGAAAACACACCGTGACACAGTCTTTTATATGTGTAAACGTTTTATAACATAGATCATCTATCAGTACAACAGTGCTGTCTATAAATTATAAACACACACATACAAGGGGATTTCTCAAGTTTTAACCAATAGGGGTGCATAATCAAAATAACTGAAGACCACGTAATTGGAAGAAAATAAAACATACTGTCAAACTCTGAACTAGGTAGCCTTTAGTGACCGGCATGTATATCATGGTATATTTGATATACTGTGTATTATTATGTTAAGTATACAATAAAAGACCGAGAAAAGGTAAAAGACTATTAGTCTTTGTATCCGAGAATAGGTGTTTTTATTAACTAAGATTTTTTTTAAAAGACTCAGACACTATAATCCAGAAACTGCAATATAGCTGCATTTGAACTGCAAATGGAAAAATACAAGAATCGTGAGCCATTATCAAAATCAGAGGGTCACAGGGACCAGAAATAAGTCTGATTCTTTATTTACACAGAGAAACGCAAATCAGTTAATACTGTAGTTTTATTAGCAAGGCAGGCCCGAATTGCACCATTGGATTCTGAGGCTGCATGGTTACCCAACAGCACACTGCTCAGCAAAGAACAGCCACCGAGAAAGTGGGCGTAATAAAACAGGCAGCCTAATCAGAATCGGCAAAGCCCCAAACCAACCTGAGGTGTACACAGAGCCGCAGAAACATCCAGTTGCCCAAAGAGCATATCAGCACCACTTGGCGCCCGCTGAGCCCTTGAATAGTTCTGAGCACCTTTCAGATGTTTTCATTCAGCCTCCCTACAACCTGCCAGGTACGTAAGCTTTCCATTTTAACTTACTTCGCTATCAAGACTCAACCCAAGGGTGGCTTGAGTCAATGGACAGACGCATGGACAGTCGGTGATACTGCTAGGACCCCCGTCGCGTGGCTGTGAAGCAGAGGCCTGCCACAGGAGCCACCCTGAACACTTCTCGGGGCGTCCCTTACCCACCACATAAAACGACAGCAAGCGCACCTGTGTACCAAGTCCTACCGCATGGCAACTCTTTCAGTACAGAAGTGACGGTCGCGGTCACCCGACGCGGGGAAAGGGACAACACGCAGACCCACGACAGCTCTAACGTGGTCAGACCGTCAGCTCCACGAGAGCGGGGCCCTGCCTGTGTTTTCACAGCTGTATGCCTCGTGCCGGGCACAGAGCAGGCTCTCAAGAAATATTTATTGAAGGAAGAAAAAAATGACGACGACATTAAACCACAAAGATCAGGAATAATGAAGAATGCTCAAAAATCACGGACTGGGTCAACAGAACTCGGGAAGACTGGAGATGGCAGCCCACTGGAGACAGAGGGAGGCAGCCAATATACGCCCAAAAGGCAGAATTGCAGCACTAAATTCTTTTAAGAAGGACCATACTCTTCAGTAACAGAGGCTTTGAGATGAACCATCGACTAAAGAAAATGTGTGAATCTTGTCTGGAGCCTGCTTCAAACAAACCAACTATTTAAAAAAAAACTGAGACAAGCCAGAAAAGGTAAATACTGGTGATATTTAGGAAACAGTGCTTTTGCAAGGGGGGAAACCACCGCTGGGGTTATGTTATTAACGGTACTGTGTTGTTGTTGCTGTTTTTTAATATGAGGTTTTATTATTTTTTTTCCTTTATTGATTATTTTAGAGAGAGAAGAAAGGAGAGAGAGAGAAACATCGATGAGCGAAAACATCGACTGGCCGCCTCCTGCATGTGCCCCACTGGGGATCGGGCCCACAACCTGGGCATGTGCCCTGACCCGGAATCGAACCGGTGACCTCTTGTTGCATGGGTCAATGCTCAACCACTGAGCTACACCGGCTGGGCAAAGGTATTGTGTTTTATCCAGCCAGTGTGGTTCAGTGGTTGAGCATCGACCCATATACCAAGAGGTCACCGGTTCGATTCCCGGTCAGGGCACATGCCCAGATTGTGGGTCCGATTCCCAGTGTGGGGGCATGCAGGAGGTGGCCAGTCTATGTTCTGTTCTCTCTTATAGATGTTTCCATCTCTCTCTCCCTCTCACTTCCTTTCCCTCTAAAATCAATAAAGGAAAAAACATTTTTTAAATAAAAATAAAGGTATTGTGTTTTAGAAATAAACAATGGAGTATTTATAATGAAATACGACATTTGGGATTTGCTGTAAAAGAACCTAAGAAGGGAGTAAGAAGTACAGTGGGCTGGGGTATAAAGGAAGTGAGAAGGGCTGTGTGTTGGTAATATGTTGAAACTGAGTGACGGGAACACTGAAGTTTCTTACGCTAACTCTCTCTACCTTCCTAGATATGTGACATTTTCCACAGTAAGATTGAAAAAGAAAAGTAACCATAATCTCAAACTGCACTCACTTTCCTTGCACCTGCCCCCTACAGGGAAATGTGGTATTCTGGTCACACCTGGGCACAGTCATTTCCAAGGAGATGTGCAGACAGAGCTGAGAGCCCTGTCATTCCTTCGTCACCGCCATCATCTTCACCTGGGACTCACCTGCTTCAGCTCTGCATTCACACTGGGCCTGGAGACGCCTCTAAAGGATCTAGGTTGTTCCACCACAAATATCTGTGCTGCACATCTTTTCACTGCACTACTAATTGGTCATAAAATAATTTTGCAGTGACAGATCAAAAAACTGCTTGACAGTTTGGTCTGCATTTGGCAGACTTCACGTATTTAACCTAGTTGTCAGTTTGGTCTCATTTCTCCATGGACGAAGTTCTTACACTTACTCCCATTTTTACATTATATAAATCTCAGCCCTCATAATGGTGCATACAGTGACGAGTCGACGTGGTGGATGATAACAACGGCATATAAAGCAGACTGCACAGCCAGAGTGCATGCTCTACTAGAAAATGATGACCGATCTGTTTGCAAATCCTTCGGTGAGCCCAGTGAGCCATTCCGTCCATCAAAACCAAAAGTTTACCAGGCTGTACAAATACAAAAGAGGCAGCTGCTAATTCTTCACAGTCTTCGAGAGCATTCATTATCGATTCTTTAATTGGAAACTGACACCTCTCCGAATGAAGAAGAAATTTCAGCAAAGGAGAAAAAGTGCAACTCTGAATGAGACGAACCAACGAGCAAAAAAAGATGTATATTACTGTGAACGGGAGCCTTCGAAGACAGTATATTTTCATTTTTCACAATAAAGTCTTTTAGTTTTGTTATTAATTTGCTCATGTTTCATTATATCCTTTTTAAATGTCCTTTTATTTTTCATTCTTTTCTATTTTATAATGAAATTGCCTGAGGGCCTATTAGTTACAGCAAACATGTTTGGGCAAGATGTTTATGATGAAACCTCCAGACACGGCCTCTGTGTTCTCTCACACTGGTTTCTACTCTCGAGCCCCGATCTTAAATTCCCTGGCACTAATTGGTTCTTCTTTCCACCCCACCCCTGCTTTATCCAATGATGTGGGTGCCGCGAACCCACCTCTCTTGGACTGGGTCATTCTCTACTTTCTCATGGTCCTAATGCCAAAGGATTCTCTCATTCCCACACGGCGTCAATCTTTCTATGCCCTTCTCTCCCTGATGGCATTCACAGTACCAGCGTGTCCAGGTTCGGCCCACCCTCCCCCAAAGGTATCACGCACATTGCCGCGGGCTCCTCTCTTCCTCCGCCCACCTGCTCACATCCCTCCTGCATATCTCCAGGGCAGACCCCGCGAGGATGGGTCATCCTTAAACATCCATGTGGCCACCCAGTGTCAAGCACAGTACCCCACGCTGAGTGACGTAAACGAACAAGACAGACACAGATGCATGCTCTTGAAGCTTGTGATCTAGTGCGGATCCTATTCAAATGGGATCAACTGTCCCTATGCCTTCCAGACCAGACTGTGAATCCTTCATTTACTCCCTGTCCTCCCAACGACACACAACGCTCACCGTACAGCAGATCCTTAATCAGTATCGGGGAAATGAACGGTTCCCCGAGTCAGTGCCCTGTCTGCACATCAGTGTAAGCCCGTGTAGTCGGAGGTCACCCTAAACTCTACAAAGGAAAGGTATTTAGAGAGGAGTTTTGATGAGGACCCCTCCCTTTTTTTTGATGGCCTCTGGGGAAAGTGTGTACGGGACACTTTCCAGCTAAAAGCAGCTCCGGGTGTACTCAGCTCCTGTCTTCGCTATTGTGGGCATCTGCTCCCTCCTCCCCCTGCCAGCCTCCTCCCTTCCAGCTTTGGTGGTAACAACGCTCAGGCACCCCTGACACCCCGCGGCTCCGAGCACACAGTTTCCCCTTGTCACCAAAGGGTCTCACTGCCCAGCTCAGCCCTGAGCAGAAGTGACCAGACTGTCGTGCTGCTGTTTTGTAAACGCAAGAACTTGAAATTAGTCCTGTGTCAGCCAGGAATTTCACCAAGACTCCAGCTTGAGGAGCAAAAGGTGGAAACCAGGACACACGGGGACTCCAGAAAGGTTGACGGCAAGAACACCAAGTCGTGATTCTGGCCCCAAGCAACAGATACACACACCCCACCAACCCCAAGCCGCAGGAGCTTGCTCCCAGAGTGGACAAGCGCCAGGTTCCGGCGAACCAGGCTGGGTTGCAAGGTCTCGCTGCAGCTGCATCTCCAGGGCCTTGGCACTAAAGGGACAGTGAGGCCGGAAGTGATAAAGCAAAGATACCAAGAGAAATATGCTGTAGGACTTGGCGAGACCAATGACCCTCTCCTCCTCTTCACCAGAGCCTGGCTGGGGTTGGCCCATTCTCTGTAAGGTCCTGGGCAGTGAGGGGGAGGCTACCTTGTCACACCAAGGCCACACCACACCCCTGCTGAGGAATCCAGGCCTCCAGACTCAAAGGAGTTTGTGGAGGCTCGGGGGGGAGGGGGGGTAGATAGGACCAAAAATAAAAGGGGTTTCCCAGATACAGGATACTACCTTTGGGTGGACTCCAGTATCTACTACCTCGACTGACACATCAGCCTCTCATGGGATCACAAAAGCAGGCCTGCCCTGGCTGGTTTGGCTCAGTGGTTGGAGCGTCAGCCTACGGACCAGAGAGTCCCAGGTTCGGTTCCCGCTAGAGGGCAACAACAACAACAAAAAAAGCTAGCCCAAGGCAGACTCTTCGACAGCCCTAGGAATCCGAACCAGCCATGTAAGCATCCCCAGGGGAGATCCAAGCACTTTTCTGGTGGTAAGGGCAGGGTAGGCAAACTTGTTCTTAAAGGGCAAGACATGCCCAGCCCGTGGCTCAGCGGTTAGAGCGTCAGCCTGCGGACCAATGAGTCGTGGGTTTAATTCCTGTCAGGGACACGTGCCTTGGTTACAATTTGTCCCCGGCCCTGGTCAGGGTCATACAGGAGGCTACTAGTCAACATGTCCTTCTCACATCGATGTTTCTCTCTCTCTCTCTCTTCCTCCCTCCCTCCCACTCTATCTGAAGATAAAATAGAAAAATATGCTCAGGTGAGGATTTAAAAATAAAGGGTCAAGAGAGTAAATATTTTAGGCTTGCAGGTCAGATGGTCTCTGCTACAACTACAGTAAGTCCTACTTAAAGTCATGGGTAGGTTCTTGGAAATTATGACTTGAACCAAAATGATGTATAACAAAACCAACTTCACCACAGGCTGATTGATATAAATAAGAGTTAATGCCTAGGGTATATTTCTGGTCCCCAAATCATCACCACACTTCTAAATAAGCACCCAAAACACTTCTAATATTAAACATTGAAATAAATGTGAGCTATACATACATTTAAGATGGAAAAAAAACAAAACCAATTAAGATCATTATTTTCCAACCCACGTATTCCAGTTCGGGGTTGCGGGTGACAAGGACTTCTGCCAGCAGCTCAGGCACAAGGCAGGCACCACCCTGGACAGGAACCCTTGCACTGCGGGGCCGCTCAGACCCACACCCACACTCACGCTGGGTAGCACAATTTGGACACATCTAAGGGTCGCGTGTCTCGGAAGTGAGAGGAACCCAGAGTACCCTAGAAAAGCCACGCAGACAATGGGGAGAACATGCAAACTCTACACGGACGGGGCCCCCGCCAGGAATCAACTTTTTTTTCCTCGTCGACATTATGATAAAACGACATTAAGCGAAACAACATTATTCAGGACCTGCTATGCTCAACTACACCAATGCAGCATGAAAACCGCCATAGACAAATAAACAATGGGCATGTCTCTTTTCCAATAAAACTTTATCTACAAAAGCAGGCATCTGGCCAATGGATATTGTAGTTTGTCCACTCCTGAGCTTCCTGCTCTTCCAGCATTT
The DNA here is from genome assembly GCF_014108415.1 of Molossus molossus. Taxonomy (NCBI): domain Eukaryota; kingdom Metazoa; phylum Chordata; class Mammalia; order Chiroptera; family Molossidae; genus Molossus; species Molossus molossus. The sequence continues at coordinate 33,716,684 of NW_023425356.1, forward strand.
CCAAATCCCAAGAGGAACAGAGGCCACCCTGCATTGGGAGGGCTCCCACGCACTCTGGACACAGGGTCCTCCATTCCTACTACTCCCTCCCGTAAGACACGAAAGAAGTCTGAGCTGCTTGTTCAAAAAGAAAAGTCTGGCGTGCATCAGAAACCTGAGTAACGGAGTTAAAAGCTTTGGACATCAAATCCAAAGGCTTTAGAGCTGGGAAGAACTAGACCCTTTAGTCCGAGCACTAACGTCTGGAAAAGGAAGTGACTTGCCCAAGATCGTGTAACTGGCAAAGGCCTCCTGACTCTGTCCAGTGCTGTTACTTCTCTAGAACAGCGATTTTCAACCATTTTTTTTTTTATCTCACAGCTCACATAAATTACTAAAATTCTGCAGCACACACAAAATTATATTTTTTGCCCATCTGACCAAAAAAATAGGTAAATTTTGGATTGATTCACGAAAAAAAAAAAAAAAAAGTAATTTACCTACCCTTTTTGCTCCAAATTAGCTTTTAAAAAAATCAGGTGCCTATATTTGTATATAAGGATTTTTGGTACCAAGAATGAACCAATCAGACACAACCTTATTATGCAACGTGACCAACAAGAGGCAACTCTGTTATGCGACCTACATATTTGTGGTTTAAGACAGGGCATTCACGCTGCACAGCTATTGGTTATTGTTGGTTGTCATTTTTTCATTTGACAGTCTAAGGGAAAAGAGGTCAGTGTCTCTGACAAAACAGTCAGGAATTGCACATTTTAAAAACTCCTGCGGCACACCAGTTGAAAATCGCTGCTCTAGAGTGATGACCGGAAATGAGCCAGAACCAACATCCTTGCTGGTGGAGACTAAGGACCTGTGACGCATCTCTGTGCCATATCCTGGGGACTCGCAGTGACTTCTGAGTGACTGATAGGGCAAAGCTCAAGGAGAGAATAAATATATATATTTATCTTTCCAAGACAGATCCTCCCGGTCATAGTTACTAGAGAAAAGAAAACTTAAAGAGAAACCTGAACTTCAAAATGGGGTGTGGTTTGGTAGAAGATGTGGGTGTTCATTAGCAGAAACTGGTCCAGCAGTCTGGGCGGGTCCTGGGATAACAAACAAGTACAAGGCACACAGCCTCACCCAATGCTAGGCCGACACCCCAGGCCCTGGGGTCTCTACTTGCCTTCTCAGCAACCTCGCACCTTCAAGGCTTCACAACGATTTCCTCCAAATCTCTTTCCAGAACTGACTTCCCTTGCAAACTTTATTTGCCTGACCATTCACTTATCTATCTGGACACCCTGCCATCGTCTTGAAGGCAACACGTCAAAAACCAAAACAAACATGACTCCCCCAAAGAAGTTTGAACTCTGATTTTTCTATTTCTGTCAATCACTCAGGCTCAAAATGTCAGCACCTTTTCTTCCCCAGGCCCTGTCCCCAAGTCAAAGTGGCTCTCTGCACTGCTTCCTCCCCTGCATTCCCACAGGCTCCACCCTCATCCATCACCTCCAGTCTGGAATACTGCCAGTCTTCCGCCTGGGGCCCAGATTCTCGGCCTTTAACAAGGCCAGGCTGATCTTCCTCCATATCTCCATCCTCCTCCCATGTACCACAATCTCTTCAAGGTCAAGGCCCAGTCCTTGACCTGTCTTCCCAGCTCCCAGGACCTGACCTAACATGGCAGGCACCCAATAAATGCTGAATGAATGAATCCTAGCTTTCATCGGGAGCCATGACCACACAAGAAACCTCAGGGCCTTCCTATTCCTACTATTGAGAGGCTCTGCAGGTCTCCAACATCCCGCCAACCCTGCCCACCCACAGCTTCTACCATCTCAGAAACAAGCTCCATCCAGCTGATCGATGCCTGACCCTCCTCATGTGCCAGTCATTCCTGCATCCACATCTCTGCCCACGCTCTTCTCGTCCTGTTCTGCAGTGACGTCCATACCCTTCCCCCTACATCCACTCCAACTCCTACGCAACTGCCGAGCTCTGGGGGAGACAGGATGCAGGAAGTGGGAAGATAATTTTTTAAAATTGGGGAACAGGGGCATGACAAGGAGGTGCTGAGGTCTCTGATCCCTGGAGACATCACCTTCCCAATGGGTCGCAGGCGATTAGAGAAGGAAGAGGCGGGAGGAGGAGCCAAATTTTTCCACTGAGGGAAAGGCATGATTTTCATCACTGCTTCTGTTGCCCTGGTAACCGGGGACAGCCCAGTGGAGAGTACAGTAAAAGAACACCATGTTTATCTTTACGTTCTGATCCACTTCCCTGTACACCCTTCCCTGACCATCCCCTGGCCCCTAGGCCTGCACCAAATTTCTTATAATGCCACCGCCATCCATCCTGCCAGTCACTCTTGCTCAAACCTCAAAGGCAGATCTAATTTCTGCCTCTCTTTATCCAACACTATGTACCATATATTATTCTTCCACTGCAACACCCTGGGGATCATCTCACCACACCCATCTGCCATGCCAGGGGGCCCCAAGAAAAAGCTGACCTCAAAGCACAAGAGTAGCGTCCACTCCACCCCAGTCCTTTGGGCAAGAGAGACTAGAGGCCAAGAAGGTGCGGAAGACTGCCCAGCCAACCCCTCTCTCTCAGCCCCAGACAGCTGGCGTGAAGTGGGCCTCTGTTCTCCCTTCCCCCTCCTATGCCCAGGATCAGACGGAACAAGCCAGGTTGAGAATCGGAGGGAGTAGGTCTACCCACAAGCTTCCACAGAGCCTGCTTCCCCCATGGGCACAGTGTTTGCGTGACCTGAGAGGAGTCAGAGCACTTGCCCTGGGAGATTATATAAGTGTTATATAACATGGTGGCACCAATAAGCACATAGTGCCAGGGACAGGCCAGGGGTGGAACCAAACCCAAGGGGCTGGAGGTTAACAGCTCTCTCACCACCAATGCCAAAGTAACACCAGGCCCTGGCTGCCCCGGCCCTGTCTATACCTGTTCCTTCCACTCCAGAGGACACAGAGAGAGACTTGCCTGGCTCTGCATTCTTCTTCCCACGCTGGGCAACAGGGAGGGGCTGCTGCACCATCACCACCCTGGCCCATGGCAGCCTCTGTCCCTTCAACCTAAGGTGGCCAGGCTGCCCTTCCCTCCAGGGAGCAGCAAGGGGGCCAGGGGCAGGGGAGGGGCTGTGAGCCAGCAGCCCCTCCCCTCTGTCCTGGCCCTAGAATGGGTTTGTTTGGGGGAAGTGCTGCAGCAGCTCCAGGATTGGCTGGGGCAGCCGGCCCTCTGTCCCTCTGTTCTGTCATTTGCAGGTCCTCTAAAAAACAAAACAAACCAAAAGGAAAAGAAAAAAAATTGTGCACATTTGGCAAATGACGAATCCCAAATTTTGGTCTATGGCTTCAAATAAAGCTAAAAGGGGGGGGGGGACCCAAGGACATTACCCAATTTCCCTAAGCCCCCATCTCCCACCATATCCTGACCAACCCACCACCTATGGACTTGGGCTGTAGGCCTGGAGAGTCCGCCTTGCCTCGGGATCCACCTCCCTCTCCCCAGCCCCTATCTCTGGGGCTGCCCCTGTTGCTGGAGCTCCGGTCTCTGGCATTCCTGCCCCCCTACCCCAAGTCTCTGCAGAGTGCTCCGAGTACGGGGCTCCGGGATATGCACACAGGCCTGGGCAGTTCTGGGCACTTCAGGGCCAGGTCTTCATCAAACTCCTCCACCCTCACCACCACACCCACTTTATTATTTGGGGTGGGGGTGGGGATGGGGGTGGGGGTGGGGTACTGAACAGAGACACAGGCCAGTGACATCTCCCTCAGAGCCCGCCCTCTCCTGAGCTATGCCACTGGGCTTCCCGCCTCTCTCCACACGCACCTCCGTGCCCCCTAAAGAAGGAGGGGGAGAAAGAAATACGCATCAATATCATGAGCCTTTGCGCACCATCCCTCGCCCCCTCAACCACCTGTCTCGGCGCTCTCCATCCCCCACCGCCTTCCACAACTCCGGGCGCCCCCTCTGCAGCAAAGGGGCACCACGCCCACTGCGGAGCAGAGAAATGCAAGGTGGGGAGTGGGTAGGAGCTCCCGGGCCGCCCCCGGGGCTGCTCCTCCACCCCCTCCACCCTGCTGGCCCGGGCCCCAGAGCTCGGGGACCGCCCGGGGCTGCTTCAGGCCCGAATCCGCTCCCACCCACACGGCGAGGGCAGCTGCGCCCGGAGGCCGCACCGCAGCAGGGGTGGGGCTCCCCCGGAGCGCACCCGCCCGGTGCATCGCCCCCAGGGGCCCACCCCTGCCCCCGGCTCTCTGAGACCGCCCGCAGGCCCGGCCCGCGGTGCACCCTTCCACCTGGCCGGAGCTCTGCTCTCACCTTCCGCAGCCGCTTCCCTACTGCGGGACTGCGCCATCCGCACGGCCATCCTGCGAGCGCCCCGCGGGAGGTGCGGGAGGTGCGGGAGGTGCGGGATGCGCAGCCGCTGCGGACGCCGGCCCCACCGCCGCCGCTTCCCGGGCGTGTGAGCTCAGCCCGCCCGCGCGCCCGCGCTTCCCACGCTCGGCACCCGGCGCAGCGCCACCCAGCGACTGCGGTGGGCACGGCATGCTGGCGTCCGGGAAAATCTGACGCAGCACTGCTGACTGATTTGGAAATTCCCAGAATTTGACAGTACGTTTGCTGCGGGCTGGGGGACTGACAGGTCATTCTGACCATCTCCAGCCTTAGGGCAGAACGTTTCCCACTCACCCTTGTCTCTGAAGGAGATGCCAAGGCTTTGCCTGACTCCCTGATTCCCCCCCTCACCCTTCCTCTGACCTTGCTTCCATATTTCTCTCAGGGCAGTGGAGACTGTGGTGCGGGTGGTGACTACTCCTGTAAAATGGGGATGGGGGATCAGGAGTGGGCAAAGGGCAGGGAACTCTGGAGGCTGGCATTCCAGGCCCTCCTTGGTCCTGTCTAGACATAGAAGGTGTGCACAGGTCACTTTTGGAACAACCTTGTTATGTTATGTTTTATTTTAAAAAGATGTCTCAGCCCACCTGTAAAGTCTAATTTGGGCGAGTTGGAGTATTGTTTTTTAACCTTTTCTCAGACATAGACCCTTTTGAGAATTGGGAAAGAGCTGTGGGCTCTCTCTCCCGGAAAGTGCACAAGCACACATAAATATAATTTTGCACGGTTGGAATCCTCAGACATCTCAAACCATGGACCCCAGCTTAAGAACTCCTTCTCTGCAGATACCCTAGGTAGCAGGAGGCTGAACTGGTGATTACCTGAGTCTGCTGCCGTCTTTGCTCACACTGTTTCCTCCTTCAGGAATACCTCCTACACACCTCAGTCCTGCATTTCTGCCTCTAGAAACCCCAACTCTCCGTGAAGACCGGCTCTCAGTCTTTTTCTCCCTGACTTTCACATTCAGAAGTGCCATCTATAACCTGTGTTTTCTGGGAGCATGTTCTTTATGCCATTTATGTCTATTAATGCTATACATGAGGACCTATAGTTATTTCTGTGGCTGGTTGTCTTATTGCTTCTTCTAGATTATAAATTCTTTTAAGGTCAGTTCCCCACTCTACAGTTACTAAGGCAGGTGCCTTATATGGTATGCCCTTCACAAGTAGCTCTTAAATAACCAGAGGAAATTGGGTTGAGAAAACAGGAGGCCCGCAGGAGGCCCAGGGAGATGAATGCCTTTGTTCTAGAGGGACCCAACACCCCTCCTCTACCCCGATGCTCCACCACCAACAGACACCCATCGCAGGCACACCTCAGCACCTGGCAAATAGAAGTCTCAAGGTGGCAGGATCTTTTCATGCATTTTTCCTCCTCTGGGCAAGACAGCCATAATCTACAGGTCCCTGGATGAAACTGGGATACAAGTTCATGCAGGATAAACCTGCCAGATAGCAGATGTTTGACTCCCTGTGTCCCCTTGTCCAATAAGGAACACCACTATCCACTAGTTATACATGCCAGAAACAAACTGGATGTCATTTTTGACTCCTCCGTCTCATTCCCCTCCCTCCATGCACATTCCCCTTCAATCACTATAGCCTGATTTTACAGGTTAACTCTATTTCAAAAACTGTCTTCTCTCCAGCCCCGTGGCCCCATCCTGAGCTCAGACTATCATTATTTCTTAGCTGAATTTCTGCATCTGTCTCCATGCTAACTGGCCTACCTGCCTCAAGTCTCACCAGCTCAGATCCAGTCTTCATATCCCAGCCAGAAGGATCTCCCCCTAGGTAGCTCCACCTTTACAAAGCATATGGTCCAAAGTTCCTTACCCAGCTCACTAGGCCTCCAAGCTCTGACCCTCAGCTGACCCTCTGGCAGGACTTGCCACTTTCCTCTTATCTTTTACACTTCCCTCCTCCTAAGCATCATGTTCTTTCCCACCCTGAGGTGCGATGCCCTTCCCGGAATTTTCCTGAGGCGATGTCCTACTCATTCTTCAGGCCCCCCCACTGTCTCCTCCTATGCCACCCTGTCCTTCCTGCTATAACATTCACTGCACTATACTGTGCCTCACTAGTGTAATGTCTGCTTTCCCTGTCACACTAGGAGCTCTGCAACAGTATCCTCAGTCCCTAGCACAGTGCCAGGTGCCCGGTTAGGAACACGACCAATAATTATTGAATGAAGGACAGCTTTGGGCCTGACACAGACTCAGATGAGAGACTGGGGTAAATACAGTGGTGCAACGGGATCAGAGGGTCAGCCACGGTGGGGCCAGCCGTACTGCTTTCAAATAATGGTGCCACTCACTGTTCGCAAGTGAATTCCAATCTTTTTGAGTCTTTGATTTCCCCAACTGAAAAATGGGAATAATAATACTCAGCATTGCTCCAAAGATACATGTGGAAGCACTACAATATACATATATATGTATGTATAATAGCAGTATTGTATTACTTCACTTGATCATCACAATAACATTTTGAGGTAGGCAACTGTCATTTCCCACTTTGCATATGAAGAAATTGAAGGAGGGCAATGTAAAGCAATTTGCATAAGGTCACCTAGCTAGTTGCCAAGGAACAGGCTTGTCACTGGGTCCTAAGCCCAGGCTCTCTCCACATATCTCCGCTGCCCTTCCCTCCCTCCCCAAGGGCTGGGACACATGCATGTTGCCATCCTGTGCGTCATACAGCTCATGAATGTCACCACTCACCATTTCTGAAGGTTTTGGTTTGGGGGGGGGGGGGGGTTGGTATAAAGTAAAGTATATAACAACAGCTATCAGGGCAGGCAGGAGTGGGATTGGGAGCGGATGAAAAATGAAAGGACTCCGAAGGCCACAGTCCTCCCCACTGTGTCCCCCTGGGACATGGACTGCTGTGAGGCTCAGCGCCTGTTTGCACTGTTCAAGAATGACTTGTGAGTTTCTGAGCCCTTTGAGTTTGTACGAAGGTCGGTCCCAGTGATGGGAAGCTTTCCAAGCCTTTGGTGGGCAGGGGCTTGGATCACTGAGAGCCAGGAAGGAGGGAAAGAGCAGAGCAGCCATCTTTTGCTGACTCCAGCTTTGAGGGCTCCTCTAAGGCTCTTTTTGGGGGTCTCCCAGAAATAACTCTAGAGCACTCTAAGAATGTCGATGAAATCATCAAACAAGACGTTAGCAAAATAAAGAGGGTAGTACCTGACACGTAGTAGAAACTCGTTATGTGTGAGCTCCTAAGATGTGCATCAGGGCTTCCAGCCTCCTGCTCCTGGGTCTTCTGGAAACGCCTTTTGCACAAAGCATGTTTGTTTCTCACTGCGTCCAGCGCCCCGGGGAACACGAGTGGAACTGCCCTTCACAGGTCCCCCGTGTGTGGTGATGGTGGTTTTTCTCTTTAAAGATTAAATCATTTTTTTTCCCTTTTCTGCTCCACAAAGACAACAGCCCTTTGGTTTTTGATAAATGTTCCTTTCCTACTAGCAGGTGGATTTGCCCCGGGCACTAAGAGCTATGCTTTTAAAACACACACATACCAGACTGTTTGAATCTGCTACTTCTTATTTCTCTTATCTTCTGCCCTGGGGGCTGAGTTTTCTCTGCTTTGGCAGGCTGATAACGCGTGGAGGGATGAGAACAGTTCTAATGAATAGACTAACTAGTGGTACAAGCCTTTAATAGCTGATTATAGGAAAGTCATTCCCCCTCCTCCCGTGATTGATGGCTGGCTGGCTGTTGTGCTGCACTATAGTGAAATAGTCAGCTTCTAATTATCTATCAGTTGGTTCAATGGGACTTGTCCTCTCTTGCTTCTCCTCCTTCCCCTCGCTAATGGTCAGCACAGGCATAACGGGAGAATTCAAACCAGCTGACAGGCAGCTCTGCACAGATATGTGTTGGGATTCTGATGCTGCCCCATCTTGAGAGCTCAGAGCTAGAAAGGGAATGAGAGGTATCGGGGAAAAGAAGGCGAGGAAATCATACCCATAGTGTTGGCTTACCTCCCCTGACCCTTGCCTCTTGGTTCCTCTCTGTTGGTATGGCATAACTCACATGCATGTCAGTTTCATTCAGGCACAGCCTTGGATGGCTTAATGCATGCCCTGAAATTGACTACCTAGGTTCAAACCTGGATTCTCCCACTGGCTAGCTACCTGGTCTGAGAAAGTCACCTAACCTCACGTGCCTCAGTGTCCTCACTGGTGACGTGGGAATATGATTGTTCCTGCCCAGGACTGTTGGGAGGATTGAATGAAACAAGTCAGGAAAAGAGCCTAGCACATACTAAACCCTCATTAACATTAGCTACGATTATCACTACTGCCTGAAATTACTTAACTTATCTAATGCATAGAAGGAACTTGGTAAATGTTCATAGAATAAATGAATGGCTATATCATAATGTTCAAGTAGATCGTGAGCCCTTGACGTTCAAATAGGTGCAGAAAAACGAAAATTGCTCCCTAAATCATAGTAAGAAGCTACTGTTAGTTGAGTGCTTATCCTAGGCGAGGCTCTGAGCTAATTGCTTTATTCTCTCATGTAATCCTTATGTAACCTGATTTTTACCAGCCTTCTTGGATCACATTTTCCTTAAACAGCCCCAGTCCCCACACCACATTTTGAGGGATGTCTCCCTTTTCACCAACATTTCCAAGGACTCTGGGGGATGGGCTGACACGTTCATGATCATGTCCCCTTATGAATCCATGCTCGGGCTGGATCCCACCTGCCTCCTGACAATGCCGTCCCCTCACCCCATCACTGCCTTCACAGCAAGCCGAGCCACTCCTCTAGCCCTAAAGCCCCCAGAACACAGGGCCACTTGGGTGGAAGACTTTTGCCGAAGGTCTGAGGCTATGAAGGATAGTTACAGCACCACTTAGAGCAAGTGACAGCTGGAGGTCACCACCCTGGAGCCCCCCACCTCCCTGGCCCCGCTGCCCTCTTTCCTGGCTGTTGTTAGTTAGAGCCCTGCCTCCAGCTAGCTATTCCCCCTCCCAGCATTCTTCTCCCCCATCTCTCCACCCCCCCCCCACTTCCCCCTAAAAACCCCAGACTGCTATTACTTTATTACACAAAGACATTTAGCTCTTTGGAACAAATATGTCCATTCTGGGCTCTTCTCAATCTAGGGTCAGAGAAGGAGCCCAGGAGATGGGTGCGTGTGAGGGTGCCCAGCTGCTTCGCTCAGCCACAAAAGTGGGCCAAAGTGTTTTCCTCCACCAAGGAGCACGCGCCTCTGAGAGGGGTCCTGTCCCGCCCTAGAATCAGGGAATGTGGCAGTCATATTTTTATACAAAATTTTTCGTCCTGTTATACTTGTGGTAGCACTAGGAGGTAGATATTATTATCCCCACTTTTTTTTTTTTTTTTTCCAGATAAGGAGACTGAGAATCGAAAAGAGTTTTAAAAAAAATAAGCTACTCACAGTCGCCTATCGCGTAGGAGAGCTGGATCTTCAACAGGCCTCTCTGATCCCAAAGCCAGGGAGACTGACCACGACACCGTGTGGTCACTCAGTGCATCTCAGGCTGCTCTGAGGTAGGTTCCACTCACAGGGCAAACCTTTCCCAGGAAATCTTCCTGTGGGGGAGGTGGGGTGAGTCCTAGGAAGGTGAATTGATGGACTGAAGGCCAAAGACATCAAAACAGAGTGAGAGCTAGAAATAGCCACGTATCCACAGCTTCATGTGCGAGACCCAGGCGGAGTTGCTGCTATTAATCTCCACCGAGTGATCACTCTGATTGCCTCATTTGTTGGTGCTGCAGTTGCTGATTTTTGCTGTGCTAGGGACCCCGCTCTGGAAAGATAGAGCCGGTTCCCTTTTGCTTGCAGAGTGCTGACTTCACATGTAGAACAGCACGTTGGTAGCCCAACCATGTTTCATTAAAAAGGCTAGCCTGGTAGCGGAGGCTCTTGCAAAGTAAAGAGCCGTGGAATCAGTGAAGACGGGCTCTTCCCTCCCGTTGTCAGCTTTCTTCCCAGAGCCCCAGGCAGGAGGAGTGAGTTAGGCAGAACCAGGTGAGGGCACATCCATCCCAGGTGGGTAGCAGGTGGAGGTACCACAGGATAAGGCATGCAAGAACCTCACTAGAAATGATGAGGTTACCAGCATGGGGGAGTGCATTTTACCACCAAGTAGCAAGCAGTGTGACCTCGGTTTTCTCATCTCTAAAATGGGGGTTATAATACTTATCACATGATTTTCCCCCCAACTGAGTGTGGTAATCGACAAATGATAGCTTTTATTATTGTTTATTCTTCAGTCTACTAGGGAGGATTTCTGCCCTCCCACACACCACTGATTGCTTTCACCAAGGTTACCAACCACCCCTGTTTTGAAAACTCCTTCCCTCTACTGCTTAGAAGCATTTCACATTATACACCAGGCATATTCCCTGGTTCCTCATGACCCCGGTCTCAGGGGTTTCATACCTCCTGGACCACCATTCCAAGTCTCCTGAGGCATCTTTATTAGTTATCTGCTGCTGCATAACAAAGTACCCCCAAGTTTAGCAGCTTGTAACAGTACTGATTACCACATAGATTCTTAGGGCCAGGTCTTTGGGAGCAGTTCAGTTGGGCGGAGTTTGGGCTGGGTTTTCCTGCTCTGACTCTCATGAGATTGCGGTCGTATTCATCCATTCATTTATGAAGGTCTCCATCCAAGTGCTTTCAAGCTCCCTACATGGCTGTTGGCAGTAGGTTTCAGTGCCTCCCCACATGGACCTCTCCACAGGGCTGCTCAGGACATGACAGGTGGCTTCTCCCAAAGTGAGTGACCCAAGAAAAATGATGTATGTGGCCATGATGAAAGCCAGAGTGTCTTGTATAATCTAGTCTCAGGAGTGGCATTGTATCCCGTCTGCTCTTGTCACACAGACCAATGCCGATACGGTGTGGGAGAGGACTGCACAGGGTGTGAACACAGGGGCAGTACCGGGGCCATCCTGGAGGCCATCTACACGGCATCCCGTACCGGGGCCATCCTGGAGGCCATCTACACGGCATCCCGTACTGGGCCCATCCCGGAGGTTGTCTACACAACATCCCGTATGGGGTCATCCTGGAGGTTGTCTACACAGCATCCCGTATGGGGTCATCCTGGAGGTTGTCTACACAGCATCCCGTACCGGGGCCATCCCGGAGGCCATCTCCACGGCATCCCGTACTGGGGCCATCCCGGAGGTTGTCTACACAACATCCCGTATGGGGTCATCCTGGAGGTTGTCTACACAGCATCCCGTACTGGGGCCATCCCGGAGGTTGTCTACACAACATCCCGTATGGGGTCATCCTGGAGGTTGTCTACACAGCATCCCGTACTGGGCCATCCCGGAGGTTGTCTACACAGCATCCCGTATGGGGTCATCCTGGAGGTTGTCTACACAGCATCCCGTACTGGGGCCATCCCGGAGGCTGTCTACACAGCATCCCGTACGGGGCCATCCCGGAGGCTGTCTACACAGCATCCCGTACTGGGGCCATCCCGGAGGTTGTCTACACAGCATCCCATACGGGGCCATCCCGGAGGCTGTCTACACAGCATCCCGTACCGGGGCCATCCGGAGGCTGTCTACACAGCATCCCGTACCGGGGCCATCCCGGAGGCTGTCTACACTGCATCCAGTATGGGGCCATCCCGGAGGCTATCTACACTGCATCCCGTACCGGGGCCATCCCGGAGGCCGTCTACACAGCATCCCGTACTGGGGCCATCCCGGAGGTTGTCTACACAGCATCCCGTATGGGCCCATCCCGGAGGTTGTCTACACAGCATCCCGTACCGGGGCCATCCCGGAGGCTGTCTACACTGCACCCTTCTTTGCCTCCTCTCTTCTCATTTTCCACACACACCCTCAGCACCACAGCTCTCCAGGACCTTCCATTCCAATTACTAGATGCTAAAGGCACCCAACCTGCATCTCAAGCACAGTTCCCTATCGGAAGCTTCAGCTTGTACGCTGCCTACTGTATCCGGAAGACACCTCAAAGCCCACCTGTCCACGCGGAACTTATCCTCCGCCTCACGATCCTGTTTCTCCTCTGTGTTTCTGTCTCACCAAGAACAACACTGCTCACTCTGTTGTCGAGCAAGAGACCAGAAGACCATTCTTCCCTGCCCTTTCTTCTTTCTCTCCTAGCCAATCAGCGTGTTGAGGTTCTTTGTTTGCTCACTATTTTTCCCATCTTTGCTTCTGAAAAACTTGAAACGGAAAGGTTAAAAGAAGACTAAAAAGACCCCCTGTTTCCTAGACTACTTCACGTAGATTCACAAGTGCTGATTTTGTATGTCCCATTTGCTCTCTCTCCCCTCCTCTCTCCACATACGTATTGTTCTCATAACAATACAAAGACTATTTGTCTTTTTACTCTCCCTTTCTCACGTCTGGACACATGTGTGTAGAAAGTCTCTGTGTGAATATGCTGCATCTCAGTGGAAGTTGTGGATTTTATGACTCCATTCCTGACTATTTCACCTGCGTCTCCTATACAACCACAATGTTGCACCTAGTTGATGACAAAGCCACTGATTGTGTCTTCCCACTGGGTCCCGATTCAGCCCCTTTTCTTCAGGCCACAGGTTTCCCTTCTTGTCCACAGTGCAGCCGACTTGGAACTGGGTCCCTTTCATCCCACGCACCTCTGATCATGTCACTTCCTTGCTTCAGACTTTACGGTGGCTCCCCAGGACCATTTACTTCCTTCAAAGTAAAACACATACTTCACATGGTCTCTGAAGCTTTCCTCATTAGACCCACCTAGAGCAGCGCTGCCCAGGAGAAAAGCACTATGAGTTACACATGTAACTTGAAATTGGTAGTAGCCACATTTTACAAAGTAGCCCCCAAATAAAGGTGAAATCCATTTTATTTATTTATTTATTTTTATCCTCACCCGAGGACATTTTTCCATTTTTTGTTCAGGTAGAGTGGGAGGGAGAGAGAGGGACAGAGAGAGAGAGAGAAACATCTATGTGAAAGGGACACATCGAGTGGTTGTCATCCACACGACCCTGCGGGGACAAACTGCAACCGAGGTACGCGCCCTTAGCGGGAACCGAACCCGGGTCTCTCAGGACCGCAGGCCGACGCTCTAACTGCTGAGCCAAACCGGCCAGGGCTGAAATCCATTTTAAAAATACATTTTATTTAACCCAGTATATTTAAAATATTATCATAGCAACAGAAACCCAATAGAAAAATTACTAATTACATTCTTTTTTCTAAGTCCTCAAATTCTCGTCTGTAGTTACCACATACAGCACATATCAATTCAGCTGATGCATTTTTAAGGGCGAAAGTGAAATGTATGTTGACCAAAATGGCAAGGTTGTATTTAACAAAAACGTTGTTATACTGTTCCAGTTTTAAATTGGGAATTAATTAAAACAAAACCAAATGGGCCCAGCCGGTGTGGCTCAGTGGTTGAACATTGACCCATCCACCAAGAGGTGGCCAGTTCAATTCCTAATCAGGGCACATGTCCAGGTTGTGGTGGGCATGCAGGAGGCGGACAATCGATGTTCTCTCTCATCCATGTTTCCATCTCTCTCTCCCTTTCCCTTCTTCTCTCTCTAAAATCAATGAAGAAAACAAGTCAAACAGGAAGTTCTGTTTCTCATGCACACCGGCTACATTTCCTGTGCTCAGCAGTGACCTGTGACCCATGGCCCCTGCAACAGTGCAGTTCCAGAGCAGTGCTCCTCCGAGTGTGATCCGGGGTCTTCCGGGGGTCCTGGAAATGTTTCACAGAGTCTGTCAGGTCAAAACTACCTTCACAATAATCTGAAAGTGCCATTTGCTTTTTCCACTGTCATTCTCTTGCAAGAGGCTACATGACAGGTATTATGACAACCCATGGAACACAAAAACACGTAAGAGAATCCGCAGTCTTCTATTAAGCCAGATAGTATAGAGATTTGCCAAGACGTAAAACAATGCCACGCTTCCCCTCTCATTGATTTTGCTCTGGAAAATACCATTTTTAATTAAATAGGTGTTACTTATCTACTCACACAATGAGATAATATTATGTTTCGTGAATATTAGTTTTAATGAATAATTTAAATGTTTCTTTGTTTTAATTTCTGAGACAGTAATTATTAATAGATGTAACTCTCCAAATCAAAAGCTCCCCGAAGTCCTCAGTAAGTGTTCACAGTGTAAGAGGGCTTTGCGATCAGCTGGTCTAGAGCCTGCCTAACTCAGCCTCGGGGCTGGTATTCCCTCCCCCACCACGTATTTTTTGCACATACTTCCAGTTTCAGACAAGATGAAGTGGATGAATTTCTCCCTATTGCTCTGCCTGAGTACTTCTAAAAACCCTGGACATTACATATACGACAAATATAAGAAGTCACTGCAAGGTAAACAGAAGGCAGTTAGGGACCTCAGGACTCAGGGAATGACATGTCACTGGGGTGGTATCAGCAGAGACCTAGTGGGGAGCCTGAACTTCCACTCTGACCCAGAAATTATGAGGCACCCACCCCCAAACTGGTGTCAAGAGCTGAATGAGAAGCCTGGACTTCTACCCTAACCTGGTGGTAACCAGTGGCAACCCCCCAATGCAGTCTCAAGGAGGGGCTGCTAGAACAGAAGACCGAAATAAGCTCCAGAGTCTCATAACACGATGCCCCCAATGTCCCAGATACAATTTGAAACCACTCATAATACCAAGAATCATTTTGAATGAGAGAAGATCATTAACAGACACCAACACTGAGATGACAGAGATTTTGAAATGACCTGACAAGGATTTTAAAACAGCTATCAGAAAAATGCTTCAATGAGCAAGTAAAACATGCTTGAAATAAAAGAACGAATAGAAACTCTCAGCACAGAAATAGAAGCTATAAAGAAGAATCATGTGCTTTGCTTGTTTCACTCACATTTCTGGAATGACCATCCTCACTCTGCACCTGGGCCAAGGCTCCTTTCTCTCCCTGGAACACCCATCTCTATCCTCTTCTCCCTTTTAAACCCTGCTGGTCCCTCAGGGTAAGCCAAGATGTCACCTCTTCCGGGAAGGCTTCCATGGCTTCCATGCCCCTCCCACTTAAGGCTTCCTAAACCACAGTACTTACACTCAATGCTAATTGTTCTGTCATCTGTCCCTCCCACCACCAGCGTAAAGACTTGACAGAAGGGACTCTGTCTCATCCCAGGTGCCTGGCTTCTAATAAGCACTCAAAAATATTTGTTGAATAAATCCAGTGCATGAATGGAAACTCTTCAGTGGCTCTTTCTTTCCTGTTGAATAAAAGTAAACTCTGTAGTCTTCCACTAAATGCCCTACACAAACGGACACACATCTTTTTGGTACTCAGCTTTCCTTCACAAATTCTTCTCTGCCATACTGAAAACACACTGTTTTTCAAAAGTACCTTATCCTTCCCATCTCAACAGACCACGTGTGCTCTGCGATCAGCCTCAAATGTCCTCACCCATTTTTATCCCCCAAATCTGACCCATTGTTACAGCCCTACTTGGACACTTCTCCACGACCCAGCCCCCGTGAGGTCTTCCCCACGAGGAGTCCTGCCTGCCTCTGCCGGCACAGCAATTTCATCTTTTCTTGTGTTGTTTCTCACTTTCTGCCTCGCATTCTGCTTTTGTGGTTGGTTTTGTTTGTTCGTATTAATGCCCTTGTAGTATTCTGTGTTCAAATAAACCCCCACCTTTCTCATCTCTGCCTCTGCCACGGAGCCTCTAGCCCAGCCTCTTATTACTCTGAGTTTCAATTTCTTATTCTGAGAGAACAGTGCCTACTTCATAAGGTTTCTGTGAATATTAAATAAAACACACTCTTTAAATGTTAGTGTAGCATCTCAATGTTGATACAGTAAGTACTCAATAAATGTTAGCTATTATTATGGTTATGATGATGATTATCTGAAGAAGTAAATGGACAGAGCAAGTCCCTTTAAGCTCTACCTTCAAAACATCTTTTCAATTCTGCTTCATCTCACCGCTTCCATTATTATCACTCTGCCCCCAGCCATGCACATTGCTCTTGATATTATCACTGTGGTTTACCTGCTCGCCTTCCTTTCGCTCTCTTGCCTCTCAGCCTCTATTCTCCACTCAGCAGTCAGCATGATCTCTTAAAAACAATAAAGCAGATCATATTACTTCCCCGCTCAAAACCCTCCAATGGTTTCTTAATCTACTAATAAAACCCAAACTCCTCACCGAGGGCTGAAAGGTCTAATGTATCTGGCCGGTGACATGTTCACCCTCATTGCTGTTATGCAGCCACAACGGCTTTCTGGTCTACCGTCATCGGCTCTAGTTCTTGCACTTGCCAGACTTTGCATCACAGGGCTTTGAACGTGCTGTTTTCTCTGCGTAGTACAATGATCTCTTCCTCACTTCCTTCAAGTGATCTGTGCTCTCAATTCTTACCTCCTTGAGAGTAACCACTATGTGTAAAATGCTAACCATTGTTCTCAATCTATTTTATATTTCTCCTAGCTCTGAAAACTTATATGAATATTTTAAAAAATGCGTTGGTTTATTGTCTTTCTCTTCCACTAGAACTGTAAGCTCCATGAGAAGTTGTCCACTGCTCTGTCCCCAGCCTCTAGAAGTGTCTGGCACATAGCAGGTGTTCTCTAAGACCTGCTAAAGCTAGCTGTGAACTCCTCAGAGGGGGACTTTAGGAGCAGAAGCAGCAACCTGTTGCACACAACTGCTTACCAGCTCTGGGTCTCTGTGAAGAGGAAATGGGGTTGATCTACCTAAAGGGTAAGGGATAGAGAAGACCCATTTATCCAGACTTAGAAGACATTCCTCTTTATCCACTTAGATGAAAATCTGGCAGAAGATACTTCCAGGTATGCATAATGAACTGTGTAGCACTATAGAGTTAATTCGCAGGGGCTGGCGACAGGCACAGCAGGGGTAGCAGAGCCTCCCAACTTCCTCAGGTTCTCCTTTGTCCAAGGCCTTGGGTCCTGCTTGGCTGGCCAGGCCTCCAAGAGCACATGTTGATGAAATACTCCAGAGGTGCAGCCCCCAAAGTTTCTTAACACTGCCTTCACTAGCTTCATGACATCCACCTGGAGGAACCCTGAGGCCCCCGCAGAAGAGTGGGGTGAGATGATAAAGAGGAGAGCTTTGGATTCAGGAACGCTGTATTCTGGGGGATTTGGGGAAGCCACACGCCCTCTCGGGGCCTTACTTTGTCTTCACCACAAGGCAGTTGAGTTGACTGTATCTTTGAAGTCCTCTCCAGCAGTGACTTTCTGAAGGTATATGAGCTTCACATACACGATCAACTGGACTAGGTTGTTCAAGGGTGAGGCAGTGGGGAAGAGAGACCCAACATGGAGGCAACGGAACTGAAGCTGAGAGTTAGGAGCCAAGCAAGACCAGCAGGTGGAGCCATTGCTGCACTAGGATGCTTAGGCCAAAGGGGAAGCCTTGTCTAGAAAGCTGAGACTCTTCCGTGCAAGTAGTCCTGCCATCAGAGAGAACTGGTTGCCACCGCACCCCTTCAACACACACACACACACACACACACACACACACACACACGCATGCACGCATGCACGCACGCACTCCTTCCTCCCAAAGCTTGAGCACTCTGACAAACTCAGGGTAAAATACTATTTAGGTTGCTGGGGTTGAGGCTGGAGGCCTTTCAAAGACTCAGTTGCCTTTTCTCCTCCTCCTCCCATGGTTCCTGGGAGTTTGTACCCTGTACCCACCCCTTCTCCCTGCCACTCTAACTGGCCAGACCCTCATCTGGTCACTTTCAGGGCAGGGTGTGTGACTAGACAGATGAAGGCCCACCGGACTTGTCTTTTTCAGATTCCCCTCCTTCCCTTCTCCAACCCCCACAACCAGCCGTCCCCTTCTGGGGAAGTCTCCAGATCTCCCGCTCCATCTCGTGGGGAGGGACCTCTGGTTGAGCAGTTGGAGAAGCGAGGGGGATGTGGGGTGGGTAGTGCTGAAGGGAAAGGTCTGGCTTTCGTTAGATAAGAATGGAAGGATCCTTTGTTTGGCCCCAACTGCCTTTGCCGCTGTTGACACACTCGGGAGCGTTTCCTGAAGCTACTCAGTTGTGTCCGGCAGCTCGGCTTCCCCCACTTCCTATGGTCTGAGGTGGGGGCGGGGGTGCTCACAGAAGGTTTTGCAGTTAGGCTGCTGTCTCCATGCTGAGGGTGGGGGCCCCCCTCTCCTGGATCCGGCAGCCAGATCTTTAAAGCAAATGCTCCCCACTGTTCTGCTCCCGGCCAGGGGCAGGGGATGGTGTGATAATCGAGGGTGCACAGGCCATGTCTCCTCCCCTGCGTGTGGCGTATTTTGTATACAGTTACCAAAAGGCTTCTCTTACCTGAAAGGTATTCATGCAGGGCATGGCTCCTAAGTCCCCATCCTGAAGGC
The DNA here is from genome assembly GCF_014108415.1 of Molossus molossus. Classification (NCBI taxonomy): domain Eukaryota; kingdom Metazoa; phylum Chordata; class Mammalia; order Chiroptera; family Molossidae; genus Molossus; species Molossus molossus. The sequence goes on from NW_023425356.1 coordinate 33,735,477, forward strand.
CCCAGCTGCACCCCCTCTGCCTTTTTTTCTATCACTAGAGGTATCCAGCTTCCCTGTGAGCCTTCCCTGTCTCCCCCCAGAGAGGGCAGTAGTTGGTAGACTTGTCCCAAGGGGCAGCATCCTGATGGGTACCCATGTCCCCCGAGATGGTCCTCCCTACCACATCACTGCAGAGTCCAGCCACATCCAATGGAGAGATCGCCCACTCTGGCATTCAGACACACTCAGCTGGGTCAGAACCACAGAAAAATGGGTTTCACTATCACTTTAATTACAGTATTTACACACCATTTTTTATTCAGAGAGAAAAAAAAAATCTACCCAATCATCCTATCTCTGGAAAGTTCTATTTCCAACCGTCATTGAAATCAGGATCCCTGCTCACCCCTCTGGAAAAATAGAAACAAGGACCTGGGTCACCCACAGAGGAGGTGGCTTGTGGTGAGGGTGCTTTGAAGATGTTCCTGGCCCTGGCCACAAGTGGTTGCAGAGCAGTGAAGGGGGTCAGGGTGGAGGAGGCAGGGACAGAAGGGAGTCTGCTGGGGAGTGAGGACATGGCTCACCCCAGGAATCAGGGGAGGAGGGGGAGGAAGCCACTGAGATCACAGGGTAAGGCCAGGACCTAGCCTAAGGGCGAGAGGCTTCCTGAGATGCGTATAGGGCAAGGGGTTTGGCTCAGTGATGTGGCCCTGTGTTCCTGTCCCCGCTGACCACTGAAAGGGGAGAGGAGCCCACGCAGAGGCTCTGCGAGCTTCCAGGACGACCAGGACTGAGCTATCTGCGCGCCTCCATCTGTCCCCATGAGCAGGAACATGTGTGCCCCTGCACCTCCACCCTGTCTCCCAAACACAGAGACATTGTTCTGAAACCCAGAGCCCCGTTCAGGCTCAGCCAGAAAGCGGCTTCTGCACACAGATGCAGGGGAATCTGGGGACTGGGGGCAACTTGGACAGCAGCGGGGAAGCTGGCAATGAATCCACAGTGACTTGGAGGGGCCTAAGGTACACGGTGTGAGATGAGTTTTTCTGGCTCTATCATTACAAAGGAGCAAGTGTAGCGGGTTGCTTTGGTTTCCCTTGAGTGGAAGAAAATATACGGAAGGAACAGTGAAAGGCAAAGACTCCTGGGAGGAAACTGTAGCTCAGAAAAGCCCCGGCTTTCTCCTGGGAGTTCCTACATGAGGCAGAGGAGGGAGACGAAAGGGGCCGTGTGTGAATGCTGAAGACCATCAACCCCAACTGGACGTTTCTCTGACTTCGGCTTTCCCCATCACATCCGTACTCGAAGACGACCAGAGGCTGGGTTCAGGGAGCTGAATGTATAAAGGGCAGGTTACCTGCCTCTCCCCAAGGTGGAGAGAACCCCTCTAGGGTGCAGCGCAGGGCCCCAGGAATGGCCTTGGAGGGTGTGTGCAGGGGCGAAGGCCAGAAGGCAAGGATGGCGCCTCCGGCGGGGGGCAGCGGGTGGCCAGACGCGGGGAAGGCCCGGTGCCCCAGACATCGCCCAGCCTTGCCCCACCCAGCCGAGTCACAATTCGGTATCAGCCACCACGTGTTGTCTCGCTGAATGGCCGTTTCTGGACGTGGCCTGGCCGGTCCCGTTCTCCTGAGCCCCTCGGTTCACACTGGCCTTCCCCTGAGCCTCAGGGGAGGCCCCAGGGCCTGAGCTATAGCCCTGGCCTCCACCGTTCTCCGTGTAATAAGGGTCTTCGCCCTAGACGGTGCATAAATAAAGGAGTATTATCCGGCAGCAGGGGAGCGAGACCCGGTGGGGAGGGGAGGGTGGGGGTTGCAGCTGCGCGTGCAGACTCCTGTCTTCCTGCAGAGCAGTCAGGGTTCCAGCTCCTAGGGAGAGAGGACAGAGGCGAGGCACCACCATGCCACCGAGCTCGCCAGGCCGTCCCCCGGGCGTGAGGACCTCCCCAGGCCCGAGGCCAAGAGCCAGGCCCCAGCCGGGCCTCCCTCCTCCAGAACCCTTCAAAATTAGGTTTTTCCACACAACAAAAAAATTGTTTTGAGTACGTTTTCCCTCCACATGCCCCCTTGTGAGCCAAGGGGTGCCCATGGCCACTGAATGTTTGCAAATAAGCGGCTGATGTAGCAGCCTGTTCTGGTCGTACCCAGATGAACTATCCCAGTGAGAATAACAAGTCGATGGCATGAACCATCTGCTACCACAGTGAGGTGGGCTGGTCCCAGTTCGTGCCCCTCCCCCATCCCCAGTGTGCTATACAGGGAGGGGCAAAAGTAGGTTTACAATTGTGAGTACGTGAAACCCAGAGTTTATTCTTATATTATTATTTATTCATTATTGTAATTATTTTATACACAAACAACTGAAAACCTGCTTTTACCCCACCCTCCCTGTATATGGTTTTGACTCATCCAAGGACACGGTAGGCATAGGCTCGCACATCCCTGCGTAAATGCACAAAAGTGCCTTTTCTGGTATTTCTCCTCCTACAACATGACATTCAGAGACCTCTCCAAAAGACCACTGTCTTCCTCATTTCCTTTGGCCCAGACCCCGGAACTAACCAGCCTTTCTCCTGTGGGGCTCCAGCTGCGGCGGTTCATCAGGAAGTAGCCAGTGGTGCCCAAGACAGCCAGCAGGATCCCTGAGGTGACCAGAGCAATCAGGGTCTTACGGGGGTAGCTCTGGTGTTTCCCAACACTTTCTTCAAAGACGTCTTGGATCCCCAGCTTAAAGAGGAGACACAGCAAAGACAGTCTAGTCACTTGTAGCATGTGGGTTTTAGAAAGGAGTCCAACTCACACTAGACCCCAGTGTGTGACCCAACAGTGAACACATACAAAAGACATCGGCCCCGGGAATTTTCTAAATAGGATTGAAGACTGACATCGCTTAATGAAGCTGCGCTGTGAAATTTTGGTTCAAGCGTAGGAAGATGAAGGCTGGTGCAAAAGGTTGGAGGGGAAGCCGGGGGGATAGGGGGTCTGGGGAGGGTTGTTATTTTCCCTGATCCAGTGAACACCCCTGACTCGTTATCTTACAGAACTTACCTTTTCCAGGTCAGACTGGTGAGATTTCAGAAACTGGATCTTGCTGGGAACGTCTAGAATTAGAAACAGGGTTGCTGAATCTAGAAGCTGAACCAGCGCATCTGCTCTGCCCTCCTAAGCTGTTTTAGAAGATGCTCTGATGGCCAAGATGGTGCATCTCAGGAGGGCCTCTCCAGGTCAGCCCAGCCCTGCTCCCCAGCACCTGCGTTCTCTGAGCTCAGGTGCCTGATTTCTACCCTGCATCCCTTACCCTCAGCCCCACCCCCTTCCTGGCCTCCGTACCTGTTCTGTTGGCCAAGACCAGGAGCAGGCAGAGAGGCTCCACCTCAGACTGGGCAAGGAGCAAGGAGCACACACCGGCCCCAGCCTCGGCCTGATCCTTCGTACACAGGATTCGGGTCAGGTCCTCTCCATTGTCCTTCTTAAAGTCCTCCTGGGAAGACAAACACAAATGATGAGCAGGAGACGAACTCAACAGTGTGCCCTGAACTGGATCCAGAGTCTCTACAGTAATTCTGGTTAAAGCTTCCACAAGAAGAATCCTTCTTTTCTAAAATTCCAACTGGAAAAGAGATACCGTGAACTATATGTGGGCGAGAACACAGTAAGAAAAAGCACTCAAAATTTTCTCAGTACCAAAATGTGTATCTATTAGTGTCTTTGGTGTAAGATGCCAGAGAACAAATTTACAAAATATCTTATCTAAGGATTGCCCGTGCCCATATCTACTATTCAAATTAAGTTAAAAAGGAATGGCCAATAACAAAAAAATATTAATATTGCAATACTGAGGAACATAGCCTTTGTTTCAAGGTTACATAGCCCCAAATGGTTGGAGAAAAGCCAAGAGAGGTGAGGAGGAGACCAAATCTATGACCACACACTCAGCAGGATCCTCAGTCCCGTCCCTCTTACTCCCCAGGGGGTCTCACAAAGATCATGGTGCAAATGGAAATGAACTTTTGGTCAAGTCTCCCACCCCCTTTCCCATTAAAAATATAGAATCCATGCTTTTGAGGTTCATAGGTCTTCCTCCAGGTTGCTGACTGGTCCGTACTAGGAACTGAGTCCTACTCAGCAACTCAGACTCAGAAGATAAACTCTGATGATTCGTCAACAGCGAGTTCCAGGAAAGGGCACTCTCTGTGCCATGCCAACGCCCTGCTCTTGAGCACCCCAGGATTTATTCCAGCAGCCTCCAATCAGAGTGGTCTCCCCGCGCAGGGAAGGAACGGAAACCAAGACTCTCTGCTCCGTCCAGATGGCAGATGGTGGAGGAGGAAATGCCTGAACAGATCTGACAACTTTCCTGTTGGGGGAAAGCTGCTGGGGCGCGTGAGGCCCATCAGCATGGAGCCTACGTGGAGGAGAAAGCTTCCTGTTTGCAGGCAGGCTGCTTCTGTGCAAGGCCAGAGGCCCCCCAGCTTGGACAGCAGCCTGGGTATTTTCCTACTGCTGTGGCCCAAGGCAGGAAACCCCAGGCTCCTTTGCTCTTGCACAAGGCAAGGTCAAGATTGGCCTCGGGCCCCAGCTTTCTTCCCTCAGCTGGAATTTGAGGGAGCTGAGTAAATCTCCCTGGGCTTGGATAAGGCCAGGAGAGCGGGACTAGCTAAGCTCCGAGTCAGAGAGACGAGTCCAGTGGTGGCCTCAGAACCCTCCAGGAGCCGAGGCCTCAGAGAAATGATTTATCGGGCCACTGCTGCGTCACCCCTCCGGAAAAGGGTGAATTCTGCACATCTCCCTTGTTTAGTCTTTGGGCAGAGGTCCTGCTTCTGGAAAAATCTGGCTCTTTAAAACAGCATTTGCTATAGGTAGTGTGGACACCACATTGGGTATAATCAGCAGTCTCCGTGGTCTTCTGAGCGCTGTGCATGGCTTCCCCTGAGCTGCCCGCTGAATGAGAAGGAGGAAGTCCTGCCTGGAGGGCTTCTCACATACCTCTGGCTGAAACGTGCTTCCTTCCCGAGAGGGCAGAGGGACAAGGCTCCTGCACGATAGAAACAAGCTAAACAAAATGGCACCTTCAACCTGCCGAGTCCAAGAAGCTGCTCCTCAACCAGACTCAGCCGTTCTGACCTTTATCAAGTCCTGAGGATAAGACACTGTGTGAAAACCTCTGTGGGTATGAGTGTGTGTCGTGAGTGTGTGTGTGTGTGTGGGGGGGGGGGCGCATGAATTCCACATGTCCAAGCTCTCAGTTTGAGTGCATGGCAATAAAAATAAATGAAGTTTACTAGGTCTTAGGCCCTGTTTTAAGTGTTTTGCACATATAGATTAATTTAGGCCTCACATACCCTATGAAATAGGTTCTATAATTCTCCCCATTTTATAGATGAAGGAACTGAGGCACAAAGAGACCAAGAGGTCACAGAGCTAATTTACGAAAGAAAGGTACAAGTAAGATGCTGTGAGCATTCAAAGGAGGGTGAGCACACATCTGGTGTGGGGTTATCAGAAGCATCTCAATACAGGCCTTGAAGAATGGGTAGAAAGTGTACAGGAGAAGCTGGTGGGGAGAGGCCTTTATTGGGGGGGCACCATGAGAAACCTTGGGGACGTGACAGCCTGTGACTGTCACAACCCTAGTTGCAGGAGAATGAACACTGCCTTCTCCCTTGGATTTCCCATCCTTCCAATTCCCACCTCCTCCCTGAAGCTGGTCCTACCCCCATCAGAATGGGCATCGACCTTTGCTCTGCTACTTACTAGATTCTATGCATGTCATGCGGTTTGTCTGAACGTCAGGTTCCTTAGCTGGAAACTGAGTCATTGAGGTGAGTAAGGGGGTGTTGTATGAAGAGCGCCCACAGGTGTTTGAAACCCCATAAGCACTGGGAAAATGGCAGCTATCACTAGTACTATTAATAATAGCAATGCCTTATATACTGTCATCTAGAATCCACATTTTGATGTTTAATTATATTAGACTCTGTCGTGTGGGGAGCAGGTGTACATTACATAAGCTGGAACCCAGACTGAACTAAGCATAGCACCAAATAAATAAAAGAACTCAGTGCATTGTTGTTCAAGCTAACATCCCAACTGGTTTGGCCTCCACACAGAGTCCCTCCACTCCTTGCTTAGTTTCTTGGACTAAATTCAAGGGAATAACAGCGGCCAGCCTCCCACTCTGGAATCCAACAGCATCAGTGAATTGTGTTTGGGCCTGGAGAGGAGCAGGTGGATCCTGAACAAAGCACAATGCTTCTCCGGATGCTTGAAATAAACATCCTCCCCCAAGAGAGGCTGTGGGCAGACATCATGGGAGCGTGGGCAGGGGGGAGCCACGGCCTCGCCATTTTGCTCATGAGAATCAGATTTGCGAGTCCTTAACCACATCTGCTCGCACACTTCACTTTGCAAAAATAATAACTGCAACAATAAAACCATCCAACCTTTCTAGAGCAGCACCCTCAAACTTTTCAAAGCCTCTTAACATGTTAAAGAAGCATTAAAGTAGGGAGAGAAGGACAGGTATTTTTCTAAACGACCTTTAAGGTATCTCCCAATTAATCTCTCTCTCTCTCTCTCTCTCTCTCTCTCTCTCTCTCTCTCTCTCTCTTTACTCCAATCTCTCTTTTAAAATAATTTTATGCCCTGGCCAGTTTGGCTCAGCGGTTAGAGCGTCGGCCTGCGGTCCGGAGAGACCCAGGTTCGGTTCCCGCTAAGGGCACGTACTTCGGTTGCAGTTTGTCCCCGGCCCTGGTTGGTCGTGCGGGTGGCAGCCACTCGATGTGTCCCTTTCACGTCGATGTTTCTCTCTCTCTCTCCCTTCCTCTCTCTCCCTCCCATTCTATCTGTACAAAAAATGGAAAAGTATCCTTGGGTGAGGATAAAAAAAAATAAAATAAAATAAAATAATTTTATCTACTTGGTGTGAATTTGACAACACAGGCAAAACCTCTATGTTCATATAGGAGCCGTTACAAGGCATACAAGTGGGCAGCTGACCAAGGGCGAGAAGTTAGGCCAGATTCAGGCTCTTTCCAAGGCGCACACTGTCTTCATCAGCCCTCCATCTGTAAGTGATTCTTCTGCATGGAAACTGACCTTTAGTGTTTGGGCATAGGGCAAGGAAGGCGTGGGCTGGGAGATATGATGTGGAGGCTGAAGGCAGTCGGCCTCAGATGGAGTCACTGTGACAGAATAAGGGTAATATGAGCTAGCTGAATACATGAAACCTCTGCATATAAACAGATATGGCTCGAAAGAAAGGTAGTTCTAAAAACAAAATTGATGGGTAAAGGATTTCAATAGAGATTTCTCCAATAAGATATACAAATGGCTAATAAACACATGAAAAGATGCTCAACATGATTAATCATTAAGAAATGCCAACTAAAACCATAATGAGACGCTTCATGCCCATTAGGATGGCTACTGAAAAAAACAAACAAACAAAAAAGAAAATAACAAGTGTTGGCAAGAATGTGGAGAAATCGGACCCCTTTTGCACTGTTAATGGGAATGTGAAATGGTGCAGCTGTGATGGAAAACATAAATTCTATTTAAAAATAGAATTACCATATGATCCAGCAATTCCACTTCTGGGTATATAACCAAAAGAAATGAACTCAGGGCATTGGCGAGAGATTTGTACATCCATGTTCATAACAGTATTATTCACAATAGCCAAAATGTGAAAGCAACGCAAGTGTCCATCAGTGGATGAATGGATAAACAAAATGTAGTATGTACATACAATGGAAAAATATTCAGTCTTAAAAAGTAAGGGAATTCTGACACATGCTACAACATGAATGGAACCTGAGGACACTATGCTAAGTGACATAAGCCAATCATAAAAAGACAAATACTGTATGATTCCACTCATATGACATGCCTAGAATAATCTAATTCATAGCAACAGAAAGTAGAATAGTGGTTGCCAGGGGCCAGGAGGAAGGGGGATGGGAAATTGTTAAATGGGTGTAGAGTTTTAGTTTTGGAAGATGAAAGAGTTCTGAAGATTGGCTACCCAACAGTGTGACTCTGCTTAACATGACTGAACAATACACTTAAAAATGGTTATGTCATGTGTATTTTACTGCCATGAAAAATGTTTTGTTTTTTTTTTTGGTGTGTGTGTGGATTTCCCTGGACAAATGGGTATGACATAAGAGAATAAAGTAATCCCACATTTTGGAAATAATTTGAGAAACCACAACCACAGAAGAGTAATTAACCTGATAAAGCAGCAGAGAAAATGAAAGTCAGACGTGGAGTGACATGTTCTGCTAACGAGGATTGTGAGATGCGGTACCAGGTGCGAGAGGGACCGCCCTTCCTCTCCTTGGATGATATGGGTGATGTGTGCCTACAGAAAAAGGATGGGGAGCAAAGGAGAGCGATTGAGACACAGATGTCTACAGAATGCACGTATGGAAGACAGGCCTGAAGAACCCACACCGCGCTCAGTAATCCCTGGGCAGAATGAGCGTCTGGAGAGCTGGAACCACGCATGTGCATTTCTGTTCTGGGAACATAGATTCAGGAGCTTGCCAACATTACGTAATTACTCAAGGGCGTGATGTTGGGGGAATCCAACCCCTCATGCTTCTCATTAGGCTGTGAGTGGGGCCTAAGTTTCTCATGGTTGGAACCAGTACCTGAAGGCCTTCTAACACCAAAAGTACAAAGCAACCTGAGGAAAACTAACACTGCACCACTCTGGGTTTGGAACAGGCTGATGATCAGACAATCATGGAGGACTCAAGGAAAAGGAATCTGGAACACAATCAGAAGCTGTTATTTTCCTTAGCTATAATTAGCAAAGGAGTTTTGTGTGTGTTTTAAATGAGTAAAGTTGAAAGTCAGCATCAGAAACACACAGAGTATTACTTGCGCATTTTACATCACGTCTAAGTTAACTATTTTGCAAATTGTACTTAGTTATTCCATGGTATGGACTTATGTCTTCACAATTTCTTTTCTTTTTAAAAGTCCTGAGTTAATTCTGTTAGGTATAATTTTAACCAATCAGTGAGTCAGAGCCACCCGATTAATAGTCACAGGTAGATATCAGTAGTTAGAATGAACAAAATGCCCTTTACAGAATAGTCTTTTCCTAGCCCCTTTCCAGTCTATACATGTCACACATCACATATATATGGTTCCCCTAAATAAATTCTCAACTTGTAAGAAAATGTTTTTTTTCTGTACGTAAATACCATTTTCCTATCATCCCATTCTTCACCCAGAGCCTTGTTACTGTCAGAAAATGGAATTTATTGCAACAAAGCAATGAGGTCTGCTATCATCATTAAAAATGAACATCATGCTGTACAATCTTACCAATGCAATAAGACATGAAACTGAAACAAGAAGCATAACTACTAAAAATGAGGAGAAAAACAATGCATTATAGAAGATAACATAGTAACTTACCTTAAAAACAGAAAAGAATAAATTAGAAAGCTCCTGGAATTAATAAGCAAGTTAAACAAAATGGCTAAACTCAAGATAAATATTCAAAATTCAATTAACTTTCTAATACAACAACAATAATTAATTGGAATACATAATGAGAAGTCTATATTATAAATAACCTTAAGAAATCTATAAAACCTATAGAAAAAAAATTTAAAAACTAAAAACAACAACCAAAATGCTGAACAATATAAGAAGAGACCAAAAAAAATGAAAGAATTTGAAGGAATTTTAAAGCAGTCTCAACTAAAATTTTAATTTTTTTTCTTCAAATTTTGACAAGATGTTCCGTAAGTTTTTCTAAAAGAATAAAAAAATACTTTTCATTTATAAAGGTATAATGAGCAAAGGACTGCCTGGCTAGATATTAAAAGTGCTATAATGTAAAAGTATAATAACTTTTAAAAATTTATAGCAGGCAAAAAAAGACAAACAGAATAAAATATCTGTCAAGAATATACCCTGTGACATATGAAAACTTAATGTAAGCTAAAAGAAGCATTCTAATCAGCAAAGAAAGAAATAATGTTAGGAAAATGGTTATATGGAAAATACAGCATTGTAGGTAAAAAAATTCTATATGAATTAAAGTTATATGTAAGTAAATATAATAAAGAAATATTTTAGGTGACTATTTTATATTTCATGAAGGACTTTCTTAATATAAAAACAAGCTGAAATCTGACTATATATATTACATGTACTAGTGAGGAGATAAAAAGTAACAACTAAATTGAAAGAAAATCCTCTTTGCCTTCTTTGTCCACCAGATGGGGCCTCTTCTCCCTAAACCCAAAGCTCAGGATTGGGGTACTAGAAGTAGCCTGACCTTGCTAAGACCCCACCAACATCCATCTAGTCCAAAATGGCCTAAGGAGGTTGAGTGGGGATCGTGGGAGGAGGGGGAGGGGAAGGAGCAGGGGTTGGGGAGTTTGACTTACACAGCTGTAGGTCTTACTGAGCTTCAGGCAGATAGCTTGGGTCAAGTTCACTTCTTTGACTTGGGAACATTTGATTTCTTCCTGTATGAAAACAAAAAGTAAATAAGCCTCTCCTTTCTTCCCCACCTCTTTCCCTGTTTGATTTTTGTGACGTACCCTGTTAGGAGATTTTAGAGAAAAGAAAATGTAAACATTTGTTAGGGGGCTAGAGCTTTATAATAGTCACTCTCTCCGTCCACCTTCCCCCCTCCCCCCAGCAGAGGCGAGCTATTTGCCAACTTGGTGAGCGCTGGCTTGCAGGCCCAGGGATAGAAGAAGGCAGGTCAGGCTGTATTTCCTCCAGTGAATGATTTACTTGCAGAAAGGCCACACAGGGTGGGCAAAAGTAGGTTTACAGTTGTTGTATGGCAAAGAATACGATAAATCATGATAGAAGAATCAACCCTGTGTTTTGAGCACTCACAACTGTAAACCTACTTTTGCCCTGCCCTGACTAGGCAAACAGGTAATGGGATGGCCGGGCAGATCCTGGTGGCACTCATTTTCCTTCTGGCCCCTAGGCCTCTCCAGATTCCTTTTCTCGTGCCATTAAAAACAGAAACCAGGCAGGGCCCCCAGTGCCTGCTTTCAGGTTCCATGGCCTTTCTTTTTTGCATTTATCATCAGATAGAGCGGGAGGGAGAGAGGGGGGAAGAGAGAGAGAGAAAAACATCCATGTGAGAGAGACACATCAAGTGGTTGCCACCCACACGACCCCAACCGGGGCCTGGACAAACTGCAACCGAGGTACGTGCCCTTAGCGGGAACCTAATCCGGGTCTCTCTGGTCTGCAGGCCAACACGCTAACCGCTGAGCCAAACTGGCCAGGGCTATGGCCTCATATTTTCTACCCTTTGTGCTGAAAGCTGTTGACAGCCACAGGGCTGAGAAGGGGACGTTGGGCTCACCAGCCCTGGTCTACTCAGCTCCTTACCGCCTCTCTATGCCTGGCATAACCGCCAAACCCTCTCACACAGAGGACATGGCATTTGTCCTTAGCATTTTGGGAAACACAGCCCCATTAAATGGAAGATGATTTCTAGATATGGCCAAAAGGGAATGGTGGCCTAATCAAAGCCCAGATCAAGAGGTACTAGAAAAATCCACCGAGGATCGGATGGATCTCAGAGAATTCCCTTTATGCTCTACTCCTAGAAATGCAGTTCCCATGGCACAGATCAGTCTTGCCCCCTGACCCCACCCGTGTTCCCCTTTCTACTTCTTCCAGCAATATTTAAGCTGCATATTTTCCGTGCTAATTTTTTTTTAATTGATTTTAGAGAGAGAGGAAAGGAGAGGGAGAGGGAGATAGAAACATCGATGAGAGAGAACATCAATTGGCCATCTCCTGCATGCCCCCCCCCCCCCCGGGGGTTTGGCCCACAACCTGGGCATGTGCCCTGACCGGGAGTTGAATTGGCGACCTGTTGGTGCATGGGTCGACGCTCAACCACTAAGCCACATTGGCCGGGCTATGTGCTAATTCTTAATGACCCAAATCTTATTGGAATGAGGAGAAGTTAAAGGGAGCATAGAGCTTGTGTACATATGAAGCGAGAGGGCACTCTGCCATTTTGACCCAATTCACCCACCTTGATGCTACTTGACGTAGGAGAAAGTGATGTATAAGGTTTAATGGAAAATGTCACAAGGCTGGTGCTATTGTATGGGGGCTCTGTGATATTTCCAAGTGACATGTTGGGCTTCAAGGTCATCTCTGAAGTTGAAAAGTTGGTTAGGGTGGAGGCCATAATGGTGGCTAATGAGGTCTGTGTCTCGACAGAAGAGTTCACAGTTCCAGGAACTGGGGTGATTCCGGAAGTGGATGTAAAGTTGACTGTCGGCTCTGAAAAAGACCAAAACACAAGTATGCATGTGGGCACATTCCCAAACACACACACACACACACACACACACACACACGCGCGCGCACACACACACACACACACAATCTCAGTTCACTGTCTTGAGTGAAGACTTTACAGATAATGACATAGGCATGGACTTCAACCCAGGAAAGGGAATTTGTGGATTTAAGAGTTACTTCATGTCCTAACCCTAACCAAACTCATTTCAAGCCAGCTGTTGGAACCATAGCTGTAATCTAGAATGTATCAGAGATGCCCTCAGGATTCTGAAATTTAACTGAATGCTGGTCTACCCTAGAGAAGTCAAAGACCCCCAACTTGAACCTGTGCACATCTCCCTTCACGTAGAAAAGATCAGAGATCTCTAGGGTGTTCTCATCTAATTCTTATTTTATCACCAAGCTGAACTCAGCATGAGAGCAGAGGGACGAGGAGCATTCCTGATCAGGGTCAGCCGCATGGTACTGGCCTGAGAAAGCTGTCACTACAGGAAGAATGATCAAGCATTTACTTCAGGGTATCCTAAACATGATGTCTAAGCCATTTTCACGAGGGGCTATGTTTCCATTTATGAGAGTCAGCAGGGGCAGGAAGAGTGGTCTGCAAATGTCCGAAGGCTTCACCCAGGCACCAGCAGCATCCGGCTGGGGCCCAAGACAAACACTTCTTACCTGAGATGGCTGCTGTGGTCCCATTGCTGTCCTGAGAGACAGGGGAGAACGTGGTGCTTTCACGAGTCCTTGGTGTTATGGTTTCCGGGCTGGATACATCTATCGGAACAGTTGGAGACATTCCTGTGGTAGATGACTCTGTGGTAACAGTAGTTGAGTTGTCTGTATTTGTGAATCCAGAGGCTGTAGGACAGCAAGGAGGAAAAGTGAGAACTTAAATTGTCCTGGAGGCTCATGACATCACCTAATTCAATTTCTCGACTTCAAGTAGAATCCATCTAGAGTATCTCGTGCTCACTTTGACAGCGCATATACTAACATTGGAATGTTACAGAGATTAGCGTGGCCCCTACAAGCAAATTCATGACACGTTAGAGCGTCTCCTGCCACCCCTGGCAAGGCAGCAGCAACAGCTATGGCTCCTCCTGGACAGGCAACTAATTTGTATGTACCAAGTGTCTAGTATAGTATTATCTACAGGAGGATCATCACAGGAGGGAAAAGTTGCAACTAAATGAATCACAGTAGGGTAAATGGCCTATGTTCCTAATATACTATAGTCATTACAAATAAAAAATTATGAAAAAACTACAGCAACGTGAGTGTATGAGGCTACATGTTCACAACATGTTAAGTACAATAGTAAAACATTGCTGGTGTGGCTCAGTGAATTGAGTGTTGTCCCAGGGACTGAGAGGTCCTGGTTTGATTCCCAGTCAGGGCACATGCCCTGGATGCAGGCTCAATCCCCAGCAGGGGGCGTGCAGGAGCAGCTGAATAATGTTTCTCACATTGATGTTTCTCTCTCTCCCTTCCTTTCTCTCGCTAAAAACAAAACAAAACAAAACAAAACAATAAATAAATAAGAACATATTTTTAAAACATTAAAATATCAAATTATACCTGAATAAATATCGCAAAGCTCTAAAATGTGAGGAGGATGTACCTCTATTCCCTTTTTAATGTATCCTTCTCTTTCCATCACTCTCCATCCACCATATTCATTCTTGAAATAATCACTGTGTTCACACCGTTCTCTATGCACTCCCCTGAAAAATCTTCTATTCTTCCTAGACTTTCCCATTCCCAACTCCCCTCATCCTTTCCCTCATGGCCTCTAAACCTATCCCGCGTTCCTTTGGTTGAAGAACTGCAACCCCAAGGTTTCTTTCAGGAGTCCCTGCCCTAGAGTCTAGCTGATGAACTGGACAACACCGGGCTGATTTCTCATCATGTAATGGCAAGACCCTGCCAGTAACTCTGCAATTTACGGTGTGCCTGTGCATGCCTGTATGTCTCAGTTTAGGAATCTCTTAAAGTGAGGGTTTTTTCTTAGATTTCATAGATTCTTGGGAGAATCAACGAGACAAATGCAAAATTGCTATAGGACAATGTTTCTGGATCTTGTTAGTCTCTGAAGTTCTTCATGAGGGTCCCTGCCCTTCCAGGTTTCCTGGGGTTCCCAGCAGCGGTGTCGTTAGACCCGGGGAGGGGAAGCTTCTTGCCCGGACCCTGAACTTTAGAGCCCACACTCTGTTCCTCCTCCTTCCCTGCCCTTTCGCAAACCATGGGGCCACTCATGAGATTAGCCCCTCTTCCAGATCACACGTCGGGGACCAGAAGTCCTAGAACATCTTGCTCACCTGAGGACCTGCGTGGGCCTTTTCTCCCAGCCCATCCTTCCGCGGATGAGCTGCAGCACCAGTGTGCACTCCAAGGCCCAAGGGCAACTGAGAGGTGGCTCTTTGCAGGGAGAAGGGTTGGAGCACAAGCATGTGGGTAGGGTGTCCCTTACATGAACGCAAGGTCCTCTACAGGGTGGGCCAGAGTTATGGTTAAGAAGAGAAGAGGGGCGGGTGAGGGCCAAGGGCCATCTCTTCTTGCTCAGCCACCCTGTGGAACTGAATTTCAGGACTCTGGGAGTCTGAAATTCAAACCCGGCCTTCCAAGTGGCCATAAAGGTATATTTTTCAAGGTCTGAGAAGAGAAGATATTTTATTTATCAGTCAGTTGGCCTGATTTAAAACTTTGAGGTCTTTGGCCATATAGGCCTCCCCTGTACTCTTGGCTGGGACCCTGTGAATGTTGGAGGTGGACTTGATATCCAGAGCCCACCCCCCACAGAACCATCCTCAAGGCTCCTGAGGGTCCCTAACACGTGTCTCTAAATTGTCCCGATGGAGAGCTAGGTGTGTTTCATCCCCGAGGTTTCCAGGTAAAAAGCAATGTAGAATGACACCCATTCTTTCCCTCAGCAACAAGAGGGAAGTGAGTCTTCAATGTCAGGCCAGTAACCTGGGGTCAAGGACATTTCCCCTAAAGGTGGTGACAAGTCTCACTGTACTGAATTTGCTCCCCGCCCCAACCTGCTTCAAGGAGATTGATGTTAAGGGTGAGGACAACAATCATCGTAATGTCGTGCGCCAGGTGAGCAGAAGGCCAAAGTGATGCTGCTATTTCCAGCGTGGAGATGGGAGCCTGAATCGCCAGGGTTTGGGCAGAGAGAAAGGGGCGTCGTTCATGCAGGGTGAGGCGCAATGGGCCCTGGAGGGGCGGAACTGCTAGGAAACAGCATGCATCCTCCCTACTCTGCAGAGAAAAGACGCTCCTGTCTGGCTTAGGCAGGGGGTGAGTTTAACAAAATAAAATAGACGGGGAAGCAGAGTCAGTCTTCTGGCCTTAAATAGGACCCTCTCAGCAATCTGACCCTAAGGTCTGGATTCACTGTAGGAACTGGAATGAAGGGTCATCCTCTCAAGGTGCCGTTCCAAGCATCCCTGGAACTCCCCCTTGATGTCACTCTTCCTGCCCGCCCTTTCCTCTTTTACCCCGAAACACATCAATTCC
Source organism: Molossus molossus (assembly GCF_014108415.1). NCBI lineage: Eukaryota > Metazoa > Chordata > Mammalia > Chiroptera > Molossidae > Molossus > Molossus molossus. Next base: position 33,751,295 of record NW_023425356.1, read on the forward strand.
TGGGAATCCCATCTGGCCCAGCTTGGACCAGCCCTTTTCTCTTCCCAAAGGAAGCTGGCCCTGGCTGAGGTGATGTCATGCGTTTGAACCCCCTCCCCCGGGGCCTCCTTCACCCAGACAAACAGTTTTGAACTTTTCCAGATGTGTAGAGAGACCTGCTGCTCGTTCGGAGGACAGGGGTGCTGTGCCAGATGAGTGAAGCAACCCTGGGCTGGGGCCAGCTACCAGCCCGAAGGGTCGGGCTCGGGCTGCAGCAGCCTCCGCCCACCCACCACTCAGCCAAGCACGGAGGCACTCACAGCAGTACCCGTCTGTAAACAACAGCAGGACCCCAACCTCCCACCCGTGTTCCTGGGCCTAGGTGAGCAGGGAAGCCTCTGAGACTCGGGAGAAACTGGGCAGAGAGGGAGCGCAGACCGGCAAGGTGAGCGTGGGGTGTGTATAAGCTGGTGTAGGGCTAGGGGACACCTCGGCAGGGCCCTGGGAGACGATCCTCGTCTGGATGCTGTAATACAGGGACCATCAGTGAGGAAGTTTCTTGGTTGCACAGTCTCTAAGGCCCCCTTTGTAGAGTTTGTTCCCATGAAGAGACTGGGGTCTTGAAGAAATGACATTTATAAGAATCAAGACGGGCCACAGACCTCTTTTTAATCCTACCTCTCACACACATTCATAGCATTAAACCGTCACACCTGACTTTTCTTCATCTGTACTTCTGATCCCTTACGCTGCAGGGAGGAAGGGCAGCCTACCAGTCAGGTTCTTAGAAGTGAGGGATGAAAGCGGCTCCTATTCCATTCCAAACCGGAGGCACAACCCTTACCCCCAACCCACAGAAACGTGATAGCACAATTTAAAAACAGAAGAAAAGACTATCTTCTCTTGTCTACCCTCTAAAAAAAATTTTTTTTTCTCTTTTGATTTTAGAGAGAGAGGAAGGGAGAGGGAGAGAGAGATAGAAACATCGATGAGAGAATATTGATGAGAGAGAATATCGACTGGTCATCTCCTGCATGCCCCCCACCAGGGACTGGGCCCACAACCTGGGCATGTGCCCTGACCAGGAATTGAACCGGTGACCTTTTGGTGCTTGGGTCAGTGCTCAACCACTGAGCCACACCGGCCGGGCTCTTGTTTACCTCTCATTCCATCTTATTAACTGTGTCTCCCTAGGACCCCATTTGACCCTAGGTATCCTATTTGATCTCAACTCTTGAACTTGGAGCAAGGGAAGAAGACAAGGTCTCAGGAAGTTAGCAAAATGAGGATTCTAAGAAGCCAAAACAGATGTCACAAAGTTTATGTAGTAAAAGTCATCCATTTAACTTACAGGTACTCAGAAGAAATTATTCTTGTCTTACATGCAACACTATTAAGCTTGGTTATTTGATATTCTAGCTAAAGCTAAAAGTTAGAAAGAGACTTAGAAACAATAAGGAGACGCAGCAGCTAAAAATGAAGAAATAGCCCTGGCCAGTTTGCCTTAGCAGTTAGAGCGTTGGCCCTCGGACCAAGGAGTTGTGGGTTCAGTTCTGGTCAAGGGCAGGTACCTTGGTTGCGGTTCTGTCCCTGGCCCTGGTCGGGGTCATGTGGGAGGTAGCCGGTCGATGTGTCTCTCTCACATCGATATTTCTCCCCCCCCCTCCCTTCCTCCTACTCTATCTGAAAATAAATGGAAAAATGTCCTCGGGTGAGGATTTAAAAATAAATAAATAAATAAATAAATAAATAAATAAATAAATAATAAAATAAAAATGAAGAAACAGAAATAAATGCAGGAAAGACATGAGTATCAAAACCCATACTAGTCTGGCCCTGGCAGGTGTGGCTTTGTGGTTAGAGGGTCAGTCCTTGCACTGAAGGGTCACGGGTTCAATCCATGTGTGTGCGGGTGGCAACCAATCCATGTGTCTCACATTGATGTTTCTCTCTCTTTCTTCCTCCCTCCCTTCCACGCTCTCTAAAAATCAATGGAAAAAATACTCTCGGGTGAGGATTAACAACAACTAAAACACTAGAATCGTTTATGGTAGGAGTGAATAAGTACATACACCTAAGCATTACCATGTCACTGAGTTGCACCATGACCAAACTATTTTCATGATGTATCTGACTCATGCCGGTTAAAGTCCTCTTTTTTTTGATTCACTTAAGGAAGCAAAGGTGTGCCCTGGCCGGTTTTCTCAGTGGTTAGAGCATTGGCCTGGGGCCCAGAGAGACCCAGGTTCAGTTCCCGCTAAGGGCATGTACCTCTGTTGCGGTTTGTCCCCAGCCCTGGTTGGGTCGTGCGAATGGCAACCACTCAATATGTCCCTTTCACGTCGATGTTTCTCTCTCTCTCTCTCTCCCTCCCACTCTATCTGAACAAAATATCGAAAAATGTCCTTGGGTGAGGATAAAAAAAAAAGGAAGCAAAGGTGTAATAAATACCTTCTAATAAGATTTATATCTACAACTAATACATTGAAGATACTATTACTCTTTCAAGGTGGGTGGGGTCACAAATCCTCAACAATCTAGAAAGGTCTTCAACCTAAATAACTCAATTTCCATACTTCCAGAGACTGGGCTTTACTGTACTTGGTCTTGCTTTTCATAGACACTTCGTTTTATTTATTTTTTGCTGGTATTATTTTCTTATCTCCTAGCCAGTCAGCTCCGTTCTGCCCATCCTTTCAAATTCTAGCATCCAGTCCAACAGGACTTCCTTGGAAGAGTGCCTGAGTGTCTTAGCCCATAGAGATACAGTTCTAGGAAGAAGGAGCCCGTGGCCTGCGTTGACAAGAAGATGGCAGAGCTCGGGAACAAACAGCTTGGGCTCTGCTCTCAAACCCTGACAGAAGGGCGGCTTCTTTTTCTTTTTCTCCTTTATTGATTTTAGAGAGAGAGGAAGGGAGAGGGGGAGAGAGAGAGAGAAACATCGATAGGCTGCCTCCTGCATGGCCCTCACTGAGGATCGGGCCCACAACCTGGGCATGTGCCCTGACCCAGAATTGAACCAGCGACCTCTTGGTGCCTGGGTTGACGCTCAACCACCGAGCCACACCGGCTGGACAAGGACGGCTTCTTCACCATGCTCTGGCAGTGCGGCCTTGGGAAGCCTCTTCCCCTCTTTGAACCTCACCTATTAAATGGGGATAAAAACAGTCCCTACTTCCTAGTTGTTTTGAGGAGTAGCAGAGATAAGGGGTGTAAAGCAGTCAGTCCGTCTGGTAAACGCTCAAGAAACAGTGGTTTTCTTTAGTGTTGGCCCCTTTCTGTCTGTCTCTCCAAGACCTTAAGGCGTGTTCTCCATCACTTATCGAGCACAAATCATGCTCGCTGTTTCCCGAGTAGCGGTCTTGTCCCTTCAGTTCCATTATAAGTTTCTCGAGTGCCAGAACCATCGCTGCTACCCCTCTGTTTTGCTCAGGGCGCCTAGCACAGTCCTCTGGGTTCAGATAAACACCTGGACTGAACGGTGACGGCGTCAGGCACATTCACACCAACCACTTCTAGGCAGAGGGTTCTCATCTGATGCTATATTTTAAGAGGACATTTATTAAATTAGGGAGTGTCCGTGGGAGGTTAACCAAGTTATATGTTTGATGGCCTGGTGTTATTTCATCTAGATCAGGGTTGGTGACCACAGATCGTGGACCAAATCCAGCCCGTGGACTGCGAACCAAACATGGCTTTTGTATGTTTCAAGTGTTGTAAAGTAAAATAAAGTAGGGTATGTGTCAGAGGCCACTGTGCCTTGAGAGTCTAAAATATTTGCTATCTGGCTCTTTACTGCAAAAGTGCGCTGACCTCTGATCTAGAAAGGAAGGATTTGGGGAGGGAGAATACATCACTTTCTCCACTGATTTATTCATTCTTATTTTTCATACGCACCAGTAATGTGCAAAGGCCCATGCTCACTGCTGGGAGAAGATTCCTTCCCACTATACGGTGTGAGTGTCATTAGAATTTAAACATATCCCTGTCCTCAAGGAGTTTATAGTCTAGTGGGGTGACTACAAAGGGCCTTAAGAATTGTCACGAAGAAAGATCAGAGTAATTCTGTGAATTAATAGAAAGCATAGAATTGGAATGAATGACTAGAAGTTGCAGGAGGGCTAATTTCACTGCAATACCAAGGAAAGCTTAAAATGATGAGGTTATTCTTTTTTTAACAAAAAATGGAATGAACTACTCCGGGAGACCGTGAGCCACCCATCGTTCCTGGGAGCATTCAGGAGGCACCCTGGTTATAGGTCTTGGGGAGTTTGGACCTTGTTGGATCAAAACAAAGAACTGGGCTGACGCCTTCCAGAGGTGACTCTGAGGCTCCCCGTTCCCATTCAAATGATGTGTCTTGGACCCCCTCCAGCTACTGTGGGACCCCAGTAACCCAAGCTTTCTCTGGGGGCCTGCATTTCTCCCAGTTACCTCTTCCTCCAATTTCCTGGTTGCCACGGACTACTGGATGGAAGCCCTGTGCCTCCCGGTCCTCAGGCCACAGCAGCTCTTGGTCTGCACTCCCTCACCATGGGCTGGCCAAGCACCCATCCCTCTGTTCTCCCGGGAGGAGGCTAACACAGGGCTAGTGTGTGCTTACCGCAGGTCGGAAAGCCTGGAGCCCAGTTACAGTACAGCCCAGCAGAGACAACGGCTTGACTCTGAAATTCTGGACGCCCCTGTGCAAGATGGAAAACCCCATGCCGTACCATAGGGAAATTCTCTTAGCCAGATCTTTTCCACCCTCTACGCAACACCGTCCCTCTACTGTTCCAGGCACCTCCCCTCCTCTCTCCATCTTCTTGGACTCTGGAATCCTTCAGCCTTTTGCCTCTTGGGCTCATCAAATACAAAGTTCCATTTTCTTTTATCATGCTGAGCAATTAAATCTCTTGTTGAATCCCACATTCAGGTTGTCCAGGGGTCTAGGTTGTCTCATCCAAAGACTATTTAAGGAATTTTCTTAAGTAATGGAACTGGCTACCTAGAGAGGCTGCTCCCCTGGAAGGTATCCGTTATAGGCTCTTTGTGTTGTTGTTTTTTTTCCCCAGAACAACAAACAGCAGACTTTCCAATGAAGCCAAAAGGCCTTTTCCTAGTGATTCATTCCCAGATGGCCTCTGGCATGTAGGTCCGAGGACACATCCCCATTCATTTGTAGCTCATCCTCCCAAGATGCATGCATCTTTTTCTTTAGCAAAATTGGGGGCCCTGGGGACTTAAAGTCATAGATAATGTGCTTTTATTTCTTTGCTGAGGAGGGAAGAAAATGTTCTCATTAGAGAAGTCAAAGCCCAGAAAAATATGGAAATTCCGCCCTGGCGACTCCAAGCCTTTTCTTCTGAAGGGTGGTGCTTTTGTTCTGTTTCCATACCTCCACAGTTTCAGTTCTCCACGCTCAGTCCATTTCGTTAGATCAAGCGAAGTCAATGACTGAGGGAGGCCCGGCTCCCTGAGGGTGGAGCTGGGTAGCCATCCAACCCCGAAAGGCAGCCCGGGCTTGCCTGCCCAGGGTCTAAAGGAAATCAGGCAATGAGACCATCAGAAGTGGAAACTGGTCCTCCCTCTTATTTGTTTTTGTAAGACTGCACAGGAGTTTATCTGCTGCAGTTTGGCACCCTGCGCCCTGAGCTTTTGGAGACAAAGCATCAGAGAATGAAGAAGATGAGGGCAAGTGAAGGCGGCTCCCAGGAGGTGGGACCAAAGGGATAAGAGAAAGAGGCCCTGGTGCTGTTTTTATCAGTCAAACAGGAATGCTGCTGAAGACTTGCGTCTGCGGTGGTTGTGCCAGCAGGGTTGGCCCTCCGAGTGAGAGTACTAGGGGCCACTGAATTAGTCAGAGGTCCCCAAGGCTGCTCCTCCTCAGTCACCATGTGGCAGAAATTCAAAGGGTGGAGTCCTCTCTCTGGAAAATATCTGATAAAATTCTTTTCCCTTTTCTTTTTTCCCCTCTTACATGTAGTCCCAGACAGGATATGGGTGTGGGGTCTGCAGGCACAGAGAGACCCAAAGGAAGAAGAGGAATGTGAGGGGGTGGGACTGGGGGGTATCGTTAGGGAGATCAGAGCACAGGCCATGGAGGGCTTGGAGAAAACCCTGAACCTGACACTTGGGGTTCCCTAATGACCTGAAGTCTCCTCTTCCCAGCTGGTGGTGTGGCAATGGTTCCTGGTGGCCTCCCATCGCCACCCAAAGCCACCGATTTCCAACAAAGAAAGTCTACTTTTGGTTGGTTGCTATGCCCTTCCCCATGCCAACTTCTCACAGGGACAGAAAAAAGAACTTCCCAGAACAAAGCTCTGTGTCTAAGTGATGAGAAAACCACAGAACCTCGTTCTGCTCTAAATTTCACAGTAATAATAGCGCAGAATTTCCAAAATGTCCCTTCGTTCGCCTTTCAAGGTACAGTTGCTCATTTCATTTACTCCACAATACATCCCAGGACAGAAAACACACACCCCCTAGAAAGTTCTCAGGGAAGGTATAGTGCTAACAAACTAGCCAAGTCTAGCAAGACGGAGAATAGGGACCCCATACCCCACCTCCCACCCCCAAGCTGAGATACTGAAATTCTCAACATGTCAACTTGAGGTTTTGAAGAGGTTAAGTTGCTCCCCCCTCCTCCACTGCTGCAGGCGAGACTGAGACTGGCCAGCTGAGGAAATAAGCAAAGGGTGGGCCTCGCTGGGCCCAGGACCAGGTCATCATCACAAGCTGTGTAGTCAAAGCCGAGAGGAGCATCTGATCTGAATCACAGCCTCTGATCAACTCACCCCTGTTATGAAGGCACAGTCTAGCACCCAGGGGAGTTCCCCTTTCTAGGGTTCTGACACCTCCAAGATAGCTTTTTCCCTGCTCCAAAGGGCAAGTCTGGGGCTGCCAAACAGGTCAACCCAGAGCCTAACTTAGAGCTTCCTCCGGTGGGAACCAGTCGCTCTCCAAATGGGTGGACCCAAAGAGGGACAGCAGAAGAGGGTGAGAGCAAAGAGTCCTGGCCGGCTGGCCCAGACCACTGCGTGGGGTCATGCTGGCTGGCCTTTAGTAAGAGTAGGGAATTGGGAGCCCTACAGGGCTGAAGGCAGAATCTTGAGCAAAAGGGAGAACAACTTATAATGTTTAAAACCTTCTAAGTGCAATAAAATGAGATGGAGAATGTTATCCCCAAATGAAAGCAATAAGAGATAGATACGTACTGGGCGCCCCCCCCCCCTTTTTTTTTAACCGAAGTGAGAGCAAGACCTTAAGAAATAAGAGCACTGTGGATGAGGAGGGGCATCCGCTAGTTTTCTGACCTGTCCACTAGTTTTAGAACTTGGAGGGGCGCAGGGAAAGAAAACCCCCAATCCTAACAGTCTCGAGTTGGTGCCAGGGACAGGAGTCGTGGTGGGAGAGGGGGGCAGCCTGAGAACAACCTCCATCCACTGCCACCGTCCTTCCAGTGGACCGGGTGTGGGTGTCGAAAGAGCGAGCTGTAACTTAGCTTTGCGATCCTAAATGCAAGGATTTTTGCACGGATTGTTCTCCATTCCAAACTCCTCTGGCCACCTAACAGCCTGCCTCCTGGGCCTCCTGCGCGCTGCCCTGAGGCCTCGTCCCAGGTTGGCTTTGCTCCTTAAAATGTCCAGTTCTGGCTCCCCCTGTCCCGGCGGTGGGTGGGCGCCTGGCCCCCTGCCCCACAACGCGCCCAGTCCCCGGTTTCCAGAATCCACGATCAGCTGCAAAACGCTGCTGCTGCTCTCCTCCCCTCTCTCTCGGCTGTGGCTCCAACTTTGCGCTCCGCACCTTTGGTAACACGAAGAGACACTGGCACCTTCAAAGCGCTTTATATCAGAGGCAACTCCAGAGAGTCGCAGTTGTCCGATTCTGGGACCCTAGTTCACACTCACGGCGTGGTCGCTTTCCCTTCCCGTCCCAGCCCCGCCGATTCAGAGGTGAGGGGCTGGACCCGGTTCACAGGGCCCTCGTCCCCCCAAAGCCTGGAGCAGCCATGGGCGTGGGGGCGTGGGGGCGCGGGTTGAGGCGAGGGTCCCTTCCCTCGGTCTCGCTGGCTGAGCGCGCTCGGCCTCCAGAGGAGCAGCGACCCTCCCCGCCCAGCCCGGCGGGCCGCGCGCGCGGCGGGTACTCACGCAGCAGACTCAGCAGGCAGAGAGCGGTCCAGCCCCGCGGCATCCCGCGCTCCGCGCGCGCGCCCCTGCGGCCCAGCATCCTTCCCGCGCGGCTCCGGAGAGATGCACAGAGCCCAAGACGCTGCTTGCTCGGCCGGCCGGGGACCCGCTGCTCCCGCCCCTCCTCCCGGGAGCGGGGTGGGCGATTCTTGCTTTTCCCTTCCCCTCCCTCTTTAGTCCTGGCAAGGCCGGCCCCTCTCCTTGGCTGCCACTAACGTGAGCTTCCCTGCTCAGTCCCAAAGGCAGAGGACGTTAGGAAGGAGGCTGGGGTTGCCGCCTTCGAGGCCAAAAAAGGTGGAGGTTTGTGCAGGCCCCAGATGCCTTGCTCAACTTTATGTAGAGGCCCCATCTTACTTCTTCAAGCTCACATCCACTTAACTTTTAACCCCTTTGTGTCAGCCTTGCCGGTGGCCAGGGCAGGGGCAAGTTTCCTTTAATTTTTTTTTGGCTTCCCATTCTTTTTTTTTTTTTTTTTTTGCTTTTCTTCATTAAAGTTTTAAGTCAAGAACAATCTTGCAGAAGGAATCTACTGTGAGGACCTGAGTTTACAAGTGTGAGCGTTTTACTAATCAGGTAAAACATACCACGTGTCCAGTCTGATGCATGTAATGATAGTCGTCTGGAGGCTGTGCTGCATGTTAATGAAGCGTAATGAGTGAGAAGGACACACAAATGACTGTAATTATGCATTTTACCCGTCCAAACCATCCTTGTCGATTTTCTTTCCTTTTTTTCCCTGCGCAATCTGTCTATTTGTGTTCATTTAAAGCTCATTCCCTCCCACCCCCCAGACAAGCCCTATTCTCCCACATGGTTAGATCCTAAGTGTCACCATCAATATGAAGACAAAGGACTCCCTTAGTACCTGGATGTCTCTTTTTAGGCATCCCCCGTCCAGCCCTGGGTCCAGGACTCCAGGGCCTTCATCCAGTTCTCCCATCATAAATAGGACTTTCCCCGACTCCCTCCCATACTCTCTGGTTGATCCTGGAGCTCCCTATTGCTCACTAGTCATTCAGGATGGTGGTAAACTGAACTGCAGAAACTGAGCTGGGCAGGCAGCCTAGTCACAGATTGGACTGGGGAGGTAGAGACTGGAGGAGAGAGGAGCCAGGAGCAGATGACGGCAGCAGGGAGGAGACGAGATAAGGAGAAGTCTGGGAGAACATGCTCTGAGGTCCTGAGAGGATTCCCAGGAATACAAACACCCAGTCCAGCTTCTTTCATGATGTCTGCACCACATAGCCCGAAGGGTGAGAAAGGAAGCCAGACCAGAACCCTCTGATCCTTTTTGATGACTTCTCTGCAGACCCCCTGGCATTATGAAAGTGGGTTTATCTTTATGGTCCTTCTCTAGCCTACTATAAATTTGGTTTTCACAGAAGGGTGTCTAGGTACAAAAATAAACCCCCAAACTCCCTATTCTGACCTTGTTCTTCAACTTTCCTTTAAATAGGAAACAAAGACTTTAATTTCACAATAAAATCAAAGGCTAAAGATGCAAATTTGATAGAACACAATGGTATGGTATTTATCTGTTTCAAAGTGCAAATGGTGATTCCAATCTGACTGCATTGTGATCTCAAGGGCCTGCAGATGGGGCCAGAAGAGCTGCAAAATACATTTTAAAATGAGGCCTTTGTGCTTCGGACTCCCAATTTAGCTTCACCCCTCCACCCTGCACCACCCTCCAAACACACACACACACACACACACACACACACACACACACACCTCTTAGCTCCAGGAGCTGGGTCGACTTCATACTGACAACCACTTTGGTTCACTTGGCTCTTCCTCCATTCTCAGTAATTTCTTCTGATTACTTCAAATGCCAATAGTCTCCCCTAGCTGGACCAAGGGAAGCAGCAAAGAACTTGTCTCTAGCTCCTGATTTCTGAACTAGCTTTGGAAACAAAGGACAGAGAGAATGATCCTACCGAGCAGAGCTTCTCAAAGCATGGTGTGCACAGAACCAAGGGGACGTTCCGGGAATCTGCACTTTTAATAGGCACTCTCTGTGATTCTTATGCACACTGAAGTTTCATAAGCCCTGGCAAAGAAAGAAGACATGCTAAGTACAAAAAGAGAGAGAGAGAGATTAGAGAGGGAAGATACAAATGGAGGCATAAGAGACTGACAAATCCCTTCCTCTAAGAACTAGAGCTGTTTTTCACTGGCCTGCAAGGCTATGGATGACACCAGAACCATAACACTAACTAGCTATTCTGCCTATTTTCTAAGCACACACAATCTATTCCCAACTGAATCAGAAATAGTAAGAAGCCAGGAAAATTCTTTGGCAAATGGAATGGGGGAACAGAGACAGAGAGCTGATTGAAACTGGCCTCATCCAGCACCCTGACTCACTTGCCTCCTTCTCCCTTGTATGACCATCCCGTTAAGTATTAAGTCCTCAGGACAATGAGGTTCTGATCAGCATAAAATAATCTTAGGAACAAAGCCTCGGATCTGTTGACCACAGAGACAGAGTTTTGGTCAAACTAGGGATAACATCTAGGCCTCAGTTGTGTTTCAGCTCCAGGCCCAGAAAAGCAGCAAAATCAGATGAAGTGATTCCATGGCTGGCATAAGGACCAGAGGCAATGACTAATGACCCCTTATCCTAGCACCAACCAATTAGTGGAGACCAGAATCCTGAAAGGACACATCTGGAAACCTGATGAATATTCTATTGAGACCCTCCCCTGAGACCACCCCTAAAATTCTCACCTTTAGAAAACAGATAAAAACCCTTGAGACAAAGGACCCAGTGCATGCTCTCTCTTTCTCTCTAGAGCACACCCACACCTTCCTTCTTCAGGAGTGTATCTTTGCTTTCTTTCTCCTAAGCTTTAAGAGTCCTTCTTTTGCCTGTGTAACCTGTTTCCTGAGTACATGCAGCCCAGCTGGCTCACTTCTACCTCTGTGACTTTCTCTCTAAAAGGTCAAGGTAGCTCTCTGAGCAGTCCACTTGAATCTTTGAGTGTACTTTCATTTTGCATGCAAAATTCACTTCCTTTTGCACTAGAATTTCTGGCTCGGACTTATTTCTTTATTGTACTCGAGAACTGAGAGCCAACATTGCTGGTAACACAACCACCCATGAAATCAAGTTTTGGCCACTGGACATATATCCACCCTGGGACCCCAGCCTTATGTTTCTTCTTAGGCCATATAGAGTTGAATTAGCAAGTTTCTTCAAAGCTCCAGCCTTTCTTGGCTGATCCTCAAAGTCTCTGCTTTCCTACTTCATTACATAAGCTGTTGCCAGAATCAGATGTTAACTACACTGCACATAGTGAATGGTATAACAGAAATATATAGAGTGAGAGGCTCTTTCAGGCTCTTTATAGATCTCCAGGTCATGACCACCCTTACTTTTGAACATCTCCTCACCCCAGCCCCAGCCCCAGCCCCAAAACACACACACATCAAATGGATAAATTTTAAATAGACACTCATCCCAGGTTAAATACAACTCTTTGAAGTAAACAATCAAAAAAAAGAAAAGAAAAACTATAAAAAGAAAGGATTTCAATTTTTTTGTTCTATAATATATTTTTCATTTTGTTCTTATAATTCAAACTTTAGTACATTTATATAAAGCAGTTAAAGAGCTGAATTGTAGTTTACGAGTTGGCTAGATTTACCTTTTGTAAGCATTTAATAAAACTTTTGTTCATTTTGATTTTTAAAGTTCATATTTTGGAACCAAGACTTTCCTCCCATGTTGCAAACTTGTTTTGGGTCTTTGAAAGCTCACGGGGTTGGATCCCAGTTTTGGCAGGGGGCGTCTTTGGCGGCAGAGATATTCAGATGCTAGAGGGAGCAAGGAGAACTCGAAGTCAGAAGTGAGTCCCTTCTTTCCTCTTCCTGCCTTCCAGTCTCTCTCCAGTGCCTCCTCTTTCCAGAACCTACCTGGAAACCAGCTAAGAAAAGAGTCTGGAAAATGCAGTGTGTAGATTCCCAGCCCCAGTGTCCTGTGGGAAATTAGCACCATGTAGTGGTAGACTCCAAGTACACTTAGGCAGGCTATAGAGACCACAGACCAAGAAGGCTCAGACCAAAACATGCTGATTAAATCATAAAGGTTACTGAGTCTTTTTAAAACACACAGCCAGGCCCAGCCAGTGTGGCTCAGTGGTTGAGTGTCAACACATGCACCAGGAGTTCGCCGGTTAGATTCTCAGTCAGGGCACATGCCCGGGTTGTGGGCCAAATCCCCATTGGAGGGCATGCAGGAGGCAGCCAATCGATGTTATGATATATATATATATATGAAACCCACAGCCAGAACCAAGAGGAAAGAGTTGGGGAGTTGGGGTAGATTAACCCCTTGCGAAGGATGCAAACAAGGTGAAAGGACCACACTACATGAATCTTGTGTCATGCTCCAATAGTGTAGTCATGAGGACAGAACTGAGGTTATATACTTGGAATCAATGTATACTTGGTATACTGGGAGACATGAGGACAAGTCCTGGCCATAGATAGGTCTGCTCACACAGCTAGCTCATCGGTGTTCTGGGCAGCCATCCCTTTTGTCAGCATTCCTGGGACTGAGCACTCAGAGGCCAGAATGGTGTCACCAACAGGTAAAAATTTGGGGATGAACTGGCTGTCAGCCCTGAGGTGGCATGTACTATACCTTATGACTTGATTTCCCCATTCTTTCCTACCTGTCAGGAACACTCTTGTTTGCTCTGTTCTTTTAATAATACCTTCCATTTCCTGTATTCTTACATCTTACAGATTATAAATGTACCACCTATTTTTAGCACACCTGAATTCTGCCTGTGTCTCACAAGCGACCTGCTTACTTATCTACAGTTACTACATCTGATGCATTTCTTCTGTCCTCTTTGCGTTTCTTATCCTCTGTAGCAGAATTGAACAGAAGGTGAGCAAACACACCTTATTTCCAGCATTATAGAGAAGAGTATGGAAGTTGTGGGGTTGGGACTGAGAGATGCTATTTATTTATAACTAGACCTGATCCAATTCCATGTATTTTTCATACAGATATAACTATTTTCTCAGCTCTGTTTAGTCAGTAGTCTATCTCTTCCCTACTGATCTGAAATACCATGTTTGCCATGTACCAATATTTCATACCCATGAGTGACCACTTCTGGGCTGTCTGTTTCTCACCATGTGTACGCCAGTGCCTTGTTTACTGCAGCTCCAAATAAATCCTGATATGAGTAGGGCAGGTAAAGACTCTCATCACCTCCAGGAAAGTGGCTTAGATATTCTTGACTCTTTACTCTTCCATATATGTTAGAATCTGCTTATCATGTTCCTCCCCAAAATATCCTTTTAGATTTTGATAAACATCTTTCTGTAGATTAATTTGGAGAGAATTGAATCTTTCATCCAGTCACCCTGGCATAGTTTTCCATTGTTTGGGTCTTCTTTAAAGTTTATGATTTTCCCTGTGGTGGTTTTAATTCATGTTTGTTAGAATCATTTCTAGGTAATTAATGTCCTATAATGCAATTGTAAATAGTATCTTCTTTTTAATTATTTTTGTTGCTGGTGTATGAAAATACAGTTTATTGTTTTATCTAATCTTATTGAGCTGCCTTGTTAAATTATATTATTTCTAAGTATTTATAGATTCTTTGGGGTTTTCTATGTAAATGATCATAACAACTGCAAATAGTGATAGTTTTATTTTTTTCTTTCCAATCCTTCTCCCTCTGAATTATTATTATTTTTTAAAGTTAATGTACTGGCAACATCCAGTACAAGGAGGAAAAGTGTGATGATCCTATACATCCTCGCCTCATTCCAGATTTTAAAGATTAATATTTTATTTTATTTATTTAGTTTTGAAATATTTTTTCTTTATTGATTTTAGAGAGAGAGGAAGGGAAAGGGAGAGAGATAGAGTTAGAAGCATCGATGAGAGAGAACATGGATTGGCTGCCTCCTGCATGCCCCCCACTGGGGATCAGGCCCACAACATGGGCATGTGCCCTGACTGAGAATTGAACCTGTGACCTCTTGGTGTATGGGTCAACGTTCAACCAGTGAGCCACACCGGCTGGGCAAAGGTTAATATTTTAATGTTTCTGTACTTAGGACTACATTTGCTTAATTTTTGTATGTGCTTTTTATCATCCTAAAGAAAGTCCCTTCTCCTCCTACTGTACTAAAAGATTTCTTTCTTTAATAATAAACATGATTTTTAAAGGTCGTATCTATATTTATTGAAATGATATATATATCTTTTAATATGATAGTATAGTGAATTGCATTTATAGATTTTGTGAATATTAAACCAACTTTGCATTAAACTCAATTCTGTCAAGATTTATTCCCATTTTTATACACTGTAGAATTGAATTTGGGAATACACTCTTCTACCTATGATTACTGCTTCTATATTCATAAATGAAATGGGCCTGCATTTTTTTCTTCATTATTGTGCTATTGTCTGAGGTGGGTATTGGGTTATCAAGTTCTTATAAAATGAGTTGGAGAGTTACCCCCCTTAGGAAGAGCCCCCCTTAGGAAGAGCCCCCCTTAGGAAGAGTCTTTATAAGATTGGGATGAGCACTTCCTTAAAGTTTTGTTAGAACTTGCCTGTGAAGCCATTTGAGCCTGGTATTTAGTGTGGGACTATTTAAAAATATTGTTTCCATTTATTGTAATTGTTCTAATACTTCTTGGTTTTAAAAAGTGTCCTCTTGAGTAAATTTTGTTATTTTTCTAGGATGTGATGTGATTATAAAATTGTTGTTGATAAAATTCTTTTTATCTCATTAGTCTATACTTTATATAGTCTGCCCCCTTTTTCATCCATATCATTACTTGCTTGTGAATAATTTGTCTTAATATGTTACAAATATTTAAGTTACAAAAGTTTTCAAATTATAGATGCGTGTGTGTATATATGTATATTAAATATGCATGTATATAACATCAAGTGGGTTGGAGATTATTATGGTGAGATAACATTCTTCTCTTGCCCTTGAGCGAGTGGGGCTGTTTCTTAGAAGGGAGTGAGCTTGGGCTGATCATCAGTGTAGGCGCCCGTAATAATCTGCTGGCATCTTTCACAGGCCCCCTGGGATGTCATTAAAGACAAAAATGTAATGATGTTCAGAAAAGAGGCAGAACATGCAATGCCTCATTTCCCCTCCCCTCAAGCACTGGCCCAGGTCTACCATCCCAGTTTTGCCTCCTGAGGGACAGGCTTCTGAGTGAGAAACATGTGGCATTTCAGCTAGACTTGAACATCATCCACAGCTTTTCTGTGCATTGCTGTAGCTATTAAGAACTGCTGACATGATACATGAGTGGGAAAAAGCATGTCACGGTATGATGCAGTTTTATTGTGGGAAGGGGGAAAAGTCCACATGCGATGTGGTAATAAGCATCACATATACTCACAATGGTTATCTTCGGGTGGTGGAGGAATGAGTCCATTTTTCTTCCTTCTTCACTTCTATGTATGGCATGTCCCTCCCCCCCCCTTTTTTTAAACAGTAACTGTATTTTTTAAAATTATTTTTATTAATTTATTTTTGCTACAGATGCTTCTTCTTTTTCCCCCATTGACACCCTCCTCCCAATCCTCCCCCCACCCTGCCTTGTTCCCAGCTTTGCTGTCTATGTCCATAGGTTATGCATACATGCATATAAGTTATGTGGTTTATCTCCCCCCACACACACCTCCTCTTCTGAGGTTTGTTAGTCTGTACCATACTTCTATGTCTCTGGGTCTATTTTGTTCATCAGCTTGTTTTGTTCATTATATTCCACGAATAAGTGAGATCATGTGATATTTGTCTTTCTCTGCTTGGCTTGCTTTGCTTAGTATAATACTCTCCAAGTCCTTCCATGTCGTCTCAAAGGATAAGAGATCTTTCTTTCTTATGGCTGCATAGAATTCCATTGTGTGTATGTGTGTGTATTACTTTTACAAACAAAAAGAAAAAATAATGCTATTTTCATTCTGAAAAGGGGAGAGATATGGCGACTGTTAGTTATTGTAGTTCTTTTCTTTAGATGTGTCAGAGCCTGGGGTGTCTGTGGGAGCAATGGTGTGATGGCTGAAAACAACTTGGCTAAAGGGTGAAGGACTCGGTGACAAGGGCAACTTGGGTAAAGACCCATTGAGGCTCGGGAAGAAACTCTAAGAATGGGTCAGAACTGCACTGTTTGCGAATGTGCGTCTGTATTTCTGATATTGTCCCTGCCCATTTCCCTGGTGTCTTTTCTAGGCTTTCAATAAATCTTCCTGACAGCACGGGCCTATCTTGTCATTGCTCATGAGTGCTACCAGACAGCGTTTAGATTTCCATTAAAGCTGGAACATCAAAGTGGGTCCAGGCTGCCCTGGAGGAATAATTGATTCAAGAAAATTCCAAGATGAAGGATTTATTCAGAGAAACAGAAGTGGACCTACCTGGCAACTTGTCCTTCCTCACTTGGAAACTCTCTCTCTGGCGCTACCTGAAGATAGGTATAGGAAAACAATTTCCCTCACTAGAGGGTCCAGGAATCCACCTCAAGGGCTGGATCATCTTGTACCTGGTCCTGCATCTAACTCTTGGGCCAACAAGCTGTAAAATCCAGGGACCTATCTGTCTTTGTCTCTGGAAATCCAAAAGCGGAGCTTTATGACATACATTTTATGGAAGTCAAAGCAAAGAGAGAGGCTATTTTTAACTTGGGGCAGGAAAACGTGGCTAGAAAGGAAACATCTGTCCCAAACTATTGACTCTTGTGCTTTATGTAAAGGTCTTCTTTGTCTTGAAACCATCAAAAATAAAATAAGGAGGTTGGTCCCAGCCTGATTCTGGAAGAAAAAGGCAGTGTTTTTCACTTTTGGTTTCTCCCACTTCTTATCTCCCGAGTTGGACCTGTGGCCTGGGAGAGACCACCTAGGGAGGCCCAGGGTGGGGGCATGGCTCAAGGACAGCCAACTCCTGGGAAGTTTTTGAATCCCTCCTAGTTTAGCATCTTTATCCAAGATGGCACCACCCCTTAGGGTTTACATTTTGCAGATTCCCCAGTTGGGGAGGGGGGTGGTCACCAGAGACCTCATGCAGGGACGAGAGGATCTTTGAGTTCCAGACACTTCCCTTGGCTGCTGGTCTCTGAGCAGTCATTCTTTCTTCAGGGGCAGAAGAAAGTGTCCTTTCCTCCAAGACATGCCAGCCTCCTGTGTGTCTGGCTGGGAGGAAAGGGAACACGTGCGAGCCTGCAGTGTTTCTGAGACATCTTTTTGCCTCGGCAGCAGCATTTCCCATCATTTCTGAGCACACAGAGAAAGGCTGAACTTGCCCATCCGAGGCTCAGGATGGAGTCCCGAAGGAAGAGGCCGGGCTGCTGCAGACACAGCCCAGGCTGTGCACAGATCCACACAGGCGCCGGGTGTGAACGGCTCCCTCTCAAGTGGCTGGAGGTGGAGAAGAGGAGGAGAAGGAGGAAGACGGAGTGTGATGGTGGTTGAGGGGCTCCCGTCTTTGTCTTGGAAAACTGACCCGAATACTTCTGTGTTCTTTCTTACTCTTATCCCCACCTCCTCCCCTTCCTGTTTTCAGCCGAAGACTGGGCCAGAGAGAAATGATTTTTGTTTTCCAGATTGAGTGAGAGTTGCCAGGAGAAATGACAAGGGAAGAGAAGAAGAAAAGAGCCCACTCCTTCCCACTCCCAGCAAAGCGGTGTCGGAGCAGCGGGACTGAGGGTGTGAAACAGGGCTGCCAAGTTGCATGAGTCTCTAAAAGGATCCATATGTCTGGGCCGCACCAAACTTCTGAGCTCAGGGAGGTGGCCGATAACATCATCTGCTGGATGGGAGTACAGCTCTCTTCCTTTGGGAACGATTACATATCAGCTTGACTAGAGGCTGTCAGACTCAGGATGACCCAGGTTGGGAACTCAGGGTGCATGTGTTTGGGGTGTGGAGGAAGGAAGATGGGCAGGGCGTAGAGTAAATAGGACAGATGATGTTTCTGACCTAGAGTCTGTGAGACATTTAGTGGGGAAGGACTGCGGAAGCTTCAGAATATTGAGTTTTCTTTGAGAATTCTTTCCATGCCAGGAGAGTTTCGGGGGAGCCACGCACTGTGCAGACAGATGCCAGGCCATTGGCCTACTTCGTGGGAAGTCTAGACTCCTTATACCCACAACTCGCCCTCCAGAGCCAAGGAAGAGTCTCATCCCCTCCTCCACTCCTTTAACCTCCAAACTGTAGCTTCCTCCGGGGTGGAGGGTAGCAGATGGCACACAGCTGTGGGGCACATCTGGTCTTGCAGGGATCAGAGGCCAGTTGAAATCCCAATGGCCATCCTGGAGGCATGTCTCCAAAGATTTAGGGTGGTGCCCAGCGCTCTACCAGATCCCATCTTGGACAGGCTTTATGTTTTTCCTCTGTTTTCCACGCCTCCTCTCCATTCCAGCTTCAACTGGATTAGACGGAGAGGATTTTGTGAGAGTGGCCAGGCAGCTGCTTCCCAGATGTGTGTTTCTCCAGAGATGGTCCTATCTAAACTCAGGAGCTTTGGTAGGACTGGCTGGGGACAGTGGAGACAGGACCTGGAGGGTCCTCTGAGCACGTATTGACCTAGGGAAGCAAGCACAACAGCTAGCTGAAGACCCCGCAGTAAAGCCAGAGGATTAGAACTGGAGAGAGTGTGGGAGGGTCCTGGAGTATTCTCAGCTCTTCTCTCCGAAAATCGGTCCAAACATATGACATTACAACATTTGCCAGAAAACTTGATTCATGTAGTATGTGTGCATGTGTGTGTGAGCATGCATGTGTATGTATGTGTGCATGTGTGTGCCTGCATGTATCGATGTGTGTGTGTCTTGTGTGAATGTGTGTGTATACGTGTGTGTGTGCTTAACAAGTAGAACACGGTCTTCCCTAGGAAAGTCTTGAGTCTCCATTGGTTCTGCATTTCTCACCGGAAATATCAGTGGCCCCCGTGACCATTCTTGAGTTTCTCTTTTTCATTCTTCATACAGCAGGCAGAGACGATGATGTGTTTGAAATGAAAACCGGGCCATTTCATTCCCTTGCTGAGAACCCTTCAGTGACTTCTCTTGGCTCTAAAATAAAATCCAAAGCCTTCACCATGGCCAGTGAGACCTGGAGGTGCTGGACTCTAACTCGCTTCTCAATATCCTCTTCTAGACTCACCTCCTTACCCAGTCTTTCTACCGTGTTGCTATTTCCAGTTCCTCAGACTTGCCAAAACTTTTGCCAACCTCGTCTTTACCAAGCTGTCTCTTTGCATGACTCCTCCTCTTCCCTGTTCACTTTCTGTAAACTGGCTCCTCGTCCTGTGCCCTTCCCTGACCACCCAATTGAAAAAGAAGTCCTCACACGGGTCCCTTCAATTCTGTCTCATGGTGTGAATCACATTTTACAGTCATATGTTTACTTGTTTGTAACTTGTCATCCCTGTGTGAGTATGAGCAACATGACAGCAGAAACCACGTGTATTCTGTGCCCTGTGATAATAGGCACACTGAATACTTACTGAATGAATGAACTGTATCGTTATTTCCTTTTGCAGATTCTCAACTCTGTTAGTTCCTTTTTTTTTTCCCACACGCATCAGCAAAAGAAAATGTTTTAATGTTAGGGACTTACATAGGATTATCATCTACTATTATAGTCATTTGGTAAAAACTAGGTCATTTTTACAACCTCAAGGTAAGAAGAGTGTAAGCTCAAAAGAAAAGTCCTTCCCCCCAGAGCAAAGTTGGTGGTCTTACCCTAATTTTTTTTCATTTTATTGAAGACTTGTGAAAATGTTGTCACAAGGTAGCCCCTGCGCCCTGACTGGCATTTGGAAACCTGAGCCCGGTCTTACAGCACCTACAACCCTGATCCCCATGTGGCGGTGGTCAGAGCTCTGAGTCAGACCCTGAACATCCCGGTGGACCTGCACAGAGCAGTTTCCCTCTCTGGGGCCCAGTCCTGGCATCTGGAGAACGAGAGCATTCCGTGAAGGAACCGAGATGGTTGCTAAGGTGCCTCCCAGCTCTAACTGTACCCACAACCTGACCTCTAAGAGGGAGGCTGAGCCATGTTTGCAGCTGAGGGGACGGAAGGGGTGGTCAGTGTCTGAGCCCTAGGCTGCTGCTGGGTGAGGGGCATGTGGTGGTCATTTCCTTGTGTGAGGGGCAGCCAAGGGAGACAAGGGAAGCAGCCAGAGTGGGTGGCCCTTGGGGCACTGCCCGTGGCTCCTGCCAGGCTCCCACACCTTGGCTAAGAATAGCTCAGCTCCTTCCTGCTGGCCTGCGGTCCTCCGGAGCCTGGAGGGAAGCGAGCTGGACTGTGTAACCTCAGGCTGGGCTGTCCCTTCCGGCGATTCTCTCCTCCGCTCCGGGGATCAAAGGGCCGCCAGGGACTGCTGCTCTAGTTCTGATGCTACCACCTAATAATAGTGCCGTGGTGTACATTCAGGCCGCCCTGAATGGTGGTGGGAAGCTGGGCCCTGAAACTGACACCGGCTGATTCTAGGTGCCAAGGGTGAGGAGGATGTGTGTTTGGGGTAAGAGAGGGTTATGAGGGGTCTTCCAGGGAAGCTAAATGACAGCAGAGAGTGTCAAACTAAGGCCCCGAGGAAACAGAAGTCCCTGGTTCTGACAGAGTGGACCAAGATGGCACCTGGACACCTGCACAATGCCCGGCTCCAAGCCGCCTGAAGAAACAGCCAACCATGGACGGTCACCAGTTCAGACAGCGGATTGCCGTGTGAGGGGCGGGCCACATTCTGGCTCCAGAGGTGACTTTAGGACAATCACTCGGCCCCAGTGACTAAGGGAGCGTATAATTTATCATCCAAACAGGGACATTTTTTGACAGCGAAAGAGGACATTGTTAATAACTCTGCCGGGGCAGCAAGAATAAACAGAGACTGTCCCGGAAAATCAGAACGTCTGGCTGCTCCAACCGCTCGGAAGCCCTATTTCCCTCTCCCTAGACTTCTCTGCTAGAAGAGATGAGATGTAATAAGCAAGAAAGAGCTTGAGAAATGGAGGGACCACAGAAACCAGGGGACCATGATCAAGCTTCTCTTCATGTCACAGGTCCCGATTTTTATAAACCGAGTGCAGGGTAATATAACCTGGCAGGGGCTGTGCTCCAACCCTGGGGAAGAAGGGACAACCTTTCCCAGGACTTCCCATTGCTGGGTTGGGGTGGAGGCTGCCTGGGCGGATGGATAAGCAGTACTGATAAGCCAAGAGCAGCCTATGCATTGGTTTTCTGCAGCTGGAATCCTGAGTTGGTAGCAAACCTCAGAAAGAACCCCTGCACCTTCTTCTATTCCAAAATAATGTCAGCTCCCACTAAGCTGTCTACATCTCTACCACTCCGTTGAACAAACAGGTTCATTGTTAACTCGTTAATGAGCATGTCAGGAATGAATCCTGTTATGCGCCAGTGTCTGTGTTAATTTTTGGAGAGGTCCAAACAACAAGGTGCTAGTCCTGCCTCTTAAGGAACTCTCGATCTAGCAGGGAAACGGGACCAGGCGAGTTTGGAGCCATGCCCCATGCTACTTCGCTGGATTAACCTGTTCCAGAGTCTGTTTTTCAGAATCACTGAGGAATTACACATCCTCCTTTTAAACAGACTACAGTTGTCCATACAGCAAAGATGATGATAATATAATGCTGATAGGATGATGGAATTTACTAAGAGGCATTTTGGAGTATGTGTTAGGAGGGTAGGTTTTGGAGTGAGTCAGACCTGCTAACTCACAAACTGTGCACTCTTCAGCAAGTTTTTTTGTTTTTTTCTTTATTGATTATAGAAAGAGAGAGGAAGGGAGAGGGAGAGAGAGATAGAAACATTGATGAGAGAGAACATCGATTGGCCGCCTCCTGCATGCCCCTCACTGAGGATCGGGCCCACAACCTGGGCATGTGCCCTGACTGGGTATTGAACCAGCCACCTCTTGGTGCATAGATCAGCACTCAATCACTGAGCCACACCGGCTGGACTTCAGCAAGTTTTTTTTTTTTGGTATGTGATCCTAGTGGGAACCAAATCGGGGACTCTCTGGTCCCCAGGCCGACGCTCCAACTGTTGAACCAAACCGGCCAGGGCTTCAGCAAGTTTTTTAAAGCAGGGAGTTATAGCACTGACTTCATAATGCAGGGTATCTGAAACTTTAATGTGTGCAAAATTGTCTGGGGACCTTGTTAGAATGTAGATTCTGATTCAAGAGGTCTGGGCCGGGGCCCCAAATTCTGCATTTTTAACAGGCTCCCAGGTGGTGTCGATGCTGCTGGTCTGAGGACCACAGTCTGAGTAGAAGGGCATAGAATGTTAAAAGGTCAAATATAAGTGCTGACACCTATAAGTCAAGTGCTCAATAAATGTACTGTTATTATTCAAAGGAAATAGTAAAATTTTCACTTATTTTCATTTTAATCGTCTCTCCATAAATTACTTATTATCATAACTTAAAAGAAAATCGCATCCTCCGTGGAAACACTCCTTGTTTCATTTCTTGGGTACCAGAGGAGGCAGGCCAGCCCTTTTCACAGTGATGAAAGAAAGTCACATGACAACACAAACATGGAGAAGTGGAAGACTGAGAATTTGTGTCTAAACAACCCCCGATTCTCCTGAGGTGAGGGGTTGAAATGTCACATCTCTCCTGTAGAATACGGATACTATGAAGGCGTCGCTTTCAGACCCGGTAAAGAGAGGAACAAGGGTGAAGACACCAAACATGATTAGAGCCTAGATATTTTTTGTTACCTTTGATGGTTTTCAGATATGGCCCCAAATTCACCGATACCCTAACCACTGAGAGGCGGGCTCCACGTCCCCTCCCCTTAAATCTAGCTCCTGACCACCTTGACCAAAGGGCCTTCATGTGACGTCTGAGACCAGATCAGAAAATGCTCTGCAACTTTTTCCTTTTTCCCTTGGAATGTCTGCTCTTCTGACACACTCCTTCCCTTGGAACACGGCTGCCACATGGAGGGCCCCATTCAGACTCTGGCTGACCGCTCAGCGGAGCCCAGGCGTTCAGTCATTCTGGACCAGGCACCAGGCATGTAAATGAGGGAGCCTCCAGCCATTCCTGTTTCCCGGCTGAGGCCCCAGACACCGTGGAGCAGAGCCGAGCCCTCCCTGCTGTGCCCTGACCCGCAGAGTTCATGAATATCATAAAACGCTAGTGGTTTTAAGCCAATTTGTTCTGGGGTGATTTGTTGCTCAGCAATAAATAATTCAAACGAGGGCAACATTTAAAAAAAAAATTAAAATAAGAAAATATAGATATGGTGTTTACAAATTAAAGTTTATCTTGAGACTTTATTTACAGACGCTACATGTTATTTGCTGTAAAGTTAACAATTTGTTAGGTTTTGAAAAGTAAACATCAAGTCTGCAACACATTAAATTTTAATTCTGTGATTAAATATTATGTCATTAGAAGAGGAGTGAATAGTGAAAAAAACATGAGGCTCTGGAATCAGACAGACCTGGATTTGAATTCTGATTTTACAACTTACCACGCGTATGAAAGGCTGGAGGGCTTACTTTCCTCTGTCTCGGTTGTCTAATCTATTAAATGAGATAATATTATCTACTGACTAGGGGTTGTGAAAGATATTGAATAACAATAATTATAGCACATAAATAATAGTCCCCAAAAGATCTCTGGAGAAAAAATGTACTCTGGGAATTACAAGTGCATGTAAAATGAGAACCTTGTCCTAGCCAGTTTTGCTCAGTGGTTAGAGCGGCGGCCCGTGGACCAAAGAGTTGCAGGTTCAGTTCCAGTCAAGGGCATGGTACCTCGGTGGCAGTTCGGTACCTGGTCTTGGGCAGAGTCTTGTAGGAGGCAACCGGTCGATGTGTCTCTCTCACATCGATGTTTCTCTCTCTCCCTCACTTTCTCTCTCTCTCCCTCCTTCCCACTCTATCTGAAGATAAATGGAAAAATATCTTCAGGTAAGAATTTAAAAATAAAATAAAATAAGTAAGTAATAAAATGGGAACCTACGCAACTTGTGGTGAGAGAGAGAGGAAGTTTTCTGAACAAGCTGTCCCCTAACTCAATCCTTAAAATGAGTAGAGTAACTAGGTTAGATATTCTCAAACTTCAGAATTTCAAAAATTTAAAGAAAACGTCAAAAAAAGCAATTTTCTAAAATGTATATGCAAGTTCAAAGAGTCAATAATAGCCAAGACAATCTGGAAGAAAAAGGAAGCTGGAGCTCTTATATTACTTTATATCAAAATCAATTATACAGATAAGAGTATTGAAGATCCTGTGGTTTGGGAACAAGAAGAGGTCAAGGGATGAATGAAACAGAAGAGAGAGTTCAGAGATACACCCACACGCATGTGATCACCTGGTATGTAATGAAGGTGACCACTCAGAGGTTATGAAGAACACAGAAGAGGAAGGGAGAGGTGTCAGGAGAACGGAAAAGAAGACCATCACAGAACCAAGGGACGAAAGAGCTTTAGGGAGGAGGAAGGCAGTGTCAAGTACAGCAGACGTCCATTCAACTAAACTGAAAAGTTACTTTGAATTTGACTTTCAAGTGATTGTTGTAACTCAAGTGTGAGCTCTTCCGGCAACGTGGACATGAACCAGATTGTGGCCGTTTACAGAGCAAGTGGAAATGATGGGTGAGAGGGAGGAAGCATTCTGCTGCTCCTCTGAGAACTCGGGGTGGGAGGGAACACAGGGAACTCGCAGCAGGTATCCCTGTTTCCTTACCAAGGGCAGTAGAGGCTTGTGTATGTCTGAACGCTGAGGACACAGTGAAAGTTGACAGGAAAAAGGAGAACATACATGCCACGGAGATATATTATATTGCTAGTGCAGCGGAAATTCACTGGATTCCAGGGGAGAAAGGAAGATTAACTGTCAAGAATAACACGAGGTTAAACTGTATTTCATGAATCTTTAAATGTCTCCAGGAACTGTTAACATTTCAGTTAAAATAGCCCCAATTATTAGACATCCCCAGTTATATCTCAAAGGACTTTTATCTGCTTAAAAATATATTTTGAAATATTTCAGGCATAAAAGGGCTAGAAAGAGTCACACAAGTGTCTTGTGAGTCTTCCATTCACCCTAAAAAATAAAACATTATCAATACAACTGTACACCCCTTTGAACCCCATTTCTGATCATAACTCCTCCTCTCCCCACTTCCTCCAAAGAAAATCACCATCCTGAGTCTGGTGTTTATTATTCCTGAGCATTTCTTTGTACTTACAATGCATTTGTATTGATCTTTAAGTCATCAATATTGTTTTACATGTTTGTAAATTTTATTTTACTTTTTAAAGATGTTTTTAATTACAGTTGACATTCAATATTATTTTATATTAGTTTAATGTGCAGAGCATGATGATTAGACAATTATATAGTTTATAAGGTGATTCCCCCTCCCCCAGTAGTCCTAGTACCAACTGATACCATACATAGTTATTATAGTATCATTGACAATATTTCCTAGGCTGTACTTTACATCCCCGTGACTCTTCTGGAACTACTAATTTGTACCTCTTGATCCCTTCACCTCTTTCACACAGTCCCCAACCCTCAGTTCGTATATTTTAAATAAATGGCATTGTACTAGATGTACTCTGTAACTTGGTTTTCTCCCTCAATATTTTTGTGACATTTATTTGTGTTGATACATATCGCTCTAGTTTATTAAATTTTAGAAATATAATGTATTCCATTCTATGGGTATATCATTATTTATGTTTTCTCCTACTGAATATTTCCAGTATTTTTCAATGACAAACACTGACATAATGAACATTCTTACGCGTTACCTTTTACACATGTGCAGGGAATTATTTATGGGAAATACATAACTAGGGGTGAGATTGCTGGTTTATTGAGAAGTGAACATGCTCTACTTTAGTCAAGATTAGCACAGTTTTCTCCAATGTGATTGTTCTCATCTAACAGTTTTTTGTTTTTTTTTTTTATCCTCACCCAAGGACATTTTTCCATCTTTTGCACAGATAGAGTAGGAGGGAGAGAGAGGAAGAGAGAGAAACATCGACGTGAAAGGGACACATCGAGTGGCTGCCACCCGCACGACCAACCAGGGCCGGGGACAAACTGCAACCGAGGTACGCGCCCTTAGCGGGGATTGAACCCGGGTCTCTCCGGACCGCAGGCCGATGCTCTAACCGCTGAGCCAAACCGGCCAGGGCTCATCTAACAGTTTTGAGAAAGTCACAGCTATTCTCTCTAAATATTTCCTCTGCCCCACATGTTCAGTCCTTTCTTTCTAAAGCTCTGAATGGGTACTTATCAGAACTTCCTAATCTACTTCTTTTATATTTTCTACCTCTTTGAGTATCTGATCATGTCTTCATTTTTATTTTATCATTCAACTAGTTTCATTAATTTTCTCTTGAGCTGTATGTTATTTTATTTTTTAAACTTCCAAAAAATGTGTTGGGGCAACATTGGTTAATAAGATTATATAGGTTTCAAGTGTATGATTCTATG
This sequence comes from Molossus molossus, assembly GCF_014108415.1. Classification (NCBI taxonomy): domain Eukaryota; kingdom Metazoa; phylum Chordata; class Mammalia; order Chiroptera; family Molossidae; genus Molossus; species Molossus molossus. The sequence continues at coordinate 33,777,936 of NW_023425356.1, forward strand.
ATATATCATCTGTTTATTGCTTTGTGTGCCCACCACCCAGAGTCAAATCTTCTTCTGTCACCATATATTTGACCCCTTTTGCCCTTTACCACCCCCACCCCCTTCCCTCTGGTAACCACCATACAGTTGTTTGTGTCTGTGAGTTTTTGTTTGTTTCTTGCAGTTTTCTAGTCCACATAAAGAACTCATACAATTCAATACCAAACAAACAAACAAAAAATCCAATTAAAAATGAACAGAGGACCTGAACAGATACTTCTCCCAAGAAGACTTCCAAAGGATCAACAGATCCATAAAAAGATGCTCAACTTCACTAGCTATTAGGGAAATGCAAATCAAAACTACAATGAGATGCCACCTTACACCTGTTAGAATGGCTATTTATCAACAAGAGAAGTGATAAGAAGTCTTGAAGAGGTTGTGGAAAAAAAAGAAACCCTCATTTACTGCTGGTGGGAATGTAAACTGGCACAGTCACTATGAAAGGCAGTAAGTAGACCCTTCAAAAAATTAGGAATAGAGTTACCATTATGACCAAGTCACCCTCTTCTGAGCATCTACTTGAAAAATTTGAAAATATTTATTTGCAAAGATATAGCTGCATCTTATTTTTAATCCCTATAAATATAGATTTACATATTTAACAATTCCAATCTTTAATTTTTATGTTGTAAAATACATCAACACATAGAACAATTGGGTTGCTTCAAGAGAATATTTTTAGAATATTAATTTTTATTAGTTATATGTTCTAATATCTCTTCCAGTCTATGGCTTGTCTTTTTTTAAATTAATGGTTTCTTTTGCATAAAATTTCTAATTTGTTAAGTAGTTGAACTTATTGATCTTTTCTTTTAACATCTGTACTTTTTGTGTCTTGTATAAAAAATTCTTCCCTATGTTTTAGTCTTTAAGACACCTTCCTATAATTTTGTCCAAGCATCTTAAATTTTGATTTTCACATTGAGTCATTAATCCAGTTGGAGTTGATATTGGTAGTGTATTGATGTTGAGACCCAGTATTATTATTTTGCATGAGGCTAATTGACCCAGCACTAATTAATAGTTTATGTCCAATCTTAGATACATATTCCACATATATATGTGTACTTCTGGGTTATCTATTCCATCATTTATATTTTTAGCCTTGTGCCAGTACCTCACTATCTTAATTACTACAGCTTTAAAATAAATTTTGATACAGAAATGGTAGGGCTAATCCCCTCCACTTTGTTCTTTTTCTTCAAAAACATCTTGACTATTATTGAACATTTTACTCTTTCATATAAATTTTAGAATCAGCTTACCCAGAAAAATCATTTTGGGGTTTTAATTATATATACTTTTTTAAAAAAATATTCTTTTTTTAAAAAAATATTTGTTTTCTTTATTGATTTTAGAGAGAGAGGAGGAGAGAGGGAGAGAGAGAGAGAAAAATCGATGAGAGAGAACATTGACTGGCTGCCTCCTGCACACCCACCACCAGGGGTTGGGTCCACAACCTGGGCATGTGTCCTGAACTGGCGACCTCCTGCTCTTTTCCTGATTTATTTACACACACACACACACACACACACACACCCCGAGTCGTCTCTCGTCACTTCGCACTTTGACTTTCGCGGCTTCACTCTTTTGCTTTTTTTTCCAAATATATTCATTAAAAACTTGATCGAGACAGTGAAAATGATCCAGCACATGCTCGGTTGTCTGAGTCAATTATACATGCATGTATTACAATTAGAATTAAAATTACTGTACGCATGGACTGGAGGCCTATGTATTCGAGCACCGCAGGAGTCCCTCTTGGTGCAGGGGGTGATGCTCAATCCGCTGAGCCACACCAGCCGGGCTGTTCCGAATTTTAAAAGAAATACTTCTGACTTTACACAGGGAAGAATCATTTCCTCTGCATTTAAACCAATGGTTCGCAAACTTTAATGTGCTTCCGAACTACCTGAAGCAATCACAGCAATCACATGGCTGGGCCCAACCCCAGCGTTTCTGAGTTAGTAGGTCTCGGGTGGAAGCTGAGAAATTGCATTTCTAACAAGTTTCCAGGTGATACTGATGCCGCTGTCCTGAGATCACATTTCATGCCTCGCTGGTTTGGAACATAATTTTTGTCAGAGAATACTATTTGAGATCCTGGCATCTATTCTTCCCTTCCTCCTTTGTAATAGAACTCCAATTTTTAGCTGGGGACATTGTCGCCCAAGGAAAAGACTCTAATGCCCAGACTTCTCTACACCTAAGTGTTATCACGTGACTAAATTTGGGACACAAAATATAAAGCCAAGTGTTGTGTGAGATGTGTGGGAAAGCTCCTTCAAAGAGACGTGTTCGGAGAATATGTTGCCGTGAAACAAACCACATAGGCATGGTGGGTTAAAGTAAACATTTCACCTTGCTCACAGTTTTGTGGGTCAGGAATTCAGGAAGGGTTTGGCTCTGGCCAGATCTGAAGTGTCCACTCGAAGATGATGTCTCACTCATGTGTCTGGAAGTTCTGTGCTCCGTGGGCTCTCTTCACGTGGCATCTCTTCCTCCAGGGCGGGTACATGCTTGGGCTGGTCACACCATGGTGGTCTTCGAATAGTCACATTTATTAGGTCAAGGAAATTCACATATCTTTTATCACGGGCCTTTGTTGACCTTTATTAAATTCTTGCCAGCTTCTATTGAGGTGATCATACTGTTGGTTTTTTTTTTCTTTAATGAGTTAACATAAAAAATTGATGTTAATAGATTTTTTTTCAATGTGTGGGTGTGTATATGTGTGAGTGCAAGTTTTAATACATTGCTAGCTTTGATTTGCTAGTATTTTTGTCTTGAGTTTTATACCTCTTTTTTAATTAATAGATTGATATATTATTTTTCTTTCTCTTACTGTCCTAATATACTTCTGCTTTAAAGTTATATTAAGAAATATATAATAAGTTGGTTAGTATTTCCTCTTTGTCTATTATCTGGAAGTATTTGTAAAAAATTGGAATAACTTATTCCTTGACTTTTTTATAAAAATCACCACTAAAATGTCTAAATCTTGGGAAGAGTATGTGTGTGGGTCAATTTTTACCTATTCATTCAAATTATTTAATAGTAATATGTGGACTTTCTATTCTTGTGTCAGTTTTGGTATTTAATGTTTTTTTTTTAAGTTTTTAAATGTAAAGGTATACACTTGTTCATACTATTCTCTTAATATTTTTAAATATGCCCTATATTTGTTGTTATAAATGATTTTTAAATCTTAAAATTAATATTTTTCTTTTTTTCTTTTTATTTATTTATTTATTTATTTATTTATTTATTTTTTTTTTTTTGTGGTACATGCCCCTAGCAGGAACCGAACCCGGGACTCTCTAGTCTGCAGGCTGACACTCAACCACTGAGCCAAACCGGCCAGGGCTATTTTTCTTCTTTTTAAAAAATCAATCTAAGTTTTAATATTTTCACAAACATCAACTTTGATTTTGTTCTTTGTGTGCATTCTGTGTGTGTGTGTTTCAATTTCTTACACTGCTCATTAAGTTTCATTTTTTCTTTCCTTTTTAAAAAAATATTCTAATATAAATAAGTTTGTAGAATTCCCACTAATTTTGCCTTTGCTCTTTACACATATTTTGACATGTTATTACCTTTCGAATTTATGTATTTTTTAATTTCTACCGTGATTTATCTTTTGACCCAAAGTTGAGGAGAAATAGAAAATTTCTTGCCCTGGCTGGTTTTGCTCAGTGGTTAGAGCATTGGCCTGTGGACCAGAGAGACCCAGGTTCAGTTCCCACTAAGGGCACATACCTCGGTTGTGGTTTGTCCCCGGCCTCAGTTGGGGTCATGTGGGTGGCAGCTACTTGATTGTCTCTCTCACATCGATGTTTCTCTCCCTCTCTTTCTCCTTCTCCTTCTCTCCCTCCCGCTCTATCTAAAGCTAACTGCAAAAATGTCCTTAGGTGAGGATAAAAAAAAAAAAAAGAAAATTCCCTTGTAATTTATCTTTTTATATAAGCAGATAAAAATAGAAGTTGAAATAGCTCCATGAAACTGCACATACATACACATTTACAAATATATGTACATACCTATATGTATATATAAATACAAATACAAAAAGATTTTATCGAAGTATATCTCTACATAGTTTGAAGATTCCTGATATTCCATAGGGCTCATTGACAAACAAACAAACAAACAAACAAAAAAGAACCAAAAGGGGGAGAAAAGCATACATTTTCTCCTCTTCGGATCAGGCACTTTCCTCTCTTTTAGTGAATACATTTGGTATTAATTCCCTATTTCTAAACAGCATGCTTACATTACTACTTCCAGATTTTTCATTTTAGTCATTACACATAAATTCCCTCGGCTGGCAGAAGAGACCTAGTCGTCATTCACTCCACTTCCTCCCAGTCACTCCTCTTGTCCCACAAAGTTAATTCCAGGAAAGACAATAAGCGGTGTCTTGTTTATAGTTATACCCTGATATTGGCCTATATGATCTGTATCCTGTATTAATCATTTTATAACTAACTATACAAGCTTTATCTATAGGTGAGCCGAGCAACTTTACATTTTTTTCCTTTCCTGAACTATTTTTTTCTATCTTCCCAGGAAATAACCACCGTCTTGAGTTTTTATTTGGTTGGTTTCCTGTGCATTCGTCATTGATGAAGTCCTAAACCTTCTGCCATTGCTAAATGCTCCTCTCAAGGCGTTCAGATGCACCAGCCATCCTATCAATTTCATGTGTTTAAAGAAATGTAATTAGAGCCTTTGCATCTGCTGCACTGTGGACCGGCTGCCCTGTGCCTGGCACACCTCTTCCCTTCACCCTCGTCCCAGGATTCTCTTCGTTTCTCTCCTCGGTTGCTTTCAGTTTCCGGCAGCCAATCCTCCCCTTTCTTAGCTTACTTACCCCCTGACTTGTGACAAGCACATCCTTCACCCACTCTTTGAGAATCAATGTGCTGGAAGCAAACATTTTCATACCTTATTTTTGAAACTGTCTTTATGCCATTCTCACACTTAATTTAGTTAAGAATAGAATTCTTGATTAGAAATTGCTTCCTTTCATAATTTTGAACAAGTGTTGCTGTTAAGAGGTTCAAAGCTATTCCAATGTCTGCTGTTTAGCTGAGACATGTTCTCTTCTCTCTGGAAACTCATAGGATATACTCCTTGTTCCTCAGCGTTCTGAGAAGCCGTGATGTGCCTTGGTGTGGTTCATGTTTGTCTACACAGCAAGGTGCTCAGTAAATCCTTTCTCTCTGACACACGTATCGTCCAGTAGAGGGAAAACACCTTGCATTATTTTATTATTTGAATGTTGAACTTTCTGAGCTAGTCCTCTGACTTTATCTTTTCAGTACTATTTTCCATCTTGTACTCTTACTTTATTCTGGTGATTTTCAACTTTTTATTACATTTTCAATCTTTACTAGAATTTTTTGTTTGATTTCGGTTGCTTTTTAATTTTTTCTAAATATTAGTTTCTTTTTTTATTTTAATTTTGTTTGCTTTCTATTTTTCTTTTATGGACATAGATTTTTATATCTTCTCTTATTTCTCTAAGGATTTTGGTGCCTGGGTTGTGGGCTCAATCCCCAGAAGGGGGCGTGCAGGAGGCAGCCAATCAATGTTTCTCTCTTGAATCAGTTTCTATCTCTCCCTTCTTCTCTCTGAAAAATCAATAAAAAAGCATATAAATATCAAGAGCCATAAGATATAAGCGAAAGCCTCTGTCATGAGAGAAATTGACAAAAATAGAAAAGAAAAGAAGCAAACAGGGGAGAAAAAGAACTTGGAGGAAACAGAGACTCTGCAGGAAGAAAAAAATTAAAAATAAATCAGATGATTGAAGTGTGAGTGACTGAGGAACATAAAACAGTTTCTAGGCTGTCAGACACCAACCCTTGTTTAGAACTGGCACATCATCATTCTGAAAATAGGGGCACAAGTTGAAAGCTGGGATTTCCAGGCCACCTCTCCCACTAGGTCCCAGGTAACAGGCATGTAGGACTAAACACTCTAAAGCAGGAGAATGGAAAAGCTCTGGGGTCTCTGGCAAGCACAAAAGAATAGATCTAAAGCTCCTGATGCCATGGGTTCCCCAAAGATACATCCAGCCAGAACACCCCCACAGTGGAGACCACAGTTAAATGAATCTGGGACCTCTCAGTCCATGGTATGTTGCTCAGTCCACTGAGCCACACCGACCAGGCGATGTTTACAAATGGGACACTAGCAAGAGTGAGGGTTTGCCTGGTCAACTGTGGTCTCCATATGGGGGTGCACAGCTGATCCTCCACAGTGGTCATAGCCAGTCCTTGCAGCTGGTGGACCTCGGGCTAAATCTCTTCAATTGACATGCCTACAGCAATCAAGGCTCAACTACAACAGAAATGTGTACACCACCCACACAGGGGAGTTGCACCTGGAGTGCCCAGCTCAGGTGAATGGTGAGGCTGTGCCCTGGACCCTACAGGACACCTACTACATTAGGGCACTCCACCAAGCCCAGGAGACATAGTAGCTCTACCTAATACATAGAAATAAACACAGGGAGGCTGCCAAAATAGGGAGACAAAATAGGGAGATAAAAGAACAGAACAAAACTCATGACAAAGAATTAAACAAAATGGAGACAAGCGATCTACTAGATGTGGAGTTCAAAACACTGGTTATAAAGATAAGAATGCTCAATGAACACAGGGGAAGAGTAGATGAACTTAGAGAGAACTTCAACAGTATAAAAAAGAACATGGAAACCATAAAAAAGAACTTGTCAGAAATGAAGGATACACTAGATGAAATAAAGACCAATTTATAGGAAATCAACAGTAGAGTAGATGAAGCCGAGAATCAAAACAGTGATTTGGAATATAAGGAAGTAAGAAACACCCAATCAGAACAGCAAAAAGAAAGAAGAATCCCCCGCAAAAATGAGGATAGTATAAGGAGCCTTTGGGACAATATCAAATGCACCAACATTCACATCATGAGGGTGCTAGAAGGAGGAGAGACAGGACAAGAAATTGAAAACCTATTTAAAAAAATAAAAGGAGAAACATCTGTAACACAAATAAATTAATAAAAAAATAAATTTAAAAAAAAATGATGAAAAACTTTCATAACCTGGTGAAGAAAATAGACATACAAGCCCAGGAAATGCTGAGACTCCTAAACAAGATGAACCAAAAGAGGCCCACACCAAGACACATCATAATTAAAATGCAAAAGGTTAAAGACAAAAAGAGAATCTTAAAAGCAGCAAGAGAAAAACAGTTATCTACCAGCCAGTTCCTATAATACTGTTAGCTGATTTCTCAACAGAAACTTTGCAGACCAGAAAAGATTGGCAAAAAATATTCAAGGTGAGGAAAAGCAAGGACCTACAACCAAGATTACTCCACCCAGCAAAGATATCCTTTAAAATCAAAGGATATATAAAAAGCTTCCCAGACAAGGTAAAGCTAAGAGTTCATCACCATCAAACCAGTATTACAATAAATGTTAAAGGGTCTTCTTGAATAATGATAATTTTAAGAAGAAGAAGAAAAAGAAGAGAAAAATATAAATATTAATAATAAAATGACAATAAATATATAGCTATCAACAATTGAATCTAAAAAACAAAGTAAATAAATAAGCAAAACAGAAACAGACTCATAGATACAGAGACCATTTTGATGGGAAGGGTTTGGGGGCTGGGTGGAAAAAGGTGAAGGGATTAAGAGGTACAAATGGAAGTCTCCTTTAGAGCCTTCATCCATTCATTCAATAAACATTATCCTGTGCTTGGGACTGTGCTTGAAGCTACATGGAGATGTGTCCCTGTTAAGCATATGCTCAAGAGGACTAGAGAACTGAACAGAAAAGAGCAGTTTTGAAGAGTGTCCTTAACTGAGCACAAGAAGGTTGGCCAACCTGGAGGTTTGAAAGGACCACAAAGTAACATACAAAAGAGGGCAACTACATAGAGGGATGGTGATCATTAAAGGTAACTTGTTAATGTAGTGGGACATTGATCATTGGAAAGAGACATTTCACTTTGACACAAAAAGAAATGGGAAGTTGATATTTTCCAACCAGAAGCTATTATGATTAGTGTTTCACCAGAAACTGCTGAGAACTTTGTGCTGACCACTAGGATCGGGGTGACTAGAGATAGAGAGACTGGCTAAGAACAACCACAACAGTCCAATAACTTCCACTCTCAATTTATTTTTCTCTTTTGGGGAAAGAAGAGTTTATAAAGACCTCAAAATTTTCAAATGTATTTTTTTAAATTGTGATTTAGGATTCCAACTTTATTTCAACATCATAGGACTGCTTTGAAGTTCTGTTTTTGAACATTATCTAGAGTCATTTCTTTGCCAAATATCTCTAAGTAACATAAAAATATTTAGCTCTTTGTAGTTTAAAATGTTTTCTAGATATGGAAATGCTAAAACAGACTTGTTCATAACACCATCTAATTCTGCCTTCGCTCTGTAACCTCAGGTATCCTGTATTGTACAAATCCAATTTATTCCTGAAAATATTTTTGATATTGAAATTTCAAATAGCCTGAGCTCATATTTGATCATATTAAGTGAGAAAATTAAAAAAAAAAAACCTGTTTCTTAAAATCCCAACTGATCTCTTCATATGGAACTAAAACACTCTTTAAAATCTCTGTAGTAAAAGGCATAAAGGATTTAAACCACCTGTTACATTTAATGAACTCAGTGAGTAGAGACAAATACTCTGTGCAATCATGTTGTTCAACATCCAGTACAAATTATGTTGTCCTCTCTACCTCTTTACGCTTTTTTCTTCCTTCTCTCGCAAAAATGCTTTTTCACTCTTGACTCTCTTTTTGGTGATTGAGTTCTTCCAGGCCTCCTTGGTTCATGTAATTTTTTCATAGACCTTTTCACTTTCTTAGAAGGCATTTTCTCTTAACAATGTGGGGACGTAGATGGTGATAACACACAAGTTCCAATGATACAAGCGAAAGAGAAGCCATCTTACAGAGAAGACAGCTAAGATAGATTGCAGGGCACCCCACATGCTCTTGCCCAGACTTGTGATCAAGTGACGAGTTTTCACCGGTCTTGGTGTGCAAACGTTTTATAGCAGGATGTCCATTAGGATCAAAAATGGTTTCAAGTCATTACAGGGAATATCTGGAGAGTGAGATTCAGGTATTAAATTCAACGTCTATCATATATCCTGTGTACCCATCGTCTTTTCTAAAACAAACAAACAAACAAACAAATGCTAGAAAAAGATTTTTATAATTAACAAAATAAATGCAAACAAAATACTAAAAATAAAACCGATTGTATTTATTTCATTTTTTATGGCACTCTGTCTTCTGATTAGACAAGAAACTTTTTAGTAGAAATGACCTCATTTTACAACTCAATCCAACAAATTAGGCAGACGCTGGCTGCCTAAATGGTGGCAGAGAGCTGTCTGTGACATGGACAGAGAGACTCTGCAGAGTTTGTAAGCTTGCTCCAGAAAGTGTTTGTCTCCTCCCAGTTTCAGATCAGGATCCCATGTGTCTGCCTCTGGGTAAAGGGGTTATTTCTCCATAGCCCCCACCTTCTTAAACAAACCAAATCTTTCCCCAATCATGACCAGCAAGCCAGAGTAGAAAACAATCTGATCATTAATACTGATATCCCTCCAAAATATGATTATCCAAATAGGATCATGAATTATTAAGTCATGACTAATCATTCATCATTGTGTGTGATTTGTGTATCTTTTAGAGAAAAATAGAAAAAAAAATACATAAGGGTGAATTAAATATCCTTCTCCCATTAAACTTCAATTTTTAGCCCTAATTACTTCTTCACCTAATCCCACTTTTATTATTTTGCAAAAACAACCTTTTACTTTCTGAGGCCCTTTTTCTGCTTCAGGGCTTCTGATAGTTCTGAGGTCACAAGCCTGTCACTATTTACTTACGCTTACCAGAGAAAGGGCATTCTATTTCATTCCTTGGTTCTTTGAATAGACTCTGACGTATTTTAACTGGCCAGCTAGACTTCCAGAGGAAATCTGGCTTTAAGCTTCCAAAAGTGACCTTCCTCTTTCTTTTCTTTTTGTGCTTAGAAGAGGAAAGAGCAAGAAGACAATGGCAAGCCCTGACAAACACTTACATACCAGACAGGGCGAAAAGTTCTCCCTTTAGTCAGGGCACCTGTCACTCACCCAGACTGACTTCCTGCCCTCCCTGCCCCTTGGAGCACCCAAGGGCAGTATTTATTGAGGAGGCAGTTTGCACAAATTTCCCCAGGCCAGCACTACCTGATAGAATTATATTGTAAATCACATATGCTATGTACAACTTTCTTGTAGCAACATTGAAAAAGTAAAAATCAACAGGTAAATTAATTTTAATGCTATATTTTATATAACATAATACATTCAAAATATTCTTTCAATATATTATCAATATAAAAATATTAATGAGCTATTTTAGATTTTTTCTTCTTACTAAGCATATTTTACATTTACAACACACCAAATGTATGTATGTATTTATTTATTTATTTATTTTCCTTTATTGATATTTAGAGAGGGAGGAAGGGGGGGAGAGAGAGAGAGAGAGAGAGAAACATCGATGAGAGAGAACATCAATTGGCCGCCTCCTGCACGCCTACCACTGGGGATCAGGCCCACAACCTGGGCATGTGCCCTGAGCAGGAATTGAGCCGGTGACCTCTTGGTGCATGGGTCAATGCTCAACCATTGAGCCACACTGGCCGAGCTACAACACATCAAATTTAGATGCTCAGTTTTAATGGGGAGTAGTTGAAGTGTATGAACTTAATATAATTTACAGTTGGAACAGTATATTTACATACCAAGGGGGTTCCAAATGCACTTAAAAGTTTTCCCGAAACTGAAAAATCATTCTCCTTCAATGTCTGCATCCACATTGACAAAATTGGTTCATCTTTTCAAACAATTGCTTTGACTTTAAAGCAAAAGATACCAGTTTCAAATCTATGTCTGTCTAAGTAAAATTTATTAAGTCTTGTGTTAACTCAATATTATTAACATCAAACTCAAAATGGTATTGCCAGGTTGAAAAGCAACTCGTTATCAGTATTGAATTCTTCACATTTTTCTTATAGTTTTGCAGCCAGTTTACATATGCTATCAATTATAATAGAAATCTTCTGCGTATTGACTCACTTAAGAAAAGTGTAAAAATCATTATTATTGATTATATTATGAAAAGTTTCCATTTCAACTTAACAATCTTATATCTCTCTAGCTAAGTCACAGATGTGTTTTTCCTTTCCTTGGGCCTTCAGATTTAGCTTATTGTTATGCAGTGTGATATTGATGTGAAAATGTAAATCACATTGTAATTTTTTCTTTGATTATTGGATATTTGGCAAATATTCCTTTATTTTCAAAGAAAAGCTTGAATTGGAGTTAACAGTGTAGTAAATCTTTGTAAAACGGTTCCATGATTCAACCAGAGAGCATTGCTGCAGAAACCATGAAGCCATTATATTCCCTGTCTTCTATTTCTTTTAATACTTGTAATAATTCATTACATTTGCATGTATACACTGAGTGATTTTAACAACTGTATCCAGGACACATTTCATGGAGTCTGCTTCAGAAAACAGAAGAAATATTTGTAAGATGTATCACAGAGTGAAACAAAGACATAAAGGAAACATTACTTTGTTTTGAAAAATTCCAATAAATCCAGGTTTTTTAATTAACATAGCTAAAAAGCTATTTATTGTGTTAGAAATTAATTTTTAATGTTTAGCCAAAATTTTTCTTTGACAGATGTAAAATATTGAAAAATACCTATGTCATGAGTTTGATATTTTAGGGCATGAATGGACAATATTTCTTTGGAATTCAAAATGTCCATGGAGACAAAACAAACCCAAAGTGCTAACTGGGTATCTTTTATATCTTGTGACTCACTTAAAGCTAAAACAAAACAAAACAAAAACCTTGCAATTCTTTACAGTTTGAATCATTTGATCTCTGATATTGTTAAAAAGATCTTGTATTCTATAAGCAATTGTTTGGTGGCTTAATAGAATTTCTTTTTGTGATGTGTCTGCTTTTAAATTTTGTTATAATTTTATAACAAAATTTCTATAAATGAGATAATGATTTCTTTCATCATCCCTTCATCTAAACATGTATGTGTATGTGTGTATGTGTGAGAATCAAAGCTATCTTATGTGGCCAGAGTTACAAGCTTAGATCCTACTGAAAGTCTTAAAAAGTTGTGACAACATGGACAGACCTGGGAGATATTTTGTTAAGTGAAATAAGTCAGTCACAGAAGGGAAAATACTGCATGATTTCACTTATATAAGATAATCTAAACTAGTGAAACATATAGAAACAGAAAATAGAATGCTGGTTGCCAGAGGATGGGGAGGGCAAATGGGGAGTTGTTCAGTGGATATGAAGTTACAGTTACACCAGATGAATAAGTCCTGGAGACATGCTGTACAACGCAGTGCCTATATTTAACAATATGATACAGATGCTCTTCCACTTAAGGTGAGGTCACATCCTGATAAACCCATCCTAAATTGAAAATGCACTTCCCTAACCTAGAGAGCGTCAGAGGGGACTTAGCCTAGCCTACCTTAAATGTGCTCAGAACACTTATGTTAGCTTACAGTTGGGCAATTATCTTGAGTTTCATCTCAAGATATTTCATCTCAAGAGTAACTGGCTTCCACTTCTCACCAGAAGCAGAAGACACAGATGGGTGTTTTGTAGACATGATAGAATGCGAAAACACAAAATACAGTATCCAAAAAAATGCTGGTAACACAGTATAGTGTCGAGTATGGGTTGTAGATGCTCACGGTTGCGTGGCTGACTGGGAACTAGGCTGGTTGCCACAGCCCAGCGTCATGAGAAAATATTCTATGCATATTGCTAGCCTACGAGAGGCTCAACATTGAAAGTCCAAAGTAGGGTTTCAACAGAAGGTGTATCAATCACTTTTGCACCATTGGAAGTAAAAAAAAAAATCATAAGTGGAACCATGCTAAGTTGCAGACTGCCTGTGTTATGTACTTCAAATTTTGGTTAAGAGGGTAGATTTCATGTTAAGTGTTTTTAACAAACACACACACACACACAGGGACACAAGAAAACTTTTGGAGGTGATAGTTATGTTTATTATCTTTATTATAGTGAGGGTATCACAGGTATCTGCATATGTCCAAACTCATAAAATTGTATGTACAATTTTTAAAATTTCAATTATACCTCAATAAAGCAGTAAAATAAAATAATAAGAAAATAGACTGTCTACAAAGATGAACTAAATTTTTCTTGGATATTTAATTCCGACCTGAGGTAACTAATCTCATCATTTCTTTTTTGAACATTGAGAGGAAATACATCAAATTTAGTATGTAGTTGCTGAAAATATCTCTTAATATTGTGCACTTTATCTTTTTAAAAAATTTATACAATTGGTTTTCTCATTTTGCTCCACTTCAACAATTTGCAGTTGCCATTCATTATGAAGTCACAACATGTCTTTTCCAACATCCCTCCTTTTTCTGTGTGTGTTTTCATCATACCAGCTTTTGCATCTCGCCTCTATGCAATTCTGTCTCAGTAGAATGAAAAATTCATTTGAATTTTAAAGTTTGTCCGTGCTTATTTTTTAAACTAGACAGATAATTTAGTTGTTACAACTAAAATATTTTTATTTAATTATCAAGTATGATTCATATAGCTATCACTGCAACTTTCTCTGGCTGCATAAAATATCTAAATAAACATGTCACATTGGTGTATAGAAAAAGAAATATTCGAAAGGAACCAGTACATGGGCATGAGCTGGATCAGTGATGTGCTTAGGAGTAATACCACAAACAATGCATGGGCTGGACATGTACACCCCAATACAATAACATCTTATGTGAGAAATGGTCCAAATGAAGTGCAGTCCTAGCCAAATGAACAAGTTGTGTTATTGGAAAAAATATTTTACATTGCTTCATTTTTAATATAAATTATTATAATTAAGTAAAATTAAAAATTTATAGTACCCCAGTAGCACTAGCCACATTTCAAGTGCTCAGTGGCCACATGTGGCTGATGGTTCCCATACTGGACAGTGCAGCCCGCAAGCGTGTGGCCACTAGACCTGTGGACTCCTAGCTGAATCTAAAAGCCCTGTGTAAGGGTTTTTTATTCCATTTTTCTAAATGAATATTTAAAAACACACGTGGCCCTGGCCGGTTTGGCTCAACGGTTAGAGTGTCGGCCTGCGGACCGAAGAGTCCCGGGTTCGGTTCCCGCTAAGGGCACGTGCCTCAGTTGCAGTTTGTCCCCGGCCCCTGTTGGGGTCATGTGGGTGGCAGCCACTTGATGTGTCTCTTTCATGTTGATGTATCTCTCTCTCTCTTCCTCTCTCCCTCTCTCCCGCTCTATCTGAAGATAAATGCAAAAATGTCCTCGGGTGAAGATAAAAATAAATAAAAAAATAAAAAATAAAAATAAAAGCACATATGGACAGATATTTTAAAAATATGCTTATGCTATAATTCATTGTGACTCCTCTAAATAAGGATATAATAAAATAACAATATAAATTAAGAATAAGAATAAAAATGTCTTAACTTTCAGAAATCTAGATTTCACAAATTCCACATATTTCTTTATTACCTATTATATTAAACAGATACTGCATGTAAACCATTTAACACAATGTCTAGAGCATAGTAAACCGCACAATTGCTTGTTTTTTCCCCTCTGTCATCTAATTGCTGATAATTACAAGCTAAAAGAGTTTGGTGCTAGCGTCCAGTTGCTGCTATTGCTGGGAGAAGGAGCGCAGCCCAGGGTGATAGCAGGTAGCAGGTGTCCTCAACACCACCCTCTCCCAAACCCATGACCCCACCCCTGCCTGCCACCGTTTGGAGCTTGGTCAGGACATGAGGTCATCATCTCAAGCTGGCACCTTCTTGCTAGCCCCTCCCCCACTCTGACCACATGTACAGGGAAAGTTGGCCACTGAGTGGAGGACCTTACTAAACGGTGAGCTTGGAGGAAACAAAACATCAAGCCTTCATGTAGCAGTTGTTTTGGAAGCAAGGAAAGAGATCTCCTTCCCCTGACCTTGATCCGTGGGTACCCCAGAATGTGCTGCAGAGGGATCAAGAGGGGGGCTGCATGGCTTCGACTTTACTTCCTTGGTCCTATGGGTTATCAAGCCCTCAGCCCCTCTCCCATGATCGCAGCTGCTTCTTCCTTGGCCTGTTCTATGTATTCATATCTTTTAGATTCTTGGGGTTTGAGTGAGGCAATGCTTATGAAAAGCAAAATTAAGGATTTTCCAATCTTTAGCATTTTGGGAAGAAACTCCATCCACTTTAAGACATGTAAGCCTATGGTTCAACTTCTGCAAACTGGATTGTCAAATGTTGTCAGGAACATTATTATCATAAATGAGAAAAGGGGAGTTGTAAAGCTAGTATTTATCCAGAGTTTGCCTTATACTAAGTATCTCATTAATCCTCAAAGCAACATTGGTTGGGATTGATTTTATCTATAGTTTTGAGACAATAACCTGAGGGTATGAGATAATAAATAACTTACACAAGAAGGACATAAAGCTGGTAAAAGATGTAGCTAGGATTCAAACCTAGAGAATGTAAGTCTAGAATTTGATACCTTTGCAAATTCATGTAAATATATATATCATATATATGACATATATAACATGTATTTATATATATGATGTGTCTGTACATATATGACGTCTATCTAAAACATTTGTATTTTTTAACTTACTACTTCTATTAAACCTTTGTGAACAGAAATCTTAAATATCTGTCCAGTGACTTATTCATGTTTGCTTATAATACTCAGTATTTTTGCTATGATTGCTATTGCTCAATTGAATGAACTATTACTTACCTACTTCAGAAGGAACTCCAGAATAAAATGTATCACAAGGTAAGATAATTAGCGGTAAAGTCCTGCAGAGTGCAGTTATCTAAAGAGAGTAGACGTCACTTAAATTGTACTGATTGCCACACATGGACAGTAAGCTGGTTATAAGCTTTTTGGTAGCAGAAGCGAAAGCCAAACACATCAGATTGCATAGTTCTTGTCTCCTGACCAGAAGAGTAATACAAATCAGCTGCAGACAGCTCAAGTAGGAATTAACGTATGAGTCTTTAAGTAAAGGACATGAGGCAACAACATAGAAAATACCTAACTCTGGTTTGATAAGACACAGAAGAATCATTCAGATAGTTGGTTGTCATAGTGTTTTTAAATAAGAGCAGATGCCCTTGCATACTAACCTGCTACTTGTTAAAGCAGCTCCACAGACTGAAAAATGTGATGCTGTGCTTCCTTCAGGGCAAAAATGACATGATTAGAACTTGGAGACTCTCTGATGGATGATTTATATGCGTCGACTCTCTCGAATACCAAATGCCTAAACAATCTCTCAAATACCAAATGCCTAAACAATCTCTCAAATACCAAATGCCTAAACTATAACTACATACGTGCTATGTACCTATAAATAATAACCAAATCCTCTGAACAATATAGATTTCTCTCAACTGTTTATTAAAATGAGATCTATAACCTTTAGATACAAGATGGAAAAGAAATAGACATATCATTCTATGTTGAAATATGAAGAGCTGGACTTGTAATCCTTCTTGGGCAGACTGCCCACTCCGGGAGAGGCAGAGCCACAGAGGGTGGGCCGGGGGAAGAAGTGGGAATAAGAGGCAGATGATGATGTGCTAAGCACTGTTCTACATAACTCTGTGAGGGAAATATTGTTATTTTCTACATTTCTCGGATGAGGAACTGAAGCTCAGAGAACTCAAAAGTCATATATAATCATGGACTGCAGAGATTCTACTCTTACTAGAGGGAGAACAGATCCAAAAAGACTTAAGAACTTTTAGCCCACACTACTTAGGGGGAAAAAAGACTTTAGCTTGACAAGCAAGAAGGCTGGATGTCACCACCTGTCTGCACCTTCTCCAGGCAAACTCGTTGTTATTCTGTACTTTCTTCTGACGAGGGCATCTACTGGGTGCCATGTCTAAGTAACAGTGTGAAAAAGCAACTTAAAAAAGCAGAATGATTCAATTTGACCAGTTGGAGAAGATTATATAAAGTCGCCCTTTTAAATTTTGATGAATGCTTACTTATTTCTATGATTTAATTGTGGTGTCATTAATGTGAATGAATGTTCCTTCTGGCAATAGCTAAACTGCAAATTCAATTGCTTCTTAAGACGTCTCCTAGTCAAAGACAATAAAACAATACCAGTGGTTCAAAGGAGTCAGGCTAGCCTTCCTGTTTCATGGGGAAAGAGATATGCCCCTAATTTTCCTAGTATTATAAAGATTTAAAAAGGAGCCGTACTAGGCCGTTGCCCCGTTTGACACCCCTTAGAGCTGGTACTGTACCCGCCATGAGAATCTAAATGCTTCGGTGGTGGTGTTTTCCTGCGGGTGCTACAGAAACCCAGCCTGGCCTGAAGTCTGTGTTAGGTACTCAATGACTTTGAGTTGCCCAGGTGTCCTCGATAATCTCACAATGCAGAGGAAAACATATTCTTTAATAGAGCTTTGTTCTTACACAAAGCACTTTTAAATAGGAATAATAGAAATAGAAGGGTGAGTGTAAATGGCAGGCCAGCTCAGTGGGCTGAGAAATTGTAGAGATTGGAGGGGCTATGGGAGAGTAAAAGATGCAGGGATTTTACATTTTTGTGGCTCAGAAGCAGGAAGGTTAGGCACGAGATAAGCTTAAATGATAGAGGACCAGGAACCATGCCTAGAAGTCTATTTGAAGATGGGTGGTTGGGGCCAGTGAACATTCTAAAAATCCAATAGTCATCTTACCTCCCTTGTTTGGGACCTGTGCTCTCACTTAGTAAACCATTAATGTTGGCACAATGTCAATAACATTAACATAACAGCCTGATAAAGATCTGAAAGAGGCAAAAGATGTATAGGAGCTGATGTTGCCATCTCACAACCTGATGCAATTTATAAGACCAATGCCAGGCCATCTATTTTTCCACCCATTCAAGTTCATTCATCCACTAAACCAGGATGAATGACCATGTGTTTCTATGAGTCAGGCACTGTGGCACTGTGCTAGGTACTGGCAATGAAGTGGTTAATAGCACAAGGAGCTTATAGTCTTATTGGAAGATGATGAGAAAACAGTCCATAACACCAGAATGAGTACGCAATGGTAGGATAGAGGAGAGAGCACTCTGGGATCTCATAGGAGAAGCATCTAACTCAGCCTTAGAGAATCAGAGCAACCTGCCCAGGTGAGGTGATGTCCAAATGTAGACCAGAAGGATGGGGAGAAGGCCAGGTGAGGTGGTGAGGTAGGAGGGCTGTGAACAGATCAGCATAGTTGGAGCATAAAGAGACGGTGAGATGTGGTGAGAGTTGAGAGTTGAGAAGGAAGAATGAAATCTGCTGGATTGTGAGGTGTCTTTCAAGGTGCTATTACTGAAGGAAGGATTAGAATGATCTCTCTGCCTAAAGTGGGAAGGATGGAGTGAGCTTGAAGAAAAGCTTCAAGGAGTGCTTTGTTGTCCTCTGGTCATCTGTGGATGAAAGCCGACAGCAATGATCCCTGGGCTCCCACCTCAGTGGGGGAGCATCTTGGGAAATCAGACTTGAAGGTGTAAGAACTGTGGCCTCGGCACCGATGGGCACTCCGCCCTCTGACTCCTTAGCAGAGCTTATCAAGGAATAATAAGAACCTACTTTGGGGAAGATTTTTCTTCATACCACCTCCATTTTACAGAGGAGAAAACTGAAACTCAAACAATGTAATACTTTGCCCCAGATGGCACTTGTAGTAAGAGACGGAGGATTTGAATGTTGGCAAACTAACTAGAACTCACTCTCACAACTGTAGAGAATATGAAAATACATGGGACATGCATTTCTCTCGTTTAGATGTGCCATAGCACAGGAGAAGAGTCTGAAAGACAGAGGTGCACTTTTTTTGTGTGGTAAAAATATTTACATAACATAAAATAAGCCATTATAACCATTTTTAAGTGTACAATTCAGCGGCATCAATTACAGCCATACCGTTGTGTAACCATCACCACGATCTGTTTCCAAAAATGTTTCCATCATCCCAAATAAAAACTAGTAATCCATTAAGTAGTACCTCCCCCTTCTGTCTTCCTCCAGCCCATGGTAATCTCTACTGTCTGTACCTATGAATTTCTATTTATATATTTCATGTACATGGAATCACACAATATTTGTCCTTTCGTCTCTGGCTTATTTCACCTAACATAAAGTCTTCAAGATTCATCCATATAGTAGCATTTAAGAGAACTTCATTCCTTTTTGGGGTTGAATAATATTCTGCTCTACATGTGTACCACATCTGTTTATTCATTCATCTGCTGATGGATACTGTTTCCAGCTTTTGGCTACTGTAAATAGTGCTTTAGTGGGCATTGGTGTATGAGTACTGAGGTCCCCACTTTCAATTCTTTTGGGTATATACCTAGGAGTGGAATTGCTGGCTGTCTAAGGGTCCTATGTTTAGCTTTTTGAGAAACTGCCCAACTATTTTCCACAAGGACTGCACCATTTTACCTCCCCGTCAGCAATGTACAAGGGTAGAACCATAAACTCCAAACCTGGAGTGTATTTAGTTAGTTCCCTTACTTTACAGCTGGGAGACATTAGTCGTTTAAAAATTAGTTATCATTTTTTTTTTTTTTTTATCCTCACCCGAGGATATTTTTCCATTTTTTGTACAGACAGAGTGGGAGGGAGAGAGAGGAAAGGAGAGAGAGAGAGAAACATCGACGTGAAGGGACACATCGAGTGGCTGCCACCCGCACGACCAACCAGGGCCGGGGACAAACTGCAACCGAGGTACATGCCCTTAGCGGGAACCGAACCCGGGTCTCTCCGGACCGCAGGCCAACGCTTTAACCGCTGAGCCAAACTGGCCAGGGCAGTTATCATTTTTGATCATTGACTATATGCCACCATTTTATTCTTTATTTTTATGTATTTATTTTTTGTTAATCCTCACCTGAGGATATTTCTCCATAGATTTTTCTAGAGAGAATGGAAGGGTGGGGAAGGGGGGGGAGAGGGAGAGAAATATTGATGTGAGAGAGACGCATTGATTTGTTGCCTCCTGCATGACTCCGATCGGGGCTGGGGATCAAAACTGCAACCCAGGCCCTGGCCTGTTTGGCTCAGCAATTAGAGCATCGGCCAGCAGACCAGAGAGTCCCGGGTTTGGTTCGCGCTAAGGGCACGTACCTCGGTTGCAGTTTGTCCCCGGACCTGGTTGGGGTCATGTTGGTGGCAATCACTCGATGTGTGTCTCGCACATCGATATTTCTCTCTCGCTTTCCCTCCTGGCTCTATCTGAAGATAAATGCAAAAATGTCCTTGGGTGAGGATTAAAAAACAAAACACAAAAAAAACCCTGCAACCCAAGTACGTGCCCTTGACCAAGAATCGAACCTGTGACCCTTCCGTTTGTAGGCTGACACTCTAACCACTGAGCCAAACTGGCCAGGGCAATATGCCACCATTTTATAGGCATTATTTCACTTAGTCCTCTCCAAAACCCTACACAATGTTTATTATTTCAGTTTTACAGATCAAGAAATTGATGCACAGAGAGACTAATTAACATGCTGAGCAGGTCACAAAATATAAATGTTAGAGCTGAGCTTTGAACTCAAGACTAATTCAATTCTCAAGTTAACCAGGATCCTAAACATAGACCTTCTCTGCAGCATGGGTCTACCTGGTCTCACTTCCTGGGGTTGGGTCTCAGTTTCGTCCATCTCTAGAATAAACACAAAATTTTGTGGGCTTGTAAAAGCTTTTAATTACGCTGTAAATTTATCTGGAATTACTTTTATCTCTGTGGGTTTTTTTTTCTTTTTTTAATTACTTCACTTCACTGTTTTAAATGCAGCTTCATTGTCAATGAACAATGGAACAGGCAGGAAACAAAACCCTTTGTTGTTATTGTTGGGTAAATATAGCAATGTGCTGGGGTTTTTTTTGTTTGTTTTTTTTCTTTTCTGAATCTTCTCCAAAATATGTCTGTATAGCTACTGTAATCTGATCCTTAACAAACATTCTGCTCATTTGGTTGCTGTTAGTAGTTGGAGAACTCATCTGATTTTCACATCTGTCTTTTTGTCCGTCTTGGGTGTGCTTATCATCCATGTCTTGTCGGATTTTCTTTGTTATTGATTGAATTTCCATATGCAGTGCCTGCAGCCTTTCTTTCTAAGGACTTCTTTCCTGTGTAAGACGGTTCACACGCCATTGTTTAACAGGGTGTGTTCTGTCTTTAGCCAATGATAACATTTCCTCCAAGAATTTCCTTCTGCTTCTCTGCTTTATGGGTGTTTGATTTCATTCATTGGTTCTGTTTAATATCCTCATTACATAATGTATTGTAACGTGGCTTTCTTTTTGTCTTTGGCTCTCTAAGCAATTTAGTTGGCCATTTTGGGGGTCATATTACTTTTTTTTCCACCTAAGATTTTAAACCCTGTTTTTGATGATACTGAGAATTAGTCTAGCATGTTTCCCAATCTGCTCTCTTTACATGCAGAATGAAAGCACACTCCAGAGGAGAAACAGCTCTTGCTACTATTCCCCAGCGACTTGTCCAAGGGGCTCTTTTTATTAATGTTCTCCTCTCTATTAGGTTTCTAGATTCTCAGAGATTTCCACTGACTCTGGCTCACCTTGCTGCCCAGGTATCCTGCTTGTTTTTCTGGCTTCATAAAAATATCAACTCACAGCTGCCAGTGTGGCTCAGTGGTTGAGCGTCAACCCATGCACCAAGAGGTTGCCACGGTCAGGGCACATGCCCAGGTTGTGGATCCAATCCCCAGTGGGGGGCATGCAAGAGGTGGCCAATTGATGTTCTCTCTCATCGATGTTTCTTTCTCTCTCTCCTTCTCCTTCCTCTCTCTCTAAAATCAATAAAGAAAAAAATTTAAAAAAATAGCAATTCACATTTGTATACAGCATTGTTTATACAATTTATTGCAATACATTATGTGACTTGGGTATGACTTACGTGCAGTAAGTAAGCATTATAATCCCTAATTTATAGCTGAGAAATGAGGATGTGAGGATGTTAAGACATTTTGCCAAAGCCATACAAATAAAATGGCAGAAGCAGAATACAGGCTTTATTTTATATATATAAAATATATACATATATTTTATAAGCACTTAAGTATAGTAAAATTCTTTCTGGCTTCTCACAATCAGATTGTGAATTTTCAAAAAAAAAAATTATAAAGAAGCCAATGGACAACAAAGAGGAAATAAAAATGGAAAGAGCCAAGGTGTAAATCAGAGGGGGGTGGACACATTCCAAAGTCCTAAGTCTACATATTCTTCATTGATCTGTATTTGTTTTCTATTGCTGCATATGGAATTATCACAAATTTAGCAGCTTAAAAGAACCCCCACTTCTTATCCCGCAATCCAGGTTCTGAATCTGGTTTGGAGTGGCTGGGATCCTGCCCAGGGTATCATAAGGCTAACATCAAAATGTTGTCCAAGCTGGGCTCCCATTTGAAGGCATTAGGGAAGACTCCATTTCTAAACACATTCTTATTGTTGGCAGGATTCAGTTCCTTGTTGTTGTAGGACTGAGATCCCTGTTTCCTTGATCCCTGTCAGTCTAGGAGGCTCTCAGTCCCCAAGGGCCACCCAAATTTCTTGACAGGTGGACCTCTTTATCTTCAATCAGCAATGGTGCCTTGAATTCCTCTACTTCAGATCACTGACTTCCTCTTTTGCCACTAGCTAGAGGAAACTCTCTATATTTATTTATTTTTATTTTTTATCCTCATCCGAGGACATTTTTTCCATTTTTTGTTCAGATAGAGTGGGAGGGAGAGAGAGGAAGAAAGAGAGAGAGAGAAAGAAACATCAATGTGAAAGGGACACATCGAGTGGCTGCCTCCTGCATGACCCAACCAGGGTCGGAGACAAACTGCAGCCGAGATACATGCCCTTAGCGGGAACCGAACCTGGGTCTCTCTGGACCGCTCTAACCACTGAGCCAAACTGACCAGGACGGAAACTTTCTGTATTTAATGGGCTCCAATGATTAGGTCTGGCCCACCTGGATAATCTTCCTATTTTAAGGCCAACTGTGCCTTACAACACAACCTAATGTCAGGAATAAAATCTATCCTTTTCACAGTTCTAAGGATTTTGCAGAATGTGTACACCAGAGGAGTAAAAAAAAAACCAAAAACCCTTAGAATCCTGCCTTCTGGAGAAAAGATTATTTTCCAGGCACATAGGACCTGTTTCTCCCCACCATCTCAATAACACCAGTCTGTGGTGAGGCCCGTACGGGATCGCTAAAACTTCTCCGGCACTAATTAT
Organism: Molossus molossus; assembly: GCF_014108415.1. Classification (NCBI taxonomy): domain Eukaryota; kingdom Metazoa; phylum Chordata; class Mammalia; order Chiroptera; family Molossidae; genus Molossus; species Molossus molossus. Next base: position 33,801,395 of record NW_023425356.1, read on the forward strand.
TGATTTCCTCTCCGAGTGTGGCTTCAGACAGCCAGACAAGACTTCTGAGTGCTCTCAGATGTCTAATAGACCTTTCCTGACTTTAGTCCCAATCATTCCAAATATCTTCACCGCTCTCAAATCTTCAACATCTCATTCACATCCTTGGCCCATCTCTCAGTGCCCTGAGCAGCTTGCCCCAGCATCACTCAGTGACTGACAGCAGTGCCCTCTGCCCCATGGCGACTTGAGCTTCTTCCCTTAGGGGTGAGCTGGTATCAGACCTGGGTCCTTCCACTCCTCGTTTAGCATCAAATGATGAATTGTACCTGGGCTCAGCTCCGGACACTGTTTTTGGCTTCCTCTTCATTTCCCGGTCAGATAAACATTAATGAATGTCTTCTTTCCAATATCCCACCACCCACTTGGCACCTTCTAGCCATTTCTCATTGCTGATCTGATGACCACATTGAATTCCAAGCTCATTTGTTGGGCTGGTGGCCGACCTCACAGGACCCAATCAATACTACGGTCTGGAGCTTGAGACTATGACTCTCTCAACGGAATTTGATTCCCCTTGTGCCGCAAGAAAGGGGTATTTTAGAATTACAGTTTCAAAATGTTATAATATTATAATATTTTCCCGGGTGCCTGACTGTATAAGATAACCGCATTGCTACAAGGGAAGGATTTTACCAATGAAGACACATTTTACCAATAAAGGCATCGAGGCTCAGAAAGTTCAAACGATGTGCCTAAGGATACAGAACTAACAAGTGACAGAAACACTTCCCACTGTGCCTCTTCCACTCCTGTGATTTCGTGTTCTTAAGGGAAGAGCAGCACGCGCACTGTCGGAACGCCATGGCGGGGGGAGCCTGTCGCTCTCTCACTCCGTGGCTCCCGGTGGCTTGTATCCCGCCGGTTCTGAAAGCTTTGATTTCGGAAACATTCTGCTGCAGTTGGTCCCCTCGTTTCAGCCTCCAGTTCCATCCTCGCCCCCAGCTCTCAGATCCCCACACGGCGCCGTGCCGCAGAGGGTTTCACAACGACCAGAACGACCAGCAACCCCGAAAACCGTTGCCATCGAGTGCCATCCGGATAAACCGTGTGTGGTGTGTGCAGTTTGGACAGCAGCAGGGGTCTGCTTCCTGTAGGGGGAGGTGCACCTGGGGTGGCGATAGTTTCTGTGCCGTGGAGATTATGTGTTTGGGGCAGAGCTGGGCGCCAGGCAATCATTGTGGCCAGACACCCGTGACGCTTGGGCAGCTGACAGATCTGCAGACAGGCTGAGGTTAGCGCGCATGCCTTTGCTCTGACCCTGGTTGGCTCAGCACAGCCATGTCATCTCCCCGCAGAGGCTGTCCTGGCAAGTCAGGTTCAGTACCTGCCAAGGGCACTGTCTCCTGAGGGAACTGGCTCAGCCCACGTCCTCGGCCGCAGGCGGAGCGGGGTCTGTGTGTTTTGTATCTACCCTCCTTGCCGTGGCTGATTAGACAGGAGGGCCCCCGATTCAAGGAAGCCCCTCTAGACACTGACCTGCTGCCCATGAGGTGGTCTCGCCTGAGGAGTTCTCTGCCCATGTGGTCCAGCGGGTTCTCACTTTTGAAAATGTGAACTGGACATTGTTGAGAGTACCAGCCGGCTGACAGAAAGAGAAAACAGCAGACACAGGAAAGGGGCAAACGGGAAGGATGGAAAACAGGTTTTTCTTTTCTTTATGAAGTACCTGGTAATTAAACACGAAGCTGGCTGGTGTCTACAACTTCAAACAGCCTTTCTACCCAACTGAAAGGGGCAGGAAAGGCTATTAGAATTAACAGAAAATACGGAAAGAGTAAGAAGACTAATCATAGTGGGGTACCAGCCATAGTCAGAAAAATGTTAATCATCCTTTACAATGTTGATCCTGGTTGCTTTGTTCTGATGAAAGAAAAAACCCATTCTGATCTGGCTGGGGAACTTACCCCGGGAGGGCTGTCCATTCTCCTAATCTGAGGACAATGGGGACCACCAGACATCATGGGAAGAGTCACAACCTGATTTTTGGAACATGGACCCTGGACCCCTGACTATCACTCATTGGCAACCAGCCCTTGCAGCCCCCGGCCCCCATTTCTTCTCTCCTGTGTCCCAAGCATATTTTACAGGCTAAAGAGATCATAAGACCCCCCTCCAACCCCTGGCACATTTGACCTTTACTCCCCAAAGTCCCCAAAAGAGCACTTCCTGTTTCTGCTCTGCTCCGTGTTGTCAGTCAGTGCACAGGTCCTTTCCCTGGCTGTGGGGAACGTTAATAACCTCCCTCCCTTTTCTCTCTTCTCTCGGTTGTCAATTCTTTCACAAGCCTGCGTCATCAGCCTAAACAAAACCTAACACAAACAGCAAGAGTGACAGAGCCCATTAGTGGTGGAACTGGGAACTCCTGAGACAGATGTGGCCGACAAGAACATCCAATGCTTAGGATTGCCAGAGGTCCCCAATGTCCTCCTGCTAACTCCCTCTGATGCCGGCCCCAATTGGACTATGTTTCTGCTTGTGTATTTCAGTGAGATTGTAGGTCCATTAATTATATTAGCATAGTTTGGGATGCAATAGAAAACCCAACTTAAAGTGGTCTAAATAAGAAAAACAAAGCCTCTCATTTAACAAAACCCTAAGGGTCCCCAAGGGTTGATTCATTTAGTGGCTCAATAATGTCATGAAGATCCCAAGTGTTTTCTGACTTTTTCCCATCACCCTCAATATGCTGCTTGTCCATTTAGCCCCATTTCTTTCATTGTCTAGAAAGACTGTTGCAATTCCAGCAAATGACATCCAGAGACCAGAAAGGGAAAATACTCTTCTTGTGCCCCTTTTAAAGAGGGAGGCACATTCTCCATCAACTCCCCCACATCTCATTGGTCAGAATCGCACCCGATGCCCCTTCCTAAATCAATCACTGGGACCAGCAGGGAGAAAGCAGCCTCCCCTGATGGCTCCGAACTTTAAGCCAGTCAGTGACAGCTTTCTGTTAGCCACGGGGGAGCACACAGAGGTATCCTCCCTACTTAGTACCACAGACCTAACAATTAAGTTACATTTCATGAGATGACCTGGTTGCATCTGTTTCTTTTTTATTTTTTTATCCTCACCCGAGGACATTTTTCCATTTTTTGTTCAGATAGAGTGAGAGGGAGGGAGGGAGGGAGGGAGAGAGAGAGAGAGAGAGAGAAACATCGACGTGAAAGGGACACATCGAGTGGCTGCCACCCACACAACCAACTAGGGCCGGGGACCAACTGCAACCGAGGCATGCGCCCCTAGCGGGAACCAAACCCAGGTCTCCCTGGACCACAGGCCACGCTCTAACCGCTGAGCCAAATTGGCCAGGGCACATCTGTTTCTTTCAACTCAAAGAGTCAGCTAACATCCAGATTGTCCTTAGCAAGTTGAAGAGTTGGTCCATAGCAGGTACACACGTAGAGTGCTTAAGAGTCAAGTGGGTATGTAAATGCATTATTATGTGGGGCCAAAAAAGTCTCTATTCCTTTCTACTATTTTGGGGGGGCCACAGGTTTACACACACACACACACACACACAACAGAGACTGAGGAATGGACCGATCACACTGCTGCTAACCACTGGACTTCCCACTTTATATCTTGCCTTCATGGGCGTCCTAAGTAGTTGTGTGCAGTCTGCCTGGGGCCGCAGGGCCCGCCTCTGGCCTACGCAGAAGCTTTCCTAGAGCAGTGGTTCTCAACACTCCAGTGTGCGTCAGAGTCAGCTAAAGGGCCCCTTAGAACAAACCTTGCTGGGCTCCGCTTCCAGAGGGTCTGGTTCAGGTCTGGGCGAGTGAATCGTGTGCATTTCTAACAGGCTCTCAGGTGATGTTCCTTTTGTCTGGGGACAAGACTGAGAATCACTGCTCTAGGGCAGCTGGAAGGAAAGCACCCGAGGAGGTCATAGCTTCTCCCGCCATAAGGAGAACTTGCTTCCTTGTTGCTAGTTATTACCACCTCCCCAGGTAGCAGTGGCCGGATGGCCAACTTCAAAAAAACAAAAACAAAAAAAATAGAGGCCTGTGCCTCTTCCGCTACAGGAAGAGGTGGAGACTTGGCCTCCTGTGGAGAGATAGAAAGGGGAAGAGATTTATTCTCCAGATGGCAGTCTAGCTGGGCATATGGGCACAGAGTCTCGGGCCTTTCCTGCCCCCTGCTTTCCACCTGTAAAGTGAACAGGTGCCAGCCCAGTACACTCCTACAGGGTTGCTGCCAGGACAGGGAGGAGAGATGGGTCGAGAGAGCCCTGTAAAACGCGAAGCCCTTTATCATTGGCAGTTTATGAATCACAGCAGGGGGAACAAGTCAGGGCTGGGGAAGGGCCCCTTTGGAGACTCTGTGCAGGTGGTGTCTGGGTTCCCCGCGCCTGTTGCCTTCTCAAAGCGGGTGCCCACGCTCTGGAACTTCCGCTCCTCCACTTCAGGACTTAGGCACATGGACCCTGCGCTCGGCATGCGCTCGGCATGTAGATTGTTTGTGGAAGGACGGGATTTTCTTCCACAATCCGTCTGGCCTGTGGAACCCCGAGGTGTGAGTCCGGAGGAAGCCGGTGGTTCCCACCCTCAAGTGCCGGCGCCGCGGTGGCCGGGCCCAGGGACCCTCTGCAGGCCGCTTGGCAGAGTGGCCCAGGGAAGCCCGCCCGCCCCTCCAGCACGTCTTCGCGGGGCCCTGGGGCCGCGCCCGCTCGTCCCAACATTATTCAGCACCTCGCGTCAGCCTTGGCTCAGGCCTCTGGCACGAGCCGCCGTGTTTGGCTGCCTCGGCCCCGTCTGAACCCTGCAGGCCGCGGGCCAGGGCCGGCCTGAGCCGCGCGCCAGGCCCCTCTCCCGATGCCTCCCGGGCCCCGCCGGGTCCTGGGGCCCGGCCCTCGCGCCGATCTTTAACGCTTGCGAAGCGAGGGCTTTGCTGTAGGCTTTGCAGACGTGTGTGCGCCCGGGGCTCCCCAGCTCCCCGCCGCCCCGAGTCTCCCTTGGTGGAAAAAGCCTGCACCCCACATGGATGCGCACAGAGATCTTCCCCAGCAACGCTGTGCCTGGCGCCGCCAGGGGTCCGCCCTGACCGCCTGCTGAGCGCCTCTCAGCACCGGGCTGGGGTGGGAGCAGCGGCTGCAGGGAGGAGCCGCACGCGGCCGCCCGGATGTCCCCGGCGCAGAGGGTTGGGGTCGGGCGCGTCCCTCAGGGCTCCAGCCGGGCGGGGTTCCAGATGTGTGTAGCTGTGCTGCATGCGGCTTCCAGCGGGTTCTGGGTGGGGGACTTTGGATAAGAAACTGAAGACGGGTTGAGGATGGCGTCTTGGTTCTACAATTTACCAGCTGTCCAGTCCTGGGAAATCCACTCCAGCTCTGTTTTCTTGACTATAAATGTAGCCATCATTTGAGTGTGTGTTTCCCATGTAGCTTACATATATTATTATCTTCCCAGCGATCTGCAGGGTAGGTGTTTCACACATTCTTCCATTGAGGTGGGATCTCATCTAGGCAGAGTGACTTGCCAAGGTCACACTACATGTAAGTGGGGGACCTATGACTTGAAACTATTTCTAATTCCAGGCACTGTGCTGCCTCAGTGAGAATGTAAATGCAACATACAGAAATTTTAAAATGCCAAACAGTGATAGATACCATTCTCTTCTGACCAGGTCAGTCCAGGTGGGTCTCATGGCCATTTTTCCTCCCGACCTCCACAGCTACACCTTCCTAGGACAATCAAGGTTCCAGAGGAAGGGACTCAGACTGGGGACTGGGGACAGTTGGCCTGGCCTATCTCCCCACGCAGAACCAGAAGGTGACCTTTCTTCTTCCCGTCCACATGGATGGCCTTGAGGAGCAGAATGGGTCTCACTGTTACGGAGTTTTCCCTCTACCACCAGCTGGGCAAAATGATGTTCTCCTGTGTTCAGAGGGGAGAAGCAGCCCCAGGAGGCCCACACGGTGACTCTGGACCACCAGAGCCCAATCTCAGGACCCCGGGGAGGCTGGCAGCGCAGTGTCTCAACCTCCTCATCTGTGGTCTAACATTCACTCTGCAGGTAAAATTGGTGGAATACTAGAGAGAGAAGAGAAGGGCCTGGGTGTCAGAGAAATTCGAGTGCTACTCTTTGTGAAATGAAATATATTAACACTACTACTGGTCTCGCCTGGCCCCGCAAGAGTTGTGGTAAGGCTCAGAATGGATAATGGCTACACAGGGCTTTGCAAAGTGTGACATGCACCAGAAATGCAAGGTGGTGTGATTCATGCTAAACACTGGGAAGAACAGGAGTAGAAAGACGAATGCCATCATGGAACCCTTCAGGCTAGCAGGGGACATGAAATGACGACACAGGTAAAACATAAGACAGTGCATGCAGGTGCCACACAGATATATGTCCCTGTGGTGCCAATTATGCTCTTTGGAATAACAAAGAATATGAATATATCTCTGCATCTGGGTAGCCTCTAACATTTCCACTCCCACTGCAGGAGCTCCTTCTCTTCATAAGAGCTCTGGCCTAATTGTCTCCTTCTCGGATTCATCCCCTTCTTTCCATTAATATTCGTCTACAGCAGGAATTTTTCTTCCCCTGGGAAGGTGTTGGTGTATTAGTTTCCTAGTACTGCTGTAACAAATGACCACAAATGTGTGTGTGCGTGTGTGTGTGTGTGTTATATGCTGTTGAGTAGGTCTGACTCCTGGAAACCCTGTGAATGAGTGATGTCCCCAATATCCTGTCAACAGCCCTGCTCAGTTCCTGTAGACTCCTGCCTATGGCTTCTTTGGTGGAGCCAATCCATCTCATATTTGGTCTTCTTCTTTTCCTGCCGCCTTCTCTTTTTCTCAGCATTACTGTCTTTTCCAAAGAACCCTGCCTTCTCGTGAGATGCCTGAAATAGAACACAGCAGTTTTGTCATTTTTGCCTCCAGGGATGATTTGGGTTTAATGTGCTCTAGGACCCACTTGCTGGTCTTTCCGGTGGTCCAGGGTATCCGGAGAGCTCTCCTCCAACCCCATATTGCAAATGAATCATTTCCACCCCCATCAGTCTTCTTCACAGCTCATCTTGTACACCTGTGCACAGTAATTCGGAATACTTCCAACTTAGTGTCTTAACATAGCACAAATTGATTATCATACAGTTCTGAAGGCCAGAAGTCCAAAATGTGTCTCCCTGGCCTAATAACAGTAGAATTTTATTCCTTCTGGAGGCTCTAGGGGAGAATGTTTCCTTGCCGTTTCTACCTTTAGGAGGACATCTGCATTTCTTGGCTTATGGCCCCTTCCATCTTCAAAGCCATCAGTGTTCTGCTGAATCGTTCTCATACTGCATCACTCCAATCTCTGCTTCCATTGACACATCTCCTTCTCTGACACTGACCCTCGTACCTCCCACCGACAAGGACCCTAACATTGGGCCCCATGGATAACCCATGGTACTTTCTTTATCTTAAAATTCTAACATGATCACATTTGTAAAGTTCCTCTTGCCATGTAAGGTGACTTATTTACAGGTTTCAGGAGACACCTAAACAGATTTGGAGGGTGGCCACTTAGGGGAAAAAAACCTAGTGCCTCAATTTAAAAAAGATATTTTTAAGAGAAATATAAAATGTCCAACTGTCTCTCTCCTTCAATTAAGAAGTAACATAGCAACTTTTTCTATAAATGTAAAAAATTCTGAAAAAAAAAATACCTCTGAGTTTCTTACCATATCCATTAGGCATCAGACTCCCTGCTGTCAGGGAAGAAGAAACAACGAGTAACAACAGACTCCACATAACAGGACGGGAGAAAGGCTCAGGATGTTGGCAGGCTGTAGTGTCTGCTTCAGTAGGAACGTAGGCTCTAGCCCTTGGAAATGATCAGCTGTTAACAACTGTTCACAGCTCTTCAGCTGCTCTGCTCTACAACCTTTCACGCTACAGACTTCAAACACAGGCGTTCATGGAACCTTAGCTCCTTTCCCCTGAGAAATAACCTCAGTACAAAATAAAAATGGTGCTGCTCTGATGGAAGTGGGCACATGGAGCCCCTCAAGCACTTCTCTTAAATTCCAGGAACATAGTTTGAAATCTGCTTTGTGAGGTTCTTTCTCTGAGTAGAATAATCACTACCGTGAGAAATTAACATCCAGAGTACAGGCATAGGGAGGACACCATGTTGTAAATTATCCTCCTGCTGCAGAAACAAGGAACGTGATAGTCTCTAAGAAATGGTTTTCATTCTGAGACTTGGTTTCGCAACCTCTGCCATGCATCTTAGGCTCTTCTATGCCATAAATCTGCTTATTTTAGTTATAAAAGGGTTAGCGGGCAATATGGTGAAAAGTACACAGGCCCAGAAATTGGAGCCTAGGTGGGCTGGCTCTGACCCATTCATTCATTCATTCATTCATTCATTCATTCATTCATCATATATTTTGGAGCCCCTATGTGGGCCCAGGTCTAGTTTGCATGCTGGGGATACAATATTAACCAGGACCTAGTGTGGCCTTCCACAGCCCGGGGAGAGGAGATCAGAGGAGTGAACGAGCAGGAGGTTCTGCGTGGGCTACCTGGAACACCGCGTTGGGTAGGGTTCTATGTCAGGGACACAGGGAGGGCCTGGCAAGCTTTCCAGAGGAAACGGTGTGTGAGCCAAGCCCTAAAAGACAGCAGGAGTTACTGGCAGAGGTTGGGGCTGGAGTTGGCCGGGATCATGGCGCCAAACATGCAAAGCCAAGAGATGGAGAAAAGCCAGAGCAGAGAGGTGGGCACTGTGGAGCGCGAGCAGGGGCCGATGATGCTGGCAGGTCTCCAAGCTGGGTAAGGAGTCCTGACCTTCCCCTCGGAGCCAGGGAAGGAAGCCACTGCATGGTAGACGTGCTCCTGGCTGCAAGTTCTGTGACCTTGGACAATGTACTTTCCTTGTTTTCTCAGCAGTGCCTGACTGATCCCTGAAGCCGTTTCCTGCTCTGACCTTGACACCGAGCAGGGAGAGCCGCGGCCCGTCCACCAGTGGGGCTGCCTGTGAACTGGACCTTCGCAGGCGCCCTGCCCCCTGCCCCGGGCCCGGGCCCGCGCGATTTCTGACAACACGAGGTCGCGGCGACCACGCTCGAAGAGGCGCCTGGAGGACGAAGGGGCGCAGCGGAGGGGCTTTGGGGGCGCGGGACCCCGCAGATTCTAGGAGAGGGCAACGCGCCCGGCCGGCCGGGATCCTTCCTCCAACCCCGGCCACCGCCGCGCTCAAGCTTCTTATCGCGTCTTTGGGGCCTCAGAGGAAGGCTGCCCGGCCCGGGCGGGTGAAATCCGCCCATTGTTCCCTCCGGGGCAGCAGCCCCACTCGGGGCAGGAGGCCGACAGCAAACCCACCGCCCCGGCCGCCGGAACAGGATCTGCGCAGGCGCAGACCGAGCCTGCCCGGGAGGACGGGTGCGGTCGGGGGTTCTGCGGCCCGCGGCTGCCCTCTCCTGGAAGTTGGGCGCCATGGCACGGCTGCTTCCACCCAGCGGCCGGCCGAAGCTGGGCGGGAGGGGCCGGCGAACCCAACCCCGGGAGCGCAGCCAAGCGCTGTGTTTTTCCAGGTCCGCGCAGGGCCAGGGGAACCCTGCGTGTTTGTTTGATGGGAATGGATTACTGGAAAACTAGACGGAAGGTACCCTGAACATCGGCATGTACTGTATTGTTTGGGCGTCAACAGACTGTTAAAGTAAATGTCAGGTGCTAGCAGTGCTGGGAACCACTGCCCCTCTTCCTGGCCTTGGCTGCTCCCTGACCTTGAGCCGGGAAGGTGCTGCAGGCCAAACATTTGAGCTGCTCAGGGTAGGGGGAGGAGGCGGCAGGAGGGTCAAGACTTTTAAGTAAGAGTTGGCCCAGCCCAGCCCACAAATTCCACCTCCAAGGTCTCAGAATAGGAGATATCACCTACCTCTGTGCCACCCCACTAGTAACACTTCCAGAGAGGAGAGCTCTCTGCAAGGCAGGGTTGGGGGGGAAGGGTCGCTGGGGACCCACCCAACAATGGAAGATTTAGCAAAGAAGAGCCACTGCAGTGGAATGGGAATTATGTGCTCTAGGGGGACTAAGGAACCTCACTAGCTGGGTGTGCCGAGTCCTCCCCTAAACCCTGCTTCTGAGTTACCTGGGCCTTCCTGGGTCCCACCCTATTCTTATCTCAAGAAGTCACTTTGGAATGTTTCCTCCCCTCTGAGATATAAAGATGAGCCGTGAAAGGCGTCCCTGGCCTCTGCCCCTGGGTAATTCCACCCTATTTCCAGGGCTGCGCTGGGGAAGGGCTTCTTTAGGGAATCCCTCCTTTTCCTGCTCTCTGGACTCCAGACCATTGGTGGGTGCCACCCAGTGCCACCAGAGTGGCTTTTCGTGCCTGTTTTTTGTGGGAAGACAGCAACTTCAAGGATGAAGGTAGTGTGCTGGCATGTTTATACCCCGTAATTAATGTTGGTGAATTATTGTGCTGCTCCATAACTGATGATTAGGAAAGTCACTGTGTGCCCTCTAGCTGACCTGTTTAGTCAAAATAACCTCAGTAAACTGGAATACTCCCTGAACCAAGAAATTGTTGGGAGCCGACTATGTGTCTGACAGTCCACAGAGCCTGGAGGTCTTGAGTCAGAGACTCGACCTCCCCCACAATCTCAAGGAATTAGGCTTGCACTGTGTTTGTGCAGCTTGGGGCTAAGTGTGACCCCATGTACCTTGAAATACCTGGGTGTTCCTGGGTGAGTCTGAGTGTTCCTGTTACCCGCAAGGCAAAGTAATTCTATACAGCATTGTTGTGGCCCTGGGCATTATATCAAAAATATTCTATTTTCTGTAAGGTATAAAAGGCATGTAATAAAGCATATCAGGGCTGATTTCAAAGGCTGTCACAGAGGTGTTCAAAATCAGACGCTGGCCGGCTAATAAATGGCTCTTATTTGGACTTCAGTTCTCTAGTGGTCTTTCTTCGACGCTGTTGCACCACAACATTTGGAGGCCCCAGGGCTGGTCTCCGGGAACTGGGGATCAGTCGCCGGCCGGCTTTGCTCTCTATTTGGCTTCAATTTGGCTCTGGTGGTCTCTTGGTTCTCTCGTACCACAACAGTATGAACTGACAAAGGTATGACCTGACTGGCCCAGGTAACTCAGCAAGCTGGTGGCCACGCTAGAATTAGATCCCAGATCTCTGACACCCAATTCATTCATTTGTTGCACACATTTGTTGAGGACCTACTATGTGTGAGGTGCTGTGCTAGGTGCTGGGGACACAGCTGTGAATAAAATGAAGTGGCCCTGGCTGATTTGGCTCAGCGGTTAGAGCATCAGCCAGTGGACTGAAGGGTCATGGATTCGATTCCTGTTCAAGGGCACTGTACCTGGGTTGCAGGTTCAATCCCCAGCCCTGGTTGGTGTAGTGCAAGAGGATTTGAGACGCCTTTGGGGGAAGGGATATGCACCATTTCAGAATTGAAACTTCCTACAAGCTGCCTTTCTGGAAGACATCAAGAGGAAAATAGTGAGCATCGAAATTACAAACGTATATGTAAAGATGATGCTAAGAGGCAAGCTTTCGAAGGCAGGTCCTGCTCTTACATGTGTGTATCCCCTGTAGGACCAAATGTACAATGTTTCTCTCCTTCTCTCTCTCTCCCTCCTTCCCTCCATTTCAATCTGTCTAAAAATCAATGGAAAAATATCCTCAGGTGAGGATTGACAATAACAACAAAAAATGAAGTGTTTGCATAGAGCTTATATCCTCTGGTGTGTTTGGGGATTGTGGGTAAACAAATCCAGTCGCTGCTACTGACGTACCGGCGGACATTGTCCAGTGGACATTGTCCAGGAGGCAGTGGGCAGCCCAGCCAGGGCCTGTAATAAGGAGAGACAGCAGCGTCCTCCCTGCTGTGAATAATAGAACGAAACTGCTGGCGCCCGCAAGGTCAAAGCGCAGAGACAAGAGAGTCTCCGGATTAAATGGATCAGCAGGGCAGGCAGTGGACACCACAGACTTTCTGGGGGGGAAGTCTGGGCGGAGGAGGATCCTTCAGCTGGAGAGAGAATTCCCATGCCTTACCCTGGCTCCTTCTATACCTCCCTGGGGCGGGGTGGGGGCTCTTCCCTCCATCCTCCTTCTCCACCCCATCCCCAAAGTCTATAGAGATGGAGTGGAAGAGGCAGGAAGTGAGGGGAAAAGATACTGCACCAGAAGAAACAGGACACGGATCCCCGACCTGAGGCCTCAGTCTCCTCTTCCGCAAAATAAGGAAGCAGAAATAGTCTAGAACTTTCTTCCTGCTTTCACAAACTGTATTTCTCTAGAGAGCAGCAGAGAGAATGCATTGCTTAGGCTCCCTGTCCAGTTACCTCTTGGCCAGGCGGAGTGATGCCACAGCTGTCTGGGGCTGCCCTCAAATGCAGTTTGCGAACCCCCATTCCTGTGTTATGTAGTCCCTCCCCCACCTGCGCCCACTTGCCAGCAGAGAAGCCAGCAGCGGCTTTAGAGTAATATGGGGGTAGATTTTTATCGTAAAATACTATTTTGAGATGTTAATGTGTGTACCTTGACATACGTGTGTGGTTCTGGAGCAGAAACCCCTGATGGTATGAAGTGCTCTGGGTGACTTTGCAGACGCTTATCTCAGTCAGGGAGACCCCCAGGGTCCTTAACACGTGGAGAACCACACCCTGACCAGAGCTGCCTGTGACAGAGTGTGAGTGTGTGTGTGTGTGTGTGTGTGTGTGCGCACACACGCACATGTGTGTGCACCACGTCAGCCCTCATATTTGACTTTGTGTCTTTTTTCCAATGAGCTCATGGAGGAGGTAAGTGTATCGTTGGAGGAAGAAATGTGTTGGTCAGGAAATAATTCATTTTACAAGTGCAAAGTCATTGAAAACCCATCTTTTTGGTTCTTTTGTGAGCACAGGAAAGTGAGGAATCTCAGAAGTGAGTGGGGAGAGAATCAGACTGTGAAGACTGTGATGTAGTCAGAAGCTCTCATGTTTCATGTGGACCCCAAACTCGCATATGGAAGTCAGTGGGTGGTCCATCCAGACAGAGCGTGTCGGTGAGCACAGGCATGCGTAGCTCCGCGCAGGTGCCACACAGACCTGTGAGGGCGTGCCTAGACTCACATGCACACTGAACATCCTCACAGATCCATTCAGCCTAGGACAGAGACCCGGTGTCGTGGGTTGAATGATGCCCTCCAAAACGATATGCTCAAGTCCCAGCCCCTGGTCCTTGTGAATGTGACTTTATTCAGAAGTAGGGTCTCTACAGATGTAAGCAAGTTAAAATGAGGTCAAACTGAAGCAGGTGGGCCCCAATCCAATGTGATGGGTGTGCTAATATGAGGAGGGACATTTGGACACAGACAGACACCCAGAGGGAAGACAGCCATGTGCAGAAGGAGGCAGAAATGGGAGTGATTCTGCCACAAGCCAAGGAAAACCTGGGGCTCCCGGAAGCTGGGAGAGACAAGGACGTATCAGCCCCTAGAGATTGTGGCGAGGCCATGGCCTTGCAGCCCCTGGATTCTGGACTTCTAGATGGCGACCTGTGAGAAAATACATTTCTGTTGTTTCAAGTCACCCAGTCTGTGCTGTTTTGTTACTACAGCCCTAGGAAATGCCAACATCCGGGGTGCACAGGGCCCCTGGCACAGGCAGCAAGACATACTCAGGCCAGGTGGACTGAACCCTGCTCTTCTGCTCCCTCCGGGCAGCCTTCTTTTCCCTTGACCTCACTCGCCCCGGAAGCCTTAGGCCAACCCCACGATCCCCACTGCTGCCAACACCAATTGTGCATTTTCCTCTCTAACCCTATTCTCAGTGCTTGAGGGTGATTAACTGAACCTTTACAACAACCTGGGAGTTGTTCCCAGTCACCGATGAGGACGTGGAGGCACAGAAAAGTTGAATAGCTTTGCCCAAGTTAGTGGGGGCAGAGAATTCTTGGTGGGGTTCTGCTTGTGTCTGCGGCCCCTGGGAAATAACTTTTTTCTTGGGGTCCCGTTAGGGACTGTGTCCCAAGTAATGGACAGTCTGTCGTCTGCTTTGTAGGTCCTGGGCTGTGAGGTCCAAAGCGCGACCTCTGACATGAAGACTCCCTGTCCACCTGGGTCTGTTGCATCTGCCCTGTGCTTCTTGAAGACAAGAGGGGCAGCTGGGCTGGGAGCTTCCACCACCCGCCTCCCTGAGCCCTTATTTTGATTGAGGAATGACCCAGCCCGCAGGTCGATCAACGAGGACTCTAGAGGGGGAGTGAGGATGAGGAGGGACAAGAGACACGAGAAATGGAGACAAGACAGGATCTGATCAAGTCTCGTTTATTCAGGGGGAGTTCACATTATATATAGGGGGAAAAACAGGTGAAACAGTTAATGAGTATCCCACCTGAAGCAAATTCCAGTAAATACCCCAGGTGGAACAAATAAGCAAAGAATGGAGTAAACAATTATCTAGAGGAATGCAGACACTGTATGCAGAGAGACCCCGCCCTGGGGCCGGAGATAGCAGAGCAGATTTTAACAAGATGGATGCCATGCAAATGGTCTCCCACAGAGGAATATTTCATTCATTGAGGAGTGTTCTACCTACCATCATATGCACACCCCTGAATGTACAGTTTGATGAGATATGACAAAAATATCTAGTCACACAACCACTACTCTAATGACGAAACGACCGTTTCTATCACACAGAAATTTCCCTACACCCCTTTATAGTCCACCCTGCCCCACCCCCCAACCCCAGGCAATTCTTGATTCCATTTCCAGCATTATAGATTAATTTTGCCTGTTGTCTAACTTCATATGCATGAGAATACATAATACGTACTTTTTTTTTTTTACATATCTGGCTCCATTTACTCAGCACATGTCTTTGAGATTGATGCATGCAGTTAGACATACCTGCCAATAGTTCACTCTTTCATGTATTGCTGAGGAGCATTTCATTATACGCATGCACTACAATTTGTTCCTCCAGTCACTTGTTGATAGACATTCAGGTTGTTTACAGTTGGGGGCTATTACAAATAAAGCTGCTGTGAACATCTGTATGTCAGTCTTGTGTAGACATGTGTTTTTATTGCTCTTGGGCAAATGTCTACCAGTTGAATGGCTGGTGGATGTTGAACTTTTCAGGAAACTGACAACTCTTTTCCGAGGTGGTTGCATAATTTTACACTCCTACCAAAAGCATATGAGAGTTCTAGTGCTTGGCATTATCTTTTTTTTTTTTTTTAATCCTCACCCGAGGACATTTTTGCATTTATCTTCAGATAGAGCTGGAGGGAGAGAGGGGGGAAGAGAGAGAGATAAACATCGATGTGAGAGAGACACATCGAGTGGTTACCACCCACACAACCCCAACCGGGGCTGGGGACAAACTGCAACCAAGGTACGCACTCTTAGCGGGAACCGAACTTGGGACTCTCTGGTCTGCGGGCCGACGTTCTAACAGCTGAGCCAAACACGCCAGGGCAGCATTATCTATTTTTAATATTTTAGTTGTTCTACTGGGCATGAAGTGGTATCTCATTGTGGCTTTAATTTGCATTTTCCTGATAGCTAAAGACATTGGCCACCTTTTTTTTTTTTTTATTAATTAATTAATTTATTTTTGTTACAGATGTTTCTCCTTTTTCCCACACTGATTCCCCCTCCCCCTGCCCCGGCCCTGTTCCCAGCTTTGTTGTCCATGTCCATTATTCATGCACACATTCATATAAGGTCTGTGGTTTATCTCTCCTCCACCACCCCCTCTTCTGGGGATTGTCAGTCTGTACCCCACTTCACTTCTCTGGGAATACCTCATTCCTCAGACTGTTATGTTCATTATATTCCACAAATAAGTGAGATCATATGATACTTGTCTTTCTCTGTTTAGCTTGTTTCACTTAGGATGATACTTTCCAGGTCCCTCCATGTCGTCTCAAAAGATAATTCTTTCTTATAGCTGCATAGTACTCCATTGTATATATGTGCCACTGCTTTTTTATCCATTCATCTACTGATGGACATTTGGGCTGTTTCCAGATCTTAACTATTGTAAATAGTGCTGCTACAAACATGGGGGTACATATATTCTTTCTCATTGGTGTTTCAGGCTTCTTAGGGTGTATTCCTAGAAGTGGGATCACTGGGTCAAATGGCAGTTCAATTTTTAATTTTTTGAGGTAACACTGTGTTCCATAGTGGCTGCACCAGTCTGCATTCCCACCAGCAGTATACTAGAGTCCCCTTTTCTCCACACCCTCGCCAACACTTGTTGTTTGATGATTTGTTGATGGCGGCCATTCTGACAGGTGTGAGGTGATACCTCATTGTTGTTTTAATTTGCATCTCTCTGATGATTAGTGATGTTGAGCATGTCTTCATATATCTCTTGGCCATTTGTATGTCCTGTTTGGAGAGGTGTCTATTTAGTTCCTCTGCTCATTTTGTAATTGGGTTTTTTGTCTTCCTTTTGTTGAGTTGTATGAGTACTCTCTCTATATAGGAAATTAACCCCTTATCTGATATATCATTGGCAATGATGTTCTCCCATACAGTGGGTTGCCTTTCCATTTTAATGATTGTATCTTTTGCTGTGCAGAAGCTTTTGAGTTTGATGTAGTCCCATGTGTTCATTTTCTCCTTTGTTTCTGTTGCCTTAGGTGATGTATCAGTGAAAATTGTGCTGTGTATGATGTCTGAAATTTTGTTGCATTGGCCATCTTTTAAGGTGCTTACTGGACATTTTTATACCTTTTATTGTGAATTGTCTTGGCAATTTTAAATTGAGTTGTTTGTTTCTTATTGGTGAGTTGTAAGAGTTCTTTATATATTCTGGATATGAGTCTAATGTCAGACTATAAATTGTGAATATTAGCCAGTGTGTGGCTTGCCTTTTCATCTTTTAAGACACATTATTTTGAATTCTTTGTCAGGCATTTGGTAGGTGTCCACTTCTTTAGGGTCAGTTGCTGCAGCTTTATTTTGTTCCTTGGGGGGGGAGGGGCGCATCACATTTCCCAGAATTTTTGTGATCCTTGTAGGCTTGCATTGGTGTCTGTGCATTGGGAGAAACAGCCACCTCTCTTGGTCTTTACAGATTGGCTTCAGCAGAAAAAAACCCTTTCCTAGTCACCCCAGTCAGAGGTTTGGGGCAGGTCAGATGGTGGGGACCACAGGTGCGTGCGCTTGTGGGCCTGTGGGAGAAAAGACTTGCTCTTGGGGCCCCCGAGTGGGCCTGGTGCCAGGGCAGGACACACAATAAAGGGAAATGCCACATTCATGCCATTCATGTCTGTATCTCAGCAACCATGTAAATGCCCATGGCCCTCTTTCAGTAGAAGGTGGAGTCTGAATAGATGATAACCATAACCAAATCCAGTTGAAGTACTGAGCAGAACCTCTCAGATTCTGTAAACTCAAGGAGTCCTGTTTGCTGAGATCTTTATGTTCTCCCTCCCTCCCTCCCTCCCTCTCCCCTCCTCTAATCTGTAGCACATATGCTTTTTTGAAAGTCCCTCCCCTTTCATCCTCACATATTCCCAAGAACACACTCATACACACAGACATGCGCATACCCTCAAACCACCAGACTCCACATCAGACACTTCAGAACCTTGGATCAGAAACTGATGGAGACAAAGAAGACCTAGAAGTGGTTGCTGTTTCTGTTCCCAGGGTGTTTGTGATTATTGATGGAGACAAAAGTCATTAGAAAGAGGGTAGAAGAAACTTTACAATACCAGTAAGGAAAAGCACGTGCCAGCACACATACGAATAATCACAGAGAAGAGGAGGCTTTAGTAGAAGAGGGGCATCCTGTTGAGATACAGATCACCCGGTTCCCAGTCCCCCCTTGACAAACACCTTGAGTTTGTGAGATAAATTTTGAAGATGAGGAGAAAGTGCTAAGTATAGCTTATGTTAATGAGGTTTTGTATGACAGTACCACACCTCATCCTACCAAGCAAAAAGTGCATATTTTAACTTATGTGACTGAAAAGTTTGGAGGTATGACTGCTCCAAGCATGGCTGGATTTAGGACCTCCATAATGTCATCAGGGCTTTGTCCCTCCATATCATGGGCAGGGTGCTCTCCTCCTGGTGAGCACCGTGAATACCAGGAGCCTAAGGCTGACACTCTACCAGATTAGCGAGTCCAGGAAGAATAACATTTCTCTCTCAATAACTTTGGCAGAAAAGTTCTACAGAAGGATCTGATTGGCTGACTTTAGGGTCACGTGACCATCCAGATCCAATGACTGTGGCCAAGGGCACAGGTATTCTGATTGGCCAGGTCAGGGTCTTCTGCACACCCCTGAAGAAGGATAGTGACAGCCCCACCCAAACCACTTGGAGTGGATTTCCCACAGAAAAGAAGAGGAAAGTGGGGATATTCATTCCAGACAGGAAACACAATAGCAGCCCACTACACAGCCCAATCTCTGACTTGCATGTATGATCATATGAAGCAAATTACTTAACCTAATTATGCATTCGTTTCTAAGAAAGGAGTAGCTTTCTTGGCGTGTGGCATATTTACACATGGACCACATGGGGGCCGATTGTCAACGCACTCAAAGATGTGAGGGAGCAGGCCATTCACCTGTCATCCATGGTGCAGATGTGGTCTTTGTGGGAAACCACAGAGGAGTCCCTCCACTCCCTGAGCCTCATTATCTTGGTAACCCACTGAGGTAGCAGAGAGCTGTCCTTAGAAAACAAAGGCTGAGATGTCCAGACAGCAGGTGAGAGAGAAGGACTGCAATTGCTCCCCTCCTTTCTCCCTATGTGGGACCCCATGACCACACACAGGCGCCCAGAACACAAGGGCAGGGGTCAAGTAGGTGGGCCTTGAGGATACACACTACGTGGTCTTCTTTCCTCCACCCACTTCCCCAGTACACACAGCAAATGCGATTACAGAAGCCAGGGAAAGCAGCCTTCGGGAACTTAAATGATGAACATGCATGGGGTAATTGAATAGCTTCTGCTGAAAAACGAGCTCTCAGAGTCTATCATCAAGACTATGCTTTACCAGAGGGACTGTCCTCTGCTTCCCTGTGCAAACCCAGCAGCTTTAACCCTTTGAGAGGCTCCGCTAGAGGAATGCAGGTTTGGGCTCTATGTGAGGACCCCTGGGAACAGTCTGAGGTTGGATTGAGTGGCACAGGTGGTAGGTAGAGAGCTCCTGGTCCCTGGCAGTGTTCAAGCAGGGGGTGGAGGGGAGGGGTGAGCCCTGTGATCACTAAGGGGCCTATCAACTCCCAGATTCTCAGTCTACTGTTCTGATTCTTCCAACTCAGCCATCAGGTATCTATCGAGCGTGTACTATATCATCAGGTCTGGGTTCAGTACTGTAGGATAAACATACAACTAAATACCCAAAATGCGGCTAACAGTTTAGATAGCACTTAGTATGCGCCAAGCAGTATTTTAAGCGCCTTCAGAGATGTGCTTTCAAAAGGATGAGAACCAGCTCGATTCTGGCAACAACCTAGGAGGTAAGTCCTGCTACTATCCAGATTTGACAGTGGAAGAGACTGAGGCAGAGTCTGAGTAACTCACCCATGTTCACATAGTAAGGACAGGACAGGATTTCCACCCAGCTGACAGGAGGAAGAATAAAATATAATATGATATTGATAACACACTCCCCATTCATGAGACTTCACCATCGTGTTGGGGAGAGCAGAGTTTGAAGGTTTGAAAATGGACGCTAGCCCAGCCAGTGGCTGAGCATCGGCCCATGCACCAAGAGGTCGCCAGTTCGATTCCTGGTCAGGGCACATGCCCAAGTTGTGGGCCCGATCCCCAGTGGGAGGCATGCAGGAGGTGGCCAATCGATGTTCTCTTTCATCAGTGTTTCTCTCTCTCTCTCCCCCTTCCTCTCTCTCTAAAATCAATAAAGAAAAAGAAATTTTTTTAAAAAAAGAAAGGAAGCCAGAGTTGAAGTGCTCCCTGGCCCTTGTCAGCCCTTCGCCTCTAAGGCCCAGCCTTTCTCCAGCCACCCTCGGAGGCCCAGCCGAGGATGGATGTTGTCCCCTGGCACCATTACTCACAACCCTGCTGGCAACCAGCCCCCTCCAAGCCCACCCCCCTCGCTCCATTTTTCCTCTTTCTCTGGTTATCGTAATTATTTGGGAATTTACAGAATAATCCGTCACCACGTCCTCCTGAACAAATTGAATGTCAGGTTTATAAAACAACCTAATAAAGCAGATGGCATTACCCACTGGTAAATCTCTTCGCCACTTCCTGCCCCACCCCCTCCCCACTCAGTGTCTCGGAAAGCTGACAGATTATCCATTTATAGGCAGATTAATCCTGAACAGTATAAACATGGAGAGAAAATTACACTTTCTTGTCTCCATAATTGATAAGAAGGATGCATTAATCTAGAAAGCCAGGAGGAAAGGCCCATCTGTCTGCCCAGGCAGACATGGGGGTGTCTGAGAAGGAAGGAGACCCGTCTATCTTCCTGTCTGTCTGTCTGCGTCCTTATCAGAAATCTCCTTCCCAGGGGCTTCCCTTCCTCTCCCTGGCCCTAGAAGCTGGGCACCTGCACCCCCAGGAAGCCCCACCCCCGTCTGTGATGCAGGCGGGCTTCATGTCCCTCGTTTCAGCTTCCGAGGCCAGGGGCCCAGGCTCTGCCACTGGCTGCTTCTTCCCAGAAGCCCTGACAATAGAGACGGGCCTCACTGGGCATTCTGTACGTTTGCCTCAGGTGTCCATTGACTTGCCCTTGAGGGGATTCCAAGAGAAATTTGTACAGTAAGATTTTGATTTAATTTCCCCCTTATTCTCTACTATTGCTTGAAAAGTTTTTGCAAATTTACATGCTCCCCCTCCCTTCCCCTGCTTGAGACACCTCCCTGGTAGAGGCAGCTGGGAGGCATTAACTGTCTCCTTGAGGCCTGACAGAGCTGTCAGGAAATGTCACGCTGGCCCAATCCCTCTCTCCCCAGCAGGCATGGGGGTGGAGGGAGGGTTTCTGAGGAGACTCCTCTTTGGAAACAACCGTCCCCCTCCCAACTCAGACACAATAGACAACAAACACCCCCACCACCCCCATTCTGTTTGAGGAATTTAGGGCAGGCCCCTTCTGTCACTGTGCCCGGAATGGCTTGAGGTGGGGGTAGAGGGAGCCTGGAGGGGGCAGATTTTAGAGTGAGAGACAGGGTCCAGAGGAAATCCTGGCAGAGCCCGCTTTGACCAGAAGGACTCTGTTGGCCAGCAGGACCTTGAATGAGAGAGGGAAGAGATAAAATGAGGATGGGGAGGGAGAGAGGCAGAAAAGGCAACCGGAAAACACCAAGGGACCAGGAGAAGGGAAGGGGGAAGATGGAGTCAGGGAGAGAGAGAGAAGTCCAAGGCAGGAGCTTGTGATTCCTGCCTTCAGGTTGGGTGGCAACTCAGAGCCTGGGAGTCTCTGTTCCCATGCGGCTCCCTCCAGAGCACAGCGAGGTTGCTGGCCTCCAGACAAGTGGGCACATTCCTAGTGAACCCCCATCCTGACTTCGTGTGGAGGTGCCTTGGGGCCCCAGAGTCCGAATGAGTCAGAGAAACTCTCACAGGTGAATTGTGCGTCACAAACGCTTCAAGCCCACCCCAGACTGCAGGCCAGCTTTGTGAAGCTTCTCCGAAGAGCTGGGCGGTGGGAGGGGGTGCCGATTGTGGGTGCCCAGGGCCACTTCTCTCTGCTAGAGATTGGTGGACACAGAAGTGCTCCCAAAAAAGTGTTCCGGTCTTTGCTTTGGACTCCAGCTCTTTGCACAAACGACTCGTTCTGCTCTTGGCTGGAATTTGAGGATGGCTGTAGCCAGCGTTTCCCAGACTGGGTCCCTGGGGCACTAATGGTGCTTGAGCTATTCTTTGGGTACCACAGTTAAAGACATTTGGAAGATGCTGGGTTAAACAAGGTCATTTCTTCTGTTTTTTGCTTTCCTTCTCTTCTCTACTCTGGTTGATTTTTGTCCACTTCTTTCTTTGTTTTCTTCTATCCCCGTATACTTTAAAGCATTGTTGTGGGTTTAATACAATCCCCGTTAAATTGTAAATGCTAACTCATTTGGGTTTCATAATTTCCTTTTCAAAATAGATAATCAAGTTCTACAAATATTTTTTAAATGGACAATTATAATGTTAAAGGAGAAAAAAAAATACTCTGACCCTAGGGTCCTGAAAGCTTGGAGGTAATATCATTCCATTTTCATTTACCAATTTTAATAAAATCATTGCAACATGAATCGTAAAGTAATGATATGTTAATGATCTAGTGAAATCAACAAAGCACTTAATTTTAGACCCTTAACTGTAGTAATTAATGCTGGATGAACATCTAAGGTTTGAAGGGTTAGTTTTAATAGATGTAAGTTTGGGTGGTAAAATAATTTTTTTTTTCCTTATGCTGTTTCTAACAGTTTTAAACTGCTCCAACCAATTAATGTATTACTGACTAAAGAGGCGCCTTTTGTGCCCTTTCAATAAGGAAAACTGAGTTTCTTCATTCCGCCAGTGTATCTCCATAAAGTGACAAACAGAATCAGTTCCTCACATGCTGTTAAGAGCAGGGACTAAAAAAAAAAAAAAAATTGCAAAGCCCTGTGCTAAACATCCTTAAAAGATACAGGGAAAACTATAAATGCTATTCCTGCCCTTAAAAAGACAGTGCAGAGTGAGAAAACATGCCTCTCCTGAAGGTGTCATTAAGGACTTCACCAAACAAGGCTGGCTGTTTTTGTTTTTGTTTTAAATGCAATGTGAGGTGAAAATGCACTGGGGACTAGAGAGCTGAGTTCTGTGCATGTCACATCTGATGGCCTCGCTCACACCGGCCCTCAGCCGAGATGGCCTCTCTCACACTCTTCTTACCTAATAATGTCCATTCCTGACATCTTCTTCCTTCACCAACTTGGTAGAATCCAATACTCCTTTTCTGGGCCCTCGCTGTATCTGTTCCATACTGCTATTAACATCTTACTAAATTTTTATTTTGTTCCATGTGGGCAGAGTCAAGAAGCTTAATGAACCCCAAATAGGGTTTCAAAGAAAAGACACCTAGACTCATCATAATCAAAATGGTGAAACTTAAAACAAACAAAAACAAAAAAAACCTGTGAAAACATCTAGAGAAAAAGATACACATATAGAGGAACAAAAGTTCTAATGACTAGAGATTTTTCATTAGAAATCCTGAGGGTCCGAAGACAGTAAGACCACCTCTTTCAAGTGCTAAAAGAAAAGAACTGGCAACCCAGGATTCTATATCCAGCAAAAATATCCTTTAGGCATGAAGCCAAAATCAAGCTATTCTCAGATGAAGGAAAACTAAGAGATTTTGTCACTAGAATCCCTGTTCTGTAAGAATTGTTAAAGAAAATTATCAGACTGATGTAAACTCATAACAAGAGAATGAAGGAATGAAGGGCAAGCAACAGAAATGGTAAATATGTGGATAAATATAACAGACCATTTTTTTCCCTTCCAAGTCTTTTAAAACACGTAACTATTGAGAACAAAAATTATAACATTAGGTGGTAAAATTTTTATGTGTCCAAATGATAATGATAACAAAGGTAGAGGGGAATAGTAAAAGGGTTTATATGGTTGCAAATCTCCTACATTTTACTTGAATGTGAAAGTGTATATATTATAATGTCTAGAGCAAACACTACAAAATAATGCAAAGAGATTTAGCCAAAATGTCACTGATAATAGAATACTAAAAAAATTTTAAATACTCTTAAAGAAGGGATTGTTTAAGTAATAATTATTAAAATAAATTTAGTTATTGAAATAACTTTATTTTAATTGTTTGAATAAATATTATTTAAATAATAATTAAATTTAAATAATCCCAAAGTAGACTGGAAAGGGGAAGTAGAGGTACAAAAACAGAGGGGAAAACTAGAAAACAAATAGTAAAAGAGCAGAACTAAGTTCAACAATATCAATAATTACATTAGATGCTACTGGTTTAAACCCTTCAATTCAGTCAGAGATTGGCAGAGTGGGTTAAAAAGCAAGTCTATACTATATGCTGCCTTCAAGCAAGACATTTTATTATTATTTTTTATTTTATTTTTTTATCCTCACTCAAGGACATTTTTCCATTTTTTGTTCAGATAGAGTGGGAGGGAGGAAGAGAGAGAGAGAGAGAAACATCGACGTGAAAGGGACACATCGAGTTGGCCACATGACCAACCAGGGCCGGGGACAAACTGCAACCGAGGTACGGTGCACTTAGCGGGAACCGAACCCAGGTCTCTGGACTGCAGGCCCATGCTCTAACCGCTGAGCCAAACCAGCCAGGGCAAGCAATACATTTTAAATATAAAGACACAGATAGGTTTAAAGTAAGGGGATGCCATGCAATAATAAGCAGAAGAAGGCTAGGATAGTTATTTTAAAATCAGGCAAAATTAACTTCAAGATAAAGAATATCACTAGAAATAAAGAGGGACATTTTATACTGGTAAAAGGGACAATTCATCAGGAAGATAACAATTATAAACTTTTTTTAATCCTCACCCGAGGACATTTTTCGATATTTTGTTCAGATAGAGTGGGAGGGAGAGAGAGAGAGAGAGAAACATCGACGTGAAAGAGACACATCGAGTGGTTGCCACCCACAAGAACCAATCAGGGCCGGGGACAAACTGCAACCAAGGTACGCGCCCTTAGCGGGAACCGAACCTGTGTCTCTCCAGACCGCAGGCCTATGCTCTAACCGCTGAACCAAGCCAGCCATGGCAACAACAATTATAAACTTATATGAAGCTAATAACAGGACAATTTCAACCTTCAGAATAAAAATAATAAAAAGAAATGAACTTTAATACACAGCATAGATGCATCTCAAATCACAATACATTGTACAAGAAGCCAGGCCAAAATAAAAAAGTACTTACTGTATAACCCTATTTATATAAAAATCCAGAAAAGGAACACTAGTCTATCATAACAGAAAACATGGTTTTTCTTATCTTTTTGTTTGACTCTTGTTTTTTTTCAGACAACAATAAGCTTTACCGAGGAAGTGATCATTCTTCCATTGAATTTCTCTTGCAGCACTTTTCTGTATTTATTTCTCTTTTTATTTGAGTGCTCTTCCAAGAGCGTTATCAAAATGGGATTTCGTGTGCTAAGTCTTCTGAGGCTTCATAAACCCAAATATACCTTAATAGCGCTCTGTCATGTAAATGACAATTTGGATGGATATAAAATTCTAAGTTGATGTTCTTTTCCTTTAATATTTTGAAAATATGTCTATTTTCCTATATCCAATGTACCTACTGTTAAGAAATCTGATAAAAATCTGAGTTTTATCTTTTTAGATGACTTGCTTGCCTTTTTAGTAAGTTTTCAAACTGTTTTCTAACAGTTTCGTATCTTTGATTTTTTAAAAAATTTTATTGGAAATATTTAGGTGTGGGTTTTTCTTGATCCCACTTGGCATTCTGTAAGTCCTTTGCATCTGAGGTCTTTCATCTTTAATTCTTTTTTCTTCAAATATTTTATCCCCTCTGTTTTTTCTTGCTTTTATGGAATTCATTATTTGGATATAAGTACCTCTATTTCGTTAAAATGAGTTTTCGCTTTTCATTAATGTTTTCTATCTTCTTCTTCTGCTTTCCAGAATTTTTTAACATGATCTTATAGCTTCCAAATTCTGTCTTCAAGGGTATCCATCAAGCTATTTATCCATTGTACTTATTTCAATTATTATTCACATACAATATTTCCACCTGCTTATTTTTATGACTTATTCTACCTGCTCCGTATTTCATTGTTGTCCCTTTTGTTGAGACTATTTATGCTTTTAAATCCTGGTCCTTGGTCCCAGTTTATCCTGCTCCATGGGATGCCTGCT
Source organism: Molossus molossus (assembly GCF_014108415.1). Taxonomy (NCBI): domain Eukaryota; kingdom Metazoa; phylum Chordata; class Mammalia; order Chiroptera; family Molossidae; genus Molossus; species Molossus molossus. The sequence continues at coordinate 33,827,251 of NW_023425356.1, forward strand.
GGTCAGCCTGCTGTCTTTCTTTTAAAGTGGTTTTATTCCTCAAGGTCAAATTATTTTGACCTGCAAACTCATGCTTCCTTGAGGAGAGTTATTCTGTGTGTGATGCAGTGAAGGAGGGTGTGAACTCCTACTTTGTTACCTCCTGGTGAACTTCAAGAGGTGAAGGAATGAGCTTTAAGGCAGTGAACCCCTGGTTCTGCAGAAACACTCTTGATTTGTCCCAGCAAACGGCCACCCTCTTCCCAATTTGGGGTCCCTTTCAGATTCTGTTCTCCTGTTGTGCAGCCCCTCTGCCTGGCGTTCTCCTCGGAAAGAAACCAGCGTGGGAGGAGGCCATGTCCTCAGCACACCCACCAGCCTGCTGGAGGGTGGAAGGTGCTGGAATGAACAGCGAGCACCCACGGGCAGCTAGAAGCACACCTGGGGTCCCAGCAGCTCTTACACCAGCCAGGTTGTAGGACTCCTCTAGCAGTACTCTTGGAATCTCGAAAGCCTGGACTGTGATGCTGCGTGTCTGAGGTGGATTAAAACATCCCACATTTGTTATTGCTACCACTGACCTCATCAGGAAAGATTTTCAGCACTGGAAAGCTATCAAGTTCATGGTGGTGAGCACACATTTTCTATAATTCTAATTTTCCAGAGAGAGTCAACTTTTGTCATTGGCCACAAATCTGTCCATTGTTTTCCTTAAAGTGACAGGCTCGCTTTGTTCATTAAAAAAGAAAAAAAAATTGTACCCAGAACACAACACTGAATGACCATAGCTTGTCAGTTATTCTTTCAAATAAAAGTAGTGTCTGCCCTGGCCGGTTTGGCTCAGCGGTTAGAGCGTCGGCCTGTGGTCCAGAGAGACCTGGGTTCGGTTCCCGCTAAGGGCATGTACCTCGGTTGCAGTTTGTCCCCGGCCCTGGTCAGTCGTGTGGGTGGCAGCCACTCGATGTGTCTCTTTCACATAGATGTTTCTCTCTCTCTCTCTGTTCCTCTCTCCCTCCCACTCTACCTGAACAAAAGATGAAAAAATGTCCTCGAGTGAGGATAAAAAAAAAACAACTAAACAAAACAAAAACAAAAACAAAAAACAAATAAAAGTGGTGTCCTGTAAGAGGTAGCTAGTTCAGGTCACAACTTAGCCTCACACGCGCTTTGCACTTGCGATGAGGGTCGTGTTCCCACGCGCAGCCGACATGCTTTCTGCGTGCTTCTCACTCACACAGAATGTTAAAGACAGATGTACCCAAGGGTTGCAATGGAATAAAATGGGTGATTTCTACCGCTTCATAAGGACACTCCAAAGTAAAAGTGGGTGTTTAAAAGACTGTGCGTGTGTGGTGAGGAAAAAATGAAAGTCGTGCAATCCGGTGCATTGCTTTGGTTCCTGTGGGTGTTCACCCACCACTGCATTTGCACATCAGTACAAATGACAACCCAGCGAAAGAGACTGTGTCCTTCCGTTACCACAAACATAGTTTGACCTTGTGGAGCCGGGAACCTGTCTCGGGGAAGCCTAGGGGTCTGTGGCCCACACCCTGAGAAGTGCTGGGCTAGGGGACCAGGACGAGGCGGTGATGAGGCCGGGCAGGCACGGCCCCCTGTTGGAGGAACTGCCCCGGCGGCCTGCACACTCTCTTCCCGGGCGCCGGGCCTTGGCTGCTCACACAGACCGTCTAGGGGTGTGGGCCGAAGTCCGAGGGGGGGGGGAGCGTATGCGCTGGGGTGGGCCACCCCAATCTGAAACTGAAGCAGCTTTTCCAGTGTCACGGGAGTGCAGGACTGCAACTTCAGCAGAGACTGCGTGGGCAGCGATCGCCCGAAGGGAAGTCCTGGGCCTTGGGTGGAGACGACTGGCTGCAGGTGTGTCAGGGGCGCCAAGCCGGCGGACCCTGCGGCCTGCCCAGTGCCTCCGCCCTGCCTCCTGGAGCCTTCCAGGTGCCACGTTGTTCCTCCTCCAGGTGCACAGAAGGGGAGACTGAACGTGAGGGAGAGAAATCTCCCAGTCAATGCTCACAGCTCCAAGAGGAGTCCGGAATTGGTTCTGAGGATCTGCATTGGGCTCCATTTTAATTTAAAATCCTACAGACATCTCAGCAGTACAACCCTGATGGATTCTTAAGTCCGAAGACGCCCAGTTCCCACCTCCAGAACCGGTCCATTCCTTCCTGCTCCCACCACAAAGTCCTGACACCCTCCTCCAGCCCCGTCAACCCACCTCCCTCCTCTGCTTTAAGCTCCGCCCAGATTCACCTTCTCTGGAACTTTCCCCCTGACTCCCGCCTCTTCTGCAGAAACTCCATTTGGATTCATTTCTAATTCCCTCCGTACTCATGACAGGTGAAGCTACCGTGTTTGAGCACCTGTCTGTACCAAGTACAATGCCGAGTATCTTATAGACGTCGTTTATAATTTTTATAATAGGAAAGCATTTTTGTTAATGTTTTCTATCTTCTGCTGCTTTCCAGAATTTTTTAACATGATCTTATAGCATGTTATATGAACTTATAACATGAACTACCCCAGCCACCCCCACACTGTCTTCACAGGCACTGGGCCACCTACAAGGACCATTTAGGGGTGTGGGCCGATGTCTGAGGTGGGGGTGGTATATGCGCCAGGGGAGGGCCACCCCAATCTGAAACTACCCCCCTAAATACACACCACCATCTTTCTTTTATTTCTAACATCTAATCTACCAGCAGGCTCTGTTGACTCTGCCTCCAGTACATAACCTGCCTCCATTCTCTTCTCTTTGTCCCCACATCACCTCCTCGAATCCAAGGCGTTGTTTTCTCCCGTCTGCATGACAGTGCACCCTCTTTTCAGTCTCTGACCCAGCCCCCACTCCATCAGACTCGAAGCTGAGGACGGACCCTGCATGTTCACTATCAACTTTTGAATGAACAAATGAATGGAAGGCGTAAATAAATGACGAGATGACAGACGTGTGGGATGGAAACACTGAGGCTTGTTAATAATGTGCCCACGACCTCATGACCTCACCACGATGAGAATGCAGCCATGTGTGTGGGTCACCTACACCTGTGCCCTCCCTGCTCCCCACCAGCCTTGGTATGAACGCGTGTCACACTGGAGTCGGATACGCACTGTCCGTCTTACCTGCATGCAGCTTTGGACAGCCTGCATGGCCTGCAACATCCCCGGGGAAGAGAATCATGGCAAACATCCTTCTAGGTCCCTGTACCCCAGAATCGCCCTGATTTCCAATTAGGAGACCCAAGTTCCTAAATAAGATCTATCAGTAGTGGTTATTATTATTTTTTTTAATCCTCACCCGAGGATATTTTTCCATTTTTTGTACAGATAGAATGGGAGGGAGAGAGAGGAAGGGAGAGAGAGAGAGAAACATTGACGTGAAGGGACACATCGAGTGGCTGCCACCCGCACAACCAACCAGGGCCGGGGACAAACTGCAACCGAAGTACGTGCCCTTAGCGGGAACCGAACCCGGGTCTCTCCAGACCGCAGGCCGACGCTCTAACCGCTGAGCCAAACTGGCCAGGGCAGTAGTGGTTATTTTTTAAACAAGTAATTCTATCTCCTGGACTTAGTTTCCTAACTCAATATATTAGGGATGACAGTGCACTGACCTGTTACCCAGAGAAGCCACAGGAAAGCAGAGGGCGGTGCCTCGGACCGGGTGGCAGCCATGGAGTTGGAGGGAAATGAATGGAACCTGGGCACGTGCTGGGCAGAACCAGCGAGGCTCGCCAGCGCAAAGGATGGTTGTTCTTGTTCCCACACAGCTGTCACCTCTGTTCCAGGGTTTTCGAGTCTCTGGTGCTGTCACATGTCTATTTTTCCATCAGCAAAGCCCTGACGTCACCTTTCATCCTGCGGTTTGTTCCCGCATCCAGTGTCGTCCCCAAGAACCATTGCTTCTTCCTGTGTGAGGCCTCCTCCTCCTCCTCCTTCTCTAGTTCTTACTCTGCTCCCCACCACGCCGGCCTCCATCTCGGTGGGATCGGTCTCTCCAAGCCCCAGGATGCCAGGCGTCCTCTGCTCAGCTGGACAGGGTTCCCCACGGCTGTGGACACGTTAGCTCCTCAGCCTGGCCTCCGCCTCAGCCTCTCCTGGCCTCCTCTCTGGCCTCAGTGGCCGCTTCCCTCCTCAGGCCCCTACACTGCACCCCGACTACTTGTTGTATGTTCAAAAGGGGCATTGTTGTCCTTCCCTCTGGAAAAGACCTAAAGGACATCTGATCCAACCTCTCAGTTCAGGCAGCCCTTCTAGAAGCATCTCGAATAAAATGGTTTCCTCTGGGTTGGAAATGGCGCCTCCGCTGCCCACTCCTCCCCCCGGCTCCGCCCATTCAGGTCCCCCTTCCTTCCAGGCCCCACTCAGGCCCCCCCGGCTCCAGCGCCTTGCTCTGGCCACCACGCCCACCGCCGACATTCTCAGTTCCTTGATGTGGTAGTTAACAGTGGGAGTTGTTTTGTGTTGGCAATCGTGGTAAAATACGCATGACGTACAATTTACCGTCTTAATTATTTTAAGTGCGCAGTTCAGTAGCATTACGTACAATCTCACTGCTGTGCGTCCGTCACCCCATCCGTCTCCAGACCTTTCCCATCTTCTCCAGCTGAAACTCTATCCTGATTAAGCACTGGCTCCGCGGTTGCCCCCTGTCCCTGGCAGCCACTTCATTTTCTGTCTCTGTGGATTTGAATGCTCTAGGCCACTCACACACGAATCATGTAGTATTTGTCTTTTGTGAGTGGCATTTTTCACTGAGCATAATGTCCTCAAGGTTCACCTATATTGTAGCATGTGTCAGAATTTCCTTCCTTGTTAAAACTAAATAATATTACATATATATTTATATATATATGTACACATTCCATTATGTCTGTCCATTCATCTGCACACTTGGGTTGTTACTACCTTTCAGATATTACAAATAAGCAACTTGAGTTTTGCAAAAGACAGAAGAGTTCAGATCTCAGCGTTGTTAACTTTCTAACTTGGATATGATCTCTCATTTCCAGGAGTCTCAGACTTCTTGTATGTCCAACGCAGTGGTCTCGGTGACTTTTACAGGCAATGAAGGACGTAAGAGGCCCGAAGTGGTTGGCTGGTGAGTGTGCCTGACGACTAGTAAGTGTGCAGAGCCTGCTAGGAAGCTCCCCGGACTCACGGGGTCCCTTACTGGTGTTGCTTTGTAGTCAGTTCCTTTTCTTTGTTAATCTACAACAGCTCCATCTCCACAACTCATGCTAGAATCTCAGGGGGCGTGCACTTGAACATAATAAATAGTCACTCACTCTTTGTTGATGATTGTTTGACTTGGGCATGGTGGTGTGTGTGGGTACATAAAAGCATGTGTGTGAGTGTGTGAGTGTGGGAGTGTGTGTATGTGGGCATATGTGTGCACATGGGCTCACGCAGGAGCACCAGAGTGGGTGTGAGGGTGTGTGTCTGTGGTAGGCAGGGTTGGCACATAAACGTTGCCCCTGCGGACAGCATATAAGTCTGTGGGCCTGGGGGGCGTGCAGGTGAACGCTTTGTGCCCACTTCTGCATTTGCTCGCCTCGCCCCTCCCGGTCTTCCGGCCTCTCTCCGTGGGCGGAATGTGTGGAGTGCGCAAGTGAGCTGGGGGTTGGGGAGTAGACTGGCGGGGGGGCCCCCACAGAGCGTATGCAAGTGCTGATTCTTTGTTCTCTGGACCGATCCCCCTACCCCCACTCCACACACACCCTAAAGAGTTGTTTTCTGTGCCAACTTGGCCTCCCTTCCCGCAGCCCAACAGAAGGACCGTCCCCACTTGGCTTTTGCACACTCTGGCCTTGTGACAATGCAGTCGCCTTCCTGGCGTTCCCCCCTCCCCTGGCCACTTTGCCTTGGCAGGTGTGAAATATTAATTGCCTCGCTGGGGACCGGGCTCTTTCTGTCTGTCATGTCTGACCAGAATATCATTCTCTCCTGCAAATATAATTACCGGGGTGGGGGCAGGGGGCCTGGCGGGAAGGGGCTGCGAGGTGGGGAGGGAGGGTGGGAGGGGTGTTGAGTGGGGCTGTGGCTTTTTTTTTTTCTTAATCGCCTCTCGCCTGTCTGTTAATTAGGAACTGAGCTTTGCTACATGCTGAGATATTTTGGTTAATTATGAAAGAGAAAAGGACAAATTTGTCACGTCTTTTGTTTTCGTTCCACAACGTCTCCCGGTGACAGCGGTGTGAAGGCTGATGGACGCTCAAGAGGCAGCACCAGCTGCACACACACCCCTCTTTGGGAGGTGGGGAGGGTCGCAGGACCAGCGGTGGGCAGGGGTGACCGGGCGGGTGTGGGCACGGGGCCTGCCTGGGCCCATGGACGTCACGCGGAGAGATTCACATCCTTAAATGTGAGGGTGAAGTGGATGCCAGGGAGGAGCCCACACCCCATAAGGACAGGGAGGGGGGGACACTCCTGGGCTGTCCTGTCCGGGTTGTTGGCCTTTGGCTAATCCAATGGGTCAAGGCTGAGCTTGCTGTTAACCATCAGAACGGACCCATGGTTTGTGTTGCCTCCTAAGGTCTTGAGGAAGTGGGGGGCATGTTTGTGCTGGAGAGTGGGGGTGAGCATAACGTAGTGCAATACTCTGAGCTCCTGTGGAATCGACCCTGCAGGAGCCAGGGAAGCACGTGCTAGTCCTCTGTCACTGCTCACCGGGCTACGGGCTCTCTCAGGTCCCAGCTCTACTTCATCGCTTTAGCCCCCACGGGAGCCAGCCCAGACCCACACCGAGCCTCCACCGCAAGGTGGCTCATCTTCTGTGTCAGTCCGGCTACGGTGCCGTTGTTTGCTCCAGTCTAGATGTCCCTACAAATACATTTTTAGATGTGATTAATATTTACAACCAGCAGACTTGGAGGGCAGCAGATTCGCCTCGGTAATGTGGGTTCGCCTCATGCAATCTGTCGGAGGTCTGCCGAGCATAGACAGGTTTCCCGAACACGGAGAAATTCTGCCTCAAGACTGCAACACAGACATCTTCCCCGAGGTTCTCTCCTAGCTGCCCCCAGACCTCAAGCTCAGGACAGCATCAACTTTGACCTTATTTTCCAGCCTGCTAGCCTGCCCTATAGATTTCACACTTGCCAGCTCCCAAAATTACACTGTTTCTCTGGCGACTAATATATATACCATTTCAGTCCTTACCTGCAACCTGGTCTTGGACTTCCCAGCCTCCCGGCTCGTCTCCTCCACGAGTCTAGGAGGACAGAAACAAAACTGGGCCCTGTAATATCCCCCGGCTCCATCCAGCACAGGGCCTGACGGTAATAGGCCTTAATATGTATTTATTGCCTATTGAATGAGTTATTTGGGAAACAAGAAAGACCTACATCCCTGAAACCAATCAAATAACCATCCAGGGCAGCACAGGCAGTTCCTGACGTACAAATGGATTGAGTTCCAAAAATTCATTTGAGTCAGTTGTCTGAAGCTCTTTCCCATAACAACGAGGATATCAGTGCTGGCACGGCTCCTGGGCTGGCTGCCAGAAACCTATTTAACCCGCAGTATAGATTAAGGGCTGTGCATTTGCCATGAAAAATTGTAGAAAACAATCCTCTTGCAAGGCTAGCAATTAAAAGAGAAATGTGATAGTACTGAATGAAAGAGGTAATTTTTTATTTTGAATATCAGAGTTTTGAGGAGCATGGATGAGCAGGTAGAGAAGACTCGTGGAAAATCCGAATGGAATTTCGGAGTCTTTTCCAGGGTTTCCGAAGTCAGAGAGACCGTGGCTTTATTTGATCTAATTTCTGCGCAAAACTCAAGGTTGTTCTTCCTTCTCAGTATGAGGCATTATAACATTGTTTTTATAATGAGGCCAGCTCTTATTGGCCTCAATGAAGGTGATTCGTTTGTTGACAAATGTAATGAAATGGGAGAAAAGGAGTCCTCGGTGCTGGGGTGAGAGTTGGAGGGAGAAAACCATGGCAGAACTGATAACGGTGTGTGGCTGCGTGGGAGAGAGAGCGCCAGAGCGCCCCCCCGTGGGCCAGGAGGTCTGATGACCTAGAAGGAAGGCAGGATGCAGCAGATGCTCAGGTTCTGAGGGGCAGGTGGGAAACGCGGAGGGCTGTCCATCAGCAATTCCCCACATCAGTCACCAGGAGGCGCTGTTGTTCTGTTCTGGCCAAGAATCGGGGTGGGCAGCCTTTGAGGAGGTGTTGGGATGAGTGGAAGGGACTGTGATGGACATTTCCGGGTTTGGACTTACTCCCGCAAAACCACTCTCAGGTTATAAAGTTCCAAAAGTGTGATGAGGACTACAGATTCTGCAAGAGCCAAAGGAGGGAGTGTGGACAGTGGGTGAACCACGGATACTGTGTGTCTGGGACCAGTCTTTGAAGGCCAGCATCGTGGGACCAGCAGGAGGGCCGGGGACAGACTTCATGGCCAAAAGAGCCCGTGTGAGCGGTTTCTGTGGTAGGAGGAGCCTGGTGTGTTCAGGGAAGGGAACACATTGACTTTGTGAAATAAAGCAACATAAATGGGATGTTAGGATGGAGACTGTTTCTCAGGGTTGGGAGGAGACCAGGACAACAAGTTCTTTATAAAGAACTTGTTTTATTTCAAAATGATTTAAGATTTACAGAAAAGTTGCAAAGAGAATGCAGAGATTCGTGTACCCTTCATCCAGCTCCCCCAAAGGTTAACATCTTACATAATCGTGGTCCATTTACCACCATTAAGGAAGGAACACCAGCGCAATACTAGTAAGTAAACGGCAGACTTTATTCTAATTTCACCAGTTGTCCAAATAACGCACATGTTTCTGTTCCGGGGTCCGGTTCAGGGTCCTGGTTACATACAGACATCCTTTATCCCTTCTAATCTGTGACAGTTTCTTAGCCCTCCCTATTTTTCACGATCTTGACAGCTCTGGGTGTTTTGTCAGGCATTTTGTAGACGGTCCTCCAGCTGGCTGATATGTTCTCACGATTTGAGTGAGGTTAGGAGTTTTTAGAACGAACACCTGCGAGGTGAGGTGCGGTTCTCATTGAACCATCTCGGGAGGCACAAGACCTCAACACGACTAGTACTGAGGAAGGGAGCCCTCCAAGGCCCTCTCCAGGGGTCGATTCAGTCTCATTTTCCCGAACAATCTGGCATTCCTGCTTGTCCATCTCTGATTGTTCAGACGCACTAGGACAGGTTTTCTACTCAGGAGAAACGGCCTGCTCACCAGGATTCACTATCTCCCCCTTTGCCGGCTCTGTTTGTTAGGGGCGGGTCACTAAGTCCAGCCACACTCAAGGGGACGAAAATTAAGCTCCACTTTCTGGAGGAAAGAATAGCAGAGCATTCATGGAGATATGTTGCAACCATCAAGTGATACATCTTTGGGTAGGAAGGCTTTGAAGCGATGCAAATATCCTTTTTCGATTTTGGGGTAAGTTGGTGTTGCTGTAACCACCTGACAAGGGCCACGTTTAGGAGGGAGACAGAGACAGGGGTCCCTAAAACAAGAGATTCGTGACAGCCAGAGAAGCTTGTTCTTTGCCTGTGGTCAGTCACCCAGTAACCTGTTGCCAGAGCTGAGGGTTGAGAACCTGGCCAGGGCGTCTGCGGACGAGGTCATGGAGGTCAGAGAAGTGATGAACTGGAGGAGGGTGCACTGTTGGCATGGGCTCCTTTTACAGTGGAGGGGGCAGGCAGTCATTCAGCCGTAAGAATTCTGCCCTGTCCCTGGCCCTTCCTCTTGGCCCTGGGATGGACAGGATTGGGGAAGACACTTCTTTGAAAGCCCTACTTCTGAGCTGTGACAGGAGCCTGCTTCCGGCTCACTCAGGGGCTGTTGGTAGCCTCCTGGTTAGGGCTGCAACCTGACACAGCCCAGATGCTGGTCCACTGACTGTGGTCTGTTCCTGGTCCGCCTCCCCACCCCGTCTCCTCCCGACATTCCCAGATTCGGGGGAACCAGTGAACAGCTGGGAGTTCAGCTGGTGTGCAAGGAGCAGCAATGCACCATTACAGAAGCTCATGTCTCCATGCCCTTGAGGCTTTGCCCCTTTATGTTCTCCTCCACATCTCAGCTTTAAAGACAGGTGTCTGAATTCGGGAGTTGCTTGTTTCTGCAGAGCTGGGGTTCGCATCCGCAGAAGGGAGTCCCGTGGGCTGGTTAGGCCATTCTTTCTCCTTTGCTCAGTCATCTCTGTCACCATCCAGCCTTTGAGAGACAGACAGACTGATTCTAAGGGCGTCGTCCCAAAATATCTCCTAGGATTAACCAAGCCTGGTTCCTGATGTGTGGTTTGAATCACTTGTTGCTTTAGATACTGGTTCTTACTTTGTGTGTGTGTGTGTGTGTGTGTGTGTGTGTGCACTTAAATGGACTGTGCATTGTCACTTGGCATCTTCAGTTTGTCTTTTATTTATTTGATTCCATTGATCCGTGACCCGGCTCCATCTCACCTCTTCCAAAAAGCCTTCCTGGATTAATGTTACATCAACGCAATTTTAAGGCAGCTCACTTAACCTCAGTTCTACACTTCTGTAATCCTGAGCAATTTCAAGTGTGAATTTTCAGAGACCTCCTCTAGAGTGTAAGCTCCTTGAGGGTATCTCCTACCTCCCTAAGCCTGCGTTATCGACGGGCGAACCCAACGATAAAAACAGACAGTTTTTGAATGTCTGTGGTCCCCAGTGACTTGTAACTCAATCCCTCTGGAATGGTTGAAGATCTGGATCAAACTCCCAGGAATCTGGGGTTGTCCTGTCCTTCTCCTGCCTGTGTATGTAAGTGCAGGAGTGGGGGTGGGTGGGGAAAATGCCTCTTACTCTGACCCCATGGCCAGGCATCTGCACTGTAGCTTCTCCATTATTCCCAGAATAAATTAGCAGGCAGCAGAATGACCCTTACTCCAACAGCACCCCCGTACGCTGAGGCAACTCCTCCAACCCCAGTCCCTGCAGAGAAAGGTCCTGGTACCCAGGGTGGTGATGCCATCGACAGACATCAATCATCTGTCAAGAAGGGGGAGAGTACACGGGTTCTACCCAGGTCTTTTCCCCCCTTCCATCTTCATTTGTACCCAGTAAGGAGGTGACACATTCTAGAACATAACCTCTGTTTTTCATTCCAGGAATCTAATTGTGATTTCTGTGTTTGTGAAAGATAAAGGATTAGCAAGAATGCTCTGTATTAAGCCATCATTTGTAAATGCTTTATAATTATTTATGAAATTATCCTGCATTTTATAGCATGGCGATAATAACTTAAATTGATGTATTAAACATGTACAATCATTATTTTAACAATATTAAATGCACCTCTGCGGAATAATTATTTCATAAATATGAAGAAAGCATTCAGAAGTGGCACCTTAATTTAAGGCATTGCAGGATTCGTGACACCCAGATCCACGACCCTTTCTCTTGAAGACAGATGGAGTTTCTTATCTGGCTTCGCTGTTCCTCTTTCTTGGAGTGAACATGAATTCTTAAATTAAAAAATATATTATTGAGGTAATTTTGGCAACTTGATGAAGCAACGGGAGAGGAGATAAAAAGCGGAATTTGCAGGGACCAGAACAAATTGGACCACCTTATCTGTCCTTCTGACCACGTTCCCCATGCCCGGGATTCCAAGGACTGGCCGGTTTGGGGGTACCCTGCAGGGCTCTGAGGAGGAGGAGTTAAGAACTGACGGATGGTGAAGACTGTTACATTATTCCCCTCTAATGCCAACGCTTGGGGGCTGTTTTGAGCAAAAGAAACCCCCAAAATAGAAGCTCCATTTTGCACAGTAGTAGGTGTCTGCAATGAGGGGGAGGACCCGGGAGAAATGTGAAAATTGGGAAGTGAGTCGGGAGAAAGAGGAGAGAGAGAAAAATCAACCACAAACTATTGTTTGTGTGACACGAGTTAGTTTAGTTTCTTTTTTAGGCAGGTTAGTGGATCCAAGGACAATAATCCAGACTCCCTGGCAGTTTGACTCCAGTGTCTTCTGCTGGTGGTGCCCTCTGCTGGTCACTGTCAGAATGTCAACATCACACAGTGAAGAGCCTGTCTCCACCAGGAATGAAATGCTTCTGGGGTCTAGTCCCTGTGCTAAGTGTTTTATAAACATAATCTTAGTCAATTCTCACAAAAATCACTGAATGAGAAAACTGAGCTTCAGAGAGTTTGAAGGTCCAGCCTCTTAACCACTGGACTGGACTGAGTCAGCGGGCTAGAGAGCTGACCTCGGAGGGCCCTGTCAGCTAGCCCCAGGCCCACGATGAATGCAAATCTAGTCTGCAGTTAAAGGCCATACTTCAGAGTCTTAATAATCCCATTTGGAAGTGCATTTGAGTCTTCAGCTTAAATCCAGCAACATCTCAAGCATATATCTTTTAGGGTAGAATGGGACTTTGAAATTGGTACTATTTATTCTGAGATCTCGTCTTGGCCCCTGTGTGTTCAAATACTGGAAGTCATGCTGCTTCCTCCTTTACTTTCACACCTTGTACCCAATCCCTATCAGGAAAATCTGTCAGTTCTGCCTTCAAAATATGCCCAGAATCTAGCTTCTTCCCCCCACCCCCACTATTGCCATTATTGCCATCTTGGTCTTAGGCGCTGTCATCGTGTGTTTGTGGCATTGCACCAGCCTCTTCCTGGCCTTTCTGCCCCCTCACGCTCCTGTCCCTGCACCGTCTAAACACAGCAGGCAGAGTCTACCAGAACACGGATGGAATTGTGTCCCTCCCTCCATCTCATTCTAGGAAAAAGCCAAGTGGTCGTACAGTGTGGCCTCTCTGCCCACATCGCTCTCTTCTCTCTCCTTCTCCCACTGTTTGCTCATGGTGCTCCACCTGCTTGGGATTCTGGAATATGCGAGGCACGCTCGGTTTCTGAGCCTTTGCACTGGCTGGTCCCTCGGTCTGGAATGCCCTTCCCCCAGATATCCTCAGAACACGCACCCTCACCTCCTTGAAACTTCTCAAATGCCACCTTCTTTGTGAGGCCAACCCTGGCCACCTATTTAAAATGACAACCCCTTATCCAGCCTGTGTGGCTCAGTGGTTGAGCGTCGACCCATGCACCAAGAGGTTGTGGTTCGATTCCTGGTCAGGGCACATGCCCAGGTTGTGGGCCAAATCCCAGTGTGTGTGTGGGGGGGGGTATGCAGAAGGTGGCCAATCGATGTTCTCTCTCATCGATGTTTCTATCTCTCTTTCTCTTACTTCCTCTCTATCTAAAAAAAAAAAATCAATAAAGAAAAAAAATTTTTTTTTTTATTCCTCACCGGAGGATACTTTTTAAATTAGCATCAGATAGAGTGGGAAAAAGGGAGAGAGGGAGGGAGGGAGAGAGACAGAGAGAAACATTGATGTGATAGAGCCACATCGACGGGTTGCCTCCCACAGGGCCTGACTAGGGCCGGGGACACCGTAACCGAGGTGCGTGCCCTTGGCCAAACTGAACGCAGGACTCATTGGTCCGCTGGCCGACGCTCTAACCGCTGAGCCAAACTGGCCAGGGCAAGGAAAAAATTTAAATGACAATACCTGGTCCTTCATTGTCAGTCTTCCTTCCCTGTTTTATTTTTCTCCACAGCACTTACCATTTTCTTTTACAACATACTTCTGTAGTGGATTTATTGTTTGTCCCCCATGAGAATGTAAGTCCCCTGAGGGCAAGTTTCTGCCACTGCTGGTTGCCCGGGGATCTGGAACAGTGCCTGGCGCATTGGAGATACTTAAACACTCGTTAAACACACAGTGCGGCTCCCTCATCTCCAGCTAGCGACAGGCAGGCGACCAGCTGTTCTGGTCTGCTCAGTACTGACCTGGTTTCAGCCCTGAAAGCCCAGCCTCTTCGGAAATCCCTGAGTGCCCAGCACACTGGGACAGCTGACCCCTCGAGTGACGGCCCAGAAGAACATCAGGGAGGCAGGGTGTCCACAGAACCCAGCTGACTGTCTGGAGGAGACTGGCCCATCTCGGGCGAAGGCTTGTTTTTATGTTTTGACTTATCTTTATTCTTGAATGTATTACAGATGTCCCCACTTCTTTTTCCCCATTGACCCCCCTCCTCCCCAATCCCACTCCACTTCTGCCTTCCCCACACTACTGTCGGTGTCCACTGGTTATGCATATATGCAGAAAAGTTCTTTGGTTTACCTCGTCCGCCATTCTCTCCCCCCTTCCCTTTGAGGTTCATCGGTCTAACAAACAATTTGTACTTCTTAATTCCTTCTTTTTCACCCATCCTTCCAAGCCCTGCCCATCTGGCAAGCAACAAAAAGTTCTCTGTACCTGTGAGTCTGTTTCTGTTCTGCTTGCTCATTTTGTTTGTAGATTCAACTGTTGATAGATATGTATTACTTGCCATTTTATTGTTCATATTTTTGTTCTTCTTCTCCTTCAAGAAGACCCTTCAGCATTTCATATAATACTGGTTTGGTGGTGATGAACTCCTTTAGCTTTTTCTTGTCTGGGAAACTCTTGATATGTCCATCGATTCTAAATGATAGCTTTGCAGGATAGAGTAATCTTGGTTGTAGGTTATTGCTTTTCATCACCTTGAATATCTCTTGCCACTCCTTTCTGGCCTGCAAAGTTTCTTTTGAGAAATCGGCTGACAGTCTTATGGCAGCTCCTTTGTAGGTAACTATCTGCTTTTCTCTTGCTGCTTTTAAGATTCTCTCTTTGTCTTTAACCTTTGGCATTTGATGATGATGTGTCTTGGTATGGACCTCATTGGGTTCATCTTGTTTGGGACTCTCTGTGTTTCTTAGACTTGTATGTCTGTTTCCTTCACCAAGTTAGGAAAATTTTCTGTCATTATTGTTTCAAATAGGTTTTCAATTTCTTGCTCTCTCTCTTCTCCTTCTGGCACCCATATGATGCAAACATTGGCAGCTTGAAGTGGTCCCCGAGGCTCCTTACACTGTCCTCATTTTTTTGGATTCTTTTTTCTTTTTGCTGTTCTATTGAGTGTGTTTTGCTTCCTTATATTCCCAATCGATGGTTTGCTTCTTGGCTTTACCTACTCTACTATTGATTCCCAGTAAATTATTCTTTATTTCACTTAGTGCATCCTTCATTTCTGACTGATCCTTTTTTATGTTGTTGATGTTCTTACTAAGTTCCTTAGAGGTCTCCTTAAGTTTCTTGAAGGTCTCACTAAGTCCCTTGAATGTCTCACCAAGTTCCTTGAGCAACCTTATAACCTGTTTTCTGAACTCTGCATCTGATGAATTGCTTATCTCCACTTTGTGAATCAGAACTTGTATATACTTGTTCTCATCTATCTGGGAAGCTGAAGCAGGTAGCAGGGATCTGGTTCACTGGTAAACAGGCTCATTCACACATTCCAGGAAACTGCGGCCAAGCCCTCGGTGAAGCCTTTTGAGTTATTGAAATTGCAGCTTATTAGGAAGAAGAAAGTGAGTTTCCATCTCCTTGAAAGTGGCACAGGAGCAGACAAAGGATCGTGTAATGCTGGCCAGGGGAGTGATTATTTCCCCGACGGAGGGAAGCATGAAGCATCAGTAGACCACACGCTCCCCACCCCGCCTGGCCGAGGTCAATGAGCAGTCCAATGTCCTTGGCTTCCCTGCCCTGGGCCGCCGTCTCTGCAGCAGCTCACTGGCTGCCCGGCCCTCATCTGACCCCTGCTGCTCCTAGCTGTGCTTCAGGGTGATTAACCGGGGCAGAGCCCAGGGCAGGAGACCGGCAGACAGAGAGGGCAGCTCAAGGGCTCAGGGTGTGGCCTTGAGTCAGGGACGAAGGCCTGCAATGGGGAGAAGGGGAGGCTTATGGTGGAGAAAGGGAGCGAGGAGCAGGGATCGAGGGAGATTGAAAGGCGGTCTCATCAGGATTGTTTGGGCACGAAGGCAGAGGAGAAGGTCAGCTGGAGGGCGAGGATAGGTTCGAAAGAGCAGAACGCCCTAGATAGGGTTCATCTGTGCCACCAGCTGAGGGGTGTACATGGAGACCTTTCTCTTTAAAAAGTTTCAATATTTACTCAGGTTGTTTGGTCCCTGAGTCTGCCTACCTGAGTCTTCTTGGGCTCCCATAACAAACGACCACAGACTGAGTGGCTTAAACAACAGAAATTGACTTCTCATAGTTCTAGAGGATGGGAGGCCAAGGTCCAGGTGCTGGCTGATCAGGTTTCTGGGGAGAGTTCTCGTCCTGGTTCCAGATGGTCTTCTTGCTGTGTTCTCATGGGGAACGGGGGAGGGGGTGAGATAGAGAGAGAGAGGGGAGAAGTGGGAAGAAAAGAGGAGGAAAAAAACTCACTTACCCTTTCATGTACATGTGCCCAAGCACACCCCGAGCTCTGATGTATCTTTTCTTCTAAGGCCACCTGCTCCATCAGAATGGGGCCCCACCCTTATGGCCTCATTTAACCTGTATCTCTCCCCACAGGCCCTATCTCCAAATACAGTCGCAGTGGGGGTTAGAGCTTCCACATAGGAGTTGGGAGGGGGCACAGACCTGCCATCCATAGCATTGCCCAGCAGGAATGGGTGCTTCCTCTTGGCCTCTGGCATGGACCCCGAGATGCAGGCTGAGAAAGGCTCGCGTTCAGCCTGAGGATTCTGTCTCTCCCCGATATTTAAATCAGTGGTTCTCAAAGTGTGGTTCCTGGACCAGCAATGTTAGCATCAGGGGAACCAGTTAGATGTGCAGATGCTCAGGCCCCACCCAGACCTCTGGAAGCAAGGACTGCCCTGTGGGTGTTTTCACAACCTCTCCAGGCATTTCTGATGCAGAGTGGATTTGAGAACAGTTACTAAGACTACGAGAACTGTGGCCTTGAGAGTCTCAAGCTTTGGAGTCAGAATCTCCGGTGCTTAGAAAAACAGTCTGGCCCCACCTGCTGAATGTGGGGCACAGGGTCCGAGCAGGGCTGAAGAATCTGCATTTCCTACTAGTTCCCAGGTGATGCCCCTGCACCTGGACCCAGCGTTTGCTGTGAGCCCCTCTGGGCACTCTCTCAGGACGCGGCTCTTCTGGCCATGGCGGGATCTTCACAAAGTGCTCTCTGTCTCCCTCACTCTGGACATGGCTGAGCCTGGCTTCCCAGGGTTACACTTCCTTGGGCTATTGCTCACCCCCAGCCCCGGCACCTGGGTGCCTGCCACTCTCAGATCAGAGCTGTGTTCACGCACCTGCTGCCTGTCAGCGAAGCTCAGACTGGAGGTGGGGACTAGGTCCAGCAGCCGAGTCACAGCTGGTTCTCACCCCCGGCCAGGCCTCTGTCAGGATGCAGAGGAGCTGTGCTCAGCCGGTCCCCTGGCTCTGGGAAGCCTTGTCTGCACAGCGCTGTGTCCTCTTCCCTTAGCACCTCGTCTCGTGTGTGATTGGATCCTTGCTTTCATTTCTGCTCTTGATCCTGGATGCTGTAGCCAGGACCCTGCTACGAAGACCAGACTTTATTGATCCCTTCCTCCCGCTTCCCTGTGTTTCTGAATGTGGCCTGCTCCTCATGATTCCCCGCCACGGAGCTGTCCACGTGACTTCCGGCCTCGGTGCACCCCGCAGGCCCGGGACAGCGCTGCTGCCCTTCCTTCCACACACCCCTGTGTCTGCACCAGCCCCAGGCCTCGAGGGGCTGGCCCCCCCCACTGGCAGCCCTGGCCCCAAGCCCTCCTCTGTGAGCCCACCCAGCTGCAGTCTGTCCTGCAGGCTGCACCAGGCTGGGGTCTGACAGGTCCCACGTTGTTCCCTGGGCGATGCCGGCGCTTGGGGATGCAGTGCTCTCAACTCCATGCTGCGTGGCCGTGGAGGGGGCTGCGCTGTTGGCTGAGCTCCCACGTCCTCAGGACTGGGGACAGGTGGTGGGCTTTTATTGCATTGTTATCAATTATAGGGGTCCTTCCGCAACTGCTGGCTGGGAATAAGAAGAATGAGGAAGCCTGTGGTTTTTGTCCTAATTTGTTTGGTTTGGGCCTGGACCCCAAGCTCGGGAACCACAGTAATTAGCCCAGCTGCAGAACTGGGCACACGCAGCTCATGGCTGTCGTGGCTCCAAGGGCCTGGGCCAGCAGCAGAGCCTTTGGCTGCAACATGGGCTTTTGTCAGCTGGAGGGCTGGGGGTGATTGTAGCCGCAGATGTGGAGCGATGGAGCTCTGGGCTCCCAGCCTCGCCCCCAATCCCCCTCCCACCCATTTCGGGCTGTGGATCACCCCGTTTTCTGAGTCTGGGTGGGAGTTAGGAAGGGCTGGGCCCTGGGATTAGGAGGGCAGAGGAGAAGGGGTGGCACAGCCTCTGGGTGGCCTGGAGGCTCATTTGATGGAGAGGCTGGGGCCCGGGGCTCGCTGGGCAGAGACAGCAGAGAGAAGGGAGCATCACAGCCATGTGGGAATGGGCTGTGCCTAGGCCCGGAGCTCTGGGGACAGCATCTGCCATCGCAGGCCAACGAGAACATCAGAAAGGAGCTCAGGGTGGGAGAAGGGGAGGCAAGAGTCAGAGAAGTGGGGGCATCGGGGCTACTGAGAGGGGCTCCACGTCACCCACATAGGATGGGGCTGGGGCACGTGGCCAAGTGGGGGGTGTTGGGCCTACTTAGAGGGGCTCCGTGTCACCCACATAGAGGATGGGGCTAGGGGCACATGGCCAAGTGGGGGGCATTGGGCCTACTGAGAGGGGCTCCGCGTCACCCACAGAGAGGGTGGGGCCATGTAGATAGAGCTCAGCACTTTGATCTGAAGCACATTCAAGGCCTGTCACCGGAGCCGCTAGCCGTGGGACATGTGCATGCGGTATTCACCCCACAGCCTCCGTGGGGCTCTGGGGCTACCCAGCCTCCCTTCTGTCCCTCCCAAGTTCCTCTGGAGATGGCCGTCCTCAGCTCCCCAGTGTCCGCGGTGAGCAGCGTCAGGCACTGGACTTCTGTGTGCTGAAGAATGTCCAGAGCCCGATGTTTTGCTGACTGTAATTCTTTGCTTTTAATTGTAGGAGGAAATGATCACAGGAAGAGTTCAGGGAAGACACCAGGAAGAAGCTCTGACTTATAAAAATAGGCAAGGAGCAGAACATCACCACTGAGGATTGTCTCCACAGTCTAGACGGACGGGTGGGGTGGTGTTGGTGGACCTCTCTGGAGGCTGGGGAGCATTCCCCCGACCAGAGACACTGAGGGTTCCCTGGGCAGACTTAAGTCCAGATGCAGATCTGGGGACCAAGGACTCACCAAATACCATCTTCTTCTGTAGCTCCATGGTCTCCTTGTTGTGTGCCGGGGGGTTGGCCCCCTCAGTGCCACAGGGAGCACAGAGCCACTGAGAGATGAGGAGGGTGAGAGAGGAGGCGGGGCCTCCGCCTGTTTTAGGCACATGACCTCTGTCTCTCCCATGCAGAGCCGTGGGACACACTTTCCTCTTCTGTCAGCAAGACCGGAGGATGTTCTCTTTTCCAAACCCATGGCAAACAGTAGCCGTTGGCCTTGTCTCTAGCCTTGCCATGGCCAAAGGGTCTGAATGGACAGAGGAAGAGGCAGGGACAGGGTAATGAGAGATGACCAACGCAACGAAAGACCAAGAGAGAAGTGGGCATGAGGTTGAACACCAGGTCCTTGGGCTGTGGCTAAGTTTTGGGGTGAGGAAGATTTGGAGGGGCATTCCCCTCAGGCTGGAGTCCTTGGGGATGAGCTGAAAACCAGAAGGAAACATCTCTGGCTCCTACACTGTCATTGTAACGACACGCCATCTCCCTGGTGAGCCTCATCGCACTGGCTTTATTTCTGTTCCCCGTCTACAGGCAATGCTGGTGGCACAGCAACCGTGTCTGTTTGGCTCGTTGTTGCATCTTCTGGGCCTAGAACTGGCTAGGAACTCCATAAAGTTGGGTAAATGAATTAACCCACGAGGGAGACACTGCTGCTGGGCCCAGAGCAGGGCATGGTGGCTTCCTACCATTTCTGCTCTGGGCTCTTCCACCTGGTCTCATTCTCTTCTCAGATTCCCTCCTTTCTTCATATTCTGCTGCCACTTTCTCTTTATTCATTTCTTGGTTTCCTCTCCATAGACCTGGCCTGGTCCCGGTGGTTCTTAGCCATACAGGTCACGCACTTGTCGCACGTATTCTCAGTGGGATCTGTCTAAGGCCCAGCCCCAGCATGAAAACACGCAGCCGTGGTCCCACTTGTGCTCCTTTCTTAGGCCTGTCTGGGGCCCCTGAGACACTCTGGAAGGACTGGAGCAGACTTCCTCCTGCAGGCTGACGGGCCCAGCATGCGACCTGCTTGTCACTCCACACATGGGAGCCCATGTTCTCTTCAACCTGACGGTGCTCGCCATTCTTTTACAGCAGTAGAAGACTTTGTGCACACCTCCACGAGACAGAACCTTTATTTTCCTGATGTGGCTGACTAGATATTGGAGCTCTGCTCCCAGAAGATTTATCAATCGAGGTAGCATTGTGAGAAAGTACTGGCAATTTGCCCTGGCCGGTTTGGCTCAGCGGTTAGAGCGTCGGCCTGCGGTCCGGAGAGACCCGGGTTCGGTTCCCGCTAAGGGCATGTACTTCGGTTGCAGTTTGTCCCCGGCCCTGGTTGGTCGCGTGGGTGGCAGCCACTCGATGTGTCCCTTCACGTCGATGTTTCTCTCTCTCTCTTCCTCTCTCTCCCTCCCACTCTATCTGTACAAAAAATGGAAAAATATCCTCGGGTGAGGATAAAAAAGAAAAAAAAAAGAAAGTACTGGCAATTAGAGGTTGTATAAGAGACCGATTTGTAACACAGGAAATAATTGTAGTGACGTTTTTTGAGAAGGAGGGATCAGTGGGATGGGAGCACACATGTAGGATGCCATCAGTGATTTGGTCAAAGAGTCAACTTCTAGAGACTGTCCAGAAATTAGTATATAGTTACCCTAGTTATCTCTACCTTCTATCTCAACAATGGAAAATAATAATCAAAGTGGATACTAAACGAGCCAGAAATTCCGCAAGATTCCCATCCATCAAAAAAGTTCATCTCACATACTGGTGTCAAGCCTGTAACGGCCCTTTAAATGAACCTGGCTTGCCCACACATGTAGTCCACCTTTGGAACTAAAAAAGCAACCCCAGTGTGGTAGGTACCCTTTCAGATGGCCCCCAGTGATCCCAGCCTCTTTGGTACTCACCTACTAATATAACTCCTTCCCCTCCACATGGGATGATGGGCTTATTGATTTGCTTCTAAAAAATAAAATATGACAAAAGTGATGGCATGTCAATTCCAAGATTAAGTTCTATCTTGTGGCTTCTATCTTGAGAGCTTGCTCTCTTGCAATTTCTCACTTCCTCCCCCCCCCCCCCCCCCGTTTCTTTCTCCAACCACAGCTAGCATCTTGTAAGAACATTTAGGCAGCCTATGGAGAAGCCCCCGAAATAAGAAATTGAGGCCTGCCAGCAACCACATGAGTGAGCTTAGAAATAGACCCTCTGCCCTGCCCCGGCCCTGATTCAAGCCTTTAAGAGGAGGCCACACCTCTGGTCTTCAGCTTGACCTCAACCTCAGGAGAGACTTTGAGCCAGAGGTATCCAGCTAAGACACACTCAGATTCCTGAGCTGCAGAAACCAGGAGATAGGAAAGGTTTACCGTTTCCAGCCACTACATTTTGAGGTGATTTTTCACACAGCCACAGGTAACTAATATACCCAGTTATCACCAGTTCTGGATCTCTGGGATTTCTTCAGACTCCGTCTGTTTACCACTGTCCCTACTCACTGTTCTTTAGCTTCCCAACTCCAGCCCTCCCAACCCTGGCAACCTCTTGTTTTGACTCCATACCTTTAGCTCCTTCTCTAGCTGCTTGGGTTGATGGTCATGTCTCGGATTTTATCATACGGCTTTGACTTTGGTATCCCTCCAGACACAATGTTGGGGTCTACCTTCTGACTTGTATGCCATAATCTTGTGTAAGAAACAACCTCCGGAACTCGACCCCTGGCCAGGCCTGCCCCTCGCCTGCCCCAGGTCTGATCACAAAAGCAGCCGACTGACCCAAGCAGCAAAGCGTGGCCAGGAACTCTGGAAGCGTTTTCAATGAAGGCTGAAACATTAGGAGAAAATCCTTCGCCTCGCAGCCCTTCACCCCATTCTCTTAGTGTTCTTATCAATCCGGACTTTCCTGCATTTGTTAGCTGATGGATGGCAAGCGGTTGGCTCATTACTTTGTAAAAACAAGATATTATTTTTGGATCTATTTTTTTTTCCTCCTCCCTCCCACCCTGCCTCGCTTAAAAGCTTTCATTCTTTAAGACTAGTCAGTATTTCATTCATTATTATTATTATTTTTGGAATTTAGACCTTGAAAGCATCAGGTCTGCGTTCTGTTACAGGGCTCCGGTGACTCAGGGTAAATAATCTCTGAGAGTGAGAGAGTATATGGCTACTTTTTCTCAGTCATCCTGGTGTCAGGATAGCTCAGGCCTCGGAATAAATCAGAGGCCAGCCCAAGGCTGGGCATAGCAGCGGAATTCGATTTGTGTTCCCTGGCTTGCCAACCGATACTGATGACTCAAGTTCAATGTTCCTGTGTGGCTCGGGGGGCATCTAGCCTAGGTTAGAAACTGGACATGACATTCCTCATCACTGTCACCAGGGAAATGATAGACTCATAGGTGAAAACGTTTGGTCACAAGTGATGACTGCCTTGCCCCAAGGAGAGGCATGTTTGCTGAAATGATGAGCAAAGGTCAAGGCCCACTGAGGACCGGTGTGGCCACTCCACCTGCTCGCCCTGGATGATTTCATCGATGATCACACTGAATCATCCTCTGTGACCTGATCATTCCCAGAGCATTATCTCCAGGCCATTATCTCTCTTGAGCTCCAGACCCATGCATCTAGCAGCTCACTAGACAACTGCCCTTGAGTGTCCTTTGAGACACTCCTCATGTCCAAATTACACGTGCTACCTTTCACCCAAAGCTGCTCCTCCCTGCCTTGAGCATCTTCTGGAATCGCTGCCCTTTGCTCAAGCCAGAGAACTCGGGTCAGATGGGGCTCCTCCTCCCGCACTCTGAGCTTGTGGTCAGTCACTGAGTTCGGTTCCTTCTGTCTCTTGCATATCTCTTGAGTGGGGCCACGTCTCTCCATTTCCATAGTCACCCCCCATGTCTCTCCTAACTGGCCCTTTGCTTCCAGGGTGGCTGGTAGCCAGTTCCTTTCCACGTTCCTGTCAGAGAGATGAGCACAAAATAGAGTTTTGTTGACATCATTTCCTGCTTAAAACCATTCAAAGATTTTTTGTATTGTCTTTGGGTAACCGGGCCCAGCTATAAGCACAGGTGGTACGGCCCCGCCTGATCTGATCGGGTCCTGCTTCCTTCTGTGGCCTTACCACTTCTTCATAGCACACTTCGAATGCTAGGTTTCAGGCCCAGTGGACACCTTCCAGCTACTCTCCATGCCTTTGTACATGGGATTTCCTTGGGGAATTGTCAGGGGATCCCCTCCCCTGTGGCTCACCAGGTGGCCTGGGTTTCTCCTCTTTGTCCTTCAAAACTCAGCTAAGACTCCACCTCCTCTGAGAAATTTCCTGCTGCTCAGGTCTGGGTTGGCTGTTACCTGATGTTCTCCTGTGGGGGCCAGTGTTTGCTCTGTCATTGCTTGTGAGCCCCTTTGAGAGCAGGGACAGTGCCTGGTCCACAGGAGGAGATTAGTAAATAAGTCACCAGGCAACAAAGGGTGTGCCAACGCTACTGAGCGAGTTTTCCACCTACTAGGTACAGTAAAACACCTCCACCTGCCCCGTCGATCCTGCAAGGAACATTAGCTGGTACTTTAATGCAATGAGTCCTGAGGCTACAGGTCTGAATTCCAACTCTGCCTTGTGTTAGGAGAAGTTACTGCACGTCGAATCCTCTGTCTGCTCAGCTGCGAAGCCGGGACCATAGCACATACCAGGCCGAGTTGGTGTGAGGAGCATGCCAGGCGGCCGCGGCCAAGGTGCCCATCTCAGTAAATGGCAGGCTGGGCTGATTCCCCTGTGGCCTCAGAAGCCTGTGCCCGGGGTGATGAACTTGTGCTTTCAAGAGCAAGTTTGACACAGCAGACTTGATAAGGGCCCAGGTTGTCGGATATGATAATAATAGGCTCATTTATTAATATAAAGGCCCGCTAATAGAGGCAGCACTTTTAATTAGCCAACACAGCCACAATATTAATTTTTATCCAGAGTTATTTAAGTCCGAGATCCTTCCTCCCCTCTTCGGTTAGCACTTAGCCGGAGGGCGATTGAGAACATTTGTAATTGGATTTCTGTGCAGGACTTAATTATAAGGAGACAATAAAGCCCCTGAAATGCGGCAGGTCCTACCCTGCTAACTATTATTTTCCAGAGACACACTCAGGCCAATGAGTGCATAGATTTATCTAAATTGTAATTTTTAAATTTTACAAAGCTCTCCTCCCCCCGTCCCTGGGACTGAGAGACTCTGCCAGGAGCTCAGTTTGCAAGGAGCACGGCAGAGGTGGGACACACCATTCCTGTAATCAAGTCTTTCGCTCCACGGGCCACTGAGCGGCTTCCCTGGGCCCTCGGGATCTCAGAAGTGTATTTTCTTCCCTCGGCCAAATGGCTTATTAATAGAATTGGCTTATTTATATCTCACCCAGAAAATCCCAAAGTGATACAGCAACAGGGAGATATCGAGCCAATTAGTTGTTGGGCTTGTTGTCATGGGGGGAAATCTTGTTACTAATTTACTGCCCTTCACCGGTGGCAGAATCGATTGAGAGGAAACCGAAAGGAAGAGAAGAGGAAGAAGGAGGGAAAAAAGGCCACGTGTTTCAGACCACCTGGGAAAACTCAGAGAGACCAGGCTAAACCGCTTATGCCTTCGTCAAAGCTGTCTCACTGTAGAAGAGCAAGGAGTCAGAGGCCCTGCTCATGGTCAGCCAGGTGCTCTGAGCATTTACTGACCATCTGCCGTGGCCTGGTCTTTGTGTACATTATTGCATTTGGTTCATATAACCTCTCTGTCAAATGGGCTTAGTTCACCCACTTTACAGAAGAAACACATTCATTCATTCATTCATTCATTCATTCATCCATTCATTCATTCATTCATTCTTTGTTGAATCCCCTTTGGAGAGACAATAGTGGACTAGAAAGAGACTGCTTTCTGGAGCATACTTTCTGGCTCAGACGGAGAGACTTGCCCAGCAAGCAACATTCATTCTTGGCAAGACTAAGGTATAAACCCAGGTAGGTTCTGCCAATGCCAAAGTCTGGTGAATCGCGTTGCCTTCTCCTGGGTGTTGGCATGTCCCGTCCAAAGCATATGCTGTGCGGATCCATCTACCTTCCCAACTGGGAAATCTCAGAAAAGGGCGACAGATCACCACCAGCCAATACGGTTTCGTTTAGGACCTGGAAGAAGAGGATCTGCTGAGATGAGCTCAGGGAGAGTACTTTTGCTACACCACAAGAGTGATTGAGGAAGATGAGGAGCTCAGAATTACAAGTACTTGCCTTAAAAAGAAAAAAAAAGAAGTACAATAATTGTTACGTTTGTAGAAATTTGGGGTGTGGGCAGGTGGGAAACAGAATAAGTAAGAAATAAAATTCACCTATGATTCCACTGCCCTGTTCAAATCACACTGGAACATATTGTGAACGTTTTCCCCAAACATTTTAAATTCTTTGTGAGCATAATTTTAAATGATAATATAATCCTCCATCTTGTGGATATAGTATAATTCGCCTAACTTTCCAAAGCTTGGGGGATATCCAAACACATGGTGGATATTTAATTTGTTTCTACTTATTAAAAATAAATGATGCACACATATATGTTTGTCCTTATTTTTACTTGCTGAAAACTGAAGTGAAATTATTGCAACAAAGGGAATGAATATTTTAAAGACTCTCGAGGCTTATTGCCATATTGCATTCTGGAAATATTGTACAAATTTCTCTGGTTCAAGCAGTGTGGGAATGGACTCATCATGACACCATACCTTCATCAATACCCTACATTGACTTTTACAAGTATTTGCAAATTCAATAGGGCAACAAATGTATTTTGTTATTGTGTTTTTTCACATATATTGATTGCTAGTGTGGTTCAACATTTCTTTGCATGTTTAAACCATTATTTGTACTTCCCCTGCAATAGCCTATTCTTAATCTTGTTCCTTATACATATTTCTTTTGGGTTTAGTGGGTTTTGTTACGTATAAATACTATTTTATATTTCAAGAACATTAATTTTTGATGTTGCAGACATTTTTCTTAGGTTGATTTTGCTGTTTATTTTTACTTTCTTTGACGCTTTTTATAGAGATGGTTTGAATTTTTATGCAGCCAAATATATGTATTTTTTCCTTTGTGTTTCCCCAGTTGCTTTTATGCTTAGAAATTTTATCTGCACACTGAGATAAAAATAATAATCTATATTTTATTCTCAGTATTTTATGATTTTATTTTTTGCATTTGACTCTTCAATCATCTGAAATGTATTTTGTTCTATGTTGTGTGATAAGTATTTAAATAGGTAATCATTTATCTCAGCATCATGTATCAAAGAATGTTTTGTTTCCTCACTGGCTTGGATGCCATCTTTATCACATACTAACTTTTTTTTATATCTACAGTAGACTATTTGAGTTGTTATTCCATTCAGTTGGTTATTCTATTATAATCACACTGTTATAATTATTATATCTTTATGGATTCAGACATTTTTGTATATGAAATGTAGCATTTTATTATCTGGTAGAACAAATCTTCCACAATTACTTGGTTTTTTAAAAAATTGGCTATTTCGGTTCATTTTCCAGATGAATTTTAGAATCATGCTGTCTAGCTTCCGGAAAAAAAAAAAAAATCTCATCTGGGACTTTGAAAGGGATTAGATTCAACATAGATCTTAATTCATGAGGCGTTTGCATCTTTATGCTGCGCGGTCTTACCATTCGGGAAAATGACATGCTCTGGCGTCTCCTCCCTTTCCTTTGTTTTAATTCTAGCCTAAGTGAAGTCTTAGTGCATACTGTGAGCTGAGGATCAAAATTGATTCCTTTTCAAATAGCCAGTTTTTTCAGATCCGAGTTTTTGCATAACTCACGCCTTCCCCAGTGATTTCTGAAGTTTCTGTTATCATTTATTAAGCTCTCATGTATGTATCAGGGTCTGTTTCCAGGCTGTCTAATCCCACGGATCTGCCTATTCTTGTGCTAATGCCACCCTGTTTTGATCAGTGTCTGGTTTTTCCCAGCACTAGTTAGAAAGCCACCCCCTCCAGATGGCTGTTGGAGTGGCTGCCTGCTTCTCCCAAACCAGGATTCATGTCCTGAATGCAGAGCCAGCCCCTCGATCAGGGCCTCTGGTCAGAAACCTTCACTGCCCCAAGGGACTCGGACAGAGCTCTCTGATACCAGCTTTGGTTTTCAGTTGAGTCAACACCAAGGCTGGTTGAGACCGAAGCCTGGTCCCTTCTCCCCACCCTCTTCTTAGTTCAGCATAGCCAGATGCTGGCCCTGGGGGTTCCAATCTCAGACACCCCCAGGGAAAAGTAAGGGAGAGTGAGTGGCTTGAATATTCCGGGAAGTGGTGCAAGACAATGATGATGATAATACTGTGCTGGAAGCCTCCTCATTCTCAAGGGCTGCTCTGTGCCAAGCCCGTGTTAAGACCATTGCATAGATGAGTCAGTCTAATTTTCACCAAACCCCTGAGCTAACGCAACATTTTACACATTAGAAGACTGATTCGGAAGGAGTAAGAAACACCTAATATCACCCAGCTCCTACGTGGTAGAGCCTATTTTTCACCCCAGTTTTGTTTAATTCCAAATTCTACGATTCTCACTGCTGTGCGGTGGTTGACCCAGCAGCCCCTCCCCCAAAGACTCTTTTGACTGGGGAATTTACCATCTGGAGAAAATGTTTGAGGTTCCTTGAGCTTTGGGGCGGGGGGGGGGGTCCTCTAACCCCAGCTTTCATGGTTAATGGAATCTGGTGATATGAGGTCTAGGTGTTTGAAGCTGGTCACCTGAGCCAGGGCTCAGCTGAGCATCTGTACCAACCTTGGCCATGGGGAAGCTCTACCTGCAAGTCCCATGTCTCCCTCCCTCCCTCCCCCAGCCTGCTGCCGCCCTCCTCTCAGCCAGCCAGGCTAGCTGGCATGGGCATGGGGCAGGGAGAACCTGTGTGCCCACTGTGAGTGGGAAGCAGAGGCGTGGGGTGTGGGGGAGAAGGGGGAGGAGACCATTGCTTAAAAAAGGATTCTGTGGACATGGTCACATTCTGTCCAAAACAGTGTCTGAGATAGCTAAAAGGGCCAGAACTTACAAATAATAGCACTCATTCATCGAACTTCTACTAATAAAAGAACACAATCTAGATGCGCCTCTAATCTTGGGTCAGCGAGCAGGCAATGAGTTGTCGCTTTTCCACCTGAGTGATCAGTGCACATTTGTCCCCACGGAGCCACCTCTTTTCCGAAGAGGTTTGTCCGTGTTCACATATCCATGTATTAACAGAGTTCCCACGTTGAGTTTTTCATGGACTATAGCATTCCATCATGTCAACAATCCATAATTTAAAAAGAAAAACATATTTCAAACGCTGTCTCGAAGGGGCAATGTACGGTACGATTGGCTGATGGTGAAGGATCCGGTCATGGGAAGATAAAGCACATTTGCTCTGGGGGGCAGATTTTGTTTTTTGTGGGGCATGGGAAATGAATAGTGTAAATTGTTAGGCTTAGATCTTCCTCTGATGCAGGTAGAGCCCTGAGCTAGGAATCTGGGCACCTGTGTTCTGACCTTGGCTTTTTCTTTGACTGACTATGTGGGTTTTTTTGTAAGGTACTTTCTTCCGCTGGCTCTCAGATTTTACTTGTTTTGTTCTGATGGTCATAGAAATCATGAAACCATGGAGATGGAGGGACGTGAGAGAAGACTTCATCTAACACTTTTATTTTGCAGACGAGAAAAAATGAGCCCCGGAGGTCCAGTCACTTGCCCAGGGCGGCAAGTTCAGCCATTGTCTTCACATGTCATCTCTACCACCTCATGGTTCTGGGAGTCGCAGCGCAGATGGAGGTCTTGACACCCTTGAAGAAAGGCCTGGTGAGACCCCTCATTGTATCCATGCCAGCTCAGCTCTCGGCCTTCCGAGTGTTTTTCAGCCTCAGTTGTTGGCACTGCCTCCCAGACTTCCACCTCTCGTTCTGGGTGCCCAGCAGGGCGACTCAACCAGGCTTTCTGGAGAGGAGGGGGAACCGGCCACCAGGCTCCTACTGAGCCCTGAAGTTGTCCTGTTTCCCTCCAGGACCTTTCCTTCATGTCTTTAAAAAACAAAACAAAACCTAAAAACATTTTTTATTGGATTTATTGGGGTGACATTGGTTAATAAAGTTATATAGGTTTTGAAACCATTGTAATATCCCAGTCATTAATAATAGCAAGGGAGCAACAGGAAGCTGCAACCTAGACGCATGCCCAGTAAAGTCTGGGTGACTAGGGAAGGTGCTGGCCTGTCAGTCACACCTGGGACCGGGTCATTGGCCAGAGTAGGCGTGGCCACTGCAGGACGGGGAAGATCTGACCTTGAAGCTCCTGAGCAAAGGAGTTCCCTCTTGCTCTCTCGGGACTCTTGCTGCTGGGGTGCGCTCTCCTGGCTCTCACACTCACCTGTATTCGCCACGCGGACCCCCACACAATGGACTGGGACTAGCCTGATGCTACACCGGACGCAACTCCGCATGGAAGGGAAACTTCGGACACTGGCTCTGCTGACACCTCTTCCAGGACAGGTTTGAGGAAAGTGAGACTATGAGGCTGAGGGATATAATTCCACGCAAATAAAAACCATTCATTCTCCCGTGTGGGTCTTAGAAAATTATTTTGTTCAAGATAGCATAAGAACCTGACTCCCAGCACCCAGTGGGGAAAGGGATCCCCGTTTCCACCGGTGGATCCCCCACTTCCACCGGGGACAGTTTCAGGTGTACAGCTCTATAGCACATCATCTGTGCACTGTATCGTGTGTTCACCACCCCGAGTCAAGTCTGCAGGAGCTGAGCCGCCCTTCGAGTTGCTCTTGGAGCAGGCCGAAGCAATTACAGCTCCGCTACTCTGTGCTGCCAGCGTCTCCGAACTGCTTGGCTTGTCAGAACGATCTCACCGTCTTGCTACATTTCTGTCTCAGTCCACAGAAAGCTCGAAGTGAACAAAGACATAGGTGCAGACGCTAGGCTAACCGGCTGATCAGAGAACCCGCCGCTGGGGCGTCCCAGGTCCTGATGGAGCCTCTTCTAGGGACTGCAATGAGATTCCAGGAACAGGTTTTGTCTATTTAAAGTTATTCTAGGACCGTAGCAAGTCAACAGTGTCACTGACAGCGATAGAACAGGTCCAGAAAGGGAGGAGGGCAGCAGGGCCATCCGTCTGGGGTCTGTGGATCCATGTCCTGTCCCTTCCCTGCAGGGACCAGAGGAGGGGCCCCTGAAGGGGATGTGGGCAGCGTGGGGGTTTGGGGTGTGGAGCACAGGGAGAAGAGAGAATCCCATTATGGTTTTCCAAGTTCTGAATTTTCTAAAGCCTAAGGTCACATCAGAGGAGTTTCCTCCAAGGTGCTGTTCTGGGCCAGGGCTCTCTGGGTTGTGCACTTTCCCCAGCGTCTTTCTAGCTCTTTCTGGTGTCTCTGATGAAATGTAATCTCAAATCAGTGCAAAGACGCACAGAGGAGGACGGAGGGTAATCAGAGCCTAGCAATAGGGCGGGGGCAGAGGCAGATGGGCAGGTTGGGCTGGTGGAAGGGACTGGCCTCCAGTCTCCCTAAAGTCCACAGTCTAGAGCAGAGCTGCTGGAGCTGGGGAGCGGAGTCATTGCCCCTGGGAGTGTTCCCAAGGCCCGCGTGGAAAGAAGGTGGGAGGGGTAACAAGAATAGGAATTGTGCCAACTCCAGCCCCATGTCCACTTGCCATCCCCCAAGTTCTGAGTGTCTCTTCCTTTCCGTTCTCTCTGCATTTCACAGCAGGGAGCTGGCCTCTCCCCGCCCCTTCTCATCCGGTGTCCTGTCTTCGGGGCAGCTCTGAAACAGGAGGCTGATTCCTGAAACAGCATTTGACATGTTCAAGATCCTCTCAACTCTCCACCGCATCCAAACAGACAGAGTGCACAATGCAACCAACCCTGGGTGGTAAAGGCTGAATAAACCGAAAAGCCATGCATATGGGCAAGTCCTGGTCTTCATTCAAGTATAAGCGAATCGAGTCCACCAATCGCATGGTCCCTTCTCTCCCTCCTCCTCCTCAGGATCTCGTCCATTCACTCTGTCACTCTTTCTCTTTTATTAAAATATGTTTTTATTGATTTTTTTTTAGAGAGAGATAGAAACATCGATGAGAGAGAGAAACATTGATCAGCTGCCTCCTGCACGCCCCCTACTGGGGATTGAGCCCACAGCCCCGGCATGTGCCCTGACTGGGAATTTAACCAAGGACCTCGAACCGGTCCACGGGATGACACTCAGTCCGCTGAGCCACACTGGCCGGGCCATCCTGTCACTCTTATCTCACGGTGGGGGCTCCCTCCACACCCAGGCTCACCTCCAGGCCTCTCCTCTCTCAGCCTTCTCTTCTAGCTCTCGGGGGGTCTCTGTAGGTGTCAAAACAGGTGCCTCCAGACTCCACGATGCTTCTTGCATTTGTTGAGGTAAGAAGCATCCAGATATGTAGAGAATTCTTGTAAGAATTTATTGGAGCCACACCGACAGCATATGCCAGGGCGCAAGATCTGAAATGCTCCTGAAAATAACGGTTTTACAGCTTCTTTTACACATTCGAAACTAAGGAAGCAGTTCAAGGGAGATCACCTGGAGGTGGCAGGAGGCAAGGCGGGGTCGGATTATAGGGCCGTTAACAAGGCCGTGTGCTCTCTTACCGGTGCCCAAAGCGAGGGGCACTTGAGGGGACAGTAGGGAGCCGGGACACGGAGCCAAACGAAGGTGGGAGAACAGGAAAGATGCAAGTGGAGAGACGGATCAGGAACGTTAGAATTCTGAGTGATTCTTGGAGACTGAACTACTGAACGTGTTTTCATTTGTTCGTTTCAGCAGTTTGTGGTGTGTGCCTCTTAGCTGGGGCTCTTATGAGTGGACGAGGATTATACAGACATTTCTGAGGTCAGAAGAAAATGCAGAGGAGAAGGTGGTTTCCAGTTATTCCGGTTTATTCCCCACCACAAGCCTCTCCTCCCTGATCTGGAGCTGGACCCCCACTTCTGGCCTACAGGGCACTTCGTACCTCAGTGATATCTGTCCCTTTTCTGCTTTGGTTACCTGGCAAAGGTTGGGATTTAAAAAAAAAACACATTTATACTAGGAAACAAAGGGTTTCCTCATGGTTGCCAGGGGCCGAGGAGAGGGGAGAATGATTACTAATGGGCTCAGAGTTTCAGTTTTACAAGACCAAGAGTTATAAGGATGAGCGGCGGTGATGGTTGACGACAATGGCAATGTGTGTAGCACCACTGACATGTACGCTTAGAGCGGTTCACAGGCTGAATCTTATGTTCTGTGTATCTCAGCATAACAAAGCAAGCATCCGTGTGAATGGACTCACGGATCACACCCACTGTTCAGCCGCACTGTTTGATAGAAGGTGGACTTGTCTTTTCCTCGCTGTGATGCTTAAGTTTTTGCGTCAACTTAGCCAGGCTGTGGCGCCCAGCTGTTTGGCCAAACCTCATTCTAGTTGATGCTGCAAAGCTGTTTTTCAGATCTGATTGGCATTTACATTCCGCAGACTTTGAGCCAACAGATTTCCTGCTGTAATATGGGTGGGCCTCCTTTAACAGTGGAAGGTCTTAAGATCGAAACTGAGGTTGCCAAAGGAGAAGAAATGCTGCCTCTGGACTGCCCGGGACTCAAGCCTGCCACAGTCACCAGCCTGCCAGCTTGCCCGTTCCAATTCTGTAAATCCCCTAAACTCTCTCTGTCTCTGTCTTTCTCTCTCTACCCCTCTACACACACACACGTTCTATTGGTCTGACTAATACACTCACCTGAGAGCAGTTGGAGATGGAGGTGCTCAGACTTCTCCCAGAAGGGATACAGGTGAGGCCCCCTCCCAGCTCTGGTGAGCTCCCCATTTGCTCTCCTACTTTGCTGTCCTGGCTCCTCCCTGGGAATCCTCCCCACCCCCCGGGGTCTGCGTCCTTTTCCTCCAGCCTCCTTATCCTTCTCTGTTCCCTGCCGTGGGCCTGCGGGCTGCCCTGCCCCTGGCTCTCCGGGGAAAGGCCTGTCTTTCCTATTAGGCACCAAATACTTTTTGGATCCTGGTCCTGGTTGAGCTTTAGGGAAATCATCTACTGATTTTGTGGTGACTCTGTCTGTGGCTTGAGCACACTGGAGGTCTGGCTTGATGCACTTCTTGCTGCTGCTTTCTCTTTACCTGTTGCATTCCTCACTGACTGGTTCACGGTTGAGACGGCCTTTGGGTAAACCCTTGATTCATGTCCTGTTCCCCTTGGTCAGCGCCCACGCCTAGTCCTCTAAGGCCTTGTCTCTCAGGCACCAACTTTCAATTCTGAAACCTATGAGCATTGATTCAGCTCCACCCCACAGCCAGACGGAGACCCTCATCTCCTGCCCGTAGTTCCTGTGGGACTGTCTCCAAAAGAAGGATTTATGGTTCATTCTCTCTCTCATTTATCTTTTGTAATATCTCTGGACCCCATTCTATACATCATCTTATTTAAATCCTACCCAAGCCCTATTTAATACATAGTATATCCTCATTTTATATTTTTGAAAATTGATACACAGAGAGGAGATGTAACTTGCCCCTGACCCCTCAGCTTTGGGCTGGAATTCAGCTGCAGGTAATTTAAATCCAAGGCCTGTGCTTTTAGGGATATACAAAACCCAGCAATCGGAAAGGGGTAGGAAGTGAGGAATCAAGAAAAGTGAGGCAGAGACATAAAGCGAAGCTGGGAATCAGATGAATAGTATAATACTATCATTAGTTTTTATATATGATATATATTATTAGTTAATATATTATATTACTTAATAATATCTTATTAACACATAGCAGCAAGTCCTGCACATGTAGTACTGGGGGGCCCCGACTTTGGCTCCCAGCTTCCAGCAGCCAAGGACGGTGGGACCTCATCTGTTTTTCAGCCCACTTGCTGAGCACAGCCAGCTCATGCTGTCAATATGATTAAACACACATTACCAACACCCACTTCCCTGAATCATCTCCAGTGACGTATGCAGGGTTTTCCCTCAAACTGAAGACCTTCATACTCTGAGATTTATATGGCTGCAGTCTGGCAAAATTATTTTGCACGTGTAGTAAAAACAAAGAAAAGGGATGCATCTTTCCCTCTTGGAATAATGATTCTGTCTTGACATTAGATTGTAAATTCTGAGAAAGCTGCAACTTGGAGACGTAGCTTTCCCCCCTCTTTGTGTATCGAACGGTGCTCAGTCTAGTGTCGCGCTCACTTCAAGCGATGAATCAATAGTGATTGTGTTGGACAAATATGAATATTAATGGATGCTCAAGATGGGTCCCTTTGCGCCTGCTGGTTGCAAGAGGATGGTTCCCTTTCTGGAGAAGACTCCCAAGGATTTAATGGCTCTAGAGACACTGAAGGGCAGAGTTATGCAGCAGAAGAGCATGCCATCTAAACTCTGGAGTCAGACCTCAGTGGCTCAACCACTGTGCATCTGTGCAACCTTAAGGAAATCCCTTCACCTCTCTGAGCTACAGAGTATAAAAATGGAACACTCTTATCATCTGAGATTAAGAGGCCTAAAATAGGATATTCCAGTGCTTAGAATATGATGGGTGGTTCACAAAATTCCTTTGTTGAATCATTCATTCATAACATTGTTATTGTGCATGTGCCGTGGGCCTGGCACTGGCTGTGTTCTGTCCTGTAAACAGGACAGACAGGCACTGGTAGATCCCCCCCGCCTTCCTTCCTGAGGATGGTAGTTCCTGCACCGGATATTTAATAATAGAGGTCCTCCAAGTCCAAGTTGCTAAGGGGAGATGAGGTGCAGCAGGCAACTCTGGGGTGCAAGGAACCCGTATGAAGAAAGGGCCGCCTCCATCCAGTCTGTCCCAGCTGACTCCAGAACCCCATCAGACACTGACTGACAAGGCCCATCTCCTCTAACCATGCTCTTGGCAGGAGCTGGCCAGGCCATGGTGTGGCTCTGCTGAGAAATGATCACACCTTCCCACTGTGGTGGGACCGAGCGCCTCCAGCGCGCCAGGTCTGCATGTAAAAGAGAAGCGGAGGATGGTTGCATGTCAGTGATGTTAGCTAGCGCAATGGCCCATGGCCCCTGCACACACAAACAAACCCTCTGAGCAAAGGAAAACAATGAGCTGATTGCACACGAGCTGGGGCCTGCTCTGCCCTGGCTCTTTAGGGTGTTGTGTTTGCATTTTTCTTACCCTCAGAACCAGCAATTGCCTCTCTCCTGTTTCTTAGGAAACTCTCTCTCTCCCTCTGTGTGTGTGTGTTGTGTGTGAGTGTGTGTGTGTGTGTACACATCATAAACTCAGAGGCTGCAAAGAGGGGACTGAAAAATCATCGCGGGAATTTCCCCTTTGAATCTACACTAATTCTACAACTGGAGCACGCACTCTACCTATGAACGTGCAATTGCTTTGTTTTTTGAGTCCAGGTCCCATTCTTAGGGTGTCACAGTCCCTATACGACTGGACGTGAGAACAGCAGGGCCTGTCTGGCTGACGGCTCCGCCTCCGAGGGGAAGCTGTCTGAGGGCCAGGGCCGCATCTCACCCGCCCTCCAGGAGGTGTTATTTGGCGCCAGCACACAGCTGGGGCCTGAAAACAGCTCTGCCCCGTTACCATGACGGGAGTGCCCAGCAGTTTCTGGCCCGCTCAGCTGAAATGTCAGCCGGACGGGTCCTCGGGTTACTCCTATCTGTCTCCTTCAGCGGCGGAGAGGGGACCGTCACCCACACACTTGGGGTCTGAGCAAGACAAAGGGAGAAATGGAAGTACAGCCGGGGGAGGGCGCCTGACGTCCTCGGTCGGCCTCGCTGCTTCAGTCCCCCTCGCCCCTGCTGGGTGAAGGCGCAAGGCCTGGTGCCTTTCCTCCGCTCCCCTTAACCTCTCCTCTGAACATCAAAAACGAAAATACCCTTCCCGTGCTGCGGCTCAGACACTCCCCTTCGGAATCCTCATGGTTTTCGCCACACGACAAGGTTGGGGAGGGCAGGTGTTTTTCATTTTTTACTTTTTCCCAGGGCATTTGCCATAACGCCAGGCCATGGCAGATGCTTAATAGATGTGTTGTACAAATGAGTGAATGCAATTTTCAGGAAGGTCTAGGGGTGGACCCCCTCTTTCTTCGGAGGCCTCATTCACCCCTGGGAGAAGGCCTCCACCCAAAGCCTCTGTGCAAGGTCAGCCTTTTGTGGGGGGAAAGCCATCTTCTGGGGTCCTGGGGCTAGAGGGCAGTGTTCATCCACGGGTACAAGCCAGAGCAGTGTGTGTGTGTGTGTGTGTGTGTGTGTGTGTGCGCACGCGCGCGCGCAGTGATGACTGGATATTAACAAGCTCTGGCTCCAGGGAGAATTCTGGGAGTCTCTCAAAACAACTTAGCTCATCTCTCCATGATGCCCGGCTTCCCAAATACGTCGTGAAATGTCCTTCTGAACACATGCTGCTTAACAACCCAGTTTATTTGAAGATCTAAAGTTTTTTTTAATCCAGTAAACTTTATTTATATATAACAACAGTACAAATTGTGTCCTTGGCTTGCAAAATAGGAGTGCTTCATATGTACAGTAGGTATACAATAATATATTAGAATAACCAAAAAACCCTATTTTATCGGAACATTTTAAATACTTCATTTTCTTCCAGTTTTCTTATTTATTTATTCCATAACACCTGTAAAAACAACACAACCAGACAACTATCGCCGCATTTTCTTAAAAATATATATGATACAGATTCCAGTGTGTCAAGAGCAGGTTTGGGCAGGAGGAGCTGTGGGCAGAGGCGGGTGGGCTCAGGTCCCTGGTCTCATGGCACAAAGAGCTTGTCCCTTGCTCCCTGACACACAGAGAATATGTACTCTGTATGGAGGGGACTATTTTCCATTTTGCTCTCCACCTGTGATGCCAGTCAGGAGGGTAAGAGTCAGGGCCTTGCCTGAAGCCGGAGGATCTGCCGTCTTCCTTGAAGGGCGCCCAGGAGGCCAGTGTGTAGGCAGAGCCTCTCTTCTCGGGGGTGGGGGTGGGGTGCAGATGAGGGCATCTGCGGGAGCCCCAGGAGTCCGGTCTGCTTGCTGGGCTGTCGCCCTGTGTGACAAGGAGTGGTCTTGACTCTCTCCCAGGCAGGACTCTTCCGATGCCAAGAATGAAACTTGATGTTCCATCGGTGGCATCACTGAGCCCAGGTAGCTGAAATTTCACTCGTTGGGGAGACCAGGAGAAAGGGAAGGGAGAAGAGAGATTTGGAGTTATGAAGAGGATGCTGCCGTTTTCTCAAAGCATGTACCTGAGGCTTCAGAAGGCCCTGAACTCCATCCCCCGTCTCCCTGTGGGATCCACTCCCGTGTACCTCCTCCCGTGTCCGGGAGGCTGCCCTGCATTTTCTCACCCAAGGAGCCCCGTCTGCCCTCAGTCTAGGCCCAGGCCTCGGGCATGACACAGTGGCTGGGAGGAGCGGCCTCCCTGGAACAGCTGCTGGCTCAGTGCTTACTGGCTGCAGGTTAATGGGGGCAGGTGTGGCCATAGGGAAGCACCTGGACGCTCATCAGCCAGAGGCTTCCAAGCATTCTCTCTGCTCTGCCCAGGCCACTTTGAGTCTAGCACACCCATCCTTTACTTCTGCTTCGTGAGGTGCGCAGCAGGGCCTCCACTGCTATTTCTTGCTCTCATTTGGTAGAAACGAAGGAAGGTCAGGGGCTTGAGCAGCAGGAGACGTGTCACCACAAGGGACAGTAGCAGTGGAAAAGAGGGGGGGCTCTATTGCCCCAATAATGTCTCCAGAATAAGGTAAGGCAGCTGGGTTGGTCAGCTTTCTTCTTTCCTCAGGCCCCTTGTTAGAAAACTCCTGCCCCCTACTGGTGGGGAAGGAGAACACTGTCTGCTAAGTTGGCAGGAACCAGCACCTGAAGAATGCACACTTGCTAGAAGGTCCTTCTGGGTTTTGTTCATTGCTGTTTCTCAGCACATAGAGCAATGCCTAGAAAATAGTTGCAGGTCTGAAGGTTCCCTGAATGGATAAATGAATGCAAAAACCAGGTCCCTCGCTCGTGGGAGGTGAACAGCTGATCCATGCTTTCAATGGCTGAACTCTGCAAGGAGGGGGAGCTCTCTGCTGGAGGTGGGTGGGAAATGTTTCTGAGAGAGGTGCTGTGGGAGGGGGAGGGGGCCGCACAAAGCACCTGAAAGCATGCCGAGGGCGGGAGGCAGCAGCAGGCCGGCTGGAGTGACGCTCCACCGAGACGTCCATCTGTCCATCTCCATGTGGCCCATTAGCACCCTGTCTTGCCTAACACATTTCTGAAGTCCTTTACCTTTTCCAGAGACTTGTCGCTTGTGCAGGTTGCTTGTGCAAAATGAAGCTGAGAGACTTCCTTCCCTGCCTCCCTCCAAGATGTATGGCTTTATGTTGGGGAGGGGCTGTTACTTGAATATTCTTCACTCAAGGTCAAAATATCTTCAAATTGGATAACAGTGAGGAGAGAGGTCAGCCAACTTCCTCTTCTTCTTCCACAGGGTGGACTCCACTGGTTCTTGGTGACCCAAAGTCAAGAGTTGGTGGAAGAGAGAGAGACGAGAAGCCAGAGAGGAGCTCTACAACCTCTTGGCCCGTCTTGAATCCAACTGACTTTTCCTTCTTCTTAGTTCCTTTCTCAGGGATGCCCCTCTGCCACTTCCTTCGCCAAGCCAACTTCCCCAGCTCTCTCCTGGAATCCTGAGATAGGGGCCACGCCGCTTGGCAGCTCGCGTTCCTCTTCTCTCTACTCTTCAGTTGGCCTCCCCTACCTCCCACCATTCTCTCCAAAACCTTCACGGAAGTATCCCCAGGGGCAGTGAACGGTCACCAAAATTAGCTGCTGGGAGACACGTGGGCGGATGCAAGGGATGGTTATGATGCAACTGAGATGTCTAACTTGCTTTTACTTCTTGGGGCAAAGTCCTAGGTGCCAGTTTGAACAGTGGTGTGATCAGAACACCTTCATTCGGAGCTCAGAAGTGAGAGGAGGTGGGCTGGGTCTGTGTGTGTGGTTGGGTAGCACAAAGTCCCTTGCTCACTTTCCTCTGGCCCGTAGCTCCTCTCTTTGCATTGCCATCATTCATGGGCGCGGAGCTGAAGAGCTTGGGGTGCTATGAAGAGCAAACACTTTGGCTGAGTGAGGAAGGCCGGTCATTAGTATTTCTTTCAGGCTGTTAATAAGGCCCAGAGAAACTTGAACAGAAGTGGATTATCAGAAGAAAGTGGCCTTGGCATGGCTGGTTGTGAATTATAATGAAAACAAGCAAATTTCCTGAGTATTTTGCTGAATGCTTTTCTCTTCCCATTTGTCAGCTTCGTTCAGGCAAGAAACTGGAGCTGGGACCAGGCGATGTCTGCTGTGTGGTTAGCTCAGCAATCCAAAGCCACACTCCAGGGGTGGAAGCCAGCGCTCAGTCTCCCTCCCCCAGCCCTTTCCTGGGAACCCAGTGTGGTCAGCAGAGCCTCTGGAAATTGGAATTGCTTGGAGGTAAATCAGGGCACAGAGAAGCTGGGGCCCACAGTTAATTACAGAGGAAATGACTCTGGTCTGGTCTCTCTAGGGATGGCTGGTCCAGTTTCCCAGCATTGTAACCCCTTGAAAAGTAGGTGGAAAGGGGAGGTTGGTCCGCTCCTGCCTCCCCCTTCCCATCCCTTTGCCGTTCTCGTCCTCCTTCCTCCACACTGCGATGCTGCTCGTAGAGAAGTTGGAGCTGTCTGCTTGGCTCTTTACCAATGAGGGAGGCGGGGAGCTCAGATGGCTGTCCTGGTCACCAAGGTCCTATCACCAACAGAGTGCCTTCCTCTTGACGACTCCCACTGGCTTCCGTGGGTCCTCTGGACCAGGGCGTGGAGCTTTGGTCTCTTTGTCTGGAAACTACACTCAGGAGGGTTGGCCATTGTGGTTTTAGGTGTCGGCAGGAGAGAGCAGGAACGGAGCCCAGGGAAAAGCCACCCGCTTGTCCTTCAAACTCATAGGACGAGAGAGGCAGGAAGAGAGGCAGAGGAGTCATGTGGGGGTGTTACAGTCATGGCTCCTGAGGAAGTGCTGTCAGGAGCTCCGCACAGGAGTGAAGGGTGGTCTCCCCTTTCCAGGCACGAGAGAATGAAGGAAAGAAAACATCACAGTACATACTGCAGCTTCTTTAACCCATGCTCTTCAAGTATTGCTTGCTGTAAACAGTGTTTGATTTTTGTTTTCTCTTTAACTATAAAAACCACGCGTGGGTCCAAATGGCCCCACTGGAACCTCCTGGAGGCCTGGCCACACGCCTGCAGGCCCGTCCCCAGGGTGCCGGGTTTATGACAGTGACGGATGTAAGCCGGAGCTGCGTGTGTCCTCAGGGAGGCCAGTCATCTGGTCTGAGAGAGGCCCACCTCTCCCCCACTTCTGGTAGTAACTTTAGGGAAACCAAAAGGAAAAGTACCAAAGATCAGCTCCTCATTTGTTGAGGTTTGGGATTAAATAAAACAAACACACACACACACACACACACACACACACACACACATGCGCGCGCACACACACAAAACAGTAGCAAAAAGCATTGGTACTCTAGAGACACATCTCTCAAGAGATGAGAATATACAGGTGTGTGGTCTATAAAGCTCAATTTCCCACCAGCCAGGCCGAGCTGCTCAACGGCTTTGCAATTGGTGCAAAGTTCTGAAGTTCCCACGCTCTTCTGGCTGCCGCGATCATTCCGGGTTTTACTGGCCTCTAGTTTTGCAAAGTGTTTGGTGCAAACTTGTGCTCATTCTTCTCCTCCTCATTATTTCTTGTCATCCCAAGGGAAAGGAAACAATCGTTTTCCCTCCCATTTCTCTCAGCATCTCTGTCGGTTTTGTTTTCCTGGCATTGGGAAACAGGAGTCAGATAAGGAAGGAGGGACGGAGGGACGGGGCAGAAGAAGGAAGTGGGATAGAAACCAGAATTCAACAAAAGTTGGACGGGAGGAACAGGGAGGCTTTTTGTTTTGTTTTATTTCTGGTTTTCCTTTTTTCTTAAAAAAAATTAAATAGAGTTCTCATTATTTCCCCAATATACATCAAGTGAGTTTCCATGCAAAGCAGCAGTCACAGAGGCAGAGCCGTGCCCAGCTTGAGCCTCTCGGCTTGAAGAACCTCCTCCTCGTGGTCCTGCGTCTCTCCTGTCCGCCCTGGGTGGACGGCGCCCCGTCTCTCCCTCAGGGACCGCCTGGGAGGAAACTTGGCTGGCAGAGGAGAGGGGCCCTCCCCTCTCCCTGGGTGGGGTCTCAGGGGACGGCACTCGTCCTTCCTTCCGAGACGCCCCGTGTGACCGCTCTCTCGGGTCCCTCTGCCCAGGAACGGGAGGCTCCGTCTCTCAGCTCTCGATGGACATAGCATTTATGAGCTGTTCCACCTTGTACGCCAGCCGCTGGCGCCGGGCCTGCTCGTCCTGCTCGAGCGCCCCAATGAGCTGAGGAACAAAGCAAAGTGGGGGACACTTCAGGACTCAGCAGAGGATCCTTCCTCCTTCTGCCTGCCTTTCCATTCCGCCCTAGTGAACGTACCTTACATAATGTACCCGATGAACTGACTCCATGTGTATGTATGTGTATGTACATATATGTTATGTATGTATGCATGTAGTGACCCTTGAGCAACACAGGGATTGGGGTGCTGACCTCCCACCTAGTAGTAGAAGATTCTTGTATATTTATAGTCAGCCCTCTGCATGGGTGATCCCCCAAAGTAGGGCTGATCCCCAAACAACGTAGGTTTGACCTGTGTGGTCAACTGAACTGTGGTCAATTGAAAAAAATCCACGTACAAGTGGACTTGCACAATGCAGACCCATGTTGTTCAAGGGTCAGTGGTGTATCCAAGGTATTTAAAACAGTATTTGGCACGTAGAAAGTGCTACTGAGTGTAGCTATCGTCATCATCGTCATCATTATTATTATTAAGTATGAACACTGCTTTCAGGTACAATGCTAGTGTGTGACTTGTGAGTTCTCCGAGCGGTCCTGTCTAACCTCCACTCATGCTGAGGTCCGCCTGCGCGTC
This sequence comes from Molossus molossus, assembly GCF_014108415.1. Taxonomy (NCBI): domain Eukaryota; kingdom Metazoa; phylum Chordata; class Mammalia; order Chiroptera; family Molossidae; genus Molossus; species Molossus molossus. The sequence goes on from NW_023425356.1 coordinate 33,869,461, forward strand.
TGAAACGTAACTGACAGGACGGGCCGAGCGCAAAGCAGCGTCTGATTCATCGTTTAAGAAAGAATGAAATTAATCACACGACACTTTCAACAGGAAAACAATGACATTATTCAGTGTTCTTATTGCGTTAACAGTGAGGGCCAGACAGTGCGAGGTGTAGAAAGTGCTGGATGCATCGGGAGGGGCGGCTGCCCTCTGGCGGAATGGAAATGACTTCTGAGCCCAGGGATTTTTGCCTCCAGGAATGTGTTTCCTAAGTGACCCTCTGTGCTGTTATTTAAGGACTTGGGCAGGCGTTCTGTCTAGCTGCCCGGCCTGTGAGGTTCCTGCCCTCCCAGGGCCCCGTCTCACCTCTTCGCTGTACTTGCTGACGTAGGAGTAGATCTCGTTGAGGGCACTCAGCATGTTGAACTCCACGGCGTGCAGGCGGGACTGCTCAGCGAGGTAGGCGTTCATGTCCTGGTCACTGATGGCGGGGAGCTTGGCGATGTCTGCGTAGTATCTGCCGGGGACAGGACAGGCTCCTTGATGGGAGCTCAGCACGTTGGCCTGCACCTACCCTGACCCCGGGCCCCTCGCGAGCATGAGGTGTCCCCATTCCCTCATGCCTTCTTTCTCTTCTGATGTAGCTTCCTCTTGGCCTCAATCGAGGTTGAGGCCGTGGAGACAGGTCCCCCCCAAAGCAGGTTCCATCTGGCTCCAAGCTCCTGGCTGCAGTGCCCCCAAAGCAGTTAAAAGCCCAGACTCTGACCAGAGTCCTTGTATTCAAATCTCAGCTCTGCTCCCTGCTGGCTGTTTGACCTTGGGTGAGTCGCTTACCCTCTCTGTGCCTCAGTTTCCTTATCAGTAAAATAGAGATGATAATAATACCTACTTCACAATGCTGTTGGACATTTTAATGAGATGATACAGACAACATCTTTACCAGAGTGCTGGGTGCTTAGCATGTGCTCAATAAATGACAATTAGGATGATAATGATCTGACTTCCAAGGCCACAAAGCTTCCCTTTCTCCCCCAGCAGGGAGTGTAGACAAGGGAAAAACTGGGGACATGTATGAAGGTACCACAGTTGTGAGTCCTGGGTCAGTGAAAGCCACAGGGTGGGGAATGGAGCAGCAGATGGGGCACAGGCCCGTCCTCAGGGTGCTACTGACCTCTCCACCCAGCTCTTGTAGCTGGGGATGTCCTTGGCGTACAGCAGCTTGTTGGAGGGGGAGTCCTTGCCCAGCCGGTGCTCCGACGTGGAGCAGGAGTCCATGAAGGTCTGGGCCACCACGGACAGGCAGGCATCCGTGATGCTGCCCTTGTGGATGTCGAACACAAACTGGGGGTTCTTGATCACATTCACCCAGAAGCGCAGCGGGAGGCTGTAGGGAAAGGCAGAGCACATCCTGAGGGCTGCGCCTTGGCCGCCCCCCGATGCTGTCCACTGATATGTCTCCCTGCCCCACAGATGCAAACTTCTCTTTCCAAAGGGCGAGGAAATGAAATCATAGGCAAGTGGTCTGGCCAGGGCTGCAAATTTAGCTTACGCTGTTCCCAATCCCGGGAGAAAAGGAGAGGCCATTGTACCCTAATGGGGTGCTGACCCAGCTCTCTGACAGCGGAGGGGTGGATGGGGGGTTCTGTCCTCCCCTGGCAGCCTTTCCCAAAGGCCTCCACGGCCCCAGGGCAGCCCGGGCACAGAGGACTGCATTTTCTCAGAGCGGCACACAATGCCACCAGGCTCCTGGAGGCCCTTCACAGTGCCAGTGGCCACTGTCAGCAGGACGCAGCCCGCAGCCCCGGGCACGGCCTTGGGAGGGCACAAAGGGGCCACCTGTGCTCCCCGCCCAACCCAGGCTGCTTCCCAGGGCCGGCAGGCCTGCTAGGGCTGAGGAATGGGCTCCCTGGGGGCAGGTCTTTCAAGCACCTCCCCAGGACTTTCTGCAGTGCATCTGGGCAGGACAGAGGGGGCGGAGGCGGCCATTGTTGGCATGCTGGAAATGACTCCCTGGGCTCCCTCTTCCCACCCTGAGAGGGAGGCTCAGTCCCAGCACAGTCCCTTCTGCAGACTGGGAATGCATAAGCAGAGCGGAATGCATTTTCTCTGCTCCTCAGGCCAGGAGGAGGATAAGCCCGCTTATTCCCCTTCAAAACCAGGACAGCTGCTGTTTTTCCTGCCTTTCCAGCTCTGCCTTCTCCTCCAGCTGCCTGTGGGGCCTTAACTCTTTTGGTTCCTCTGTGGAGCGAGCTCTGTCCCCTGACTTGTGATGTTCCAGCAATCCAGCCAGTCTCTCCTCTCCTGCTCTTCATCTTCTCTCGACGCTAATGGACCCCGAACTTTCTCAAACATCTCCGTCCTGTCAAGTCTTGGGAAAGATCCACTTTGCCCACTCCAAACCCTTCCGTTAGGACTTCTGCTTCTCTTCCAAAACGCAAGGGGGTCACTCACTTTCCTGTAACCCAGGAAGGGCTGCCTCAGCTGAGGGGTGACTCGTCTGTTCCGCCCTCCCCTTCCTTCGGCAGCTTTGGGGAGCTTCTGACATTCTTTCTTTGGAAATCAGCTATTTGAGGTCTGGATAAAGGGACTCCGCCCATCACAACAGCAGGGTAGGGGCTTTCTATGACTTGGACCTGGCCAGCAACAGAAGGCATGGGATAATCTAGACTTTTCTTTGGATTTCCCTGAATTTGCTTACTCCCAGCACTGGGCTGGGGTCCTTCAAACAACAGACATAGCCATGGCCCTACCTCCGGGGACCCCGGCGAAAGGCAGCCCACGAGCACCCAAGTCTCCATTTCACTCCATTTTGATAAAAGCTGCAGACTTTGAAGGGCTCAGCAACCACAACAGCCCAGAGAAGAAAGGAATCGACGAGGTTGGGGTTGGGTATTTCTAAAGTGTTTTGCTGGTTGCTAGGACCTTTGATTCCCAAATAACAGCCTGGGCCCATCTGTGTCGGCTCTGTTTTCTGAAGGGATCGCTGACTCCAGACAGCTGTGTGGGCTGCCCGCCCAACCCAAATGCCTGGACCTCCTTTCTCTCCTCTCCACTCTTTCCCGAAGGAAGATTTCAGACTCTGGCTCTTGGCCAGGCCCTATCTGACCTGAAAGCCAGACCTCATCTGGGTTTTTGGTCCAGGTTCAGACCCTGGAGAGACCAGTCGTATGCCAGCGTCCTGTGGGAGCTGCCTCCCCGCTGCCGCAGAGGTTACTTTTAGGGAAGACAGTCCCGCATGTAGGACATCTGCCTGTACTTCCTGAAAGCTATGGGTAAAACCTTGGCCTTAAGGGATCCAGTTTGCAGTGACAGCCTCCTGCTTGGTGGGCTCAAGTCTGCAGCAGGTGCGAGCTCTGCGGAGGGAGCGCTGGCCACCTTCCTCGGGGGCTCAGTTTAACTCAGGACTTCCAGGACGAGCCTTAGATTCCGCCCCGCTCAGAATGCCGGCATTGCTTTGGCTTTGAGGCTCCGCTGCTACTTCTCAAAGGAGGCTCTTTGTTTAGGTTCCCCCAGCTCCCTCTTCCTGAGAACCAGAGACCCCAGAGTCAGGGACGAGGTGCTTCCGGGGGAAAGGTCTCCACCTGAAAGGGCAGAGCTCAAGCGTGCATCCAGGCGCCAGGCGCTAAGCCAGGCGGGCCCCACTTGGCGGCAGCCTGGGGACCACAGTGGCTCTGCAGAGCATATGTGCACTATTTGTCCAAGGAGCTGGGTTTACCAGGCACAGCGAACAGGCTCCTCCATCTCCCTAGACCCTGCTGGTCCCAACCCCACACGGCTCGCGGCCTCTCCAGGCTGCCCCTCCCTCTGAGCTCCCCAGGGGTTACCAGTTGCTTTTCCAGGTGTGCCGCACATCTGTGTCATGGATGCTGTGTCTGTCTGCCTGCTCATCCAGGAAATCAAACATGTACTTGATGGCCAGCGGGAGAGCGCTGCCCCGGTGCACAGTGCTGAACAAGGTCTCAAACAAGTCGTCCACGAACTTCTGCAGGGTGCCCTGGGGGAGGGGCAGTGGGAGAAGATGAGGTGGAGGGGAGAGGAGGGGGCAGCAGGCAGTAGACGGGCAGACCAGATGGTGCCTTGGACCAATCCTGCCTCTGAAATGTGTCTGCAATGCCAGTGACGCCAGGCTGAGCAGCTGGTGGGGTGGGGTGACTGCGGGGGTGTCGGGGAGGTGGGAGGGACTAAATGAGTTGCAGATTCCTGGGAAGATCTCCTCCAACTTGCAGCCACATGCCACATTTACGCCGTGTCCACGCCAGGAGGGAAGACAGCGAGGGATCCAGGCTCCCCTTGGGGAGTGGGGATGGGGCAGTGCAGGCTGACACCAAGGGTCTGAAGAACCAGCTGGAGGACTGGGGGCCTCCTGGCAGGAGCCTGGCAGGACCGCACAGGGTCTGATAGACAGGAAGGTGTGCAAACGGCTTAGGATATTAATGACCCAGGGTTAGCAGTGTCTGGAGTGGGGCTGGGAGCGAAGGGTCCAGATCTAGGAACACGCAGGCACAGCCCCGCCCCACAGGGCCCTGGAGGGTGTCTGGGGAGGGGCCAGACTGGGCCTGGGTCCCACAGTTCACAGGTTCCAGGAATACCTCTGCAGGTCAGGAAATCGTCTAATGTTTCCTGGAGTGTCTTTGTTGGTCTCTCGTTAGCCTTTCCGGCAGAGCAGACCTGGAGACACGTGGTTTGATGGTGCATTTTGTGCCACTTCTGGGAGCAAGTCTGAGAGCTGCAACCTGGATGCCACTGTGCTAGGATTTCAGCGGCATTTCTGCGGGGTCAGGAGGGGAGCGTATTTGAAACGTAGCCCTGCTGGGCCCACAGGAGCCGTGTGATTGCCGCACTGAAAGGCGTATTAGTTCTCTGCGAGCGAAGCTGAAAGACAGATTTACATCACAGCTTCCGACACTGCAGCCTCACTTCCCCCAGCGTCGGGGGGATGGGCTGGGCTGCGGAGAGGAGCTTTCCCTGGGACCACCGGCAGGACCGGGCCTCACGCTTTCCCTCCCGTTGTGGCCGCGAAGCAGTGGAAAGGGCGGTGACGGTGAAAGCCGAAAGCCGGCATGTCTGTCCAGCTAACACCTGTTAGAAAACCACAGCATGTTCCTAAGGGGGTGGGGCAAAGGTGGGCTTAAGGAGCGGGCCAGGAGCAACACTATCGTGAGGATTTTTGCCAAAGGAAAGAAAATAGCAGCGGCTGCTCTTCGGGAAAGCCGGCCCGAGACCTGGGCCTGCTCATCTGGATGGGTCCCCTTGAAGGACAGACTCCGTGATGTCCTCCCCGGGCCGAGCAGAGCGGGAGTTACCTTGGTGGCCAGTAGCCGGGTCAGGTAGATCTCGGACACCATCTTGCTGCCCCGGTCACCCTCCTTCTGGTCCCCGTGGTCATGGTTCTTCACCAGATGCCACACCTTGACTCCACTCTCCAGGTCCGGGGTGATCATGGGGGCCCGTGACCGCAGGCTGTCGGGACTGCCCGTGTACCTGAAGGAGGAGTCTAAGGAAAAGGGGGTGGTGGAGGCTTGTGAGCAACTGACTTCCTCATCCCTGTCGGAAGAATCCTTCTAGAATCCCTGCCCACCTGCCACACTCACTCTGAATAAACCAGTTTCCATGGGAAGGGGATCTCTGGGACCTCCTATGAGGAGTGGGCGGTTATTTTAGGGATCTTTGGTCGGCATGAGGACAGTCTGAAGATTTTTTGTAAAAACAGGACTTAGAAATTTTGTGAGCTGGAGAGACCCTAGGGAATTTCAGAGCCCCCCTCCCCTGATGGCTCCAGCCAAGAATGATCAATAGGCAAAATGTCAAACAAATATTTTCATAAGGGCGCTGAGAAAACCCTGCATATCAAGGAGCTGTGAGCTGTAATCGTCCCTCTTTGAAGTTCGTGGGGCCCTTCTTCTTGGGGCCCAGAATATGGGCTTGCTAAGGCCTCTCTGGAGCTGCCGGCCTTCGCCCTGAGCTGTCCTTTACCTGGACAGCCCAAAGCCTCATGCACACACGAATCCAGAGTACGAGACAGTGAGGCTGGAACCTCATTGCCAGAGGGCCCTGGGGGCCCTAATGCCCTTCAGTGGTGGACAGGATAGGACGTGTCTCAAACTGGGACACGTTTGAGAGGAAAAGTGGGCTCTGTTAATAATTTAGCCAGGACAACAGGCATAGATATATGAACCTCCCCCTCCAGGTGCCTCTCTGGTCCTGGGCCCCTTGAACTCCTTCACCAGGCCCGGGCTATCGAAGGAAGGGCACATGGCACCACCCGCTCCCAGAGCTCTGAGGAGATAGAAGCCGGCACAGCGAGGGCTTCCTGCCGCTCGAAGACAGTGAATGGTCCCTGGAAGGTCACAGAAGACTCCCCTCCGAGCTGCCCAGGCTGCCTTCCTGGTCCTCACCATATCTGCTGATGGACGTCCGGGAGATGCTGGCAGAGGCTGGGATGTTGTAGGAGGAGGTCTGTTTGGGGACCAGAGCCACCACAGATCTGTCTGACACCTGAGCAGGGTATAAAAGGTACAGCGCGGGTGACTATCGGTCTCCTGGGAAACGGAACGGTCAGGAACGTCTACAAGGTTATGGAATCAGGTGGAGTAGAGTGCGAGGCTACCAGTTCCTGGCATTCAACACAGCAGCCACTCACCTCCTTGGGCTACCGAGTGCTTGAGTTCGGTTAGTCCGCACTGGGATCACTGTAGGTGTCTGAGCTGACATGTGCTATCCATACATGTTCAGTGTGCACTGGCTTTCAAGGACTTAGCATGAGTAAAAAAAAATGCCAACTATCGCATTGATAGTTTGTATGCTTACTACGTGCTGAAATGATACTTATTTTAGATCAGCTGGGTTCAATAAAACATATTGTTGACATTCATGTCATCAGTGTATTTTTACTTTTTGAAAGTGGCAAAAACTTAAAACGACACATGGCTTGCATTGTATTTGTATTGGGCAGCGCTCGGCTAGACTCGGACCCTCTCCGACCTGTGCCTTATGGACAATGATTCCCATTGTACAGATGAGGAAACGGAAGAATCGGGAGGACAAGCAACACCTTCTAAGGTCGCACTCTTAGTACCTGGTGGAGCCACAGTCTGCAGCCAGGCCTGACAGGCCCCAGAGCACATGTCCTCATTATATCCTAATTGGGATTTTATTTCAAGTCACACTGGTCTGAAGGCCATTTTCCTGTCTGGCTCTGATTTCTTTCTGGCCTGGGTCCTATAATGCCTGGGCCACCTTGAAGAGTTTCTCAAACAGAACAGCTGTCCTCGGAGAGTCAGAGAAAAAGATGGTGTCTTGCCCTGTTCTCCGTGAGGGTGCCCAGGCTCAGCACCTAGCCTGGAGGGCAAGGCCTGATTAATGGGGGGCCATATTGAAGACATTTGGGGCCATTGTGATTTAAGATTACCCTCCATCCAATAAAAACGAAGAACCCCCAGAATTGTGATGATCCAATTAAACCCCTAACGCAGAGGGAATAAAACAGCTATAATAATGTTATGGGCCATAAAACATTCCTATTAAACCATTTTTTATTTTAACAATTTTTATGAACTTTATAAGTTTGATTTATAGCTGCACCAGTCGTAAAACCATCTTTCTGGGTCTTAAATTGTCAGTCCCTCTCTCCCACCAAAAAAGAATTAAATGTTGGGAAGTCGAACTATAAATGAACATTAGTGCTAACGAGATTCCCTGATAGCTGGTTTTAGTAGTGGTGTTTAATTTTACCCTCCCTATAAATCTGCAGGAGCCCGGGAAGTTTTTTAACATCTCTTTGTTAATTAAAATTATGCAGATTTTCTCCTGTCCGCGCTCCAAGGACCTTTGACTCCAGGGAGGGTAACAAGAGGGCAATGCTTTGACCTGAGGGCCCAAACCTGCAAGGTACTGAGCTCGGCACAGGCCCGGAGGTGCCAAGACTCCAGGATTTCCGGCAGGGGTAGCCCTCAGGACCACCCGCAGTCTGCACCATCAGCACCAGGTCTGACCGAGGGGGACCTCCCCACCTCTGTCTTTCAGGAACTCCTGGCCACTGCCAGCCCAGAAATGATGCTTCTGAAGCCTGGCAGCGGTGAGGGCAAGGCGCTCCACTCTCAGAAAGGACACATTATCTATCATTTACGGTTTGTTGTCACCTAAAGAAGATTCACAAGATGAGTCGAATGACCACAGTTCAACTCAATTCCAGGTCTCATCACTAAATCCTCAGCCCTTCTTTCTCTTGACCGATAGGCAGTGCAAGTCCGTGGTCAAGAGGCCTGGCTGGGTCTGACCTTGGCTCTGCTACTTCCTGGCGACATTACTCCAGGGAAGTCCCTGAACCGCTCTGTGCCTCGGCTGCCTCATTTGTCATAGGGAATGATAATTACCTTGTCTAGGTTTGTTGTGCAGACTAAAGGAGCCGGTGCAGGAAAGGCTGAGGGCAGTACCTGGCGTCCAGCAAGGGAGAGTGCTGTCGTTATGAGTGTGAGGATCATCAACATCATCATCATCATCATCACCACCAGCTCCCACAGGGAAGAATGATCCCTGTTGGTCCCCTGTCACTCAGAGCTAGCATATGGGGAGTGCCATGCACTCAAGAAAGCTCAGGAAATATTTGAGGAATGACTGAATACATGAATGACAAATGACATCAGGGAATTCCGAGTGCTGTAAGAATGGAATATTCCATTCTCCTGACTGGGAGCCACTAGGCGGGCAGCCCAGTAACAACGTTAGGGCATCACAGACAAAGAGGGGAGGCCCCACTCCTGGCCTCCAGAAACGAATAGTTTGGGGGCACGGTGCTATTCTGTTCTGCACTTTCTCCTCCAGCTCTAGCTGGGTCATTACGACTATTCCACAGCATCCATTAAGCACCGTGGCGTGACGTGGCGGTCGGGTGGGGTCCACAGGAATGTCTGTGGCTTCTGGGATGTAAGCATGCACCCTGGCACACCTGTCGTGTCTAATCCTTCCAACCACCTTCACAAGTCGGGTGTTATTTCCATTTTACAGATGAGAAACCCAAGTTTCTGAGAGATCATGTCACCCCACCGATGAGTGAGTGCGGAAGCAGGGGTTAAGCACAGCTTGCAAAGCCCTTTCTCCTCCCACGACAGCACACTCCTATCTGGGCAGGGGCAAGCAGGCCAGTAGGGGGATGCGGCCTGGAGAGGGGTGTCTCAGGGTTTCCCCAGTTCCCCCCCTTCCTGTGCACCCCAGGAGGCTTCCACACAGCTCCTGTTGGCTATTAAGGGCCCCAGCCTCCTGGTCATTGGTAGCTCGTGCCTCAGAGCCCAGCCTGCCAGCCACCCCCTGCACCCTCCCAAGTGAGGCCTGGGCACCGGCCGATGTCATTAATCAGGTGGTCCCAATGGGCCGTGCAGCCTCTGGCACTTCCTCTGGTTGGTTTAATTTCCCTTGGTGTCTCTCATTTTCAACTTCTATTTTATTATTTTTCTTCAATCCCAACCTGCCTAGCTGCACTTACGCTTAGAGACCCCCAGCCTCGAGTGGTTACCGTGGGAGGGAGGGGAGTGGATACCTCCTGGATCTTGTATTCTTTTGCTGGGATTTTTTCTTTTTTTAATTGTTCATTCATCAGGCAGTTGAATTCTGCCAATGTGCTAAACATTTGACCTACTATATTTAATCTATTCCACATAACTTGGTGGGGCAGGGGTCACCATCAACCCCATTTTACAGATAAGAAGGGTGAGAGCGTAAATAATTTCCCCAAGGACACCAGCTAGCAAGTGGCAGAACGGAAGACCGTTTCCTGCCACGCTGCCAGGGAGCGGCACAAGCCGCCTCTGGGGGCCGCCAAAGAGCGCGGCGGGCACCCACGGTGGTTGTCTTCCAGGAGGACTTCACAATGTGCCCCTTTTCTGCAGGTGTAGGGCCTCAGGGTAGCAATGCCAGCCCTGCCCAGCCCAGGGCGGTCCGCTTCTCGGAGCAGGACTACTGCTCATGTTTTGATAAGTCCCCAGCAATTCTAATGGGCGCCTGTGGCTCTGACAATCACTGCTCTAGGGTCAGGGAGGAGGGGACGAGGAAAGACAAGAACCCGAAGCCTGTTAGGCTTCTGAGGGCCTCGGCGCAAACCTTAGAGGACAGGGGACATTGGGGACAAGGTCTGGAGCAGAGCCGTCCCCAGACCGAGAGCCCCACCTGGTAATGCATCAGTGTGTTGAGTCGCTTCCAGTCGCCCTCGATCTTGGTGGTGATGTCCTCGTCTTGCAGCACGACCCTGGCGATCCGGCCTTGACGCCACTCTGGGTGGAGGGGTGCAGGTCACCATGAGGGGTGGGGCTGCCAGTCAGGACCACCCAGTCCTACCCTCTCTAGGGACCTGGCAACCCCGACTCCCTCGAGCTGGTGCAATGAGAGCACTTGAGACGTCTAGGGGTCCATGGGCTGCAGGCGGCTGGGCAGAAGTGTGGGCTCTGAGCAGGCCGTGCCCGGGGAGCAGTATCTCGGGTGCCCCTCATGGGGCAGGCTCGTCGCGCCACAGCCGGGCTGATGCAGGGCAGGTTCCCATCTCCCCGTCCCCTCCCACGATCCCCATGCCCTCCTGGAAGCCGCCTGCCCATCCCTCCCCCACACCCGAGCCAGGCCTCCTACCCAAGTCCATGTCAACGGCCCGCGGCCGCTGAGAGTAGGGCACGTTCTTGTAGATGGCATCGAGGATCTTCTCCTTGACCTGCGTGACGGTGTCACAGTTCAACACCTTCACCGGGATCTCCGGGCTGTTCTCGTTGTCGGGGTTGACGCAGTTCAGAATCTACGCGCGCCGGAGAGGGGGAGCAGGAGAGAGTTGAGGGATCTCTTTCCAAGGACCCCTCCCCTCGCGGGGAAACGGGGGCGCCTCTCTGTGCCTCACTTTCACCTCCCTGCCATCTGCCAGTGACAACCTGAGTCCTTCTGCCCGCCTCTCCTTTCTCAAAGAAGCGGACTCTTACTTTCTAGCCCCTGGAAGGCTCAGCGTTGCTGTGATCCCGGAACGGGGCATCCTGGGCTTCAGAGGCGGCCCCAGGTGTAGCCAGGGCTGACCGCCCCCTTCCCCGAAGCCTCCGTTAGGAATCCACAGACCCCCGTTCTTTCTCATGCTGCCAATTTCCTCCTCCCTAATTCCGGGTATCTTCTCTACCCGACATTGTCTAGGGTAAACTGAGGCACTGGGAGCTCTTTCGGCCCACCAGATGAGATGGGGAGAAGGCGCCCCGCTGGGTCTGCCTGCCCTTGGTACACTGGGACTTGCTGCCTGGTTGGTCGGTCTCCCAGCCTCTTTATTGACCCCCTCAGACTGGCTGTGTGGTAAGAGGTCAAGCGGAGACCGGGGCAGGAGGTTCACGCTGTCCCCAAGCTTCTGGCCTCCTCACCAGGGTCTTGTACTCAATCTGCTGGCGGATGAGCTTGTCTTCGCTCAGGGAGTAGCGGGCCTCGCCCGTGATGGCGTCGATGGGGCCCTTCTCCATCTGCTGCTTGATGGCGCAGTAGAGCATGAAGAGCGGCTCCCCGGCACACTCCTGCGGGCACAGGCGGGGGTGTGAGGCGGCACCGGCCGGCTCCCCCTCTCCCGACCGCGGCCAGGCAGGCCCTGTTCCTCAGGAGGTCCCCGTGCAGCCCTGATGCCAGGCCCAGAGGGGCAGACCCAGCCTGCCCTCCCCTGTGGCTCCTGTCCGCCCCCACTCACCTTCAGGAACTTGTGCAGGAGGAAGGCGAACCAGTTGGTCAGCATCTTCTCAGCCACCGACTCTGTCCTGGGAGGGAGAAGGGACAGGGCAGACCTTTAGGAAGGGGTCTCCGAGCAGGGCCTGTTGTTGTGGGCACTGAAGGACATGAGGCTGGGAGCCAGGACACCTGGGTTCTAGCCAAACTCGGCCAGTAACCACGGGTGTGACCTTGGGCCAGAAGTTTCTTCTGTCTGGGCCTCCATTCCCTGTGCCAATGGAGTGGTGCTGTGGTCGGCAGATGAGGGTACCCAGACTCCATCCCACAGGGCTGTAAAGAACCACTTCTTCCTCCCTTCCGGCCTCAGGGTTATAAATGGTTCGCCTGTCCGTCTAGGATTTCCTGCATGCCTGAACCAGAGGTGCCTGGTACCTGCCCTCCAACACTGAGAGTCAGACCGCCCGGTTCAAATCCTGGCTCTGCCATGTACTAGCTGTGTGGCCCTGCGCAAGCGATTTCACCTCTCTGGGTTCAGTGTCCCCATTTCTAAATGAGGATCATCACCATCATCATCATCATCCACCTCACAGGATTGCTGGCAGAGTTGAATGAGTTAATATATGTCAAGTACGAAGACAACCACCTGGTAGCCTGCCAGGTGGGGTCTTGGATCACAGCGCCTCAGGCAGAGAGTAGTGTGTATGTTTCTCTGACAGGGGGTCTGTCTCCACAGGCACCCCCCATTCCCCACCCGCACTGCTGGGCCGCAGATCTGGGGGCTTGACGGATCCTCAGTAATGGGGGCGGAGGGTATCTCAACTCCCTGCACACGGTGCAAATGCTACCCTCTGGTTGCAGTACCTCCCAGGCTTTTGCCAGGGCTGCTCAGGGATGGGGCCTGAGAGAGGGTGAAATGCAGGAGAAATTGTAGCTTGCTCACCGGCCCCTCCCAGCACCCTCTCCTCGCATTGTGCCTGGGATTAGCACTCATTTAAATACAGCAGTTCTTCATAAGAGTTGCTCATGCTCAGATTGGCAGGACGAGGCTCAGCAGTCATAAAAGTCACCCTTCCTCCCTTCTCACCCCACGTGGGGCCTGGCAGCCTGAGCCCATGCTCGGAGAAGGCTAAAGGGGAGGCGGTGAAATAGACCAGGCTTATTCCAAAGCTGCGCTGGGCTCCCCAGGGCCTCCAGAGAGGGTGAGCTCTGGGGATAGACGCCGAGGTCTCCTACCCTCTCTTCTGCCAGGAAAATGGCAACTGGGGGGGGAGGGGGCAGGTGGTGGATGCTGGTGACTCAGATCCAGGAAGCTGCCCGGGAGGCACAGGCCACACTGAATCTCTAGCCTGCTGCTGTGCGTTTGAGCCTCCTGCTAGACGGAAACGTGCTCCATCTGCTCTGTCCAGTCCGGTGGCCAATACGTGGTAACACCGGTGGAACGTGGCTAGTGTAAGGCAGGAACTGAATTTTACATTTTTTTCATGTTAATGAATAGTCCTACATGGCCACTGTGTTTTGTCAGCACAGCTGTAGACGCACAGAAAGGGAACAGACCACGTGACAGGCACTCTCCAGGTCGTTTTGTCCACAAGGAAACTGAACGGCAGAGAGGCCGTGACCTTGGCCCACGGGCACACAGCTAGCAGGTGGCAGGATGGGAGCGGAGGCCCGAGCTTCTCCGCCACCTGTAGCAGCAGCAGGCACCATGCAGTGCCTAGCCGAGGGGGATCCGATTCCTCCTGTGAGATATGGGGGCACAGGCCTTTCTGGGGAGGGAGCCCTCGGGGCTGTTTACGGGACCTGCTCTCATGGGCTCCGGTCCCTGTTCAGACACCCGCGCCCTCCGGCCCTGGCCACAGCCCACCTCCGGAGCAGCAGCTTGGGGTGGTTCTTGTTCTCCAGGTTCTTGTCAATGAGGTCGGAGAGCAGCTGCTTGAGGACGTCGGTGGCGTACTCCAGGCGGCCCTGCAGGCCGGTCATGATGAGCGAGGCCACGTTGCCGCGGTCGCGCATGGAGAAGCTGCGCTGCAGCTCCAGGGTGCGGATGAAGGTCAGCAGGAACACCTTGTTGTTGATGAGCTGGGCGAAGAGCTTCAGGGCCTTCTCCACGTGCTGCTGCCCATTCCCCTGCACCTGGGGCGGTGACAGGTGTGCCTTCAGAGGACAGCTGCCCCCAGCCCGGCGCGCACCCAGGGGCCCTGCCGGAAGACCCTCCCTGTGCGGCCCATAACCACCCCACCCGCGATGATGTAGGAATGGCCGGTCTCTGAAGCCTAGAGTCTGCTCTGACCTTCCCCTGGGATGGCAGGGTTGGGCTCCAGGAGGCATCCTCAGTGGGATGCCATCATGTGCTTTTCCCAAGGATATGATAGGAGATACCCCATATACAATCCGCGCCCCTTAATCTAGTCGCCCCTTAATCTCTGTCCTGATTTATCATCTTTGGTAAAAGAGACCAACAAATAAACAGACAAACCTCACAGAATCCTACCTCTTCCCTTAGCCACCTTAAATCCAGTAGAAAACGAGGCAGAATTGTAGTTCATGAATTCCATTATTAATTTAAAATGACAAGCAATGAGCCTGACCCTGGAATCATCCCCCACTTGGCCACGATCTTCCTGACTAGAAATGTGCCCGTTGGAGAGATGCTGTTACCCTCCGTGTCCCCTCCTCACGTCTCTCCGAGCTGCTGGGCCCCCCTGGCCTACCCTAGGACACCCGGGAGCTGTGTCCCTCCTGGGAGGCCAGGCCAGGGAGGCAGGCGTACCTCCAGCTCCCGCAGGACGGGATGGTCTTCGATGCCGGGGAACAGAACGCGCATGGCGTAGGTACGATAGTCCAGGTAGGGGATCCCTGAGCGGTCCAGGTCGCTGGTCAGCTCGTTGATGTCCGTCTGGAGTTCTGCAAATGCTACAAAAGTGCAGCAGAGACAGGGAGGTTGAGGAGGGGAACCCCAGCAAAGAAGGGAAAGTGGGAGAAGTTTGTGAAGGAGGAGGGAAACCTGGGGGTACATCTCCCTGGGGGGGTGGGATAGCTCCAGGCTGCCTTTCTTAGGTGGTGGGAATATGGGTGATTTCTATGTTATTTCCTTTCCTGTGTTTATTTATAATTATTAATTTTCTTTCTCTGTATCACAAGTGTGGTTAAAACAGAGAAAAAAGAGGAACACTATGACCTGTCTGGAAGGTGCTGCAGGTGAGAGGGGCCATGGGATCAGGCAAAGACCCAAACAGGCAGCTTTGACCCCTTTTCCAAGCAAGAGAATCCATCAAGATGCAAAACCTTGGGGGACAATCAAAATCAAAACCCCCATGAGATAGGGTGGCTATTTCCAAAAACCAGACAATAACAAATATTGGCGAGGATGCAGAAATTCTGACACCGTCACGTATTGCTGGTGGGAATGTAAATTGGTGCTGTCACTCTGGAAAGCAACGTGGCACTTCCTTTAAAAAGTAAACACAGAATGACCATGTGACCAGCAATTTTACTGGTATCTACCCCAAAGAACTGAAAGAAGGAATCTGAACAGATCCTCGTCCACTCACATTCACAGCAGCATCATTCACAACATCCAAAGGTGGAAACAACCCAAATGTGCGAGATGGCTGGATAAACCAAACGTGGTCTGTACCATCAATGGACTATCATTTAGCCTTAAAAAGGAACGCTCTTCTGACACGGGCTGCAACACAATGGACCCGGAGGACACTATGCTGCGTAAAATGAGCCAGACACAAAGGGACACGCACCTCTGATTCCACTTATGCGAGGTGCCTCGCGTTGACAGATTCATAGAGGCAGAAAGCAGAATGGCAGTTGCAAGTGCGAAGCGGAAGGGTGTAATTGCGGTTGTTGCTGAGCGGACAGTGTTTCAGGTGGGGAAGACGGGGACATTCTGGAGATGATGGCGGTGTCAGCTGTACAACGTGAGTGTACTCAACGCCACAGAACCGGAGGCGGAGAGCCCCGGGGTGTACAGACAGCGAGGGTTCAAAGGGTACGTTTACGTTATGTATGTGTTCACACACACACCACACACACACAGAACAGAGAACAAAACCAAACCCAGCCTTGGGGCGCCCTGGCCGGCAGGTCCTTGGCTGGCAGGGGAGCACCCCCTGGGTAGCAGGCCTGTCTCCTGGTGCCCTCTGCTCCCCTCCTCCCCAGCCCCGGCTCTGGGAGGAGCCCTTGACCACCTTTCCTCAGCCCAGCTCTTCCCTTTCATCACGAGAAGGCTTGTTTCTGATCCTGCCGTTTGCAGCCAAGGGAGAAATGTTTTGGTTCCTAATTGAAATGTTTACTCAGAGAGCTCACTGGGTCCTCAGCCCGAGGGAGGCCAGGTACACGCGTCACCTCGTGGCTGTGGTTGCGTGGGAGACGGAAAACAGCAGCCTCCACTCCCACGCACGTCCACGGGCAAGGACACAAGCAAGCCGGCTTCCGAGCAGCCTGCTGCAGGGAAGGCAAACAAACCCTGGGCGGGGCCCTGAGGTGCCCCGCCCGCCTGCTGCTGCTTCTGCACCTCTGGGTATGACCCAGGAGGAGCCAGACACACCCCTGGGGGATCCGGGGCTGAGGTGCTGACTGAGAGACACTGTGGCCCTGGGAGGGAGAGGAAGGAAGCCCGACTGCGGCATGAGTCAGGGCACGGGGGCAGAACAACGTGACCGGCCTGGGGCCTCACGTGGGCACTGCCTGGACTTCTCTGGCCCTGCGAGCAAAGGAACCAGCTCCAAGCGGAGACAAGGCTGCGGTGGGAAGGACGGAAGCAAAGATGAGCGCTGTTGGTAGGAGGGGGCCGGGGTGCGCGGGGGCGCCCCGCTCACCTTCCTTGCACTCCAGGGCCACGCGGGACTCCAGGTTGTCCATCTGCATCTGGAGCCTCTTCAGCGTGAGGTCGTTCTCGCGAGACTTCCGCTTGTAGGCGATGAGGACGATGATGACGATGATGAGCAGGAGGCTGCCGCCCGCCGCGATGCTGACGATGGCTGGCAGGGTCAGCAAGCTGTCTGAGACGACACTCACCGAGCCGGGAGAGAACACCATCCCGCCCACGTGAACCTGTGCATTGCACACACAGACATGTCGAGCCCTGGCAGGCCATCGGGCCCTGGCCGTTTCAGAAAGGACAGGAGAGACCACGACCACGCCGCGCGGTCTGCACACAAACCAGCATCCTGCTGACTATCCACCCTCCCACCCCGCTTCTGTTCTCAGCTTCACCCCCTGCACCGGGGCGTGGGGCCGAGATGGGGACAGGAAGAGAGGCAGCCTTTCTTACACAGGTCACGTGTGCACGGCGAGGGGGGGGGGCAGTGGAAGGGCCACTCACCATGACCTTGTGCTGCCCCGTGAGGTTGGGGGGCTCGCAGAGGAGCTGCGTCTCGGACACCGTGACGGCGCACGGGGTCTCTCCGATCAGCACTGTGTAATTGAGTTTGGCACCTCCGGAGGCAGGAGGGCAGAGATTTTTGCCCTGTAGATAACAGTAATCTTAATAGGAATAATTGGCACACGCGCTCAGAAGTTTAATGGGCTTTTTTTTTTTTTTAAATCTTCACCCGAGAATGTTTTTCCATTTATCATCCGATAGAGTGGGAGGGAGAGAGGGGAGAGAGAGAACGAGAGAGACAGAAACATTGATGTGAAAGGGACACATCGACTGGTTTCCTCCCACAGGACCCCGACCAGGGCCGGGACCGAACCAGAACCGAGGTACGTGCCCTTGACTGGAATCAAACCCACGACTCTTTGGTCCGTGAACTGATGCTCTAACCACTGACCATCACCGGCCAGGGCTTAATTCCTTTTTTAAAAAGAGATTAAGGAGACAAATTAAGAGGAACGGGTACCAATGCAAAAACCAGTGGGTGACTCCATGGTAAGTTTTGGGATAAGACTTGGAACAGCCACAACTGAGTGAGAAAGAGATGAAGCGAACAGAGGGGAGAAAGCAAGAGGAAGCGAGTAGGAAAGAGAGAGGGGGGGAGACAACACCAAGCACGTGATCATTTGGGGGACACATGGGAGATCAGCGGAAGTGGTGGAGAAACAGAACCCCTGGACCGGGGACCCGTGGCCTCCTGAAACACGCACGTGGGTTACAGCAGCCACCAAAGCGGGCGGCAAAGGCACTGGTTACTTTCAACTCGCTGCAGACCTTTGTGGGTGCCACAGCTCACAAGAACTAACAGAAATATTCTAAAGTGTTTCTCAGGAATCCCAGGTTCAAGATACAGGGTGGGGCGAAAGCCGATTAGAGTTCGTAGGGAAAAGAATGCAGTAATTAATAAATAATGCAAGAATAAATCCTGCGTTTCACATACTCACAACTGCAAAGCTACTTTTGCCCCACCCTGTGCATTGCCTGATGGATCAATACCTAGAAACAAGCTCCTTTCCGGGGAGCTGACAGCGCTGTGAGTCCATTGTGCAGAGAGAGGAGAAGGAAGAAGGCCCGGAGAGAGGGGATGCTCCCTCCCATCCTGCCCTCCCTGAATTCCTACCTTCAGAATGATGGGGGATCCCGGCTTCTGATCCAAGATCCCGGTAGGGCTGAGTAGTTCAAAGGTTGGGTTGGGATAGTAGATAAACTTGGTGTCATTGTAAATGAGTAAGGACTGGACGTTGTTAAAGACAAATCCGAACTCGTCTGGCCGTTCCACTGAGTCCAGGCCGGGCCGGTAGTCCGTGGTCAGAGAGGGTGCCAGGCAGGTGAGGGTGGTGGTGTTCACAACTTTGCACACCTGGAGAGGCCCAGAGCACAGCACTGAAACATCTGTGTGACCTGGGGGAGGGGGGGTGGCTGCCCCCCCATCCTTTGCTTGCCTTGGCCATCACTGTTAGGTTACTGACTGGTCTTCATTAGATAGTGAACCCCTTGAGGAAAAGGGCTGTGAAAATGATTTTTTGGGGGGGTTGCATTTTAACTTCATTCATTCATCCATCCATTCATTCACCAGCATTGCTTGAGGGCCCTTTGTGGCAGGTGCTGTGCTGGAAGGTGGGGTTATCTAGTGAAATAGTCACAGTCTACGGGGGGAGACACACGATTCAACCAGCATAATCCAGTCCTGGCAGAAGGTTGGGAACAGAGCAGGGGCAAGAATGATGTGAGGAAGGCCTGGTGGGGGACCCCAGGTCCTGGGGGGCTGTCTGTGTGGCCGTGAATGTGTGTGAGTGTGTATGACTCGCAGAAGTGTGCCCTGGAATAAATGAATGACATTTAATCTGAAGAACCACAAGGACTTCACTAGACAAGGAGAGGGAGGGGGAGGGGAACAAATCTCAGGCAGACAGAACAATAGCCAAAGCTGAGGGATGAGACAGTGTGGGTTTGAGGGAAATGCATGTGTAGTGCTGGGTGTGAGTGTGAGTGTGAGTGTGTGTGTGTGTGTGGGGGGGGCAGGATGTAGCACGAGATAAGCACTCTGCCAGCACACAGTAGGTGTTCAGCTAATGTTCATTCACTATATTAATGAATGAATGGAGCCTTCAACTCTCTTAAATGCTGTACTTAGGTTCTCTCTCGTCTCCAACCAAGTGATGCCGAACTGCCAGGGGATGCAACCTCAGTACCGACACAGAGTTCAGAATGTCCTTTCTTTTTTTGGTGGACCCTGGTCTCCCAAATAAAATCCTAGCTGGGGCGACCCCTGCTTAGCACGAATTATATCATGATCTCCTCTGGTTTAGCTGTGGGGCTGCTGAAGGCCCCGCCTGGGGCTTGGGCAGAAAAGCTGGACTCCTGGCCCCACAGTTCAGCAGCCCCATGGTTCAGTTTCGGCTTTGGGAGCCACGCGGCCCATCAGCGGGCAAGGGCACCTGTGAGAACGAGGCCTGCTCAAGGTCACACCATCCTGGCAGGTCCACACATGTGTGTCTGGTCCACACACACATACACGGACTCCATGCTCAGAGAGCAAGGCCGTGTGTAAAACTGCAGACAGGTGAACACCTGCAAAGCTCAGGTCGGAGCCCCAAGGCCAGGGGTTGACCCTCCATTCCCAGAGGCTGTTTGAGTTTAAAGCCACAGCTCCCCGGGGCTCCATGCCGCGCGGGAGGTCAGTTCCCATTCCCACCGTTTTCAGCTCACACTTCAGCGGCCCCTTAGAAGCCTGATGTCCCTTCCGCGTTCCAGCTGGGGACACGGGTATGAGGAAAATGGGGGGGCAGCGGGTGCAGTCGAATGTGGAGGTGAGCCAGGGAGTTGGAAACTGGGGCTCTGGGCAGACGCACAGCCAGAGCTCATCTCCTCTCTCCCCAGCCCATCCTCGCCCCGCTGTTCCAGTTCCCCAGCCTGGGCGCCCGGACAAGCGGCCTCTGTGCTTCCTGCCCTGTGCTGCATCGGCACTTTGTCTGCCAAACATTCCTCGGGGTTTTGCGGCCTTCGCTTTGGCCCTTCTCACTTCTCACGGGGGCTGCTTCACGACCCAAAGGCAAGGAGAGGCCCCAGTCGGCTGAGGCTGCCAGGGGACCCAGGCTGGGCGGAGGGGCCGAGTTCTTCTCTCCCCCCATCCAGAAGGAGCAGGCCCAGGGCAGAGTTCACCAGCTTCCCACTGTGGAGCCAGGCTGGATGGAGAATGGCAGACGCCAGGCCCTTCCTCCAGGCCGACCAGCCTGCAGGCCCCGCCGTCACTGTGGAAGTGGAGGGCCCTCGACTCTCCAGAGGGAGGCACTAGGGACAACGTCCTAACTCCGTGAGGCACTGAGGTCGTGGTGGCTGGAGGAACCGCTGGGAGATTCCTGCCTGGGGCTGCGAAGGCTTCTGTGCGGGGAGAGAGTCCCCAGCATCGAGCCTTCCCAGAGACACCGGGCAGGTGTGGCGAAGGCCTTCCCAAGTGGCTCCCCCAGAATAACGCTTCAGCCTTTGGAGGTTGACCCTGTCAGTCACATACTTTCTCCAAAATTCCCTCTGTACTGTATCAGTTGTCGACCGCTCATGAGTTGACCGTGTTTTCATGCCCAAACGTTGCTAACTGCTCACGAGTTAGCTTGGGTTTGCACTTGCATCAGCTATTTCAAGTTTTGAAACTCAGGGTAATATAGGATGATTGTATTTGTGACTCTTCGCCCCGAGGGTTGAAGTTCGAGAAACAGCACACCGTTCTGTATTCTGGAAGGAGCTAGGGAATGGCTCTCTGCTGGTTCAAATAAGTGCAGCTCAGAACCTGACACTTCTGGTCCTTCTAAAAGAGTTCCTGCCCTGGTCGGTTTGGCTCAGCGGTTAGAGCGTCGGCCTGAGGTCCACAGAGACCTGGGTTCGGTTCCCGCTAAGGGCATGTACCTTGGCTGCAGTTTGTCCCTGGCCTGGTTGGGTCGTGTAGGTGGCGGCCACTCGATGTGTCCCTTTCACATCGATGTTTCTCTCTCTTCCTCTCTCTCCTTCCCGCTCTATCTGAGTAAAAATGAAAAATGTCCTCGGATGAGGATAAAAAAAAAAGAACTCCTTACATTGATTCACCTTTTAGGCTTCAGGGCAACTAAAAGACCACGTTTTAGAAAAAAATAGTCACTGGGATAAAAAAAAAAAATTCAACGTGTAAAGTGTGTTTCAAAAGGTGATTGCTATACAGTATACCACACCAAAAAATTACTAAAATATATAATATGTATACAATATAATATGTAGCAGATATATACAAAGTTTCATTTAAATTCATTATATATAAATAAAGTATACTGAAGTTTATTGAGATTGTTTCACTTTCATACGCAATACGAAAAAATAGCCGGTGACATGAGATAACTTCTGAGTAAAACTGCCGGTGGACAATGTGTGAACCACCTGGGGCCTTGCTGTCTCTGAGGGACTGTCCCTCCCCAGTTCCAAGAGACAGTGAACAAGGAGCTACCTGCCAGAGTGTGCTTTCTAATGCAAACAACTAACCCGGAGCCCACACCCAGCTACCCCCTTTCACACTGTGGGCAGCCGGCTGCCTTCCCCACCTCTGCCAGGACTAGGTACAGACACCAGGGCCA
This sequence comes from Molossus molossus, assembly GCF_014108415.1. Taxonomy (NCBI): domain Eukaryota; kingdom Metazoa; phylum Chordata; class Mammalia; order Chiroptera; family Molossidae; genus Molossus; species Molossus molossus. The sequence continues at coordinate 33,891,094 of NW_023425356.1, forward strand.
GCCCGCCTGCCCCACCCACTGAACTGATCCAAATCGGCCAATCCTAACCCTGCCCGACTTGCCTTGCCAGTTCCTTCCTATGGAAACCAAAACAAAGGCTCCCCCCCAGTTCACCTTTCTCCTTCTGCCTCCTCACCTACCCGGCTGCTCCCCCTCCCTGCCGCACCCCACTGGTGTGGCCCCCTTTCCTTGCATCTGTGAGTATAATGAACTACCCAATGGCAGTCATTTCCTGATCTGTTTCTTTAAGAAGACCCCAATTTTTTAAATGTACCTAATTTTCAGGGCATTTTCTTCTTCCCATTCCTACCCCTCACCCTCCCACTTCATCTCTGGAGTTGGACAGAAGGGGGTGGTCTGTGAGCTACTGGGGACATTGGCCTCAGCCCAGAAGTGGAGTTGGGGTACCAACTCTTCACTGAGGGACGAAGCTGTACACCTGGGATGAGGAGACACGTGCTCTCCTAGCCCACACAGCTGTGACCGCGGTGGGTATGAAGGTGTGAAACAGGTGTCCGTCCCCATCCCCCCACCCCCGCCACCCCCGTCCCTGGCACTATGGAATGCCAAGCCCAGGAGCATTTTCTGTGGTCTAGTTACGAAGAGTCTGGATGCTTGGGATCTAGTCTGGCTCCGCCACTGGCTACCTGAATGGTTGGGGGCAAGGCATTATTCCTTTCTGGCCTCAGTTTCCTCCACCGTACAATGAGGGGGGTAGGGGGTGTTGACCCAGAGGATCCCTAGGACCTCTCCAGATCTAGCCTTCCGGCACCCTGTCATTCTGTGTACTTCTGTTCCCTGAGGGAGTCTCCAGCACTCTGGGGATGTGTCAGAGACGAGGGTGGCTAGAGAGCCATCCTCCCTATCTCTGGCTCAGCCAAGTCAATCCCCTGAAGGTCGAAGCAGTAATAATAGCAATTTGTTTAAAAAATAATGGCCATAATTTATAATGCCACCATCTCCTGGACTATAATTATAAATACAATAATGCTTCAGAAAATATTGGCAGAGAAGAGCCACTAGAACAAACTAAAAAATGTATACCCTGTCAGACGTTCTGCTCTTAGGACAAAAAACTTCTTCAAAAATCCATAATGAAAAAAAATTGAATTACATGGCTCTGCACAGAGGATTCAAATAAAACATTCAACCCGATCATCTTAGCAACCCGGCTGGGACTATTCGCATGCAGCAACTAACGTTTATCAAATGCCGGCCTCGAGCCAGCCAAGGGCTGCAGGAGACATTTATAGCTGGGGTGTGGGGAATGGAGGGTCCGAGAGGTTACATGACTTGATCACGGTTGTTTAGCTAACAGATGGCAGTGTCCCGCTTCCGGTCCAGAAGCATCTGGGTCTGGAGTCAGAATTTCTTCACCCTCTCACCACTTGGCTTATCAGACCTCAAAGTGAACATGACATAAAGCAGGGCCCTTTGGTGCTGCATCAGCTCACAAAGCACTCATGATATCACCCGACAAGAAATGATTGTACCATTATGATCACAACCATTGTCAGGCTCAGGTGTTGGGGGACATGATTCCGGGCTCTGTCTTGAGCCAACTTTCTCCTCCTGCCGTCCCTCACGTGACAACACACAGACACGCCACTGGTTTGCCAAGGGCCAGGCAGACTGGGGCTTACTCACATTGACAGATTCTTTGCCATTAAACTTGACTCGGATCCTGGGCTCTTGAATGACATCCAGGTTGAAGCCTGTGATGGTCAGGGGCGTATGGCCACTGGGAAGAAGCAGAGGCTCATTAGGTAAAGGTTCAAACTGTTGCCACCTTGACCTCGGGGACCCTCTCACAAGCCACGATGGAGCCGAGGGGATGGTACCCCGTGGTGTGCTCCTCCACCCCCTGCCTCACCTGGCGATGCTCCACTCCGGCTCGATGCGCTGCACCCGGGGGTCGTCTATGTACTCAAACTGCAGGCTGTTATCCACCCGGGCGCGGTCCACGCTCACAGAAACGGGGACCGGCCCCAGGCCGTTGGAGGATGGTGGTGAGACGCACACAATCTCATTCATTGACCGCCTAATGGGGAGACGGCAGAAGGGGTGTGAAAACAGGCATGGAAATAGGGGTATCTTCTGCTTGGAAAGGGGTTTTCCTGTGTCTGAGGGTGTGGCCAGGACATGTCCTTGGTCTTAGTATACTGTCTACTATGGAACACGTCCTTATCGATGTCTATCAGTGCCCTCTTTACCTGAGACCCAACTCTGGTTCAAGCAGGAGGGAGCAAACTGGAGAAGGGGATTAACGAATGTGAGATGGGGGCTGGGCTTCACCGCTTCACCCTCTTTTCTGGATTTTTCTAGATTATGACTATTTACCTGGTACTTCGAGTCTAATCGTCAGTTAATAACTATCAACGGAGCACCTACTATGCAGAAAAGTGAACACACAGTCCTCATCCCTAGGGAGTTTATGCTCCAAGGATGACATGATCAAATACTGGGCGAGCTGGGTGCTGACCCATGGATTCTTCCAGAATTCTCTCAGGATTCTCTATATTCCCGTGGGATGTATTTAACAAATAGCAAGTGTTCAATTTTTTAGGCCCAAGAGATGCCCTGAGGATGAGCCTGTGTGTTTGCTAAGGGCTGAGGCCATGATGTCTGTGTTTCTCAGGTAACCAAAGTGGGGGCCTCATGAACGCGTGGTGCTGATGGTGACTGGACAGCTCCCCGGTGCCTTTCTTATCGACAGTCCCTTGGCTCTCACTTCTAATTGTTTGCGGAAAGATCCAGCCCGTGATACGTGAGGTGTAAGTTGACTAGTGGCACACATGTGACCAGAATGGTGTTTGGGTCCGGATGTAGCACAACCTAGAGGTGACGTGCAGACGTGTGTGGACGTGCACAGGAACACGCTCACCAGGCCACACAGGGACAGTCTCTTAGTACTGCTTCCACTCACCCATAGAACTCGCAGGTCTGGTTGCCCAGGAACACGGTCACGCTGCTCCCAGCCCCGAGGTGATGGCCTGTGATGGTCACCATGGTCCCTCCCGACTCTGGCCCGCGGATGGGGTTGAGGGACAGCACGGAAGGGTTCTTTGGGAGGAAGCGGAGAAAGGATCACAGCTCAGGTTTTGCCCAAAGGGATGGACCCAGGTTAGATTTAAGGACAGAAGGAGGGACTCTGTCCATGCTTGGAGTAAAGGTGCTTTTCCTGCCCTTTTGAACCCAAAACATTCTCTCTGCCAACCCTGGAGCTGAGACCCTTTCTAAGAAGAGGCTCCGGGCATGTCCAGCGAAGACAGAAAGGGCACGCTTTGGCATTAATCAACTCCCCAGGGAGTCTCATGCCCATAACACTGATGGGAAGGCAGAGGTGACAATGACTAATCTATCAATTAGTTTACAAATTGAGAACAATTTGAAAATGCTTCTCTATCTAGAGCCTGTACTGATTTTTTTGGCACAAAATCAATAGGGCTTAATAAAGCATCCCTGCCTGGATCAGCCACCATGAAGCTAAAGTCCTCCATTAATGGCCTGGGCACGTCCTTCTGGCCCTCCCTAAGCTTGTGAAGGGCACGGCAGTGAGCCCGGTGCAGAGAGCTGTACGTAAATGTTAGACACGCTTCCGCATCCTGTATCCGATACAGTGTATCGGGAGGATGGTCCATTGTTGCCTGGGACTTTTTACTAAGTTCATTACATTGTAAAACTAAGCCTGAAGCTTAAAAGAAATGTCATCAGGCAGCTGACCCAAATCAGGAAGGAATTGCTTCTGAGAGGACAGAGGAACAGAGTGGCAAGTGCATTTCACTGAGCAACTGCACAGACACGAACTAGTCGGCATCGGCCACTCACTAGCCATGAGCCCAGAAGCAAGGTTCTGGGTCACCCTGGGCTTTCGTTTGCTCCTCTGGGCTAAAGGATCCCTACAGCTCCCCACTGCTCTGGCATTCTAGCTCTCTCTCCATCTCAGGCTTCTGTGTCACTTCTCACAGAAACCCAGTCTGTGCAGGAGACGGGGCAGGTTGGGGGCAGGGCGGCCTCGGTTCTCTCCAGTCTGAGAGACAGGAGTACAAGAAACAGGTGCAGACGCCGGACAGGAAGGAGGAGACTGGAAAACCGACCACAAGCAGTAACAATGCTTCAGAGAACAGAATCGCGTGGTTTCACGATTTTTCAAAACTCTTCCCAAGGCTGGTTTGACCCCTCCCCCAGTGCTCACACTTTCGAATGAAGCACTGGATGTGGCCGACATAGGTTAATTGTCAGAAAAGGGACTCAAGGGACCCCGAAGCAGGTTATTGACGCGGCAGGCACTTTGAAGAAAGCCTTGGTGATTTCAGCACCTGTTGCCTGAGCACGAAGAGATGTTTTCAGGTGTGGATGTGTGCATACTTCAATGCAACCACACCAACACACAGAGCGACTCCTGCACACCCCACTCCCGGGACCCTGCAAAGACACACGGTCCTGCAGGACTTCAAGTGACTCCTCTGAATTCCTACTTACAATATCCGTGGCAGAAAGCAAAGCTTGCTGATAAATATAAACCTTGTCCATTAGGTCCCTCAGGTGCTCTGTCTTTAGGCTGAAATTAGGAGAGGACATCACACTGGCAGGGACAAAGGGCAGCCCTTCCCCACTCTGGGAGGTGCTTTCTAAGGTGTGAAATCTAAGAAACACCTGCTTTTGCCATATTTAGAACTCAGACCTTTGGCTCTGTGTACTAACTCTGTGTACTAACAAAGCCGTCACAGCCCTGTTAGTACACATCCACCCCGCTCGAAAAGACGGGCTTGCAAAGTGAGGCCAGATGGTCCCTTTTCTGGTGTCTTGAAGGTGCCTGGCTTGGGAGGAGGTGTGTGGAGGAGTCTGGAAGGAAGTGAGCCCTTGCAGGGAGTCTGTAGCCCTGCCCTGGATCCAATACTCACCACGAAGGTGTACTGCTGATGGGACTTGGTCATGAACTCTGGCTTACACTCGCCGATGCACAGGCGCACCGGCCCGGAGCTAGTTCCCACGAGGGCATGGCCCATTTCACAGACGATCCTGAGGAGAGAGCGAATCTTGGCACGAGCTGGCACCCCGGTGCCGACTGCTCACTGTTGCAATGAATGGTCCTCACACTCTTTCAATGGTGCTAAACCAAGACTTAGCTTGCTGTGTGACCTCGGGTAAAGGGCTTTCCCTCTCTGGGCTTTCATCTTGCATCTGTACAGTGAGAAGTTGGATGCGATCATCTTTAAAGCCCTGCGTGCCTCCAAAATGCTACACTGCCTAATTCTGAACAAGCCTGTAGCACCCAGTGCCCGGTGCAGTGCCTACCACTGGGTGGCTACCCGATATGTCCAACAGAGACATCAAGGTGCAGCAACTCAGTGTTCTTTCCTCTGTGACCAGCCAACATTGCAACTCTCCCTAAAAGAGGGAGTGTGGGCCTATTCGACAAACTGATTCAGCTGTGGTTTGTTTCCTGCAGTGAGTTTTCAAGAGAGACTAGATAATCTGGTGAGACAGTGAGGGCCTGAAACAGGAGCTCAGAGCACAAAGGGAGAAGGGGGGTCCTGCGGCAGCTGGCGAAGGGCGTGGAGGCAGATGAGTTCATTAGGACAGCAGTGGGCACCGGACTCCCACTTAATTAAGGGCTGAGCGCACTCAACCGGTGGCGGAGGCAGTGACCCAGCCCTGGGGTTGGAAGCCATGTCCCACGTTAACAGGAAGCTGGAGGGGAGAGGGAGGGTGGCCTTCTCTCTCATGAAGGGCAGATCAATACCCCCAGTGATGACTTCCTTGGTGCCTGAGACAAGTTACAACACACACATTTAACGACTGGTTGCCTTGGCCACAACTGCAGGCTGGAAGAAATCAGGTTCTTAGGGGGAACTCTTGTCTGGGACTGTAGACATGGGGTACATGGAAAAGAGCCCCACCAGACTCAGCCAAAAAGAACCTGAAGACAGAGACAGAGTCTCCTTTCCTCCCAACACCACACCACGGAAGAGCAGCCTGGCACCCCTGGTAGGTTTGCTTAGTGGGGAGTCAGTAAGAGAACCCACCACCCACCCTGCCCACACTAATCCCCAGCATTATCCTGGCACGGTGGGGAAGATCTGTGTTTAACCTAGTGATGCTATCTCAGCAGCTTCTGTAGGAAGGAAGGTAACTAAACAGAGATTTCATTCTGATGTAATAAAACGTGCATTAAACAAACACACGGCCGCTCGCACACACGGCGTGCGCCGATCTCCATCTCTCCTTCGGAACAGTTAATCCCAAATAAGCACTTTCTCTCCTGGCGAATATTTACTTAACATGCAATAACTGTCTTATTACGTTCAGCATATTAGATTCAACAAGCGAGGACCGGGTGCACAGGGAAGGATCCTCTCCCGTCCCTTTCTCCGTGAATGAATGAATTAATTATGAACCCAGAGTAAAGATGATAGTGATGATCAATTAGTATTTTACACGTAGCTGTCTCCTTAAACCTCATTAGCGGAGCATTTGAGAAGCCTAATTTAGGGTACGGTGTGTGGTTAGCTCAGTTCTGCTACCTGCTCGGAGTAACAATCTCCCATGCTGCCTCCGGGGCCCTAGCGCCTACTGCTGTGTGGGGTCCGGCCACCCCGCGCCCCGTGCCCTGTGCTCCCAAGGAGCTCCAGAGGAGGCGCAGGGTAGAGGGGGGCAGACAAGTCTTCCCTCTCTTCGAATCAGGGCTTTCTTGTCCCCACCCACCCCCCTTGGACAATCTGTGCCGAAGTCATTCTGGAGAAGGAAAGGAGGAAGACATCATGGCAGACTTGAGACCAGGGAACGGAGATATGAGAACGTGTGAAGGTCACGGGCGTATCTGTCCCTTAGGCCACCCCATGGCCTGTCTAGAAGAGAAAGCCTAGAATGGCGGGCAGCGGTGCCTGCGGGGGGTGGACAATGGCCCAGGCCTCTGGGCACTATTTTTTTCTAGAACATTCTTTGCTCAGGGTTCACATTCTAAAAGATAAGCCTTACATGTCAAGCACCTGGGAGGAGGGAGATGGATGGCAGAGGGGCACTGCCCAGGTGTCCAAGGCTGAATGGTGGCAGTTGGCTCCGAATGCCTCACCCAGAAGGGGGTGATGAAGGGGATGGAGGGCGGGGCTGCAGGGAGGGCCCAGAGCCGGACCATTGCAGCCGAGCCCTCCCCCACCTGTGGAATGAGGTGCTTCTTTGGGAGAGTGGGCCGAGGCAGTGGGCGGTAGAAAGGGTCCAGGGTGGTGGGTCTAAGGACTGGGCGAGAGTCCTAAGGAGCCAGCGGCATTGCAGAAGAACGCAAATGCCTTCTGCCTCTTCATCCTTTTCATTCCTGGGACCAGTACCGGCATCCCTGAGTGTGCCAGTTCTAGGCATTTATTCTCTGAGCTCAGGGATACAGGCAGTCAAAGGAACAAGGAAGGGCAGCGGGTGGGAGTGGGGATGAGGGTCAAGCCAAAGCAGAGTCTGCGTTGTCACAGTCATAAGAGCTCAGTTCCCAGGACCGCGTGTCATCTCAGGCTCTCCTATAGGGAGGCTCTTAAAATCTCGAGTTTCTAGACAATGAAACTACGGCTCAGAGATGCTCAGTGGCTCGTTACAACCACGGTTCTGGTAAGCCACAGAGCCACGATTCAAACCCACGTCAGCCCGACTGCAAAGCTCGTGCCTCTGACCACTCCACCTGCTGCCGCTGGGGTTAATGGAATGGCACACGTGTGTTTTGGGAAGGGGACAGGGTGGACCCGGCAGCAATGCTGGGGTGGAGTTGAGGGTGCTGTGGGAGGAGGGGTGGGGGGAGGGAAGACCTGGCTGGGTTCCTAAGGTTCAGAAGCTAACCACCTGTGCCCCCCACTTCCCGGGCTGCAGATGACCACAGGCGGTGGGGTGTACACCACTTCCTCCTTCAGCCTTACGCGTTGGCCAAGTCCCTGTGGTGTTTGATTTCTGGAGGCCTCCTGCCTTCCCTGCCTCTTCCCCGCATCCCTGGTGCCTCCATGTCATTAGGAGACAACAGCTGGAGATGTTTTCTTATAAAGTGAGGAGTTGGACTAAATAACTGTCCAACAGCCATTCAGCTTCAGCATTTGAAGGCTTGGCTCCTCCTGGTTGACAGGGGACTCCTGGAGACACATTAGTGCCACCAATACGCTTTCTAATGTTGGGGACAGGCCCATGGGGCATACACTTTACTCCTCTGACATCCTAAGGACCACAGGCGTGACTGCAGAGATCATCTGTTTCTACATACCTACTTTCCAGATGAGACGGTTGAGGCTCAGGGAGCAAAGTCACTTGCCCAAAGCCTCCTAGCTCATCAACAGCTGACCTTCTGGCACTCAGCAAGCACCCTCACCCCCACACCTGACCCCTCCCTTAAACTGGCCTGGACAGCGCCTTTCCTGGACGAGTGTGCACCTGGGGTGAGGATTAGGTATGCGCATCTAACATCCACCCAGCTCTGGCTGAGTTTACAGGTGCAGTAGATAAGAGGGAGGCAGTCTGAGGACCAGAGCTGAGTCCATATCACACAGAACCCCTGTCCCAGGACCAGCTGAGTTGTAGCCTGAACCTGCACCCCACTACCCGGAAAACGTCCTGTGATGGAATCCCCTCGCCCTCCACTCCTGTGGGGGTGCTGATGGCAGGGGTAAGCGGGGCCCTTTAACTGACATGAACCTAATTGCTGAGTGATAGACGGCAGGCACAAGCATATGGCGAGGCATTACTGTGCCTGCTAATCCCGCCCACACCCGGGACTCTGCACCACGCCCAGTTAGCCAAATTCATCTCCTGCAGACATCTGTAATGATTGTGCCTGCTGCTCCCCGCCCGGGGTGGAGGCTTTAACGACGCTAACAAACTCTGAAACCTTGAGAGCGGTAATGAGCCTGGCACGGCTGGAAACCAGGGCTGCATCCAGCCAAGGCTCCGAGTGTGCTCGCCACCTCCGGCCTGCCCTGCGCCCCGAGGCAATGGTGGTGCTTTCCTAGGCCGACCACCAGCCTTGGCAGGGACCCCTGGTGACCAGTCACCTCCCCAGGCTCCGTTCATATCCTCACTTCCGGTTTCTATCAGGACTTTCTTCCCCATGGGCCCGAAGGAGTGCTGAGCATTTGATTTCGTAGATAAAACTACTTCCTGCCTGGCCAGTGTAGCTCAGTGCTTGAGCATCGACCCATGCACCCGCACCGAGAGGTCGCTGGTTTGATTCCCAGTCAGGGCACATGCCCAGGTTGTAGACCCAGTCCCCAGTGGGGGGCATGCAGGAGGTGGCCAATCGACGTTCTCTCTCATCGATGTTTCTCTCTCTCTCTTTCCCTCTTCCTTGCTCTCTCTCTAAAATCAATAAAGAAAAAAAAATTAAGGAAAAAAAAAACTACTACCTTACATTTGTATGGCATGTTACAGACTCCATTTTCTCATTTTCCTGAATTTTCCTCAAAACTCCTGCAGCAGGAATCATGATTTCCCTTAGGCTGATGAAGGTCAGAGAGACCGAACAGTCTGCAAAGGTCTCAGGGCTGGTCCGGAGAGAAACCAGGACTCAGAACACCTTTCAATCCAAGTCTCACGTCATGTCCATGTCCAGCTGCCCAAGCTCTTCTTACCTCAAAGCCTTACCCCTCACTCACCCAACACCCTTCCTTTGGGTTCCTGTGGCATCTGGGGCCCCAGGTGGCTTTGGGTCAGTGGGACCAACTGTGTAGCCCAGGCTGGCAGGGCACTGGTGTCCGGAAAGGCCTTGCCTGTGGGCATCGCTGCGGCTGTCCCGGCTCCCGCCCCATCGGCTCTCACCTCCTCTCTGGCTCAGAAGGACTTATGTGACATCCCCGTCCCCTCCCTCATCTCTTTCCTCCGACCTGCACTCCTGGCGGGCATAACACTGCCACTGAAGGATCAGATAGGAAGGTCGGAAGGTCGGAAGGTCTGAAGGATCGGGCCAGCTCTGCTCCGCTGCTGCTGGCAGGGGTCACACCCAGCCTCAGGGTCTGGGAGTTCGCCCTTCTCACGCTGACCCAGCCCTGGCCACACTGGAATCAGGCCCCTGACCGTGGAAGCCACATTCTGGAGATTCATGGAATTTCCAGGCCGCTCTTACCCCGGGGTCTTGCCCCAGGAAGGCAAGGGGCCTGGACGAGGAGTCAAGAGACTCAAGTTCCAACTCTGTCTCGGCCACTTATGCTCTGAGTGACTGGGAAAGTCCTTCTGCTTCTCTCTCGCTTTGTAAAATGACGATAACAATATGTACTTGTGGAGTCCTGACCAGTGAAAAATGAGATAATGGATGTGAGTGCTGATAAAAGAAAATGATGTCATTTTCGTGGTTGCTACTAAAGGCTGGCTCTGGGGAGCTCTGAGGGAGGACCCGAGGCTGCAGCGGGCACAGCTTAGGGAGAGAGGCCCCACCCCCACACCGAGCTCTCGGTCAGGTTCCCAGGACCCCTTGCAGAGGGAGCTGTGTTGTCCGCGGAACCAGGGCGACTTGATCAGACTTTATCTGACCAATGATGCAGAGTGATCTGGCTGCTCCCTTCCCTTTCTCCTGTGAACAAGAGGCACCCCTCCTTCCACCCTCCCGCCCCGGCCTCCTGCCCGCCTCCTGCCCACCAGCTCCACAGTGGCTGCCACTGCCAAATGAACACCCCAGATTGGAACATATGTCACTCCCAGAGCCCCGTGCGCCAGTCCGCTGCTACACGCCTCTTTTCTAATTTCCAGCTGACATTTCCCTTAGTGAAATAAATGAATTTGCTCCGGCGGAGGCCCTGCTCGGATTAAGCTGCTGTCAGAGCCCCAGGAGCCAAACAAATTGTTGCCCATGGCCCACCTTGCATGATGCATTCCAATGGGGCCTGGCAGGGAGGGGCCAGGGAAGAGGAGGAGGAGCCTGGGCTGGTTGGGAACCACTCACTCATGGCCCCGGGGGGAGGCGACAACTGACTGGGGGCAGCATTGCGCAGGGACCCCTGATGCCAGAGCAGCCAGGGAACAGGGACAGGACCCCGGGTGGGCTTCTGGGGGCAGGGTCCACTGGAAAAGGGAGATGGGAAATGAATAGTGGAAAAGTCCCAGAGAAAGGAGAGGGTGTCCCTGCCCGCCCAGAAGCTCCCCCGGGAAAAGGGCGGCCAGAGCAGGCTGGACTCACTGCTCAGCGACGATGTAACCCCCCGGCAGGGGTGTGCAGGGCACCCCAGCCACCTGCACGTGGTGAGCAATCTCGGAGAAGTCCAGGCCCAGGTTGACGCCGTGGATGGTCACGCGGGTCCCTCCTTCGGGCGGTCCGGACACCGTCAAAATCTGTGGGAGGGAATGGGATGAGCACCTGTGGGCCCAGGAGCGGAGGCAGCTGCGTCCGCCGCCTCCCTGAGGGAGGCCTGGGGACGCTGATGGACACCAGGAAGCTGTGTGAACAGAGTGTTTTCTCCACTTTTCGGCTCGTCTAGGATCCCGGCGTCGTGTTTCATACCCCTTCCTGGGGTCTTTTGGTCATGAACTCTTCATCCATTTGTTACAAAGAAACCAGGGAGTACTGGAGTCTAGGCAGAAAGTCATTGCTGGAGAAGCGTCTCTAATTCACTAGCTGCCTGATTGCCATCAAGTCACAGGATCTCCCTGAACCTCAGTTCTTCGTGGTGAAAGGGGGACAGTCATCTCTACTAGCCCCGCCCCAGCCCCCGCCCCCGGCTCCAGAGTACCAAACAGGGTGTTTGGGAGCATTCTGTACACAGAGAGACCTGCGTAACTGCGAGGTGCTGTTATGGCCACTCCTGTGCGCTAGCTGGGAACAGAATGAGGAAAGCACCGGAAATATGCCCTCAAGGGGCTGACGGTCAAGAGGGGGAGACAGAGGCCTTACTCAGTGCTGCTGCCTGGCGCGCAGTGACAAGGTGTACTCGGAGGGGAAGCTGGGGGACCCCTAGGAGCCCGAAGGCAGGGAGCTGCAGGGGAACAGATGGGGCTCGGGAAAAGTGCAGCTCTGAGATCCGACAGACTCCAGGCAGCACGTCCCCCGTGGTCCGCAGTTACCAGAAGTAGAAGGATGTCAGAGCAGAACGCAGTCCTAAGCAGGAACAGAACTCCGGAACTGGAAGGGGACTTGGGTGTCCTAGTCTAAGGTACTTGCAAACCTAAGCACATAGGTGTAAGAAAGCCCAGGGCTCTCTTCACTAGGGTAAGAAAGGCGAGACGGGGAGGGAGGAGGTTGGTCAAGGACAACAGTCCACAAGACTCTCCAGGTGGGGCCTCTGGGCAGAGAGCTGCAGCCTTGGTCCCTTGGTCACTGGGGCCCTCTGGGGTATGTGCTGATGGGGCTGCCAGTGGGCAGGAGTCAGGGTGCCCCAGGGCACAGATGACAGGTGAAAATGCCGTCCAAGGCTCTGCAAACTCTTCCCGCCTCCTGCCTCCCTACATAGGCTCTGCCCTCTACCTGTGACATGGGCACATGAGTTCTGCTACCAGCTCCAACATGGATCCCCAGGCGACCGTGGACAGTTGAGATGATGGTGGGGATGAGGTCTAGGGCAGGCCCTCTGAACTGGACTGGAACTCCCTCAGACCCCCTGACCCCACCGGCCCCTGCAGGCCTCCCTGGTACAGGCTCCCTCCTTCCTTGTCAGCCCAGGCCCTGCACACTCTCCTCCGGGACTCATTTTACCCGGGTCGCCTTGTCGATGGCTCTGACTCCCTTTTCTGGGATTACAATATCCCACCTGAATAAAAATCAACCAGATTCATGAAATGAATCAATGGAGGGAGAGTGGTGGGACTCAGGAGCACCTCTGTGTGTTGGTGTGAGGGGGTTGGGGCGGGGCAGTTTGGAGAGAGAGGAGCTGGCACGAGGAACAGTCACCCACCGTTCTTCTGTCCCTGGGGATCTAGAAATAACCAATACTCAATCTTGGCTCTTCCCCTCTCCCCGGCACAGTGTCCTCAGGTACCCTGGCCTCCCGGACAGTGGACAGTGCCAGATGGGCCCCTGTCAATGAGGACCAGGGAAAGGGCTGCTTCCCTGCCCGCAGGGATCACCTGTGGGGAAGAATTTGCTTTAAGCAAACTTGAGCTTCCGGTTCTCCTTTGATCTACTTGGAATGAGCTCAGCTGAACCCCCACCCCCACCCCATGGCAGGGACCCACCTACCAAAACAACTGACAAAACTGCTGATTAGCTCACTCTCCTTCCCCCACTTTTATTTTTAAAAATGCATTCTTTTGCTCACTGCAGTTAATTACAACCTTTCAGAAAAACTGTGAAATGAAATATTTCTGGAAAGCTTAAAAATATTTGCAGCTTACAGGTAGCATGTAGAGATTGTACTGTGAGAACGCAGTGGTGTTGGCAGATGCCCTGGGGCAGCTTCCTCAGGCTGGTAAGTCATTGGAGAGTCCCCTTCCTGCACTTAAGGGTCAGGGCACTGAGCGTCCCCTTCCCACGTTTAAGGGTCAGGGTCAGAGACATGGTCATGGGTACTGAGCTGCTCAGGAGAAAGACTAAATAATTTGTTAGCAAGTTATGATCTTGGCATAAAGACACATGTCAAAGAGATAGAGAGTTCGGGGTGTGGGGATGCCAGCCTGATGCCTTCTGACCCAGCTACCAGCAGCTGGAATGCAGACCCGGAGGACCAGAGCCCCTGAGTCACTGGAAAGCACCTGTGGGATGCTGGGTCCCTGTGGCTCTTCTTCCCCGTGTGGCACATCTATGTGCTGGGTGGCCAGCACTTGGGGCAGGTGGCAGGGGAGTTTGGGGGTGAGAGGAGTTTGGGGGTCAAGGCACTCAGCAGCCATCATACTCCAGGGCTTACGTCTTCCTTGTTTAAAACAAAAGTGACGGGGTGGAAGTCTGGATTTCCCAAACACAGATGAGGTGGTGAGCATTTGATTTGCAAGAGAATTCCCAATGCCTCCATTACTGATGACTTCCAAATCTACACTGTTGGCTCAGACCTCTCTCTCGAGCTCCATATCCATATATCTAGTTGCTACCGGACATCTCCACTTCCACATGCGTGTCCCTCGGGCACCTCAGATTTCACCATGTTTAGAAATGAACACTTCCTTGCCCTGGCCAGTTTGACTGAGCGGTTGAGTGTCGGCCTGCGGCCCAGAGAGTCCGGGGTTCAGTTCCCGCTAGGGGCACGTACCACACACACCCCAAAAAAGAAATGAACCCTTAATTTATCTTCCTTCCACCTCTAACCCGATTCTTCTCCCAGATTCTCTTTCAAGGTTTATGAAGTCACAGTGCACCCAGCCTGGAATCTCGTGAGCATTTTCCACTGTTTCCTTTCCATCACCAACCACGTATAATATATATAACACATAATATATAATGCATATATTATAATAAGAACAGGCATGACCAGTTTTTATTCCCAGGTGTCTTTGGAATCTGTGCTCTGCTCTGCATTCCAGACGAGGTGATAAGCAGGGCTCCACCACCTCTCACCCACAGGAAGAGCCGGACCCCATGTCCTTCCCTTACATCTGACTGCCAGGGTGACCTTCGTGAACAAGTACTTGATCAGGTCACGGCAATAATCACTGTCAAGGACCTGTCCTTCAGGTTCTGATCTTTGTGACTTCTTCAGCCACACCTGTCATCCAGGGGTTCTTGCACACACACACACACGCACACACGCACACTTTAAATTCGCCGGGCCTTTGCACATGTCATTGCTTTCCCTTAGCTTACAAATCAGAGAGTCAGGTGGAGATGTGGGCTCAGAGTACAAAGGGACAGAGGAAGGTGTACCGCTACCTGGTGGCTTCCAGGTGAGACTGACTGTAAGGCCTTGATGTCTGTGTGGTGGTCTGGAGTGGCAGAAACCCAGGCATGATGCTTTCCTATTTCTTCCCAGGACCAGATGCTGGGAGAGGCTACAAAGGTGAGGCTTGATGGGAAAGGATCCATTCTCTGGAGAAGGAGTAAGTAGGATCCCATTGGGACACCTCCTCAGTCCAGGCAGCTGCAGGGTCCCAAGCCCACCCTAGAGACTGACGCCAAGACTCTTAAAAGCAGCATCAGACACCAGTGGAGCCCTCACAAAGCCTGGCTCTCTTGGGAGCCAAGTCCAGCCATTCCACCCGGGGAGGTTGGTAGGGTCCCCGTTACTGTTGCAGAACTCCAAGGAAGGCTTTGCCTCCTGCCTTGCGGACCTGGACGGTGTGCGGGCCGCAGCGGAAGGGAGAGCTTTGCTCCCAGAGGCGACGGCGAGCTGGCAGGTGGAGTTATACAGAGCCCCCCAGGGACGGGGGAAAGATATGGCCCGGGTGGTCGTCAGAGCCACGCGTCTTAGCGTCCAGGTTCGGGAAGCCCTTGGGCTGCTGCCCGCCCTGGGTAGAGAAGAGAGACCGCTGGCACCAGGCAGCGCTGTGCAGGAAGACAGCAGCCTCTGGCGCCACGCAGGCTGGAATCGGAAGTCCAGCTCCCACACTCACGGGCTCCGTGCCCTTCGGTCTCAGTGTCCTCGACAGAAACAGATGCTTGCCTCCCAGGGACGCTGTGAAGGTGAAGCGGGAGCATCTGGAAGTCCCTCACGTGATGGTGGTCTACAGAGCAGGCCTTGCAAACCAGCCGTCCCCTTCCCCGTGTTCCCCGCACCTGTGCCTTCCTAGGTCACAAAACGGGGCGGTGGTGTTGGCTGGGAGCTTAGGGAGGACGGGTGTTCCCACGGATCTGGAAGGAGGACACACGGACCAGAAACACACGACTTAGACGCTGGGGGACCCCGTGGAGAGAGGTGCCGTGGCTGACTGGAGAAAGCCTGGAGGCCTGGGCCGGGGCTGGGCGGAGCGGCTGAGCTGAGAGCAGCCTCGGCTCCGGCGGATCGCGCACAAGCACGTTCTGGGCCACGCGTCACCCTTTCTCCCGGAATTCATTCGGGGGCCCGCCGGTCCCATCTAAAATGGTCTACATCCGCCCTGGCCGCTTTGGCTCGGCGGTTAGAGCGTCAGCCTGCGGACCAATGAGTTGTGGGTTCAATTCCAGTCAAGGGCACGTACCTCACTGCGGTTCGTCCCCGGCCCTGGTTGGGGTTGTGTGGGAGGCAGCCAGTCGATGTGTCCCTCTCACATCAATGTTCCTCTCTCCCTCCCTCCCACTCTATCTGAACAAAAGTGGAAAAATATCCTCTGGTGAGGAGGGAAAAGTAAATAAATAAAATGGTCTACACCCCTTCCTCCTTCCCTTCTCACCCCCCGCCCCTTGGCTATTAGCCATTCTGGGGTTGGCACAGCGCTTCACCAACAAACTCAATGAATTCTTTCAAGAAAGTAATTCTGAATGAGACACCCACACAAACAAATGATTTTACAGTTTGGGCTGAGTATGAGTGTGTGTGTGTGTGTGTGTGTGTGTGGAGGGGGGGTGGAGAGAGGGAAAAGAAAGCTGAAAACCTGTCAAATCAGCTGGCAAGATCTTTAGGTATCGACTAAGTTCAGCCCCATGCTTTGTAACATATTATAACGTGGACCAGAAATCTATTCGAATCTATTCTCTGTGGTCCTCAGAAGTCACAGCCAGAGTAAGGGGTGAGGGAGAGAGGATCCCAGAAGCAGCTGCTGTTGCTGAGCAGGGTGAAGGGGGTACTGAAGGTCTCCCCTAGGTTCTGTGCTGGCTCCTGTGGGCACCTGTTGCCTCCCCACCTCCCTGAGCTCTGGTTCAGCTCTCATTAGGAAGTGTGTTCCTAGGGAGAGGTCAGGGCCCCACGGCATGACGGCCTAAAGGCCATGGGCATTTGACATGCCCATGAAGCAGGGCCACCTACCCCTGGTGCAAGGCTCGGCCGCAGAACCTTCTCCTACACCCCCACCGTTCTTTGTGAACGTTCCCAGGACACCTGGGCCCACACAGGACTCAACTGCTTTTTCCCCACTGGGTCAATAACTACCTTGGGACAGGGGCTCTCTTGCGTTGGCTTAGCAACCTAAACTAACACACTGCCTTGATAAACATTCCCAGCTTTTCGTTCCTGGGAAACGCAGGTCTCCACCAGATTCTGGAACTAACTTTTTTTTTTGTTTAATCCTCACCCGAGGACATTTTTGCATTTATCTTCAGATAGAACTGGAGAGAGAAGGAGGAAGAGAGAGAGAAACATTAAAGTGAGAGAGACACATCAACTGGTTGCCACCCATACGACCCCAATTGGGGCTGGGGATAAACTACAACCGAGGTACGTGCCCTTAGCGGGAACTGAACCCGGGTTTCTCTGGTCCATGGGCCAACGCTCCAGCTACTGAGCCAAACCGGTCAGGGCCAAAGTGTGTTCTTTCATGGAGGTGCCTATGTGTTGCTTGGGAGTGATGCTGTCTTTGAACATCAGAATCATCAAGGAGCTCTTCCTGTAATCTCCTTCCTTCCTTTCTTTCTTTTCTTTTCTTTTTTTTTTTTTTTTGGTATGTGCCCCTAGTAGGAACTGAACCCGGGACTCTCTGGTCCGCAGGCCGACACTCCAACCACTGAGCCAAACCGGCCAGGGCTCCCTTCCTTTCTTTAAGCCAATCTCTGCTGTGATTCCTCATCGAACGGACGACGGAACAGCTGCCCCCTCATCAGACATCTTTCAGAGGCTGCAGACGGCAACCATGTCACCCCTGGCCTTCACTCCTGGGATTCTCGTGGCTTCTGTCCACAGAGCTTGTGTTCTAAACCCCTTGATCATTTGAGATGCTTTCCTTGGACCTCGGAGCTGCATGCATCCCCCGAGAGGGGAATGACCCCAGGTAGGCTTGCGGCTTGAGCAAAGGCTGCCCGACGTGCAGCAGGAGGGTCTGTGCTGATGACTTCCTGCCCTTGTTGCGCAGACATTCACCAGGCTGACCCCTTGGTGTCTTCTCCGTTCTTTCTTTCCTCTCCGAGGTTTCTTCTCTCATTTTAGGCACCTCTCACCCTGCTATTCTCTCCTCCTTAAAGAAACCTTTATCTGCATCTTAAGGGGGCAGTAGCTTCTGTTATTACCTTGCCTTAAGAGTACTTGCTTTTTAATTGGCTGCAGAATAAAGTGTGTGTCTCTTTGCAGGATTCTGATGGAAAATGTGGGAAACACATCAGGGCAGAGGGTTCCGTTCCGCAGCCTTAAACCCTGTCTGAGAAGCAGTCGCTGACCATGATCCGGTATAAAGGAGGCTAGTGTGAGTCCCGGCCAAGGACTTCTTTATCTGTTCATCTTGGGCCAGGATGAGCAGGCCAGAGGATGTGGGGTGAGGCTGGCATGTGCTGATGGCAGGGGACTGCCCTGGAGAGTCCCGTGTCTGCTGGGTACTCTAGCGCCTCCGGAGCCTGGGTTTGGAGAGCCACTTCCCGCCCACCCAGACCCCACCTGCCCCACCGAGCCCTGGGCGGCACTCAAGCACCCTGGCCAGATCGGTATTCCTGCCAGACTGTGTCATGTTTGTTTCCCCCGTGGGTGCCGTGACCTGGAAAGCAGCCTCGGCGATGCTGTACTTGCCCTGATTCTCGCAGCCACTAATTGAGCAGCTCGGAGGGAACTGTGCCACAGAGCCGCCCAGGGCAGCGCAGCGCAGCCGGTTAATTACAGCTGGAGCGCTCCGGTGGGCTGCGCCCGGCCGTGGCGGGGAGGCGCTGGAGGCCGGGGCTCCCAAGTCTGGGGAGCGTGGAGGTGGAGGGCATTCCTGGGACCCCGGGAGCCTTGCAGGGGTGGAGTGGGTCCCCTGACAGGATCGGGGCTCAAAGAATCAGAGGAGGACCCCTTCTTGGTGGCCAACTCACAAAGCCTGCTCCCATCCTGGAGCCCCTTCCTCCGGTTGTGTCTCTCATCTGATGGACACCGTGGGAGAAAAGACAGAAACCCGGCATCGGCTCCGGGTTATTGAAGATGCTGATAATGATGACGGCCGTTTTTTTCACTCATTAAGTACGTATCATGAACCAGGAATTGTGCCAAAGGCTTTACATATTTGATCCCACTATTAGCTCAAAACAAACTGTGGCACAGTTTGAGGGAGGTATGATTATCATCGCCCTCGTATAGATGGGGAATAGTGCTCCAGGGAGGGTAAGTCACCTGCTCGAGGTTGCACAGGGAGTGGCAGAGGCCGGCCAGGTCTATCTCACCACACACTGCCTGAGCTGACCTCCTCCCACCCTCGGTGGGTGGTCAAGCCACAGTCTGCCCGTGGGCTCCCTCTGCCCGTGGGCTCCCTCTGCCCAGGTCCCCATTCCTTCTCCCTCAGCGAAGTCCATGCTGCGGCTTTCCAACTTCTGGAGTCGGCTTTGCTAGCCACTGCCCTCTCTCCAAACTTCTCAGCTTCCCCCTCCCTCCTTGCTGCCCCTGTCCCTGTGAATGTCCACTGCCCCGTGACCTTGCCCCTTTGTCACCTCTCCCTGTGCATGTCCCATCTCCCCAAATGGTGCTGGGGGTTGGGACACCTGGCTTCCTCCCCATCTCTGCAGCAGGCTGACACCAGAGGCTAGTGCCTTCCCTGCCTCCCACCCTGTGGGTTGAGAGTTGCATTCGTCTAAGTGAGCCCAGGAAAGGGTTAAGGATAGTCTGCTGCTCAGACATGGGGCTCTAGAACCAAGTAGCTGACTCCTAGTTCTGAAACTTACTAGCAGTGTGACCTCAAGAAAGATATCACACCTCAGAGCCTTGCTCTCCTCATCTGTGAGACGGGGCTGATAGTAATGACAGCTCTACCTTATAAAGTGATTGTGAGGTCTGAGTGAACATACCTAAGGTGTCAAGCCAGTGCTGGGTGCCAGGTAAGCACTCAGTGACTCTTAGCTGTTATTTTTTTCATTATTGTTTTATGAGTAAGAAATCTGGGCAGAAGCGGGCTAGCTGAGGTCCAGAGGAACAGTGGCTCTGTTTTCTTTTCTTTCTTTTTTTTTAATTGATTTTAGAGAGAGGAAGGGAGGAAGGGAAAGAGAGAGGGAGAAACACTGATGTGAGAAAGAAACATCGATTGGCTACTTCCCACATGCGCCCTTACTGGGGATCGAACCTGCCACCTTTTTGTGTAGAGGATGACACTCCAACCTACTGAGCCACGCTGGCCAGGGCAAGTGGCTCTGTTTTTACAAGCATCCTATGTGGGTGAGCCTCTGGGTATTTACTGTTTTTGGAGGGGACTCAGGGGAGGGACAGACAGCATGGGATGAGTGGCTGGTGTGCAGACTGTCCAGCATGGTGTCGGCAGCCTCTCTGAGGGGCCTACCCAGCCCTTGCCATGTCCCCAGCAGGCTGTCTGCACCCTAGACTGGGTTCTTCAGAGAAGACAGGAGAGACTGACATCAGAGCCTCTCAGAGCAGCCAGGGGAGGGGGCCCCAGAAAAGTCGCTCCAGGAGGGAGCATCCCTGACCGATGGTCATGCTGTGTATCGAAGCTCCTGTTTCTGAGATTGGATCAGGATGGCTCTGCACCAAGCAGCCCTGTGTCCTTAAAACAAGCCAGTGAGGACAAGTCTCAGTGTGCAGACAGCTCATCCTCTCCCGACTGAATCACTCCTTTCCCGTTGCTTAGAGTTCCCCGGACTGTGGGGAGCAGTGATGCCAGCTTTGTACCGGCAAATGCTGATCCCATCCTGGATCCCAGACACCTGGATGCTGATCCAAGGGCCACATCGGCACATTCTTTCCCAGCCTGGTGTGTGTGTGTGAGCGCGTGTGCCTGGGTGTGCACATGGGCGTGCAAACTCTCCCCCAACGTGGTGTGAGCCTGTGTGTGCAAAAGGGCGTGCAAACTCTCCCCTAACTTGGTATGTGTGAGCCTGTGTGTGCAAAAGGGCGTGCAAACTCTTCCCCAACTTGGCGTGTGTGAGCCTGTGTATGCATATAGGTGTGCAAACTCTTCCCCAACTTGGTGTGTGTGAGCCTGTGTGTGCAAGAAGGCATGCAAACTCTCCCCCAACTTGGTGTGAGCCTGTGTGTGCAAAAGGGCGTGCAAACTCTCCCCTAACTTGGTATGTGTGAGCCTGTGTGTGCAAAAGGGCGTGCAAACTCTTCCCCAACTTGGTGTGTGTGAGCCTGTGTATGCATATAGGTGTGCAAACTCTTCCCCAACTTGCTGTGTATGAGCCTGTGTGTGCATATGGGCATGCAAACTCTTCCCTAACTTGGTGTGTGTGTGTGTGTGTGTGTGTGTGTGAGCCTGTGTGCACATGGGGTGCACGCTCTTCACAATAGGCTAGAGCCCAGCTGCTGGCTTTGCAGAAATCTATGGCATTGGCGGTGCCAGCTCCCCTGCCCGACGTGAATCCTTGCTGGCTGTCTTAGCTGATAGTACATTCGAAACCTAATTGTTATCTCAGCAGAGTAACTCCATTATTCATCTTGACACCATCCCCCGTTAGCTGTTTGTTGCAGTGATGTTATATTAATGAGGCCTGCAAATAAATGAACGGAGATCAGAGTGCTGACTTGTTTCTCAGGAAAGCTGGCTGACTTATGTTTTATTTGCTGGGAACTTTGCAGCGAGTCACTCTGGCTCTGGGTAGGTGGCTTCTGGCCTTTCCTGCAGAGGCTCGAGGCTGCCTTACAGAGAAATACTTGTAACTGTCCAGCTCCCCAAACAGTTTCATAAATGCATTTGCATCTGAGGGAATCCAGGAGGAAAACAAATATCTACTTTAAATTATTTGGGCAAGAAGGGAGTAGGAGGAAGCAAGAGCGATAGGTCATCTCAAATGACTACAGTAGCAATAATGATTTAGGTTTGGTTTTGGAAGGCGGTGTGCACGGTTTTCTACAATGGGTTTTCTTTCCCAGTTGCATGTACCTAAGATCATGTTAAAGAGGATGTATTCCCCTGAGCAGGAGCTAGTGAGGTGTGAGTGAAGTTACTGAGGTTGAAACATTTACGAAGTAAAAGCTGGTCAGCAGAGAGACAAGAGCAGAACCAGTACCCGTGTGACCTGGCATGAATATGCCTTTACTGGGTGACGTGGTGGGTGACTTCAGAAACACACAGGAACGTTCTTTGGGACTCAAATGGTGGTAAGTTCCTGGTCACTCCTGAGGACTCCAGCCCTGGGGACTCACCCTGTGCAGTTCAGTCCTGCTTTGCCATTACTTCACCGATTTCTGTCCTCACCTGCAGGCGTGAACCACCTGGGCCCCTCCTCCAGGCTCATCCATCAAGCTGAGATGCTTGAGAGGTCAGAGCTTAACCACCATCTCCTTCATAGAGACAACCAGAAGCCAACACATCGAGTCTGGTGGCTTCCAGAAACATGCATTAAGTTATATCTGCCCGAGACTGGCAAGAAGTGATATCCCTAAGCTGAAACACACCCCAAAATGCTCTTCCTGTTTTCCCCCACCTCAGAGAGATATGTGTGAACCTAGTTATGTTAAACAAGACTGGTGAAGGTTATTTTAAGGCTCAATAGAAAGGGTAGTCAAGGTTCCCAGTTTGGCAACTCCTTGGCCCAGGTGTTTCTGATACACCTGGGGTGGGGTGAGGTGCAGAGGTAGGGAAAACCCCTCCATCCCGTCTGACCAAGAGAGGTCACATGGATTGGTGGGAGAATTATGTTCTGGAGTCAGAGGCCTGGTCTTGAGTTTGTTCTGCCACTAAGCAACGCGTGACTGTCAGCAAACTGTTCACTTCCCTAAGCACTGCTTCCCCAACTCTTAAATGAAGCTAATTAGAGCCATCTTGCAGAATTCTTAGGGGGAGTGGGTATGCAAAGTACACAGGTCCCGGCACACAGTAGAGTCTCGTTAAAGACAAGCTGTTATTGCTAAGACTCCCAGAACTAGGAAGCAGCTTGTCTGCTCATGCCCCTGGCCTGAAGTTGTGTCCTCGGTAGATGTGGAGACCTAGGACCCTGCTGCAGTCTCTTTCTGAATGGAGACAATTGCAAAGGGTGCAGGTGAGAAGTTTCTGTCTCAGGCCTTTGCAGAAAGCAGACTGGCTGCAGGGCACGCAGTTTCCAGCCTCTTCTAGGTGGCCGATGTGCAGAGACAGGCTGGGGTTCTACAGAGGGAGGCTGCATGATCCCGCCTCCTCACCTGGACTAACTTATCCAGTGAGAACTTCCGGGCCTAGCCCAGAGCGTGGCATATAGTAGTCACTCACTAAGTGGATACTTAATGAGGGAATCAACTTCCTTAGAACTGTAGCATCTCCTCCTGTTTCTCAGAACACTCTGTTATGAGTAGAATTTTGTCCCCTGCTAAGTCTTGTGCTGAGGCCCTAGATCCCATGATTGCAGAATGGGACCTTAATTTGGAGACAGGGACTTTACAAAAGTAACCAAGTTAAAATGAGGTGCCTGGTGTTGACCCGGATCCAACATGACTGGGATCCTTATCTTTTTATCCTCACCTGAGGGCATTTTTCCACTTTTTGTTCAGAGTGGGAGGGAGAGAGAGTAAGAGAGAGAGAGAGAGAAACATCGACGTGAAAGGGACACATCGAGTGGCTGCCACCCGCTCAACCAACCAGGGCCGGGGACAAACTGCAACCGAGGTACGCGCCCTTAGGGGGAACCGAACCCGGGTCTCTCTGGACCGCAGGCCGACGCTCTAACCGCTGAGCCAAACCGGCCAGGGTGGGCTCCTTATTTTTTAAAAAAATCGGAGACAGATATGCACACAGGGAGAACCTTGTGGACATGAAGGCAGAGATTGGGGTGATGCTTCTGTAAGCCACGGAGCGGCAGAGATTGCCACAGACTCCCAGAAGCCAGGAGAGAGACATGAACAGGTTGTCCTCACAGCCCTCAGAAGAAACCAGCCCTGCTAACACCTTCACCTTGGATTTCTAGCCTCGAGCACTGGGAGGAGATACATTTCTGTTGTTCGGCCACCCGCTGGAGGTGTTTGGTAACTGCAGCCCCCGCAGACCAATGCACTGGCTTTGAGTGGAGACCTCTTCACATGAGCCCCAAAGCCCCTTGGCCGGCCCTTCCTACATTTCTCTTCCTAAGAACACATTCAGCATCCTTTCCCTTTTGGCTGGATGCTGCCCACACTGCTTCTTGGAAAATGTTTTCTCAGAGCCTTCCTTTCCAGCGGGTGGCTCGTCACATCCTCCTCTCCGAGGTCCCAGCAGGTCCTGAAGCGCGCGCTGGGAGGAACGGAAACGTGACGGGCCGGCATCTCACGGGCTTCCCGAGCCTCTGCACGGCTCCCGCTCCTGGGGTTGAACAGGTGATACGTGCACAGACATCCAGGATGACAGCTGGAGTGGGAGCAGTCTGGGATGCCTCCCACCGGGGACAGCGTCATTATCACAACATGGGCTGGCTGAGGAGAGCAGACGGTGAGTCCTGAGGGGGTCCTAACCTGAAGTTTATGCAAACTGGGAAATCTGATAGGCTGTACGACTTGTCCTACAAGAAACTGCCATAAGAGATGGGTCTCTAGGGGTGGGCTTGGTTGTCATGGAGACAGCGGGGTAAGGAGGGCTTCAGGAAGAACACAGCTGTTCCTCTAAGCTTGAGCCTACTCCTTTTCCTAAAGTAGAACTCGTTCATTCGAGGGCATCTCATTGGTGCCCGGCCCCTGGGCAGGAAGCACCCATTCCAGCCCCGATTTGTTTCCAGCATGGGAAGTTCCGCCGCCCCCAGCAGCCTTCACAGCCGTCATAGAATCTCCCCCCGCCCCAAGAAGGATCTGCGTAGGAAATAGCTTCTGTTTGCACATCGGCTTGCACTGAGTGGGCACACATAAGGGCTAGGGACAAGGGGGAGAAAAATGGCATGGGTCTCATAGAATTCCAATCATTAAGAAAAACACCTATGCTAATGTCAACGAATTAGCCAAGAAGGCTAAGGTAAAGAAAATAAGTTGATTCTCCTGAAAACTTTCTTTTAACAAATTATACATTTTGGGCACACAGAAAAATTGATGCCGTAGAAATGAGGTCGTGTTCTTAGCACATCCTATGGAGAGGCACATGAGGTTGGCTCTCTCCATTCCTTAGATGTTAACTTTAGTCACTTGGTTGAGGTAGTATCTGCCAGGTGCTTTTACTGTCAAGTTACTATTTCTTGTTGTAAAGAATAAGTATCTTGTGGGGAGACAGCTTGTGGGGAGAATAGTAAATATACTATTTCTCATCCTACATTCATCCACTAATTTTAACATTCATTGGCCATTCTTGCCTCAAACAATTATCACTGTGAATTTTGCAAATGCTGAGTTTTGGATTTCCATAATTCCTTCTACATTCATGGGCTGAAATTCTAGTAAAACTTCCTCTCTCCTCCATGAGTTGTTTGTTTATTTATGTCAATAAGGACCATGCACTCTTATTTTATTCTATTGTTTATAGTCCATTAGCATCATTAGTTATTTTCTTGCTAAAATTGCCCCAGATTTGGCTATTGGGGCCAAATCAAGTTGGCACCTGTGCCCTTTTGACATGTACATTACATTTCTGTTTTCGTACTCACTGACAAAGACATATAACCTGAATTTAATCATAAAGAAACATCAGGCAAATCCAAATTGAGGGAAAACTACAAGATAATTGGTCTGCACTCCTCAACAGTATCAAGGTCATGAAACACAAAGAAAGATCAGGGCATGAAGGAGACATGACCATGAATGTCACCTGTGACCCCGGAGTGGATCCTGGACCAGAAAAAGGGCATCAGCAGGACAGCTGGCAAATGTGAACAAGCCATGCATATTATATGGCATTACTGGATCAATGTTAATTTCCCGACTTTGATCATTATACGGCGGTTATGTAAGATGTTGAATTTAGAGAATCTGGGTGAAGGGTATATGAAAGTTCTCTGTACTATTTTTGAACCTTTTGTTAAGTATAAAATTATTCCAAAAATTAAAAGTAAAAAAAAAAAAAGGAAAATGACTTTTGCAGGGAGAGGAGGATAGGTTGGGAGTAGAAGATGCAAAATGAACGAAAATATTTCTGATAAGAGTGAATGAAACATTCCAGGCTGGGGTCCTCCCTCCCACATGTCTCATCCAGAGTGATTTGCCCAGAGGGGCTTGAGACGCAGCATGGATTTGTCTCTCCAGAACGATGCACTTTCATTTATCCATGGCCTCTGCTTGTAAAAAAAAACCACCAGGAGACCCCACTGCTTGGGGCTTCTGGCTCCTGCTGCTATCTTCACTGAGAAAATCAATTATAGCCCAATTACCTCAGGGGGTTAATGAGCATCATGTAGCTGGGTGTCCTCTGTGAAGAGAGCAGCCTGTCAGTGCCCGGTCAGTGAGCATGGGTGGTGCAGGCAGAGGTTCCCAGGGAGAAGCCTGTCTTTGGGTTGGGAGGGGCCCCTGCCCGTCAATGAGTAGACAGATGGGGCTGGGGCAGCAGCCAGAGTTGGCAGAGGTGGGAGGTGATGGTGGAAGTGAGTCCTGGCCTAATTTAGGAGCCCCAGTGGCACGGGCACAGGGACCTAGAGACCATAAGTGCATCAACAAGAAGAATTACAGAACACAGTAAGTTTTCAGGCCAACAGCTGCTGGAAATCATGACACTTGGGGCACAGGCACAGAGCCCTGAGCAGGTTGGGGAGCCAGCTGTCTGAGGGCAGAGGCAGGGACAGCCCCTGCAAACATTCTTTCCCAGAAGATGAACCCACAGGGGAAAGTCAATAGGCCCCATCACTGGCCACATTCAAAAGGAAACCAGGTTGGGGAAGCGCAGTGTCTGCATTCTCAAAACACCTTCCTACTTGGGTGCAGGAGGGCGTGGTGCAGACGTCACTGTCTCAGGGCACTGTGCTTCCCTGGGACACACAGCCATGTAGATGGACGGCCCCTATGAAGTCTATAGCAGCTAGAAAGATCGGGGGAAAGGAAGGGGAAGTACTACTTCTTGTCTTACGTTACTCGAGCAAAAGAGTAAAGTAAAGGCTTTAAAATGGTTTATAATTCAATACATCAAAGCTAAACATGCTGGCTCTGCCCCTTAACAGCTATATGAACTTGGGCAACTCACTCCCTTCCTGAGCCTCATTTCCTTCATCTGTGACAGGGAGGTGAGCATATCTACTGCTCATGGGGGTTGTGAGGATTAAATGAGACGGTGCCCACCGAGCCCACTAAATAAATATGTGTTCCCTCTTTAAAGAACCCGTCTGTAGGTTAATAACATTCACTTGATCTTGAGGGTTTTCTTTCCACTGATCTGGATCTTGGCTGAGATCACAAGGATGCTTCCGAAATTTCCCAATACCCAGCGACACAGGTGAGAGCCAGAGCTGATTTCTCTGGCCAGTAGTGAAACCGAGGCAGGAAAAGCCACAGAGCGTCTGCTCAGAAAAGAGGCAGCCCTTCCTCGCTTTCTTCAACACGCAGACCACAGTGGTACCTGCCCAGGCCTTTATTCCTAACAACCAGAAGGAGCGTGCGATTAGCTTCAAAGCCCAAGTGCTAGTGAGTGAACTGGGAGCAGCGAAGAGTGATGAGTACATAATGCCAACAAAGTTAAATACAACTGTTCCTCTCCCAGGCCGTTCCAAACCCCAGCAGCTGCACGTTCATGCACATCGTCTATTCATCTTCCTTTGCAATTTGCTATTCAGGAAACATCTCTTTTTTTTTTTTTTCTTCAGGATAATTAATTACCTATTTCTTTCCATTAAATTGCACAAAGAAAGTGGGACAGGCAGTAAACCCTGGGAAATGGCACTGTGGCTCATGGAGTACCTGCCTTTCTTCTCCTGTTTTCAACTTTGCAAACTCTGAGCTCATCCCAGCTCCTGAAACCACATTTCTGCCGAGAAAAGCGAAACCTGCTTTCTGAAATGTTCACCTACCAGGCAGCCCGTCTCGCACCCCGCTCCGCCCGCGACCCCCCGCCCAGCCGGCCGGGCAGGGAGGCTGGGCTGGCTCTGCCTCCCGCGTTGCGCGCACGCACATTCCCGCACAGTCACGAGGACTCACTTCCACACGCGTGTCACTGACACCTGGACACGGGCCATCGAGACACCCAGGAGGGGCTTTATGAATCACACCCTACGCCGAGAGTTATTCCGCAAAGTGTCAGCTTGCACTCCTCTCCCGCTGCCCCGGGGTCAGCTCCCGGCCATCCCGTCCCGATCCGGAACTCGGGGGACTCACCTCGGTGATCTGGGGATTGGAGCACTTGACGTTGTGGCTGGACCAGTCGAGCCAGGGGCTGGCGGGGCTGGCGCAGTGCTGGTGGAGGGTGCACCTGCGCTCGCCGCTGCACCAGCCACACTCGAACTTCCGGTCGGCCTTGAGGCACAGGCCGCAGCTCTCCCGCTGCGCCGCGCACTTGTAGAGGTGGACTGCAAAGACAGCACGGCCTCAGCTGGCTGGCAGCGGCCCGCAACCTACCTTCGTGCAGGCGTGACGAAACCGCCCCAGCCACAGATAGCAGCATCGTCGCGATCGTCGCGAGAATAATTGATGAAGAGTTAATAATACATGAAATCTCTTTGCAACTGTTTATAGGCAATCCAGAAAAATCATGTTACTTGACACTTCTGGCTCCAGATCGAATCAGATCGGGGCTTCACCACTTCCTAGCCATGTGGCAAAGAATGGGACCTCCCGGAACCTTGGGGACTTAATCGATAACATGGGGATGGTCACTGTTTTTTATTTGTGTGTGAAGTTTGAATGAGATGTTGTATAGTAAGTGCTTAGCATGGTGCCGTAACATATTTGATTTTCTGTAGGCACTTAGTATCTTTTCTTGGACGGCAAACTACATTCTTATGCTGCTACCTCTCTGATGCTCACACGTGGCCCTCATCCTAGGAGGTAAGGACTAATGTCCCCATTTCACATAAAAGTGAAGTTCAAAGACTCGTAATGACTCTTGTAATAAAGTTAGTGCCCCAAGCTGGGCTCCTGAAATTCCAACCGGCTGTGCTGCTGGACTTATAGGTCCTGAGAAGCACCTGGCCTGGCACGGGGAAGTGGGGGGCCTGGGAGAGGAGTCAGCTGGGCTTCTAGAAAGGCCAGATGGCTGGCAAAGGGCAGGTAGAGCTAAAGAGCAAGGGTTGACACAGTCTTGTTCATGGCCCCTGTGGATGGAGACGATGTCTCCAGAGAGGGCAAAGTGGCCACTTAGCAGGTCACTTTTGAAGTCTGCAAATCCACTGCCTTTGCTCTGGTCATTTCCTGACTTAGAAGCCTTTGACAGGCCAGTTAGCAGAACTGTGTTTGCAAGCCTGGGACTTAGTTGTTGCCGCTGGTGTTCTGAACTCAGAGTTCCCAGTAGAATTCCGCTAAAGCAGAACACTCGGAATGCCATTTTCAACTCCAGCAGACACAAGCTTGCAGGAGGCCTGGTGTGTCTCTGCGGGAGGTCAGGCACATGCGGGGCACGGGGGGTGTACGCTTTCATTCTTTCAGGTCCTCATCCTGTTCCTCTGCTCTGTCCAGCATCCCCCGTCTCAGCTGTAGGGACCACATTTAAACATCCTCCTGCCTATGACTTCTTATGGTGGAGGGCAGTGGTACAAATCTCACAATGAACAAGCACACGCTGAGCATTTGTCACTGTGCACAGAAGGCCCACAGCTAGCATCTCATTGGAGAGGAAGGCACCCCTTCCCCCCTTGCACAGATGAGGAACCCGGGATGTCGAGAGGAGCAGTGATTAGTCTGAGTTCACACAGTTGTACGTGAAAGAGACAGGACGTGAACCCTGCTTTGTTGGAGTCTAGAACCCGAGTCCTAAAACACCACGGTCCTTCCCACCCAGCACAGTGGGTAACCTGCAGGGTCCCTCAGGCTCTGGGAGGGAGAAGGGTGTGAAGCTGGCACTGCCGTGTACTCAGAGCTGCTTAGACGTTGTGGAGCGCCACAAGGGGGGATCTGATGCGACAGCTCGGACGTGGCCGTTTTTCTCTAAGCTCCAGGAGCAAAGGCACCCTCAGCAGGGCACATGCCCATCTCTCAGCACTGAGAAAATCTGGCCCGGGTGTGAGGAGGAAGAGGGAGGGCAGAACCCCTGCCTGGCTCTGTTTCTCTCTCCCAGCCTGAGCAGCGTGGTTTTCATGGTGGCGTCTGGCACAGGGAGCTGCTGCCCCAGATGCTGGAGCACTTCCAGGCCCTGCTGTGGCCTCAGGTTCCCTCTCTGTGTCCCCAGGGTGACCCTCGGGCTGAGGGAGAGGCTGCGGCAACCTCTTGAACTGTGGTGAGGTGTGTGGCTCGTGGTGGAGGATGGGTTCTGGGGGAGGAGGCTTCACACCCCACAGTGGCCTGAGTCTCTGGGAGGACAGGGATGTGGTTCAGTGATGGCCTTGGTTCAGATCCTGGCTCTCACAAGCTGACTCTTGGTCCATTTCTTGTTTTTTTTTTTTTTTTTTTTTTTTAGCTTTATTGAGGTATAACTGACAAATAAAATTGTACTATATTTAAGTCATGATGTTTTGATATATGTATACATAATGAAAGGATTCCTCCCATCCAGTTAATTAACACACGCATCCTTCACCATGTATATAGTGAGAACACCTGAGTTCTACTCGTTTGCAGACTTCAGTTACACCACAGTGTTATTGACTAAAGTCGCCATGGTTTACGTTAGATCCTCAGACCTTATTCACCATCTACTCTTTAACAAACCTCTCCCTGGTTCCCCCACCCCCAGCCCTGGGAACCACTTTTCTACATTCTGTTTCTATGAGTTTGACTTTTAAAAAAGAGTCTACCTATGAGCGATCTCATGCAGCATTTGTCTTAAAAACATGAAACACTTTGTGCCGAAGCCAGGTCCATGTCTTAACCTCACTGGGCCTCGGTTTTCTCATCTATAAAACGAGAATAATACTGGGGCATACCTAGCAGAACTGTTGCAATGATTAAAAAAACAATCTCAGTGAGTGCTCATCACATTGGAGGCACCTCTGTCATTCTTGAGAGCATTGATGGGGTGTTGGTATTGAGGGGAGCGCCTACCTGGCCCATAGGAGGAGCTGCACCTGTATTTACAGGGCGATGAATAAGGGTGGCCCCCAGGGAGAGCCCCCTGTGTCAGCCCAGCTCCTTCCTGAACCTCCTTGCACCAGCTGTGTACTCGAGTCCCCGTGCTGGTCACTCCCACCCGCCCCAGGACCAGGGGAGCAGCCTCGAAAACCTCCTTTGTGCAGGGACAGGGCCTGGGACGGAAAACCAGAACCTGATAGGAAACACTATCTCCATTTCCAGGAAACGGGCAGGACGTTCCGCCTGCTGCTCTCCTAGGTCAGGTTCCACAGACACTTCTAAGTTTCTGGGAGCTGAAGGAAAGCGCAATGAGCCGGCAGCCACAGCAGATGCTCTGGTTGTAATAAAACAGGGGTCCCGACAGGACTCCTTTGATGGCTCCAAATGTTGCTTTCGGATCCTCTGAAGAGTTCCGCTGACAGAGGGAGCGTGTGATTCATGGCGCAGCGGCCAGCAGGCTCTGATCCCGCCAGCCCGGTCCTTCCCAGGGTCACGGGCAGATCACAACCCGACCCAGCAGGAGCCGCTTACCTTTCAGGTCCTGAGGGTTGTCGATGATGAAGTTGCCATTCCACACCACGGCAAAGTCCACGGCCAGGTTGCTAATGTCCATCCCGTCGTACTGGTACTGTGGGGAGAGGGCAGAGGCACATGGCTCCGTCAGGGGTGCTGTGGGCATCTCAGGGGATCGGGACTACAGCAGGAAAGAAGCTAGGGCCTCCGGTTCCCTCTGGGCTGAGGAAGCAGCAGAGGGGCAATCAGAGGAACCCCACGTGCCCCTCACATATCCCTGTGGCCCACCGCCCTGACTCCCAGTCACTAATGCCAACAGGATCCAGCCCAGACCCCTCAGCTTGGCATTCAATGCCTTCCAGATCCAAGCTCACTTCTCCAACCTTTCCTTCCACTGCTCCCCTCCAGAACCTCGGAACCCACTTGACTGCAAACACACCCACCCCAGCCTCCCGTGCCTCTGCCCGGCCCATCTGCACAAGCAATGCCTCCCTCTCCTGTGGCATCATCCTTCAACACATCTTCTTTCCAGTCCAGCTCAGACTCGCCTTCCCCAGGTGTCTTCTCTGACACCCCTGCCAGCCCTCCCCAAAGCTCTCTGTCCCCTGGTGCTGCCAATTTCTGACTGTACGCCGGCACCTCCCATGAGCTGCTCTGCACCTCTTTCCGTGCAAGTCAGGTCTCTCCAGAGGTCCACGCACTGCTCTGCAAACCCCTCAGAGCCGGGAGCAGAGCACGTGTGTAGCAAACAGTGGGCTGGGCCCCGCACCTGAGCTTGACTTTGGTCCACATCCACTAGGGGAGGTGCCCAGAGCTTTGTGGGCAGATATGGGTCAGCTCTGCCACAAAAGGCCATAAGCTGTGGCCAGTAGTCGGCTCTCCCATGCTGATCCCACAGAGGGTGTCTAGGCCCTTCACACTCTCCAGAAACATCCCCGCTTGGTGGCCCAGGCTGTGTCTCTGTGAAGGGGACCTCTGGGAATGCCCTCGCGGGGACTGGCCCACTGCCCCCGTCCCGGCCACTTAGCTCTCGGGGCATGTCCCTGTCAGCTCTCCTGCCCGAAGCCCTTACTGCCACCTTGTCCCTTTGTTGTGTGTCATCTCTTTCTTGTCCCAGCTTCCCTCTGCGCTTGGCGGCCTTCCCCGGTTACACATTCTCTCAGGCGCCCTCGACCGCAATCTGACAGCTCCCTGATAAGGGCCCAGCTCCCCTTTATCTCTCCCAGGCGAATTAGCTTCCCTCAACACCTCTGTCATGTCACCCCCATGTCTAGCTGACCTCCCACTGTCAGGGACAGGGAGCTGGCAGATAGGAAGATCTCTGGGCTGGTATTATAATTAAACACCTCCTGCTTTCTGTCTGGCGTTCGGAATTGGTTGAACCCTTGCTCTTCAAACTCACTGCTTCCACTTCCTCCGCCCCCTCCCCCATCCCACTGCTTCCTGCTGGTCTCCGCTGTGCTGGGCCCTCGGGCTACCCACTCCCTGGATGGGGGCAGGGTCTGCAGGGGAGCGGACAGGCTCGGGCTGAATTTTCACCCAAGGCCCCAAGGTGCTGGCTGAGGGAGCTGGTGCAGGCCTGCTCCTCTGTCCCTGCGTCTGGGATCAGCCTGTGGCCCCGGAAGGCTCTGGAGCTGGGGCAGGGGTCTGAGAGGAAGTCCTGTCCCGGCAGGGCCCACGCCTGGGTCCTCTTACCGAACTGTTCTGGCACTGGACACTGGAGCTGTTGAAGCGCAGGGCGGGGACTCGGTGGACGGCCCCCTGGATGCTGAGGACGCACTCGTAGCCTCGCTGGCCAGACTGAGGCTGGGGCAGGTTCCGAGCCTTCAGGGTGATGGGCTTCACTTCCCCAACCGGTATCAAGATCTCCTCTGTGGGCACCAGCTGGGGGCAGTCCTGGGGGAGCAAACAGACAGGTTCCATCTGTCCTGGCTCACACCTCCCTGCTCACCTGAGCCAGGTCGGAGGCCAGGGCCCGACGCCAGGCCAGAGCCTCTGGGATCCAGGTGGGTTGCCCAGGAGAAGGACGCGCCTCCTTTAAGGGGCACCTGGAGTCGCAGCGAAAGCAAAATCCACCTCTTAGCTCCCGGCCTTTGGTACGGTCATTCCCATCTCACACGACCTGGATCCGGTGTGCGTGTTACAATTTAGGGATTAATTTCCAGGCACTGGTGTGGCCGCCTGGGGGTTTTATCTCCTGAGACACAGGATAAAAGAGGCTCCATGCGTCCCTGTCTCCAGACTGGAGCCCCCACGGTTTCATTCATCTGCTCCCCAGCTCCAGCTCCTCTGCCCTCCGTCTCTGCCCTGCCTGAGGCCTTCTGCTATCAGCAGCTTCAGCTCGGGCTCTCACTGGGGACCCTTCCAGGAGGTGACCGAGCCCTCCCAGTCATGCTCGGAACATGTACTCCGGCTTCTTATCTCATTTCATTACCAGGCTCGGCACGAAGGCCATGCTGCTTTGGAAAACAAAACTGAAGACAAGTCTGGAAGGGGAGGGGCTGAGAAGAACCATGAAAGGGAGACGGAGTGACCGACGACTTTCTTCAGTTGTCTTCCCAGATGTTGCTTTTCCACCAGAGGTCAAATGGCCACCTCCCCACAGCCCAGTCCCCCGCCCTCTCCAAGGAAGACCGCCCAGTGGCCTCCCGCAGTGAGGACCTGCATGCTACCATTTCCTGTTTCCAGGGATCAACCGCAGAGATTCTCGAAGATGGTGCCTCTCTCCCTACCCCCTTCCCTTCCGCTGTGGTTCTCAGAGGGAGCGCGGAGGAGTCTGTGGGGGTTGATGCTGTTACTCTGCGGAGGGTACTACTGACAGTAGTGCCTGGGGGGCCAGAACTGCCGAATATCCTGCAAGGTCTGGGACAGTCTCGAACGATAAATTGTCCCTGTCCTAATGCTGGAGGTGAGACTCAAGATTCCACACTGCCCCACAGGCAGTGTGGAGCAATGGGCAGCCTTAGTGCGAGACTGGGAGCCAGGCTCTGACTCACAGTGTGGGCTCGGGCTGGGCCTTCTTTTCTCTGGACCTCAGGTCAAGTCCTTCACAGCCTGGCCCCCATGCCTCCCTCCCACACTGCAGTCTTGTGCGTCAGGTCCAGCCACATGGGTTTAAGATTAGTTCTGAGGCCCTGGCCGGTTTCGCTCAGTGGTTAGAGTATTGGCCGGTGGACCAGAGAGTCCCGGGTTCGGTTCCCACTAAGAACATGTACCTCAGTTGCAGTTCATCCCTGGCCCCAACAGGGGCCGTGTGGGTGGCAACCTGTCGGTATGTCTCTCTCACATCGATGTTTCTCTCTCTCTCTTCTTCCCACTCTATCTGAAATAAATGCAAAAATGTCCTCGGGTGAGGATTAAAAAAAAAAGATTAGTTCTGAGGGGCTAGCCCTACCCATCTACCGCTGGTCCTTTGACACTTTTCCCTCTACTGAGAACATTCACTCCTACCCCGCCCCCCCCCCCCCCCCGTATCTTTCTCCTGGCCACTGTTTAGCTAATTTTTGCGTCTACTAGCCTACAAACTCAGCATCTCCTTCTTTGGAAGCTGCCCCTGCCCCTCTCCCGGCACTGGCCTCCAGGCTGGGGTACAGATATTCTCCCGTGTTCATGTCTAGCCCTCAGAATTGGTTTCTTGTTGGCTCTCCTATCTCACTGGTCTATGAGCCTTGAGGATCAGGCTGTACCTTATTCACCTCTGTGTCCCCCGTCTTTGCCCCAGTTCCTGACACGTAGTGGCTACCTGGTCATTGCTTCTGGGAGGGTAAATGAAAAATAAGAAAATAAAGCAACAGACAAAAAGATCTCTAACTTTCCTTCTAGATCCTACTTTCTAGATTCTTTAAAGAGGAGGGGACAGCCCTGCTTTCTGGACATCAAGAGATTTGAGAAGGGGTTCGATTCCCAAAGCTGGGGTGGAAAATGGTCATCGATTCTGGACTCACACGATTACCAAATTGGCATATCCATATCTATTAAGAAATCTGAGAATTTATGAAAAGCTGGGTCCAGGGGAAATTTCCCCTAGAAACCTATCTAGGTGGCCTAAATGAACCTCCGGGGACACCAGTGGGGTCCCTCACCTTTAGCCCAGCTGTATGTGACGACACCAAGGCTAGGTTTCCACGGGAGAGAGGATCACAAGGCAACCCCAGAACAGATGGGTTCCTGTTCAGAAGCCAGTCACTCAAGCTGCCAACTCATAAACTTGTTCTTTACCGAATTTTCACTTTTACTCCCTGTGGGTACTCTTGACGGAGTCTTTCATATATATTTATAGCCAAGAAAAACAATAAACACCACTTTAGGGAAACCCAGACATCCTATGGAAAAGGAGATGCTACTTCCTTTTAGTGGCTAAAAAATCCCCATTGAGTCTAATAAATTAGAATGCTAATTTAGACTAGAACTACAGCTGAGATACAGGGTGTGTGTGTGTGTGTGTGTGTGTGCAAGAGAGACAGAGAGAGAGGGAGAGAGAATACATCTTCAGATTTGGAGCTAGTTGATATATGGTAAATGATGACCCATTGTTTTTCATCTCTAATGAGCCCAGAGAACAAATTCAAATTTCAGTAGCACAGCCTTTAAGATGTGCTTTTGGGAGTATAATATCTTGGATTAGTAAACAGGATTGTAGAATCCATTTAACTTTGATGAAAATATACACTTCTTGGGTATTCTTTAGGTATTTAGTATATGTAATATTACAGATACACACACGTGTCCACGTCCTCGTCTCTTTGTCTGGGCTAAGTCTGATTCAATTTGGAGGCTGAAGAATCAAAAAAGACTTTATGAGGACTCTTGGAGTTTGATTTTTTTTCCTTCGAAATTTTTAAATTTTACAAAAATTTCTCATGGTCTGCTGTTTCAGATATTGTGGCTCTTCACGTAAAGACAATGACGGGGGGCTTCCCGAATGCCTAAGCTGGTTCCAAGGTTGTCCCAGCAGGCTACGGAGACGTGGGCTTTGCCAGTGGATGTCTCTCTCAGGCCACAGAGAGCAGGATCCATCCTTCTAGTCTCTAGGGCGAAGAGAGAAGGGGTTGGTGACCAGGTACACTGTCCCCTTCTTGGGAAACAGGGGAGACGAGGCCTTTTGGGCTGTGAGATAGTTCTGGGGGATGCAGTGTTGAGGGAGGGAGCAGCGAGCCTCAGGCGGAAATGCAGGGGTGAGGGCTGAAGGCAGGTGCGGCAGAGTGAGCAGCCCAGGAAGTTGCCTGGCTGTTGGAACCTGAACACCTCTGGAGCTTGAGGACGGTGACGGCTTTCATCAGATACAAGGAGGCCACTTCCAACACACACACACACACACACACACACACACACACACACACACACAGTTCCGGTTCTAAGAACAAGAGAGCAAGAGCAAATAACCATGCCATGCTTCTTCCGCAGGGCATAAGGACTGCGGCCACGCTGATGAAATACCCATTGCTACTGTGGATGCCCTCAGTGTTGAACTGCCTGTCTAGGTCTTCTTATTCTTCTGTCTCTAGGCAGCAATATCTCAGTCTTAGCAGCCACCCAAATTTCCATCAAGATGAACAAATGTTGTGTTTGGGAATCTCTCCGAGACGGGAGGAGGCGACCCCACCGCAGGGAGGGCAGGACCCGGGCACAGGAGCCCTGTGATTTTAGGGTGGCACCGCCCACCCGTGTAGCTGTGCATTGCCGGCTTCCAGTGCTGGGGACCCTCAGCCCTCTGAAACGGCTTCTCCCATGTGAAAATGGCATTATCTTTACCCACTGGACTTCAAAGAGAGAGCGAGCAGCCAGCATCCTGGGAAGCTAATCGGATTTATTTGGTTCTATCTTTCCCCTGGGGCAGGGCATAAAGAAGATATTTATGTATCTACATCTAACTAGGCCTGGCTTAGCCATGGTGGGAGATGAGCTTTTAAAGCTGAAAGCCATACATACGGCCGTGCACACTGCTTGCTAACACCATGTCACAGCTGGACCAGCCCGGGGAGGCAGAGATCTGGGGGCTGCCATCAGAGACCTGCGGGGCTCTGGGCGGGGGAGCGGTTTGGTTCACGTCCGTAAGAGTTCAAGAGACGGTTCAATTGAAATTCAGTTTCCTCGTCTAGAAAATGGGGCCAATAATAACTGATGATATTAGACTGCATGAAAGAAGAATATAAAAGTATGTCATAAATGGAATTACCAGTGTTAATATTATTACTGCACATTTCTCTTGGGTGTGGGTACCTATGCTCCAGTTTATTCTTCTATAAAGAGTCCATTTCAGAGCAGATTAAATGAGATATATATATTTGAAAATATTTCATATATAGTAAGCACTTAATAAATGTTTACTATGTTTTTATTTTTGCATTCACTCTAAAACAGCAGTTCTTGGTCGTCAAGTCTAAGCATGGCGTTGGTCCACCAGCTCTCTGGAAGGAAGTGGGCAGGTCTACCTCATGGGTTGGCAGTCTCTGTATCTGGGTGTGGCACTACCGACCCCTCTGCCATCGGCAGTTTCTCCTTCCGTGGAGATGCATTTCTGCTGGTCCTTGAATCCTCAGGACCAACAGCAAAGGGTCAGACTGGCGTCAGGTCCTCCAGCATGGCTGTGGCCACGCAGACCAAGAAGCTACCTAGCCCCGATTGTCTGAACAAAGCTACTGTACTCAGCTTTTTTGGATGCTGGCCTTCCCTGCAGCCTTGGGCAAAAATCCTACATTGTTAGCATCGTGGTGACTATCTATGTCAAATACGAATGATGTGAAACCGCAGGTCTGTCGCGAGAACGGACCGAGATGCCCTATGTCGGTGGTTCTCCATCTTCGGGCTAACCTGGGTGCGGCCCAAGAACTGAATTATAAAAAGTTCCCAGTTCTGCCGCTCTTCCCCCCCACCCCACCCCTAACCTCTGAGAACTCCTGTCACGTGTGAGAGAATCACAAATGTGTTACGCATTCATGCTGCTACGTAAATC
Source organism: Molossus molossus (assembly GCF_014108415.1). NCBI lineage: Eukaryota > Metazoa > Chordata > Mammalia > Chiroptera > Molossidae > Molossus > Molossus molossus. The sequence goes on from NW_023425356.1 coordinate 33,929,401, forward strand.
CTCGGAGCTAATCAATTATGTGTTGTTTCTAGGAAGTCGAGAGACCGAAAACTTTGATTCAAGTTAGGGGACCTTACTGCAAGTACAAAAGCAATATTCTAGGAACCCCAAAGAGGCACCTAAGGGATTTCCAGTCCCCAGAAGAACCCGAGGCTGTCAGACAGGACTCCCCATGGAGTCAGGGGAACCTCTCCCAGCTGGACACCTGCACCTTTGCCGTCCCTACGTTTTCAGGAATGGGGTTCCCCAAAGCAGACCTTCGGACAGAAGAGAGCAGGGCAGGGGGCTAAAGCAGCATCTGGATGATGCTGACAGTGGCCCTGGCAACCTTGCTGGGGGCCTATTTCCTCTCCCGAGAAACGTCAGTTTTGGCGTCCGGGATTTCCTCACCGGCCTCCAGAGGGCCAGTTCCTGGGGTCCTGCGGCCTGGGCGTATCAGCAGAAAGAGAGCGGTCGCCCCATTCCCACTATGGGAAGGTGGGAGGTAAGGGGAGACAAAGCACCTCTCCTCCCCCGAGGATCAGACATTAAGAAGAAAAAGCAAAACTAAAAGGAGATGGGAAGCCTCTGGGCTCACCCCCAGGGATCTTTCCGTATTAATGCAACCCTGAGGCCTCTCTCAGCCCCAGCTCCCTGGAACGCCGGACTCTCCCCGCGTGGCTCTCCTATCAGGGAGAAGGAACTCTGTTCCAGCGACTTCCAAAAGGCGTGAGGGAGGCCGGCATGCTTCCAATTAGCCTTCTGGGCTCAGCCCTCCCGGCCTCCACCCCGGGCAGTTTATTTGTCTTGCTCTGTGACACCCCTGCCCTGGCTCCAGCTGCTGGCAGCTGCAGTCTTCCTCTGGGTTTCTCTTGCCCCAGGGGGAGCCCCTTGGAGAAAACGCAGCAGCTGTTCTTCCTTGTCCAGACCTGTGCTCTCTCTCTCTCTCTCTCTCTCTCTCTCTCTCTCTCTCTCTCTCTCTCTCTGTGTCCTGTGGTCCGCCCTGACTTACTTTATTTATTAAGGAGCTCAGAAGTTTGGAAGTGGCCAATGTGAAGGCCAGTCTCTGAGACTTTGTCTTGATCCTTCGCGGCCTTTACTCTGAGCAGGTCTTCCCGTGGCTTCTGCTCTTCCCAGCCTCCCTAGCCCCCCTTTGCCATCTTCTATTAACTCCCAAGCTGGGGAGCCACCCCACTCCATCCCCTCAGCTCGTGGGCCCCACCTATCAGTGAGAACACAGGCCTGAGAGCAGTTTTATCCTCTCGCAGAATCCCGGGGGCTGGATGAATGTCCGGGGTCCGCTAAGACTCCGAGTACTGCTTTCTGGTCAGCTACATCAGAACACAGTGAGTGGTGGAAGAAAACCTTTCCTCAGAGGTTTTCAGGACACGAGGTGCCCACCGTGCGGAGGCACCTGTGCAGGGTCTGCCGTGGATGCCTGGGGACCGTCTGTGCTTCTCCAAGATGGGCAAATTCCATTTTTCTGGCTGAATATAACACGTATTGCTTCAGAAACTGGGTTCAAGGCCAGAAACTAAGAGTTCAGGGAAACCTTTCAAAGGCCTACTTTCTTTTTTATTTTAATTTAATAAATGTTTTTAGCTTTGAGGCATAAATGATAAATAAAATAGTAGGATAGTTAAGGTACACATTTTGACAATTTGATATACGTATCTCAAGACCTACTTTTCTTTTTTCAATCCTCACCCGAGGACATTTTTGAATTTATCCTCAGATAGAGAGGGAGGAAGAAAGAGAGAGAAACATCCACGTGAGAGAGACACATTGAGTGGCTGCCACCCACACGACCCCAACCAGGGCCAGGGACAAACTGCAACCGAGGTACATGCCCTTAGCGGGAACTGAACCCAGGATTCTCTGGTCCGCAGGCCGACGCTCTAACTGCTGAGCCAAACCAGCCAGGGCTAAAGGCCTACTTTCTCATGTGTATCCATGGAAGCAACCAGCTCATCTGTCAAGATTAGGAGATCCAAGAGACTCTATTTCTTGAAATCTGAGACCCATAGATACAAGGAGCCCTGTCAGTGGAATTTGTGTAGAGTGGTCATTGGTCCATCCATTCTCTCATGCATGCATTCTCCATGCACCCACTGAAGAAGGCACTGAGGGTTTAAAGATAAGATGCAGCCTCTTCCTTCAAGGAGCTTGTGGTCTAGGGCAAGAGGGGGACATGCACAGAAAGTGTACAGCAGTATATGCAAATGCTGCTCTGTCACCCGGACGTCTGCGAGTTTCCCAGAAAGTGGAATAAGAGGGGCTGTGTATACACGCAAGTGTGCACTTGTGCGAATACCTGAAGTCTCTCTAGTTGTTCAAACCCCATCACTGGCCCCCCTCAGGTGTGAAAAACATCAGATACAAGAAAGGGAAACAGACCAAGCAGGCTTCATTGTCCTAAGGCACTCAAATAAATATGCAAGAAAGTCAACATTAATGAATTATCGGTGGATGGAATACTCATTGGAAAGATAAGCAATTTGCTTTTTCCCTGTGTTGATAACAAAGGCGGGTCAGGCCCTAGGGATGAAACATTGACTCTATAATAAAATGGGACTTTTAGCAAGGCCTGGTTCTTTTGACTAGCTGGATTTCTCTCTCTTTCTATAAGGCCACCCACCCAGTCATACATCAGAGTGAAAGAATCATTGAATTTCACACTTGGAAGAGAAGGTGGCATGAAAGAATGGTTGAGAGTGAATGTTCTATTGAACTAGACTATGTCTGCAGCCAAGCAAAGGGCTTAGACTCAAAGAATAAACGCTATTCACTACACTCTTCTAGACCATGGAGTCTGTTTGGTTGGATATGTTTCCTCTAAGCTTTCAGTCTCAACCCTGTGAATTCATAGAGTCTTGGGAGTCTAGTAGATACAGCACACTTCTCTGCCTCTGGGGTATTTCCTGCCTCCTTTGGAACTTTATAATAACAGGGCTTTCTAACATGTGGGATCTCGGGAAGAAGGCCAAGATGGGCCAGAGCCAGGAGATGGCCAAGCCATTGGATTGCTCGTCTGAAAGGGAGGGCCACTCAGATTCACTGGGAACACTGCCATGCCAAGGTGAGCCCTGCTTACCTCTGAAATATTGATCCGGCCCTCCTGGAAGGAGCAGGTGGTGGGATCATGAGTGCAGAGGTTGCGGTATTTGCACCAATGGCAGCGGAAGGCGCTGTTGACACAAGACAGGCACCTGCAAGAACGAAGACAGTAAGAGGCAAAGAGAAGGAAACAGAGACGCAGGTTAGTCTGCTATCTCAGTCTCACTCTCAGGCGGGTAGAGAGGTGGGCAACCCCTCGTACTGAGAATGGTGGATTCTCCCTCCAAGATATTCACTGAACCAGACAATTGGAAACAAACAAACAAACGAATCCCGAGTGGAAACAATGTAACTTATAAAGCAATGGTGTGCTAGAGCCTATTCATAAAAGCGGATTATTTGTATCTTCAGGAATTTTGAAAGTGGGCTGACATCATGTCCATAGCTTGAAATTGGCCACAGAGGGAGTATTTACACCATAGAAATTGGCAAATGCTAATATGAGGGTTCCCCCCCGATTGTGGGCGGTTAAACATTCCCCAGCATACCACCACTTCTAAGACAGAGAAGCTGAAGGCACTGGAATAGAAATGGAGCAGATCTGATTCCAGTCTTCCTCTGCCACTGCCGATGGGGTCACCCTGAGTAAGTCACTTCACCTTCTGAATAGGAATTTCTTCATTGGTCTGTAATCAAACGCTCCTGTCTACTCCACCAGGCTGTTTAGCATCAAGCCAGACAATGTATAGGAAATGGGTTTGAAAAACACAAAGCTAAATGTATTATTTTCAAGCTCTCAAATTACCCGTTATTTCAAGCTCTCAAATCACATTTGTTAATGACTGGTTCGTATCACCTGTGTTCCTGAGCTTTCGGAGCAAAAGAGTTTAAACGCAGACTTTGCTTCACTCTCTGAGTCGCCAGGCATAGGTAGCTGTGTGTGTGGCTCATAAGTGTTTCGTGCCAGGTGAGTGCTTTTCTGCCCTGCTGTTTCACCTGGAGGCTGTGAATATTATTTTGGTTCTTTGTGTATGATCAGACCATTATCATGGAAATGGGTTCTGTGGGGCGGGGTTGGTCTTCCTGCCCCTCCACAGCTTCCCTGGACTCCTCTTTCACAACTGGACAACCTGGCAGGGACCCAGCCCTGTCTGCAATCTGGCGCCACCTGGTGGGGGCTCTCATTCCATTTGGGAGGATGGGGCTCGCTACCTGGGGCCATTGGCTGTGTTGGATGCATTAACCATCTGCATTCTTCGCCGCCTTGCTGATCATATTTATCCCCTCTGGATATGCCCAGAGTTATTTCATTTCTGAGTTTAGGCCAGACTGACTGGTTCTTGCTAACATCGTACGGTTCAGCAAGTAAATAGTCAAGGTGGACCAAGGGTGATGAGAGGGAGGTTCTAAGCCTGGCTCCTCCACTGGCTCATTTTGTGACTTTTGTTGAAGCACTTGTGCTCTGCAGGTCTCAGTTTACCAGGTTAAAAGGAGGGACTGAACTCAATTCTATGACTTTCTTCTTTGAATGCCAAGCTAGATAGTGTTTGGCGATAAAACGATGGACTCTGAGCTGTCAAGCAGACCCACCTTTATATTTACCCCTAAAGCTTGCTGCGTGTGACGGCCCCTCTGCTGCCACGGCAATGCATGTCAACAGTGGTGACGCCACACGGAATGGCCATGGAGATGAGCATGTTCTCACATGCAATGGATTCCATCGCCACGGTGTTGGATTTTGAGGTGAAGGTTGAGAGTTTCTTTTTCCAAGACGCTTGCATTTCCCAGCACAGGGCTATCTGGGGTTGGAATGCAGTGGCCAGCGGGCAATTTTGTCTATTTTGACTTCAGCCAGTTACCGTCCTGCCCTGGCTCCTCCCCCTGGGCCATATTTCAACACTTGTTCTGTTTTTCTCAGCACATCTGTTGATTTGTCCCAATGGGGCTCAGCCATGTCTCCTTCCCTAACTACTGTGGAGGCCCTAGAACTCCAGCAGATGATTCGACTCATCAAAATCAAGAGCAGAGAAGGGGAGAAATGAGAGCTGGCTCATTTGTCTATTTTAAGAGCTAAAGATTCCTCTCAGGCTTAGCTGCCAACAGACCTTCTCCCATGTGGACGCCGAGCCCATTGGGCCCTCAGCTTGGACCCTAAAGACTAGGAATCTTGCCATTATGCAGACCTCAGGCTGTCCCTGTCCCAGGGAAAGATGAGTCCACAAAATATTCCCAATGACTGTTTCCTATGGTATGGAGTTGTTTATCTCCTTGCTGAATGTCCAAAGAACATCGTTCTGTGACCAATGTCCCCAGTCGTATGGGAGAAGTCTCAGTTTCTTCTCCAGCAGAAACTAAATGTGGGTGTGTCTCCGCTGCTCCTGGTGCCCAGCTCTGCACAGCTGTGATCCCGCAGCCTGTGGGCACCCACGGGAGGCATGCTGCTGCTACAGATGGCTGGCGAGATCAGCTGGGCTGTATTCAGGCCCCTCTGGAGGTTGGTCTGGCTTCCTCCTCCTCTTTAAAAAGTTGAACCTGGGTTTGAACTACGATGGACTTCCCTTCCCAGCCCAGGTCCTTATCCTGTATGCTGGGCAAGGCTCCTGCCCCCCACCCCCCGCCTTCCCGTGGCGGTAACGTGCGCATAGCCGATTCTTCTCTCTGAGTCCCTCTTCATTTGGTCGTGGATGACATGTCTAAACTCGACTCCCCGTCAATCCCCATGTTCAAAGCCACCACGAACTGGTCAGAAACAGAGACTTTTTCTTATGATTCCTGGGCCATGACCTTTGTCTTTATTTCAAACCCTCTTTTTACTCTCTTTGCTTGAGACCTGGGGGTAAGGTTTTGGGGGGGGGGTGCAGGCAAGGGAGTCTGAATGAGATCAGAGGCTGTGGAGAGTGATGGCCATTCAGTTTAATGGAACCAAATAAACTGAACAGAACTGGGAAGTAACATTAATGGGGAGCTTACTCTGTTCCAGACAATGTGCCAGGCCCTGTAGGCAGACTGAGAGGTGAATATGATATGATTCGAGCTTAGAGAAACCCTACACCCATATCCAGACCCAGGGCACGACTCGGAAAAGGGCTTACAGTTGGTGGGCACTGCAGTTGTAGAACTTGAACTCAGTGCTGACAAATATCTTCCCTGTCTCCTTGGATCTCAGCTGCAGTTCTAGCCCAAACCAGTCTGGAAGAAAGAAGAAAAAAGGATGGAGGGTGACAACCTGGGGGCCCAGGGGAGATCCTGGGGTAAATCATCAGCCATCCCAGGGCTCTAGGGGCACAGATGGTAGATGGAAGCTGTGTGAATCATCCCTTCACAGCGCCCTGGCTTAGGGAAGAAGTAATCAATGAGATCCCACAGAGCCCCTCGCCTTGGTCTGGCAAGCTCAGTTACTGAAAGACTTTTAGAAGTATCAGGCCAGAAGACTTCAAAAAGTCTCCAGTATCAAGCCTCCAGTTTGGGGAGAGAACCCCACTGAAAACGACTGGCTGAAGCCCCGGCCATTCCTCGAAGGGAAGGGAAGTCTAGAGAAACTTTGCGCACTGTGCAGCCAGAACCCAAACGAGAAAAAGGGATTTCCTTCGTCCTAAACGTTGCTTTGGGGCATATCAGTTGGCTTTCAAACACAAATAGGCTACATAAGCCCATTTTAGTGTTGGGCCCAGGGAGACTTGGTCAGGCAACTTCTGTGCTGCTACTTGTCCCCCCATCCTCTGTGTTCTCTATTCCTGGTCCCCCTCATAGGGCAGCCCCTAGCCTGTGACTCTCATGGTCGATACTTCTTACCTTGATCCAGAGGGATGACAGGGACATCCTTGGGCCCAGGTGAGATGCAGATGACTTGGCTCCCGGACACCTGTCCCTCCACCTCTGTCAGGTTTCCAAAGGCACATGCGATGCCCGCAGACAGATCTGGAGCATCACTCACAACCAGGCTGAGCTGTGGGAGGAGCAAAGGGCTGATACCCTCGGAAGAGCCATTGCCTGCTGGCTCACCGATCAACCCTGACCTCATCTACAAGAAAGGGGGCTGATGGTGATCTGGCTTTGACACTGAACGATTCCAGTAGTGCCACCAGGGCCCATGGTCTTTATTAATATTATTACGAATTACTGGGGGGGGGGGGCGCAGTAGGGGGAAAGGTACCAAAATCCATCTCAGACAGCTAATTTTGACATGAAGCCATGCAAACTTGAAAGCAAGTCATGAGCTGAGCCCTTCCCAGAGTCTTAGCCTTGGCTCGCCAGGTTGGTGGAGGACAGCTAGCTCCTCACGGTGGCTGTCCTTAGGGGCTGCTTATCAAGGTCGGGACTGTGCTAGGGTTTCTTTGTCCCCTCTCGGGCTGCTGACAGCTCCCCTGGGGGAGGACAGTCACTTCACAGGGCGCTTAGAGGATGAGAAAGCAGGGAAGGCAGTGGGCGCCAACGGCGTGGACGGTGTCAGCTGTTACCTACAACAGGTTCCCGCGATCTAGGCCTTGTCAAGCTTGAACACCCTCCTCTGAGGGTGTTCAACAGATATCCCAGACTGTTGATTGGGAAACTATTTAGTGGCAAGATGCTGCTCTGAATTCAGTGCACCTGGAAGTGAGTCTGTACTCAATTATCACAATGTAACACCTAAGTGGTATTTGAAACAATATGGGAGAAGTGTGACTGGCTCCCTCTGGCAGTGGGGAGTGCCCATAAGGGGTCACAGTGACAACAGACCTATGGCCTCCAAGTTGGGAGCCATGATGTAAGCGGGTCTCCTTTTGTCCTTCCCACCTGCAGGGTTTACTAGCCGCGGGTTGCTCAGTCACAACGGGAGTCACCTCGCCTTCCCATACATTTGCTTGCTGCTGAATCTCTGCCCCAGTTTCGTTTCCATGGGGCCTAGAGACTTAGGTACAAACTCTGCTGTTTGTTCCCCCAGCTCCATGGGAGCCAAAACCTCCTCGTGGGGATGAATGAAGGAAATCTTGGAAGGTTCATTAACTAATTAACATTCGGGAATGCTCATAAAACCTTCAGAATGAAATAATTGTGCAGGGCCTGAGGACATTGACTATTTGGGGTTGCACTTCGACAGGTGGTTAAGGGCTATTTTATTCTCTTTAATATTCTCTTTAAGCACACACGAACTGTGAATTAAGTCCCAGTCTCTCTGTTTCTGTCTCTGTCTCTCTTACACACACACACACACACACACACACACTGCAACTCTCAGGTTTCTGTTAGAGGCTGTACCAGTGGAGGACTGTTATTATAACAGTGTGTTCTTTGCTATCGGACTGCATGATGTGGTGGATCTTTGTTACAAACATGCAAAATCTAGGTTTACAAAACAGATCAATAGATACCGAATTTGCAAGGAGTATGGAGGGTGACTGTGCCCTTTACAATAGGATTGGCCATAGGTTTTCTACAAATATGGTTTCTCTGGAACATGTAAAGCATGGTCTGTTTGCAGATTCTTGTGTGAGTGTTCCAGGAGCCCGCCCACACACGTGTGTGCTCCGTGTCCCGCTGTCCCCGGGTGAGGTGCTTACCAGCCGGCTGTGCTCAGACACGGAGATGCTGCTGGGATGCACCTCGAGGCTCATGCACTGGCTGATGCTGGCAGCAAATCGATTAGGTTCCCAGGCCCGCTGGCACTTGTCCCTGCGGGAGCACCTGCCACAGACACACATTCACAAGGGGTCAGGCCTCTGAGACCCATCTGTTGGGCTCCTTTGTCCCCTCGGGTAAGTAAAAAGGATCCGCTGCTCCGAGGCCTGTGGCTGGTCTTCTCATTACAATTTTCTCTCATCCCAGAGGCCCGGGTGCCTCCCAGATGGTCTCTGTTGCAGTTAAAGACAGACTAAGAGGAAGTGGGATTACCTCCCAGAATGAGAGATGTGCCTTAGATATAAAGCATAGCTCCAGTTCGCGTCTTTATAGGCTTCTCAATGGGCAGGGGAGGGAAGGGAAAAAAACCTCGAGAGGTACACAAGAGGCTAAGAATATAAACTTAACCTCCTTGGGCAAATTACCGAATCTCTCTGTGCCTCGGTTTCCCCAACTGTAAATTGGTGACCGTACCTCCTAGGGTTGCTGTAAGCACGAAATGAGCGAGTGCTTAGAAAATGCCTTGTGAGCCCTTATAATAATAATATTAACGATGCCTATTAATATTCTCCTTCTCCGGGGATATTGAAAAATTAGGACAGGGTCTTAGCCGTGCAGGGCAGTGTACATGTGATCTTGGGGCTGGGGTCACGGCTCTGTGAAGGCAGGGACTGTGCTTTATTCCCCGAGATATTCTGTCTGTCACACGGCACATTTTAAATAGATGTTTGTGGTGTGGAATAATGCCTGGAGACAGGGAGACAGATGAGGAGTCGCAGCCAGGGCTGCCTCTGTCAGAAAACTGTGTGGCTGTTTCTCGACATCTTTATCTCTGGCTCCAGGCTCCTCTGCCTGTGGGGCAGGTGGGCACGGTGGCACCAACACACCGGAGCATTTGGTTGCCACTTACGTCACATGGGAAGGCTGGTGCCTCCCCAAACCAACAGCCAGGGGACAGGACCAGAGTCTAATAGGGGGCAGTGATTCCCATGGAACGCCCCCCAGCCCTCCCCCCTCTTCCTTCCCAGGCACACAATGGAGCTAAATATGAATGCTGTCAGAGGAAAGAATTATGGAGCTTTAAGTGAATCCTTAAGATAGCTCTAAAGTGAGCTCCTGACTAGAGCCTTTATCTCATTGACTCACTGAAATGGCTCTTTTTTATCATACTATTTATGGCAACAGCCCTAACAGAGATAAATAGCCCCAGAGACAATAACACACTGGCAAGAGCAAGGCGTGCAGGAGACCCGGAGGCTGCAAGCTGCCCTGACCCAGGGGTTCTGTAGCCACCTCCCTCTGCCCTCTGCCCTCTGCCTCCACTGAAATCCGGGGGGCCTGGGAGCTGGAGGTGGGCTCGTCGCCTCGTCCCTCACCCAGGCTGCGGGTGGCAGGCGGGTGGGAGGGCAGGAGGGCTGGCCAAGGCAGTGACCAGAGGGAAACCTCTGGGAATACACAGGAGAAAGGCTGCTCCCAGTGCTCTTGGCAGGGAGGGCAGCCGGAAGGAGAGGTGTGCCTGGTAGGCAGCAGGAGTCTCTGAGGACGGCCAAAGAGTCCAGAGGAGAGAGGACATCTGAGACCATGATGATGTCTCAGTAGCCACATCTGATCTCACCAGGACGACAGGGGTGGTCGGGGGCCACCAGGAGGCCTTTTGGATGGGTTTGTCGGCACAGGTACAAGTTGAAGAATGTGGTCATCGTTACTGTTAATAAAGGGCAATCCTCCATCCATAACGTCGGTGTCTTCTCCATGGGAGAAGTGACGCCGGCGGAAGCGGGCTGGCCACGGCGGGGAGCAGCCGGGGTGGTGCACAGCTGGACGTGCCCACCGCCCAGTGAGAGGGCAGGTGGTCCAGGATACGTCGTGTGCAGCCAGGGTGGCTGCCAGGTTCTTCGGAGGAAGAACCCTCTTGAGGAGAGAGCCCGCTGGCCAGCAGGTCAGCCTCACTGAAGGGGACCCGACTTTAGCCACCTTTGCCATCCCTGGGCCACCCCAGGGTGTCATCAGCATCTTCATCACTTGCCTGACCTGACTGGTGACTCACTGACCAGGTTCTAGTGAAAGCATTGTTTGCAGAACTTTTGAGGAGTCTCTTCCCTACGAACAGGCGGGGAACCCAGTATCTGTGGGCTCCAATCCAGTCCAGATTTTGCATCTGCGAGGCGCCTGCTTCCAGCTCCCCCCCTGGAGCCCTCCCAACACCTGCTGCAGAGGCTGGGAGCCAAGAGCTATTGTGCGGCCCCTGAACTCTGGCCCCCGCCTCCGCCTCCACCCCAAACCCAAACCCGGCACATTTCACAGAGATGCTCCGCCGGCTGGCACGGAGCCACGGAGTTTCCAACTCTGCCGGGGAACAGAATTCCTAGTCAGCTCGTGCCTTTCAGGGTATTCACCCTTTTCTCTCCCTCTGCAGCTCTTCAGATTAGGAAATTTAAGTGTAATTTTGCATTTCTATTGAGCTGGCATTCAATGGCAGGGGATGTATCTGAATTGGGATGTGAGGCCAGTGGGAGTGGGATGCGGACTTCTTGGAACCATGAAATAATGAGGCCAGAAGGGTCCTCCCAAGAGCTCAGGGCCCATAGTAATTATTTTGATTTGTGTCGCCTATTCTGGGCTTCCTGGTTTCCAGAGCATTTATTATTTCATCTAATCCTCACAATTTACCTGGGAGGTAGGCACTATCCCTCCTGAGCGATGGGGAGACAGAGGCCCAGAGTAGTCCGTGGGCCGTGCAGGGACACACCGCAGCCAAGTGGGGTCCGGGCTCCCGCCTCTAGTGCATGGCCAATCGCACACCCACAGCAAGAGACACCTCGCTTCGGCTGCACCCAGAAGGTTTCTGGGAAAACTAGAGATGCTATAGCTTCCCGCGTGAGTTCTTCCAACACCCTACCCTTTCTGCCCTGATGAGGTGCATGCAGACTGAGAGCGGCTGGGTGGGCAGACTTTATTTATTTATTTTTAATCCTCACCCAAGGACATTTTTGCATTTATCTTCAGACAGAACAGGAGGGAGAGAGGGAGGAAGAGAGAGAGAGAAACATCGATGTGAGAGAGACATATCAACTGACGGCCACTCACACGACCCCAACTGGGGCCGGGGCCAAACTGCAACCGAAGTACGTGCCCTTAGTGGGAACCGAACCCGCAACTCTCTGGTTTGCGGGCCGACGATCTAACTGCGGAGCCAAACCGGCCAGGGCTTTGCGGGGGGAAGACTTGAAATGTGCAATGAAAGACAGAGGCAAAGTGCTGCGCTTGGAAGGAAGGCCCACAAGGACCTGCCTCCCTCTTGCTGTCCCCCGCACTCCTGCTGTGATTGGAGTCACACAGCAGAGGGAGAGTCCTCCTTCCCTGCAAACCGCTGTCACATCCCTCGTCGCCACTCCCAGGAAAGTACCTGGTCCTGTGTATTCCAGGCCCTTTTTCAGAATGGTCCCCCACTTACATGTTGTGCAAGGCACACCAGCCACAGTGCGGGTCCCCCGAGCTCAGGCACTCCCCACACGTTGTGTACTGCTCACAGGATTCCACGGGGACCCTGGTGACCTGGGAGAGGGGAGAGATCCTGGTTAGATCAGGTGGTGACGTCTCACTGATGTGCGTTCGGACTCATCTACGATCTACCCACCCTTGCGCTACCACTGCCTAAAGGGGTGACACTCGGGGGGGGGGTAAGTGGGTGGCCGCAACGTTCTCATGGGTTCGCCTGGCACAGGTGGGAACAGCTGAGCACAACGTGTTTCTCAGGTGGCAGCTCAGCTTCTTGCCTTTCTGGAAGCGACGCAAAACCTCCAGCGTCTCCACCTGCACTAAGTCCTCGTGAGAGCTGGGCTGCTCCTGGCGGGGGCTGAGAGGGTGAACTCTGTTCAAAGCCTATTGCGTGCCACCAGCTCGTCTCTGAAGAGCTGTCAGCTGGGCTGGAGCTGAGACATCCTGCCTGCGCAGAAAACATTCACAAAGGGGAGAAGGAGAAACTTTTCCTATCAAATACTATTCAGCCTCTTTACAGCTGACCAAACAGACCACCTGGATCCAATTATCCCATGCTCTCATGTCTGCATTCAGTTTCTTTAGTAAATGTCCCATCATGTGAAAAGTCTGGCTAAATGGGAACATCCACGGAGATGAGCTGCCTGTCTGTTTCTGTCTTGCTGGGGAAAGTGGGAATTTTCAGATCAAGCTCCCGCCCTCCCTAGAGAGGGTGGCCCTGGCCAGCCTCTGGCTTCCTGGTCGTGCCCTGCAGGGCTTGAGCTGGGCCTGCCCAGCATGTGTGACATTCAGGCTGGGCGAGAGGCTCAGGAGATTGAAGTTTTCCATTTGATACGTCCTAGGTTTCTGTTGCCGGCTGGGGCAAGAGGCCGTCGGGCTGCAAAAACATTTGCTGGGCTGAGAATAGCTTCTCATTTGTTAGGGCATCGAGGTCCCCCACCTACTGGAGCGGGGAGCTCAAGTGAAAACACAGCTTGTGGCCCAGCAGCATGGTGTTCCTCTGGTGGGGGCAGGGGACCGGAGGGAGACGCCTTCACATGCTCCTGAGAGGCTCGGGCCGCAGTGTTCATTAGATGTCAGTGGGCAGGGGCTCTGATGCTCCACTCGAGAGAAACAGCAGCCGACTGGACCAGATCCTGCCCCGCAGAGCCTACAGTCCAGGGGCTGAAAGACCATCACGCACAAAAGTGATCAAGTTCAACATACACAGGTGTAGGGTGCGCCCTGGATGGGCAGAGTGGAAATGAGGCTGGTGGGAGGTAAGCGAGGGCCAAGTGACCAGAGGTAGCAGCCTCCCCAGCCTTCTTTTTCTGTGCTGGGTGCCCCCCACCCCCATTCTCACAACATAATAACACTTAACGTTCTGTATTTCAAGGCCTTTCTGTCAGTTAGTGACACGATCAGCTTTCAATACCCCTAACCTTCTGTTAACAATACAAATGGAAAATGCAAGAAGGAGAAGTATAAAATCCTGAAGTTTGATTTAAAAAATTCATACTTTAAGTGAAGGCCTGGGGATAGCTGGTTTTAAACAGTTCACGTGGACTAGACCTGAGGGTTGTCACTGACTGTCCACGACCTGACACGGTGATGGAGGACGGGCTGATTTGCTCGTGGGCTACAGAAACAGTGTCAGGACTGAGAGAGGCCACGCGCACCGGGCAGTTCCGCACTCAGGTCTTTGCAACCTGCCCCAAGAAGGGTGCTGCTTAACCAGGGGTCCTTCCCAGAAGGGAGGTCACAATGGGGTGGGACTCAGATGTGGCCCTGGAGGTACAGTGGAAGGACCCGGTCTGTTTCTTTGGCTCAAAGAAGACAAGTCTCAAGTTGGCCACGGAGGCGGTTTCGCCATGTCTGAAGGGCAGCCATGTAGCTGTAATGAGACTCATGGGTGAAGAGTTTTAGGAAAGCTCAACAGAAGGTTAGTCCAATAATGCCCCAGACCTCGCTTCCAGAAGGAGCTCCCGCCAGTGGGATGTGTAATCAGAGTCCAAGTGTCGTGTGTCTGGGGGGCTGGGAGGGATTTCTGCCCGCAGAGGACGGCTCCTCCAGTCCTCCTCCTCCTGACATTCAGGATTCTGTTTCCCACAGTTTACCTAACTCCTCCCCGAGACTGTTTATGATTTTCATCCTGTGTAACTGCTACAGTTAAGAGTTACCATCCAGCCATCGCCACCAGCCAGGGATATCACATTGCCTTAAGGAGTAACCCTTGACCCCTGACTCATGGCCTGTGAGTCTTACCAGAAGCACCTTTCTGACAGGTGCGTGCCAAACACTTTCCCCAGGCATGGGACTCTCGGGCCTGCAGGATTTCGGTGACCCCAGCCGCCCGCTTGGCTTCCGCCGGGCCCCCTCCAGCCCGCCCCCCGAGGCCCGAGAGCAGCAGCCAGTGCCCGGCCTTCCTTTCTTGGGTTTCGGGCTTCGTGTGAGTGATGTCTGCATCTGGCTGGAAATTAAAACAACTGTCTGCATTGCATTCGGCCCGTCTGTCAAAACACAGCCCGGCTCTCAGCAGCTGGGCAAGGGGGCCTTGAATGGGAGCAGTGTCTCCCCCAACAAAGCCCACTTTCACGCCAAGTGCCACGGAGATAGTGAGAACCCTGTTCTTCTCCAAACACGAAAGCAACAGCGCAACTATTTTTCCTGTTTCCTGGGCCCTCCTGGTGGGAATTTTCTTTTTTTAATGGACTGAGTGGAAGAGCAAAGTGAAACAGGAAACTTATTGGGGGGCAGGTTCTAAAAGTTGAATTACTCTCTCCTCAAAGATGTCATAGCCACAGACACACCAGAGGAAAGAAATGTCACCGGGACTGGGGGGTGACCCTCAAAGCCAAGAGAGGGCTCCTGTCTCTGCTATGCTCATGCGTTGCTGCATCCCTTTAGCATCCACTGGCCAATGTCCATGGATCGTGTCCTACACACAGGCCAGCGCTGAGTGCTTCAGGGGAATAAAAACAGCAGCAGCCTCAAAACACGGCCTCACCTGCAAGTTGCCCACAGACCAGCAACGAAAGCAAGAAAGGGATGTGTGTTCTCAGAGGTGCTGAAAGAGGGTGGAGGGAACTCAGAGCGAAGAGAAAATACTTCTGCCTGCGGTGTCCAGTGTGACAGCCACTAGCCCGTGTGGCCGTGAGCACCCGAAAGGTAGCCAGTCCCAGCTGAAACGTGCTGGGGTCACAGCACACACTGGCTTGTAAAGATCGAGTATGGAAAAAAGAGTGTAAACTATCACATGAATAATTTTTACTGAGGTGTTGAAAAGATAAAAGTTTAATAAATATTGAGCTAAATATAATTAATTGATTAATTTAAACTGTTTCTTGTTTTTGTTAATCATCGCCTGAGGATATTTTTTTACATTGTTTTTTTGTTGTTGTTTTAAGCTAGAATAGAAGGGAGGGAGAGGGGGGGGGGGAGAGAGAGAGAGAGAGAGAGAGAGAGAGAGAGAAACATCGATGTGAGAGACACATCAATTAGCTGCCTCCTGTAGAACCCTGGCCAGGGCTGGTACCCAGGTACGTGCCCTTGACTGGGAATTGAACCCGTGACCCTTTGGTCCTTGGGCCAACACTAAACACTGAGCCAAACCAGCCAGGGTTCAACTGTTTCTTTTCGCTTTTTAAAATACGTCTGCTAGCAAAGTTAGAATTCACACGTGGCGCACATTTGTGGCGCGTCCTTTATTCTATGGGACAGCACTGCTCTCGAGGGGAATCCCAAGGGGCTTTGTGAGGGACGCACGTTGTCTGGGTCGTGAAGGGCGAGTGATGTTTATCCAGGCGAAGAGGGTTGCAGGTGGAATGAGCCACATGATCAGGCGCAGGACAGAGGGCCTTCAGAAGACCTGGAGTGAGGGCCAGAGAGCAACGGCTACAGATCAGGACGGGCGGGTTGGGTCAACCTGGGAAGGACAGAGAAGACCACAAAGCCGGGATATGTGAAGTCTCTTAGCTCTCCAGCCTGTCACTCCTCAGTCAAAAGAATGTCCTTCAGGAAGAAGGCTGAGGCTCTCCAGGAACAGGGGCTCTCAGCACGAGTCTCCGGCCGGCACCCTGGCGTTGCCTGTGAGCCCGTGAGACAGAAACGCCAGAGGTCACTGGACCAGAAACTGCAGATGGGCTCAGAAAGGGTTCTCAGAGCTCTTCAGCGGATTCCCACGAGCCCTCAAGTTTGAGAACCACTGATACAGTCACGCTCACACCTTGGGGAAATCTTGTCGAATGCCAGGCCCCTGGAGCCAGGAAGAAATGGAATGAAACTGCCGCGGGCCTACGTCAGGAACGAGGCTGATCTGGAGGAGGTGTGGGGGGACTCTGGGGACTGCTTGATGTCCAGGAAGAAGTTTGTTCTAATAACTGGGAGTCTCTGGAGGCCCCAAAGACCGAGTTCAAGCCCCTGGGGCCAGGGGGCACTTCACTCTGCACCCCAGGTGGGGTGGAGTGGGGTGGGATGAGGTGGGTGGGGTGGGATGAGGTGGGTGGGGTGGGAGCTGTCTCCGGAAGGTCTGGACGGGAAGGGAGCTTTCTGTTGGAGAGTGTCCACCACATCAGGTAGCTCTGTGTCAGAGCTGACTCAGAGTTTAATGGGACACTCTATGAGGCTTTAATTAGTGTTTGTTTATTATGATTGCGTTTTAATTGTGCCTGAGTCTCCCCCACCTCTTTCACTGAACGCTGGGATCCGAGCGTGGCTGGGTCCCAGGTAGTCCTTAATGAGTGTGGTGATGAGCAGTCCAGGTCGGGGGGCGCCCTTCTTCTGCCCCCTCCGCCTTCTCCCAGGGAACGTGGCGCTGTCTCAGACTAGATCCCGCCCTTACACTCTGCATTCTTCTCGGCTTGATCTTATGTCTTGTAATTATGCCTCTAATGAATATAACTGTCCCATTAAGTCATTTACTTAAGAAATACTCTTAATTAAAGGTGACTCATACTGTGCTCTTGGCTCCTCTGGCCCTAGGCCCCCATCTCTGGGACCTCCCTTAGTCGAATTCAGGGGAGCTGGAGGTCTATGTGTAGAGTTTGGGGTGATTCCCCCAGCTCTCTCTCCTTTCAGCACGTTGGGTAGCCCAGGGGTGTCAGGCCCAGCACAGTGGGGGACATGGGACCGGATCAGTATTGGCTGAGAGGTCTGCTGGAACCAGTGTCATTTCTGGAAATCCTGACGCGCACGGCAGACCTACAGGGGTGGACCACCAGGGGGGAGGGCAGAGGGCCGCTGGGGCCCTGCAGTTACTACCATCCGGACAGAGGTCCTGGGACGCACCACCATCAGGTGCAAACCATCACTCTTCAGAGAGGAGTTCCCACGGTGCAGTGAGGAGCCTGAGCCCTCTGGGGAGTGCACTTGGAGCGGAGAACCCACGCACATCTCTGCCCAGGTGGGCACCTGCAGGAAGCGACATGGTTCTGAGACCTGGAGGACTCCACCACAGAAGCACTTAGGGTCCTGGCAATGGATTGTGCCTGGGTCCCACGTGGTTCTTTTTTTTGTTTGTTTTTGTTTTTGTGGTACGTGCCCCTAGAGGGAACCGAACCCAGGACTCTCTGGTCCGCAGGCTGACACTCAACCGCTGAACCAAACTGGCCAGGGCTCCCACATGGTTCTTAAACAGTGACTGAACACTTGTGCTGTGTCGAACTCTCTCTTAGGCAGGGGGCTGCATTCTCTGTCCTTCTGGAGCCCATGGTTTGATTGGGGACAAAGCTAAGGGCACAGGTCATCTCAATCTGGTGGAATAGATGCCACAACAGAGGTGCATCGAGAGACAGTTGTGGATGAAAGGACAGAGCGGAGGTGCGCCCCAGGGGGCTCTGGCACGCACACTTGGTGTTCAAGGGGCCTGCAGGATTCCTTTGTAATCCTGTAAGAGAGCCCGAAGGGGAGGGGTAAGGGAAAGCTGGCCCCGGCTGGAGGGGCCCCTCGGGGACTGGGCATTTAATCCTCCCCTCCCACTTCCCTGGAATCTGCTCCCCCTGCCAGAGAGCACACCTGTCCCCGCATGTGTCCCCTGCTTCCTGACACAAGGGAAGAAACAGAGGCCTTCAGTGCCGAGGGCCAGGTGGCAAGGGTGTGAGGTGACACAGCCTGGCTGGAGCAGGCAGTTGGCCTGAGCCACAGCCTCCAGGTCCCCAGGGCCTGGGGCGAAGCTCTCAGCAGCTGAAACACAGCTGCTCCCGTCCTGTCCTCTGTGCCTTCCCTGGTGGTCCGGCAGCAGCCACTCTCTCCCGTGGAGTTCGTAGGTCTCAGACCCACTTTCTCCTCTTTCCCAGTCCGGCCTGTTTTGAAGAAAAGACCTGACGCTCATTCACACACACGAGGGCAGACAAGAGCGGCCCGCCAGGGTGGGGGTGTGGACCGAGACCCAGCCCACAGCCACAACACAGAGGGGGTTTTGGCATTTTCCAGGTGCTTTTACCCCTTGTCTCATGGATCTGCACAGCTCCCCGGGGAGGGGGGAGGCTAGGTATCCTCTGTCCCATTTGATCCACCAGGAAACAGAGGCGCAAAGGGCTGGCGTAAGCCCAGGCTTGGTGTCGCTGGCGAAGTGGCCAGCTGGAGGACAGACCTCCAGTGCCCGTGCGGGAGACATGACGTAAGGTGTCTTTCTGAGCGTGAGGGGGGAGAGCAGGTTCAGGGGTCAGTTCCAGGAGACAGAGGCTGAGACCGATTGGGAACAGTCTCAGAAGCAGCCCGAGGGCAGGGGAGGCTTTCACTCCTGACCCCTCGCTCAGCAGCGTGCTGGCCCCCAGCAGTCGCTACTGATGGGCTGGATGGGTGGGTGCAGTCTCTCTTCACAGGCTCGCCCCACCTTTTTTTTTTTTATCCTCACCCGAGGACATTTTTCCATTTTTTGTTCAGATAGAGTGGGAGGGAGAGAGAGAGAGAGAAAAAAACATCGATGTGAAAGGGACACATTGAGTGGCTGCCACCCGCACGACCAACCAGGGCCAGGGACAAACTGCAACCGAGGTACATGCCCTTAGCGGGAACCGAACCCGGGTCTCTCTGGACCGCAGGCCGACGCTCCAACCACTGAGCCAAACCGGCCAGGGCTCGCCCCACATCTTAACAACAGGTGCAATCAGGGCTCTGTCCGTCCCTCTGCCCCAGCTGGGGCCAGGGTTCGGAGGGTCACTCTGGAGGCCTAGCACTGGCCCCTGCTCTGGCCAGATTTTCTCAGGCACCAAAGCTGAAGCGGACACTCCAGGGATGGGCCAGGCTGCGCAGGCTCCTGACATGCCTCCAGTGATATCCCCTTTGGCTCAGCAAGTCTCCACGGAAAAACACCCATTGTCTCTCCTGTCCTTAGCTGGGAAAGAACCTGTGGTGTGCTGGCTGCCTGCCTGAAGCAGCTATCTCCACATCCCCTGCGGGGGGTGGGGGCGGGGAGTGCCCGGCAGTCCTGAAATCCCCTCCTAGGCTCTGCCCCTTGGGATTCAGGAAGGGAGTGAGGGGGGCTGAAGTCTGCTGCTGGCTGGCAGGCTCCTGGCCCGCCCACCTTGCTCTGAGCTGGGCAGGTGACTGGGCTTGTTGAACAGAATGGAGCAGGGGATAGTAATAGTAACAGTAACAGTAACAGTAACAGCCATGTATCCAGCACCCACTGCATGCCAGGCACCTTACCTGTTTCATCCCACGTAATCTCTATACCAACCTTGCAGGGGCAGTATTCTTGGGCCCACTGTACTTATTAGAAAACGGAGTCTCGGGTTAAGTAGCCCTGCCCAAGGTCATGTGCCTCGTGGGTGGCTGAAACAGACTTAGAGTGCAGGTGTGTCTGACTCCCAGGCTGAGGAGTGAGGTGGACACAGAGGCATCACTAAAGAGGGTGGGCCCCCTCCTGGGCTGCCCCGAGGGCTGGCTGGCAGGTCACCTTGCTTCCTCCTGGTCATGGGGTGCCAGGCACATGCGGACGCTGTTGGGCAGCGCAATTACCGCCCCCACCCCACCACCATGCACGCCTCTTGGCTCATCTACTCTTCTCTGTTCTCTCACGATGATTCAGCTGGTGAGTCCGGAGCCAGACAACACAGGGGTGCGGCCAGAGGGGAGGAGGGGGAGGCTGTGAGGGTGGAAGACCCTGCGAGGTGTTTTTAAGCCGGCCGGGACCGGAACAGCGTCGGAAGCAGCCCCGAGAGGCTGCACAGCCCCCTAGGAGTGCCCACGAGACCCGGGCAGCACCGCTGGGTAGTGACGTGGCAGGGCTTTCTGTCCTGGTCCTGTCTGTTGTCAGCTGTGCGGCCTCGGGCGAGCCAGGTAACCTCTCTGAGGCTCCATCTCCTCATCTTTGACGTGAAAACAGGAATGCCCGTCTCACCATCTCACCGGCTCGTCAGAGGGCACCTCTGGGCTCCCGCCTTCAGCCTCGGTCTTTCCTGCGTGTCACCTTCCCAGTAATGAAGTGAAGAATTCACTATGGTCTGCTCCCCATGTTAGATCCAGTTCTTTACACATCAATAGTCACGTGTGAGATCTCCTGAAGTCCTCATAAAGTAAACACCAACCCAATCCCCCGCCCGTCCTCGGAGCTGTGACAATGACATCGCCAATGTCACTGGGAGAAAGGAGGCAGGAACCTCCAGAAACCCAGCTGGAGCTTCTGGAGCCTGTGACTGCAGCTGAAGCAACACGCAACCTTCTGGCCAGAAGATGACCCTGGCTGTCCCCTAAGAACTCCTGACTCCCCGGGGACCTGAGGGTGGAGTGGAGTTCAAAGAGAAAATCTATTTTTAATGACTTGGGGAGGAGAGTGGAGTGGCTGAGTAATTCAGAGTAATTAAAGCTATCTATCACTCAGAGAAGTGGAATCCAAAGTTGCTGAACTTTTCAATGACATTTTTCCCCTCCTCATTCATAAAACCCAGTAGCGGGTCATGCAGGAGTCAAAGGGGAGAGGACAATGGGGAAAGAAATGTCTGGCCCTCAAAGAGTAAAATTTATCTCTCTGATGAGTTCTAGGGGAATGGCCCTACTTGAATCTTTTTTTTTAGGTAGAGGCCAAATTTTGTTCAGGTGGAGAAGGTAGACTTTGAAAGAGACAGGCCTCAGTTTCAAATCCAACTCCTACGTTGATCAGTTGTACATCATTAAGTTGTCAGGCCTCTTTGAGCCTCAGTTCCCTTCTTTGTGAAGAGGTGGCAATGGTGGCATCAACTTCACAGGTTGTTTTGAGGCTTGCGTGACATCTGTACGCCAAGGCCTTGCACACAGTTGGTGCTCAATCACGGTAGTTGTCGTGCTCAGGCTCTACATGCAGACCCCACTGAAGGTGGCAGTGTTTGCACAGGAAAGCGGAGAGGGCCCTGCGCAGGCCCTGCACTGCTGGGCTGGCTGACCTCGAGCAGGCCGCCTAGGCTCTCTTGGCTGAGACTGCTGATCTATCACCTGGGGAGAATTATGTCCGCCCGGTGCATGGACAGCAGCACAACCCCTCAAACTGTTGTCCTTGTTGATGACATAATCCCTCCTAAAGGCCAAAGTGTGCAGAAACTCAGCATCCCTGGCTGAAAGAAGTCCAATTAAGCTTAGTCTCCTAAGGAAGAAGACAAAACTTGGACGAGGAAAACCTATAAGGAGGAGAGGAAACCCAACGGGCAAAGCAGGTGTTCCAAATGCCACACTGTGTTTTCTCAGACAGGATTCCTGGGCCAGAAGTACTAGGGAGGTGGGAGTAGGGCCCTTTCTAGTTCTGGGTTTTGGAAGGATCTAGGAAGAAGCGAGATGCTAATACTATACTGTCTCCATGACAACAGTGGATTTATTCAGTTAGGAAAAGAAAGTGGGGTAGGAAATGAGAGATGAGAAGGATTTGGGAAATAGGGCCTAAGAAATAACTAAAATAGACCTCTCATCTGGGAACCAGATGCCTGGGATTAGCCAGGTCTCACAAATCTCCCTATAGGGTCAACATTGATTCATCTGCTCCAGGAGGGGGAAGCGATGATGACAAGGGGATGGAGTAACGAGGCAGTGATGCCCCTTTACCCACCCATTCATTCATTCATTCATTCACTCATTAATTCATTAATTCATTTCACACGCCTGTTCAGTCAGGCAGTTCTAGTGAGGCTTCTGGGTGCACAGAACCCAAATCTACCTTAATCACTTGCAGCTTGACTTAATTTAAGAGCTGGGCATCTGTCCAATGGGCCCTGGTCTCTGGGCCCCACCCCGTGAACTTCTGGTTCCCCTGCCTTCCAGTCACCAGGAGAGCAAGATGAGAGGGTTTGGAGTTCCAGTTGATCCTAAATTCTCTGTGAAGCATCTATGGTCCATAAGCTTAGGAAGGTGAGGTTTGGGTGGGAATCATGAAGGCCCGAGAAGAGACTGGCCAGAGATCTGGGGTAAGAACACCTGTGCTGGGGTCTCAGTAGCCGGCGGGGCTAACTTTGTATTGTCTGAGATGAGGACTCAACAATCCTCCAAAAAAGGGACAGTGGGGCCTGAGGACACCACTGCTGAAGGCGATCGTGACCCTCCCTTTGGCAGAGACCATGGCGTTGCCTAGTTCCCGCCTCCTGGTGCTCAATTTCACCTCTGGTTCCGATGTTGGCACGCATGGTGATGGATACAAGCTGGGAGGTTCTCAGGGACCTTCTGTGTGTCAATTTTCTATCCTTAATACGCTCCCTAAAATCTGCTTCTGAGGTTCTGAAGGAACCTCAGTTGAAGTGCCCAGGTCATCCTGATCCAGGGAGAACAATCCTACCAAATGATATATAAGATGGCATCGAATTTTGCCAAGCCCAACTACCCAGGCCCTTCTTTTATTTTTATTTTTTTATCCTCACCCGAGGACATTTTCCATTTTTTGTTCAGATAGAGCGGGAGGGAGAGAGAGGAAGAGAGAGAGAGAGAAACATCGATGTGAAAGGGACACATCGAGTGGCTGCCACCCGCACGACCAACCATGGCCGGGGACAAACTGCAACCGAGGTACGTGCCCTTAGCGGAAACCGAACCCGGGTCTCTCGGGACCGCAGGCCGACACTCCAACCGTTGCGCCAAACCGGCCAGGGCCCTTCTTTTATATACATACATACATAAAATATTGTGTATATATATATATATATTTAAATTGATATTTTTAGAGAGAGAGAGGAAGGGAGAGAGATAGACACATCAATGTGAGAGAGAGAAACATCAATTGGCTGCCTCCTGCACGCCTCCTACTGGGGACTGAGCCCACAACCTGGGGACTGGGGACTGAGCCCACAACCTGGGCATGTGCCCTGACCAGGAATTGAACTGGGACCTCCCAGTCCATGGGAGGATACTCAATCCACTGAGCCACACTGGCAGGGCCCCAGACCCTTCTTTACTATACCCCTATTAAAAGCTGTGTACACGAGACAAAACTCAGCTGGCTTAGCTTTGTCCATGGGAGCTGGATCTGAGCTGGTCCCCCACTTCTGTGTCTAAGCGGCCTGCCCTAAAATTTGAGGTGGACAAAGGGCCACTAGAATCTCGTGCTGTAATTCAGAATTCTGGTTTCCAGAGGACCCCATGGAGCACATTTTCTCAACCATCTCTTAGCTTTCTTTTCTAACCATCTGGGACATGGCCATCTTGTCCTCCCTGACACCTTGGATCTGAAAATATTCTGTCTCATTTGGTTAGTATGCAAAGTGGTTAGCACCCTCGTCAGTCACAGCTTCCTGGGACAAATCAGTAGGACAGTGGATAAATGTGTGTATGTCTGTGTGTGTGTGTGCTCGCGTGCATGAGAGAGCGAGTGAGTGAGCTATGGAGGATAGGAGTACATGTTAAACCTCTAAGGCAAAAATAGAGTCTCTTACGCATATATTACAATTTTAAAATTTCCTTTCAGTATAGAGCACAAGTGTTCATTCATGCCATCCATTCATTCATGCAACCTTGGCAAGGCAGAGATATGTAAGGCAGGAACGGTCCCCTGCTTTGCCGAATCCTGTGACACTGCGCTGCTTTGAGAACTTGTGGAAACCGGTTATTGGGATGAAGACTATTCCTCTAAGGCAGCAATGACTTCAGGGACACAGTGCCCTGGCCTTGTGAACCTACATTCATGTAGACTTAACTTATAACTGAGCAGACCTGCATACAGTTAAAATACACCCAGTACTTATAATTCGTTCACTTGCTTGTTTATCATTCATGCACTCATTCATTTAGTTCATTCAGGAATGAATCCTTCATTCATCTCTTCATTGATTCAACAGTCTAAGTATCAAGTCTTTACCGTGGTGGTACAAATGAGAGTGAGTCGTGGTCTTACAGTGCCCTCGGGAAGCCTACCTTCTGGTGGGGAAGCTAGAAAGTGACAGATGTCACACAGTGGGTTCCAAGCTGAGAGTGATCTCTTCTGGCTGAAGGAACCAGGAAGATGCCATCGTTTGTGGCGGCCTTGAAAACTTGGTGCTATTTTGATAGATAGGAGTGAAGGAAGGACACTCTATGAGGAGAGAAGGGCATCAGCAAAGAGCACCCCGTGCAGGGAGAGCTCCGGTGATGGGCATGATTAGGGCAGGGCTGCTAATAAAAAATGTGATCTGAGGGTAGATCATGGAAGGCCAGGGTCATGGACACAGATCAGGAAGAAGGGAAAGACGCTTTGCATCTCTTCTTTTATGGTGCGTCCCATGTGTGTCCCTGTCATTGTGTTCCTGCAGCCGCCCTCTGCCCGCCCCAGGTGCTGGCCGCATCCTCACAGTAGGGTAGCGGCTGGTGGCCTCATTGGTCTCCCTTCTATTCTTTCCACACTGGATGTGTTCTGCACATCTTCATTTTTCCTTTTCTTCAAAAAGACATAATGGGTCAGGGCATGGGTCCTAGAGCCAGACTGCCTAGGTCCACATCCCAGCCCCCTTGCTCATTAGCTATGTGACCTTGAGCCCGTGACGAAGCTCTCAGCCTCATTTGTTAATTTGTGCGATGGTGGTAATAATAGCACACACCTATATCAGACTTACTATCTGCAGATGAGGAAGAAGCCGAGGCCCAGAAGGTCTTAGTGAACTCATGAGATTCACACCTAGGTAGGAACCATGCTCTGAACTTCTACACCAAATTGCCTCTTAGCATGAAGGCGGGTACAGAAGACACTTAGCCCAGGGCCTGGCATGTATCTGTTATTATTATTACTAAATGTGTATTAAGCACCTGCTGTATATTCGGTAAAGCATGAAGTCCAAACGATGACCAGACATGGCTCTGATCCTGAAGTACTCAGAATGTTGTCAGGAAGACAGACAAACCCCCAAGCTGTAAGGAAATACTAGCACTGTGACTGAGTTGTGGTAACAGCTAGCCAGCTACAAGAGCAAAGAGGACGGACAAATCAGGGAAGGCTTCCAAGAGGCAGTGTTTTGTAATGATAGCTTCAGCTAAAAAGACAAAGCAAAATAATAACAAAAAATAAAATCAAAACAACAACAAAAAACTGCCTTTTGAATGAAGTTTATAGTCCAAACACCCCAGACTGATGTTTCAGCCTTTCACTTCCTTTCGTCGGGGTCAACCCCCCACTCCTGCAGGCTGGCCTCCTCTCGGGCTCTGCACAGTCCTGCCTCCTTAACTTTGCGCACACATTCCTGCTCATCAGCATGTCCTCCCCTCCCCCACCCGTGTGCAAATCCATGGGCTGTCCGTTCTCCATGCAGCCTTTCTTGACCAGCCTCTGAATATCCAATCAGACTCTCTGCCCACATGGCAGGACTCGAATGAACTTTTAAACCCTTCTTAGGTCTCCATTTTTTTTAGGTTACTCAAAGGACTCTGCTTTTTATTTCTTCAAATGAGATATCCCTTTATGTTCCCACCTCAGTTTC
The DNA here is from genome assembly GCF_014108415.1 of Molossus molossus. NCBI lineage: Eukaryota > Metazoa > Chordata > Mammalia > Chiroptera > Molossidae > Molossus > Molossus molossus. The sequence continues at coordinate 33,955,341 of NW_023425356.1, forward strand.
TTACACAAAATAGGTCTATAAATACCTGCTGAGAAGCAATCACACTTGCCCAGTGATCCAGGTTTTATTTTAAGCTCCTTAGAAAATGTACTAAACGACGGGAAGATTCCCTAGGTGTGGCTGAGGGCCCTGGCATTCTGCTGGGACCCATTAGGTGACGCGAAGGCTTTATGTTTATAACCCAGGAGAGGCGCCTGGTGTCACAGAAAGGACACGGCTGTGAAGACAGAAAACCTTGGCTCAGCCTCACCCTGTGCTCAGCTGCCCTGGGTAAACCACCTGACCTCTCTGGGCCTCAGTTTCCACATCTGTAAATACCACCGACTGTCACAATTCAAGCACCCTCCCAGGCACCGAGACACAATGAATGCCGCGTGCAGAAGTGAGTTGGGCGGATGCCCCATGACTGGCAGAGCAGATTCTCAAGTCCCAGGTTCACAGTTCTGTTCTTCATCCTGGGCCCCCTGACCCAGCTCAGAGAAATGAAAGGGTCCAGGAATGAAATAAGAGGGGCTTTTGAGAGATGCTGGAAGGAAGCCCCTGGAATGCTCAGCCACCTATCAGTGACCACTTGGAAGGCTGGAGACACACAGCTGGATGGAGGGGACAGAGTGGACAGGAGAATCCGGAAGGCAGGAGACCAGAGGGTAGGTTGGTGAGCTCTGCAAAGGCAGAGTGAAGGTACCTCCACGTGGCAGTGGCGGTGGCAGGCAGGTGAGGACGTGTAGTACATGAAGGAGATCTTGACGTGGACACCTCAGGAGGCGGAGCTGGTCTGGAAGACTTTTTTTTTTATTTTTTATCTTCACCTGAGGACACTTTTGCATTTTTTGTTCAGATAGAGCAGCAGGGAGAGAGGAAGAGAGAGAGAGAGAAACATCGATGTGAAAGGGACACATCGAGTGGCTGCCACCCGTACGACCCAACCAGGGCCGGGGACAAACTGCAACCGAGGTCCATGCCCTTAGCGGGAACCGAACCCGGGTCTCTCTGGATTGCAGGCCGACGCTGTAACCACTGAGCCAAACCGGCCAGGGCTGGTCTGGAAGACTTTTAAGACCTGTCCCAGAGAACTGCCCTGGAGGGGGTTGAGACCCAACTGGGAACATCCACGTGGAGGGAAGTGCTGGGAAATCAGGGCTGAGGAAGGTGGCGGGACAACAGGGGGCACTGCCCACCTGATGGGGCTGCAGTGGGAACAGCCCAGCAGAGGGCTGTCCAAGGGCCACGGAAGATCCAGCCTGAAAGAGAGTCAGAACGATCGGCCGGCTCAGACGGCGAGAGCCTCTCTTGCGGCCATTCAGGTTCAAGTGAGAAGGGCCCTCTCTGTTCCTTCCCTCACCTCCTCTGCAGGGGACAGTCGGGACAGAGCCAGCGGAGGAAGAGAAGGGAGAAAAACGGAGCAAACAGGCCTCGACCCCTCGCGGCAGGCCAGGGGAGGGAGAGGTCTGAGCCGAGTCGAGTCGAGTTTTGCTTCTGGTCAGGAGCTGGACTTGACCTTTCTGAACCGAGGTGAGCCTGTGTTTGAGATTCGAGGGACTCTGTCACCCCACAGTGAGCTGCTGAGCTAGGCAGGCTGCCTGAGACGTGGGGAAAGGGGACAAAATAAAGTGCCGTTTTGATTCTCTCTCCCAGCACGTAGAACGCTATGGACTGCCGTTCCTGATGCGGTCACGAGGATCATGCCGTTGCATGGTTCAAGACCCCGCTCACTGCTCAAATCCGGGGAATTATGGGCGTTACTCCTGAGGACAGAATGATAACTTACTGATAACGTGATTAAAAACAAAACAAAACAATCAAACTCTGGTTGTCAACTCTCAGATGGCTCAGCAGACCATTCTTTCTGAAATCCTGGAGTCCCTCTAGGGAGGGAGAGGTGCAAAGTCTCTTTTCAACCCAGTGGCTCCTGGGTCAAAGGAAGTTGGGAACTGTCCCACTGGCGAGCCTGCTGACTCATTTGTAAGCACAGTCATGGGTGACGCCACCCCGAGCTGGTCTAATGAGGACAGGGTGCTCCTGGTCAAAGTCCTGTGGTGCCCCTGCCTGGCCAGCCCAGAGCCCGGCCCTGCCTGAACCATCAGAGCTAGAACTTTGCAGCCTCCCTCTGCCTGGATGCTGGTGGCCGAGCTGTTCAAATCGCTACCTTCCTCACCGCTTTCTATTCGTGGCTTCCTTTTTTTAAAAAAATGCTTTTATTGATTTTTTAGAGAGAGAGGAAGGAGAGATAGATAGAAACATTAATATGAGAGAGAGAAACATCCATCAGCTGCCTCCTGCACGCCCCCTACTGGGGATAGAGCCCTGACAGGGAATGGAACTGGGACCTCTCAGTCCATGGGACAACGCTCAATCCACTGAGCCACACCGGCCGGGCTATTTGTGGTTTCCTTAATGACAGTCTCCAGTGCACCCAATGTTACCGAGCCTCTGAAGCTAGAAAGGGGTGCAGGGAAACCTGGGGAGATGGAAGACAGACAAAGATTTTTCCCTCTTTTCCAAACAGGTGCTTAGGAAATTAATTAGAACAAATAATCACCCCGTTGTCCGAGTCTCTATTTTATTTGGTGCACGCTGAGTCTGATGGAAAAAAAGGGGGAATTTTAAATAATTCTGGAGTTATAACTGATGTAATTAGGTGCTCAGTGAACACTTAGCATCGAGCTGTGCTTATTAAAATTACTGTTTTAATCAGAACATTGCTGGCGAATCATTAATAATACAATGGCTCGATTCCCTGGAACTCTAATTAGACCTGGACTTTTAACCACCTGAGCGTAATCTGGATACGCACCACGGGCGATGCATTATCATCTCGGGGCCTGTGGGGACAGAGCATCTACACTGCTATTTGGTGGCGGCCTGAGTGGTTCATTTTGGAGTGGGAGGGCGTGCCGAGGGGCACGGGCATAGATGCTGATGGGCAATCGAAGTGGAGGGGACCGGCCAGGGTCCCAGGCTGCGAGGTCTTCAGGAGGAAAGGCAGGAGAGACTTCTCCTCCCGCTGCTGCAGGCTAGACCTGCCTCAAGCTTATTCTGCTGGGGAACAACCAAGCCATAATGTCACCGGGCCAGCTAAAGGCTCTTTCCTGGGAAGCCCCTGCCTTCACGCGGGGCTGCCCCTCAACCGAATCAAACACTGTCCAGGGGGATGAAGTGTTGTCCCTCCCAGGCACTGCGCATCAGAAACCGAATGCGTCAGTCACTGAGCCATCGCTGCAGGTGGATCTGGTGAAGGGCGGGGCCACTTCATTTTCCTGCCCAGCTCTTTGTGTCACCCTAGAGAGAGACCATGAGACGGGCTCTTTCCAGAACTTTTGGATCTGTAGGGATATTTTGCAGGTAACCAGGTCCAGAGCTGGGGGGAGGCGGAGGGGGTGTGTGATCCCCTGAGACGCCTGGCTGCTGGGCCGGTGTTTGGGGGGTGGTGGGGGGTCGATGCCTTGGATCCTGGCTCTGAGCACGGAAGTGTGGTTTCTCTGCTCTTTCAGCTGGGGCACAGTCTCAGCAACGCCGACTTGGCCCCCAGAGGGGGAAGGGGGGAGAGTCCTCAAGCAGATGCCACAGGGGTGGCTGAAGCAAAGGACATGGAAACACAATCTCTGTCCTCTTAGAGCCGGCCAACTAGTTGGAAGGACATAACAAAGATGTGAAAAGAAGATTTAGGCCATTTAAAAGGCAGATGCTGGGAAGTGAAAATCAGGCTGGAGCCAGACGAGGGCGCGTGGAGTGACATGGTGGTCACAGTGGGATGGGATTCGTCAGAGAGGGCGCAAAGGCCTTCGGGGGCGGACCGGGGGGCCAGACGTCACATGGGAAGCCCAGGGATGGGAGCAGCACCCTGTTTCTCTCACTAAGCCTTCTTCTGGCTGCTACTGGGGGCCTTCAGACAACAAGATTGAACCCTCCGGGCTCCCTTTCCGGCCACCTCTAGCCACTATTGGTACAATTTGAAAAGGGCCACCTCTGGCCACTATTCATGCAATTTGAAAAGGGCGCCCCGTCTAGGTGCACGGCTTGGTAGGACGAGTGAGGACTCGGGCTCAGCTCCCACTTGCCCCAGCGTCGGACTGAACCGTGAAGCTGGCGGCCCTGATGCCCAGAGCCCTCGGGAACTAGGAAGCTGAAATGGAAAGTGGGGGTCCCCCAGAGGTCTAGGTGACCCATGGACAGAAAATGTTAAGTGCTAAGAACTGTGACTCTTACAGTCCCTTTGGGGGACGAGAAGGTGAGGGCTGAGGGCGGGCTGAGGAGCAGGGAGGACTCTAGAAGTAGGAGGGACTTGGGTGGGGGGGCGGGGCGACGTGTCCTGGGCAGGAAAACTTCATAAGCCAAAGCAGAGAGAATGAGCTTGGGGGTATGCTCTGGGACATCAAGAACACAGCAAAGGATGTCCCCATTTAGATTTATTTTCTTCCTTGTGAGCAGATATTTACACTAAGAATGTAAAAAAGAATAGAACTCCAGGCCTCCCTCGAGGAAGACGAGCTCAATGGAAGAGGCTTTCGATACAGCAATAACGGGGGGAGGAGGAAGAGGGCCATCACGGGCACCCGCAGCGAAGGCTCCATGTCCATAAGCGAAGGCTCCATGTCCATAAGCAGTAAGAGGCGGAACTCGTCTTAGGGGAGAGAGCCTGGCAGGCGGGGGTGGGGAGCAGCCCCTATGCTCGGGAAGCCAATGGCTGAGGCTCAGATCAAGAATTCTTGTGCTTGTGCACAAAGACGCTATGAATGATGGCCCTGGACACACACACTCACCGTCACTCCACAAACTCATACTCTTGTACGCACACACTCGTGAACACAAACATATCCATGCCACACACTCACAGGCCACACCAACACACTGACAGCACACACTTCACACATACATCACACGCTCGCACCGACACCCCCCCACATCTCCATGTCATACACACTCATAACACACAGCCGTCCCTGCCACACTCCTCGCCCCCTCCCCGCCGTGCCTGAGCGCCGCTGTATGAAGAAAAGAGACGTCGGGAGTGGCCTCCCTCTGGCTGGTGGTGAAGACGGATTAAAGCTGCCCAAGATTAAACAGAGGAGTTAAAAATGACAAACAGAGTTCTAAACAGGGCTCGAGTCTTAATGAAAGCCATAACGAATGGAAGAGCCACACTGATATCACCCGTAAATGGCCATAAATATCAGACCAAATGATGAGATCTTAGATACTGCAGTTTTGAACACCATCAAATTACTTCTATTATAATCCATCAATACATAACCAAGCTCAGCCTCATATTTAAGGTCTTATTGTGCTTCGAAGACGAGGCTCGGAGACCGAGCAGACCTAGGGTTGCATTCTGGTTTCGCCCCGATCAACCCGGGCACGTCACACGGCTTGTTTGAGTCTCAGTCTATAAAATGTGAATAATTATTCCCTAAATAGAGATGCTGTGAAGATTAAATTAAGTCCTGGACAGCTGTAATAATAATTTGTAATACTCATAATTTACTATCACCGTGATGATTAATTTTCAGTATCTCTTGTTTCCTCCCCTTTCAGTGTCCTGAGGTCCGGGAAGCCCACTGATCGCTGGAACCACGAGGGAGAGGAGGAAAAAGGAGAAGAGAGACAGACAGAATAGGGAAGAGCAGAAGACGGAGGCAGGAGAAGAGCAGAAGAAAGGAAAGGCAGAGAAAAGGAGGACCACAGACCCCTCGGCTGCCACACACTGGCATCATCGGTGGAGGGTGCCCACGCTTTCTTGGGTGGTGGTTGGATGGTGGTTACTGGGGGAAGAGAGGTTATGGAGTAGCCACACAATTATGGCCCAGCCTTCTTAAGATTTATAAAATAATAGCTTTATGGAGATATCATTCACATATCATAAAATTCACCTACTTAAAGTGTACAATTCAATGGTTTTCAGTATATTCGCAAATTGTGCAACCATTACCACAGTTGATTTTAGAACACTTTTACCATCCCCCACAAGAAACCTCATATCCATTGGCAGTCCCCCCTCCCCCCTCCCCAGCTGCTCCAGGCCTACACAGCCACCAATCAAGTTATGGACTTGCCTATTCTGAACATTTCATAGAAATGAATCACAATGTGTGGTCTTTTGTGGCTGGCTTCCTCCACTTAGTATTCAGTTTTCAATGTTCATCATGTTGTAGCATATATTAGTAACCTTGTTTTCTGAATCGTCACCCGAGGATACTTTTCCATTTATCTTCAGACAGAGTGGGAGGGGGAAGGAGAGAGAGAAAGAGCGAGAGAGAAACATGGATGTGCGAGAGACACATCGACTGGTTGCCTCCTGCATGACCATGACCAGGGCCAGGGACCGAATGGCAACCGAGGTACATGCCCTTGACTGGAATTGAACCCGCGACTCTTTGGTCCACGGGCCGATGCTCCAACCGCGGAGCTAAACTGGCCAGGGCGTATATTAGTAACTTTTTAATTTCTTAATTCCAAGCCCAGACGGTGCAGGCACAGAGCTTGTTATCACACCAGCAAGTGCCATAAATAATGGAAACCATCCAAGTGTTCACCCTAAGAAGTCTAACTGCACTGGGTCAGTCACTAAGCTATCGACTTCGAGGTCAGGCCACGGAGCCCTCGTCTTTCCCACGGGGGAACCCGAACGCGGCGAAATGACGTTTTCCCAAGCGTGTGCCTTTGCGCCCTCCATATGCCTCTTCTGAAGAAAGGAAAACAAAACCGGCTCCCAGGGTAAGAGTCTCTCATCTGTGGTTTTATGATTGAGGTTTGATGTTAAAAGACAGATGAGAGTCTCTTGGTATTCTGTCCATATGTCTCTCCCTTACCTCTTAAAAGTGGCAATTCCCAGCTCTATTTTTACGATGTAAAAGAATGACTCTCCTCTAATGGTTATCTGTCATTGTTTATGTTTAAAGTAATTTCAAATGTTAAAAGACTGTAGCATTAGGAAGCAGGAAAGAATACCCCTGGGCCAACGGCAGTCCCTGAAGTGGGAGGGGCTTATCATCTGGGTGGAAAAGGACTAGGCTATTCATTGGACTCAAGAAATGTCAATCATGTTTGCTATAGAGCTGACGTGATATGTGGCCCTTAGGGCAGCGATCCTGAGAGTTTCAGGAATAACAGGGTATGTGCTCCATCCAGCTGACCCCAGAGACAGAAAATATTTAAAGATTAAGTTGTGCGTGCAGCGTCACTTTCCGTCCTGACGCCTACCATCATTACCCCTTGGCCACCGGATGTTTGTCTAGGGCCACAGGTAAAGAAACTGAACATCATGCTAAACAGAGGCAGGCATGCCACTGACTGATGCTTGTGCTGTAGGCAAACCTGTCTGAAGAGGGTTACGTGAAGCCTTGTTTCTCTCCTATAAATTCCAATACGGATTTAGCTTGAATTACAGGGAGAAGAAACTGGCCACCATCAGGCCAAGGTAGTGCTAAAAGCTAGTGTCCTTTGATGCCAGCCATGGTGGCAGCGGCCGCAGCCATAGCTACCGACCCAGGGAAGAACTCCGATAGTGAGGAGTGACCGTGAAGGTCAGGGGTCACTACGGTCACTTCCTCTCAGTGAATACTGTGAGTCGAAGAATCAGATTTATTTTTGGAACTAAACATATTTGAAAATGGAACAATAGCTATACTGATTGGCATGTTGTATAGGGCCTTCTTTCATGAAATAAAACGATACAATGTCACCCCTCTTTAAAAGGTCAACCATTGTTTATTAACCGTGCCCAAAGAATCTCATTAAATCCGGACACACGAGGACAGTACAAGCTAATATCATCCATGTAAGTGATCTGCATACCAGTAAGGCCTGCCCTGGGACCACAGTAGCAGTGGGTCCCCTGTGGCTACTGGCCAGAAGTCCCGATGCTGCTCTCCAGTGCTGAGCATCTCCTGGTCCATCAAGCAAAGAGGACTGGTCACACCCACCCAGCCCTAGAGTTCCTTCCTCTATACAATTTACTCCTTAGCGCCTCCTTGGCAAATAAATACGTGATCTTAGGTGAGGGAAATTGGACTCTGGCAAAAGTGAGGTGACTAGAATTTCCTCCATTAATCTGGTATGCTCCAATTTGCACTGTGAGCATAAATTTGCATGTTGAATTCTAGAGGCTGGAACTCTAAGAATGTTAGGTAAAATAAAATTAATTCTTGTAATCCTCTGTGATCATATTCAAACCTAATATCCTCAGCTTACCACACAGAATAGGCTTGCTGGCTTGCTTTCTTCCTTGCTTTCTATTACAATTATTTTTCTCAAACAGCGAGTTCTGCCATACAACCAGCGCCGGGACGGGAGGGGTACCTCTAACCCGCATCTGGTCTCCTAGTAGCTTGGAGCCTATTGGGGGAGACGCCAAATAGATATCCACCAGATATGTGGTTTTTACCATATGTTGAAGAAGCTCGGAGAGCAGAATTCTTTCTGATTGGGGTGAATGCGGACGGTCTGTTCTGTTGGGGCATGAGAAGCAAGGACGCATGACGGTGGGAGCAAGCAGACTCTCTGTCTTTCCACAAGTTCAAAATATCTGCATGGTTCTTAGCCTGTTCCCTGTCCTTCCAGGAAGGTTGTTAATGAGACAGACAGCTCCTTGAGATGAGATGGCTGAAGGCCGAGCCCAGCAGGCCCCAGAGACTCGGGACAGGCCCGCGGCCATGGGTAATTGCTGGGTGGGCCTGAGACCGGGAGCGTGGCCAGCCCACGGCAGAGCGCAGGATGCCAGCCTAGCCTGACTCCCCGACGAAGTCTGCTGGGAAGCACTCTCCACACCAAGTCGTGGCTTGGCTCCTTCTGGCTCCTCCACAGCGGAGGCTTTTCCTGTGGTTCTGGAGATGGAATCAGTCATGAAATATGTGGGCTTCCTTTCCTTGGAGAAATCAGACTCCCTGTGTACCAGTCTCTAGTGGTTAGCGAGCTCACCACTGCCCCACACTGCCAGGGCTTCTCCGGGACCATTCCGGACCTTGTTAGAGAGCTGCTGATGTGAATGTCTGCTGCGGGCCCAGCACTGGGCTCAGTGCTCTACACACATCCCCTTGTGCAACCCCTGCAACAACCTGATGCACTAGTCTATCCTTAGCAATTTTCCTAAGAGGAAACTGAGGGCTCAACGAGATCAGACAGTTTGGTGAAGGTCAATGGAGTGAGAAGCAAAGCCAGGATTCCAGATGTGCTGAACAGAGAGCCTCCCCCTCCCCCACGCCACAGGCCTCCTAACAGCTGGCAGGGAACAGGGACCGGTTGTTCGAGGCTGTGGCTTCCCCTTGCCTGCCCTGCCTTCCTGGGGAGCCAGTCTGGCTCCCTCCCTGCTGCTCCCCTCCCCCCACCCCCACGACCTCCAGAGCACTCCTGGAAGGAAGCTCATGAGAAGAGAGGCGGGCACACTCTGTCCTGGGCCTGGGGACAGGTGACCTTTCCAATTCAGCACCTTTATAAATCTTACCTAATGAAGTTAAGGGAAAAAAAGAATTAATGAATAAATGAAGGTTAAATCAGTCCCTGCAGCAAATTGATGCTGACAGCGCGGGCCAAGAAGAGAGCTTGGAGAGCGGGGAGCCGAGGGGCACAGGAGACTTTTAGAATTCCTTCCCCAGATTCGAGGGAGCTGGGAGGCCGGCCAGGCCTCAGCTGGGCAATGAAGGCTTCGGGAAGCCCAAGGCAGATGCCTGAAGGCCACGGAGGAAGAAGCCACCTTCTATCTTGGATCAGTTTTTCCAGAAGCTGATTTTGGTGTGGTGCACATATGTGCACGCGCAAACACACACACACACACACACACACACACACACACACACACAGTTTATACAATTAACCCCTGCAACCAGTCCAGACACGGGTAGTATGGGTCAGCCTGGCTCATTCCTGGCCTCCGGGGACCTCTGTGGTTTGTCTTCTTGTCAGCACCCACTTGTTAACCATCCCTGTCTCCTTGTCACTGCCAACGGCCACCCCGCACCCTCGGGGGCTGCACACCTCAGCCCGGCTGGCTCTGAGGGGCCACCCCGCACCCTCGGGGGCTGCACACCTCAGCCCGGCTGGCTCTGAGGGCCTGTACGTGAATGTGTGGCTGGGCCCTGGGAGGAAGAAGAAAGAAAAGCGGCCGGCCGGCCAGCCAGGAGCAGATGCAGGGGTAGGAGAGGTTGAGAGGACCTAGATGAAAAAGAAGGGACGCCGGGGAAAGCTCCAGGGGCAACGTCTGGGAGGAGGGGCCGGGGAAACACATGCTCTTCAGGGAATCGCTGCGACTTCCCAGGGAGCCGCGGGGCAGGCCACTAGCTGGCTTACATCTTCGTTTAATCTAGTGACACAGGCATGGAAGAGGAGGCTGGCACAGGCGACCAGCAGCAGAATCCCTCCCTGGCAGGAGCACCGGGAAGGAAAGATCAATAATCCTGTTTCCTCCTCCTCTCTGTGCCCAAGGTTTTTAAGAAAATGATCATGAAGACAGGGAGGCTCAGGGGACCCGCACGCTAGCCCGTCCTGCAGTGGGCTGTGGCGGGGGATCAGGAAGCCAGCGCTGCGCTGCCCAAGGGGTGGGGCTGTGGGGGGCGGGCTGAAGTGGGGAGGCAGAGAGACCCAGAGCCAAGAGCTGACTAGATCAACCAGTAAATAAAAGGTCACAATGATTTTTCAGGCACCCAGGGAGAAGCAGACAGTTCTGCTGATGGCAGGAGCTGACAATTGGCAAATGAGCCTCTGCGGTTATCTGTTTCCCTTCCTTACTCTTGTCTCCTAAGACAGGGGCTGGAAATAGATGCAACTGGCAGATGACTTAAAGATGAAAAATGAGCAACATGTTAGTGCGGGGGCTCCGTGGCAGGGTGACGAGATGCTCACCAGGGAGCCAGAGGGAAGGGACGGGGCTTAGCTGCAGCTGGTTTGGGGTCTGGCGCTTCCTCTGTCCCAGGCACTTGGCAGGGATTAGTTATTGCATTTTCTCTGCAACCCTAAAAGGCAGGTGCTAGTGCTATTCCCACTTTACAGAAGAGAGAACTGAAGCCTACAGAGGATACACTGGGCCTATCAAAGACAGGCAGAGGCGAGATTTGAACACAGGCCTAACTGCCTCCAGAGAGGACCTCGCTGCCCTACAATGCCTCCGTTTCACAGTTCTCTCTTTTCCTGCCTCCCTTCTTCCCCTGCCTCTCTTCCTAACCTTCAACAGGTGTTTACTGAGCACCTAAGAAGAGCCAAACATTGTACTGTCTCTCTGGGAGGCAGAAGCAGCCGAGACAGGCAAGGTCTCTGCCACCAACAGATGCTGCTGAAATGACTGACTGAATGAGTGAGTGAAACAGTACACTGTCTCTCTTTCCCTCTTTCTATGAACCTGAGATGGGAGAGGTTTTCATGCAGTCAGAGAGGAGACTGTCCTGAGGGGAAGTGGACTGGCCTGAGCACAAAGGGACTTGGCAGTGGGCTCTGCCCATCCCTGGCAACTTTTCTCTTGACTGTGCTGCTTAGATCCACGGCCTGTCCAGGGGTTCTGCTGGTGGGCTGCCAGGGGAGGAGAAACACTGGGCACCGTGTGCACGCTTGTGTTCCCCCAAGTTCTCTGTGGCAGCAGCAGGAGCCTGGGGGCCTGGAGCCCTGGCTCTCTGGGCTGAGGCTCCTTTCATGTCGGTGAGGTAGGTGGGTTGAGTCTACCTGAAGGCTGCGGGCCTGGGTGCTATGGATATTGCATGAGGATCGATGCCTCTCAATCCTTGTCTTCAGCTCCAGCAATAACAAAATCTGGGGAATATGTCCTGAATAAGCTGAACTCTTCTATGCCTCCATGCTTCCCTTCGCTGGAGAAACGCTTCATTCCACTTGGTGAAATTAATTTTTTTTCACGATGCACCTAAAACACCTCCTCCGGGAAGCCTTCCTTGACTCACTGGCTCTGTTGGGGGGGCACCCTCCATACATTCCCAGCGTTCTGCATACTGCATTGTAATTCACTGTGGACTTATCTGTTTTCCTTTTGCATGTGTGACTTTGTGAGGACAAGCTCTGTGCACCCAATAGGTCCTCGAAGTTTCTTTGATGAATTACTCGGTGGTTCAGTGGTTAAGTAGACATTGTTCTGGGCTCTGTCTAATTTTCCCTCTCCACTCTTCCTTCTGCCTGACTCTCGTCTCTGCCCATCTCCCTCTTCTCATCATTAAACATTACTTGTGGGACAGAGGCTGAACCCAGACTGTTTGCTAAGCCATCGACTGCTGAGGACCCTCCACTTGGTGCAAATTTCAACCCCCAACCTGTTTGCAGAGGTGGGGAGTGGGAATAGCTGGGAGGGGGAGTGAGGGAGGTTACTCCAGGCTGCATGGCAGAGGCTCAGGGAATTTAACTGTGCAGCGTGCAGACTATGCAGTGGAGACTGTGGCTGGGATGCTGGGTCCCTGAGCTGGTGGGTGACAAAAGGGTCCTAGGGCCAAGCTGAAAAAATACAGCCAAGTGAGGCCCCGAAAACAGAAAACAGAGCAAGCCCGGGAAAAAGGAGTGCGGACCTGCTTCCCCATGAGCACAGCCCTGTCCTGTGGTAGGACGCAGCCCCGTTAGTGCCGACACCCCACACAGGAGAGCTTACCCCATCCCATTCGTCCCCACACCCCTGCTCTCAGAAGCGCCCGAGCACGGGACCAGGGGACCCTCCGATGCTGTGCACACAGCCACTGTTTGAAACCTCCTTGGCTAGAGAGAATGCCCCAAGCGGCTGCAGGGCATTCAAATACATTTTGTGGATGGGGACACCGAGGCTCCAGTTGGCCTTACGTCAGAGGCATTGGTGAACCTGATGATTAACCGAAGGCAGAGCTGGAACTTACCACTCCCTGCACTCTCCCACCTCTGCCAGCTTCTCCCTCCCTCCGTCCCTCCCAGCTCCCTGGCAACTCAAAGCTGGATTCTACATTTCACCCCTAGGTCCAGCCTCAGAGAAACCGCCTCTGACAGGCAGCGCGCGTGAGGAAAGGCTCCCAGTGTGCCTGTGAGCAGCACAGTTTGGTCACTTCTGGCCCCGGCGCGCAGAGGCCCTTCTCTGGAGAAGGTGGCCGATGGCCGGCTTCCCCCACAGGAACCTGTGTTCATGGACCCTCTCCTGGATAAAAGGCCTGGGCCAGTGTGTGACAAAGCCTGATGCCCACCCAACTCCACCCTCTCCGGGGGAGACCGGGTAGTACTCAGAACTTGCCCCCTTCTTTCTGGGGTTCGCTGACTTCCCCTTTGCTTCCTCCCCCTTCCCTGATGCCCGCTTCTTCTCTTGGCACCTCTGAAGCTGTGTCCTCACGTCACAGCAACTGTCCTAGTCATCAGCGGATGGAAATAACTTTTCACGACAGCTCCTCTGATGTTACCATCTTTTGTGTGGATCAAAACAACAGAACGAATCAGACTCTCGGCGTCTGATTGAAGCTTAATTGGAAATCCAAAGTGGCACTAAATGTTATGGTCTAAATAAAACACATTCGATTACGGAAACTCAACACAGGGAGCACGAGGGAACGCTCTGGAGCTAGGAAGTAGGCGGCAGAGTTCTGGGGTGTCTCCATGGGGACCCCGCATTTGGCTGCACAAGTAAGACTCAAGATGGCAAACACAGAAGCTTTGTGGTCTAAGAGGCCTGGTTGGGCTGGTCTCTGAGCAGTCTGCCTGGTTCGCATTTGGAGCTGCTCCCAAGAGGCTGAATCGGGGCTTGGGGGCAATGCTTCTCGTGTGTATCTGCTCTCCCTGCAAAGGTGTTCCTTTTCCAGACAGGCAGAGCTGTGCATAGGAGTAGAGGGTGTGCTGAGAAGTCACCTCATCCCCACTGTGGTCCCTGAATGGGTCTCCTGGGGGTGGGGGCAGGGCAGGCAGGGCAGGGGCTTTGCAGCCACAAAGGTGGCAGCCTGCACCTCGACCCTGGCTCTGCATCCTAGGAGTTGTACGAATGGCCTGCTCGGGGCACCCAACCTTGCTCAGCCTTCATCGTGTGTCAAATGAGGGCAGCAATACTTGTCTTTCAAGGTTGCTGGAAGGAGTCGAGATGATGCTTGCGAGGTGCATGGCCCGCTACACAGGGTAGACGGCAGCAGTAACGTTGACACCACACTGTCCCTCCCTCTGCTCTGACCACCCGAGACAATTCCTGTGGGTGTCCACGTAAGGCCCAGGGCAGTGCTCACTATCCTTGATGGTTTTTTTTTTTTACAATAAAACAGTGCACTGCAGTCTCCGTGGGGGTGTCAAGTGAGGAGTTGTGTCTGCTGGCCTCCTAGAGCACCGAGTGCCACCTCTGACCCCTTTGTGGAGCCTGGTGGAGGTGCCTTCTTCACTCACGTGGCCGCCAGGAGGCGTCATCTTCAGAAGCCAAAGGTGGCTTTGGCTTTGCAAGGGTGGGGTGGAGTCCTAGCCCTGCTTTTTGCCAGCTTGGTGGCCCAGGGCAAATTACTTAGGCAGATTGCATTTCAGAACCCTTATCTGTGAAAAAGGCCGGGACCATACCACTTACCTCACAGGATGGTTATATTCACTGAGGTCATATCTGTAAACTAAAGTAACAGAAAAACCTGACCTCCATGTTCCTGAGCTGATTTCCACACCTCTCGAGGCAGAGCTGAGGGGCAGGGCAGGGTGCTTATGTATCTTTCTGAGGTGTGGCCACACGCAGAGCAGGACTTGCAGGACGTGGCCTGGTGATTATGCATGGGGGTACAGCCGTAAAAATATAATTACCGCGACTAACACTTATTAAGCGGGCGCTACGTGCCAGGTACTTTCTAAGTGCTTTTTATGTAATCATTCAATTAACTTAATCCTCAAGCAGATCTCATACTTATGCCCATTTTGCAAATGAGGAAACCAGAGCACAGAGAGGTCAAGCAACTTGCCCAAGGTCACACACCAGTAAGTAGCAGGGTCAGGACTTGAACCTAGGCAGGCAGGCCGTCTCGAGGCCCTGCTCTTCATGGGGTCAGAAAACCGCCCCTCATGGATCACTGTCTGCTTCTTTACAGTCTAGCTTGGTAGAGCCCACTGCCCTTCTCAACGCTCACTTCTTCCCCCTTAGGTCTGTCCTCAACTGTCAAGTAAAGGGCTGCTTTTCAAGGGACCATCTCGGAGGCTGTGCCAGCTCTGGGTTGCTGGTCAGAGAGAGGGTGAGTCCTCTGACTGAGTGACTCCAAGGAGGAGCGACAAAGAGAGGTCTGTCGCTGGCTGGTGCGAGCTACGTCAGTCATTGAGTGCATGGTTACCTCTGCTCCAGGAGTGCTGACTTCATATTGTCACTTATTTGTACCCCAATCTCCCCACCTGAACGTCACCTCCCGGAAGGCAGGGATGCTATACACAGAAGCACACTTACCAGGGTGGTGTCCGCATTGAAATAGAGCAGAAAGAAATCAGAAGGTCCCTGTCTTCAGGGCAGCCCAATTTATAAAATCTTGGCTGGAATATTGCTTAGAAAGACTGCCCTAGCTACATCTGCATATGCAAATGACTTAGGTGGCCGTAGCTCTATGCATTATACATGGTCGACACTTAAGGGTCTTTTGAATGAATGAGTCGGCCTATGCAAATGATATGCAAATATTTCCCTATTTTAATTTGACCCTTGGGAACACCTTCAGGGACTCTCTAGGGCTCGGGTTGTTTTAATTTGTGTTTAACCAGTTTTCTTTCTGTTCTGTCCTGAGTGAAGCCGTTGTGGAGTTGGGAAAAGAATGCTGGGCTGGACCAGGTTAATTAGGGTTAATTCTGGTTCTTCTGGTAACTCAGAGGATGGCCCAGGCAAGTGCCTCCCCTCTCTGGGCATCTGCTTCCTTATCTTTAAAATAAGTGGGGGGAGGGAGGGCAAAAGTAAAGTAATTGTGGGACTGGGGTTCCTTCTGGTATTGAGGCTGCACGACTTCCCATCGCTGGGTCATGGGAACCTCATCCTGGGCAGCCAGCGTGGTGGTGTTCGGCAATGCCTGCCTAGAAAGAGAAATCGAAGCCCTTGCCAGGGGTTCGAGCGCCTCCGGCCCCCCTGCCCATATAGAGAAATGAGGATTTTGGCAGCAGTTCTTTCAGCCTGGGCATTGTGTTCAATCATTTCTTTCCAAACCAAAAGATTTTAAAATCAGAAGCTGGAGTTTCTCTCTTAAATACAAGCCAAGCATCTGATTAATGGGGTGGGTTTGCATTTCCTTTCCTTGGTGTGAAAATATTTATCAAAAATGCGCCAATGAGGATATTAATCGCCAAGGAATCAGCTCTGTGTCAGCTTCTTTGAAACAGAGGGAAAGTCAAAACCCAGGCTGGAGGTGGTGGCTGCGCCCTGCGCCCCCTCCCCCCGGAGCGGGTCACTCTGCCTCTGGGAGAGGCCCTGAGATGCGCACTCAGCTCCTGGCCCACACTGGGGGCCGCGTCCTTAACCAGAAACACATGTGCATCAAAGGCTTGGATTGAAAGTGACACATTTGAAAACAAAAGTGCAGCAGAAATTCGCTTATCCTCACTTTCCTAATCCGCAAACTCTGTAATTCTCCCCAAAGTCCCTCAGGCTCCACTCCAGCCCCTGCCTCCTCGGATTCCCTCCTCCCCGGGCTCAGCCGGGCCTCCCAGCCCAGGCGGCAGGCCGGGCTCCAGTTACCTCGACTTCCACCGCCTTGTAAAAATACACCTTGGCACGCTCGGCCTGCGCCCTGGGAAGCCTTATCGCCCGGACTAAACAAATGTGCACAATCAAAATAATTGTCTGAGATGTCAAAATAAATGGTCAGGGGACATCTGGAAGCACGGGGCAGACTGTTTCTTTCCCTCTTCCAGGTCTTTGTGTGCCCGTAGGGTCTGACAATTCAGTGGCTTTGGCCACAGGTAGGGGGCTTACTGTTACTCTTGTATCACAATAGGCACTTTGAAAATGCTTCTTCATTTTGGCCCTTCGTCCAGGTTTATAGTGGACGGATCCTTCCCCCAAATTAGCTCTCTTGTGAAGCGGGCTGGAGACGGCTGGGGTGACATTCTGGAGGGCCTGGTGTGTCCTTCCTGCCCTGCACTGGGTCTTCACCCAATGCATGGCACTGGGGGGGTCTGTCCTGTACTTGAGACCTTCAGATAAGGGGGGGGGGGCGTCACAATCTTTTTTGTTTCTAATAACACCAAGTCGAAGTCCTTTGTGCCCCTACTCTGTTAAATGACTTCAAGTGGGTGGTTAAAGAGTCAGTCTCCCGTAATCCATGAGAGGAAGTTTCCTATAATCCACTGCCCGGGGTGCCCAGGGAGGACGACCAAGGGGGACCACCTTGTGAATGGGCCGATGCAATACCGCCCAGGAGGGCTGATGCCCTGGGCCCCCTGACCCTGAGAGACAGGAAACCACGCATTTGTCTCCCCTGGGCCTTGTTTCCCACAGTGAGCTCCTGGGCCCCCCCGCATCAGCATCGTCTGGGGGCCTGACTGGAGAGAGGTAGAGGCAGGTGGGAAAGAGACCATGTGACTTCTAAGGCCAAGTCCTGGGAAAGGCGATCGAGTTCTCCCTTACTGTCGCACCCTGAGCACTGCGTCTGCCGTAGATGCTGCGCTCCAGGAGGCTGATAGCTCGAGGCCACCAGGCCAGGAGGAAGTCCAGGACACGAGGAGCCTCGTCTAGGCCGGTCCACAGTCCCAGCTGACATCACCTTTTCGTTCCCAGCTGTCCCTCACGTGAGAAGAGGAGCTTCCGGGTACTTCCAGTCCCTACTCATTAAGTCCCCCCACGCCATTCAAGGAGTAGAGAAGGAAAAAAGCTCTTTTGGGGGCACCTCGTCTGAATTCCTGACTCACACAGTTTGTGAGTTTAATAACTAGTTGTTTGACGCCCCTAAATTTTGAAGTGGCTGGTTATGTAGCAATAAACGCCCAGAGTAGTGTGCCCACCACAGGCAAATCCCAGGGCTCTCAGAACCGGGACCTGCCCCACTGCTTGGGGAATGAGCGGCAGGCGAGCTTTTGCAATGAGCTGGCGACTTGGTTTACTTACTCGAAGAGGCCAGAAGTGAAAATCCCCGTGGACAGCCCCCTTCCAGCCAAGTATCCACGCATGTAGTACACGGTGCCCTTGCAGTGTGGGGATGACCAGGGCTCAGGGCCCCCTCCCTTCTCCCCACAGATGCAATACTGGCCTCTGGGGCTGCCTCTGCACACAGCAAGGGGAGTGGGACTGTTTAGTCTGCTGGGCACATTCCTGAATTTTTAAAATAAATAGCAGATTATGAGGGACTCAGCCTGACGCTGTCATTCAGCCAGGCCAGAGGCTTTGGAGGCATCGCTGGGGAGGGAGCCGCAGGACTGGCAGGAGACTGGGAAATCTGTCCCAGCCCGCATTTAAGTGGTGATGCTTCTGGCCCTCTCTGGGATCCCAGGGAACGTCTAATACTGTTACTACCAACAACAACGATAATGATAATAATCACCACCACTGTTTGAAGGCACTGACTATGTATCAGGCACAGGGCTCGGTCATTGGTGTGTGTTATCTCAATCCTCACGATAGTTGCCATCAATAGGCCCATTATACAGATGAAGAAACTGAGGTGCAGTGAAGAGAAATAACTTTCTCAAAGCCACACACCTAGTAAGTGGGTGAGTGAAGGGTGGTCTGACTCCCATGCTCCAGCTCTTCACCACTGTGCTATAGCACCTCTCCAGGCCTTGAAATAGACAGCAGCACCCCATGTCCCGCCCCACCCCCCCATCCCACCCCCAGCCTTTCCGCTGTTCCCAAGGCCCTTCCCAGCCTGCACACAGCCGTTCTCCACCGCGACTCCCTTTTTCCATTTCACCCTTCGCTGGATCATTTTATGCCTCTATTCCCTCTGCTAATTCAAACTAATTAAAGTATAAAATAGAATAATTGCTTCCATCCCCATACTCTCTTTCGATCCCCCGAAGTACAGAGTTAGATTCCCTTTCCGGGAGTGGCCAGCCTGAGAGGCTGGTGGAAGCTAAGCTATCAGGTTTCTTTCATCTTGTCCCTTGGTTGTGCACTTGGCTCGCAGCCCGATTTCCCTGGACTTGCTGTCTGACGTCCAGTAGACGCTGAAGATACGGGAGTGACTTGCATTCCCTCCCACAACGTCTGTCCATTTGCGGCCGAAGCTGGGTGGCCTTCCCAGGGAACGGCCGGCATCCTGTCGGTGGAGAGCCTGGGCAAATAACAGGCGTGGGATTTGGTTCCGAAATTCCCCCCCTGGGACCGGCTGGCCTTCGATCTATTAACAGTACATTAACTCAACTTGTTAGGCAGTGGCACTAACGACCCCACACTTCTGATTAGTCCTATTCCATTTCTTAATTACATTTAATTAACATATACATATCCACACGGAGAGAATGAATGAGCTGTACTGAATTGTTCTGGCTCTGTGGGGAGATGGGAACCTCTACAGGCAGAACTTGAGACCCGAGACTTGGTTCTACTCTCCTAGGGTGTCATGAATACAATGGGGCGCCATGTCTGGGGTGGGGCAGGGGGACAGAGAGAGAAGCACTAGGGACACGGTGAAGACAGGAGAATAGGCTGCCCAGAGATTTATTATAAAGCCAAGCGATGGGAAGGCCCGTTCCCGTGATGTCTCGCAAGTTTTTAGGTCTTTCAGAGAACTCTTAAGTCCCGCCCAGATGCGCTTATCCAGGACCAGCCAGCGTCTCTGGCTCCCTGCTGCGTTCACCCTTCGCAGAAGACGGTCATGTGACTACGCCTGGCCTCGGAAACTCGGAAGCCTGTCTACTGTGCTTCTGGTGGTGTCTTCTGGGAGGGGCCTCCCAGTGCCAAGACCTTAGCCAACCCTCTCTAAGATCTGAGACTGGAGAGTTGGATTTATTGTCTCCATCCTTACAAGGGAGGAAACGAAGTCCCTGCGAAGTTGATGGTTCAGGTCACCCAGCTTGTTAGAGTGGGGCCAGGACTAGAACAAAGGCCTCCTGGGTGCGCCACCTGCCACTGCACGTCCTTCTATCACACTCATCGCCCCTCCCCTCCTGAGCCCTGGCTGGTTTGGCTCAGCGGTTAGAGCGTCGGCCCACGGACCAAAGAGTCGCAGGTTCGATTCTGGCCAAGGGCACGTACCTCTGTTGAGGTTTGGTCCTTGGCCCTGGTCGGGGTCCGTGCAGGAGGCAACCGGTGGATCTGGCTCTCTCCCTCCCCCTCTGTCTGAAAATAAATGGAAAAATATTCTCGGGTGAGGATTAAAAAAAAAAAAAGAAAGTCTGAGAGCTGGAAGGGGCCCTGTAAAATCTCCGCCTCGACAACTGTGTGGCGCTGGAGGCGGTGTGAACCCAATTCCCAGTTGTTGTCTGCGCTGAGCCCCATGGTGACCCGTGAGCCACAGCGAGGTGAACTGGACTGGTGAGGCCGCCCCGCTGTGCAACGTTGAGGCAGGATCCAAATCGAAGCTTCAGCCCTCAGAGACAACCCATACCTGCTGCCAGTCCCGTCCTCTACAAGGGAGGGGACTGAGCTCTGGGAGGGCCATCCTGCCGGTTACAGCCAAAGCTGGACTAGAACCCAAGCCGTCCAACTGCATTTTCCTTGGTGGTTGAGTTGACATCCATGAGAGAGGTCCGAGCTGTCTGTGAACACTCTGTGCTCATAGCTGCTGGGACTCAGACAGATGGGCCCCCTGAGCTGTTCTTGGCCCTCATCGCTGGCCCCACCCTGGTGAAATCACCTGGCTACCTATTTCTACATGACGGACAGCTCTCCAGATGACAGGCCTCAGACCTCCACCACAAGTCCCCCGCAGACTGCCTGCTGCTCATGGCTCCCCTGGAATAGGTCCCCTCAGAGACAGCCCCCGGCATTCCACCCAAACTTTCTACATCTGCTCAGCGTGACTGGCTGCCACGGCGCCCCTCTGCCCGCCGCAGACTGAACCAAGAGTTGGCAGCTGAGGCAGAGGGAGAGGACATGTAGAAATAGGTGACACGGACATGGGTGAGTCAGGGCTGAGGCTCTCAGAGGTGACACCAGATACGGTCTCAGGAGGTCCTGATATCCCTTAAAGGCCACTCATCAGCCTCTGTCCCTGGTCTACGCCTCTCCTTTGGCCACATTTCGAATGCAATTTCAGAAAGCATCCCACGGGAGAAAAAGAGATGCAGCCCCCCAATGTGTTCCTTGGAACCCTCTCGGCTCCACTGAGGTCTCACGGGTCACTTCTGTCTCCTGTTTCTGCTTTTGCATTTCCCTGGGCTCACAGAACCCAAGAACATGCTTTCACCCAGGGTTACCTGCCCGGTCCTTACTCTTACATAATGTCTTTTAAAAATATCATGTGCAGTGTGGGTCTATATGGTCCCTCAGACCATCTTTTTATCCACCCATCCAGGCTGCTGTCTCCCCGTCCATCCTTCTATCTGTATGAGTTCTTACAGAAGTGTCTTGAATGGTGTTCACCAAACGTTAACATGATGTTCTATTTTGGGTAGTAGGTTTGGGGACTTGCTATTATCTTGTTTTCCATATGTATTGTTTAAATTCGTATAGTGAGCATCTACCCGTTCTTTCTCATTTAAGAAGTAACCTTGTGTCTATAAGAAAAAAATAGGAAGAAAAGGCAGAGTATTTATAGTCTTAAATCTGATGGCACAGATTTCTGCGTATGTGTCTCTCCCTCGTTAGACTGTAAGCAACTTCAGGGTAGCGACCAAGTCCCACTCATTTTGATGTTTTCCCAGTACACTGCTCCCAACAAATACATTCCCAGTGACGGGGATGTTTTAGGGCTCACCAACTGTTTTATTGGAACGCTAAGTCAGTGTTTACTTCCAAGACTGTCTTCCCCTCTGGAAGTCAGGCAAAGCCTCCTCCAGCTCCACCAGGTTCCCATCTGGACCTGTTTATGCCTCAATTGCTGGGGCCACATGAAGGGAGGTAAGGAGACAGGTGGGTTCAAGAGGATCTGGATGCAATTTGCATGTGATTAGCATATGATTTGTGTCATCTAGTCTCCAGAATGAATTTTCAAGTTAGAGCTGCATCACTGCGTCTACATGCTGCCCTGTGCCCACTTCCGCTTCCTCCTTCCCTCCAGTCATCCATCACTCCCGGAGCCAGACTTCTTACTTCAGAAAGAAAGGAGGGAATGAAGACTCTGGGTGACACTGATCAAGGACATCTAGGATCTTGGCAGAGTCTTCTGAGAGTGACATCCGAGCTGGGAGGCACCCCGTGAACGCTTGCCGGACCTCCCGCCCAGCACCCTTGTCCAGCCTAAGTCACTGTACTCAGCACCTAGGCAGAGTCACAGTCCTCTCTCCATCTCTGGCTTCTATCTTGCTCACCGTGTTCAGGTCAATGTCAAGACCACCACTTCGGTGAACAACTGCAGAACCACTTGCTGGACGCGTGGGAAAAACAGCCTTTCCTGAGGTCTTTGCTTTCTGCATCTCCCTTGATTGGGATAATTCCCCGTCTTCCCTGCTTCTTTTGCCCCTCACCCTGGCTCTCCCTGTATCCGCCTCCTCTCTGCTCACACATATTCAGAGCAAATACAGTCTGGGGAAATCACACACCATCCAGAGGCTGGGGAACCTGGTCAGTGGTTGCCCAGCAGGGGGTAGAAGTCGGTTTCCCAGGGCTCCCAGCTCTGCAGGCAGAGCCTGTGTTTGAGAGCTGGCCAGCTTCTACCCTGCCACAGTCTAAGAGACAGGCCAAGATTTTATCTCCTGCGGAGGAGGCCCTCTCTTGGGTCTATCTCTCCTAGGACTGGGCCCAGCCTGGAGGCCGGGATTATTTACACCTCTTTGGCTCCCTCAAGCAGCAGACTCCGTGGGACCAGGAGCAGTAAATCTACCTCCTAATCACGCCAAGCTGCTCTGCGCAGTCTGGCCCGTTCTTGCGGGGCTGTTCATCACGCGCCGAGACAGGGATGTGGTCTAGAGAGGAGCTGCGGGAAGGGGCTGGCCCCGGGGCCTCTCTCTGGCTCCCAGCAAGTCCTCCGTGGACTCTGCCTCTCCCAGGCCCCTGAGCAGCAAGCCCAGAGGTCTCCTTTGTCAGACGCGACAGCTTCTGAGTGAAGGTCACAGGTTATCAGCTCTCCTGGGCTCCAGGAAGGAGGGGCAGGCACTTACCTGTCTCTCTGACATGACGTATAGGTAGCGCTGATCGATGGAGAAGGCCATGTCCCGGAGGATGGGGCTCCCATCTTTGAGCACGGAGACCATCTCATACTGGACCCCGCCGTGGGGGGGACCATCAGCTCGGATCTGCAATAGAAACAGGAGCATCCTCAGCATCCGTACTCAGCAGCCTCCTGTGGGTGACAGGCCTCAGCCTAGAACAGGTAGCTTCATAGAAGATGATCACCCAGCCCACCACCAACTGCCACCCTGAACCAGGCCAGGCTGCAGGGAAAGCTGAGGTGCCCCTTAGCTCAAATAGGCCAGTTCCACTCTGAAGAGTCCTTCCCCAAGTGGTCTGAGTGTGCTGAGTCTAATGGTGGGTTCATTTGTGTGTGTGTGAAGCCCTGAGGTGTGATTCTGAATATCTCCATGTGGTCATTCTTGTGTGTGTCTGCATATCATCATAGCACAGTGTGACGGGTGTGTGGCTTGTGGACACTTATTTGTGTGCGGTGTGATAGAGTCAACATCTGCACAGGGTTTGTGTCTCAGGCAAGTAAGGGAGAAGAGGGTGGGCGGTCACACAAACCATCAAAAAGCTGGTCATCAAGAGAGCGAAATTTTCAGATCTCAGGAAGGTCTTTCTGCCCCCAAACATATCCCCTGAATGTCTGCAGACGCACTCGGGAGATCTGGTAAGCCAGGAGTCCCAGCTGGGGCTCAGAGCCCGTCCCAGGGTGGTAAGTCAGGAAGGACTGGGGTGTCATCTCGTCCAGTGCTTCTCAGCCCTGGCTGCCCTTTAAAACCCTCTGGGGAGTTCTTAAAACTATGGATGTCAGGGCTGGGTCCACTCATCAGAATCTCTGTGGGCGGGGCCCAGGCATCGTTCTGGGGTTTCAAAGCTTCCCTGGTGGGTCTGAGGAGCAGCCAGAGTCTGGCAGCACCCACGTAGCCTGGTGGTTCTCAATCCTGAGCACCACCAGCAGGCTTGGTAGAATGCATTGCTGAGCTCATGCCTCGAGTTTCTGATTGGGGGGGAGCAAGGCCTGAGAATTTTCATTTCTATTAAATTCCCAGGTGATGTGGATGCTGCTGATCTAATCTAGTCTAAGCGATGTATGTGTAGAATAATGAGATTCAGCGGGGAGAGGTCCCAAAGGCCGTTCAAAGGGTGGTGGCCAGGAGTCTTGGGTTTGGATGTGCCCCTACCCCCAGGGTTCTTGTTCCCAACATAGCAGGTGACTTTTGGCCAACATTCCGTAGTCAGTGGCTCATTTCTTTGGCCTCTGCTCATGGAAACCCCTCTAGCTCCAGCCCCACCTCCTTTGGGAAGCCTTCCCCAGTTTCTTCACCAGACTGATTGCACACGGATGCCTTTTTTCCTACCAGACGTTTTGTCCGAGGATTATAGTCAATTGATCTGTTCATCATGTATGTGCTAGCTAATGTGTACTGATGACCTGTTTACAGTGTTCTCCAATTGCTTCACCTGAGCAGACGTCAGTCAACATTCTGAAGGTGGGTTTGTGTTTTCTATTTCTCTTACAAGCCTCTAGCCCCGAGGACGCGAATGGGGCTGGGGACATGGCTGGTGACAGATGAAAGAGAATGATGAAAAATACTTGTTGAAAGGACACGAACTAGGAACCAACTGATAAAGCATTGTGGACCCCTTCGTGCTAAATCAAAACAAAGTCAAAAGACATTTTCTTCGGAAGATTTGAAGATTAAGGCTTCCTGCCCTTGTTCCCTTTCGAACCATCTCCTTCCTGCTGCCCCTTCCGTCACCCCACAGAGCTCCTCAGAGCAAAAAAATGGCTTACGCATCCCAAGGGCTAAACCTGGTCCCTGATGCCACAGGAAACAGGTCTGGATGGACAAGGGGGGCATGTTGTTGCTACTGGCCGAGGAGGTGGGTGAAGGGCATTATTCGTGGCAGGTTTGGGGAAGTAGGACCAGCACTTTCATTCGCATTTCTCCACCCTCCTGACAACTGCATACTTGAGGGGCCGGAGCCGGGGCACGGCCTGGGCCTGTGCGATGGGCTGGACTGGAGCGGCTGACGGGCAGATCACGAGCCATCGTGAATGGGGACTGCGTGGTCCCGGATTTCCTAGTGGCAGAAACGGAGGATGCCTGCCTGAGACCCTGTGGTCAGCCCCGGGGAGGGGACAGCGGAGCAGGGCCTGGAGTCAGGGATGCTGTGCTCTTCTCGCCTGCTTTGATGGTGAGGGCCCCTCGGTGGGGCCAAAGACATCTGCCTTCAGCCATCCTACCCAAGCAACGCCCTTTGTGAGCTGGACTCTCCTGTTTCCCCCAAGCTTCTCTTTTGCCCCTTTCCTGCCCATCTAGTAGCTTCCTGCTGTTCAAAGCTGTTGCCTTGGCAACTGTCACTAACCCCTCCGTCCAGGGGAGGGGTCAGGCACCATTTAATTCACTCTCACAGAGTAGAGGAAGACTCCGGGGTCAGTGATGATGCTATGAGGTTGAGGCTGCTACCCCCCACCCTGAGCAAATCTGATTATGGACTCAAGTACAGTGAAGAGCCAGGGCCTTTCTCTGGGAAAACACCCCCCCCCATTAAATTGCTCCCCCTTAACATCAAAGCAGCATTCTCCTAAATGGACAGATGGATAGATCTTCTAGATGGACAGATGCTAAGTTTCCATGAGATCCTTCCAGAGTGTAGTTGCTTTTGGTCACAGAAGTTCTTGTGCTACTACCAGAGGAAGAGGTGACAGTCATGGCTTCTGGTGGGATTGACCAAGCTTTCCGTCTCCATAAAGTGGGAAGTCCAGGTTCCATTTCTTCCTCTGGAGAGGAAGCGCCCCAGGGGCCCTCACCCCTTCCTGGGACAGCTGCTCGTCTCCTGTGAGGCTGATGGCTCCTCAAGGCTCTGGCTCAGCCCCAGGAGCTGCAGAAGCTGCCCCCTCCTTCAGGGCTGGCCAGGTCCCTCTGCCCAGGGAAGCCAGTTACCCCGCTGCCAAGCAGAGCAGTCTCCCTCCCGCAAGCCTGGGCCCTTGCCAGGATCCGCAGCAAGGCCTGGACACGAAGTCAGACGGAAGAACACAAGTCTGGCCCTCCTTCTCCGGTCCTGGGACTAGATGGTACCCATAGCCAGGCTGGAGCTGGGGTTGAGTCAAAGACAACTTTTCATCACATCCTCCGGCATCTCATTAGGGCCAATCCCAGCCAATCACCTTTTACCGAATCAGAGACCTGAGCATACTTGTTTTGTTTTTCTTTTATTTCCATCTGCAATCCCAATCTTTTAATAAACCAGTTAAAGCTAGAATCAAATCTACGTAATTCCCTGAAGTCCGACCTAAAGCCAAACCGGAGCAGAAAATGTTCTTGGAAGTGAACCTGAACTAAGCTATCCTGTTTCATTTGGTCTAAATCCCAGGAGGGGACAGCGGTGCAGCCCAGGAGGTCTGAGCTCCGCCACTGACTCTCACTCCACGCTCTCTGCCCGGAGCACGTGTGACTCTCCCGGGAGCCCTCAGGAGGGCGGAGGAGATGGAAAGTGGGGCAGGGAGGCCAGGGGGGCAAAGGAAAGCAGGTGAGCACAGGGGCTGGCAGACAGACGGCAGGGGGGCAACTGGGCAGCAGAGGTCTTTCCCTTCCCCAATTCCCTTTTCCATCCAGCAATTCACCAAAGTGGGCAGAGTACAGGTCTGGGGTTCAGGGTTCCTGGGCCTCTGGTCTGACTCTGTTCTGGCCTGGGCTCGATTTCAGCTTAATGGCATCCTTCTAGGTCAGTTACCTCATCTCTATGAGCCTCAGTTTCCCCCTCTGAAGAACAGGAAGAAGCAATCTGCTCAGTGCCTGTCACCGGAGAAGCACAGACCTAGATACCGCTGGAGCTACAAGGGCTTTGGAGCGCGTCTCGTCCAAGCTCTTGCATGCCAGGGACGCAGCTAGTAGTGGTGGAACAGGGACCGAAACCGTCCCTAGCCAGTGTCGTCCAGAGGAAGTGCATGGCTGATAGAGACTCGGAGGAGGGGGGGTTCAAGCACACCACTGGCCAGACTGTCCCGTCTTGAATAGGAAGGATTGAGTTTCAAAGTTGTCCCTCATCTCTGCCAGACCCAGGATGGTTGTGAGGGGGCTGTCAGGGAGTCCCACACAGAAGTGGGATTTTAGAATCCAACTGATTGAGTCTATTCTGTGGTGTCCCCCAGAGTGGCAGTTCCAGTCAGCTCTTAAGCTTGTGTCCCCAGGGCCAGGTTTCAGTGACCATGAGGACAATAGTCAACTGAAATAGGCCATGAATCCAGTCCAAGAGAAGGGCATTATCAGACCAAGCTGCCCAGGCCTGTGCATCCAACCGGGCAGGGGAAGGGCGCGG
The DNA here is from genome assembly GCF_014108415.1 of Molossus molossus. NCBI lineage: Eukaryota > Metazoa > Chordata > Mammalia > Chiroptera > Molossidae > Molossus > Molossus molossus. The sequence continues at coordinate 33,982,729 of NW_023425356.1, forward strand.
AGGCGGGTGCAGGAGGGAGGTGACGCAGACAGGTGGGAGGGAGTCACTTGAGCGTGTCCTTCTAGCGGGGATCCTTCTCTCCCGGGAGGGCTGGACCTCAGTAGACAGGCAGAGCTGTCCATTTTGCTTGGACAGAACTCAGGGTTGGGAGAAGAAGGACACTGTGCTACAGTGGAGGGTGACAGTCTTTACTGAGACCAGAAGCGAAAGGCCAAAGGTGCCTGAACTGCTGAACAAGGAGATTTGGGCTAGCTCTCGAGAGAAGTCCTCTCGTGGGGAGCCTTGACTGGAGGGAGTGACCCCAGGAGGCTGTCCCCACTGTCATGGGAGGGCTTTGAACCCAGGATAACCTCTTTGGCTTCCCTGGTAAACGTGGCCCTGCCTGAAGGCTGTAGGATGGACTTGGTGGCTTTTCAAAGGAAGGGCCCTGTTTTCCTAAAGAACTGTTAATAGCTATTACTCCATCGCTTTTATAATGTGCTGGGTGCTGTTGAAAGTACTTAGCAATTGCCCTGGCCAGCTTGGCTCAGTGGTTAAAGCACTGGCCTGCAGACCGGAGGGTTGTGGGTTTGATTCCCGGTCAAGGGCATGTACTTGGGTTGGGGGTTCATTCAATCCCTGGTCGCGGTCTTATGGGAGGCAACCAATTGATGTGTCTCTCTCACATCAATGTTTGTCTCTTTCTCTATCTCTCCCTACCTTCCACTCTCAAAAAATCAATGGAAAAATATCCTCGGGTGAGGATTAACAAAAAAGTAAAATACTTAGCAAAAATTAACTCATTTAATCCCTACCAGCACCCCTGGGGTAAATACAGTTATTATTTCCATTTTTCAGAAAGGGAATTTGAGGCATGGGAGATTCACGTGACCTTCCCAAGACCACACAGCTAAGGGGGGCAGAGCGGGGATGCACCCCACACAAACCTGGGACTCTGTTAAACAAAAATAATAAAGGGTGACTAGAGCTGTTCTTCGAGGCTGAGAACAGAGTACAAAGTCCAAATTCTCTCCTCAGGCTTTCTTCCTTCCTCTTTCAAACCCCAAGGCCAACGTGGGACAGTCACGTCTTTCCTGGGGGCAACAATGAACTCAAAACTTAATTTTGGGGGACCTTGGATGGTGGCTAAAAAAGTCAGTTTCTTAGGGCTGACTTTGGGGCCTGAGAGTAAATCCAGGGGAGATTTACTGTCCTTTCCCCAGACAGGAGGGGCCTCTCTGAAAGGAGAATGAAACAGTAATCCTATTAGTAGCTTTCCTTTAAATCACAGCTAGGCCTATGCAGAAATGAATGCCAGCCTCTTTGCTCGAACATCCAATTCACGTCAGCAGATCCAATTAACTAGCTTACCTGAGGCCCCTCCAAACTCTTTCTCCTGTGCATCAATGTCTTCTCTAGTTAGTCCTAAATTATGGCGCCTTTTCTTGGAATTTGGCATTCTAATATCACTTTATTAGTAGTAGTGGTAGCGGTAGTCATAGTAATTATTTTTTCAAGATCAACTTATGAGCAACTGAATTGGGAATTCTCTCCTTGGGCCTCTCAGTAGGAACAGACTGGGGTGAGAGGCATCTCCACCCTGTGGGAGTCACTGGTTCCTGTCTGGAGGGCTGGGATCGAATCCCAACTTTCTCATTAATCGACTCTGTAACTTCATTGTTTGTGGAATAGTTTCCATTGCAGCCAAGTAAGGGTGGTGACCCCGGTCCTAACGAGCTCAGAAAAGGTGTTGTGAGGATGAAATGAGTTATCGGCTATGAATTTCAGTCTCATCTCATACGCATTTAGTACAGGCCTGCCGTGCGCCAGGCCTGTGCTAACAGCTGGGGACACTGTGAGGAAGGATTTCTCGGGAAGCCGAAGGAACAGAGAAAGGGACACTTCTACCTGTCTTTGCAAACACGTGGGAAGCCCACGGAGGCCAGCCTGGGGGGCGGGCAGGACAGCACCTCACCTCGACTCGGGGAGACGAGCAGGGGATGACACCTCACGGAAAAGCAGAGGCAGGAATGTGAGTTCTGTGGAGAATTTAAAGCGTGAGGTAGAGATGAAAGAGTTATTGTTACATTTGGGCCAGACTTGTTGGCAACCTGGTGCTGCAGACCTGAGCATTTGGAGAGGGTGAGGCTTCTGACACAGTCACGGAGGGTTCAACAATTTCAGCGGGTCTTGTCGCCATGTGTCCTAACATTCACTTTGGAAGAGGCCCTTATGACTTGATTGTATGTCTGCCTCAGGAGTCTGAGCTTACGTGGTACGTAAACGCGTGTGTCTGCGTGTGTGTGTGAACCTGTATATGCATATATGTGTGCATGTGCGTGGTATGTAAACGCGTGTGTCTGTGTACGTGTGTGCACATATGTGTGTCCAAGCGTGCACATGTTTAGATCTTTAAAGAGGGGGAGGTGGAGAGAGCCTGGTGCTGCTCAGACTGAACTCAGGAGCAAGTTAATGAGCGAGTGAGTCTGCAGCTGTGCACTTAGTCCCGCGCGAGAAAGGATTCACGCTGAAGTTTATTTTGGTACAGCTTCATGACCCACATTATTTATAGATTGAAGTCTTTAGTAAGTTCGGTCTCCAGATTCTTCTTCCCTCTATCCTGCACACACACAGAAGCAGAAGCAGCGACTTCCAGGGCGCCTCTGGCTCACCCCTCCACCCCGGGTGTGCAGACATTAACTAACCATACAGAGGTACCGCCCGGCGGGCCGAGGCTCCCAGAAGGACAGCTGGGAGCCTGGCCCTAAACGTTTGGCTAATTGGAGAGGGAGACAGGAGCCTGAACACATGGCCTGTGGGTTGCACTGATCCAGGAGAGGAAAGGAAGAAGGAAGACAAGACCAAGGATCTTTCTGTCCCTGAGAAGAAAGGAGGTCACTAAGATATGCTGAACTTGGAGAATTTTGGCCACCCCCCCCCCACGCACACGTACCCTCCCCCCCACACTCAGATGCCTCCTATATTGCTCCCTAGAGAGTTGTTGGTCAATCACAAGGGCTTAGACTTTAGAGACTAACATTTCCATGTACAATTACTTCTATTTCTGTGCATGCTAAGAATCTGCCCTAAATATTGAGCCGGGGGTGATGGGCTAACAGAGGGGTGCATGGGGCTAGAGGACTTTCTCCTGAAAAGTGGGGAGAGGTCCTTCTCTGGACTTCTGCACCCTGGGACAGTCTGCGATGAAAGAGCCTGGCTTTTAATGACAAGGGACAGTGGATATCGTGAACATTTATTGAGCACCTACTATGAGCAAAGGCAGGGTTCAGGAGTTGGGTTGGAGAGGTTGGCTGGAGTGCAAGGTGTTTTGTTTTGTTTCTGTTTTCCCCCTAAATTGTGGCTGCTTTGCTCCTCCTCAGCCAGGGGCAGATGGCCAAGCAGTCACTGACTCCCGTGCCCACAGGACGGAGAGGATGAGGTTCATGATAAACTGTGCTTTACAAGGGTACCGACTCTCCTATCCCAGGAGCTTCCCCTTTATGACTCAGAGGAAAATGACATCAAGACCTAGAAGCAAAGGAATCCACCTCTTGGGTCTCTGTTAGGAAGGACTTTGAGCTCGAGGTGCGGGAAGGGACACGCGTCTCGAGTCTCCTCGGGCAGTTCCGGAGCACAGGGCGTGGTCTCAGACCAGCCCCGCCCTTCAGTGTCCCTCCAGCTCCAGAAGGGCAGGTCAGGAGGCGCTGAAACAGGATGAAGCTGCCAGGGGCAGAGGAAGCACTAGATTGTTCTGGGAAACAAATGAGATAAACACAGCGAGGGACAGCCCAGGCACCCAGCAGGCCTCGGAGGGAATGCAATCAAACCGCGCTGTGGCAAAGTAATAATTCACAGGGAGCATGCCCAGGGTTGCGGGGAGCAGAGAGGGGTAGGAGGAGGAATTAATAAAGAATAATGAGCAACTTCTGCCAGATCGGAATCTCTGTTGACCTGAAGCAGTAACACGTGGGGCCCCAGGCACCGCACACCAGTTCCTGCTTGGGGATGCCCGGACTGTTTCAGGATTGAATGAGTGACTGCAAACCACCCTTCAGGGTCCCTGCGGGGGCAGTGCAGCCTTCCACGCCCAGCTCAGGAGCAGATGCTGCCCATCAGGCACACTGACACACAGGGTGACCACCTTGCAAAGGCCTCCTCACACGGGGGACCAGCAGGAAAGGAACCCAGTCCTCTCTGGGACTCGATCTACACAGGTTTTCGAACCGCTGCTCTCCCTTTATCGATGTCATTCAATGTATTTATTGAACACGGCCACCCGTGTGCAAAATACCGGAGCTATCAACACGGGTAGTCTCGAACAGTCTGTGGGACAGGCTCCCCATCGCACAGAAAGAGAGATGTGACGTGTCCGGAGCAGGACCACGCGGCGAGTGGCAGAGCTGGTCTGCCTGATTCCAAAGCCCGGGCTCTGTGTCCTTCCTCCAGCCTCCCTCTGGGGCTCCCGGTTTTCCTGAGTCAAACAAGAGGACAGTGCGGGTCTGGGACTCCAAATGACATCCAAACACTGCTGGGCGCCCCTGGGGATAAGTCCTGGGGAACCGAATAGATTACATAGCTGTCTCCTCCCGGGTGACAAAAAAAGCTACCTGTACTCTGGAAAAAGAGCAAAGGTGGGTGTTCAAGAGGGTTATTACCCTCTTTAATTAACTTGTTCTTCTCAACGGCCTGCGAGTGCCCTGCATTTTATAATCTGGAACAGTAATCTCTTGATTTCATTAACACTGAGGATGGCATTTCGGCTGTAAGGAGAAGCGAGGTGGAGATTTGTGCGCCCAGCCATCTGACACTGGGCTGTGTCTGCATGCAGGGGACTCCCTGAGATTTCCAAAGGAAAAGTGATTTAAAAAAACGCATGTGGCATGTGTATACCATGGTGAAGAAAATGCGTGGTAATTGGAAAAAAACAACAACCAACCCCCCCCCCCCCAAATAAAAAACAGAGACCACTTCCATGTCTCTGTATTTCTCTTCCTGTTGCTCCCGGGCTGGGGCTGAGTCTTTATTGCTTCTTATCTGTGCTCCTGCAATAACCTGAGAAATCTCCCTGCCTCCAGCATACTCCTGCTCTAATCTTTCTCCCAAACACTGCCAGATTAATCTTCTTAAAACACTTATTTGATTCTGCCTTTTCTGTATGCAAAATCCTTAAATTCAGGTGTTTGTAATTTTCTTTCTCTTGCTTATCTCAGGCTCCTAATTTTTTTTTAAAATAATGCACATCTACTACTTTTGGGATGTGAAAAAGAGTAATTGCATGCAACCTTGCACACACACACACACACACGACACCTTAAATTGCCCCGATGATCATTTAGAAAAGTTCGCCATTCTCAATTTGTCATTTAGGGATCTAGCCAACATGGCCTGCTTACCATTTTGCAATTATGCCTCCAGGGTTTTGGTCTTTATGCCTTTGCTTGACAATGTATTCTACCTCCTAGATCCTAACCATCCTTCAAGGCCCAATCCAAATGCCACCTCCTACAGGAAGCCTGCCCTGATCCCTCTGAATTCTCACAGTGCCTTAGCATGTCTCTTGGCACTGTCACGTATGAACACATGCAGTTATCTTTCCTGAGATGGTGAGTTCCTAGAAAACTGACAGTGTTTTGCACGGCTTCATATGCCCTTCTGCACTTGGTATGACTGTGTACACAGCAGGACCTCAATAACACACGCTGATGGAATGAATGAACCCTGTTCCTGAAACTGGGCAGGAGTGGAACACGAGCCGCAGCTCACCGTTATTTAACCCCTATTATTGAGACACTGTGCCAAGGGTTCTATTGTTCCCATGTGACAGATGAGGAAACTGAGGCACAGAGAGGTGAGATAATTCCTCAAGGTCACACAGCTGGTCGGTGGTAGAACCAGTCTCAAGAATAGGTGGAGAAAGAAGGAAGCTTGCTCTGCTGTTCTCCCCGCCCCCCACCCAAATCTTCTGAAACTGGCCCCGAAACATACTGCCCACATGTGCTTCTGTTGAAATGATCTTTCTGCCTCCCTCCTGGACCTACACGAGCTCCGAGGAGGAAAGAACCGGACTCAAGGTGCTGTTATGAGAGCAACCCCAGGCCCACTAAGCTGGAGCTGCGCTGGCTCAAAGGCAGGTGGAAAGCAGGCGTTGAGGTCACGAGGAAGGGGTCAGAGCTGGGGTCTGAGACACAGGGTCACAGGAAGGGGAATGAGGCCAGAACGCCTCCATCCTAAGGTCTCCTGCAGCCAGCCCAGCGTGGCTCAGGGCACCTGTACGCTCTGTCTGTCTTCTCCGGCAGAGGCCAAGGGCAGCACAGACAGCTGGGGGCGGGTCGAGCTCCTTGAAAAGGTTCTGTTTGAATAGCTGTCCTCTTCACACCTTTGCCCATCTTCCTTCCCAGGAGAGGGACTTTAATAATGAACTGCTCTGTGACAACAGACCCCTAATTAATTCATTGCTATTCTTCTGGGGCCAGATCGTTCTAATCAAAGTGGGGTGGGTAAGGGGTGGTGAGCCAGGATAGTCTGGTCTGCTTGATCTGCCACTGATTCTAGCTCCACACCCTGGCACCCCGGCTCGAGACCCTTCCTGGTCACTTTGTTTTCTCTGGCTGGACACCTGCTTCTCCTCGACGCCCACCCCTCCTGGCACTGACGCCCACAGCTGCCGGGCACAGTGCCGCACGCAGACCTGGCTGGTGGTGGGGCACACCGGTACAGCAGGTGCCAGGATCTCCGTGGAGAGGGAGGAGGGAAGCAGAAGCTTGTGAGGGACACACTTGGACTGCCTTTCCTCTGAGCGCTGGCAGACTATCCAATGGGCTCAATGATCAGCAAAGTGCAGCCCATTGTCCTCCGCCTCCCTCTTCTCCAGACCCCCGAGGGGCTTCCAGCACCCAGGACACATGTGCTCCTGGACCTTGGGCAGCTGTACATCATGGAACCCCAGGCGTGGCTGCCTTTCTACAGCCGGTGCAATTCTCTGTGAGGATGCGAGCAGATGATGTAATTCTCTGTGTGAGGGTGCGAGCGGATGATGCGATTCTCTGCGTGAGGATGCAAGCGGATGATGCGATTCTCTGTGTGAGGGTGCGAGCGGGTGATGCGATTCTCTGCGTGAGGGTGCGAGCGGATGATGCGATTCTCTGCGTGAGGGTGCGAGCGGGTGATGCGATTCTCTGCGTGAGGGTGCGAGCGGATGATGCGATTCTCTGCGTGAGGGTGCGAGCGGATGATGCGATTCTCTGCGTGAGGGTGCGAGCGGATGATTGCGATTCTCTGGTGAGGGGCGAGCGGATGATGCGATTCTCTGTGTGAGGGTGCGAGCGGGTGATGCGATTCTCTGTGTGAGGTGCGAGAGTGTGATGCGATTCTCTGTGTGAGGGTCGCGAGCGGGTGATGCGATTCTCTGTGTGAGGGTGCGAGCGGGTGATGCGATTCTCTGTGTGAGGGTGCGAGCGGGTGATGCGATTCTCTGCGTGAGGGTGCGAGCGGATGATGCGATTCTCTGCGTGAGGGTGCGAGCGGGTGATGCGATTCTCTGTGTGAGGGTGCGAGCGGGTGATGCGATTCTCTGTGTGAGGGTGCGAGCGGGTGATGCGATTCTCTGTGTGAGGGTGCGAGCGGATGATGCGATTCTCTGCGTGAGGATGCGAGCGGATGATGCGATTCTCTGTGTGAGGGTGCGAGCGGATGATGCGATTCTCTGTGTGAGGGTGCGAGCGGGTGATGCGATTCTCTGTGTGAGGGTGCGAGCGGGTGATGCGATTCTCTGTGTGAGGGTGCGAGCGGGTGATGCGATTCTCTGTGTGAGGGTGCGAGCGGGTGATGCGATTCTCTGTGTGAGGGTGCGAGCGGATGATGTAATTTCTCTGTATGAGGATGTGGGTAGATGACAGGGACCACGACCACAGGGACCTATCCTAGGGTTGATATGGGACAAAAACCTTGAGAGAAACCCCCATCAAGCTGGGTCACCCCTGGCGATGATGGACATTAAAGACACAGGTCTGTCTCCACAGCTACTGCCTAGAGTTTCCATACCCTTTCACCCCAATTCTCCCTTCTTACAGGTGTTGACGTCAGTCAGGGCTGATGTCTTCACTCGCGGGGCGAAGGCCACGCAGGGGCACTCAGCCAAGGGAGTTAATTCTCACTTTCCTCATCTGCAAAACCGATAAGAACAGTGCTGCCTACTTCACAAGGCTGCGGCAGGAACCAATTAGATGGGGGGGTGAAAGCATTTGGGACCCTGGAAAGGGCTGCATGGAGGCAGAGAATCTTTGATTTACTTTAAGTCCAGAGAGTTGGGTGGGATCAGACTGAGGAAGAAAATTGGGCAGGGAGGAAATTCTTCAGGGGCACAGTGGGGCAACTGGTCACCCCTGCTCTCTGTGGCTTCCAGGGGGACCAGCTGGGGAAGGAGGAGGAGGGAGGGGCGAGGAGGGAGAGGAGAAAGAGGATAGGGAGAGGAGGAGGGTAGGGGAGGGTCAGGAGGAGGGAGTAGAGGTGGGAAGAGGAGGGGGAGGGGGGGCGGAGGAGGGAGAGGATAGGGAGAGGAGGAGGGTAGGGGAGGGTCAGGAGGAGGGAGTGGAGGTGGGAAGAGGAGGGGGAGGAGGGGGGGCGGAGGAGGGAGAGTGGGGGAGCAGCAGGGGCGGAGAGTAGGAACCCTTTGCACTGGGGGTTGCAGCCTGCTTCTCCTGACAGCCCCTGTGAGTGCTGAAGGACCGGTCTGGCGAGGGTCCGCACGGACCCGTGTTGGGGATGCACAAGGCTGAGGTCACTGGGGCCCAAAGGACCGCCGTGTTCTGACTCAGACCCTTTTCACTTTGTGAAAAAGAGAGAGTGAGGGGGAGGCGCCAGTCTATTACCCACAGAGAGAAGGCTGCTCAGGGCAAACCTGCCCACTTCAATCTGCTCCTTAAAAAGAGCTGGAAAGAGATACAGCTTAGCTTTTGTGTAAAGTACTAAAGCATCCCCCTCTGCTGCCCCTCCCACACCCCCACTCCTCTCTATTTTTTTCTTTTAAAAGAGCGCTTCTCCTCTCCAGGGACTGGGATCATTAGCTGAACAGCACTTTGCCTCTCATAGCTTTTGACAATTTGGCAGTGAGCTGGAAAGTACCAGGGAAACTGCATAGAACAGAGGGAGAGGGTGGGCAAAGGGATGTGTCTGAAGGGCCGGCCTGGTGTGTGCCTGGCCCCTGGCCTAATACCTGGAGGCTCTAAATCTGCCTCTCCCTTCCTGCCCAGCTCTGTGCTCAAGGGAGTTCTGGTCCCCAGCTGTCAGGGAGGTGTGGCGGGATGGGCAGGGGACATCACCGGGCTTCCTGTCCTCACCCCCTCTTGCTGTCCCCTGGAGGCTGCCTGGGGCTGGCTGACATCCAATCTGGACAAGGGATGTCTCAAGGAGAGGCAGGAGTGAATACCTGTCATCCTACCTGACACCTGAGCCTCTCATGGCAAGCGGAGGATGGCCACCTGACGGTGGAAGTGTGGGAAGACCATGGGGATGGGCAAGGAAAGATGGGCCTAAACCATGATCTTAGGCAGCAAAACCCACGTCCTGGGCATTTCTGAAGAGGAAAGAAAACAGGTGAGAGGAAGCAGGTGCAGGGATTTCGCAGGTGAGTTGTGCCAGAAACAGAGCAAAAAGGGAGAATTCTGGGGCCTCCTGAGAAGCACCCTGCAGGGATGGATGCAGGGAAGGATGCAGGGAAGGATGCAGGGAAGGATGCAGGGAAGGATGCAGGGATGGATGCAGGGAAGGATGCAGGGATGGATGCAGGGATGGATGCAGGGAAGGATGCAGGGAAGGATGCAGGAATGGATGTAGGGATGGATGCAGGGAAGGATGCAGGGAAGGATGCAGGAATGGATGTAGGGATGGATGCAGGGAAGGATGCAGGGATGGATGCAGGAAGGATGCAGGGAAGGATGCAGGGAAGGATGCAGGAATGGATGTAGGGATGCAGGGAAGATGCAGGCGTGGATGCAGAGGATGCAGGGAGTGCAGGGAAGGATGCAAGGAATGGATGTA